>NC_090436.1:238854366-240104366 GCF_031143425.1 Pleurodeles waltl
GACTGGAACCGGGGCACCCCCTTCTCCATTGAAGCCTATGCGTTTTGGGCACCACTTTGACCTCTGCACCTGACCGGCCCTGAGCTGCTGGTGTGGTAACTTTGGGGTTGCTCTGAACCCCCAACGGTGGGCTACCTTGGACCCAAACTTGAACCCTGTAGGTGGTTTACCTATCTGCAAAAACTAACAAACTCTTACTCCCCCCAGGAACTGTTGAAAATTGCACTGTCTAGTTTTAAAATAGCTATATGTGATTTATGTGAAAACTGTATATGCTATTTTGCTAATTCAAAGTTCCTAAAGTACCTACTTGCAATACCTTTCATTTGAAGTATTACATGTAAATCTTGAACCTGTGGTTCTTAAAATAAACTAAGAAAATATATTTTTCTATACAAAAACCTATTGGCCTGGAATTGTCTTTGAGTGTGTGTTCCTCATTTATTGCCTGTGGGTGTACAACAAATGCTTAACACTTCTCCTTTGATAAGCCTACTGCTCGACCACACTACCACAAAATAGAGCATTAGTATTATCTCTTGTTGCCACTATCTTACCTCTTAGGGGAACCCTTGGACTCTGTGCATACTATTCCTTACTTTGAAATAGTGCATACAGAGCCAACTTCCTACACCCTAGCACCATTTCTATTAATAATAGACTGTTTGTATTTCCTGATAAGTATTTCATTTTAATTGTATCTAATACATTACTTTTCCTTTCTAAATTAATGTACTAGGATGGACAATCAGCTATTGCCCAGTTGGGTGATAGCTGAGTTCTGAATTTGTGACCACAACACTAATTCCCTGGGACGCCGAAACCTACCAGTGAGAGTCAAGTGCTGAAGTGATTGTACTTGGTGCAGTATACAGAGCCATAATAAGACAGATCTCAGGGCTTCAGAGGTAAAGAACCCCAGGCCCATTGGCCGAGGCCCAGTAGCCCCTGTCTGCCCTTAACCCCTTCACTGTGGGCGTCAGCCACTGGCCCGACGCCTGCGCTACCTCCCTGGTGCTGGTCACGAGCAGTGGCCGACACCAGGGAGGAGGTTAATAAATCCTCGGGTGCATCGCACCCGAGGATTTTTTTATTTTATTTTGTATATCCCAGGGAGACACGGAAGCTTCCGTGTCTCCCCCCGCCCCCCACCCGCCCCTTTGTAACGTCAGTGCGCCTCGCGTAACAAAGTTGATTTCCCCATCGGAGCAGGAAGCAGCCTTGCGGCCGCTTCCTGCTCCGATGGGGAAAACGGCCTTCCCCACGTTCGGGAAGGACTCGTGAGAAAGGGGAGAGTCTCCCCTTTCTTACGAGGTCTTCATGAAAGTGTTTCCTGGCACCCGGTCGCAGCACAGCTGGGGCCAGGAAACATCACTAGATGCCAGGGATTTCACTTGGGGGGTCGGCCCCCTCGGAAAACGGACCGCCCCCCCAGGGGCATTTTTTTTTTTTTTTTAAAGGTAGGTGCCCCCCCCCCGGAAACATTTTTTTTATTTTTATTTTAATAAATAAAAATAAATGGACAGGGGGTCGCCCGTGGCAGGGCGACCCCCTGTGGGGGCAATTTTTGTTGTTGTTGTTGTAGGGTTTCCCTGGGGACCATACAACAACTAAAAAAAATATATATATAGAGAGAGATCTATATATATAGATAGATATATCTATGTAGATATATCTATGTACATGGATATATCTATAGATAGATCTATAGATATATGTATATATATATATATATATATATATATATATGTATAGATCTATCTATAGCTATATCTATGTAGATAGATATATATATAGAGATAGATCTATATATATATATATATATATCACTTTTGTCAATATGTGTGTGGTTTCCCTGGGGGCTGCGATCGGCCCCCAGGAAAACCAGACCCACATATAAAAGTGTTATATATATATATATATGTATATATATATATATATATTTGCTGCCAGTTGTCTTGCAGTTGCAGCTTGCGTCTTCAAAGCAATGCACATACTTCAACTAACGCTTTTCAACTGTAGCTTTTAGGCAGCAATAAAAAAGGCAAGTAAGTATTGTGACTATGTTTCTGCTACAAAAGGGTCAGACTTGTCTAGAGGCAGTTTTAGTATCATAAAGAAGCGCAGAAGGTTTATATGCCTACTGCAAAGAGCAAATCTGTATTTTATGTGAATAGCTGAGTACATTAGTAAAGTCAGCCATTACCTGCGCTATAATACCAATGAAATGTATGTGCGGGGTGGAGGGCGGCTATGGAGAGATGAAGGGCACTTTTGCTGGGTGGTAATGAGGGAATCCGAGGAGGCGGGAGTGGGAGCACCAATAATGATTGTTGGACTGGGCGCAGGAGGTGCTAAAGACTGTGACGAATGGTATGTGACAAGGTGTTTTTTGAGTGTCTTGAAAGAACGTGCTGATTGAGGGAAGAAGCGCAGGTAAGGTGGCCTCTACTGTTGCACGTATCTCACACACACCATCGATTTTGTGACTGTCTACGTAGGCTAGTGTTTTAGAGCAACAGTTTAGCCAATAGCAGAGATGGCATCTTGATGGATGACTGCTGCCGGCACTCGGGTTATACAGGGCAGCTCTGACATAGGATCAGAAACTGAGACATCAGATACTGAGACAGCATCTGAGGGATAGGACAATGGCGCAGACTCTGGGAGTGATTTTTCAGTCAGAGGAGTCCCATTCGATAACTCCTCTTCCAGTATATTATGAGGGAGGTGATGAGGACAGTCCTGCTGTCCATTCGCAAGCAGTTTGTGCAACTGGGTAATAGTGGGTTAGCCCAACCCAGAGAGCAGGTGAATGCGGCGGCAAGCAGAGAGAGAGAGAGTGCTCTCTTGGGAGCTCCCCAATTTAGTTCAGCCCCAAATTCCACCGCCTAAAGCGTGTTGTGGAGACATCAAAATTATCTAAGGCAAAACAAACTGGTTTTGTAAGGCAGGCACCTGTGTTTTTGGTCCTGGGTTCGGCGGCCATATAGAGAAACACACTAAACCCAAACATTTCTGGAAACTAGACATTCGGGGGAGTCCACAGAGGTGTTACTTGTGTGGATTCCCCAACGTTTTCTTACCCAGAATACCCTACAAAGCTGAAATGTTGAATAAAAACTCAATTTTTCTCGCATTTCTGTCACACAAACTACAGGAATCTGCTGGGATCCACAAAATTCCTACCACCCAGTGACTCCTCACCTGTCCTGATAAAAACACTACCCCACTTGAGTGCCTACACCTAGTGCCTGCGTCAGGAATGGATCACCCCAGGGTCAACAGCTGCCTCATGTAAGGACCAACATTGACCGTTGTGTGATCTATTACTGTCGCGGGCACCAGGCCTACCCACACAAGTGAGGTACCGTTTTTATTGGAAGACTTGGGGGAATGCTGGGTGGAAGGAAAATTGTGGCTCCTCTCAGATTCCAGAACTTTCTGTCACCGAAATGAGAGGAAAAAGTGTTTTTTTGGCCAAATTTTGATGTTTGCAAAGGATTCTGGGTAACAGAACCTGGTCAGAGCCCCACAAGTCACCCCATCTTGGATTCCCCTGGTTTTCTAGTTTTCAAAAATGCACTGGTTTGCTAGGTTTCCCCAGGTGCCGGCTGAGCTAAAGGCCAAAATCCACAGGTAGGCACTGTTTTCTATGAAAAAATGTGATGTGTCCACGTTGTGTTGTGGGGCACTTCCTGTCGCGGGCACAAGTGAGGTATCATTTTTATCGGGAGACTTGGGGGAATACTGGGTGGAAGGAAATTTGTGGCTCCTCTCAGATTCCAGAACTTTCTGTCACCGAAATGAGAGGAAAACGTGTTTTTTTAGCCACATTTTGAGGTTTGCAAAGGATTCTGGGTAACAGAACCTGGTCAGAGCCCCACAAGTCACCCCATCTTGTATTACCCTAGGTCTCTAGTTTTCAAAAATGCACAGGGTTGGTAGGTTTCCCTAGGTGCCGGCTGAGCTTGATGCCAAAATCCACAGCTAGGCACTTTGCAAAAAACAGCTCTGTTTTCTGTCAAAAAAATGGGATGTGTCCACGTTGTGTTTTGGGGCATTTCCTGACGCGTGCGCTAGCCACACTAGAGAGGTATCATTTTTATCAGGAGACTTGGGGGAACATAGAATAGCAAAACAAGTGTTATTGCCCCTTATCTTTCTCTACATTTTTTCCTTCCAAATATAAGAGAGTGTGTAAAAAAGACGTCTATTTGAGAAATGCCCTGCAATTCACATACTAGTATGGGCATCCCGGAATTCAGAGATGTGCAAATAACCACTGCTCCTCAAAACCTTATCTTGAGCCCATTTTGGAAATGCATAGGTTTTCTTGATACCTATTTTTCACTCTTCATATTTCAGCAAATGAATTGCAGTATACCCGGTATAGAATGAAAACCAACTGCAGGGTGCAGCTCATTTATTGGCTCTGGGTACCTAGGGTTCTTGATGAACCTACAAGCCCTTTATATCCCCGCAACCAGAAGAGTCCAGCAGACAAAACGGTATATTGCTTTCCGAAATCTGACATCGCAGGAAAAAGTTACAGAGTAAAACATAAAGAAAAATGACTGTTGTTTTCAGCTCAATTTCAATATTTTTTTATTTCAGCTATTTTCTGTAGGAAAACCTTGTAGGATCTACACAAATGACCCCTTGCTGAATTCAGAATTTTGTCTAGTTTTCAGAAATGTTTATCTTTCCGGGATCGAGCATTGGTTTCATACCCATTCCTGTCACTAACTGGAAGGAGGCTGAAAGCACCAAAAATAGTAAAAATGGGGTATGTCCCAGTAAAATGCCAAATTTGTGTTGAAAAATGTGGTTTTCTGATTCAAGTCTGCCCGTTCCTGAAAGGTGGGAAGATGGTGATTTCAGCACCAGAAACCCTTTGTTGATGGCATTTTCAGGGAAAAAATCACAAGCCTTCTTCGGCAGCCCTTTTTCCCCATTTTTTTAGAAAAAACGAAATCGTCACTGTATTTTGGCTAATTTCTTGGTCTCCTCCAGGTGAAACCACAAACTCTGGGTACCATTAGAGTCCCTAGGATGTTGGAAACAAAGGACGCAAATTTGGCGTGGATAGCTTATGTGGACAAAAAGTTATGAAGGCCTAAGCGCGAACTACCCCAAATAGCCAAAAAAGGGCTCAGCACTGGGGGGGAAAAGGCCCAGCAGCTAAGAGGTTAACCTCCTGAACAGGGTCAACTGGTTATGTCTAGAATACACAAATCAGTTGGGTCTGGGCGTACATTTCTCTAGTTGAGTACTATCTGGGTATGTGGGACCCAGGATTATGTTAAATGTTGTTCTGAATATTTCATATGTAGAGAGGAAAGAGACAGGGCTGGCCCCTGCCGCACCTTCTATTACCCCGATGTGGGATCCCTCTGTAAACTGCAGATTGCATGATAATAGTATTAGAGGGATAGAAATTGGACGGGGTGAGTTCAAAGGGGCATATTTATACTCCGTTTGCGCTGGAATTGCATCTTTTTTTTGACGCAATTCCGACGCAAAACTAACTCCATATTTATACTTTGGCGTTAGACGCGTCTAGCGCCAAAGTCCATGGAGTTTGCGTCATTTTTTAGCGTGGACACCTACTTTGCGTTAATGATATGCAAGGTAGGCGTTCACGTCTAAAAAATTGACTCCGAGGCATGTGCGCCGTATTTACACTCCCGGGCAAAATTCACGCCCGGGAGTGGGCGGGTCAAAAAAAATGACGGACGGCCGCTTTTGCGCCGTTTTTTAGCTCCTGCAAAAGGCAGGCGTTAAGGGACCTGTGGGCTCGAAAGGAGCCCAGAGGTGCCCTCCCATGCCCCCAGGGACACCCCCTGTCACCCTTGCCCACCCCAGGAGGACACCCAAGGCTGGAGGGACCCATCCCAGGGACAATAAGGTAAGTTCTGGTAAGTATTTTTTTTATTTTTTTTATGTGGCATAGGGGGGCCTGATTTGTGCCCCCCTACATGCCACTATGCCCAATGACCATGCCCAGGGGACAGAAGTCCCCTGGGCATGGCCATTGGGCAAGGGGGCATGACTCCTGTCTTTGCTAAGACAGGAGTCATTTCTATGGGGGTTGGGAGTGGAAAAAAATGGCGCAAATCGGGTTGAGGCAAAAAATTTGCCTCAGCCTGACTTGCCCCATTTTTTCACGCCCAAGCTCCATATGCCCCTACGCCGGCGCTGCCTGGTGTACGTTGTTTTTTTCAACGCACACCAGGCAGCGCTGGCGGCTAACGCCGGCTAACGTCATTGCTTAAATACGGCGTCCGCATGGCGCTTCAGAATGGCATTAGCCGGCGCTAATTTTTTTGACACAAAACTGCGTTAGCGCAGTTTTGCGTCAAAAAGTATAAATATGGGCCAAAGTGTCCAAGTTCACAAGCGACATAATCATTTCAACTGATAATTCTTTGCAGACATTTCCCCCATTGACGGCGCAATTTAAACTATTGTCATAGGTGCATGAATTTAAAATCAGGCTACATAATTCTGAGCCTTTCACTGTAGGGGTGAATTGCAACTGGTAGCTATGCTTAGGGCCTGCTAGCCTTTAAGGTGTGCCACTAAAGGCATTATCTATCTAGGCAGCTATACAGTCACCTGAACGGCAGAGGCTGTTTCATTGAATTGTTTCACATTTATTAGAGAAATTAGAAAAATCTACAGATGTGAAATGTGCGTTCTTTTTTTTTTTTATCTTATTAGCCTCTGAATTGGGCACCTAAAGCCATTACATAACTATGCCTCGTGTAGCTCTGTCTATTGCACAGGCTGTGACTTTGAATATTTACTCACTCAATAGACACATCAGCAGAAAAATCTACAGATGTGGAATAAGGGCTCTTCTTGATAGAGTGGATAGGGGTTATCAGAATGGTAAAACCGCCTTAGCTAATATACCCTTTCAGACATTCCCGTTACCACCTGAAGCAATTTCAATCTATGGTCGACACTTTTATGTTGCAGAGTAAGGACCTGAGAATAACTGAAAATAATGCATTGCTTTCCTCACTTGCCAATAGCGATAGACAGAACGGCATTGCCCAGCCTAATGTGCTATTGTTAATTCACAAAGCTGAATTACTTTGTTGAACCAATATGGAAACCAATAATACTGGTATTAAATCAGTCGTTATTCCAAGTGCCCTAACTGGGGAGAAGACAATGGAGTTCTGGGGAATGTTTGCCACTGATAACCACAGCCATGCTGGCATGGGACAGAATAGGTAGCATGGGAGGGTCTCCAGCATTTCCTTCAGCATTCGCTCCCATTGGCTACAACCGTGACTTCACTCCAAACCTCAAAGAATGAGGTGTTGAGAGACGAAGGAAAAGGGGCTGAACAACACTGAGATCTTTATTCAAGAATGAGAAGACTTTACCAGTCACAGGATTTAAAAGGAAATATGTTTTTTCAGAGTCAGAGAAGTTGTGCTACAAAAAGGTATGTCAGTAAGCACTACACCTTAACACCTTAAGGGGGGAGTGTTAAGGCTAGTGAAGGAAGGGGAATACAACAGGAGTGAAACTGCCAACATCAATTGAATGCTAATGGTTAGGGGTACTCTCGGTGTCAGAAGAAATGGGAGAAGCACTTGGGAAGAGAGGTTAAAGGTAAGGAGTAGGAGGTAGCCTGTAGACAGACTCACAAGTCAGCTAAGAATGTGAAGAGAAGGGAGACCTTCTCATGGCATCCATGTACAGGAACCTCATGTCCGCGAACATGCACAACTGGGACAAAAAGAGCTCTGGCAAGTTTTGGAGAAGCTGTGGAGCAGCAGATTTGCTATTACACTTGTTACGACATTGCCTGAAACTGCTGAGGTTCTGGAGATGGTTCTGGATGCAGTGGATAAGATGCTAAGGGTATGAGTCCCCAGGGGCCAGTGTGCTGCCCCTGGGCCTTCACTTCCTATGTGCTCTGTCACTTTACGTGCTTAAGGCAAAAAAGTTGCCTAAGGGATTAGAGCACGGATTGCAAACTATCAAACTATCACGTTGTATGGGGAAGACTGACTGCACCAAGGGATAAAAAATCATTTTCCATAGATTGCCTTGCCTCAGCTACAAATGATGGCAAGGTTAAACTCCATCCATTCTGTATTAAGTGCTGTTGTGCATTGCTCACCTTATTCACTGTCTCTTAGACTCTTGGCTAAAACAAAGCCACATATGAGGGGTGGTCTTTTCTATGAGCGTTGAAGAGGATCACCCACTGAGGTTTGTAATTAGTGCATTCTAATGCCAGCTATACCCGCCTCAGCAGTCTGTTAAAACAATGGTACCCAAAGTCACAGGCATTACCATAGCTGCACTCCATTCAGCCAACTGTAGTGGACGCTGGCTGTATACCAGTTCTACCTTCAGTGGTCCTAAGGAAACACTTATAGCCTGGCTGGCTTTATTGTTTAGAGAAGAACTGTCATAGGATATACTTACAATACCACAAACCTACAACATCCCACCTAAACCAAACTGCTCAACACCTAAAAGGACATGCAGCCAATGCATGCAGAGAGCTGTCATGTGTGGCTGGGATTCTGAGGATTTTAACAGAGACCATCCCTAAAGGATCTAACCTAGTTCTCCACCATACTCAAAACTAGACATCCAAGAACAATAGTAACTGTGCTACTTATGGGATAATTATAATGCAGACCATCTAAATTGTATCTCTGACCTCACTCTACCCTATCTTTCCCCTTCCAAAACTCACAACAATCACAATATAGAAAGCCTAAATGCTGTATACAGCACAGCATATGGACTGAAAATTCAAAACACCAAGGATGGCCATTCCTTATTTCAAGCTACTGCTCTAGCTCTCCATTGTCTTTCTCCTCTAAAATCATGGACTTCATGGCCCTTGGTCAACTTTCACAAGTTCTAGAGACCAACAACATCCTAGACTACCACGAGGCCGGATTCAGAACCAACCACTATAACTTGAATCTTTTCTTGTCCTAGTCTTTGATAACCTTTGCTTTATCTCAGAAGAGAGTAGGATTGTTGCCCTTAGCCTGCTTGATCTCTTGGTGGCTTTGTACATGGTGCCTCACCTTACAGGTGGCATAAGGGTGAGGGAAGAGGACATGCACTCAATTTGTACCTGTCGAGATGCTCTAACCTTGCAAATCAGATCCAATAAGAGCGATGTGTGCTTCCACACTTCTCCGAACCCACTGCCAATCAATCACAGACATTATTTTGCTTAGGAATACACCCAGTAAAAGGGAAATTGGAGAAGAGAGAGAAACCAAGACACTGGATAACTTCAGACTGCTTCCTTGCTTTTCTGGGTTTGGTCAGCACTGCAGGAGTGTTGATATCTAAAAAAGAGGATTGTCTTTGTACTCTTATTATACTGACTCCAGCACCTAATGTCTGATATTTTATAAGATATACTTTTTTACATGTATTGAAGCACTGCATGGTTCAATGAAATTTTGTGTATTCCTTAAGCATAGTCATGCAGTAACTCCCCGTGGTTCAAAATACTTTCAATATGAGTGGTTCATAAAGTTTAAACCACATGTGTCTCTAAAAATGTTTCTCAAAGTCTGTGCAAGGTGAGGATCCTATTTGCTCCTCTTAATCGATGACTTTAAGAATAGTAGAAAGTCAATATACTCAAATGCAAGAGTTGTGGTGGAATATTTCTTTGAATTCAGTTCTGTCTGCCATGGATATCCTCTTGAAAAGTCTGCAGTTTTCTCAATTTCTGATTTCCTATAACAAAGCCCCGGATGCAGCAACTATATATCTCAATTGTATTACTAGGAAGCTCTAGACCACAAATAATTTATGCTCTAAACATTCAAGAGAACAGGCACGATTTGCAAGCTTCATAACAGTATTGTGGCTCCATGGAACATGTAGTGATTTTGGCCTTCACTCGAGTTAAGGATAGCACATCCATCAGAAAGGTGAAAACTCTTCTACGCAGTGCCCACACTCTGTGCACCCCCCCCCCCACAGCTTTTTCTGCTCTGGATGAAGTGTATGTTCAAGAGGTTTGGAATAACACGTGTATATTCAAGAGGTATGAGTAACACGTCACCATGCAGCAGTGGCGGCTGATTCCTCTTTATAGTGGTAGGGCGATCCAAGGGAGGGGGCACTCCACAAATGCCTTAAGGCGCAAACCCAAATCTCTGAATCGTGGCTCATTATAAACGATGTTTATAATGGGCCATGATAAAGAGCTCAGGAGTTGAGTCTGAAGGCAGTCCAAGTCTATAAAAATAAATTAAACAATAAACTTCATTAAAAAAAAAAAAACATATTTACCATCTCCATTCCTCTCTGGTCCCGAAGTTCAGCAGCATGGGGTCTTTCAGCCAACTCCCCTAAGCAATCCTGATGCTGCTCTAATGCTGTTAACCAGCATGAGAGAAGACCAAGACTCAAGGGAGCGGGTGCTTTGGTATTACAGAAGGGGTTGCAGATGCTTGTGCAGCCCTTCTGTAATAAAGATAGCGCCAGTGCTATCACCAGAAGGCGTGCTCTCATCTGCAACAGTGAAACATGGAGGGACTTTAGTATTTCACTTGAATGGGAACCAGGGTAGAAAGAGTCCGCGGCTCATATAAGTAGACATTCCTTTTTCCAAGTTCCAGCTACATTTATGGAACTCCTTGCCTCTATCCCTGAGAGGAGTTGGCAATCGCATTCTTTTCTGCAACAAACATAACATTTGGCTACTCACCCCTGTCCATAATTTGGACACTAGCACCCTTTCTGACTAGAGTATTTTTTTCATTTTTACTTATTTAAAAGTAACATCAGGATTCCCAATCCTAGGGTAAAACACACTCTGTGAATCACCACCATTTATTCATTGATTTCATCATAAATGCTCGCAATTAGACCAAGCATGCAGTCTTAATAGGACTACCATCTATATTAAAGAACATATTCAATTTTAGATATGTGTCTACATTTAGATACGTAAACTGTATAATCTCTGACCAACTTATACAAGCTTCGCTAGATGACCCTACTGCAAAAATCAGAAGTAGGAAATTCTCTGTCTGGGTTTGTGAAAGTTACCCCTGTGCTTTTCAAATGATCTACCAAATTGAGAGCCTAAGATGCAGTTACAAAATCCTGCAGCTAAATGTGTCCCGGACGTCTCCCCTAGAACTTCCAGTAGCTTTGGCAACAACAACACATCATTGCAGGTAGGGTATTGAAAACCTACATATGGCAAGTCTGAATCTATCATTTACATGCACAACATCTAATTGGCCCCGACATCTGAAACTGACATCTTGAAAAATAAACGAAGCCACTTCTGTTATCCCGTAATTCAGAGTGGAAGTAGAGAGCCCCTACTCAGCCATCTTTGACGCTTTCGTGTTATTCATTTAATGCATCACTTGCTTAGCCACAAAATAGGTTTTAGAAGAATGCATTCACCCCAAGCACCAAGCTATGCTTACTTCACCCTGTTAACAATCCTTCGTAAAAGGTAACGTTTATTATCAGTGTGCAAAGTCTTATATTGCACATCTCTGAGTGCACATTCTGCAGAAGCTGTCCATCATATCCACACTCACCCATAGGCAAAAATGCCCTCCACTTCCCACACATAAACATGGGATGTCAACGGAGACACCAAACCCAAGTACTCCATTTTCTCACCCAACAAAAACCTCTGCTTCCTGAAATCAAACAGCACAGTCCAGCAAGTCTAAATATTTGCAGCCTCATATGTGTTCACTGGCTCTAACCATCACATCAGTAATATCAACTCTCAAGTATTCCTTGGCAAATTGAATAGATGTTTTGTTTCAAAGTATGAACCCAAGGCAGCTTGTAAACGGAACAATAGCTTTTTGAACATGCCTTTTGGATACACAGGAACAGACATCTCATTTCCAAATGCTTATTTACCATTGCCATAGAAATACTAGTTGCTATTGAGAAGGAGAAAGACCTTCCCAGAGCAGAATTAAGTTTATGAAAGCTAGAAAAATAGCATCCCTTACTCTGACTTCCAAGGGGTTAATCAGAATATTCAGGGATTCAGTCTGTAAAGTTCTACCTAGCCACCCCTCCATCCACCCTTTCATATTTACACCCATCATTTCACCCAACCACCCATCAATATATTCATGTGTCCATTTACCCTTTCACCCATCCATTCATTCACTCTTTTCCTTATGTGCATTTGTGTGTTCTTCTATCCATGTACTCCTTTGCCTGTTGATCCTTTCATCCGTCCATCTACCCATCCTTTCACTCTGTCATACATTTTTTCTTTCATCCATCCTACCTTTCACATTTTTCCTTCTCTCCTTTCATATTCCCTTCTTTCCTGACACCATTCCTTTCCACTCCTGTTCTCTTTTTCCCTTCTTTATCTACCTATCTTTTTACTCTAGTTCTTACTTTTATTTGCCTTTCTCATGCTCATCTCATTTTTTCTACATGTCCCTCTCTCTATGTTTTAATTATTTTTGTTTCTCTTTTTTCTTCAATGTGCATGCCAGCCCGCTACCCACAAACCTATGGTATTCCCTGCCGGTTTTATTTTTTAGCATTTTTCTGCAGACAGGTAAGGTCCATGAACACCTAATGAATGTTTTCGTGGGACCCACTTCACTAGTGTGCAGGACACAGGGGCACCCCCTACTTAAGCTGCTAGAATGGGGTTTTTCTAAATTGCTGAATGCTCATTCAGGGATCACCAGAAATCTGAGAGTATTTGGCCTGTGCTTATTCTCCAGTATTTTCAGCCCAGGAGCCAGAGATCCCTTCGTTAACACCTCTCTTTGGACAATGGTTTTAATAACTTGTGAATTTCACTCAAACAGCTCAGGCAAGGGACCAAACTCTTATTCTAGAGTACCTGTATGCCTACTGGTGTCTTCAAGTTCCTGCTCCAAGGCCTTGCAGTCCCATCTGAGCATCTTCTGATAACTGTGCAATTGCAGTGTAGAACCTCATTTTATTTGAGGCTTGAATGGGCCCTTACTTTCCTTCTGTGAATACCGAGATGAAGCCAAATTGATTCTAAAGAGGGCAATGCTTATTCCACATCTGATCCCCTGCTGATATCACCAAACACACTCCTTCCAAAATTACTACTGTTCCCTACTTCATCTTCTTCTCCGTCACTGTCCTCTTCAGACATTTCCAAATTACACACCATATATATATGTCCACGAGCACTGGTCAATCCGATCATATTATGTTGAGGAGCCTTCGCCATTATTTACTTTTCCATTAGCCTTGCACTACACAGCATAGGAGCCAATGTTGATAGATGGTCCAAATGACTTTAATACATATTTTTCCAATTTTCCTACCATGTTTTTTCAAAACATCTCTAGTAGTAGTAGGATAATTTGTTTATTTTTTTAAAACTTCGCTTGAACTTTACATTCTTTATTCATTTTAGTGCATCATTGTGTCCACCAAACATTTCCCTTGTTTAAAAAAAAACACTGTTTTTATTAGTTTTAACAAATAGGACAGTTGTTTACAGTGTATTAGGTCCCTGCATATGTGGCATCAACAAATCATTTGGTTGCCATGATGCTCATTTAGGGAACATAGGGCCAGATGTAGCAAAGGGTTTTTCCCATTCTGTGTCAATGGGAAAATGTGTTTGTACATATGGCCCATAGTTTTGTGCACATAGTCGCAGCTATGTCTAGCCAGGTGCAATTCATCTGTTCCACAGGATTAATAGAGCATCAGCTGGTATCCACCATGCTTAACTAGAAGCACTCTTCTATCTAAGGAGACGTCACTTGAGTTGGTAAATATCAAGGGGCGAGTTTGGGGATGGGCCTTGGAAAGGTAGACAAGGGGTGCATGGTGGAAGGGGCAAGGCTGATTGAATTCCCTGGCAATTGACATGTGAAAGACACTCGCAGGGCCGCAGTTGGGAGTGGAATGATCATAACTATTGTGTATGGGGAGAATACACCTTCAGACCTATGCAAGTGTGATGTCCAAAGGGGCTAGTAAGGTAGTTGGGTTCTGGTCCGGTTGTCACGCTGAGGTAAAAGATGCAAAGTATTTGAGTCCCCACTGCGGTCATGGAGTCCTGCTAGTGACTTGTGTGAGTTGCTTGAGTGTGTCCCAGGCTGCGGACAGGGGAGTTTGCAAATATGGTGGGCCTCCTCATAGCAACGGGCATCTCCTTCAGCCTTCCACTACTTATTCATTGCCCCCTGCCATGCCACCACTGGCAGCGCTGTTGATACCCTCCAGTGCATGGTCAGGGTTCTCTTCACCAGTAAATGGGAAACACTGGTGAAGCGTGTTCTCATCTTGTGACTTTTCCTATGCTTAAAGACACGCAGAGCACAGGTCTCACATGTATAGATGTCTGGTAATTCTGTAACTTCCCTCAAAGCCTCGTGTATCAAAGCCCAATTTGGAGAAAGGGCCGAACATGACCAGAGCATGTGGCATAGGTCCGCAGTGGCTAAGCGGCAGCAGGGGCAATGCAAGTGCCAATTCGGGAAGTATTAATTAAGTTGTTCGGTGGTTAAATAGGCGAGAAGCAAAATGAAAAATTTGACATTTTTAAATCTTGCCTTGTGGGAAACCTTCTGTGGGAATTGTAAGGCCTGCTCTAATTTCATATCATTCAGTACCCTACTCGAGTCATCTTCCCTGTTGCCTTGAAGCGCTGTCAGCGAGGACCCAGTGTGGTCCTGAATTGCTTTGTAAATCCATGTAATTATGTGTCGTCCCTCCTGCAAGGCAAGCAATGTTTGTAGGACTGCATGGACCCTGGGTTCCTCGTCCATAGTGGACCAGAGGGTCTAGTATATACTGCAGAGTTGTCTATAAGTGAGGAATTGGCCAGACAGCATGTCATGTTCTGCAAGGTGAGTAGGTGACCGTTTGTGAAGAGGTAGCACACCGTGAGTGAGCGTTCATGTCAGCATTGCTGAACCGCACAGAGTAAGTTCCAGGGAAGTATGGTAGACCCTGCATTGGGAGCGCTGGGATGTGTAGCGGGAATGTCACATGAGGTAATGGAGTTTGGTCATGCATTTCCAAACTACTCATACCTGAAGGGACCATGGGGAGAGGCGTGTTCTGCAAGGGAGAAGGAAATTCTCACCCACGTTACATCCCCTGTGGTTGGGCTGCCAAGTAATATGCCTCAAAGGAGGGGGGCACTCAGACCGTCCCTTCCAATGGCAGCATCCACAGTGTAATCCAGAGGCGTTTGTCACTCCAAATGAGCTCCCTCAGATGCATGGCAAATTCATGAAAGAAGGAATGAGGTGGGATAACAGGTAGGTATATGAAGTAATACAAAAGCTGGGGTCTGGATGCCCATCCTCCCCCAGCTTCCATGTTACCGTCAGTGGGAGATGCTTCCAAAAGTATGCTCTCGGTTTCAGGAAGGAAAGGGCTTTTCTCAAGTTGCCATCAAAAAGGTTGGCTCGAATATTGTATGTTATTCCTAAGTAGCATACCTTAGAGTCACACCAATTTAGTGTGGAGCTCCCCAGTTGCACCGTTTGTGGGGAAATCGCTGGACATAACTGGTAGACAATGGATTTGGTACAATTAACCCGGAGGCCTGCTGCCAGTGCAAATGCATTCAGCATAGAGATTAGGGTCACTCGGTTGGAGCAAAAGTTACAGAGGTAGAGAAGATAATCTGCACAGAGAGACACTATGTGCATCTCATTGTCTAGGGGAATACCCCAGGATTGTCCACCCTTCAGTAGGTGGATGGTGAGGGGCTCCAATGCCATCAGACAGGGTCAGGGGGTATCCTTGTCTAGTTCCTCTTCTCACTGGAAAGGACTGTGAAATAAGCTGACCCAATTGCACATATGAAGTGGGTTTAGTGTAGAGTAGTTTTGTAAATTTGAGAAAATGTTGACCCACCCCCATGCGGGGTGCAATGGGTCTTAGGGTAGATACCAGGTTTTGGGATAGATACCAGGAGGGATTTGTGGAGAGATGAAGGCAGCTCTCCTGTGCACAGGGCCTTGTTAAACAGCTTTGATAAGCAAGGGGCAAGGCCCGTGGTGAAAGAACTACAATATTCAACTGGTAGGCCTTCTGGGACTGGGGTTTTATTTGTGGCCAAGTCACAGATGGCTTGCTTCACATCTGTGACTGAGATTGGGAAGCCAATGTCCTTATGGACAGCCTCAGAAATGCGAGGGAGGGTAAGCCCTGAAAAGAACATGCCCACTACATCGCCGGCGGGAGTGGAACTGCGTAGATGGTGGAGTAATAGTTAAAGAATGCTTTCAGGATGGCGCGTTGCACATAGAGGGGGTTTGCGGTGGGGGAAGCTATTTCCAGAATTGGACATGAGTGGACTTCCTGGCGTAGCAGCCATCCGAACAGGTGCCCTTACGTGTCCCCTTGTGGTGCATTTTGGCTGCATAGGCGGTAAGGTTGAAGCATTGCAGTTGTTCCAATAGAGCAGTATGTTGTTTCTTGGCCTCATTACACAAAAATAGGTACACTGTTCCAATACATAGAAAAATTCACAGAGGCCACCCAATTTGACAGGAGCAAAACCCTCATGCATCACAATGGATGTCTAGCATCATCATTGGGAAGCTCCTCATCAGGCTGGTACTGCAATGCCTGATGGGCTCCCCTAAACGGGGTGCTCTTAACCATTTGGCTCGGATCGTAGTTGTGACAAAAAAGTGATAGTTATCACTGGGATACCTAATTTTAAGTAACCGAGCAGCTATTGGAGAGAATCAAAACTTAAAATTGATTTACCATCTATAGGCAATAATTCATCGTTTTAATCAGTAGTGAATCAGATGGTAACCAAGATTAAAAACAAAAATGAGGAGTAATGAGTGATTAATGATGCTCACCTACTCTCAAAAAATGGGGAGGTTATAGCCAATTATGGTTCCTCACACTCAAAAGTCTACATGTTTCGCGTCTAAGCGGTCCAGCCGGATCCAGCGACGCTTCATCAGGACAACAACCTTCTCCAAAAATTATAATATCAACAAGTGTGTAAAAACTAAGTCACTTACTCAGTCCTACTTGTTAATGCAAAGGTAGCCCTAAATAAATGTAAGTAGAGAAACCGAAGTCACAAATAAAGTAATAATACCGTAGCAAATAGGTGCGTCTGTGAAATAAACAGTGATAGAGTGCCACACTCGTGAAAAATAGTTCAAAAATACATAGAGATCAAGCTTACCATCCCTAATTTCAGGATAGAGCCCAAAAGGATCGCTGGCCAGTGACAGAAACTAAGATTCTGTAAATACAGATCATAAATCACAAAGGTAAAAACAACATCATGTATTTGTTAGATGATGAACATATCTGGTGGTTCCAGGCATCAAACATAGTTGAAACGACTAAACATGTACCCCCAAGTAATCTAGATAGCCCTCCGGTTCTCCAATTAGTTTTGCAACTATCCGCAATTAAAAACTATATGATAAGGACTCATCATCATAAACTGATAGTAAGTTGTGCAAAAACAAAAAACAAAACACAAAACGAGGTCGAGTGGACCAACGTACTGATTTGTTCGGACGCGAGCAATTTTTAGAAGAATTTCTCAAGGTCCGATTATGGCGGCGTATCCAAAAGCATACGTCTTAGGAGATCGCAGAAACACTTACTTTAGAGTCTTGATAGTAGGCTAATAAACCTACCCCACCAGCGCGCGTCCTCCGCAGATGTTAGTGCGAGTGTGCAGGGGTTTATTTATATTGCCGGTCTCGTCTCTAGCACCCGGAAGTGAATCTCGGCTCGCGCGGTCATAGAAAGTGAGGACAGACTTAAATATACTGAGGTGCACTATTGCGGTGACTCTTGATACGTATACTTATGGGAATGTAATAAATAATGAAAACCTGAAATTCGACCATCCGAGTCTAATATAAACGACAGGGGGGATTCAAAGGAAGAAATGAATACAAACTAACTATCGCAAGTAATAAAAATGATACACCTCATAATATGATTGTCACCAGAAAGGAAATCAAGTGAACCACAGAATTCATCTTCTGTCAGCTTTCAGAAAACATCCGTCAAAATATATCATCAAACGATGCTAAATGACCCAAAACAATTTCAACCATTATCATGGTTGAAAATATGAAAAAATTGGAGGGTAAAAATCAGAAAAATCAGATGTTAGAACAATATCACCGCTGGTGGGGTAGGTTTATTAGCCTACTATCAAGACTCTAAAGTAAGTGTTTCTGCGATCTCCTAAGACATATGCTTTTGGAAATTCTTCTAAAAATTGCTCGCGTCCGAACAAATCAGTACGTTGGTCCACTCGACCTCGTTTTGTGTTTTGTTTTTTGTTTTTGCACAACTTACTATCAGTTTATGATGATGAGTCCTTATCATATAGTTTTTAATTGCGGATAGTTGCAAAACTAATTGGAGAACCGGAGGGCTATCTAGATTACTTGGGGGTACATGTTTAGTCGTTTCAACTATGTTTGATGCCTGGAACCACCAGATATGTTCATCATCTAACAAATACATGATGTTGTTTTTACCTTTGTGATTTATGATCTGTATTTACAGAATCTTAGTTTCTGTCACTGGCCAGCGATCCTTTTGGGCTCTATCCTGAAATTAGGGATGGTAAGCTTGATCTCTATGTATTTTTGAACTATTTTTCACGAGTGTGGCACTCTATCACTGTTTATTTCACAGACGCACCTATTTGCTACGGTATTATTACTTTATTTGTGACTTCGGTTTCTCTACTTACATTTATTTAGGGCTACCTTTGCATTAACAAGTAGGACTGAGTAAGTGACTTAGTTTTTACACACTTGTTGATATTATAATTTTTGGAGAAGGTTGTTGTCCTGATGAAGCGTCGCTGGATCCGGCTGGACCGCTTAGACGCGAAACATGTAGACTTTTGAGTGTGAGGAACCATAATTGGCTATAACCTCCCCATTTTTTTAGAGTAGGTGAGCATCATTAATCACTCATTACTCTTCATTTTTGTTTTTAATCTTGGTTACCATCTGATTCACTACTGATTAAAACGATGAATTATTGCCTATAGATGGTAAATCAATTTTAAGTTTTGATTCTCTCCAATAGCTGCTCGGTTACTTAAAATTAGGTATCCCAGTGATAACTATCACTTTTTTGTCACAACTACGATCCGAGCCAAATGGTTAAGAGCACCCCGTTTAGGGGAGCCCATCAGGCATTGCAGTACCAGCCTGATGAGGAGCTTCCCAATGATGATGCTAGACATCCATTGTGATGCATGAGGGTTTTGCTCCTGTCAAATTGGGTGGCCTCTGTGAATTTTTCTATGTATTGGAACAGTGTACCTATTTTTGTGTAAGGATTCGAGTGGGAGGCAGTACACTGGACCACTAATCTCCCGGTCCCTCCTTTATCATTGTTTACGTTTCTTGGCCTCAGCCAGGGCCAATTTCCTAGAGGCATTATGCTCAGACTCCCTCTCCAATTTGCGTAGAGCCGCTCAGCCACCTCGATCTCCCAGTTTAAAGCTTTGCATATCCCCATTACCTCTTGTATACAAATGCTTCTTGTTACCACCTTCAAGGCGTCCCTCTCGATTGCTGTGAGGAGGTTGAGGCGTGTTTTTTAGTAAAGTATTGGTGAATATGGGACTCCTGAGAGTCACAGAATGCTGGATCCTCCAAGCAGTCCTTAGGTAGGCTTCATGTGGGTGTCGGGGGTAGTGGGGTGTTCCACTGCCAATCAATCAGGTGCATGTCATGATCGAACACCACCTGCCTGAGGTAAACCGTGTGGTGGACTAAGTCCAGAATGGGACGTGAGCATAAGAATCAGTCCAGGTGTACATACAGACTATGAGGTGCGGAGTAGAAAGAGTAGACCCGGTTGTTTGGGTGTTTAGCTGTCCCGGCATCTGCCAGTGACCACTGACTGACCCAACTCAAAAAGTGCTCCGCCTGAGCATGTGGGGGGGGGCAAGGGAAACGGGTTGTGAGTGCGGTTCAGGTGAAGGTCGAGCAAGCAATTGTAATCTCCACCCAGTATCCAGGGTATGTGGGTCTTGTGTTCTCATGTTCTGGAGAGAGCAGTCCAAAACGAGCCCTGCTCCATATTTGGGGTGTAGATGCTACCCACCATGACCAAGGAGCCGTCAAGGCAGCCCTCCACCAACACAAACAGTCCCTTTTTGTCTATTGTGGTAGCAAGGACCTGAAACGGAACACCAGGGTGGATTCAAACCATTGCCCCCGGGCATAAGCTGAGTAAGTAGTGGTATAGATCTCCCGCCTCCACCACTTCTGCAGCTGTTGCAGCTTCAATGCTGTGGTTTTAGTCTCTTGGTGGGAAATAACCTGTGCACGCTGGTGCTTGAGGTAGTAGTATATGTTGTATCTCTTCCAAGCTGTGTGAATTCCTCGCACGTTCGGGTGAGGAGCCTAGTGAGCACTGGTGAAGCCATTGGAGATGTGGGGTCTTGTGATGCATTAGGGCTCGCTGCATGATCCGTGGTGTTGCTCCCTCCTCTTCCACCCTGCCACCCCCTTGCTCTAGGGGAAGAAGTGCATATCGAGTTGGCCTAGGGAACAGGGGAGGGAGAATATCAAACAAAAAAAGGAACTTATAGAGTCTACCGCAAACTGTGGTGTGCCCAAATAGTGTACCAGTTAGTCATTGAGTGGAAAGGGATTGGGCTGAGCAGGTGCAAGTGTAGATGGTGGCCACCCAGCATTGTCTCATCAATTTGTTGTTAGCTGCGATCGTGGTTCAATAAAGAAGGTAGGGTGGCAGGAAAGCCAGGAGGCGAAAGGGGGCAACAGAATCTCCCCCCTACATAGCCACGGCCCACAGTGTGTCAGTCATTAGATTAAAGGAAGGACGGGGGCATAGGCCTCGTGATCTAACAGTTTTATCCAGGCCTTACTGCCATCCAGTTCGAATCACTGGTGGTGGGGGTCAGATGTGGTTGTCCAGTGTTTGGGTGGTCTGGGACTCACGATTTAAGCCATTTGAGATGTCCAATTCATTGTTAGTGGTAAAGATGATTGGGCCACGTTCCCCATCATTGGTCACGGTGCCCTCACAGAGACATGCCACTGCCTGGAGTGCGCGGTATCTGTCCTCTACGATCTGCTCTAGGGCTGTGTGTTTGTTGAGTGGAGAAGTTGGCGAGGGCCCCATCTTGAACGGTTCCCCTTTTTGACCGTGGGCAGGGACAGTGGGGGGTGGTCTTTCCCCGGGGTCAATGCGAGTGCCAGTTTGATACTTATCGGCCCAATCCCTGGCTTCCCTATGGTTGGTAAAGAAGAGGGTGTCCCATCCAGAAAACTTTTGAGGCGAGCTAGAAACAGTAGGAAGTATTGAATCCCCAATTGTTGAAGTCACCTCTTGACTTCCAGGAAGGAAGATCGTTGTTGCTGCACCGTTGTTCCGGTTCCAGGGGACCCTTCTACCTAGCTGCCCTCAAGATGGTGTCCCAGTCTTTGAAATGGAAAAGTCTGGCCTGTATCAGCGGTGGTGTATTGCTCCTACCCTGTGTGCTCTTTCCAGAGAGTAGGAGGGGGTAAGGCCAGATGGCGTAAGAAAGCTTAGGAACCAGTTTTCTAAGAATGGCAGTGGATCACGCCCGTCGATTCAGGCATGCCAAGAATGTGGACGTTGCTTCTCCAGGATCATCCCTCTGAGCCTTCCACTCTCTCCTCCAGGATACACACTCATTGCTGCAGGTCCTGGATCGTGTGGTGATTCTCTGTGGTTTGTGGTTGTATTGGGGCAATATCCTCTCTCTAATTGTCATTTTGTCCACTAATTTGCAATGATTATCCTGGAGAAATCTCAGTTCTGCCATTAGGGTACCCAGTTTGGTCTCCATTGAGATGGGAGAGCTTTCTATTGCCGCCAGGACTGCATCCAGCTTCTCAACAGTGAGGAGGGAGTGCTGTTGTGAGTCTTCTTTTGCAGGTGTGTCCAGTACCACAGTCAGCGGCAGGGCAGTGAGTGATCCCTACATGGGCGTGGTTGAGTGCAGCCTACTCATAGCTGCGCTGCCAGGGGCTGCGGGGGGTAGATTTGTTTTAAGGTCTGACGCAGAGGAGGAGGGCCAGTCTGTGCTAGCTGGTGAGGCAGGCCCAGGTTAGAGTTAATCTGTTCTGTTCGCAGCTGCACCCCCCAAATTCAGACCAAGCTGTGCAGGGGTACCCAAGGGTCCTAGACAGTCCTCCCTGGCTGTCCACAGTGACCTGTTGGTGGTCTCTCTCCTCAGGAGTCCTTTAGAGAGAGGGCGCTGTGGGACAGTTATCCATGGAGAAAGGGGGAGGCCATTTTCCCTGTGGCCCATTGATTGAGAGTGGTTTAGCTCAGTGCAACATTTTGTGGGGGCCTTCAGCAGTCAGTGGGCCTCCCGGTTGCTGCAGCCCCCTCCGTAGCATGGTTCTGTGCCAGCAGTCAATCCCCTCAAAAGAATGGTGTGCAGTGTGTGCAGCTAAGCTGCCGCCAGCTGGGGGGGGAGGCCATGGTCATTACTTTTTCGGACCTGCAATGTCAGGGGTTGTTTACTGAGCTAAACCATTTGTAGCCCCCCCCCCACTGGTCAGTAGTCCCCCTTGGCCCCACAGCATGTAACAGGGTCAGCACACACTAACCATCAATAGGCCCTTGCGTTCTTAGCCCGCTCATTCAATTCCCGGGCCTCGCAGTGGGTGCTGCTCTGCTCCCATCGGTCTTTGTTTTGGCCCGGTGTGCAGCGGGATGGGAGGGTCATCCATTGCCTGCTCCCTCCTAGCTAGTTCCTATTTGCAGCCCCTGAGCAGGGGGTGCACTTCAGTATCAGGGGGGAGAAGAAAGTGTGGCAGTAGGCACTGATTGCCACAGTGGGCCAGGGCTCTCTAGGGAGATTGCTTTGTTCTCCCCCACTTCTTCAGGCCACCCAGGGTAATGTGTGCAGCTCCAGCAGCACTAGTCACAACTGCTAGGCCAGTTAGTCGGGCGGGGAGAGCCAGAGCCTCAGACGCTATGTGCAGCCAAGACAACAGCTCGCCGGCTGCAACAGGACTCAAGGCCCTCGAGGGTCCACAGCCTGTGTCTTCCTTTTCCCTTGAGGCCCGCCTGGGCATTGAATGCAGAACCAGCCTCGGTGAGTCGTTGGATGGGTCACCGCTGTCTCACTCAGCTCCCAAGTCGTCGCAGGCCTCAGTGGCAGACAGGGACAGAGAGGACCAACATATATGAGTGCAGTTTGACTGCAATCCACGTTGTCCCCAACTTTGGCCCAGAGCATTGATCAGAGCAGTTCCTGGAAAGTCTCAGCTCAGCTCCCCGAATGCCGGCCCGCAGGACTGGGTCAGATGGGTGTCTGAACCAAACCAAGCAGTGGATTGAGGCAAAAAACAGGCATACGGTGTAGACCTCTATGGAGGAGCAGCCACCATCATGGTCCATTGAGCCACACCCAGGGTCAACCAAACATTTCCTAACAGTAAATCTTGAGATTGACCAATGCAACTAAAGAGTAAGAAAGGATACTTTAAAATATTATGTCACCGGAGGGTGCTTCTGGTGTGGTTCTTGTGAAAGCATAACCATAGTAAATAGAAATGTGTTGGCTACTGCACCCCTTGGCTGCCTGAGATATTTTCCACAGTATCTCCAAGATCTGTTTTCTGTAGTAAGAAGCCAAGCTGCAGCTGCCCAGAGCAATTACCGAGCTCTGACCATGCTCTGAAGAATGTGAGGGAGATGGATAAGACTAGAATGGATGGTTCTACCCACACCTCAACAATCTGATGAGAACAAGGCACATTGAGTTATGTGGCTGCTCACACTAGAACAGTGTTACTTCATGCTAAGCGTATTCAGGAAAATGGAATAAGTGCCAGTGCACCATCATTCACTATTCCTACCCATCCGTATCACTAGAAGCAAGGCAGATATAACTTACTTATAGAGCTGATCTTTATTTTATTTTTTTAAGTACCTGTCCGCTGCCAGTCTCATTGGTCCGCTCCCGATGGTGTTGGTGCCCCAGCAGTCCCTGAGACACCAACACAGGTTGGCCACACAATCCCGGTTCTGCTCTCATGCTATAGCTATGAACGGCTTGGTTTGCCACTCAGAAAGTGCACTGGAGTCTGTAATATTTCTCCAACCCAGCTGTACAACACAGCCGGGTTAGAGAAACCTAAGTGCACATGGCAGTTTGGCCAGCCTAAAACATCAAGCCAAAATGATAGAGCGCACTTTTAAGTGCACCCACTCCACTCCTCCCCTCCTCCCATGGCCTAGCGCCGCCTCTCCGTGCACATTCTGGCTCAGCCAGCAGCTGAAAAAAAAAACGATAATTAAATATTGCTTAATTTCTCAGCTGCTGACTCTGAGCCAGTGGGGCGACGCTCCTTTGCCATTGTCAGTGTCTTCAATTGCGCTCTCAACATTCCAATGGATATTTATCATGGCATTTTGTATGCTCAAATAGGAAAAATCTGTTTAAATCACTGGTTTATGAACTAGTTGAGAAAGTAAACCTTTCTCGCAGCATGAAAGCAGGGCATAATTTGTGTTTTGAAGGATTTCGAACCTTTAACAGTGTTTGTGCCAAAAAGAGAAGCTATTTCTGGTCTGTATTAGAACCTCGCCTGAGCCCATTTTCCAGAGCACAGGCTTTCTAGGAAATAAATGTGCATCACTGACGTGCGTAACTCCTTATCAATGATGGAACAGACGTCTTCTATTTTCCCTGGGCATGCCCAGTCATGAGAGAGTAGTGCCTGCTAGGGTAGCACTGTTCTTAAGTACAGTAATACTGTCACGAAAATTGAAAGTGCAGAGTCAACCGAGACAAATAAGACAAAGGTGAACAAACTCATATAAATAGTCCTAGTCGCTGTTTTGAGTTGCTGCAATAAAGGGTGTGTTTAGCCTGTATATCCAAACTTAAACAGATCCATTACATTCAGACAGCCGCACCCATATGTTAAACACAGACTGTGGCTGCTTGTCCCAAAGGTTTTCACTTTGAAAGTTAAAAAGCAAACGAGGGGACATTATAATTTACAGGAAAAAATATTTTTATTACGTTAACGTATATGCCAGATTATCACATGGTGCTTAGGCCCAGATTTATACACGCCGTGAAAAAGTATAGCGCCGGCTAGCGCCATTCCAAGACGCCGGCTGGGCGCCATATTTATGGAATGGCGCTAGCCGGCGTTAAGGCCCAGTTAGCGTCAAAATACATGATGCTACCTGGGTAGGGGAGGTGTAGGGAAAACTGGAGGTTGTGCGTGAAAGACTGGCGCTAGTCAGGTTAGAGACCCAATAATGATTCTAACCTGACTAGCGGCATTCTTTTGACGCACAACCCCCATGGACATGCCTCCTGCCTTAGTAAAGACAGGAGTCATGCCCCCCAGCCCAATGGCCATGCCCAGGGGACTCATGTCCCCTGGGCATGGCCATTGGGCACAGTGCTATGTAGGGGGGCATAAGTTAGGCCCCCTTATGGCACTTTGAAAAAAAATTAAAAATACCTACCTGGACTTACATAGGATGGGTCCCCCTATCCTTAGGTGTCCTCCAGATGTGGGCGCAGGTGGGTGGGTGTGTCCCTGGGGGCAAGGAAGGGCACCTATGGGCTGTTTCCATGATCTCTGACCATGGAAAAAGGCCCACAGGTCCCCTATCACCTGCCCACACCCAGGCGTTATATAATGGCGCTAAGCATGCTTTGCGCCATTATTTAAGGCCCTCCTCCTCCTATGCGTGAGTTTTATACGGGAGAATAAATAAGGAGCTAGGGCCCGGGAACGCCTACCTTGCATCTCATTGATGCAAGGAAGTTTTCCGCAGGAAAAAAATGACTTTAACTCCAATATTTTGGCGCTAGACATGCATAGCGCCAAAATATAAATATAAATATGGGAGTTAAGTTTGCGCTGGAT
This sequence comes from Pleurodeles waltl, assembly GCF_031143425.1. Classification (NCBI taxonomy): domain Eukaryota; kingdom Metazoa; phylum Chordata; class Amphibia; order Caudata; family Salamandridae; genus Pleurodeles; species Pleurodeles waltl. The sequence continues at coordinate 238,880,280 of NC_090436.1, forward strand.
TTGCATTAAAAAAATGACGCAAATCCAGCCAAAACAGAGTATAAACATGGCCTGAGTTTGTGGGAAGGAAACATTGCCAGGTTCAGAATGTGTCGAAGTACGGAGGTCAGGCTCTGGAGGCAGGGCAGGTGTCAAGGAGATTCTTACATGAATGGAGTGGGGCATTAACATGAGTGGAAGTTCGGGATGGGGGCTTATCACTAGTAGTAGTTTTAATAGTAGTATAATCTTTATTGGTTAAAATATGATCATAAAAAATACATACGAATTAAAAAAAACATGTAAAACACTTCGTAAGACCATATAAATATATAAAACATCTCTAAAACACTCATTAAATCATCTGATATCCGAGGCCCCAAATTTTAATACATTACACCTAGCCTAGACCTTGAATTTAAAAAAGAACAATACCCTGTGAAATATTGGAGATCCCAAGAGTAATTGTATCCCCCACATGCCCCAATCGCATACAGATGTAAAGACCCCTGGTGGGCACAACAACCAAGAGTAACCCCAAGCCTCTCGCAATTTGATTGCACAACTTAGAAAATTGGAGACGCACATGCACGTGTAGGTATCCTCAAGTGTCAAAAAATGTAACACAGTAGATCTTACAGTTGTGAATCTTTGGCCCTGATTTATACTTTTTTTGTGCTGCATTACTGTCATTTTTTTTACCCAAAAGCAGCGCAAACTTACAAATTTACAATAGTATTTTGTGAGTTTGCGCCACTTTTGCATCAAAAAATGACAGTAATGCGACACAAAAAAAATATAAATCAGGGCGTTCGTTTTTTAAGAAGATGGTTCAGAAATTGTTTTCCTATTAAAGAAAAATGGGGCCAAAACATGATAAAATGCTCAATTGATTTTACTGTCAAGTTATAACATGTACATGGCCCCAGAGTGCTCGGGGCAGACCAGTCCTTAGGGAAGCTGACCAGATGTACAAAAAGATTACATTTGAATCTGGTTAACAGGTGCCAACGATAAATCGTGGTCAGCCATATCAGATAGAATTCCGTAGAATGTACTGTTTTTATTACACAATAGGCAGGAACAGCAGAGTTAAACATGTCATCAGTCTCCCTGAAGGCTTCAGCATGGGAAGGAAAGGTGAGTGCGCGATCAGTCAGCTTTAAAAATGTTATCCAAAGGAGTGAATAGGTCGAGGCAGCCTAAGCTGGTGAGTTTCTTCTTTATATACCCGAACAAAGAAATTGCTTTTACATTGTCTAAGGTGAGGCTGTCTCCAATATTCAAACAGTTCAAGTAAGGCTCACTTTTATATCACACAGAGATCCACCGTAATAGGGGACATAATACATCAACATCGGAAATATATTTAAGCCAGTTCTTCATGAACAGCAAAGGTGGAAGTACTCTGTGGGATTCCCAGAAGGCACCTTGCAAACCTATTCTACTCTACCTGAATCAATTGGCAGTCCTCTTACCCCCAAATATTGCTGCAGTAAGTTTAAGCCAACACATCTTTATCTCTACAAATGTCAAGAAGAGACTTAATCGGCTTCTCATCCACCCTAGAACCAAAGTCTTGTACCGCACCCCATGTACAAGCTAATAATGATCTGGAGAAGTGACAAGTGCTCTTATTATTAATCAAAATATCCAAGTAATTAAAGATGGGTAGCTGGTGAATTCTGCCCTTATTACAGTAAAAGGCTTTATGCTTAGATGACTTACAGCCAACGACCATGACATAAGATTTCGTGTGATTTATGGAGCAATCTAAGTGGGCCATAAGATCAGAAAAGGTATTAAGTAAAAGTTACATTCCTACCGCTGTCCTTAACATGAGGTCGGCTTCATCTGCATAAAGTATGACCGATATCGCCTGCTGGAATGCCCATGGTACATCACAGTTCTCAGGTAATACCTTCTCGGGTGGTTAACATAAATAGTAAACAAAAAAAGGGGCCAAAATACCACCCTGTCTGACACCACAAGTTATTGGAAAAGGCCTTATAAAGTGACCATCAGCACCAAACCTAACAGAACTGTCCCTGTGCAAATCCCCCAGGAAGGACACCAAGGCTAAGTCTACCCCTAGCCATAACATCGAAGCCCACAACTTGGTCCGAGTTACACAATCAATGACAAAGGTAAGATCCCTAAAACCTGGGAACAAGGTACCCTTTTTGGCTACAGAGTACTTCTGGGTTAAAAGATAAAGGTTCAGTGACTGGTCAATGGTACTAAATCCAGGCCTAAATCCATACTGCAACTCTGATATGATATTCTGCTCTTTGTCCCATAAGGATTACCAATACAAGATCACCTGACCCAGAAGCTTGACAGGGAATCGATCAAGGAAATGGACCTGTAACACTTTGGATCACCTCAATCTCATTCTTCTGCTACATCTCTTGAGGTGCGGTTAAGGGCCTTTTTTAAATCATTGTGGGCTTTAGAGCATGTCTGATAGAACCAGTGTTCACCTCTATTATCAATCTGTGCTCTTCTTGGCACTGTGAGGGCAGCCCTAGTAGCTTCACAAAGTGTAATGAAAGCACTCAGAACGTCTTTAGGTTCCAACGACGGGCTTAAGCAGCGTTCCAAGTCATGGCAGCATTTATGACATAAATTACAAAGAAATTCATCTGGAATTACTTTTAACCACTTCAATCGTCTACCTTTATTCTTAGGGGTGAAATCAGAGGAGACAGGAGCCGCTAAAGCCAGCATCTGAGATCAACATCTAAGGGATAGGACCATAGGGTTGCTATCACGCCAACCAGGCTCTGATACCTTGTACTCAACTAAGGCATGCAACAAAGTGGAGGACATTAAAATATAATCCACAATTGTGTGATGCCCCCTACCAACATAAGTAGGAGCCTTTAAAGTGTTAAGGACAATCAAATTCAAGGATTGCACAAACAAAGTGACTTGGTAATCTAGTGGTGAATGCTCAAAATGAACATGAAGGGGAATCTCCCCCAGGGAAGCATCCAGTAATAACGGGCAGATCTGTTTACATGGCTGAAGGTTAAAGTCTCTCATGAATATTAATGGGGAACCTGGCACAGGGCTTAAGCCAAGTTCCAGTGGAAGTATCTTCATATTCTCAATCACCAAACCCAAAGAAGTAATCGCATCAGAATGAAGTAAGGGACCATTTGTATTAGAAATGTTAAATAAAAGTAAATTTGATTTGTCAGGGAAGGTGAACAGGACTCACCCTAAATTAGAAGAGTTGGACTTTAATTCAACCATGGAACTGACCAGAGATAATGATCCTAAGGTAAACACCCCTCCCTTGGCTTGACCTAAAGATGAGGGAATAGCAAGACAGAAAAAATGTGGGAAACTGTCCAGAAAGGTTGCAGTTCGGCCAGACCAAATGTCTTGCAAGGCCAAGATACCATATTGTTTAATGAAGTATAGCTACTTTTGGTCATTAATCTTCTCCTCCAGCCTTGCGGTGTTCCATGACAGGTAACTAAAGTGCTTGAGGATGAATGTTTATCACTGGATAAAGTCACAATTTTACAAAACTAAGATCAGAGAGTTGGGCACATTTGCTACCTGCATTAGCAAAGCAAGTTCTATATCAACGATGAAGTTGATATTTGCCACTATACTATATACTGTTTAATGTATTAGTTATTTCTGTATTTTTTGTATATAGTACAGCCCCACTCCCGACCCATACCCCCAAAAAAATGTGGGACAGAAAAGCAGAGGTAGAGAGAGACTTTAACCAGCTCATAAGGACAGCAAAACAAGAAACAAGGGCAGGCAAAGGTGTGGGAGGAGCACAAGGAGTCCTAAAGGAAGGCATGAGCATGAACATTCTCAGAAATTTCCAGAAGCCAAGGAGACTTGGCACAAGGCAAATGTGTTATGAGCTGATCATCCCCTCAAGATGCCTCATCAAAGCACCTTTATTAAAGCTTCAGTTTATCTTTCAGGCATCATTGTAACTTACTCTGGATGATAACTTGGAGCTCCTGTCCGTGCTCAGAGCTCTCTATTCAGATTTGAGCTCTACAAATACACATACTTTCGTACAAGTCCACTTATCAACAACAAATCCTTAATCTATACATCTCTGCACTTCGAAGGAACAGATCCTGATACAACACACTCTGTACCTTAAAGACCTGCCTTGGTGGCTGGCATTTCAGAAGGGAGCTCTGAAGATGTCATGGATGATGTGTCTAGCCTGGTATTTAGAACCTGGTACTTAGCCCAGGTGTGGCCCCATGATGAAGCAAGCCACTAATAGAGTGGGTGATGATACTTTTACACCATAGGTGGGTATGTGACAGTTGTACTCTTGAACTTCTCACACCATTCCTTTGGTTTGGGATGTTATTATTACCTGTTTTTCTATTTCTATTTTTATTAAAGAAATTTACTAACTTAGAAGAGGTTCTGTGCCAGGATGCAAACTCAGAACATTGAGCCATTTAATAAGCTGGTGAATAGTGCTTATCCTAACAACTAGAATGATTTGGGGCCCAATACAAACTGCATTTTGCAGTACATGAATTAGTATTTCTTATGCACCACAAAACACTACTCACAAAACTTTGCCACAGAACTCTGCCTCATCTATCTTTTCTGTGTGAAGATCTCAGCACATCTAGTATACATGTTTGTATTAAATGTGTAAGGGACAAGGAGGAGTTGCTGGAAAATGGAGAGTGATTATTAATAATTGATAGAGGTTTAGCGAAACTTAAGGAAGGTTTAAGGGCGGGACATGCCAATACAAACACACACCCACAAAAAAGTAAAACCATTTTTATTCACAAACTACTTGTTGCGGGGATACTTATGATAAAGAAAAAGACAAGATTCCTCACAACAACACAAACCAAGCTTTTTATTGCCACAGAATGGAGAGAAGCTATCTCCATACAGGTAAACAGTTGATCTCAATTTGCTGTTTTGCAGGCAGCCATTTATATAGCAACATGAACAATGCTTATTGCAAAAGGTCAAAAAATAGGTTACTTAGCAGTTACATGTTGGCTAAAAAACATTACATCACCAGTGTCCCTAAACCTTTAACCTATTTCTTACACGTTCTTTATTGCAGATCTAACAATGCTTAACAAACAAACTGTTCACTACTTTTGAATGGATGTGTATTTGCATACGTGTTTTATCCTTCTGCACCCAAGACTTCTTATCAGATTGTGTGTGCCCTTGGCTAATTCAACCTCTTGGTCCTCATCTTCCATCACGTTTTTAATTTACTAGGAAAACAGAATACATGCCGATGTGCTAAGACTACAGCTATAAATTCTTTCAAGTTTACAAAACATGGTTTCCCTTTAATTAAGACCTTGCTGGTCATGCATTCTAGTTTCAAGTGAACTCTTCACCTCTTTCATATCAGCATGGATTTTAGGCCTACACTGCTTTTTTACCACATATAATTTTATTTTGTTTTCTACTGATGTCTGGTGTAGAGTAATTTCCTCACATTTCATTTCCACTCCATCATTCCCCCCCTCTAGTTGATAATTTAACAACTGGTCTAAACCTTGGTCTGCACTTGGCACTAGGTGATCTACCACTCATCTTGGTGTCCTATTTGGAAAAATCCCTCCTGCTTTTGTGCTGATCCATCTACAGCACGCTAGAATTAATTGAATATCAAAACTTAGAAATGATACTGCCACAAGAGCTGGCAACAAGGCTCCCAACAGTCCCAACATCCAGGATGGTAATAAAGAAAAACACCCACTAAGCCAATTACCTGAGGCACCTGCTTCATCTACCGTTTTCTTCTGTAGATTATGCAAAGTTTGTATGGCCTTGGACAAAGTTCCACTGTCCGAATCATTTGCTGGGGCATAAGTACAACAAACAGTCCCAATATTTGCACATACCCCTCCTTCCATGGCAGTCATAAGGTGAAGTACATAATCGTAATGCATTATCATCATTCTCATAGCACGCAGCTATTCTTTTATGGCATTAAATCTTTTTTTCGTACTGTTTGTAAACTTCATAAGTTCACTGTAGCCATTGAGCAGTTGCCAGTTGCCTTTGCCTGAACAAATAGCAGAATACTTCCAAAGAATAATTGTGGATCATTAAACAACCGGTACTCTAGGGTAACATCATTCCAGGTGATAGTGCCATAATACTCTGCATTTCTTCTTCTTCAGTGATGATGTAACAAAGTTGTTGGACAGCTCATGGGGTGCTCATAAAGAATTGATAAATTGACTCCACGAATTACCAAAACAGGGGTGTGCAAAGTGAACATGGTACATAGGCCGTTCCAATTGAGTGGTAGCTGAGTGTACAGTAGTTCTCTGCACTTCCAATAATAGTCCATGAGGCTGAAGGTGCTCCTCTGCATGTCGGCGTTATCTATTGCGGCACAGCAATTGATATTCCTGCCAACATAAATGGTGCCGTTATCTCTGAAACATAAAGAAACAGATGTTAATCTCACAACTATCTGAGGGCTTACTGTGCTGTCTATCCAATTGTAATGTACAACAACGTTGTTCCAAATACGTGCACACTTTCTTACTGCATCCTGACTAATATCAGTTTTGTTCCATAAGAACGCGGTCCTACAGGAAAATTCAATATCAGGATGCCATTGATTATGGGCATAAACTGATCTGGTAACTCTAAATCCTGGCCTATGAACACAATCTGGGGATAAGGGATTCACTAAATAATACACTCAATGGGCGGGCGTGTTACTCCTAAAAACCCTAAACCTAAGACCATTTGTATCTATTCTTCAGTTTTAGAATGACCTGTTTTCTTCATTCGTGCTTTATTATCCTAGATGTCCTGTCTATCTGTAAGGAAGTATAAAAACGTTTGCTGGAGAGTCATATTTTGTGGCATTAACTAAAAACTGCACTACCCTAATGTGTTGGCTGCATTTGGGCTTTAATACTACACAGTTTGAGATGTAAAAAGCATAGAGTTTTGCTTGGAGATAATTCCTTAGTTGAAAGTAACCTATCTGATCCTGCGGCAAAAGGAATTAAAGTGCAAATGAAACATGATTCATTAGTACTTTCTGAACCTACATCCAACATGTTCTGATACCACATGTTATCTAATAATCTGGTATGAATACTATGGGACACATTATCATGAATAGAGAGTTCTCTTTGCATGTGCATGATGTAACTAGTAGGCTAGAATATACATTACTATAAAAGAGCAATAGTAGAAGTGATAGTAATAAGAGACAAAGAAATATAAATAACTTTCCTTTTGCTGGGTCAAACGATTGTCCAAAAGCAGAAAATTTTCAAAAGGCAGAGGTGGAGGGGGATATTTTTACTGTCACAATCTTCTTCCACCTTTTTTTCCTTTCATATCACTAGTGGTTTTTGGCATGATGTAGGGTTTAATCGAATGACCGATAAATTAATCCAAGGCTTTCTGACATCTACCTTGAGGGCAGGGGGAGTTGTTATTGTCTTGCTGAAAGATTCATTAAACCTTGGCTCTCTCCTTTTCTAGACAAAATTTCTGACAAAAACTGTATTATTTATGTGCTCAACTGGGAAGTCGACCTCAGTGGTGGCGCACTTCTCTTTTGCCTTGGTTGCCTGTTTAACATTAACTTTATGACTTTGGTTAATTCAGAGAGATAAACATGCATATCATCATTCAAGAATTCAGTCGTGGAATGGTAGAAGTTATCACCTTCAATGTGGGATTTGGAGAGAATTGTTGACAAACACTACAATTATGAAGGTACATGGTAAGCATATAATGTAAGTTGGGAACAAACCATTCTTGTTGCATTTGTATAGACAAATTATCTCTTGAGATGTGAGCTGATAAATGCAATTGATCAAGAGCCAGCATAACTGAAGCCTGAGGCATCACTGGTTTACATATAGATATTTGCCTATAAACTAAGTCATCCCTTGACTGCGGGCATCCTCTAGTCTCCCAAAACTGTTCCTGTCATGATTACCAGTCCTCAGGAACAGTACCACCCAGAGGCCCACCTTCCAGCAGCTCCACCTCTGTGTATAAGCATCCAGAGGAGCAGAGCGGCTAAAGGGGGGGAAAGGGAATATAGAATAGGTGCACATGGGAGGGAGATTTGCAAAGAGAAAATAATAACTCAAATGATCATTGGTTACCATGAAATGTGCATGTGTAGATATTTAGCAATGGCTATTATTTTCTGTATTCATGTGCCTTAATTAAACAGTGTCCTGCATGGGCAATTCATGGTGCCATCAAAACAATATACATAAACTATTCTTATGTAACTTCCTTCTATTATCTTCATTAATGCCAGATACATAAACTGAAAGATTGGCCATTAACCTCTGGTCCGAGTTTGTTCGCTATGTATCACAATTCAAACAACACCACATAAGGCAACAACAAGAATTATTATCAGTCTCCGCCTCCCATGTAACAAAGAAAAAATGGAATGTGTTTCCACAAGAAATGTTTTAAATATACAAGTATAGTTAGACAGAGTAAATCAGAATCATGCCCCCCTTATAAATCAAGTTTCATGAAACTTTAATACTGCAAATAATGGCACATTGCTAATGTTGCCAGGGAAATCTTCACCAAGTTTGTAGGTACAATAAGCAATATGTTGGAATCCAAAAAGCCTACATACACGAGCAGTGCAAGTGGGCAATGTTTGCAAGTGGTATCTAACAGCCAAAACACAACACAGTATACAAACAAATGGAGTCACAAGGCCCGCTGTCTGCTCCCGACCACTGACTGGAACCATAGTCCCCAAACAAGAGCCTGACTTAACTTTGTATGCCATGAACCGCAGAGGCGTAAGGATCAAGGATTCAGAATAGCAGATGCTGTCTGCACTTCCTGACTCTTTAAATATCAGACCTATCAGCGCACGTTCTCATATTCTGCCCAATTTATAGTTTTGCTATTATGGTTGCGATATTGGAGCATAATGCGTTGCGGCAAAACCACCATGATTTTCCTTGTGGCTCATGCTGCTTCCCACATAATCACCCTTTCCTGTTATTTAGTTCTGAAGCAAAATAGGCATATGAACAACCCACAGTTTCTCGTGTGGTGGAGCAGCTTCCTGCAACTCTCGTAGATATAAACTTGCTGTTTCAGCATAATGAGGCATGACATTATCAGTGGTAATATTAGATTCACACTCAGACGGCAAGTCAGCCTGGGCGACCAAACCAGGGATGTGTTGTGAACTTGATGGTACAGGCGAGAAGGCAGGGTCTCTCCTTAGGCAGAATAGCACCTTCCTTCAGTGTAATTCTAAATGAAGCATCAGTATGAATAAGACTTCCATCATGGGGACTCTTAGCCCACAAGGTGTCTGGTACTTGGGAAAAATCTACATCCCTGACAGAATGAAAAGCTCTACCTGGCTACCGGGTGTGGACGTCCTTACTTCCAATACTGTTCTCAATGGGATGTCACCCTGAGAGTCTACAACTGTTTTCTTAGAATTATCATCAAACAGTTGACCATCCAAAATTTACATGAACATTTTCCTGGCTCAATGACTATTTCAAATGCCCACAAGGCATGGTTATAATCGCTGGCTATCAGAGCACCATAGGTTATTCTTATCTCTAGAGCCTCTATTTATAATATCAACTCATGGTCAGGTATCCAAGAATCTTGCCCTTGTCGAAACTCTTCAGGTAACTGGACTTCTTTCCTCATTCAGCAACTCTGTTTTTTTTTTAATATCATCGTATACACTGCTGTAGTGGATGCTTCTATATTAGTGGGTTGAGCTCTGATTTGGCCACCAGTAGAACAATGTACTGTTATAGCCATGATACTGGAGGGTGGAACTCCAGGAGTAGTCCAAATCAAAGTTCCGGCAGACTCAAAATAAATACAGTAGTCATATTTAATTTGGCCATAAGATCTCTCCCCAATAGATTACCAGGGGCAGCTGAAGAGAACAGGAAACAGGCATCAATGTACCTCCTTCCTATTTCCAGCTCCACTGGTTTAGTAAATGGAATCCTCCTTACTGGCCCAGAGAATCCTTGTGTGTCCACGGATCTATAAACAATTGGAAGGTCTGCCTCTCTAATACAAGATTGGGTTGCTCCAGTATCTTTGAGGAATGCATACCTCATGTCATTTGTAGCTACCGCCACAGTGGGTTCCTCATCTGTCCTGTGCAACACTGACAATACTGGACACATGGAACTACTTTTTGGGCATCTTCATTGTGCATATCCTCCCACATAATTTGTCTGGAAAGGATTTCCTCCTCTCACAATCACACCTCCCTGTACACCTTGATGTGAATTTGTCATTGGAGATGCTTGGTAACTTTACTGTGGTGGCATTTGTTGCACCTGAGGCATTGCAGAGTGCTGAACATTTTGTGGCAGCGTCTGAGGTACATATGTTATTTGCAGTTTTGACTGACGCTGCACCACTGTATTCCCTGGCTGGTTGTAAACACCTGTCCTTCCATTTTATTCATTCCACCTCTTAGTCCTGCAATCTCTAATGAAATGGCCATATCTCTGACAGTAATATCATGTTTGATCCATCCTTTGGGGACCTATCATCACTCTTCCTTTTCCTCCTCATCCTCCTCTGCTACTGCTTTGTGCCCTTAAATTATCCCTTTGTTGCAAGTATTATTGATGGATGGTCCCTGAGACTTATCCCACAGACATTGCAGTCATCTGAGTGGTAGTTGCTACTACAGTTCCTTCCACTGCTTCTTCCTTTGCCAACTTTTGCTGCACTAACTTGGCTGCTGCTTTCTCTGCACATCCTGCTTCTTTTTACACAAATTGATTATATGTGCCTGTATCTCTGTACAGGGCTTGGCTTCCAATGTCAGTAAAGCCTTTTTCACTACATTCTGAAACAACAGGGCATTTCCCCTTTTTACTTCTCAATCCTGACCTGCTTAATGAGAGCACTTTTCTTTCATCCTTCTGAGAAACTGAGTAGAATCCTCATTTGGCTGCATTGATTGAGCCATGATGGACCCAATGGCTGGCCTCTCACGATACATTTTCCTTAACTGATCCCAAACTACTGTCCGAACTAAGGGTCAGAGTTATTAAAAGTGGCGCTGCACCTAGTGCAGTGAAACCTTTCTTCAGCCCCTTAGCGCCCCCCTTATGCCACCATGTGTGCACCGTATTTAAAATATGGTGCACCATGGCGGTAGTCACAGGTACTAGCATCATAATTTTTTATACTAGTCCGCCGCTTTGCAGGATTAGCACCAAAAATGTTGATGCTAATCATGCAAAGTACCCAGAGACCCATTGAAACAATGGGAGCCTCACTTTAACACCTGCAGATGTTAAAAATGGTGATAAAAATGATGCAAAGAAATCTATTAGATTTCTTTGTGCCATTTTTTCAGCCCCTCTAGCGCTGGAACGCCCCCTTGCATACATTATACCTGGCACAGGCATAATGTGGCACAAGGGGTTACAAAGTGGAGCAATGCAAGCATTACCCCACTTTGTAAATATGGCATGGCGTTTTTGGCCTTCCAGCGCCACATTAGCGTAAAAAAAATGATGCTAATGTGGCATTGGAATGGCACTAAGCCCTCTTAAATCTGGGCCTAAATTGAATGGGGAACCATCATACCTAGTCTCAATGAAGGTAATGTTTCCCACTACAGCTTTCTGAGAAACAGTATCTGTCTCATCTCCTATAAGACAGCTAAGTAAACTCTTTATGTCACCTACTGCCAGGGTGATACCTGCTATTTTCTCTTCAAAGGACCTAATCCATTTCCCGGATCCCTCTGTAAGTGGTGGTAACAACTTTTTGAGATTCTCCTTGTCCATTTGTGGGCAAGGAACATAATGAGATATCCCAGGCCCTTTACGTATCAGGGGCATTTCATATATGGGAATGATAGAATATTGGGGGTTGTGCTGTCTGGCATATTTTTGCCACATGCGCAAACATTTCCACATGTAGGGATAATCGCAGTCTGGATCTGCCTCTCCATAAAGAATACAGTCCTCAGCATTTGCATGTCACATGGATCAAAGGACACTTCTCGTGACCTTGGACTCATCTGTGGGGCCAAGCCTTCAGTCCATCCTGTTAAATTATCCACATAAAGTACAACACTGCACCAACTATTTTCTCCTTCAGCAACTGGGGTGAGATCAGTGCTGCGCAAAACTGATTGAACACTCATCTGCTGCACTGATGTATCATTTAGTGTCAATCCTCCCATAGTGTCACAAGAACCCATCTTGGGGTCTGGCTGGCCGTGCGCTCCCTGAAACCGCAACTGTTCCAACTCAGGTGCTTGGGATTTCCTAGCTCTGGAGAACATGTCCTGCTCTCTTTCTCTAGTGTCAGTGTGATTAGACAATCCCATTGCTCCCTTTGTATGGTCAAAATAAATAAGGGGCCTTTCATGAGTACTAATAACATAAGCGAAGGGCCTAGCCTCTAGAAATCGAAGCATTTTACCTGTGGTATTTACACGCTTATGTATTGACTCTACTCTATTTGCCATCCTCCCAAAATTTCCCTGAATCTGCCCTATACGTTTATCATAATATCCTTTATCCTTGTTTCTCTCACATCCCTTCTGTCCTCACTTCATGATAACCATTCCTGAATTCTTTCTGGTGAAACTATTACATTCCTCTTCTCCTTCTGCGAAGGTGGTAAATTATCTTCAGTCCTCCTAAAATCCTCATCCCTTTCTTGGGATACTGTCCATCACGCCATACTAAAAGCCCTGTCTACATAGTCATTCCATCTAGCATCATCTGCATATCATCATTGTGGGGTAGACATTCATTCCTAACTGCCCTTCCTGTTACATACCTCTTCTGTATTAGGTGTGATGTTGCGTATGAAAAATGCAACTGATTGTCACTGTCTCCTTGACCCTGCTCTTCACCACTGCTCTCCTGGGGAGAAGCTGGATCTAAATATAATGTACACTGTACTTCTAGTTGTCCTGAAAACTGAGAGTCACCCACCTCTACTTGAGGATAGGAGTACTCATGTGTCTTGGCTTTGACATTGATGGGGCAACATTAGGGGATCCCTTTAGGGATTGTGAAGGGGTCTCAACCTTAGGATTCTGAAATCCCACTGCAGCTTCCTGTAGTTCTGTCAGTGGATTAATACCAGCTACCGTAGGGGAAGTACTCATTGAGTCATAGGGAAGTGGGGGAGCAGATAGGGTGTTAGGGTATTTGAGGAGTCTTTAGACTTCTCACAAAAAAACTCACCATAAGGCTAATGAGGCTTCTAGCTTCTGCAAATTAGCTCCTGCATATTTACTCTTAAGGTGTGTAACAATTTGCTCTAATATTTTGTCATCAAATGTCCCTTCTTTTGGTCAGGGATATATATGCTTCTGAGTAGCCTTAAACCACTCCTGACAATAGTTCTGTAATTCTGATCCCTTGAAAAGGCCTTCTAAATGTGCTCTAAGGAGTCTCCATAATCCCACCGTATTTCTAACAAGTTTTGCAATTTAACTTTTATCTGTCTACTCAATATTTCTCCCTTTACATTTTTATACTAGTCCTTACAAACAAGCAATCTGTTAGTTTGTCTTTTCAGTCATATGTTAAACACTATACATCATAATAACAATGCAGTATTAAATAACATCTTTCTGCAGCCACATTGCTATTTACACGCATTCACACGTACTTATCACCAACATTTTAAAAATATGAACACTTCAACTACTTCCAAATGTTAATCAAAATTATTTTGACTCTGAACAGTAATTACTGTTAGCAACAACTGTCCATTTCCCTCCGAGCTTAAGAGAGGATAACCCTCAAACCATGCATCTCATAAACCATGAAATGACTTCTGGACATCAGGTCCAGGCCGGTGTTCAGATTGTATTTGAAGGTAATGTTTAATGACCTGGGCCTTTCAGGTGTCCATCTATGTCAAAATATTGAAACACATATTGGAAACCCAACTTGCATCACCTACATTGACCACTTCCAATTAATGTATTGGGATAAATAATTTACCGACTACGCAGTGCCTTAACTTAATCATGCACAACTCATGTACACAATCCTGCATGCAATAACCTTATATCCTTATATTTACATTACATCTGTGTGTACCACTGCCAGAGAGACAAGTCATACAATATACACAGTATACGGTATACAAGATACTCCGGGGACCAAGTATCATCTTGTGTGTCGGGGGTCAGAGATGTATAGAATGTATGATCCAATCACCGCTCCATGACGACCCCTGTGGGCAGGTCACTGACACTGCACAGGCACACTCCACAAAAACACAAGTCTGCACAACAGCAACACCAAATCAACATCATAACTACTAATTGAACTGATACCCTCACATTGCACACATGCCATTGCCTGCAGTGATATTGAAGACACATATGGATGGACGTGTAATTTAAGCCAAACACACCTTTCCATGAAACATCCCTGTTGGACCCTTATATATCACCCACATTGCAAGACAATGGAAGGTAAATAGGATGCACAATATCTTGAGAGACAAATATCCAAAGCAGACAATGTAAACTATACAAGCAGAATAGGTATGGAGGCATGAGGGGAACCCAAGGAAGGATGCTGCCCTGGGACACCTTTAACTGTGCACATACCCCTAAAACAGTATTTGTACAAGAAGTGGGCCTTCATGTATCCCAATGACAACAAATAGAATAACCAAGTGACATGCCCATGTGCCAAATGTGTAAGTGCAAGTAAAGAACGCAAATGAAGATGAAGTAGCTGGAAGGTACACATATGAAAATGGGCACATATCTATTCAAATATATGGGAAGCTAGAACAATTAAACACCCTACATGTGAGGACAAACAAAACTCTAGCTTGCACCCATTAAACAAATGTCCAATCAACATCAGGGCGACAAACGTAATCCAATACATGTTGACCATATCAAACAACACACAATGCAATGACACCCCAATTCACTTACCACTCAGGTATCCATCCATTGAACATCTCCCCTTGTCCTGGGTGACACCAGCACTGCTCCCAAAGTCAGTCCCGACAACCACAGCAAATGTATCAGCAATCAGAGTGAACCAAACACAGCTGTGGCATACATCACAAATTACTCAAGAACAGCAAAAAGGTTGAAAAGTAATGGCAGGACAAATGTATACCAAAAGAAACAGCTTGGGTTTATTAAAAGAACTTGCACTGTGCGTTAAGGCCAATGGCCAGTCCACAAACAGAAGTCCATGTGCACTGCTGTGCACCACGATTTGACTCACTGACCACTGGCATATGAACCTCCACAGGAAAGGGCATCAAGTGGGCATGCTAAGCACTTCAATGATGCCCGGTTGGTGGGGTGGGGTTGGGTTTAGGATGGGTGGGATTGGTTTTTGGAGGGGTAGGCTTCACTTTGGGACTAATGGGCTTAGCTTTGGGAAGGATGGGCTTCCTCTTGCGGGTGGGAGGGGTATGGCTGGCTTCAGGGTGGACGAGGGCAGGTGTGACAGAGCAGACTTGGATGTGGAAGGGGTGAGTTGGGATTTGGGCCGGTTCCTTTTGTCTTTGGGAGGGGGGTTTCATAGTGGTAAGGGCAAGGTCAAAGAGCAAACTTAATTTGGGAAAACGGGTAGGGTCTGCAGAAGGGATCATAGGTTGGGAGGTTGAGAAAGTGCTTGCATTGGCTCTGCATGTTATTGCTGCTAGTGTGTGTGTGCCTGAGGTATGCTTGGATATGGGTGGTGTCTGTTGTGTTTGTGAGTGTGGGCATTTGTTTTTCTTGGAGGGCTGTGAGGTGAAGGTGATGGCTAAGCTGGGATTGGTGGCTGTGTGTGTGGGTGTTGGGGTGGTGTCTGGGGGTATGGTGTGTGGTGTGTGGGAAAGTGGGGTTAGGGTGGTATCTGGGGGTATGGTGTGTGTGTGGTTTGTGTGTCTGTGGGTATTGGAGTGGTGTCTGGGGGTATAGCATGTGTGGTGTCTGTGTCTGTCAGTGTTGGGATGGTGTCTGGGGGTCTGGTGTGTGTGGTGTCTGTGGGGTTCGGGTTCGGGTCTAGTGGTATGGTGGGAGTGGTGTTTGTGTGTGGATGTTGGGGTGATGTCTGTGGGTATGGTGATTGTGTTGTGTGGGTCGGTGGAGGTGGGGTAGTGTCTGTAGGAATGGTGGGTGTGGTGGTCTATTTGAGTGACTGTTGAGTGCTTGCATGCCGGTGTGCCTTGTGGTGCCTGTGCTTATGTGTGCTGCTTGTGCTTATGTGTGCTGCTTGTGTGTGTTGAGGTTGGTGAAAGTGGATGTGTGTGTGTGCTTGGGACACATAGGGGAATAGGGAAATTGGATGGGGAAGAGTTAGGTGGTGGGGGTAGGATTGTGGGGGATGATAGGCTGCAGTCAGTGATGAGGCTAGAGCTTGAAAAGATCTCTGTAGGCCAGACATGGCACTATGAATTCCCTTCAGGTATGCAACCACCTGCTGAAGCTGACTGCCCTGATCCAGGATGGAATTCAGAATGACAGTCTGACCCATGGAGATACTCCTCAGGAAGTCAATAGTCTCCTCACTCAGGGCAGCAGGGGTAACGGGCAGAGAGTGAGGTCCCTAGGGCAAAGGGTCACCCACCCTCTGGGGTGAGCGGGCACAGCCAACTGGGTGAGGAGCAACAGGTAGGGTGGAGATGGAACTGTGGATGGTGGACAAGGATGAAACAGGTACGGTCCTGATGGGTCTGTCACCACTTGGGAGCGGCCACTTGAGGAAGAATCCAAAAATGACGATGTTGATCCTGTGTCCTCCGTAGCACTCCCCTCACCTCCAGGCCACTGGGTCCCTCGGTGTCTTATGTGTCTTGATTCGAGGTACTATAGCCAGCTGTTGCCCAACTGGGTTCTGCCTTGTCTTCTCCGCTTACTTGTGCTGATGTTGAAATTACAAATACAAATATGGTCATGCTACATGAACTGTGAACAGTTGCCCACAGGAAAATCAGAATCAAAGACAACTCCAACTGCATGGGTAAGGTTGTGCAATCACAATGACCATGGAGCAAGTAGGAGACCTTATCACCTTGAGTCGTTTGGCTTATGTAGCATGCACCGACATCAGAAGTGATTGATGACCCATCACCACATGTGTCTGATGACTCATCTCCAGTCTATAAATAAAACTGCCAAGGTGTTTCCTGTGCTTGGCTTCGAGTCTTCCTTCGATCTTGTGGTAATGTCCGGCGGCGGCTGCGGGCAGTTCCTAATGTCCAGTGCGCTAGATCAGGCATCAGCCATTTTGGCGTTTGTAAATTCAGTATTGGGCCCCGTTAAATGCACTGCAACATCAACATATTTGTCTGATCACCACAAACAAGCTAAAGTAGCCTTGTTGTGTAGGTTCTCCTACACAATCACCAGTGTAGTGGGTTTTTGGTCACAGATGGCATATTATAGAGCTGCACTGACCACCGTTGGTGAAGGTATTTTTGGTGGGTGGAACAGACTGTTAAATTGCGAGGGACAAATGAGGAGCAGGTAGTTGGGTGATGCTCAAATCCTTGTTGTTGACACATGTGTAGACAGCCATGGGGGTCACATTTGGCCATTGAGTAGTAGATGGCTTTGATGTGTAATAGGTAGGATATTTTTCCAGTCAGTAATGCTTTGTCATATGATTTTGGTCCCATTCATCATGTTTGTTGTTGTGGACACAGTGACTAGTGCTCCAACTCAAATAATGTCACAAATAGGAACCCTAGGAGAGGGAGGAAGCAACAAGCTCAAGTGTACCATCCATTGCCACACCTTCAAACCATGGAAGAACGACACATCATCAAACAGTTCTGTCTGAATTGGCAAACTATTGTGGATTTATGTCTTCAGTTGAGCCAGATCTGATGCCTAAAAACACAAATCTAACATGCATAAACCACACTGTGAAACTAATGGCAGAATTACACTTTCTGGCCACAGGGTCCTTCCAATATACAATGGCTAAATGTGTTGGTATCTCCCAACCTATGTTCAATGGTGTGTTAGGAGACATGCTATCAGTGATGATGAAACACATTGACATCTATATCATGTTCCCAAGACATTCAGATTTAGCCAATGTGAAGGCTGACTTCTACGGTTTTGGTCACCTCTCGGTTGTGATGGGAGCCAGTGATGGCACACATGGTGCCTTGGTGCCACCGCAGGCCAGTGAACAGGTCTATCACAACAGGAAGAACTTCCATTCTATCAATGTGCAAGGTGTCTGCTTGTCAGATCTCTACATCCCTAACATCTGTGCCCGGTTCCCTGGTTCAGCCCTTGATTCCTTTGTAATGCAGAACAGCACCATATCCCAGCTGAAGTCATAACTGCAAACAGAGAAGGCCTGGCTGGTTGGTAAGTCACAAGTGTCCTAATTTTGTGTTTGCAATGTCAGATGCTACAATCATGAAGTGAGAGACTCATTGTGGCACTTATTTCTCATTCCAAAACAGGAGACTCAGCATATCCAAATCATCTTTGGTTGTTGACACCGCTGAGGAATCCAACTAGGCCAGGAGAAGACCCCTTTAATGAGGCCCATGGAAGAACACAGCAGGCAGTGAAGCAGGCTTTTGGGCTTCTGATGGCCATATTTTGCTGTCTGGTAAAGACGGGGGAACCCTGGAAGGTGTATAAAATCAACGTGGCATGCTGCATGCCCCATAACATTGCCCTGTGGAGGAATATCCCTTACATCCAAGAGGAGGGGGAACCTGAGTTGCCACCGGGTGAGAATCCTGAAATGCCAAATGAAGATGATAGTGGTGAAGAGGAAGGAGCTGATTTGTGACAAGATCTCATCAACAGCTTCTTCTTGAGAGTGTAAGTATGTCATAAGATGTCATGACTTTGTCTGTACAAGGAAATGTAGTTGTGATAATGTGTGGAGTGTATTTTTGGAAACAGTTAGGGAGCGGATGCTCAGGCAAAATCGGGTAAAGGGTGTATAAGCTAGCTTTTGAAACATTCACATTTGGATGCTTTTGTTGTGCCAGATTTTTCTAAGGAGACGTTTGCTGTGTGACTTGTATCACATGTATGTTTTCACAGCTACACTCCCTGTTTTGTTCTTTGTTCAGGTACTTTTACCATGAGATCTTCATTTGGCCATTTCACAGTTGTGACATTGGCAGGTAAAGTGTGCTGTTGAGATATATAAAGTGGATATGGATTGTTCCTGGGGGTGTATTTCACAGACTTTGGGTGTAGTAGACCTGTGTCACAGTGAAAGGATGAAGTGTAGAAGACTCAGTTGGACTTGCCTGTTGTTGTGTGGTGGCCATGATGCATCATGTGTGTCATCATCTGGACAGTAAAGATGTTGTTGTAGGCTGAATTAATGACAGTTCTCCTTCACGTTGGCTAAACACTCTTTTTGTCTAAACTGTTTGTATCTTTTAATGTGTGTTATCATTGTAGGTCAACGTGCCTGTTGGACATCCCTGGCATTTGTTTGTGTCACACCATCAGATGCATTAGCACTGCATTGTAATGACCCTGTGATCAGGAACTGTTGTACACCCATCTCTTTGGGTGTTGCATTCTATGAAGTGGGCTTCCTTTTGAGAGTTAAGGGATGTGTCCAACTGTTGACATCAACCATATCCATTTTTGCCCACTTAATAGGACAATGTCTGACATGCCCATTCCTACAATGTTGTAGGGGTCTGTACCAGTATATTTTATAGCCTACACAATCTGATATGATCATGACTGATTTTCCATGATTCTGACATCTTGACAGCCTATGTGCTGAACAATGTAATAAAATATCTTATGACACAAGACACTTGTATGTATGTGTTGATGTGTGATGGTTGCAATCCTGCGAGCTGGACACCGTGTACATGCAACATTTCCCTTCTTGCACAAGTAGCTTGTTTCTTCATCATATAGTTCACACTGTCTAACACTTCTACATTGCTAAATGTGAAATTTAAGACAGCAGACAATGAGTTAGTGATTTGTGAATGTATTACAATGATAACTAAACAAAGAAATTAGTGACATGGAGAAATTAAAATTATACCGTGGAGAAGTCAATCATGGTGACTGAAATCATTGGAGTAGATGCCACACCTTTGGAAGTCCAAAGCCCAGAGTACTCATCCCATTGGAACTGGAATGTGGTTCAGGATCAGTCTACGGAGTGAATGTGTGACACACAAACAGGTTTCTTACTGGCAGTGGTGGGTGTCCTGGATTCTTACATGGACGTCCCCGCTTGCGAGGGAGTGGGATCGGCTGCTTCAGAGGCAGGGGTGTCTGATGGGGGATGTGCCTCTGACAGTCCCTCTCTTCCTGTGGCTGCTGGAGATGTACTCGGCTGTGGGGGTAGTTGGCCCACAGGAAAGGGTGGATGTTGGTGGGAAACCCTGTTCAGGGCTGTGTGGATGTCTCTCAGCACCCTTCTTAGAGTGCCCATGTTGGTATTATGTTCATCCATTTTTTTAATCATGTCCCTCTGCAGCTGCTTCATTTCCCGGAGTTCTGTTAACACCAGGCCCATCAGGCTTTGGGACTCCTGATAGACCCCCAAGACTTGGGGGATGGTATCCTGGTTGACAGCAGCCACAGTGGACTCACTTTGCTGGCCCACTGTATCCCGCCCATGCACCCTACCCCCACGAGCCTGTGTAACTGGCACAGGGTGCCTGCTCTAATTGGGTTCTGGATCCTCAGTGTCAGAAGTGCTGGGTTGTGCCTCAGGATCCAGGCCTGGGGAGCATAAGATGGTAGAAACTGTGCTAGGTACACAGGTTGGGGGTACTTTGCTGCCTGTGATGTTGTTGCAACAGAGCTGGGAGGTACAGTTGTGGGCACAGTGAGACTCACTGTTGCCATCTGAGTAGGTTGCCTAAATGTGCCATGTCCACAAGTGCAGGAGTGTTGTCATCACTGAGGGCTTCATCCAGGTGGGGGAATGGGAGTCGGGTCAGTGGATAAGGTCTTCCCAGGTGCTGTAGCAGCTTGACATGTTGAGAATGAGAGTACATTATTATTGGTTGTAATGTGCCATCCACCTCCAAAAATACTGTGTTACAGTAAGTTGCGACATTGGGCATTCTTGAGTTGTAGGTTAGCCTATTGTCCCATGTTACCGTGGTTTTGGAGTATTTGAGATGACATGTGTGAAGTTTGCCTATACTATTAGACGCAAACAGGTCACTAGCGTCAGTTGACCTTTGAATGAGGGAATGAAAATGACATCTTACCAACAGTGAAGCCAACACAAGGGAGAGGCAACATGTGCTTTTTAACCATTCAGAGGCCTAGTTGAGAGAGATGCAGGCAAACACACAGCTCTGTTGTATACATAACTGCAGGCGTCATGAGTGCAGTATTGTGTCAGTGTGTTTGCTGTGTGTTTGCTGCCACCACCAATCTGGTGTACACACTTGGTAAGTTGTTATTCATGTCCTCAATAGTTTTATCTTGGGATACCAGGTCAAGATGGTCCTAGGTAGACAGACAAGTCTCAGAGTCGAGCATGACTTGTATATTGCCCACTTCCAGGTGAGTGAACAGCATTTGAAAGTTAACAAACCAGTGTATTTTAGCAAGTGAACACTGGGCTGGTGGTTGGAGTTACAGAAACAGGGCCTATTGGGCTTTGCAGTCAGGTCACTCCCTCTATTTCACACACTTGGCAAATCATATCCTCCCATGTTAGTAAAGAGCATCACAGAGATTACAAACAGGAATATTTAGACAAGGTAACACTGGGTTTGGAGTTACAGAAACAGGGCCTTCTGGGCTGTGCAGTCAGGTCACTCTCTCTACTTCCCAACATTTGACAAATAGTATCCTCCCAGGAGAGTAAACAGCATTTGAGAGTTAACAAAAATGTGTATTTGAGCAAGTGAGCACTGGGCTGGTGGTTGGAGTTACAAAAATAGGGCCTCCTGGGCTTTTCAGTCAGGTCACTCCCTGTACCTCATACACTTGACAAATAGCATCTTTCCAGGTGAGTGAAGAGCATTAGAGAGATTACAAACAGATATATTTGGGAAACTGAACACTGGGCTGGTGGTTGGGGATAAAGAAACATGGCCTCCAGGGCTTTGCAGTCAGGTCACTCTCTCTACTTCCCAACAGTTGACAAATAGTATCCTCCTATGTGAGTAAACAGCATTTGAGAGTTAACAAACAGGTGTATTTGGGTTGGCGGTTGCAGTCAGGTCAATCCCTCTATTCTTCAACACTTGACAAATAATAGGTATTACATATCTGTAGCCAGACTGCATTTAGGTTGGGGCATACTTTTACATGTTGAGACACACCATGAGTATTGGGATGATTATTAGACATTGAAACAGTTACAGACACCAATCCAGCTTATGGCCTGTGATGGGCTTTGGTAGCTGTGAAGTCATGTCCAACAATACAAATTGACAGTTTTACATCTCAGATACTCTGGGTATTAAATGTTGGTAAAGTAAATGAATGATGTAGTAGCAAAAGCTGAGCTGTGAGCATGCAGGACATTGCATTTTTACAACAGTTTTTGTGTTGTGACTTACCAGACTCTGCTCCCCCAGGTATTCCTGTCAAGCCCTCAGGATGCAGGATGGCCAGGGAAAGAGTTGTAAAGGGCACCGGGATGGCCAGTGCCAGTCTTGTTGGCCTCCATCTGTTGCCTGAATGCCAGAGAATGCATCTTGCCCTCAGGTTGTTCCACCACCTCCTAATGCCCTCTTTGTGCGCAGGATGGTGCCTACAGCATTCACTCTGTCCATGATCCTTTGCCACACTTTCATTTTCCTACTGAGAGGAGTGTGCTGGACTTGGGCTCCAAACAATTGTGGCTCTCCTCTTATAATTTCATCCACCATGACTTTCAACTTATCTTCAGAAAAGCGGGGATATTTGAATGTGACATGGTGGAAAATGAAAGTAGGTAATGGGGAGTTAATTACATTAGAAAAGTGATGCTGGGAGTAAATGGAGAAAAGTGTGTGAAAGGGGTTTAAATGATAGTGAAAAATGATTTTCAGTTATGTTGTTTTTGAATTCATCCAATGTGCATTTTTCATTTGCTTTGCTGGACACATATTGCGGTGGTCAGCCTCTGTTGGATAGCCACCGCATGGGGACCGCCACGTTGACTGTGTATTTGTAATAGGCTCGGCATTTGCCCGTGGTGCGGCAGCGCCAGAGTAGGGACTGCCAATATAGCAGACTGCTGCACCACTGGCAGTCATCACTTCGACTTGGTGGGCGGAGGTGTGCTTGTTTACATCGTAATACGGTGGTTTGGGGACCACTGCCACAGCGGTCTTTTTGGGACCGCTGTCTTCGCTGTCTGGTGGTCCAACCGCCAAACTCGTAATCAGGCCCTAAGACATAAATTAATTTAAGTTTACAAAACACAGTTTTCCCTTAACTAAGATCTTGCAGGTCGTGCATTCTAGTTTTAAGTGCACTCTTCACTTCTCTGATATCAGCACAGATTTAAGGCCTACAGTGCTCTTTCACCACATATAATTTTCTATCATTTTCTACCAATTTCTGATGTAGAGTAATTTCTTAACATTTCTTTTCCTTTCCAACATACTCTTCTAAAGTTACTAAAGGCCTAAAAATGTCAAAACCAATAATACACTCCCACAGAAAATAATGGAGGCAGGGAAATAAAAAATTGTGCTAATAACACCCCAAAGGAACTAATGGTAAATACATTATATATATATATATATATATATATATATATATATATATATATATATATATATATATATATATATATAAAGGGGATATTGGGAAGGAAGTCTGCGGTCTCCCAGATTTGCTGGTACCCAACCAGCGTAAGTCATATAAATATAAACACACTAGTTTATCTGAGAGGATATAATAATAACAGTTCTTATATATCAGTCCATAAATCAGTGCCAAGTTTTTTTTGTTGTTGTTTACTTCTTGAAGATTTCATTGAACATCCAACTTCACATATACACAGCAAAGAATATCCAAAAATGTGTAGAGCTTCTGAACTCATTTAAATGTAGAAAACCAACAGACAACACGTGTTTCAAGCCACAGTCTCTTCTTCAGGGCTTAACTTTAAAGTGGATCCAAATGCCCAATATACCACTACAGAGTCCCCCTCATCTGTTAACTTTCCCAGTGATGTACTATAATTAGTCATCCCACTGAGAATTAAGTGTGAGTGAGTGAAGAAAAAACATATTCGTTTATCTTCAGTAACTACACGCTCTCAGATCCTACATACCCCTATTATTCCATCCAAAAAGCACCCAACCTCATATTTAAAATCCTCCTGTTTGAGTTGTAGATAATTACATATACGTCATATGATAATATCCACAAATACATTGTGCTTACCCGCCAATATACCTTCAATTATTTTAACATTAAAGTTGATCCAAAAGCTCGATATACAGCTACAGAGTTCATCTCATCTGTAAATTTCCCTGTGATATGTTTAACCTAATAAAAATACATGCAAAGTCAAAACAGGAGACAGGTAGCATCAAAAAATATAAATCATGGAACCATTCCCTACAATGTATGATTCCTACATGCAAAAGGCTCTAATTACCTTAAAGACAAAGGTCAATTCAAGACTCTCACTAGTCCACTACACAGATCCCTCATAACCTGTCCATTGTTACAATCCCATGATAAGGATAACCTGGTTCAAAATTATCTCAGATACAGCAACACTAGTAATCTCATATGCAAGATATCCTGGCCTGAAAAGTGATAGTGACTCAGATTTGGATGAACCTTCAACATCTAGACAATCCATAGAAAGCAGAATGTAGGGCAGAAGGAGTGCAAGGTCAGATAATACACACCTGCACACCCCCTCAGCGACACGTATAGCAGCTTGTATGATAGCAGTTCAAGCTTCCTTTACACACACAAAATTGTTACACCATATGCAGAAGCACTGAAGGAGAGTCTGACAGAGTAGGCAAAGCTGGAGAGAAGCAAGATGAGGTGGAGAGAAAAAGTGAAGCAATAAGAGGGGAGCATGATAGGGAGGAAGTGAATTTAGGAAGAGGGGTAAAGGGTGAAGAAAGGAGGGGGAGGATAATGAGGAAGCGAAGGAGGACTGTAATGTGGAGAGAAGAAGAAGGATAAAGAAAGAGGGGACAAGGCAGAGAAGTAAGAAGGTGAGAGGAAGTGAAAAGGGTGAGGTGGAGAGAGAAGGTGAGGTGGCTAGAGCGGAGGTTTCTACATAGTGAAAGGATGGTGAAGTGGAGAAAGAAATTAGTATGAGGCAAGAGAAAGATCAGGTAGTGGCAGGGAGAGCAGATGGTAAGGCAGAAAGAGAGTAGGGTAAGATGAAGAGAAAAGAGGGTGAGGTGGGAGGATGCAGAAGGCGATGTGGGCAGAGAGCAGGGTGAAATGGAAAAACTGAGGTTGAGGTGGAGAGAGAGGAGGGGCAGGCCAAACCAAAGGTGGAAGAGGCAGAACAAAAAGGTGTGGCAGAGAGAAACTAGAGTGAGACAGAGAGAAATGGATTGCCAGAATTAAAACCATTAGGCATAGCTCTGCCAGTAGATAGAGTATGCAGCTCATCTCCTTACAAATAACATCCAGCATGGCAAGACCCAGCTCAATGCTAGGCAACCCAATTCATCTTCATGGACCACCTATGTTTCTTCAAGTGCAAAACCGAACTGGTCAACTTTGTATTGGCACATCATGTCACTAAATGTGTATTTACTTGCCAACAAAGCTCTTAAGCTACTGCTAAAGCTCTAGGCAGCACAGCTCAAAAGCAGGGAACAGTGGTTGTCAGAATCCATTTCTTAACTATACTGTTTACAGCTTAGGAAACAACATGACAAATTTCATAGTTACATGTATGGGCCTATACTGCATGTCTTAAACACGTATTGGCAAAGTCAAAAGGTCTGGACTTTGCCAATACTTGTTTCCCTTGTTATCATTTATTGTTAGTTTAGTGTTTCAAGAAAACCAAACATCAGCCATTTTGGAATGGTAAACTAATGATAACCAAAGGTTTGAGGACATTCAGGCAGCCATCTTGGAATGTTTTTTGTTAAGCTTTATGACAAAGGAAAAGAAACAGTCAGTGGGAAGTTCATTGGCTCTGCAATGAAGGCCAGGCTAATTGACTTTACCAAAGCTTGTTAAATTCTGGTGTAAGCTTCAGACTCCAGCAATAACTCTAACAAGACCAGCTTGTGCTCCAGTGCCCCAAGATTGATTAAATTGGCATTTGTTAAACCTGCTAATAGAAGCACCCCTTATTTACAGCACCATCCATCACCAACCCCTCATTCTTAGAAGCATTGGAGGAGCCAGCCTTAGCATCTTAGAATTGTGAATAATAAGCTGTACAAGAAAAAGAGAATGATGCTGACTTTTTCCAAAGACACACTTGTTTTTGACCATCTGCCTAAGGCAGGGTGCACTGATATGCATGAGAGGGCATATGTGTCCATGAGCAAATATACCTCTACTGTATCTTTGCTAATTCTTAGACACAGAAAGTCTACCAGGAAGCCATGGCTAATGCATGTGCTGGACACTGGGCATTACGAGTTCCCCAGCTACATGACGACCTCTCTGAAACCTGGGTTGTTTGGTATTCAACAACTCAGAATACTAAACTCACACTGATGCTAGTGTTGGACGTATTATAAAATGTACCCAGAGGGCACCTTAGAGGTTCCCCATGCAAAACGAACAGCCCTGGTATGGTTGCTAACAGGTCCTAACCAGCCTGCCACCACCAGACACAATTCTGGATTCCTGGGGTAAGAGTCTTTTGCTCTCAGGAACCAGGGCACAAAGCCTTTCCAGGGTGGAGGTATTACACCTTCTCCCCCAGGCAGGCACCCTGCACCAGCGGCCAGCTTCAAAGGCTATACCGCCTTTGAAATCTGACATCTGCAGCTAGCAGCAGATTGACGCCCAATGGTTTTGCCCCCACTTTAGGTGGGAAAACCGGTGGGAAACCTAGCAAGGATAGGAGGAGCGGTAATTAACAGACTGCACCACCCTCAGGTGTAGCAGGCGAGGAGACCACTCCATATCATTTTCCTCCATCTTGGATGGTTGGAAAATAGCCAATCAGGGTTAGGTATGTGACTCCTTCACACAGGAAGTGGTCACTTAGTGGATGTCACCATCCTAAGGTAGATGGCTCATTGGCCACAACCAGGTACTCCCCTAACACTTCCTAAATGAAGTATTTAGATGGTTTACCTATACTAAGAGTTAGATTCAATAAACACAAAGAAGACCAGGACAAAGAAGACAGAAGGCAAGTGAACAGAAACCCTGCTGCAGAAAGAAAAAGGCACCAAACCCTGTCTACTGCTCCAAGAACCCGACAATCGATCCTGAGGTGTTACCTGGAAACCTGAAGGACTCTATAAAACCCCAGAGCACCTCAAGCCTTCTGAAAATTGCCAAGAACCACCCTTCGATTGAAGGTGTCACTCCCTGCACCCAGCAGGCAAGGGACCCATGAAGTCCGGTAAAGTGACAAGCTGCTGACCAACAACCCTGACCCAGCAGCCCAACCAAATTTTGTACAAAAGCCCTTAAGGACAAGATCTGCCACCATGCCACGTTTGGTGGCACTGCAACTCTCCAGGGCTGTGGTACACCACTACCTGAGGTACCGTACCCCCAACGTCAGACATCCAGAAGCAAAGTCCATTCCAGACTCCCAAAAGCGCAGAGGCAAGCACCAGTTGAGGGGCTTCAGGACATCCAAGGACCACCCCCCAGATTAGCCCTGATGACCTGCAATCCACACTCAAAGTTGCCTGCTCCTGACTCCAAGGACTTCAGGATGCACAATTCCTGGCTGACCTATCTGCACTACACCTGGCCTCCCTTCCCTCGGCATTGACCAACCAGGTGTGCTGTCAGGGTCCCTAATCCCCTGCAACCTCATCCCTCCAAGAGGACCTACCGGGCTTACCTTTAAATCCAACTTTGCAGTGTGTTTCCAAGTGGTCACTTCTCCGTTGGGCACCAGATCCAAGACATTCAGCCGCTGCTCCTGCTTGAACCGGGAACCACCCGATTGACTCTGGCTGGCCTATTGGACACTTCAATTAACTCAACTTAAAAACAGAAGGTGACATTTGTGAGACCATTGACTGATTTTATGTGCATTTTTTAAAGTTTTTCGATTGATTTCTATGGTGCGTAATTACGCACAAAAACAGGATATTTCCTAAACTTTGAAAAATCGTAACTAAAAAGTACTTACCGTATTTTGATGATCATGGTTTTAAATATTTTATAAAAATCTGAAGTATTTTTGTAAATTGAGTTATTCTTCCAAGTGCGTCCCTATATTTATTGATACTGAAAGTAAATGTTAGAGAGGCCCTGAGATGTGCAAATACTTGTTGGAGGCCCTCAACAAGTTGCACAGTTGGGAGCTACATCACATTTTGGTTATGCAAACCCAGATGTCTGTCTGTGGATGAATGCCTGTACCCAAATACATGTGATAACTACATAACTACAAGTCACTCCATGATGCATGTCAACAGTCAGGACACAAACGTTACCCATTACACATGTGCTGTGCAAATGTCTCCCTGATGCCACATCAAAGACATAGATATACACATTGTGGCTTTAAACTCTAGGCCTACTTGTCATGTCCCTCATCTGTACTGTTGTTGTACATGCCAAATAACATGCTATGATAGGTGAGGGTATGTGTGAGCCAACAAATAATGGTGACACTCTCCTGTTTGGCACTACATAAGAAGTAGTTCAATTGTAAATGTCCTATTCTACAGTGTGCCATGTGCATATATGTGAGTGAATACAGACATCATCCTATCAACATAGGTAGACTATGCATGAAACCGCAGCTCCTTGCTGCTCCATATTTAAAATAAAGTGTACCATGGTGCAGGGTAGGAGGCAATAGCATCACAATTTCTGACGCTCTTGATGTACTGTTCAGGGTTAGTGCCAAAATGTTGGCTCTAACCCTGAACAGTACATAGGGGCCCATTGTAACCAATAGTGCGCCCCCTTTTAACGCCTGCTCTGAGCAGACATTAAAAATGCTGAACAAAATGATGCAAATAAATCTCTTAGATTTCTTTGAGCCATTTTTGCACCCCCCCAATGGGGGAACACCTCCTTGCATACATTATGCCTGGAGCAGGCATATTGTGACACAAGGGGTTGCAAAGTGACACAATACATGCATTGTGCCACTTTGTATATATGACGCAGTGTTTTTGGCCATCTAACACCACATTAGCGTAAAAACAATTACGCTAATGTGTTGTTAGATAGCGCAAGCCCCTCTTAAATCAGGGCCTAGAAATCTTGGCAACAGTGCTGGCACATAAATCATGTCAATGGACTTTCCCCACTTACTAAGGGAAAGCAGTGATCCATAGCTGCATCCAAAGAACAATGTAAGCCCTGTCACATGTATGTTGGACATCTTCACATTACAGACTGAGTGAGGCACCAGCACCCATCATATGCTGAAGGCAACTAGCCTCTGAGTGGCAGATGCCTACATACACATTTACTCAGACACATAGCAGAGGCCAGTGATCCATCTCCTACTTACCTTTGGCCTGGAACATTTAGGACTAGTTGTCTTTTGCATAGAAATTACATCCACTACAACAACAAACAGTACTTGATTGAGCAATGTGCACAGCCCTATGTCGTCCCTGCAGAGCAAGTGGTTTGTGGATTCCACCCAGTTGTGTCCTTGGTCCCTGGGACAAAAGGAACGGGACATCAGTAAACAACACATGACATGGCTATAAAAACAATCACTCATCTACTATGTGACACATGGCTCATCCCTAATTGTCAGGGGGAGCAGTCAGAACCTGACTTAATCATTCGGCAATAGGGCAAGCAGAAATATGACCTGTACTCACTCCCGTGTGGCTGCTGTGCTGCCCTCAAACACCTATCAAACTCCAAACAGGCCACTGCAGAAATGTGGGCCATTAAGGGGGTCATGGTCCGATGGGTACCACAGCCACATTGGGAGGACAGCCCCAGCTGGGCCACCGTGATCTTCGGGCCCAGTGTCTTCAGTACTCCCACCTTTTTCTGCAGTGGGTGCTCCGCCGGATGAGGAAAACCCCAGGGACCGCACCTTCTTGGCGATGGCTCTCCATATTCCCTTCTTTTGATGGGCATTGAACTGCATGGATGGAAAGAGACAAATCAGGAGATCATGTCCACAAGTCTCATCACCAATGGTTGAGTCACATACATGTCAGTAACATCAAGCTAGAAGTTTCCTATTTATCAATACTCCCCACCTGTGACAGATACAAGTCAATAAGTACAGGGCCATGACTACAGACATAACTTTCCCAATCTGCAGACCAATCTACCACCTACAATGACTGAGCAATCACAGGCCCTACAATGACTAAGCAAGCTTACTGACATCATGTGGGCCATGATCTTGCAACCTGCCTGAGATATGGGCGACTATGAGACACATCACGCCTCTGTGGCTTCTGAAGGGTAAACGTCTTAGGCATGAATGGACCAACACATTCACACTATGGGAGAATGACTCTCTGCATACAGTCTCTACAGGCTACTGCCAGAGTACAAACTCAAACATCACACATGAGTAACAATGAAGGGACTGGCTTGGTGGGTACAGAAAGTGTCTACCCTGTCCATGTGTGTACATGTGACCTAACGAATTCAGACTCATGCCACTTCAGGGGGTGGGTTCTGTGTTATGTACCTGGGCCACAAAGCATGTTTTTGGACATATGTGCCCATCCAACAGAAATGGCATCCAACAAACAAAGGCATGCATTGTCCAGTTCTACTATGTGACCAAGTTACTGAGTCACATATCATGGCCTCCCAGGAATCAACACACTGTCTGCACTGCAAGAACGTAATTTAGGCAACAAGACTGCACATGACAAATATGATCTGTGGGAAGGTGACAACAGGCTGTGGGAGTAAGGGACCTGCCATGGGTCAACGTCACACATTGACAATGATGCTAAGTGCACGTGGGGACTAGTTCAGTAACTTACCTCTGAACCCATTCCCAATCTAATCAAAGGAATGAGGTATTCTGGGCAGGATATTACACCAGAGCCACATATTGCCTATATGACAGGATCTGCTGGGGTATAGGGAGTAGCCATAGTGCCACAGTTCTACAGCCACAGTGACTCCACCACAGCTTAGACTAGGACACATGAGCATACAGAACCTATATGACAATGCATTTCCATCACTTCCATGCATGACAGTACATTGTGTAGCCAACAGCTATTTGGCATGTGGTGTGTGTAGCAACCTGAAGGGCAGAGTGAGTCATGATATACCTTCAAAACAACAGTCTAGCAAGGGCTGATGTGTGAGTAAATCTCTGCGTTACCATACATATTGCTCCCATTACTCTCATCTGACTCATTTAACATGCATACTCAGCTCATGCTGTCATGCACATACATGTTTGACACATACAGCAATCATGAGGAAAGAAATATAAGTGGATGGCAGTAACGTCTCCTCACCTAGTTATGTACAACCAAAACAAGGAGGATCTAGGAACCAAAAAAAACACAAAACACAATGTGAATGAAATCAACATATGGCACTGGCTGCCAATACCTGCACATTGACTCTCCCATTGATGCAACAAAGACTGCACCTACAGGCACATGAGTAGTCAAACTGGCACACATGGCCACAATCTAGCCTGTGAGGAGGGAAAGGATGGTGAAGTACAGAGAAAACTGTGCACATGAGTTACTTACCTGCTCCTCTGGGGCACCATAGAGCTGTCCATACAGGGGTACAACCTCATCCACTAGCCTCTTCAGCTCCTCTGGAGAAAAGGCAGGGGCCCTCACAACTAGTGGACATGGCATGATTGCTCCCAGAGGCAGTACACTGCAGCTCAGTGGTGGAGGTCTTGCTGGCAGCAGTGTCAGGAGTCAAGTGAACGTGGTCGTCACTGCAGGCGGAGAGTCATGGGCTCATGACCACCACTGGCAACAGCGTTAGCCTGTGGTTGTGACGGCCAAAGCTGCAACCTCTTACCGCCATGACGACTTCTGCCAGTGGGTGTGGGCAGTTCCTAATGTCCAGTGGAGTGGGTCAGGCACAAAATTGAGTATTAGGCTTCGCTAACTGTGTCACACCTCCGAATATGTTGTTTTGAGCTTATAAAAATGCTTATCCTGTCTTGTCATATAGTTCCTACTACACAAATCCCATTGTAGTTTTTTGCAGGACAGAGATGGCATTTTACAGTGAGGCACAGTCCATCCCTGTCAAAGGTCATTTCTGCGGTCAGGATCATCCAGTCACATTTTGAGGGGCATTTGTGATGCACATAATTGAGTTTGGTCCAGATACACATTTTGGACACCTCTGTGACAAACCATGGGGGTCACATGTGACCCTTGTGTTATTAGCAGCTGTGATGTACACTGTTTGCCATGTCTATCCCTTCTAAATTGACTTGTCACATGTTATCATTGACATGCATCACATATTTACCTGGGGACACAATAACTAATGTTAGAACTCATTTATTGTCATACATAGGTACCCAGAGAGAGGGAGGATGTGTCAACCACCTGTCTATCGTCCACTACCGGACCTTCAGACCATGGAAGAACAGCACATCATACTTCTATATCGTCTGAATCGACAAACAATAGTGGACTTTTGTCATCAGTTGGAGCAGTATCTGGATATGTATCCAACCACCATACCACCCATTCTACAAGTCATGTCAGTGTTGCACTTCCTAGACACAGGGTCCTTCCAACATTCAGTGGCCCTGTCAACTGGCATGTCCCAACCTATGTTCAGCCTGGTTTTGAAGGATGCCCTCTCAGCAATGTTGAAACACCTGGACAGCTGCATCCAGTTTCTCCAACGTGATGCTTTAGCCCATGTGAAGGCTAACTTTTATGGTTTTGCACGCATCCCACATTTGGTGTGGGCTATTGATTGTACTCATGTTGGCTTGGTCCCACCACATGTCAATGAACACGTATACCACAATAAAAAGAACTTCCAGTCCATCAATGTTCAAGTTTTATGTTTGGCAGATCTGTACATTTCACAGCTCTGTGCCTGTTGTCCAGGTTCAGTCCATGATTCCGTAATCATGCAGAACAGTACTATCCCCCAGCTGATGTCACAACTGTACCCAGAGAGGGCCTGGCTGGTTGGAAAGTCGCATCTGTCCTGTTTGTGTGTGTGCAATGTCTAGTGCCACAATTCTGATGAGAGGGACTCATTGTTGCACATATGTCCCATTCTCTTACAGGAGACTGCATATCCAAACCGTTCTTGGTTGTTGACACCAATAAGGAATCCAACTACGCCAGGGGAAATCTGCTTCAATGAGGCCTATGGAAGAACACAGCAGGTTGTAGAGCAGGGTTTTGGGCTCATGAAGGCCAGATTCAGGTGTCTGGACCACACAGGTGGAGCCCTCCTATATTCACCCGAGGCTGCATATCCAAACCGTTCTTGGTTGTTGACGCCAATAAGGAATCCAACTATGCCGGGGAAATCTGCTTCATTGAGGCCCATGGAAGAACACAGCAGGTTGTAGAGCAGGCTTTTGGGCTCATGAAGGCCAGATTTAGGTGTCTGGACCACTCAGGTGGAACCCTCATATAATCACCCAGGAAAGTATGTCAGATCATTGTGACTTGCTCCATAACATTGCCCTGCAGAGGAATATCCCGTATATCCCAGAGGAAGGGGCAGCCTGCAGTGCCACCCGATGAGACTCCTGAAATGTCAAGTGAGAATAACAGTGGTAAAGAGTAAGGAGCTGGCTTGCGGGAAGATCTCATCAATAGCTACTTTTCGTGAGTTTAAGTATGTCATGTGACTTAATGACTGTAACTGTAGGTTGAACTGTAGTTGTTAGAATGTGTGGAGTGTCCTAGAAATGCTGGGGAACTAATACTCTGCACTATTCAGCCAAAGGACGCTTGAAGGTTTAGCCTTCGACATATCCCCTCCTTGATGTAGCTACAATGTTTGTGTCAGTCTCATTACAATGTAATTTCCTTTCTAGATGCTTGCATTATGAATTGTGTAATAGGAATTATTTCAAGCCTATACTTCTTGTTTTGTATTTGTGCAGGTACCTTCACC
This sequence comes from Pleurodeles waltl, assembly GCF_031143425.1. Taxonomy (NCBI): domain Eukaryota; kingdom Metazoa; phylum Chordata; class Amphibia; order Caudata; family Salamandridae; genus Pleurodeles; species Pleurodeles waltl. The sequence goes on from NC_090436.1 coordinate 238,914,400, forward strand.
ATGATATGTTCCTGTGAGCATTTCAGAGTTGTGACATTGGCAGGTATCTGCTGCTGTCTGGACATAGAACGTAGACTTGGATTGTTCCAAGTAATGTATGTCACAGATTTGGGGTGCATGAGACTTTTGCCAAGGCAGCTTGAACAGTGTTTGGGTTGAAGGTCAGAAGTGTAAATTGTACTTGTTTACTGTGCTGTGTTGGGCTGATTGCATCATCTGTTATTATGTGGGCATGAAATATGTTATCATCAAGTGAAAGCATGGCATTCATCCTTCACATAGGCTAAACACTATCCTTGTATGACCTGTATGTAGCTGTAGATGTATTTCATCATTGCAGGCCCCAGTGCCTGTGCCACAACACTGACATATGTTTGTGTCATACCACTAGATGCAAGGTCATTGAATCATGATGGACCTGTCATCAGGGACTATTGTACTGTCCTCTGTCTGAACCCTGGTTTAGGCGATGTTGAATTGCTTTGGTATGTGATAAGGGTCAAGCTGGTGACACCATTCACTTTTCTGTTAGCCTATTCTACAGGACAATGGTGGTCATTACAACCCTGGCGGTCGGTGTTAAAGCGGCGGTAAGACCGCCAACAGGCCGGCGGTAAACAAAAATGGAATTACGACCGTGGCGGAAACCGACAACATAGACAGCCACTTTAACACTCTGACCGCCACAGCGGTACAAACAAACAGCGCAGCGGTAACCGCCAATAGACAGGCGGAAGACAATGTACTGCCCACAGTATCACAACCTACCAATCCGCCACCTTTTCCGGGGCGGATTCACCACGAACAAAAACACGCCGGAAACAGAACTTCGAAGGGAAAATGCTCACCTCAACATACCCCACGAGGAACCAGGACGCCATGGAACCAGAGCTTCACATTTTCCCAGCTTTCATCTTCTTGCTCCTCTACCAGGAGCACGAACGCCGGTGGCGAAGACCACGGTGAATACTGCACCTACGACACAGGGGAGGGGAGGGAAAAAACAGGGACACACACACGCAACACGCAACACGCAACACCCCTACCCCCACCCTCACCCACGACAACACACACACTAATACATATTGATACATCACAGTTATACCCCCCAAACCCCCCGGAAGAATGCAAAGACAAAAGGAAATGAGTGTAACCATTGTAATCTATTCAAATCCAGTACACAAAAATATATATACACTATTAATAAATATATACACCAAGAAGAGAAGTCCAGGTATTGCTCCATTTAAGTCTGTGGAACACTGGGCCCACACTGCATGGGCGAGGCCCACACAAGGTACCCGAACATGACGGAGAGAACACTGCAGGGGCATTAGATAGAAATAAAACAGGCACCTCAGGGGGAAGGGAAAAGGGGGGGGCACTTCAGCCGGATGAGTGCACGACGCCAAATCCACGATGGGGCCACATGCCCACTGTTCAATCCTGGGGAGTGCAAAGTCACAGTCTCTCAAGTCTCTATAGTGGGTGGTTTGCCCACTGTTCAATCCTGGAGAGTGCAAAGCCACAGTCTCTCAAGTCTCTACAGTGGGTGGTTTGCCCACTGTTCAATCCTGGGGAGTGCAAAGCCACAGTCTCTCAAGTCTCTACAGTGGGTGGTTTGCCCACTGTTCAATCCAAGGGGAGTGCAAAGCCACAGTCTCTCAAGTCTCTACAGTGGGTGGTTTGCCCACTGTTCAATCCTGGGGAGTGCAAAGCCACAGTCTCTCAAGTCTCTACAGTGGGTGGTTTGCCCACTGTTCAATCCTGGGTAGTGCAAAGCCACAGTCTCTCAAGTGGATAACAGACTCCGCTGGTTCTGGAGGGGGCTTTGTGCCCAGAGTGCTTCATCCTGCCAAGGACAGAGGTAGTGGATGTAAATCTCCACTGGTTCTGGAGGGGGATTTGTGCCCAGAGTGCTTCATCCTGCCAAGGACAGAGGTAGTGGATGCCTGTCTCCACTGGTTCTGGAGGGGGCTTTGTGCCCAGAGTGCTTCATCCTGCCAAGGACAAAGGTAGTGGATGTAAATCTCCACTGGTTCTGGAGGGGGCTTTGTGCCCTGAGTGCTTCATCCTGCCAAGGACAGAGGTAGTGGATGCCTGTCTCCGCTGGTTCTGGAGGGGGTTTTGTGCCCAGAGTGCTTCATCCTGCTCGTGGCGGACTCAGTAGCGTCAGTGCTCTTGGTGCTCATGGGCCAGCGGTGCTTGTGGCGGCGGTGTCCATTGCAGCGGTGCTTGTGGCGGCAGTCTCCGTTGCAGCGGGGCTTGTGGCAGCAGTGTCCTTGACAGCGGTGCTTGAGGCGGCGGTGTCCTTGGCAGCGGTGCTTGTGGCAGCGGTGCTTGTGGCGGTGGTGTCCTTGGCAGCGACTCAGCTGCTGGCGGTCCTGTCTGGGCCTGCGGGGCTGCTGCTGGTGGTCCTGTCTGGGCCTGCGGGGCTGGTGCTGGCGGTCGCATCCTGGCCAGCTGAGCTGGCGGTCCTGTCTGGGCCAGCGGGGCTGGTGCTGGCGGTCGCATCCTGGCCAGCGGAGCTGGTGCTGGTGGTCCTGTCTGGGCCAGCGGGGCTGGTGCTGGCGGTCACAATCTGGCCAGCGGAGCTGGTGCTGGCGGTCCTGTCTGGGCCTGTGGGGCTGCTGCTGGCGGTACTGTCTGGGCCTGCGGGGCTTGTGCTGGCAGTCGCATCCTGGCCAGCGGAGCTGGTGCTGGTGGTCCTGTCTGGGCCAGCGAGGCTGGTGCTGGCGGTCGCATCCTGGCCAGCGGAGCTGGTGCTGGTGGTCCTGTCTGGGCCAGCTGGGCTGGTGCTGGCGGTCGCCTCCTGGGCAGCGGGGCTGATGGCAGTCGCCTCCTGGGCAGCGGGGCTGATGGCGGTCGCCTCCTGGGCAGCGAGGATGATGGCGGTTGCCTCCTGGGCAGCGGGGCTGATGGCAGTCGCCTCCTGGGCAGCGGGGCTGGTGCTGGCGGTCAGGACAGAGGTAGTGGATGCCTGTCTCCACTGGTTCTGGAGGGGGCTTTGTGCCCAGACTGCTTTCATCCTACCAAGAACAGAGGTAGTGGATGTAAATCTCCACTGGTTCTGGAGGGGGCTTTGTGCCCAGTGTGCTTCATCCTGCCAACGACAGAGGTAGTGGATGCCTGTCTCTACTGGTTCTGAAGGGGGCTTTGTGCCCAGAGTGCTTCATCCTGCCAAGGACAGAGGTAGTGGATGCCTGTCTCCACTGGTTCTGGAGGGGGCTTTGTGCCCAGAATGCTTCATCCTGCTCGTGGTGGACTCAGTAGCATCAGTGCTCTTGGTGCTCATGGGCTAGCGGTGCTTGTGGTGGCGGTGTCCATTGCAGCGGTGCTTGTGGCAGCGGTGTCCATTGCAGCGGTGCTTGTGGCAGCAGTGTCCTTGGCAGCGGTGCTTGTGGTGGCGGTGTCCTTGGCAGTGGTGCTTGTGGCGGAGGTGTCCTTGGCAGCAGTGCTTGTGGCGGCGGTGTCCTTGGCAGCCACTCAGCTGCTGGCGGTCCTGTCTGGGCCTGCGGGGCTGCTGCTGGCGGTCCTGTCTGGGCCTGCGGGGCTGGTGCTGGTGGTCGCATCCTGGCCAGCAGAGCTGGTGCTGGTGGTCGCATCCTGGCCAGCAGAGCTGGTGCTGGCGGTCCTGTCTGGGCCTGCAGGGCTGCTGCTGGCGGTCGCCTCCTGGGCAGTGGGGCTGATGGCGGTCGCCTCCTGGGCAGCGGGGCTGATGCTGGTCGCCTCCTGGGCAGCGGGGCTGGTGCTGGCGGTCGCCTACTGGACAGCGGGGCTGATGGCGGTCGCCTCCTGGGCAGTGGATGGCGGTCGCTCCTGGGCAGTTGGACTGATGGCGGTCGCATCCTGGGCAGCGGGGCTGATGGCGGTCTTCTCCGCCGTGCCGATCTTCCCAGACTAGCCGGGTTTCTTGTGCCCCTTCCCCACCTTGGAAGGTGTCGCAGCTGACTCCACACTTCCACCTGTACCCCTGGGAGCGGCTTTGGAGGCTGGTGTCTTCCCCCTCTCCCGCCGGGCACTGGCCAACTTTTGATGATTGACAGGTGGGGGACTGTCCGTGCTGTGGCTCCTTGCCACACTGGCTGCCCTGATGCCTGGTGCACTCCAGAATCCGGTGGCTACTGGCACCACTGATCACGCCGATATCGTGGCTGAGGTGCTAGGTTGGGACCTTGAGAGTCGGGCCCTAGGGGACTGACGGGTTGGGGGAGGTGAGGAAAAGAGGTCAAGGGTGGACAGGAAATGTTTCTTGGGAACACTGCGACGGGTAGCTGGAGGGGGTTTGGGAGTGGAGGAAGAGGTTGTGGTTGTAGGAGGTGTACGTTTGGTGACTTTGGGTGAAGGTGCATGTGCTGGAGGCTGTTGTGAGGTGGATGGCTGTTGGGTGGGTGTGTGCCCGCGTTTGTGTACCTTGGGAGGTGGCGTCACAGACACACTCGGAGAGGACACAGGGGATGTGTGAATTGTAGTGGGGGTGGTGAATGCACGTGAGCGGGGTGTGGTGGTGATGGAAGTAGTGGCTGTAGATGTAGTGCATGCAGGTGTGAGTGGAGACAAGACTGAGAGGGAGGAGGGAGACGAGGATGAGGGGGACACAGTGGAGGCAGTGGATGTTGCTAGGTCTGCATGTGTGTGATGTTTGCGTGAGTGCCTGTGGGATGTGTGGTGCTTATGTTTGCCTGAGCTTCCTTTGTGTGTTGGGGTGTGTGCATGCTGGTCTGATGGTGTGCTTGGGGTAGGCTGAGGTACAGGGGTGTGGGTCTGGGTAGAGGAAGTTCTAGGGGGGAGGCTAGAGACAGGGACAATGGCTGCCATCAGTGCTGAGGCCAGAGACTGAAAAGCTCACTGAAGGGCTGCCTCACCAGAATGAATGCCCTCCAGAAATGCATTTGTCTGTTGCAACTGCCTCTCTACACCATGGATGGCATTCAAAATGGTAGACTGACCAACAGTGAGGGACCTGAGGAGGTCAATTGCCTCCTCACTGAGGGCAGCAGGGGTGACTGGGGCAGGGCCTAAGGAGCCTGGGGTGAAGGTGATGCCCACCTTCCTGGGTGAGCGGGCACTGGGAATAGACTGAGGGGCTGCTGGGAGGGCGGTGTTGGAAGGGGGGGTGGCGGCTGTACCTGTAGATGGGGGGCCACAAGGGAGCTCCCATCAGAGGACGAGTCTGTATCACTGGTCTCAGCTCCTGTCCCCGCCGTGGAGCTCCCCTCGCCCTCCGTCCCACTGGTGAAATCCGACTCAGTAGTGTCGCCCTCCAGGGCCATGTGGGATGCAGCTCCCTCCTGCTCCGGTGCCACTGCTCCTCCACCTGAGGATGCTACGGCACACAAGAACAGGGAGAACACAAAAAGGGGGACGACGACAGAAGAAAGACATGTTGAGTGCATGCATTACCGCAACCGTTGGCAGACACGACAGACACAGAAGCCCCCTGCACTACGCCGCGCACTTGGGGTCCACTATTCAATCCCTGGGACATGGCCTACAAGGCTATGGCCGACATCTGCACACATGGATGTCACAGGAGCCTGACTAGGTGTAGTTAGCACTGTACCCAGATGGGCTGGGGTGCCACAGGGCCTGCCTGAAAAAGGCGACCTAACTAGCACACTCGCCCTGGCCTAGGGGAACCCACAGCCCACCTCCCCCACCCAGACACCTCCACTGCACGCTGAATCAGCAGAATGAGTGTGTACTCACCCCCTTGTTGCTGCTGTGATGCCCTCAAGCGCCCATCCAACTCCAGATACGCCACCGCCAGGATCCTGAACATCAGGGGGATCATGGTGTGACGGGCACCCCTCCCACGTTGGGAGGCCATCCCCAGCTGGGCCTCTGCCGTCTTCTTGCTCCAGCGGCGAATGTCCTCCCATCTCCTACGGCGGTGGGTGCTCCGTCTGTGATAGACCCCCAGGGTCCGGACGTCCTTGGCAATGGCACGCCAAATATCCTTCTTCTGGTGGGTGCTGACCTACATGAATTGTACTGGGGAAAAAGAGAAGTTATTACTAACTGCACCATCACAGTCATTGGCCCACATCCCTATCCTTGCCATGTGGCACATGCACTCACCGTCGTTTCATGCATGGCTCATTCTCCCCCCCCTATCTTTCATCCACCCCACTCCACACAGGCATAGCCCATACAGCATGCTCCCAGTGTACTTACCTGTTTGTCTGGAGGACAGTAGAGTAGCGTGTAATGGGGGAGGACCCCATCCACGAGTTTCTCCAACTCCTCCGTGCTGAAGGCAGGGGCCCTTTCCCCAGACGCACGAGCCATTGTCTCTTCCAGACTGAGGTCACAGCAGCACTTGCAGTGCAGGTCCTCTCCTGTCGAAGATCAGGTATCGAGTGATTGAACAGATAGAAAATGGCGGTCACATCCGCGGCGGTGCGTACCGTCACCGCCGTCGTACATCGTCATTGGCTCCTGGGACCCATAGGGTCCAATGTTAAGCAATGCAGAATTGCTCTGCGGTCTTCGACCGTGACGGTATACAACGCCAGCACAGTTACCTTTTATCCCATTGTCCTACTTTACAGGTCAGGCAGCCTCCATTTCAGGGGCCCACATGGCTCTATTTTTAACTGCGTCACACATTACTAGGCCTTGCCTCAACACTCATACATGCTAATTTTGGATTATGAATCGTGTTCTCTGTAAGCTGTGTGTACTACCTCTTGAGTTGGTTGACTCTGTGCTCGCTGTTGTCCTTCATAGGCACCGTCGGCTGGGACATGTGAAGACATGGCGGCATCCTCCGGTGTACAGACCGCTGGTGGACCTGTCGACAATGGAGGAAAGACATGTAGTCATCACATACAGGCTTGATTGTGCCACAATCCTGGAACTGTGTGCCCAGTTGGAGCCAGACCTGATGTCAGCTATCCGCCATCCCACAGGAATCCCCCCTCAAGTGCAGGTGCTGTCAGTACTCCATTTCCTTGCAAGTGGGTCATTTCAAACAACAGTGGCCATAGCATCAGGGATGTCCCAGCCTATGTTTTCCAACGTGTTGTCCAGGGTGTTGTCTGCCCTGCTGAAACACATGCGGAGCTACATCGTTTTCCCTCAGGTGGAGGATTTGCCTACAGTGAAAGGTGACTTCTATGCCCTGGGACATATCCCCAACATCATAGGTTCCATTGATGGGACACATGTGGCCTTGGTCCCCCCCCCCGCAGGAGCGAACAGGTGTACAGAAACCGGAAGAGTTATCATTCGATGAATGTGCAGATGGTGTGTTTGGCAGACCAATACATCTCCCATGTGAATGCCAAATTCCCTGGCTCAGTGCATGACGCTTACATCCTGCGGAATAGCAGCATCCCTTATGTGATGGGGCAACTCCAGAGGCACCGTGTGTGGCTATTAGGTGAGCACCTGGAACCAAATCAGTGGGAATAGTTGTCTGGGTCTGGGGACATCCCTACAGGTTAGTGTGTGTCTAACAGTTGTCCCTCGCCATTTTCAGGTGACTCTGGTTACCCCAACCTGTCATGGCTACTTACCCCAGTGAGGAATCCCAGGACAAGGGCAGAGGAACGCTACAATGAGGCCCATGGGCGAACTAGGAGGATTATAGAGTGGACCTTCGCCTCCTGAAGGCCAGGTTCAGGTGCCTCCATATGACAGGTGAATCCCTATTCTACTCACCAAAGAAGGTGTGCCAGATCATCGTGGCCTGCTGTATGCTTCACAACTTAGCTTTGCTACGACAGGTGCCTTTTCTGCAGGAGGATGGTCCAGATGGAGGTGTTGTGGCAGCTGTGGAGCCTGTGGACAGTGAAGACGAGGAAGCAGAAGAAGAGGACATCGACAACAGGAACTCGGTTATCCTGCAATACTTCCTGTGAGACACAGGTAAGAAGACAAACCTGCCTACTACATGTAATGTAACACTACTACCTCTCTACTGTCTGTCCTTTTCACCCAGTGTATGGTCACTGAGTTTTCACTTTCCCTTACGATTTCACAGATATGGGTCCCAGTGTGGGACATCTGCTTTGTTTCCTCAAGGACTAGAGCTGTGTGACATAGGTATGTTGACATTACAATTGTAAGAGCACTTTGTCACTGTAATTGCTAATACACTATTTTGAAATCACAGACTCCAGATTGCTTTGTGCTTTAAGGGTGTTTATTTAAGTGCTCAATATTGGAGGGAGCTGTAAAATGGTGAGGGGGTGATGGTGGAGGAATGTCCATGGGAGAGTCCAGTCTATCAGTCTCACAGGTGCATTGTCCAAAGGGGCATGGGAAGTGGAGCTGGGGCAGGTTGAGGATGGACAGGGTGACAAGGTGGGTCAAAAGGATGACATTCAGGGCGGTCTCATTTCTTGGCGGGGGTCTTGGCATCGTTCTCTGTCTTTGTCCTGGATCTCAGGGACCGTTTGCGGGGTGGTTCTCCATCTGCAGGGGGTGGGGTGCTGGTGTGGTGGTCCTGTGGCGGTGCCTCCTGTCCACTAGAGCCGGCGGAGGTGGTGGGCAGTTCATCGTCCAGGCTAGTGTCAGGGGCCCCTTGTTGTGCCACAGTGTCCCTCCTGGTGTTGAGGACTTCCTTTAGCACCCCTACAATGGTGCTCAGGGTGGAACTGATGGATCTGAGTTCCTCCCTGAAGCCCAAATACTGTTCCTCCTGCAGCCGCGGGGTCTCCTGAAACTTGGCCAGTACCATTGCCATCGTCTCCTGGGAGTGATGGTAGGCTCCCATGATGTTGGAGAGGGGCTCGTGGAGAGTGGGTTCCCTGGGCCTGTCCTCCCCATGTCGCACAGCACCCCTCCCAGTTCCCCTGTGTTCCTGGGCCTCTGGCCCCTGTACGGTGTGCCCACTACCACTGCCCCCAGGTCCCTGTTGTTGTTGTGGTGGTGGGTTAGCCTGGGTTCCCTGTAGTGGTGGACACACTGCTGATTGACGTGTCCTGGGGACAGAGGTATGGGCCCGCTGGGTGGGTGCTGTGCTGGTGTTTCCAGAGGGGGGAAGCTCTGTGGTGGCCTGTGACTTTGTGAGGGGAACCGACTGTCCCGAGGTCCCAGATGGGCCGGGCTGGTCATCTAGATCCAGTTGGACAGAGCTGCTCTCATCACTGTGGGCCTCTTCTGTTGGTGGTGTGGACATGTGTGGACCCTCCTGTGCGGTGACGTTGGGTAGGGGTCCTGCAGGGGTGTAAAAGCATGATTATTGCATCTGTGTGTACAATGGTGTGCAATGGGTGGGTGACCGTGTACCCCAGTGCTTGCATTCCTGTGTGGGACCTTGTGTGATGATGGTTTAGAGGGGTGTATGGGTATGTCCCGTGACCATGCATTGGTGATGGGTGTCCATGCTTTGTTATTGCGTGCAGGGCTTGGTGTTGGGATGTGTGGTTTGTGATAGTGGGACATGTGTGAGGAGTTGGAGTGATGGGGGTGAGGGCGAGGGTGGGGGTATGTGATGGCATGCAGGTAGGGGGGTTGTAATAGTTAAGGTTTGACTTACCAGAGTCCATTCCTCCATCTACTCCTTCGAGGCCCTCAGGATGCAGAATCGCCAAGACTTGCTCCTCCCATGTTGTTAGTTGTGGGGGAGGAGGTGGAGGTCCGCCGCCAGTCCTCTGTACCGCAAGGTTGTGTCTTGCGACCACAGAACGCACCTTCCCCCATAGGTCGTTCCACCTCTTCCTGATGTCATCCCTATTTCTTGGGTGCTGTCCCACTGCGTTGTCCCTGTCCACTATTCTTCGCCATAGCTCCATCTTCCTAGCTATGGAGGTGTGCTGCACCTGTGATCCGAATAGCTATGGCTCTACCCGGATGATTTCCTCCACCATGACCCTGAGCTCCTCCTCAGAGACCCTGGGGTGTCTTTGCCGTGCCCTGGGGTGGTGTGGGGGATGTGTGGGGTGGTGTGTGTTGTGGTATGTGGGGTGATATTTAGTGGTGTGTTGTGAGAGGTGCGTGGATGTTATGCTGGTAATGGTGTTGTGTGCCTGTGGATGCCTGGTTATAGATTGTGGTGTCTCTCTCTGGGCTTCTTTCAGGATGTTTGTCGTAGGGGTTTGTGGGTGATGTGGGTGTGTGTTTTATATTGTATTGGATATGTGGGAGTGGTGTGTGTATGTGTATCAGGTGTGCGTATTTGGAATTGTCCAATGTGGCTGTGTTTTGGAGATGTGTGTGTATTTTGAGCGCAGCGGTGTGTCCCGCCAACGGAATACCGCGGTTGAAAGACTGCCACGTGGATTCGTGGGTCGTGATAGCGTGGGCGTATTTCTGTTGCTGTGACGGTGGAGATTTTGTTATCGCCAGTTGATCACTGACCTTTGGTGTGGTGGACTGTGGGTCATAAGAGCTGTGGCGGATTTCCGCGGCCGCGGCGGTGTGTTGGCGTTCTTCTGCACGGCGGTAAGCGGCTTTTATCACCAATGTTGTAATGAGGGCCAATGTCTGACTAGGTCATTCCTTCCATAGTCTGGTGGGCTGTACCTTGGTATATGCACCTTGACACAATATGAGTCAGCCCTTCTTGGCTCTGACAGCCAGACATCTGGACAGCCTATGTGCTGTTAGTTATTGATAACTGGGAGGACATTTTACCTGTAACATATCCCCCTTTGCATTCGTATCTTGTGCCTCCCTCATTTGCTTCACATGGTCTTACATCTCTACATAGCAAAATGTCGAACAGAAGCAAGCAGACAATGTCTTTGTGATAGGTGGATTTATTTAAAATGTGTGCTTTGCAGGATGCAGGATGTCCCTGCTTGCGTGGTGGGGGAATAAATGCTACAGAGGTATTGGTGTCTGTGGCGGGTTCCCTCCCCTAACAGGGTCTCCCCTCTAGTGTCTGGCAACGATGAAGGGCCTGGTGTTGCTGCACCAAAGGAAGGGGTTGATTGTTGTTCACAATCCCTGACCAGGCTACTGTTAATGTCCCTTTCCACCCCTGTTAGAGCTATCGTGTTGGTACTGTGGGCCTCCCACTGTTCATGCATATCACTACGGATGTCCTTCTGCAGCTGCTTGATCTCCTGGAGTTCTGCAAGTACCAAGCCCATCACGCTTTGGGACTCCTGACAGACCCCCAAGACTTGGTTGATGGGGTCCTGGCCAGGTGCAGCCCCAGTGGCCTCAACTAGCTCATCCATAGTATCCATCCCATGCCCCCTACCCCCACAGGACTGTGCCCTTGCCACAGGATGCCCCTCCCACTGGTTCCAGGACCATCATTGTCCAAGGTGTGGTGCTGGGACTCAGGATCCTGGAGTGGGAGGATCACACATCTTGGGTGGATTAAGATGGGAGACACTGTCCTAGGGACACAGGTTGGGGGGCAAATGTCTACCTGTGATGTTGAGGCAACCGGGGTGGGAGGTAATGATATGGCCACAGTAAGACTTACTGTTGGGATCTGACCAGGTAGTCCAGATTGGCCTGAACCTTCCTCCATGTCCAGACGTCCAGGAGTGTCTTCCTCACTAAGGGCATCATTTGTGGGGGTAGTGGCAGTCTCTTCAGTGGCCTATGTGTGCCAGTGGCAGCTGGACCTGTTGATGCGTAACATACATTGTTACTGGTTGCAATGTGACATCTACCTTCCAAAGTTTACAGTGACATTTTGCAAAGCCCTTGTACATTGTTGATTCTAAGGCTATCCTATTGTGACAGGTACCCATGCTATTGGTTGTATTGATATGAGATTTGTGAAGCATGCCAATTCCATTAAAGTCAGGCAGCTGCTGAATTGTGCAGGTCATTAGCACTTGGGTGAATGGACTGAGAATTACATCTTGCCACCAGTGCAGACAGAACAGTGGTTGGGCAGGATGTGACTTTGACCATTGTGGGGTCTAGTTGATTGTCATGCAGGAAGACCCAGGACGTTTGTTGTATGTGTGATTGGAGTCATCATGTGGTCAGTGCAGTGTGAATGTATCTGCTGCCAATACCATTCTGGTGATGCATCTTGAGGCCTTTAGGATCATTCTTTTGCACACTAGATACGCTGTCAATCCTATCCTGAATAGTTTCATCATGGATTAGCTGTTCAAGAAGGAGCAAGGTGGCCAGACACATCTGAGTTGAGCAAGGTCTGTATCTTGGACCCTCCCAGGTGAGTTAACTCCACTTGAGAGTTGGCAGGCATGGGTTTTTGGACTAGTGAACACTGTTCTGATGTTTGGTATCACTTGAACCGTGCCTCCTGGGAGTTGCAATCATGTCACTCCCTTTAATTCCCAACACAATTGGAAATTGACAACTGGCAACCTCCGAGGTGACTAAACTTCATTTGAGAGTTCAGTAAAAGATGCACTGGGGCAAGTGCACACTGGGCTGGTGTTTGGAGTTACAGGAACAGGCCATTCTGGGAGTTGCAGTCATGTTACTCCCTGTACTACACATAGTATACAAATGTTATTCTCCCAGCTGAGTACACTTCCATTGACAGTTGATCAACAAGGGCATTTGGACAAGTAAACACTGGGCTTGTCTTTAGAGTAGGAAAGACAGAACCTTCTAGCCATGACAGTCATGTTACTCCCTCTACTTCATACACCCGAGAAATGTCATCCCCCCAGGTGAGTACACTACATGTATGAGTTCAGGAACATGTATCTTGGAGAAGAGAACCCTGGACTGGTGGTTGGAGTGACAGTAAGAGAGCCTCCTGTGATTTGAGGTCATGTAACTCCCTCCTGTATTACGCACACTATACAAATTGTATCCTCCCAGGTGAGTGCACGTCAATAGAGTTAAGACTCAAGGGTCTTTGGTCAAAAGAACACTGTGCTGGTGGTTAGAGTTATAGAAACTGGGCCTGCTGGGAGTTGCAGTCATGTCACTCTCTCTAGTGCACACACCAAGAAATAGTATCCTCCCAGGTGAGTACACTACAATTGTGAGTTAACAAACAAGTGAAGAGGACACAGGGCTGGCTGAGTAGAATAACAGTAACAGCGCCTCCTGGTCTTGGCAGTCATGTCAGTCCCTGTACTAAACACACTTCACAAATGCTAATCTCTCAGGTGCATACACTACAAATGGGAGTTAACAAACAAGGGTATTTGGTGAAGAGAACACAGGGCTGGCTGAGTGCAGTAACAGAAACAGTGCCTCCTGGAATTGGCAGTCATGTCAGTCCCTGTACTGCACACACTATTCATATGTTATCCTCCCAGGTGAGTACACTACAATTGCGATTTAAGAAGGGTATTTGGCTAAGAGGACACAGGGCTGGCTGAGTGGAGTAACAGTGCCTCCTGGCCTTGCCAGTCATGTCATTCCCTGTACTACACACACTTGACAAATATTATCCAGCCAGGTGTGTACACTACAATTGGGAGTTAACAAACAAGGGTATTTGGTGAAGGATACACTGGTCTGGTGTCTGGAGTTTTAGAACAGTGCCTGCTGGGAGTTATAGTCATGTAACTCCCTGTAATACACAGACTATACACAGATGTTACCCCCCAGGTAAGTAAACAATTATGAAATGCCAGACAGGGGTCTTTAGACAGGTGGGCACTGGGCTAGTGAGTGGAGTGACAGTAAAGGTGGCAAAAGGTGAGCAATATTCATGCATGACATAGCATTTTGGTGACATTTTTAGTGGTGTGACTTACCAGACTCCTACATCCCAGGAATTCCTGGTAAGCCCTCAGGATGCAGGATGGCCAAGACCTTTTCATCCTGGGGATGGCCACTGCCAGTCTTGTTGGCCTGCAGCTGGTGCCCGAAGACCAGGGAATGGACCTTGCCCCTGAAATCATTCCAGCTCTTCCTAATGCCCGCCCTTGTGTGCAGGGTGGTGCCTACAGCATTCACTCTGTTGACTATCCTGTCCCACATTTCCATTTTCCTACTGAGAGGAGTGTGCTGGACTTGTGCTCCAAACAATTGTGGCTCTACTCTTACAATTTCTTCCACCATGACTCTTAACTCTTCATCTGTGAAACAGGGGTTTTTGAAACATGACATGGTGGAAAAAAGGAATATTGAATTCAAAAAGAGCGTCAGTGATCTACTAAAGAGGGGTAGTGCAAAACGGTGTGACTAGACAAAAGTGTGTGCAGGGTGTTGAACAGGATGGCAAAAACAAAATGGTGCCTAGTATCTGTGCAGTGTGGGAAAAGAGTTGCTCTGTATTGCTGGGTCTTGCTGTGTAAACAGAAAGGATTGTGGTGTATGAAGGGGTGTGTTTTATAGTGTCCTTTGCAAGTATGTCCAGTGTGGCAATGTGTGTCAGCTGTATTGTATTCAAATTCATCCAATGTGCAGTTGTGTATTACTGTGGTGAAAATAAACCGCTGTGGTTCAGACCACAATTGGTTAACCGCCATGGGTGCCCACCACTGTGGGCTTGTAATAGGGTCAGCGGTTAGTCACTGTGTGGTGGGGCTTGAGTTCAGACCACATGTTTTTTAGCCTCTGCGCCGCTGCCAGTCTGGCATTTTTCTTTGGCGGTCGGTGGTCCTGCCTGTGTAACTCGTAATACAGCAGTCTGTAAGACCACCAACATGGCAGTCTTTTCAGAGGCACCAACATGGCAGTCTTTTCAGGGCCACCAACATGGCAGTCTGGTGGACTGACCGCCAAACTCGTAATGAGGTCCTAAGTCCATATTAGGCAGGTTTGAGGTTTGGTAGGAGTCTGTGATCACTCTTGCTGATTATTTTTACTTACTGCCAATTTGGGAGGGGTCACTGCACTGATCCTCTTATTCTTCCTTGGCATTTGATACCATCAGCCTCAATATCTTAGTACATGGGCAGTCAATGCTGGTACTTTGAGATTAAGTATTGATGTAGATTTATTTTCTTCTACAAACAATATTTAGACCAGATTTTCCCTAAAGAGAAATTATCTTTATAAATAAAATTCAGAACTGAAACCCTTCAAATTCTCTTACATACTAAAGTGAGGAATAAACCCTTGAACAATTCCTAACAGTATCAATGTTTTTGGTGGACCTGAATCAATTATGCACTTTATGCTCCACTCTAAAAAATCACTGTCTGGAAGGAGAACTTTTCTGCCGCAGCTACTTTGGATTAACAACATCAGAAGCTGGAGGGAGGCTTTACTATTCTGCTACTACACAAACTCAAAGTAAATTTTGTTGCGGTTGCTATACATATATTATATCCTGTTGCAGTATTGTTCTGGATAAACACCGGTAATTTTCACACAGGCATTCTAAAAATGTTTACCATTTGTTTTAAAAAGCTTTTTACTAGGCTGAAATGAAGATTGATTAATTGAACTCTTTTCTGTGAAACCACTCTTTGCAAGTAGCTCCTCACCCATAACAGTGAAATCTCCACACTGTTCTGTCATGCAGAGTTCTACCTTGAGTCCACTTCTATTTAAAGTAAATATGAGCACTCTGCAGAAATTCAACAGCCACACTGGGATGCATTTCTTTGCCAATGCTGAGATGATGCACCGATTTTTCTTCATGCTGATAAATTATGCCTAAATGCATTAGAGCTAATCAAGTATAGCCTGGTGCAGACTGGATGTATCATAATTTCCTAGACCAGAATGCTAACAAGAGGGAGGTTGTTGTCTTTGCTGGAGTTTTGGGCCCCATAAATCTGCCCGGATCAATGACATAATATTGATTCCACAAATATTGTGCAAAACAATATCGGAAATGTTATTTCGAGCACAAAAATACCGCCTCCATCTACCTAACTGAAAAAAGCACTAATATTGACAACAAAAATATTGTGAACAAAAACATCAATTTTTACAAATATCGCTAGCACAAATATTTGAAACAGAAATGTAGGGCCTCGTTACAAGGCTGTCGGTCTTGAGACCGCCAGCCTCACAGTAGAGGCTCTGACTGCAGACAGTTTGGCGGCCTGACAGCCAAATTAAGAGTTTGGTAGTCAGACTGCCAAATTAAGAGTTTGGTGGTCAGACCTCCAAAAGAACGCCGGCTCCTCCTGGAACAATGTTATACTTCTTATTATTCACATCTATAATTAAAATAAAATAATTTAGACGAACAGAAATGTAAATATTCAGTACCAAAAAAAATAATTGGAATAACTTTAATACTGAATTAATTAAATATAAATTAGCATTCACCAAACAAGGTAACAACTGCTAAAAAAATTAAAACTTAACCAAACAAACCAATAAAATTAAACTATGAAGAAATTAAACCAATAAAATCACGTAAACAATTAGTGAAACAATATAAAAGGCACACTAGTTAAAGCAATAATAATCCAAAAATCTACAAACTCTGTCAGATCGTAATGAGAAACACCCATAAAAGAAAATAAAAATCTCTACAAATAATTATCCAAGTAAGTAATTAAAATACTTACAAATTAAAGTAACTGTTAGTAATTTTTGAAATATGCTTAAATACTAAATAATAACACACTCTCTACCTTTTATCATTTCTAATAGACTACCTATCAGAAAGGAAATTGTCAAGATTCAAACAGTCCCAGAAAAAAAACGACTGACACAGAACATTAACAATAAATAATAAAAAGTAAGTTTACAAAATTAATACATTTTAGAAGTATCCAAACAACTACCTTCAATAAAACCTCACTCTCTAAAGAACAAGGAATTAGCAAGTATAAAATATTAAGCAACTCTACTTTGCCACAGAAAATTAACTCTTACTACACCTTAAAGAAAATGTTGAAAAAAATGCTGCAAAATGTACATATTATCTCCACAAAATATCAAGTAAGTAAAATAATTAATGTAAATACATTTTGTAATTATTAAGGACCTGATTATGAGTTTGACGGTCCTGGGACTGTCAAACTCGCAGTGGCAGTCGGACCGCCGCACTCCTGGTCGTCCGACCGTCAGACTATGATCCTTGGGGTCGGACCGTGAGGAGACCACTACCACAGTCAGGATCATGGATCCCAAAGGGTTGGGGACGGTCGAAGTCGTGGTGACCCATGGTGGTACCCATGGCAGCACCTTGGTGCTGATCACGAAAACGTTCTGCCAACCATTCCATGGCAGTAACACAGCCATACAAAGGCGGGTGGAAAGTCAGTGCTGAGGGCAACAGGGGGAGTGCAGTGCAAGGGCCTCCTTGCCAGCAACCTCGGAATGAGCATCGTCTGCTATGCTGACAGTGTGCATTCTGAGGGTGCTGGTGTGCAACAACATTGGCCTCGGCTCCCCTAGGCAAACAAGGCCATTGCAGCCGCACTGTTTCCATGGGGCTAACCGGCTGAAACGTCGTAATATGACCTTACTGCTAGTCAGTCCATTGGAAACATCGTAATACGACAGAGGTGAGTCTACCAGTTTGACGGTGGCCTCATCCCTACGGCTTTGGTGGTCCTATGGTTAGACGCCAATGTCATTATCAGACCCTAAATAATTAACATGCAAAACCTTAACTATAATATATGTTTATATTATTAAACCACCTACAGATACAATGACATAAGGTACCAAATGGTTAACCTCGCAGAAAGGGAAGCAACATTGAAGTCATGTGGGCTACTCCTACAACCAAGAAAGTGTATCTGCAGAAACAATAAATTGGAAATGTACAAAATATTACTTAATAATTATATGAATAATGAATGTTATGATAGAGCAACTGCTAAAGAAAATGTTGTAATAAATGTTAGAAAGCATAACCATCACCCAAATATTACTGAAATTGAAGCTAGAGAAGTGTTACAAGACATATGAAAGGCAAACACTAGTTCTCAAGAACCCACAATGGAAATACCTAAAGATATTCTACCCAAAGTCCCTGAACATATAACTAGCCAACTACCATCTATCCCTACCTTAAACCATCTAATTCAATGCACACAAAAATCCCCCTGCCCCTAGAAGATACCAAGATATAAAAAATCCAGACCATTTAAAAATAACACACAAGGAGAAATCCTCCCTTTTACTAGGTAATCTAAATAATGAAAACAGAAACCTAATATTTTCTACTGCAAGCAATTTAACCAAACTTACCCATTGCCAAACTTTGATGATGGATGGAAAATCTAAAATGTGTCCCAAGCCATTCATTCAAAAATACACCATACATGGTGAATACCAACATCCAAACATCCCTTTTGTATATGTTGTGCTTCCAAATAAACAAAACAGTACCTATTCAGAACTCCTAAATTTTATAAAACAACAAATAAATAACTACTAACCTCAAAAAATAATCATAGACTTTGAACAAGCTATTGTTATATTAAAAATATATCTCCACTAAGCCATACAAGGCTTTGCTCCATTGGCCCACATGACTCATAATATGGCAGGCCGACAACTAACCCAACGGCAGTCGGGCAACCAATGCCGCCATGGCAGTCCATGGACCCCCACTCTCATAATGAGGCCCATAGTAACATCCACCTACAAATTTAATAGCAAAAATGTACCCTTAGTACCGGACAATAGGCATGGTTTACCTATCGAATGACTTGACCCTACACAGACTGGATTGCAGTGTTCTATAACTAGTGCTATTCAAGTACTGTATTCAGTTTAACGTCCTTCAACAATTTCAGAATGTTTGTTCCAGATTGGCATTCAAGTCTAAGCCTAGGACCATGTTACTCCCATTTTGGCTTTTAAGGCAGCCATTTTAGTTGTTGGGGATTTACGAGTCATAAACAAGATTTACGCATCCAGAGACAAGCTTCAGAGTGTGAAGGTTGCACCAGATTTATGAATCCTGTTTCTGATAAACAAACACAAATAAAGGGCTTGGCAAAAGCCAAGCTGTAAGACATTGGGTCCCTAATCAGCATATGTATGCACCCTGTTCAAGTAGGGACCACAATCGTAGTCAGCGTAAGCCACAACACAACCTAAATTATCCTGTGCTTACTCTCACATAGCCTGTGTTGCCACCGAACACATTATGAGGTTGCGCATCATCAGTGTGACAGTGGTGGTTAACCATCAGGTCTCAGCCTGCAGAAACAGGGAGTATGAAGGGAGAATTTCACATGCGTCAGAACGTAAATCACTGTTTTGAATTTTCTGGCGTGGTGGAGGTGATGCGTCAATTCTTTCCTCTCGGGCAAGGTAATGTATTGATTTCCTGTTACGCAGCCGTGGCTCCTTACTGTGGTGTAGGGAAATTTTGATGTCCCAGGGACGATGCATTGAAAATCCAAAACGCGCCGTAAGGGTGAAACATGCGCTGTGTCATTCTGGTAGGCACTGCTGTGATTTCCCACCCGTGAGACATAGGCTGACTCGACTCTGCAGGCAATGTATTGATTTTCTGACACTGTGGATTTTCTCTCTCTGGTGAAGTCTTTATTGGCCCTGAGTCTTTTCAACAGGAGGCAAGCTCAGTCCAAGACCTTGGAGATCACTTGTGGGGGAAGGCGAAGTCATTCCAGCAGAGGTAGGGAGATGCAGACAGCAGGGCACCAAGTTGGAGAGCAGATCCTCCAGAAAAGCAGTCCAGTTAAGTCCTTTGAGCAGCACAGCAGTCCTTCTGACAGAGTCAAGTTGTAGGTCCAGATGTGTCTCATTTGAGGGGTCTCAGACCCAGTATATATACCCAAATGTGCTTTGGAAGGGGAGGAGACTTCAAAAAGTGGTTTTGAAGTGTACCAGTTCCCCTTTCAACCCAGACCTGTCTGCCAGGAGATCTGTGGGGGTTATCAGTCTTCTGTGAGAGGTCAGGCCACTAGCCTTTGAAGTGTAAGTGAGAGCCCCTCACCTTTCCTGTCCAGGAAGACCCATCAGTATGCAGATGAATGCAGATGCGTCTGAGTGTCCTGTGTTTATGGCTGACTGGGTGGAATGCACAAGGAGAGCTGTCAAACAGCACAGACCAGATGGGGATTGGAGAAAAGCTGTAAAGGCACAGAGAGCAGTAAGTGCAGAGAAATGTCTACTTTCTAAAAGTGGCATTTCGAAAATAGTAATGTTAAATCCAACTTCACCAGTAAGCAGGATTTCTCACTACCATTCCACGATACCAAACATGACAATGCCACTCCTTTCAGATCAGAAATTACCACTTAAAGGTATATAAGGAAATTTCCGTGCTGGCCTATGAGAGGAGTAGGCTTCACAGTAGTGAAAAAACACTTTGGATGCTTTCACTACCAGGACAAGTAAAACTTACAAGTAAATTTCCTACCTTGTAATTACATAGCACCCTGACATGTGGGCTACCTAAGGCCTACCATAGGGGTGACATATGTAATAAAAGGGGAGTTTAAGGCTTGGCAAGTAGTTTTAAATGCAAAGTTGAAGTGCCAGTGAAATTGCACACACAAACCCTGCAATGGCAGGCCTGCAACATGGTTAAGGGGCTACTTATGTGGGTGGCACAATCAGTGCTGCAGACCCACTAGTAGCATTTAATTTACAGTCCCTGGGCACATGTAGTGCCCATTACTAGGGACTTACAAGTAAATTAAATATGCTAATTGGGTATGAGGCAATGTTACCATATTTTAGGGAGCAAGCACATGCACTTTAGCACTGGTTAGCAGTGGTAAAGTGCCCAGAGTCCTAAAGCCAACAAAAATGAGGTCAGAAAAAGAGGAGGAGGAAGGCAAAAAGTTTGAGGTAACTATTCTAATAGGGCCATTTTCCAACACAAGCACTACAGGCCAGCGCTTGTGTTTTGGGCGCAGGCCAGGCCCTGAACCCTCTGTGCACAGCCGAAGGGCGTGAGCACTGGAAGTTAACCACCCCTGGTGGGTGGTGTGCAGTGCCTGGTTATAGACCTGGACTTGTGGTGAAGGCCATGCACATCGCGGGTAGTTTGCACACGGTAAGTTGGTAGCAGAGCCTGGCAGAAGGCTTGGTCCTTCATGAAAGACTGCTGTGTATGGCTGAAGGCCGTGCACGGAGGACAGTTGGCAGCTTGTAACAGGTTGAACGCAGGGTCTAGCCAAGGACCAGGCCCTGCTGCCACCACTGCTGTGCACAGCCAAAGGAATAACAGGGATTGGCTGAAGGGATTGGTCAGTTAGGAGAAGGAGAAGGCCCTGTCCTCTGTGCATGGCCACTTTTTGTGTACAAGTTATAGTTTGCATGGGCGGTGGACAAATTATGGACTGTCATCGTAACCATTAATTGCAAATTTCAGTGGTTTTTCAGCTTTAATTTGTAACCTTAACTGCACTTTAACAGTGGATTTTAGGTGAATCTATGATTTTTTTAAAACATACTTTGAGGTGTAATATCAAGACCAGTGTCACGAGTAGGGTCGCAAGAACAAGCCATAACCCCACTTTAACATTTATTTTATTCAGTGATTTTTTTTTTTATCATAAAAAACACCCAAGATTTCCCAGGCGCCCATCTCTCTGGGGGCAGCCAACCCTTAGTGTGCATGGGCTTTTGCCGTGTCTATTGGGGGTTGGCTACAGGGTCTGCCTCCAACCGTCTGCGGGTAGCCAATCCCTGCTGCACATGATCGTTGGCCATGTGCAGAGACTTGAACCATTATTCTATTACTGGTCAGTGAAGCTTGCATGGGACCAGGGCATCAGGTCCGAAAGCTTCACCTGGCACCACAGTTCTTATTTTATTTTGTATCTGCCCCTCCCCCACACATGGGATTGGGGGCCGGAGTGTGCTCATCCCACCCACTTAGGTGCAGTTTATTATTAATTGTTTCAGGACACTTTTATCGAATCCCTGTGTCCTGTAATGGCAGCTACAATATTTTCTCCCAAAACCAATTTAAGCAAGCCAATAGGATCAATCCAGCCATTTTGGTAGCGCAAAGCCTTTTGGATAGTAATGGTACAGCAAACGCTACTATGTTTGATGGGAGAAAAACTCCCTGCACCAATCATTTTCAAGTTTGTTTTAAAAATTGGAACTTCATATACCTGCATCCTCCACAAATTATTGGTGCCTATTATTCTCAAATTTAATTAAACACAATTTTCTTCGAAACTACTGAACAGATATACATCAAAGCAATCAAAGGCACACCCCTGAGGAAAGTTCTATGTTTGTGCCAAATTTGGAGTAATTCAGTTTGGCCCTTTTTTCCCTATTGCGGTACAAAGAATTATGTGGTAATTAAAAGGAACTTTTACCCCCTCCCCTTTTCTTGGCCCCCTGCTTGACAAATTGGAATGAAAGATGCAAGGAAGTAGATGTACATTTTTTTTAAAGTTTTGCGTAAATTCAGCACCAACGTTATTAAAAAATTAAAAAATGGACTCCCATAAGAAACTCTGATTCATCCATAACAACATTGTCGATATTGCCATCACTACAAGTACACATAAACATCTCTCATCTTATCCTGTTGGCTGATATTTTATGTTATGTTAATTTCATTTGTTTTATCGCCCCAATCGACCCCGAAAGTCATATCTCGGCGCTAATTTAGAGTTAGGAGAGTCACTTAGTTAAATAAACATACGCTTAAGTATTTTCCTGAATAGAAAATGATCAGTGCAGATACGCATTTCGTAAGGCACTTTGGGCCAGATGTAGCAACTTCCCAAATTGCGACTTGCAATTTGCGAGTCCCTGCGACTCGCAAATTGCAAGTCGCAATTTGGGATGCAGAAAGGTGTCTCAGACACCTTCTGCGAGGCGCTATGGGGTCGCAAAGACCCACCTCATTAATATTAATGAGGTGGATCACAATTTGCGACCCCATAGCGAGTCAGGGCACTCACGGGGATGGAGGCCTGCTGTAGTCAGCAGACCTCCATGTCCGTGACTGCTTTGAAATAAAACAGTTGTTTTTTTTTTGAAAGTGCAACCCGTTTTCCTTAAAGGAAAACGAGCTGCACTTTGAAAAATAAACCGAAACCTTTTGTTTCTGTATTTTTCAGGGCAGGTAGTGGTCCATTGGACCACTGCCTGCTCTGAAAAATTATTTTTGGGTCCAGTCACAAAGGGGAAGGGGTCCCCTGGGGACCCCTTCCCGTTTGCGACTGGATTACCATCCACTTCAAGTGGATGGTAACTGCGAGTCCATTTGCGACCACTTTTGCGGTCGCAAATAGAATTGCATACCAGTGCGACTCGCAAATAGGAAGGGAACACCCCTTCCTGTTTGCGACTCTGAAATGCATTTTGCGAGTCAGTTCCGACTCGCAAAATGCATTTCTACATACCAGATGGGCTTTAGCGACTCGCAAACTGCGTTTTTCGCCGTTTGCGAGTCGCTAAAGCTTTCCTACATCTGGCCCTTTGTTCCAGTAGGATGGGGCCAGGGACGAGAAAGCTCTCCCACCTGCTTTCACGAGGGTTCATTAGTATTGCTTGTGTTGTATCTTAGCAACAGTAAGGTTCTTTTGGAGTTTATTGAGTTGAGTGTTCTGGGCTGTCAGACCACTCACTGCCTTGGAAGTCTTCGGTGTGGTCTGGCAGGGGTTGCACCATTAAGCTTAAATAAAGCGTTCAAACAATTTTGTGGACCTTTTTCTTCGTAAAAACTTTGTCAGTCAATCTCAGCCTTCTCTGAAGCCGGAGGGTATCGGTTTTTGAGCAATGTACATAGGGCCTTTTCCTATGAGGGATTTATAGGTCAAACAACTTCTTAAAAATAATTATTTTTCTTATTGGTAACCAATGTAAAGAATTAAAGGAGCGTTAAAGAGGCGGATCCTGGAGGTTGTTTACAGAAAAGCCTAGTGGCAGTGTTTTGAACAACATGACCTTTGGTAAGGAGATTGTCATTTACAGAGGCCAGCAGAGAGTTGCAGTTTGCCAGCCTACTGCTTATAAGCCCATGAATTAAGGTCTTCCTGGCTGATAATGGCAAAAATAGTAGGGCTTTCCTTAGCATGCTTAGGATATGGTAGCAGGTTCCAATCACTGCGGAAACCTGTTCTTTCATGGTTAGGTTCTAATCCAGTTGAACACCTAGGTTTTTGACCACATGCTCAGGGGTTGGGGCCAGGCCCCGGTCTTTCCACCACCAATCTTCAGTCCAAAACATGGATCCTTTACCAAACAGCATTTTGGTGTACTATCCTTCCTCCTGGAAAGTGCTTTTAATGCAATGTAATGCATGTGGTGCTTTATTTTCAGCACACTGTAGGGACATTCTGATGAATGCAGAATCTATTTTGATAACAATCACTGGCAAAGCCAATAGATCTTGCTTGTTTCTTAGTCATTGCTGAAATAAAAAATAAATTAAAAGCTCTAAGAAGCGGTCAATGCTGGCTGCATAATAGCACTTTTATTCTTTATTTTTCACAATGTTGCACAGCAGTCGCAGTATGAAACATGACATGCAAAACACTGACAATGATATCAGAGCACGCATAAGGGAGACCTATTGGCTTTCCCAATTCTTGTTGGTCTTTGCAGTTGGCATCAAGCTTCGATCAGCATTAACATTGTTATATTAGATTTATGTGCTTTCTATCCCTTCGATTACACTACATATTGCGTAGGCATATCACAAGATAAACACACATTTGACAGTCATGCACAACACCAACGCACTTCGCACACTGGACAGCTACAGACCCATATTGTTCCGACCAAGGACAACACATGGTATAACAGGTTACACATACGCCAAAAGCACGTAAGTGTGTGGTCATCAGTGCATGAAATGGAAAAATAAAAGGGTACCTGCTTGTTTCTGAGTAGTACCGGTACTCTCCAATTAAAAATATTACGTTTTTCTTGAGAAGCGCAGGTACTCTCCCTCTCCTAATAAAAAAAGTGCCGGTACTCGGTACCGGACAGAACTGGTCCATTTAAAGCAGCGCTGCTTGTCATAATTACAAAGCATATCTGTATCTATCTAAATACGGTTACATGAATAAAACAAAACAAACACCTTTATTTTTATTTTTCTACAGGGTAGTGAGGGTAGAAGGATTTTAACGCTTGGTGTCAAACACGTCCTCTGTGCGCTGCATTTTCTATCAATGTACACTTCCCCTTACTTTACATTTCCTTTTATTCTGGAAATGTTACTCAAAAACATGTAAACTAAATCCAGCAAATGAATTCTTCTTTTAACAGACATGAGGTAAAATATGGAAATGTAATGCCCACTGAAAGAGCACCCCTTGTACTGCATACAAAAAAGGTAGTAAGAGAGTCATATAAATGGCCCTGTGAAATTCAGGCATATGAACAGGCAAAACATTACAAACCAGTTAAATTTGCCCAAAATAGCAAAGGTAGAAGCTCCACGAGTTTCCATATGTCAACACCAAACACTTACCTGCAATGCGATTTATTCAACTAGAATGCCAGCTCGTGGGCAACTTGAAACGTGTTTCGGGTAATGCTTAAACGGAAATGAAAACGTCAAGAACTAGTGGACTTGTGTCATATGTTCTGATGACCATAGGGATAAATGGATTTTACCAATTGAAAATACAAAATGCATCCTCTCACAATATAGGGAAAAGTTAACCGAAACGGACAACACAAGCCCCAACCCTACCGGCTGAAATAAAAAAAACAATCACCCGACATATATCGCAGATCTCCTGGGTGGTGATGGCAAAAAACATAAAAAACATATGCCCTGTCTTGTCCCCCTTTAGCTACCGCCAGCAAACTTGAAGACAAAAAAGAAGTCCACATTATCATATAGCTGTGTGTTATTTAGCCGTCCGTGCCCTGACCCGTAGGACTGAAAAGTATAATTTAGGATGAGGGCAAGCATTAAGGTCCCCACATCTAGCAAGATAGGAGAAGAGTTTTTAGAACAGAGCCGGACCATCCGAACTGAACCCGTAGATGGCGCACACTGAAAATTCCAATCATAAAATAACCTATTAGAATATGCCATTAGCCCATGGCATCATTTATTCAATACTGAACTAATCGCCATAACACAGATAGTAATAATTAGTAGTAGTAATTAATTGCTTGATTTCCAGGATCCAAAGCAAGGAGCAATTGTTCTTAAGAAAAGTATAGATTTCTTGAACACAAGTGACAAAAGGATGAAACAGGTGAATTTCCTGATCTGGGGCTTGTTGTCTAAACTAAGGGCCCGAGTACGAGTTTGGAGGTCAGACTGCCAGACCGCCAAGGTGGCGGTCTCAAAAAGACAGCTGCGGCGGCAGTCTCCAGACCACCATATTATATAGGCAGAACAACCGCCCACCAAGCTGAAGTGCTGACTGCCGGCGGTCTGCTGTCTTGGCAGTCCGTACTCTGGCGCCACCAGCATCGCGGCCAAATGCCAAGCCCATTACAAACGCACAGTGAATGTGGCGGTCCCCATGTGGTGGTTAGCCAACAGCAGCCGACCACCATGGTACGGTTCAGCAAAGCAGCAGAAAAATGCCCATTGGATGAATTAAAAAACAGCACAGCTGAAAATTATGGGCCCAGTGGACACACCTGCATAGCACACTATAAAACACATGCCTTCACAGACAATGATCCTTTGCATCACCACTGCAACCAATAGTGTATTGCTGACCAGAGAAAAAAGGCACCCCATTATTCACTATCCTTTAAACCCTTTTCACACACTTTTCTCAATTTTTCTCCCAACATCACTTTTCTTTTGTAATTAACTCCCTGTCACCCACTTCAATTTTCCAGCATGTCATGTCCCAAAAATCTCAGTTTTTCCGAAGATGAGTTGAGAGACATGCTGGATGAAATCATAAGACTAGAGTCACAATTGTTTGGAGCCCAAGTCCAGCACACTCCTCTCAGGGGGAAAATGGAACTGTGGCAAAGGATCATCGACAAAGTGAATTCTGTATTCACCACCATGTGCACAAGGAGGAAATTAGGAAGAGGTGGAATGACCTGAGGGGCAAGGTGCATTCCCTGGCATCTAGGCAACAGATGGAGGCCAACAAGACTG
The DNA here is from genome assembly GCF_031143425.1 of Pleurodeles waltl. Taxonomy (NCBI): domain Eukaryota; kingdom Metazoa; phylum Chordata; class Amphibia; order Caudata; family Salamandridae; genus Pleurodeles; species Pleurodeles waltl. The sequence goes on from NC_090436.1 coordinate 238,941,173, forward strand.
GTAGTGGCCCTCCTAGTACCCCATTAAAATTATTTCCCCAGGAGGAGAAGGTCTTGGCCATCCTGCATCCTAAGGGCTTGACAGGAATACCTGGGGAAGCGGAGCCTGGTAAGTCACAACGCACAAACTGTCACAAAAATGCAATGTCCTGCATGCTCACAGCTCAGCTTTTGCCACTGGGTCGTTCATTCACTTTACCAACATTCAATACCCTGAGTATCTGAGATGAGACTGTTAATGTGTATTGTTGGACATGACATCATATCTACCAAGGCCCATGACCTGCCATAAATTGGAATGGTGCCTGTAAGTGTTTCAATATCTAAGAATCGTCCCAGTACCCATAGTATGTCTCAACATGTAAATGTATGCCCAGCCTCAATGGGGTCTGGCTACAGATATGTAATACCCAACATTTGTCAAGTGTTGGAGAGTAGAGAGAGAAACCTAACTGCAAATCCCAGAAGGCCCTGTTTCTGTAACTCTAACCACCAGCCCAGTGTTCACTTGCCCAAATACACCTGTTTGTAATGTCTCTAATGCTCTTCACTCATCTGGGAGGATATTAATTGTTAAGTGTGTTAAGTAGTGGGAGCGACCTGGATACAAAGCCCAATAGGCCTGGTTTCTGTATCTCCAACCAAAAGCCCAGTGTTCACTTGCCCAAATGCATCTGTTTGTTAACTCTCAAATGCTGTTTACACACCTGAGAGTATACAATTTGTCAAGTGCACAAAGTAGAGGGAGTGGCCTGACTGCAAAGCCCAGTAGGACGTGTTTCTGTATCTCCAACCACCAGCCTGGTGTTCAATTGCCCAAATGCACCTGTTTGCTAACTCTCAAAAGCTGTTTACTCACCTTGGAGGACACTATTTGTCAAATGTTGGGAGGTAGAGAGAGTGACCTGACTACAAAGCCGAGGAAGCCCTGTTTCTGTAACTCCAACCACCAGCCAAGTGTTCACTTGCACGATTACACCTGGTTGTTAACTCTCAAATGAAGTTTACTCACCTGGGAGGATACTAATTGTCAAGTGTGTGAAGTAGACGGAGTGACCCGACTGTAAATCCCAGGAGGCCCTGTTTCTGCAACTCCAACCACCAACCAAGTGTTCACTTGCTCAAATATACCTGTTTGTAATCTCTCTAATGCTCTTCACTCACCTGGAGGGATACAATTGTCAAGTGTGTAAAGCAGAGGGAATGACTGAACTTCAAAGACCAATAGCCCCTGTTTCTGTAATCCAACCATCAGCCCAGTGTTCATTTGCCCAAATACACCTGTTTGTTAACTCTCAAATGAAGTTTACTCACTCAGGAGGATACTGTTTGTCAAATGTTGGGATTTAGAGAGTGTGACCTGACTGCAAAGTCCAGGAGGTCCTGTTTCTGTAACTCTAACCACCAACTTAGTGTTCACTTGTCCAAATATATCTGTTTGTTAACTCTCAAATGAAGTTTACTTTCCTGGGAGGATACTATTTGTCAAGGGTGTGAAGTAGAGTGAGTGACTTGACTGCAAATCTAAAGAGACCCTGTTTCTGTAACTCCAACCACCAGCTCAGTGTTCACTTGCACAGATAAACCTGTTTGTTCACTCTAAAATGCTGTTTACTCACCTGGTAGTGAGCACTATACAGATCATGCTCATCTCAGAGACATGTCTGCCTACTTAGCTCCATCTTGACCTGGTATCCCAAGATAAAACTATTGAGGACATGAATTGCACCTTACCAAGGGCCTGATTACGATTCCGGCGGGCGGCGGAGGCCGCCCGCCAGAATTCCGCCCTCCATAATACCGCTCCGCGGTCAGAAGACCGCAGAGGGTATTATGAGTTTTTCCCTGGGCTGGCGGGCGGTCTCCAAAAGACCGCCCGCCAGCCCAGGGAAAAACTCCCTTCCCACGAGGATGCCGGCTCGTAATAGAGCCGGCGGAGTGGGAAGGTGCGACGGGTGCTGTTGCAAGGCAGACAGTGAAATACATTTTGGGGCCCTCTTACGGGGGCCCCTGCAGTGCCCATGCTGTTGGCATGGGCACTGCAGGGGCCCCCAGGGGCCCCGCGACTCCCCCTCCCGCCATCCGGTGGGAGAACCGCCAGGAACTGGATGGCGGGAGGGGGAGTCGGAATCCCCAAGCCGGCGCAGCAAGCTGCGCCGGCTTGGAGGATTCCATGGGGGCAGCGGGAAACCGGCGGGAGACCGCTGGTTTCCCTTCTCTGACCGCGGCTAAGCCGCCGCGGTCAGAATGGCCCGCGGGGCACCGCCGGCCTGTCGGCGGTGCCACCGCGTCCCGCGGCCCTGGCGGAAGTAATCCGCCAGGGTCGTAATGACCACCCAAGTGTGTACACCAAGTATTCCTAAGGATTCAAGCTGCATCACCAGATTGGTAGCGGCAGCAAACACATTGACACAGCACTGCACACATGATGCCTGCAGTTCTATTTACAACAAAGTTGTGTGTTTGTCTGTATCCCACTCAACTAGGCATCCAAATGGTCAAAAGCATATGTTGCCTCTCCACTGTGTTGGCTTCACTGTTGGTAAGATGTCATTTTCATTCCCTCATTCAAAGGTCAACTGATCAGCATATCTAATGAGCTGCATGAGTCGAATTGTATAGGCGATCTTCACATGTCATGTCAAATACTCCAATACCATGGTAACATGGCACAATACACAATAAGCTAACTTACAACTTGAGATTGTCCAGTCCATACTGTAACGCAATACGTTTGGAGGTAGGTGTCACATTACAACCTATAATGATGTACTCTCTTCCTCAACAGGTTGAGCTGCCAAAGCACTTGGGCAGACCTCATCCACCGACCAGACTCACACTTCCCCACTGGATGAAGCCCTCAGTGATGACAACACTATTGGACTTGTGGATGGGGAGGACAGGCATGGCACATCCTGGCAACCTGGTCAGAAGGCAACTGTGAGTCTCACTGTACTCACAACTATAAATCCCATCCCTGTTGCAAAAACATCACAGGCAATAACGTGCCCCCCCAACCTATTTACCTAGCACACTTTCTACCATCTTGTGTTCCCCAGTCCTGGATCCTAAGATGCAACACAACATTCCAGACACTGAGGGTCCAGGACCCAGGTGGAGAGGGTACCATGTGCCAAGGTCAAAGGCTTGTGGGGGTAGGGTTTGCGGAAGGGATGCTGTGGGCCAGCAGAGTGAGGCCACCGGGTCTGCCTGGAGTGTCAGGGCATGATGGGCGGGGAGTTAACTGAACTCCGGGAAATGAGGCAGCTGCAGAGGGACATGATTAAAAAATGGATAAACATAATACCAATAGGGGCACCCTAACATGGGTGCTGAAGGACATCCACACAACCGAGAGCTGGGCTTTCACACCAACATCCAACCATTGCTGTGGGCCAACTACCCCACAGCTGAGTACATCTGTGTTAGTCATAGGAAGGGAGACCCTGACAGAGGGAAAACCATCCTCAGACCCCCTGCCTCTGCAGCAGCTGACCCCCCCTTCGCAAGTGGGGACGTCCATGCAAGAATCCACAACGTGTGGATGGCAAAACACCCACCACTGCCAGCAAGAAATCTCTTCCTTAATGTCCTCCTTTGTGTATCACACATTCACTCTCTGGACTGATCCTGAACCACATTCCAGTTTCAATGAGAAGAGTATTCTGGACTTTGGACTTCCAATGGTGTGGCATATACTCAAATGATTTCGTTCACCATGACTGACCCCTTCACTTTACATTTTTTGTCTCTTTGTTTCACAAATGTATTTGTTTAGTTATCATTGTACTAAATTCACCCATCACTAACTCAGTGTCTGCTGTCTTAAATTTCACATTTAGCAATGTAGAAATGTAAGAACATGTGAACCATACAATGAAGATACAAGCTGCATGTGCATGTACACAGCATCCAGCTCAGGATTACAACCATCACACACCTTCACATACTTGCAAGTGTTTTGTGTCAGAAGATATTTTACTACATTGTTCAGCACATAGGCTGTCAAGATGTCAGAAACAGAAAATCAGACATGGCCATTTCAGATCGTGTAAGCCACAAAATATACTGACACAGACCCCACAACATAATAGGAATGGGCATGTCAGACATTTTCCTGTTAAATGGTCAAAAATAGATATGGTTGATGTTATCAGCTGGAGACATATCCCCTAGCTCTCTAAAGGAAACCCACCTCATAGAATGCAACACCCAAACAGATGGCTGAACAACAATTCCTGATCACGTGGTCATTACAATGCAGTGCTACTACATCTGGTAGTGTGACACAAACAAATGTCAGTGATGTGCCACAGACACATTGACGTACGATGATGAAACACAATGACAGATACAAGCATTCTGACAAAAAGAGTGTTTAGCCAGTGTGAAGGAAAACTGACATGAATTTGGCCTACAGCAACATTTTTACTGACAACATGATAACACGCAAGATGCATCATCATTGACACAGGTCTTCTACATCCAAAGTCTCTGAAATACATTCCTAGGAACAAATCATGTCCAATTTGTATGTCCCAACAGCATGATATACCTGAAAATGTCACAGTTCTGAAATGGCCAAATGAAGATCTCAAATCATGTCCAATTTGTATGGCCCATTGTTACGGGACCGTGGCCGTGGGTAGGTTTACCGCCGGTGAACGGGCAGCCTGGAAGAGGCTCCACGGTCGAGAGCTCCCGTCATGCTCCGCGGCTGAAGGCAGGAGGCAGTACGAGGGAGAGTGCGCTGAGACTAGACGCGCCGCGTCCGAAGCAATGAGGAATGCGGAAGCTGCCCCAGGATAATGATTGAAGCCGGGCGGAAGTCAGGCTGTCGGAGGAACGCGGAAGCCAGTTCAGAGCCGTTGCTAGGGACGCCGGCTCGAAATCGGAAAGCTGCCCTGGAACGCTAATTGTAGTCAGCTCACGGAAGCCTTGGAGCGGGAAGCCGGTCAGACGACAAGGTTGCTAGGGACGCCGAGACAGGCGTTCTCTAGCTGTGTCAGCGCGGGGGGCCCCCCAAAGACCTTTCTGCCATTTTTACGGCCTGCTGGAGGCGCATATCTCTGGCTCTCTGTCAGAGGACCCTGTCCAGTCCACGAGGAGAAGAGGAGAAACAGCAAGAAATTTTCATTGAAGACACGGAGAAGAGGTGACGTTCTCAGGGCTTTTTTCTTTTTTGGGAGAGGTTGCGGCTCGAATAGACTGTCTAAGGCAGAGAGAAGCAGGGAGTTATATTCCCGCATATTCGTGTATCCCCAACTCAAGATTCCTTTCCTTCTTTTCCCCCTTTTTTTTTTTTCTCTTTCTTCTCTCCCCCCCCCCCTTTTTTTTTTTGTTGTTGATTGGTGGGTCTGCTTTCCGAACCCCCCAGGAATCGCCTAGTACTTAAGGCTTATTTCATTGATATATTCCGTGGGGGGGGGCATAAGGGGATAAGTAGGGGATAGAACGGGGGGAAGAAAGGGGGGGGGGAAATCCCCTCCTTCCCCCTTTTTTTTGGGATAGAGGTCTTACCTCGCCCCCCTTTCTTTCTTTTTTTTTTTTTTCCGGGGAGAGAGGGAGAAATGAGGCGGTCTCCACATTTTGCAGGTCGCTCCACTGCCAGAGTTCCTAGGACGACCCGCATAACCAAACAGAAGCGACCAGCCCCTTCGGATAACCACCTGCCCAAGGCTCTGGTCTCTGGTCCCCCTCCTTCAATTTCAGCTATGGACTCAGTCTCTAGTCTGCATGCACCTCTCCCTAATAGCCCTCTACCCTTAGAAACCAATTTATCCAGCACCCCCCTTAGTCTGGATTGTCCGTCTGATGACTCAAGGGCCCCCCCATCGGATCTGGATTCTAGTTCAGGGTTAAACAAGGGCTCGTCATTTCTGACTCAGCCGATCGCAGGCAGCGGCTCTGAGATAGCTGCTGATCCAACAGTGAACACTGGATCTGCTTCTAGCCCCCTTTTTCCTTTGTTTAAAAGTGGAAGGAATCGTAAGGAAGATCATGTTCTATTCAGCATTACCCACACTTCCTCTGGGCAGCCGGTTGACTCGGCTTCACTATCAGCACAAGAATTGATCAACAAAGCAGGGCCAAACGCAGTAACTGAAGCTTCTACCCACACTTCCTCCTCTATTGCTTCTTCCATTGATTCGGCCAGGCCTAAGGTGTTAAGGGAAGCCTCTGCACAAGGAATGATAGTTATGTAAAACACCGGTGCTCCTGCTGACAACTTACTTCTGCAGATTCTAAGTGAATTGAAAGCATTAAAAATCTCCCAGGATGATGCGAATCAGAGAACAGAATCTCAACTGAACCTGATCTGCAGTAACATCCAGCAACTTAACTCGCGAGTTTCAGGTATTGAACAACGAGTCTCTGCTCTGGAGGATACTGGGCTGACGGTAGAACCCTCTCTGGCAAAATGCCAAGCTGACCTGCTAGATTTACAAAATCGTCTGGGCGATGCTGAGAATCGATCACGTAGATCCAATTTGCGTTTTACGGGAGTCCCTGAAGGGCGCGAAAACGGTCAGACGGTCATGGAGTTGGTGACAGATCTTATAAAAAGTCATGTTTTAGCAGGGTCAGAGGATAAGTATCCGGACCTAACAATCATGAGAGCCCATCGGGTCCCTGCGGTTCAATCATCCAACTCTAAGTATCCTCGAACTATATTGGTGAACTTTGGGGACTTTCGTATTAAGGAACAGATTTTCCAGAAAGCAATTAGAACTAAAACTTTTCAGATTCCCGGGGACTATTCATTCAAGATTTTCTTGGATATGTCAGTGGCGGCAGTGCATCGAAGGAGAGAGCTAAAATATATGATTCCAGCTTTCCAAAAAGCAGGGGCGCAGACAGGCCTCGTGCAACAATCAAAACTTAAAGTGTTTTTTAAGGGCCATTCAAACTTTATTCATACGGTGGATGCTGATAAATCCTTGTTGCATGCAATTCAAAACTCCGAACAGTCGGCACAAGAAAGGGGGGGCGGGGGAAGAACGCAAGATAGACTATAAGGATCTATTGAATACTAGAAATGTCAGTCTCATAGCAGAGGCCTGACCTCCTTTTGGGTTAGTTTTTGTTCCCCCCCCTTTTTTTGTTTTTTTTGTTTTTTTTGTTTTTGTTGTTTGGTTTGTGTTTGTGTTTCTGGTGTTTTTTTTTTTTGTTTTTTTTTTGCCGCAGTGTATAGACAGACTATTCTAAAATTTCTCTCTCTAGCCTCTAGCCCAGGGTGCTATGACAAGGCACCTTGTTAGGAAAGAAGTGGGACAAAGGGTGGGGGAGGGATGTGGCCCCGGTTCGTCCAGGCGGGAGGGCTCCAGGTGTGGGCCACTAAAAGAAGGGGGAGGGGGAGTATGGATATTAAGATTTGTTTTAGTCAATGTAAAGGATCGTCACGATTGATTAGGAGTTTTGTCCCCAGATTTAGTGAGGCTACAGGTACACTAGCCCAAAATGTAATTAAATGACACAATCGTTTTTGCCATTGAGACTCATATCCTGGAATATTAATGGATTAAACAATCATAGGAAGAAGTCCGCTATCGAAAAAAGGGTAATTGATCTTAATCCCTCAGTTATATTTCTTCAAGAAACCCATATTCCATTTCATAAAGTTTCAGGTTTTCAAATGTTTAAAAGAATGGCCGATTTTAAAGTTCTTGCGGCAGCGTCAGCGGCTCATAGAGGGGTGGCAGTTTTTCTAGCCAAAACACTGAATGCAGAACCGCTGGATTTTCTCTCCGACCCTGAAGGGCGTTGGTGCTGGGTTCACTGTACTATTGCAATGGAGAGATTCATTTTTGTTAGCTTTTATGCTCCTCTGACGGATGATCCGGCCCGTATATAGACTTGTTTCACTCCCTTCTCCAGTTGACAGGGAAAATTATTATCAACTTTCTTCAGGACCCAGCTCTGGACTCTACCGTAAAAGGTAAGAGACAGTATAAACCTAAAGTAGCCAAGATGTTTAGAGATTATGTTAAGGTGCTGGCATTATGTGATCCTTGGAGGATAAACACCCCGACGTAAGGGAATATACCTGTATTTCCTCTCGATTTAAAAGCTCCTCGCGTATAGATTTTTTTTTGATCTCTGAAACTCTGTGTTATCAATCTCAATAAGTCCTGCATTCTGGTCTTTCAGATCATGCCCTTCTACTGTTGGAAATTTCATTCCACTCTACAAATAAACCACTGCAGATTAAAAGGTGGATTTTCAATCTCCGCTTTTTGATGGAAGAAGGGTGGATACAAACCTCACAGGCTGAAATAAGGGAATTTTTTCAACACAATCAGGGGTTGTCAACCCCAGCAATAGTCTGGGAGGCATTTAAGGCCTACTTTAGGGGCCGGGTGATCGTTAAAGAGCTAGCTGATAGACGGGCTCTGAAACAACAAACTGCGGCAGTGGAAGATGTAGTTCACAAGTGTTTAATCTCTTATCTGAAGGCCCCTTCGGATATTAATAGAAAGGCGTTCGAAGCCGCCAAGAAAGCGTTAGCGGGATTAAAAAAAAAAAAAGCTGATATAGAATATGGATCTTATAAACAGAAAAGTTATGAAAAAAAAGCAATTTTACGGGAAAATTCTTGGCATGGCAAGCTAGAGATCGTATCGCTGGCAATGTTATACACGCTTTAAGATGCCCGATTACTGGGGCCAGGTGCACTGAGCCTCGGGACCTTGATCAAATCATGCTGGAGCACTATAAACAAATCTATAGTGACGTTTCAGTTATAGATTCCAGGACCACCGAGATATTCCTTTCGGGCCTTAACATTCCCTCTCTTTCAGAGGAGGACCGTAGGGGATTGTCTCAACCATTTCCAAAGCTGGAACTTCTAGACGTAGTCAAGGATCTTCCCACAGGGAAAACCTGTGGCCCGGATGGCTTTCCGGCTGAGTTCTATAAGACTTTCATAAATGTATTTGTTGAGGAGTTCTTAGCCCTCTTAAATGGTATATTACAAGGCGGGGAAATACCCAGAACTTGGCACACAGGGAATGTGGTTAGCTTCCCTAAGAAAAATAAAGATAGGGAGGATCCAAATGCTTACTGTCCAATCTCATTGTTAAACACAGACTACAAAATTATGACAAAACTATTGGCTAATAGGCTTAATAGGGTAATTAATAAATTGGTACATCCCGATCAAAATGGTTTTGTGGCTGGTCGACAATTGGCTACAAACACTCACTATTTAGCAGAAGCTCTTGATTATTTTACGACTAATAAGCTCCCCGCCATTATTCTTCTGCTGGACGCAGAGAAAGCTTTTGATTTGGTAGTCTGGGACACGCTTTACTTAATTTTATCCAGCTACAAGGTACCCACTCAAGTGATCTCTCTAATTCAAAGGCTGTACTCAAATGCTGAGGCTAATATTGTTATAAACTCAAGGTCTGTGGGACAGCTTCAAATACAATGAGGCACTAGACAAGGGTGCCCACTATCCCCTATTTTATTTGCCCTTTTTATTGAACCACTTGCTATCAAAATCAGACAGAACACTCAGGTGCAGGCACCGCTAAAATCAATGGGGAAAATTAAACTTTATGCAGATGATATCATTTTGTTTTTGGACACAAAATACTCCTCTCAGGAAGCGGCCTTTAATATATTTAAAGAATTTCAGCAAATCGGTGGCTATAAGATTAATAGGACCAAGACCGACATCATTCTTTGTGGAACTACTCCTAATTGTCTTCTTCCTGAATTAAGAGGATGTGTAAACCTCAGCCCAAAGAGATACTTGGGGGTTTTCTATTCGGCCAATATAAGTGATCTTTATGAACTGAATTTCGCTCCTCTACTTCAGAAAACTCAGGCTTTACTCACCCGTTGGAGGCCTCTTCCTCTCTCGATATTAGGCCGCATTGCATTAATGAAAATGTCAATCCTACCACTTTTTAATTTCTTGTTTGCAGCCATTCCATGTGTCTTAACACAACCCTTTTTTTTAAAACTGGAATCCCTATTTCGCTCCTTTATCTGGCAGAACCGAAAAGCCCGAGCCGCTTTGAGCATACTGTATGCCGAGAAGGAGAAGGGGGGACTGGCCTTATTCAATTTCAAAGATTATTATTATGCTTTCTTTGCACACTATTATGCTAGCTTTAAGTTAGAATACTCCGTGGGCTCCAAGTTTTTTATTGATTTTCGGGTACTAATATGCCAAGAGCATAAAATTCGGAACCCAGCCCTTTTGACCAAATCGCCTAAAAAAGTTTGTTATAAAATTCTTAAATGGTTTCTTAAGAGAAGAGTGGATTTCGCTAGAAAATATTCAATTCCCTCTGTACATTTTCCCACCCCACTCTCACAGATTTCTCTAGGTTCAGGGACACAGCTTAACGAAATCACAGTGAAAAGGTGGGAGCGCGCTGGATATAGTAACATTTGAGATTTCTGGGTTGAGGGTAACTGGGAAGCCCCATGGAAAATCATGACTACAGTTAATAATTATCTTTTGCTGGTCAGATCCTACAATATATTGATGAGGGGTTTTAAAGACTTAGATACTAATTCTATCATTAATACCCAATCACTGGTATCAGAATTAGTTACTCCTTTGCGGGTAAGGAATGCAGGGGCATGGAGAAGGCTCTTGGCAGATAGGTTTAAAGTAGATTTGGGGATAAGAGCTCAGAAGAAATGGGTTAGTCAGGAGGGCATGATGCTCTCAAGTGAATACTGGGAGACTATTAACCGCCTAAATTTCTCTGTGCTATGAGGGGCTAATTGGCATAGAATTATATTTTTTAGCAAATGGCTGCTATATCGAACCCCGCAAGCCCTATCCCGTATGGGGATCGGCCACCCAAATATGTGTTTTCGGTGCAAGGAAATAGGGGCAGCTGGCTGGATACATACGATAGCGACATGTAAATGTATACAGAGATACTGGGAAGAGGTCTTTGCAACGTTAACATCCATTGTGTTGGTTCCCATATCTCTGAGTGTTCGCCTGCTGAGTCTGGGCTATGAGCCCGAGGCAAGACTCTCCCCTCGGCTGGAGAAGCTCCTATTTATAGCCATGGCAGTGGCTAGGTCACTGTTGCTGAGAAACTGGAGGTCTGAATTATCTCCTACTAGTCAAGGATGGTACAATAAAATGATTCAAGTTAAACTTCAGGAGATGAGATATGCTAGGAGAATAGGCAATGTCAAAAAGTTCTCTCTAATCTGGGGAAATTATTTCTTGGATAAGCCTGATTGATTCTTCTTTTCTTTCTATTTTTTCTTGTTTTATTCTCTGAAAGTGACAATGTATCCTATTGTGTACTGATAAAAAAAAGAATAAAAAAAAAAAAAAAAAAAAAGGAGGCTCCACGGTCGTGGCAGAGATCAGTGCATTGTAAAGTAAAGGGAAAATGTAAAAAGTTGATTAAACTCAAAAGAGTTTAGTACAAATATTTTTATGTCAAAAAAAATAAAAATAAATTGTATGGCCCAACAGCACGATATACCTGGAAATGTCATCATTCTGAAATGGCCAAATGAAGATCTCATGGGGAAGGTACCTGAACAAACAACAAAACAAGGAGTATTGTTATAAGAACATACATAAGACAGAATTCACATAGCAAATGTCTTGAGAGCAAAATCCCTTAGAAAAATCTGACACAACCATAGCAACATTGTCAAAATTTGAATGTGTCAAAAGCTATCTCATCAAACACCCTTTGCAGATTTTGCCTGGGCACCAGCTCCCTGTTTCCAAAAATACACTCCACACATTCTCACAACTACAGTTCATTGTACAGTCAGTCATGACATCTCATGACATACTTACACTCATGAGAAGAAGCTGTCAATAAGATCTTGTTGTAAATCTTCTCCTTCCTCTTCATCTACATTTGGCATTTCAGGATTCTCACCCAGTGGCATTTCAAGCTACCTCTCCTATGGGATGTAAGGGATATTGCTCCGCAGGGTGATGTTATGGAGCATGCAGCATGCCAGAGTAATTTGATACACCCTCCCAGGTGAGTAGAGGAGGGCTCCCCCGGTCTTATCCAAGAAGCAAAATCTGGCCTTCAGGAGCCCAAAAGCCTGCTCCACTGCCTACCATGTTCTTCCATGTGCCCCATTGAAGTGGATTTCCCCTGGCATAGTTGGATTCCTCAGTTGTGTCAACAACCAAGGATGGTTTGAATATTCTGAGTCTCCTGTTTTGGAATGTGGCATAAGTGCCACAATGAGTAACAATTGAAGAACCTTACATTGCACACACAAAAACAGGACAGATGTGACTAATCAACCAGCCAGGCCCTCTCCGGTTGCAGTTGTGACAACAGCTGGGGTATGGTGCTGCTCTGCATTACATATGAAACATGGGCCCAACCAGGGAACCGGGCACAGACATTTGAGATGTAGAGATCTGACAAGCAGAGAACTTGCACATTGATAGAATGGAAGTTCTTTCTGTTGCAAGAGACTTGTTCACTGGCTGGCAGTGGCACCAAGGCAACATGTGTGCCATCAATGGCTCCCACCACCTGTGTGAGGCGACCAAAACCATATAAGTCAGCTTTCACATTGGCTAAATCCTCACATCTGGGGAACATGATATAGCTGTCAGTGTGCTTCATCACTGCTGATAGCACATCTCTTAACACACCACTGAACATAGGTTGGGACATAACACCAGATATAGCCATTGTATATTGGAAAGACCCTGTGGCCAGGAAGTGTGATACTGGAGCTTGTCACCTCCTTCCTCTCCCAGGGTACCTATTTATGACATTAAATGAGTAGGAGCATTAGTCACTGTGTCCACACAAACCTACATGATGAATGGGACCAAAATCATGTGACAAAGTATTACTGATTGGAAAAAAGTCATACCGATTACGCATCAAAGCTGTCTACTGCTCAATGGCCAAATGTGACCTCCATGGTTGTCTACACATATGTCAACAACATGGATCTGGGCATCACGCAACTATCAGCACTTCATGTGCCCCTTGCAATTTAACAGTCTGTTCAGATCGCGAAAAATATTGTCATTGCCAGTGGACAATGCACCGCTGTAATACTGTAGACCATCTGTGGCCAGCAACACACTACACTGGTGATTGTATAGGAGAACCTACACTGAATTTACAAACACCAAAATTGCAGATGCCTGATCTAGTTCACGGGACAGTAGGAACTGCCAGTGGCTGCCGGCGGAAGTTGACTGCAAGCTAGGCAGTTTCCACAGTGGCAGACACAGCCATAGGCTAACATTGGTGACTGTAAGAATTGTGTATGTGGGGTACATATACGCTGTGTTTTGCTAAATCACTCACTGGATTCCTGACATCGCTGCCCTTAACACCTCCACCACTTTAACTGCTGTGTGCCACCTCTGGGAGCCATCATACCAGGCCAAGGTGGTGAAAGGACCCCTGCCTTCTCTACTGAGGAGCTGGAGGGGCTTGTTGAGGAGGTCCTTCCCAGGATGGTCAGCTCTATGGCTCATCAGAGGAGAAGGTAAGAACCTCATAGACATATTTGACTCTATTCAACACCATCTGTTCCTTCCTCATAGGCTATAATGTGCTTCTGAGTGCCAGTGAAACTTTTTGGATGTCTGTTGTCGCAGTTTGTGTTCTATACATGGGATGTACATGGCACTGGTAGAGGATACTAATACTCTATGTCAGTGGTTCCCAAACATTTGACTTCTGTGGACCCCCACTTCATCATTACTGGAACCTGGAGACCCCCCACTGAATCATCATTGGAAACCGGGGATCCCCCACTGAGTCATTACTGAAAGCTTGGGACCTATCCTGTTAATATTATCTAATTTTCTAAGCAGTCGCGGACCCCCTAAGGAGGCTTCGCGGACTCCCAGAGGTCCCCGGACCACAGGTTGGGAACCATCGCTCTATGTAATTCACATTACCATTGTGTTGTGTGAGAAGCCCTAGAACCTTCCTCTTTTGCATTCATATAACTAGGCAGGGAGGCTTTACTGCCATACAGTGACACTTCTTTGTATATAATGTTTGTAAATGTAATACAACATGTATGAGCATTACAGCAAGAGCTGTGTATGTATACTGTTTGAGTCACTTGTGGATCTTGTTAGCAGTGTGTATAGTCCCACAGATCACTCATCCCTCACCTGGCCTTGCCAAACTGTTGTATGAGAACCATATGAAACTAGGGGCCAGATGTAGCAAGCCGTTTGCATGGCGCAAACTGTGATTTTCGCAGTTTGCGCCATGCTAACGGCCTCACGCAATGCTCATTCCCAAATTGCGAGTCGGTAAATGCGACTCGCAAATAGGAAGGGGTGTTCCCTTCCTATTTGCGACTTGCATCACAATTCAGAGTTGCTTTGTGACCGCGAATGCGGTCGCAAACCAACTCGCAGTTACCATCAGTGTCACACTGGTGGTAACTCATTCGCAAAAGGGTAGGGGTCCCGATGGGACCCCTTCCCCTTTGTGAATGTCGACAAAAATATTTTTTCAGAGCAGGCAGTGGTCCTACGGACCACTACCTACTCTGAAAAAAACAAAAACAAATGGTTTCGGTTTATTTTTCATTTTGCAACTCGTTTTCCTTTAAGGAAAACGGGCTGCAAAATGAAAAAAAAAACTGCTTTATTTATAAAGCAGTCACAGACATGGAGGTCTGCTGACTACAGCAGGCCAACATCCCTGTGAGTGCAGGGACTCGCTATGGGGTCGCAAAATGCGACCCACCTCATGAATATTGATGAGGTGGGTCTTTGCGACCCCACAGCGAGTCGCAGAAGGTGTCTGAGACACCATTCTGCATATGCTTTTGCGAGTCTGAAATTGCGAGTCGCACCGACTCGCAATTTCAGACTCGCAAAAGCATATCTTCCTACATCTGGCCCTAACTGTGCCCTTCAGAGTGCCACACAACCCTGAACCCACAAAGAGGATGGGCAGAGGATGTACTGTCATGCATGAATTGATGGAAATGTGAGTGTCATGTAGGTTGTGTGTACTCCACCTGCAGATACCAGGGCCTGTCAAATGTTTCTCCCAGTATGGGACATAGGCCAGGCTCGGGGAGAGTTAATGTGGCTGTGCAACTATGGCATCAGGCCCACTCCCTGCAGATCCTTGGAAGTGGCCAAAATGAGCCTTCAGTGGAAAGTCCTGGCGTGAAGGCTTCTGTACATTGACTACATTAGGAATGGGTCCAGAGGTAACTCCCTGACCTAGAACATATTTAAGTTGAGCCTCATTGTCAATGTGTATCATTGACTTATTGTAGGTCCCTTATTCCCACAGCTCTGTTGTCACCTTTCCATGAGACATATTTGTACAGTACAGGCCTATTGCACATGTGACAAACCTACAGTGCAGAAAGTTGGTTGATTCAGGGGAGGGCATGACATGTGACATTAGCTTGGTTACATGCAACTAATCAGGCCAAACATACCTTAGTATTTTGAATGCCAACTCTGAAGGATTGCCACATATGGTAAAATGTGTGTTCTGATACATACCACACAAACCCACTCTGAAGTGGTATGAGATCACATTGGGTAGCCCACATGTCCACACATCACAGGGAAGAGACTTTATGTACCTCCCATGGCAGCCCTTTCATTGTCACTTAAGTGAAAAATTGAACTGTAACCTTTTTATTCATCTAGTGCATCCATACAGGTCAACGCCCATTGGAACACAAGGAATTGGAGTGCCATCACTCGGAGGATGTGGACCCTGGGAGTCCATAGCCGGTGGAGCACTCACTTTTGCAAGAGGTGGTAGGAACTGAGACGCTGGGCCCGGAAGATCACAGAGGGCCAGGTGGGGCTGACATTCCAACATGGGCGGGGTGTATACCGGAGCCTGATCCCCCTCCCCCAATGGCCTGCATTCTGGCGGTGGCCTCCCAAGAGCTTGATGGGTGTTTGAGGGGAGCTCAGCATCTACAAGGGTGTTAGTCCTGGGCATATTCCTACCTGTTACATTGCCAAGTTTATGTATTAGAGTCTGTCATCTCCCCTGAAGATTGGAGACAAGCTACACACACGATGAGTAATTGTTTGTGTAGGATGGAAGTTGGTGCATGCTGATGTGCCTTGCCTATTTGCCCAGTGATCTGGGACACAACAGTGTACAGTCCACAACCAATTTACTCTCCATGGCCAGCACATAGCTGAGTACAGTGATCAATCAGATCATGTTGTTTGTTGTTGTGGAAGTCATCTGAACCCCAGAGTCCACTTGTCTTCAATGTGTTGGCCCCAACAACATACAATATGAAGTAATAGACCATTGTACCATTGTGTTTCTGCTCAAGTGAGTATATTGGCATCTGTCCCCAAAGGTCACTTGTCTTCAGTGTTTTACGAATGTTGGTGCCTCACTACTGTCTCTCATGTCTCTCATGTGAAGGTGGCAATCTTACATGTGACAGAGCATACATTGCACTTTTGGGTGCAGTCACAAAGCAATAGTTTCCCTCGGTAAGTAGTGAATGTCCATTGACATAATTTTGGACACATCACTGTTGTCATCATTCCTTGTGCCTACATGACAGCATTTAAACCTTTAACTTTTGCCATATTATTTTTACTGCTGTTTCAAGCATGGTTTATCTGTCATCATGGGATAATGTCTGATTCCCTCACATATGTTTGCATGCCAACATGCATTAGGAATTGGACATAATAAATGGGCCTACAGTTCATGTGGTGCCACAGACAGGAGTATGTCACCACTGCTTGGCGGCTCATACCCTCCCCCCTCAGTCCATGTACTTTTGCATGTATAATTGCAGATACAATTAAGGAAATGACAGGTAGGAATACAGTTTTTACTCACAATGTGCATTTCTGTGCCATTGATGTGGAATCATTTAGTAAAGTGAATTGCACATGTTAAATTGTGGAGGTTCATTACCTAACTGTTGTTATGCATCAGGGAGGGTCTTTCAGGAATGTGAGAATCTTATGTGGTTATGAACAATCATTAATCCAAGGGAATCTGTGTTTGCATGACAAAATGAAACAGTGATGTGCCTTCCCTTTAAGCAACATGTTAAGGGCCTTCTACAGGTACTCAAGAATCCCTGAGCATCTATAATATTCAATGGACTATTGTATTTTACACATGCAATATGAGTAGGGTATTCTCAGCAGGACCTATCACGACACATGATTCCCCTGGGTCTAGCTGATTCATTAAGGTGTGGATATTTGTAGACAAATCTCCCAGTCATTTTGGCCAAATTTTCTCTAGTGTATTTTCCTATGCAAACTGTGTTATTTATCAGAGAAACATTGGTACAACTCCCATGAGTCTATTTAGACAATGTACATATTGTGACATTACCATTGTTGAATTTCAACAGTGTGACATAGGTGCTTCCTTGTCACCTTCTTCCTGCTACTGGACTTCTTGATGCAACAGGGCTGGATTATTTGGCCATCATTTTATCATGATGTGGTATTGTGTGTATGAAGGTTAGCTGGATGCATGATCTTGTCTGGGATCTGTGAGACTTAACTTTGCATTACCATACTATTTTGTCCCAACAGGTTACTGGGGGATGCTCCATAAGCAAAACCATTCATGTTGATAAGGTCTCCTACTTGCTCGTTGGGCATTGTGATTGCACAACTTCACCCATGCAATTGGAGTTGTCTGTCATTCTGATTTTCCTGTAGGCAACAGTTCACAGTTCATGTAGCATGCATGCATAAGGTGTTGCGAATGTTGGGACCACTTTGCTGAATCTGCTGGCTTGGGGCTACTGCACATTAATGGTAATATTTGTTAATCAAATCAGTTGTTCAAGTGTGTTCAGGCACATGTAGTTACCCTATTTGTCTTGTAATTTCAGCATCATCACAGGCAAGTGGAAGAGACGGCAGAAACCAGTGGGGAAGTAGCTGGCCATGGTACCTCTAGTGAAGAGACTTCAGAAACAGAGGTACCCAGTGGCTTGGAGAGTGAGGGGAGTGCCAGGGAGGACACACAATCAACATCTTCATCTTCAGATTCTTCCTCCAATGGCCACTCCCTAGTGGTGACAGACCCATCAGGACCTGGACCTGTTCCATCCTTGTTAGCCACCCCAGTTCCATCTCCACCCTCCCTGTTGCTCTCCACCCAGCTGGCTGTGCCTGCTCACCCACGAGGGTGGGATTCTCCTTTGCCCCAGGCACCTCTCCCCCTGCTCTGTTACCTCTGCTGTCCTGAGTGAGGAGGCTATTGATCTCCTGAGGAGTATCTCTGTGGGTCAGACTGCCATTCTGAATGCCATCCAGGTGCCGTACAGCCAGTTTAACCAGGTGGTTGCATCCCTAGATGGCATTCATTGTGTCATGTCTGGTCTACAGAGATATTTTCAGGATCTGGCCTCCTCACTGATGGCAGCCTTCTACCCCCTCCACAATCCTACCCCCGCTACCTACCTCCTCCCCATCCAATTTCCCTGTCCCAAGCATGCACACACAACTGCATGCACCCACCTCAACACATACAAGCAGCACACATAAGCACAGGCACCACAAAACACACTGGCACGCAAGCAGTCAAAAGTCACTCCCACAGACTATTACATCCACCTTACCCACTGACTCCACC
Source organism: Pleurodeles waltl (assembly GCF_031143425.1). Lineage (NCBI taxonomy): Eukaryota > Metazoa > Chordata > Amphibia > Caudata > Salamandridae > Pleurodeles > Pleurodeles waltl. The sequence continues at coordinate 238,959,759 of NC_090436.1, forward strand.
CAAACACCCACAGACACACACACCACACTCATAATACCCAAAGACACCACCACAAGCCCCACAGACACCACACATCCATATACCTCCCCAACACCCAGAGACACAAACACCACACTCAATACTCCCAGACACCACCCCAACACCCACAGACACCACACACGCCATACCCCCAGACACCACCCCAACACTCACAAACCCACACACCACACAGAACATACCCCCAGACACCAACACCCACAGACCCACACACCACAAACACACTATACCCCCAGATACCACCCAACACCCATAGACACAGCCACCACTCCCACCCCATCCATCACCTCCACCTCACAGCCCCCAAGAAATGCAAATGCCCACACTTACAGATGCAACACAGACCACCCAAACCCAAGCATATCTCACACACCAGCAGCAAAAAATCCCAGAGCCAAGACAAGCACTTTCTCAACCTACCAACTGCTAATGCCTTCTGAAGACCCTACCCATTTTCCAAAAGAAAGTTTCCTATTTGACCATGTCCTTACCCCTGTGAAGCCTCGCTCCCAAATCCAAAAGAACCCCACTGACATCCCAATCCATCCCTTCCATATCCAAGTCCTCCCCTTTGACACCTGCCCCCGCCCACCCTGAAACCAGCCATACCCCTCCTATTCCCAAGAAGAAGTCCACCCCTCCCAAAAGTAAGCCCACCTCTGCCAAAGTGAAGCCTACCCCTCCCACAACCAAACCCACCCATCCTAAATCCGACCCACAGCAGCCTAGGGGGATCATTGAGGTGCCTGGTATCCCCCAATTGATGCCCCTTCCTGTGAAGGTCCTATCCCAGTGATCATTAAGTCAAGCTGTGGTGCACAGCAGTGCACATGGACTTCTGTTTGTGGACTGGCCATTGGCCTTAGTACATATTTCAAGTTAATTGAATAACCTAAACTGTTTTTGGGTACACATTTGCCCTGCCATTACCTTTCCACCTCTTTGCTGTTCCTGAGTAATTTTGATGTATGCCTGCAGTTATGTTTGATTCACTCTGATTGCTGATCCATTTGCAGTGGTTGTTAACATCTGACTTTGGGAGCAATGCTGGTGTCACCCAGGACATGGGGAGATGTTCAATGAATGGATATGTGAGAGGTAATCCAATTGTGGTGTCATTGCATTGTGTGTTGTTTGATATGGTGAGTATTTCATCTTGGCTTGGTCAATGTCAACAAGTATTGGGTAACATTTGTTCCCCTGATGTCGGTTGGACATTTGTTTAATGTGGGAAAGCTAGAGTTTTGTTTGTTCACAAATGATGGGTATTCAATTGTGCTACCTTCCTATACATTTGAATGGACATGTGTCCATTTTCATGTGTGTACCTTCCAGCTACTTCATCTACATTTGTGACCCATGCTGTTGCTGTTGTATTTGCTTTCTTGACTTGCACCTACACAACTGGCACATAGGCATGTCACTTGGTTATACCATTGGTTTTCCCTGAGGTACATGAAGGCTCAGCTCCTGTACAAATAGTGTTTTAGGGGCATGTGCACAGTGAAATGTGTCCCAGGACAGCAATCTTCCTGGGGTCCCTTGATGCCACCATCCCTGTGTCTTCAATATCAAGACAGGCCATGGCATGTGAGCACTGTGAGGGTGTCAGTTTAATTAATAGTTTTTATGTTGATGTGGTGTTACTGTTGTGTGACACAATGTTATGTACACTTCACTGTCCCTGAATCTGGGATGTGTAGACATGTGTGTTTTTGTGGAGTGTGGCGGTGCAGTGTCAGTGACCTGCCCACAGGGGGCGTCATGGAGCTGTGATTGGGTCATATGCTTTGTACATCTCCTACCCAGGACACACAAGATGATACTTGGTCCATGGAGTACAGCTCTCATACCTGTGTGATGGTGGAGCATTGATTTGTTGTTGTGCTTGGGGACATGAGTAGGTGTTTTGTCTTACCATTGGTTGCGTCCACGTCAGCGTTGATTTTGGGCTCCATTTCTCAGCAGTGACAGGACATGTATGATTGGCTCCATGGCAGCACAGGATGTGTGACACTGGATACAGGTGAGTTCCTGCCTTATAAGCCTCCGTTTTCAACAGCTGAAGTTGGACCGCCACAGTCATGTTGGCAGAAAGCAACATCCTAAGTTGTTCGCCAGAAACACTGGTCTGCTGTGCCTGGCAGTGCCAGAGGGATCGCGGCAGTCTTTTGTCTACGGAACCGCATGCATCATAATACGATGGTCCAACCGCCAACCAGACCGTCAGACCACCGCCACAACCATGGCAGACCACGGAAAACCAAAGTCGTAATCAGGCCCTAAAACTAGTTACATTCCATGTCAACAAGCAGTCTTTTGTCTACGGAACCGCATGCATCATAATACGATGGTCCAACCGCCAACCAGACCGTCAGACCACCGCCACAACCATGGCAGACAACGGAAAACCAAAGTCGTAATCAGGCCCTAAAACTAGTTACATTCCATGTCAACAATCTAGTGCTATCTATAGACCACTCTAATAGAGAATCCCACCCTATTGACAAAAAGAGAGTCACTTATATCTTCCACGTTACGCAGTGGTTGTATGACTCAATTATGTCTACAAGAATATTATGTCAAAAATATCATTAAAAATATTGTGTTTGCATAGTTCATGTGTAAACTACCAAAATATTGTTTCAGAAATATTGTGGAACTGAATACCACCAGAAAAATGCAAGAATATCTTATTTTATTATTCATTGCATTGTGAGTCATTTATTTAAAATATTGAACTAGAAAATAATATAATAAAAATGAAATAGTGTTAACAAGTAATATAAATCAAATATGTACACATATTTATACTTTAAAAGAAACATAAAACAATAATTTTAAAGTGCACTACATTAAATCTAGTAACAATTTAAAATTAGAAATTAACTAATATAAATATAACCAAAACATATATAAAATCTAATCTAAAAATGGAAACTAACGCTATAAAATGTTAAAAAATAATATTCTGAATGAAATAAATACAAATTATTAATTAAAAATATTATAACACTTTTTTTTAAATGGCAATCATATTGACAACAAATTAAACATTTTAATTGTCAAGCATCTATAAACAATGACATGTATCACAATTAATTAAAAAGTTAAAACATTAAAAAAGTAAAAGTTGAGTAAAAATTACAGTTTTGTTTAAATAATATAAACATTAAAAACACACAATATTAAAAGATAACAATCAAAACTAAACAACACTAGCAAAAGTGTTGGACTTCAAAGGATACAGATTAAGTAATCCAGCTCTAATTTAAATTAAATGCAGGAAAACATAGATTTTGGAGGGTTAGATTTACTATTCTCACTTCAAGGTAAACAAAAGCAGGGAATGTGTTTGATTTGGAGGGGAAGCAGAAGCAGGGAATGTTTTGGATTTTAGAGAGGATAAATTTACTCTTCCCACTGTAACATAAGCAACTCTAAGGAAAGTGTTGGACTTTGGAGGGGTTAGAATTACTAATCTTACTCAGATGTAGGCAAAAGTAGGGAAAGTGTTGGATTTTGGAGATATGAAAATCACTATTCCCACTCCAACCACACCAAATAAGAGCGAAAGTCTTGAAATGTGGGAGGAGTCAGATGAACATTTCCCACTCTAATTTAAACAACAACAGAGAAAGTGTTGGATTTTGGAGCAGTCAGATTTATATTTCCACTCCAAGCTAAGCAACAGTAGGGGAAGTGTTTGGCTTTGGAGGTGTTAAATTTACTATTCTCACTCCAACATGACCAAACTTAGGGAAAATGCTATACTATGGAGGGATGGGATCTACTATTCCCACTCCAACCTAAACAATAGTGAACTGACCTCTTTGGAAAGATGACTTTAAAAGTAGCTCCGTCTACACCTAAACAATAGTGCAAAAAAAAGTCGGACTCTTGGAGGGGTTACATTTACTATCCCAACTCTAACCAAAGGAACATAATAAAAAACAGTAAGGAATGTGTATGTAGGGGCAGTTGCATAGAGCACAAAATGTAAATATCTAACTACATGACATTTTAAAAACCTATTCCAGATGTAAAATATATTCTAAATAAATAAATAAGGCTAAATGTAAATAACTGTGAAAACAATTTATAATACACCCATATTGGAACAAATAAAAAAGACATTTTAAAAATTGCATAACCTATCCTACTGCCCATAAAAACATCACCCCACTTAACAAAATCATAAATAATTGTAAATACAATATTAATAACATTAAGTATTAAACAAAACAAAATTAAAACCAATAATATATACACAACTTTTACAGATATTAATAAATCCAGAAATTAAGAAATTAAGAATTAACTAAACAATATACAATTTACATAACAAATAATCAATTACAAATCGCACATAACTAATAATTAAATATTTAATTAAAACCAAAAAATAAAATCTTACAATTTCCCACCCTTTTCCTTATAAACCCAACAACCTGCAATTGAAATGTAAATGACTAATTTAATTAGTCTACATAAAATATTCATTAAAATTCACAATAAGCATTAATTAAAATAATTATTAATCAATTTACAGAATAACCAATTAAATATTTAACATAAAACATTATTTAAAAATAGATAAAACAATAATTTATCATTTAAATAACTTCCAACCTTATTTGCCTTCAAACCTACTACCCACTGCTAAATCATAAATTACTAATCTAATTAAATGTAAAACAAAAAATTACACATCAACATTACAAACTACACTTAGACTATAGAACAATTGCATTATTAATATTAGCACTTAAAATTATAAAAGTAACTAATACATATTAAATAATTAAAACATGATTTTAATAAAACTATATTAAAGTCAACAAAATTATATATAAAAATATTTTTAAAATAATATTATATACATAAACAAATGATACTCTTACTTTTTATATTTTGTCACTTGCCTATGGTAGACATGATCTTCATGTCACACAATATTTTGTCATTCACTTTGACTGTATACCATGCCTCACACTGTACCATCCCTCTCGCTCACTCTGGCTACTCACTCCTCTGACTCGCTTTGGCTACCTACCCCGCAACAGAGGCATACTCACCTCATCAACAAACCCCCTCCAGAGGAATCACGCACATATTCAACAATGTGCTGCAGCTATATTGATCATCGGACACCTGGATCTCTTCTCAAACACACAGTAAACTGCAGAGAAGAGTGACATGGCAGAAATGTCTTAATAGGAATGAAATAAATGTACTATATATGCACAAAAAAGAAAGTAATATAGAATGCTCTGAGCTACACACAGATCATAGCTCCTGTACTGTAAATTTCAGGACCAAAGTAGCAAAATCATTGCCTCATTCTGCATCATCAAAACTGGTCACTATTGTCTCTGACATTTAGACAGATGTTTGGAACCTTTGAGGGAAGTACAATAATAGTTTTATACTGAACAAAGAATTTGATTTTAGCAGATGTGTTAAGAAATATCTGAGCACCAACTGCTTCAAAGCGTTTAACAATGAGACAAAGGCCCCAGCATCAATCAACAGTGCTGTGATAAAAATCAAAGCACACACAGAAAGTAATATTCCCATCATGAATGAGTAATGGGGCACACTAAATTATAGATGATTTTCTGCATATTTAGATTATCAAGAGGAACCAAGTTGCAATTGAGTTTGGAGGAATTAGCAGTGTACCTGTAAAAACTGTTAGGATATATCTCTGGGTTCTACATAGGGAACGGTCTGACCGAACAGCTCTACAATGAAATGTTTCACATTATTCCCATATGTATTTTCAGGGATACCAAGATCTCAAATATTATCCTGGAAAGGCAGTATTCAAAATCTTCTAAATTGGTATGAATGCTAAATAAACTGTTTAAATTGAGTGCCCTTGTGTGACTAGACCTGGGTGGATATGTCCTCCATTTCAGCAACATGGGTTTCCAGAGCCCTGACCTGTTGAGAGGATTGCATACTGTTTTTGGTTAGGCCTAATATTGCTATTTCCATTTCCCAACACTTTGCCTTAACCCTGTCATAGTCCTGGCACGTCTACTGCCAAAGAGCCTGGCGAGATGACAAATGGTCAACAAACAAGGTGATGCCTCAGGAGTCAATTTCAATGACTGCATGACTGTTATTTAGCAGGGCACCCTGAACAATACTTGCCAGATAGATAACAAAATTATTTGTGGATAAGCCCCATAGCATGAAAATTAGAATGTTCAGCTGGAGAGTGTTGAATGTCAGGGATTAATCATGATTGTTACTAAGGTATACCTATTTATCAATCAATGCAGGTAACACTGGCAGGTGGTGTCTCATATATCTCCACTGAACCTTTAAGAAAGTTTGCTTTCGGAACATAAGATTAATACCTGTCAAAGACATAAGGTTTTAAGTGGGTTTCCTTCACAATTTCCTCCACATGCAATAATTATGAAGCATTATTTCAGAAGGCCTTATTAAAAGTCATCTAATGCAAAACATATGTAACATTATTATAGTGGATATTAAAAAGGAGTATGTAGATTATAAATAAAGAGCAAATGCTACAACGAAAGGCAACATACCACATTAAATACATTCCCTTTTAATAAATGATGGTTGATAATGATTAGCACTGAAGGTATTTTGTTGTGAGTGGTATGTAGCACTAGCTAGATATCTGAAAGCTGAAGACAGACAGCCTAGAGATGCGTGCAAGGTAAATTTATGTTCTCAGGTGCCATGGTGTTCCAAGGATTGTAGCATCCTAGATAGAAAATTAAAACGTTCCCCATAAATCAAAAATGTTCTCTGCTTCCAAATGAGATGAAAACGCTGCTATTTTATGCAGACTCTCAGTGCTGTCCTGAGATATTAGCCTTGAGATTAGTGATGTAACGTGAGGAAAACTCAAGAGAATTATTTCACCACCTTACACATTCAAGCTCATTATACTATAACACTACTCAGTATACGAATATACAAATAGAAAAAGGAAAGACGCATCATTAGAATTGAGAATGCACACACAATAAATGTTGTCATATAATAATAATTTAAAATTCACAAAACCAAAATGAGAAACAACATAAGAGTCATTGATACCTTAATTGAACGGTGGGCAGGTACACGATATGATGGGTATTGTTACAATCAATAACATAATACATGACAAGAGGATTACTACCTTCTCCACAAATGAATCTCATTCAATATCTTCACCAGACTCACTGTCAAATATATCTGATTACTAAATGAATTTAGCAGGAATACTCCCTCAACAGTATAAATGCTTATCCACTAGAGCATGTATCAGGGACTGAAGAAGTAGCAGAGACCAGTGATGCAGAGGGATGTTTAGAAGCCTCCGATGGTAGCACCAGGGCTAGAGGAGGCTGGGCTCATACTAATATCCATTTTATGAAACCGGAATTTAATATGACCCTTTTTTTTAAAATTTCCAGCCTAAAATAAAAACTTTCAAAATTGTTGAGTTGGGGTCTTGCCTCTAAGTTTTTAAATCAACTCCAGAAGTAAGAAAACAAATCGTAGGTGGGCCACCAATGGTGCTGTCTTTTTAGAGGTAGGTTTGGAGAAATGGAGAGGTTAATGAACCCAGTGGTCCCAGAGGAGATGGCAATTGCCGGCGCTTTTTAACAGGGGTTCTTATCTTGTGGACCAATGGAGGACTGTGGCTCCTACTTAGGGGGTCCATGACGTTTCAGAAAAGTATGTAATATTAGAAGATTAATGAAGTATACATTCATAAGAAACAAAACTGGCCATTTTTTAGTGTTCTGTAAACGGGAATGAAATTGAACCTGGAGGCAAAAAAATGTGAAAGCAGCTCTAGTATAGCAAACTGAATGGGATATATGGATGATTGGCGGTCTAAGCACTGGTATTTGTCCACAAAATGCATTGCATGCATTAGCAGCTAAAATACAACGTGATTTTGCATATTTAGTGTATGAATAAACAAAATATTCCATAATTGTGTATTTGTTTGATGAATACTTGTTTCTATATTTTGGGTATTGTTTTGAGGTTTGAATTGTAGAAATTGCTTAGGTGAAGGGTTCTGTGTGGTATCTAGTGTCACTACATTCTATATCTAGGTGATGATGCGTTTACGTAACTAGGACATCACCTAGAATATTATGGTTACAATGGTGAGAGTCAGTTAATGTAGTTACTCGGACCTTGGGTGCCGCCGCGTACGGGGTCTCGATATCTGAGGAGCTGATAAAGGAATACTCTCGCTTCATACTTCAAGTTGTGTGGATTTCTAGTGAACTTAACACCCTGGTTTCCAGTTGCAATCCACAGAAATGAAAATTTTAAGAACTGCTGCTTAGAATAAACATTTGCTTTCATTGTAGGGGCTGTAACAGAATGGGCAGGATTCCAATGTTGTAGTTCTGTTAGCCATGGAATCAAGTGTAGATGTAGAGGGGCAGAGTGTGGTTGCAGTTTAGACACAGATGAGTGTGCAGAGTTCTTCCTATCATGGTCGGTCTCACCCATTTTGCAGGCCACCTTCTAGATTTGGTACCTTTTTTCAGCTGAAGCAACACCTTCACCATGGAGGAAAAAGGTAGAATTTAATTTGTGACTTCTTCCAGGGCACCGACTTCCCCTACATTCTAGCCTTGACAGAACCACACCAACCCAGCATGCAACCAACAGCCCAAGTCAATTATAGCTGCAACAGCAAGATGTTCAACTATATCATCATACCAGAAGACTCAGCAAGACAAGCACTATACCAATTATATTAATTAACCTCTGTAGAGTATCAGAAGGACTAGCAGAATAAAACAAAGGAAGAGAGTCAGAAAAAGGATGACTGTCTCGTGACTGGTAAGCAGCTGCATTAGTACTTAGAGATAGAGTAGGAGCTCCAGTGTCTGAGGCCAGCCAGCCATCCTTCTCGACCATATATGCTGACAACTAAGGGGTGAATCCCACACTAGTGGTAAATATTATGCATTTTTAATCAAGCATTTCTGGTGGCTATTCATCATGAGTGAAAGTGTGTAGGACCTTCTTTTCATTTTGGGAGCTTGTGGTGAGAGTGACTGACGAACTTCCAGTGCAGAAAATGTATTGTATTTTCCCAATTTAGCAGTGGTTTGGCGTGTATGTCAAAATGATGTAGTGACTAATGCACACTGTGGGCAGTCTGTCATCCAAAATGCCCGAACACAAGATTGCGCGGTCATCCCTGGTATGATTACCTAAGTGCCTGTGTGGTATGAGCGATTATTTATCTTCTGTGAATGCACACTGATTCAGCCTGCTTCTGAAATGGTTTACTATAGCCTTAGAACCCGCCGTAGCAGGCTCTACCGGCTATTAAAGGCCCGCTCCCGCGTTAAATGCCCGAGCCGAAGGCGAGGTCATTTTACAAGGGAAAGGGCCTTTAATAGCCGGTAGAGCCCTTTATGGCGGGTTCTAAGGCTATTAGAACATTCTGCCACTCAGGGCAGAGTGTTCTATTAAAAAAAACTAATTGCTCACGGAGCCCGAGGGGATTAGAATCCCCTTGGGCTCCTTGAGGCTTTGTTCACAGCTGTTGCTGTGAACAAAGGGAACATTGGAATGTTGGCACTGCGGGCTTTTACCGGCCAGTAAAAGCCCGCAGCACTCCATTGTCTTCAATGGAGCTGCCAACGTTCAAATGTTCTAATATAGCCTTAGAACCCACCGTAGCGGGCTCTACCGGCTATTAAAGGCCCGCTCCCCGCGTTAAATGCCGGAGCCGAAGGCGAGGGCATTTAACAAGGGAGAGGGACTTTAATAGCCGGTAGAGCCCGCTATGGCGGGTTCTAAGGCTATTAGAACATTCTGCCACACAGGGCAGAATGTTCTATTAAAAAAAAAAATAATTCACGGAGCCCGAGGGGATTTAAATCCCCTCGGGCTCCGTGAGGCTTTGTTCACAGCTGTTGCTGTGAACAAAGCGAACATTGGAATGTTGGCGCTGCGGGCTTTTACCGGCCTGTAAAAGCCTGCAGCAGTCCATTGTCTTCAATGGACATGCCAACATTCGAATGTTCTAATATATATTTGCGTGGTGTGATTGTGCACATGTTTATATTAATTTTCTGAGTGTGAAAGGTTTCTGTTGTTCAATCCCTAACCCACGAATCATAAGTCTTGTAATGTCCTCTGGACCAGTGATACAATTGGCCATGCTGGTACTGCTCAGTGGACAGAGAATGCTGCTACCTCCCCAAAGCATATAGGAAGATATCCGCGTCATCTAGAGACCTCACAGCAGCTCTCTCCCTGTACCTTACAAAGGCTTTTTGCTTTATTATTTATCCTCTACTTAGGTAAGAAACCTCAGAGAAAGGGCAATGAAGTTAGTGTTTTCACACCTAAGTGGGCCCATTTACTTTATTTTACTATATACATGGAGTCTGCGAGCTCTGACTCCTCTGTAATTATTTTTGTTGAATGAACACACACGATGAATCATTTTATTTTTCACAGACGTTTGAAGTTGTTTTGTTGTTATTTTGATAAAGGACGGGTAACTCTTGGCCAGATCACACCCTATATGAGAGACTACACCCTGGTAAGCAGAACAACAGTAGAAAAAAAAGATTAGATCATCCCAAAGCCTGGGTTACACATACCTTCATCAGTTTATTTTTGTTTTACCAAACTGAATCCTCAGAAGTTGGCATGATTCCCCAAATCAGATCAGTGAATGGACTCCAACAGCAGGCTTTTACTACCGTGGAAATCCTGCCAGTTAGGCAGACTTTCCGCAGTAGGTCTGGGGGTGAACTGGGCATAAGGAAGGGGGATGCGTGGTCATCAGAAATGACTGTCAACACCGAGAAAATCATGACTCGTGGGTATTCATAATCCCTCCTGCTTGTTTTTCAAATGTAATTTGCACATTTTAAGGTTTGCCAAAAAGAAATCTAAGCTGGTGTGAAAATTCTATATAAATTCTGGGTAAGGGATTTTTCAGACTGGATAACTGTTTTTTTAGGGTTGAGATTAAATGAAAAAAACAGTTAACTGGCAACCTTACCCATTGGGACGTTTCCTGCCAGCAGAAAATACTCATAGGTACAGGTGTGGAAATGTGCAGGATTCGTAAATTAATGCAAATACAGAAAGGATTTTTATGATTATTTAAAAATACATTGATACTAAATGTATAAGATCAACTATGAACAGAAGGTCTCCTACTTTTAAAAATTGCTTGGGGAATCAGCAAAGTATGTTTAATCTGTCAATATGTAACTGAATTAAAATGTTCCCAAAACAAGCATGTCAAATTGTTTTAGTAAAAAGAGATTGATTCATTTGTCACAATTTTAAACTCATATTCAAGAGAACTCTTCTGCAAAACGAACAGGTGTACATAGCTCCACAGTTAGTAACTTACATAATATCAATTGGTTAACATTTGTCACTGAACTGGTTCGTTCACACTCCAGCATTATGGCATCAGTAAAATAACAGTGAGTAGTAAACTAAACCCCGGAATACTACAGCGTCATAATGTGGGAGAAACACGCGATAAAGTGGAAATATTCCGTATTTTGATTGAAAAGTGGGATCCCGGAGACACTGGTGGTCGCAGACTGTCTCTCACTGCAGTGCACGTTCCAGAAGGTCTCCTTTAGAATATTTTAATTCGGGGGCTAGTTGTGTGCTTTATTTATTCTGTTATTGAAGATGGTGAAATTTGGCCATTTACTCTGTTTACATCTATTGTTTCTTATTATTAAGTGTGAATGTTCTCTGTATTTTATAAGAGCTTCGGAAATATGAATAATAAAAGCTAATAGACATAAGGAAGGAAATTGAATGAAAAAGGAAACGATGATAAGGCTCTTGATCATAATTCTCCGTACAGCTGGAAGGAAGAGCATGGAATGTAGCCTTTTAGACATCATTCCATCAAAATGTATCTTTACAGATTTAAGTGCAAAAAGTAAAAATTCCTGTAAAACAAAAAAAATAAACATATTGGGTTAAAGGTGTGGGACATCGAGCCACCTCGTGCTGCCACTGACGCCTTTCCTGGACTGATGCCAGAGATGTTTAGGTGTGCCGGATAGAAACTCTTGGGAGGTGCTGAGCTTGACTCACACAGCGTCTAATAAGCATTCCAACCACCTACACCCTAACGATCACCCGTATTTCCACCATACAGGTGTGAGAACAGCATGTAGTTCGGGATGCTGCGACACCCAGGAATTCAATGCTGCCACTGACTCAGGATCATGAAATGTCCCGTTTCAGGTCCAGCCACTGTGCGCCTGCCACACTTGAGAACAATACCTGCCCCTGGACAGGGCTTTCCTCTCGTGTTTCGCTCATAGAGACGGGCTCAGTGCTGGATGAAGAGAAGAGCAAGGCAAGGTTCCCAATGTAGTGATTTGATTAATCGATTTGTGAAAAACATCAGTAATCATAAGGTCAGATGAGGAAGATGATCGATTTGGATAAGGAAAGTTTGTTTATTGGTCTTATTCGATTCAGACAATGACAAAAATAGGACAACAGAGACATTCAGGGGCATATTTGCATGTCCCTTACACCATCTTTACAAGGCAGTGCTAAGCCCCTTTTTGTGGCTTAGCCCCACCTTGTAAATGTGGGCTTCTCCGACGCAGTTTTCTGCGGCAGAGGGGCGTGCAATGGGTGTTGCTGTGGGCATTCCACCGCAACACCCATTACTTTTGACACTGCCCAGATTTACAAGAAGGTGTAATTCTGTGGCAGCGCCAAAAACTAACACCACCCCAGGAGTGGCGTTAGCATGGAGCAATGAGGGAAAATACTTTTATTTCACACAGAAGTGCCAAATCGTGATTATTGAATGATTGTTTATGTGCAGGAATGGACTCCTTCCGGCACATAAAGAATCATTCCCTTCAATGCAGACACCCTTGCACTATGGTGCAAGGATGCCTGGGTTGGTTCTGGCAGCTAAATTTAGCGCCAGCACTAGGGAAAACACAGGGGTGCACCGTATTTTTTGTAAACACGGTGCATCCCTGCATTTCAAAACTGATGCAGCGCTGGCAATTTTAGCACAGTGCTGAGTGAAAGTTCCATTTAAATATGCCCCTCAATGTATTCCAACATGAAAAGTGAAAAACTAGCCTGGTAAATCACACTGTGGGGCTCTGTAAAGGTCTACAAAATCAAAGTGAGATCCCGTCATGCACAGTCAATATCAGGAGAGGGAGAATCGCAGGCAGTCAGATACCAGTTTATTTAAGAAGTGTGTCACCGTGTAATTTACGGGACCTTCAACGCTCTTTAAGCGAATAAGGGAAACAGGTTTTATAATTCTTCATGGGAGACAGGGATATGGCTCCTGGGTTTTGAATTACCTCTTTGGAAAGGTGACTTCTGAAAGTAGCTCTGTCTACACGCCATGAAGTAACCCTGTAATAAATGGAATTTTAGGGGTTGAAATGCCCATGCTCCTCCTATTCCACAATTAAAAGTTCATCATTTTGTATTTTCTCTATAAATAAACTGTTTGTCAACAAATATTTAGAGGTAAAAGGCTATAGTTAGGTGAATTTCTCAGTGACAACATTGACATTTTAAAGTAAAAAACACAGAAATTCAGCAGTTATAATTAGCAGCATTAACTATAACTTGTGCCCCCGCCATGCACTACTTATGACCTCACACATGACATCACTCATGACATGTTCTATGACATCACTTGTGACATCACTGATGGCATCTCAAATGACACTTCTGCCTTTGAATCTCTGAAAGTCTAACAACAGTGCCTAAGCCTAGGGAAGATAAACAAATTGTTCTCAAGTGAATTAAAATCTACCTAAAAGCTTCCCTACTGATAGCAGAGGTAACCATGTACAATGCATAAGTAAAACACAGCCCTCACAGTGGGGACTCGAGCTCAGCAAAACAAAACAAGGATATGTGTTTTGTAAACAAATGTTTTCTCCCCTCTATGTTAATACACAGCTCCTAAAGTTGTAACAACCAGTAACGATATGGTATACATCCAGGCCATTAAAAAGTAATGATTGCAAAAATGTTTGCATTTGCTTTATTTAAGTATTGGTTTGTTTAGTTTTGTCCATACATGTAGTCCCTTTTATTGTGAGGCCACCTAATCACATTTTAGGAGATGTGAACCTCACTTTAGAGCACTCAAATAACTCTGGCTTCCTGGCACTGATAGAGGCTCTAAACTCACTTGTCCTCGCTAATTTCACAATTAATATTGCTCATTCTGTCACTTTTGCTGCTCTTTCTCATAAGCTCGGATCTTTCTATCTGCCATTGAAACAAAATATATTTTTTCCTAGAAAAAATCTGTCTCCTCACTTTTCCAGGCCTTGGTCCAAACTATCAGCTAGCTCTATCTCTTTGGCCCTTCGTTATAGGCCTCACCCAACTTCCCCCTGTAGCTCCACTTTTTTTACTCTTTTGATTCTTAGATTGGGGATCCCCGTGACGTTGTCGCCCCTCTCAAATGCATTATTTGTCTTCTCTCATGCCTTGTGCACTTTCTTTCCCCACTATTCTAACTAGCTTATGGTCACCAAGTGCTATTGCAAACTCTTAGAGCAGCGATGTCACCCATCCTGTGGTCCTATCAACAATTCAAATTATAAATCCGAAATTAAAAAATACCAGTGTCTGATCCAGACTGCTCGATCTATCTACTGCTAAACAATATTGAGTCTGCTTCCTATTCATCCCATGAGCTGTGTTGCATCACGAAAAATCTCATTTTTCCTCAGGTCTGTTGCAACTCTATATCTCCTTCCATTGAGCTCTGCCAAGATCCCACATTTTATTTTTATAGTAAAATCTCGGCTGTTACGCTGGCTTCCTCTGCAACTCTCCTCAAGCTCAGTTCTAGCCTCTCACCTCCACGTACAACTCACTTGCTATTCTTCTGCAGTCGCCAAAGAAAGGGTGCACACACAGTATGTTGCTGCCCATAGGAAAATATAATTAGAAGGAACATTGTTGCTAACTCCTCTATTCTGCCGTTCCTCAGGAAAGCAGTCTATCACAGCAGAAGCAACTCCAACTCTGAAAGCCCCAGAGCACAGGCATGGGAGTTAATAGAGGTTCACACCTGCAGGTCAGCCCCAGGTCCCTAGCCGTACTTTTTATGATTCGCTTATCAGCCCCATCTCCTTCCTAAGATCTGACCAGGTCCTATTCCAGTGACCTCCCAGAATCAAAGAGCACCTTTTAAAGTGTACAGAAGAGCCTGGCTCTTTCTTCCTCCAGTGTGTGTCCCACCCAGCTCTTAGGAATGCAGCAATCCACAAATCTGTCTGGGGGAATCATCAACTCCCTCACGATCCTCCAGTCAACCCTTGGTCTCTCAAAATAGAACCCACAGTCTTCGAGGTAAAATAGAAACCCAGAGTCGCCCATGTGTCTCCCCAGTATTGTATTACTTACAAGCATGCATACACACATCACACACATGCAAACACACGCACGCTTCACAGATCTACATACTAACTTGATATAGGCCAAGTGTGAGTTAAGCACACAGCAGCAGAACTTTACATGAGTGGGCCTGTAGGCTTCATTCTACTGACAGAGGTAAAAGGCATGTTCACTCTTACTGATCACTATATGATATGCTCCCTCCACTGTACTCATGTTACTTAACTTCTGGTAAAGGCATCCCTAAAAACCGGTAGGTGGTGCAACATTCCAGGCATACTGCTGGGATTGCAGGTAAGTCCCTAAACTCCTATATCTACACCTGTGCATAGAAACATATAGCAAGGTGCATATTTACAAGGACAGCATACGTTTGGCAATGCATGAAGCGTGCACATGCAGAGTAAGGCTAACTGACATGTCAGTCAGCTTTCTAGATACCTACTCCTCATGCATGGCAACTCCAATATGCTTATATTATGCATAGAATAATGAAGAAAAAGACAAACAATTGGGCCCTATACTCCTGTGAGGATGTAATGTATGCCAGGCATATGTTACACATTTTTTTTAATTGAGCCCTATGCGTACGCAGAGTCAATCTGCTGTGGAAATAACTCAAGAAGTACTTCACTATAAAATGTTTTAAAGCATTTGTGATTCCTGTATACATATTTATATTGGCTTTTAGAGCTTAATTTATGGCTGTTGGCTTTTCTGTGCTGTGGGTCAGAGAATACACCAAGAAAGCAGGCTAGTTATGTTTAAGGTACTATTTTACTAATCAGTGAAATTTAAAAAGATCATTGTTTTTGAATAACCCCAATCAACAAATTCCATAAAGTGGTGGCTTGCACTGAGAAGGATACATCACCCAGACAGAATCCTGTGACTGGAGGAATAAAGGGTAACATTGGACGAGAAAAAAGTGCTATTAAATAGGTAAAGATTTAAGGACTGAGTTAGAGTTTGGTGGATTGAATACTCCATCATAAACGTGACAGACATTCCATCGGCCACATTACATGTGCATTAAATTCTATGGCACTTGTAATACGGAAGACAGGATATCCATCACATTTGTCTGGTGAACTAGATGCAGTGAAAAAACACAAAGGTGAAGGGTGGAACGCTTACAAATTTCAAACAACTGAGTATCATTTGGGCCACTAAGGCACTTTTTATTGATCACTTTGCACATCAGACAAGAGCCAACCCTATTCAAATAATAGTATGTTCTGCTCCAGAAGGAAGTGTCTTGCCTAGTTTCAGATGTGTTAGGCCTCATCAGTGAGGCACCACATGAGCCCTGTGGCACACTGAGCATGGGGCCCACCCATATCAGTTAGGGTTTCACACTGAGGTATACACAAAGATGAAGGTAGAAATTCTCTCTGTCAATTACTTCGGGTCACATTCAGGTTAATCACTTTTCACTCACTATGCCAATTCAAACACCTTGTGCAAATCAGACTTGGCAATTCCCCAACAGGAACAGTCCAGTCCGAACAGCCTGCCCAGGTTCACAGTGAACCAAAAAACAATCTTCCCCTCTCCCCCTCCAACTGGTTTCAGCCTTTATCAGTGAAGTGCAGATTCAGTCATTTGGCACAGTGAGGAAAGGGCCACAGTTAGGCTTTAGGGCGTGGACATGTTTGAGTTCCAGTGCACCTTGGATCATTCAGCCTGCTCAGTTACTCTTTAAAAAGTGGAAAAGAATAAACCCAAATCTTCTCCTTCCCTTTATTTAAGCAGCTGGTAATTAGGGGTAGTTTGTTAAGTAGGGGCCAAGTTAAGGCTATTTGTCCCTCTGCCTGGTGTGTTTGGGCTACGTCATACATACTCGGCAGAAATTGTAGTATGCAGCTGTCTGTTCTCAAAATACTTTCTGTCCCTCAGTGAGTCAGTGTGACAGCTGCTCTATTGTAGATGTGGAGGCAAAGATATTAGTCACCAACTTCACACTTCTGAAACAACTCCTTGTGCTCAGTTTCATAGGGATAGACTACCAAATAAGGTTTAAATGCTTTTATTCTGGGTACTTACAACACTCATAAAACTCATGAAAAGTCCCCCCAATACACACTATTTTGTGCCACTGGAGCAGGAAGTTTTAGCAGGCAGGCTTACTTTTTCATGGTGCCAGACTTGTCTTTCTGTTTTCAGGTGTTCAGAATTCATGGTCCTTTTAGCTATCTGTCCTCAAAAAAGGTGAACAGGAGCCAGAGGAGAGAGAGGGGCTGTCCTTTATGTGTCTCTCTATTGGTCTTATCCTCCTTCGGTCCACACTCATGTATCGGGATTGAACCCACCTACAAAGGTAAACTATAATTTTCCTTATATGGAGAATGCCGATATTTTCTTGTCTCTGACATTCTGAAGGTGATTGTCTATGTTCTTTCCTCTAATCAGCCTGGCTCTGCCTTGACATTACTTTCCCGGGCTTTCTATGGGTTTGTCCCAGAGTGGCTCTGATGAAGTCTACCCTCTCACTCTGGCCACCTGCACCGCCCAAGGCCCACAACTTCTCTCCACAAAGATTTACCAGCACTCTCTATTGTTTGTTCGGTATGATAAGGATGCTTTACTCACTAATCAACATAAAGGTAGGTAGGTAGGGGGGACTGCATAGGACCCTGGGTTTTGGGTTTGCCCTGACATGGGTAAAAGGGCCAGAAAAGGCCAGCATGAGCAGAGCAAAGGTTTGGATCAGAGTTGAACTTTGGAGGCACTATGGCAAGTGTGACACAAGGGGGGACAGGGGCCAGCCACAGGGCTGAGCTGATGGCAATTCATTGGAACAGAGTGCAGCATTACCAGGCTGGGGACTGGCTAAAGGGAAGAGCTAGTGGGAGTCACTGGGGATAAATATGTCATGGGCTGGGCCACACTCTGCAATGGGGCTGAGTGATGGTACTTTGCTACAAACACATCAAGATATACAATGCTCAGATAGGTATGGTGGTATAAACCTGCCACAGTGAGTTTCACACATTTAGGAATATACTACATCCATCAGCGGCAAAGCAATTGGTAAACTTAACAGTTATCTTGTCTACAGTGGACCACTGTCATTGCTTTTAACTGGGCCAAACACTTAAGGTGCTGACAAAGCTGCAACAGCTCTAAAACATGGCAACTTATATTGTAAGAGGTACTAATAGGCAAGGTCATGCTACTCCTGGGTTAGTTCAACTTCACTGACTCTCTTTGAATGAAAGACTTACATTTAATCCTATAACTGATGAAGCTTCTCTACCCAGTACTAAGCCCTTTTTTGGAGATTTGGGGTACTTTATGGTTAGGCCTCTATAACATTTTCCTACGTAAAGTATCCCCACTAAATGTGCATCTTTTATTCCCAACAGCATGTGGATTCTAAGGTTATCCAGGTTTTATGGATTCCCCTGGAGGATACTAAGAAAATAGTTAAACTGTACCTACATTTTGGGATTCTGGGAAAAAAGTGCTGCATAAGAAAGTGTTCCTTTTTATTTTCCTAAAAATTGTATCACCAAAAGGTTAACTATGCTAAAATCGACATCTTTCCAGCTTTTAGGGACAAGCACGGTTGAATAAAAAACATGTTTTAACCACAGTTGTGGCATTTTTAAGAGTTACCCATTTCCCCTAATTGTTGTGCTACCAAACTACTTCCAGTTTGTGGCGAAACAGGTATGAAGCCAGTGGGTGATCCTGGAAGGTTGTAGATTTCAGAAATGTGGATATCATTCTGAATTCAGCAGGAGGTCATTTGTGTAGATCCCTCAAGGTTTTCTAAACAAAAACTAACTATAAAGAAACATTGAAACATTTGTGTGTGTTTTCATCTTTAACTGATTGTCATGATGTCTGATTTACTAAAGCTATATACCATTACTTTCGCTAGTCCCTTCTGGCCACAGTTATATAATGGGTTTGTAAGTTGTCCAAGAATGTGAGATACCCAAAGCCAACAACTGAAGCAGATTGGGGGTGAACACCACTAATCCTGAACACCCCTATCCTTCCTCCAGGGGACAGAAAGACTCAGTGGCAGGCGGTAATTTTAGAAGGGAGGGGGCGGGCAGCACACTCACATTCATTCATTCACACACGCACGCACATCCATTCACAACACTCGCCAACATTCAAACATACATGCACGCACCAAACATTCATTTAAAAAAAACACACACATTTCCTTACCTTCAGCTCGGAGGTCCCAGGAGGGTTGGGACAGCTGCCTTCCCTCTCTGAAGGCAGCAGTCACAATTTCGTCACAGAGTGGGATGGGGTCAGTGAGATTTCTGACCCCACCCCGCTCTGTGATGAGGTGTCACTGAATGACACTCGCCCTGGGCGCTTCATGTCTTAAACCTGAAGCGCCAGGGTTTGAGTCAATGGGTGATGCTTCCCCTTGTCACCGAGGGGGAGGGCCTCGGGGCACCTTTACTGAGCAGAGTAGGTCATGCCCATAGGAGCTGTGACCTCTTCAGCCCAGGAAAGTTCAGCTCAGGCAGCCAGGAGTCTGCGCAAATCGCGCATGTCTCGCTCCAGGTTGCCTGAGCTGAACACAGAGTGTCTGTCAGGCTGACCTTTGCTCAGCCTGACAGGCACTCTTCATGAGGGGCAAAAGGTGGGGGGGCGTGGGCCCTGCGCCCTAAAGTACGGGACGCAGCTGGAAAGACTAATGGCCCCTTAGTGGGGGGAAGCACTGGCCCATGTCTAGGAGAGAATACTAGTCCCTGAAAAATAGTGTGGCCTAAAAATAAACCCTGGTGGCTAGTGGGATTTCTGCTCTTTGATCCCCCCAAAGGGCAGATTGGAGGGTGCAGGTCCATGCCCAAGTGGAGCACTCTCCAAAAAAAAAAAAATAGCAAAAAGAAAACCTTGGTGTCTAGTGGGCTTTCTGCCCCACCCCCCCACGTGGGGCAGATTGGGGGTTAGCACCACCATCCACCTCACGGGGGCAGAACTTCTTATGGGGTCCAAGGCAAAAGAGGAGTACAGGCCCATGCCCAGGTGTGCACTCTCCTCCACACAATAGCCATCCCTGGTGCCTAGTGGGTAGACCCCTGATTAAGGATTGTCCTCCCATAGCAACCCACAAGCAGGGATCCATTTCCGAAAGATATCATTGGGAAGGGGAGATTCTCCCCTTCCTAACAATACCTTTCCCTGGCAAATTGCAGCTAGGGTTTGGGAAATGCCCCTGAGCATTGATTAGCTCATTTCACTTTCACTTAGAATGGAAATTACATCAGCGCTGATTGTTGTTTCCTCAAAGAAAAAAGGACTTGAGCTACAGGGGAAACTCTTCCCCAGCAGCCTGAGTTCAAAACTCTTAAAAAGAAACCCTCTGGTGCAAGCACAAGAGGGTCCTTTTCAGCCCTCCCCAGCGTCTGCCAATGTCCAACAGTGACACTGGGGAGGAAGTTCAGGTGTCAGCTGTGACCTGCACTTAAAAGGTTAAGGCTCTTTTGTTTATTTAGTTATTTGCATTATTGTGAAGCACAGCTCAACAGGAGGCCGCCATCACACTGTACAGAAACCAGCTACTGATTGAAATACCCAACACTGTGAATCATTGATAACATCTAGACAACTTTTTAACAATGTAGAGGCGGATGACCAGTTAGCATTTTAGCAGAGAGACAATGTCATGGATATAGTGGATAAAGGATGGTGATAAAGGGAGTAGGACTGATGGGAAAATGCGGTAGAGGATCAGGGGGAGTGGTTGGAGTGGAGGGATAGAAGAGAGAAGAGAAAAAGAGAAAAAGGGTAAGAGGTGAAGAAGGGATGCGAATGGGCAGATCAGTTTGAAAACGTGTAAGGAGCAAATGACAAAGTAAAGGTGAAAAAGGATGGGGAAAACAGCCCAACCGACAAGATAACTGAATTACTTGAACATATAATAGAAAATAATGGGATTTCGTTTTTTCACAGAACTGAAAATGGACCTCAGTGAGTCTTAGTTTTTTAGGCACAAAGTTCCATGGAGGAGGACCACCTCAGAGAATAATTGCATTGATGCACCGTGGTGGTTGAATCTTTTCGCTTGAAGTCTAAGAGTGTCTTTGCTTATGAGGTTTTTCCCCTCGACATTGTCAAAGCACAGTAAGTATATTCTGGTTGTCTATGCAAACAGGTTTAAGTATAATGCATGCCAACTTGAATTTGCTGTCACTTCAAAGAATAGGTAATATAATTCTTTCAAGATGTGAGTGACATGGGCAAATGTTTTTGGTCAGACACAATCCTGGAGCAGATGGGGAACTGCCCTGAGGTGCTCAAGATCTTCATTACTCATTTCCATGAGGGTGGCATTTGTGTTGAAAACAAAAGACTGTTGGCTCGAGCAGGGATTTAGATGGTTTTTTTTTATAAAAACTGACTAAAGTATAACTTGCACCACCATAGATTTCATATGTAATCAGTGATGTTCTATGTGAGGTCATAATCAGTGCATCATAGTGGTGCAAGTTATATTTTAGTCAGGTACATACAACTGGTGAACCTCAATAATTGTTTAGTCTTAAAACTGTAGTTGTTTTTATTATTAGAAGACCTGTGAACAGATTCACTTCAACCTTTGTTTTTTTCAGTGGATTTCTAGGTTTCTTTTAACATAAGTTAACATTTTAATAGCTTACTTATGTATAACTCCACTTTAAACTGAGTTTTTTCAGTGAATTTCTGTGTTTCTTTTACATAAAGTAAGATCTTTTTACAATACGTCAGAAGCCAAGCCATCCTTGCTGTCACTTTAACTTTTGTTTTTTAGCACATTAAATACATATATGTATATATGTGTGTGTATGTGTGTGTGTGTGTGTGTTTGTATATATACATATATATACATATAAATATATATATCTGTGTATAATGTCCCTATAACCTTTGGGTTTTTTCAGTGAATTTATATGTTTTAAAAAAAATCTATTTGCTAACTATAAAGATCTTGTAACCTTTGTTTTCTTCAGTGAATTTCTGTGTTTTTTTAACATAGAGTAATTTTCATCATTATATGTTAATCCAACCACCGCCGCGCATGGCCTTCAGCCAAGTGTGGTGGCGGTTGACCACAGGGCCTGGCCAGCCAACCCCCTATAAACACCCAACCTTGCCCCATGCGCAGCCTTCGCCTGTGCACAGCAGGGATTGCCCACAAGGCCCGGCCTGCAGCCAGACCCTGCGGAAAACCCCACTAATCAGCCAACCCTTCTCTGCACATGGCCCTTTGACCATGCACAGCAGGAGTTGGCCACAGCCTTTCCCTCTGGGTGTGAGAATAGGTGTAAGAGGGTGGATCTGGGGGTGAGAGTGGCAATGAGAGTCTCTTGGTGTGAGAGGGTGTGCATCAGTGTCTTAGTGGGTGTGTTGGCGTCCGTGCAGGTCTGTGAATAGATGCATAAGGGTGTCAGTGGGTCTGGGAGTTAGTGTGTGAGAGTCTGAGTGGGTCTGTGAGTTGGTGTGTGAATGTCTGAATGGGTCTGTGAGTGGGTGTATGAGGGTATGAATGGGACTGTGAGTAGGTGCACGAGGGTCTGTGTGGGTCAGTGAGTGTGTGAGAGGGAGAAAGTGAATAAAAGAGTGAGAGGGAGATAGTTTTTTAGGCTTTGATGGATGATATATTTTAAATTAGGAATTTCTGCACAAATTTTAAATAAATTTATTTGTCAATTAAAAACAGTAAGATCATATTTTAGTATCACCCTTTAACATTTGTAGTTGAAAAAAAAGGGAGGGAAATGAGTCCAGGTGGACTCGAACCCTCAAAGCTCAGTGAGGAGGTCTGTGACCTTCACACTGACCAAATTGTTTCTTTTTTTGTGAAATTCAATTTCTGGGCTATCTGTGACCATAGGGGAGCACCCAAGGGCTCTCCTGTGGTCCCTACATGTTTTAAAAAAAAATGTTTTCTTTATGTTATAACAAGCCCTTTAAGGGCTATCTGGGACAATGGGGGAAGCCTCAAGGCCTCCCCCACGGTCCCATTGTTTCAGCAATCAAGGAGCTGCTTTAAGTAGCAGCTCCCTGGATGCTGAAGCAAACCTTTAATCTCTGTTCTTTGCACACATACCTGCATGCAGGGGACAGAGATGAAAGGTCCACTTTCTGACAGGAGGAGCTACTTGACAGGTCCCGCTGTCAGAAACCGGAATGTTTGCTGTGGCTAAGATGCAGGTTCAAAGCTGCAGCCAAGCCACAGCAAACAGTTATGTCCTGGGGTGGATACCAGGCCTAGGACATAGCAGGAGCTAACCCTGGGGGTGTTGATCCCGAGGATCATCAGAGGCTTCTCGAGGGGGGGCTGCGCGGCCCCTCTCCAACGCGGAAGAAGCTCCAAGGAGGTGGCGGTCCCTGGGGTCCTAAACGGACACCCTTTCTATTTTTAACTATTTACCTGGGAAGGTGGTGATCCCCGGGGCTGTTGGGGGGGTTGTGCGGCCCCACTCTACATATTTTAATATATGCCCTGGGGAGGTGGTGGTCCCCGGGGCTGTGGGGGAGGCCATCGAGCCTCACCCATATTTTTAAAGCATTTTGCCCAGTGGGGTGGTGTTCCCTGGGGCAATGGGGGGGGGGACGTCCTGCCCCTGCTCATATTTCAGGAATAGCCCCGGGGAGGTGGTGGGCCATGAGGCTATGAGGGAGGCCATCAGGCATCCCCCACTTATAAAAGCATTTTTGCCCCGGGTGGTAGCCCCCGGTGCTCGGGGCCACGCGGCCCCCACATATTTCAGAAATAGCACTGGGGAAGTGGTGGTCCCCAGGGCAGTGGGGGGCAGGAGGCCCCCCATTAAAAAGAAAACAGTACCCCTGGAACCTGGCCCACCTGGGTTTTTTTTACAAACCCCGTCGCAATTCCATGGTAAAAAAAAATGCTTAAATGCTTTTTAGCCCTAGAGATGTCCCTTTGGAATTTCTGCACTAGAGATAAGGGGTCAGGGTTTTCATATCCTGGCTCCTTTTGTATTTTTTTATACTTTTTTCTGGGACTTGGCTCAACACATCCTGGTTTGAAGTGTTGGCAGCCAATCAGATCTCAGCACAAGATCAGGAGGGGTCGCAAATCCTTCGCGTCCCTAGACATACAAATTTGGATTTCCTTAAATTCCTCAAAAACTATTGAACTGATTTACACCAAATAACAAAAACAGTTCTTTCTAGATCAAGAGCTACCTTTATGCCAAATTTGGTGTAATTCCATCCAGTGGTTTTTGCGCTATCGCTGTTCAATTTTTCCTATGGGAATGAACATTGGAAACATTCTAAATTTCATCCCCCCTTTATCTCGGCCCTCGCTTGATGGATCGCACCAAAACTTTCCAGACAGCAGCTCACAAGACTGTCAAATTTTTGGGAAGAATTTCATGAAGATTCGTCAAGCAGCGCCAAAGGTATAGGCAAGCAAAAAACAGCCTTTTCTATAGAAACTATGTACTAACTATATCTACCTAGTGGTGACCGCCACTAGGTAACATATATATATATATATATATATATATATATATATATAGGATGAAGTACCCCCTGCCATGCATTATAAGGTTTTCCTTGGTCATACTGAGGAACAAAGCCAAAGGCCAAGTTACTTTATAAAGTTATTGAACTCCAAGGTGACTTGCAATACAAATGTCCAGTGTCCCAGGATCCTCTCCATATGAAGGGGTGTCATCTGTCCCGATCTAGTTTCACTGGCACTGTCTTTTATCGAGTGGCTCCTGCCCATGTTTGTCACCTCCCTGGTAGCATGAGGGGCCCGCTGTGTTGTGCCTGGATTGTTGCAGCACTCTCAGAGATCTGTGCCCTGGGTAGAGACTGGTCCCAGCTCATTGTGTCTCAGGACAACGGTCTGATGGTGGTCTTTCCCAGTCTTCATGCAAGCAGTAGTCCAGGGACTGCCCATTTAGGGACATTCAGGTATGCAGTGTGGTCACAGTGCAAGGCGCTGCTGTCATGGTGGGCTTATTGATGGTGTTTGGGGCCAGCAAAGTATTGCTACCCCCCCCCCACCTTATTGTCCCCAGAACTGGTCCTGGGCTGGGTGTCCGATGAAGCCCAGCAGTAGGCCGCACAGGTTGGTCGTAGTTATGTTTATGCTCCACCGATCATTTCTCACTGAGACACCACCGCTGCAGTGGGATTCATGCAGGGTCCCCCAGCAGGTCCTGCCACAAAGCAAGTAGGGCCAGGCAGGCCCGGAGTCTAGTCCTTGTGGATGGATGCAAGTGACCACTCAGTGCAGGCAATGCCACAATTTACCCATCACCTCTCGATCTGTGGCTGTCTGAGGCCGGCTTGAGCCCATGGCCAGAACGGGCTTAGCTCAGGCCCGCACCACCTCCACAGGCATCAGCGGCCAGCCGTAGCGATCGACTTCCCTGAGTCACACAGAGCACCTCAGGGTCTTCAGGGCATCCCTTGGGAATGTCCTCTCTGCTGCAAAGGGGTTTGCTCCTGGACCTCTGTCATGTCCTGAGTGCCTAGCCCCGCGTGCGGAGATACCATGCACGTCCAGGCCAAGACCTCACAGGCATCTGCAGCAGGCTAACCCGGGAAGTTGAGGTCTGTTGTAACTCTTAACTGCAGGTTTCTGAGGCAGGGGTGGGTTCTTTCCATCCCACTTACAGTGCTGATTTTATGGAAGGTGGTTATGTCTTTCGGGAGAGCCCCACTATGTCAGGATAGCGGATGAGGGCATAGGAGGTTTCTGAAGCCTGGCCATCTGCCTGCGGTCAGCCAAGCCCCTGGAAAACACACTATAACGCATTTATTATCAAAATGCAAAGGTAAAATGCTGTGTAATACCAGACTATAGCTTAACTGACTTGAGAAAAGACTGCGTATTCGCTCACGGAGTTCATTGCAGAAACAGAGAGAAAAAACAACTGGCGACATATTCAACAAGCTTACTGATTGTGCTTCCATCTCACTGCACTACACCAACATCTTGTTCTCTGTATATAGTTATCTCTCTGTGTTTAAGATTGCAGCACATGAAAAGGCAGCACTGCATAAACCATATATGGAAGAGTGTAATAGGCTACTTTTACCAATGATTATGGAGAGGAGCGGCTTCATGACTCGCTGAGGCTTTACCTCTAGGGAGTCATGGCCTATCCCCACCCTGCACAAAGGAAACAAACAACATATTTCACTCTGCACAAATATATATTCATCATAACTGTTGGTCACAGCATTCCTAGTAAGTATAATCAAACAGCAGCGCCACATTAATCTACATCATTGAACAACAAGAGATTTGATACGTGATCAAGGATGTCAAAATTGTATAGTGATTAACAACTTTACAAAAACATATAACAAATGCTAAGAAAATCTGTGAAATATAAACTGCACATTTTATGACAGATGAATGCTAGATTGCTTTATGTAATTTTCTAAATTGGAGAGGTAAATGTTATTGACTATAATGACAGAGAAATAGATGTCACAGTTACACTCCTAGGTCCTCATTAGTCTAAAATAATTTTACTAGCTGTGCATTTTCGACCGGTAAAATCAGTTCTAATGTTCCTGAAACTTTGAAAGCCAGATGCGACAGCACTGGGCCCTTCTTGATCAGAAGGAGCAACATTTTAAATGGGAATTTACCTCCACCTGACTCCACCTGAGGGACTTCCTCAGCTAAACTACTTGCCTAGGCATCGAGTCCATTAAGACGTATGTGGACGCTGAGGGAGCGGGGCGAGATTCCTACCCTGCCTCTGAGGTTCCTGGAAGCACCATGTTCCCGGGACCCGGAGTTGGACGTGAATGCTCCCAGTCCTAGAAGTCAAGAGGAGCATTCAGAATGTGTTGCGAGTGGTCGGCGGTGACGTCAAAATGTCCTGCGACCGCTTGCACCATGACCATTTGAAATTCGGACGTTCATCCTTTTGTTGGTGTATTTACTTTACAAATAGGTCACCTCATTCCTCTCACCACCAAATACATTACAGATACTCAGGCCCATCCTTCAGTGGCACAGACGTGAATAATTTATTTTGTGGTGAAGTTCCTACTCCTCATCTAAGTCTCCATCTACCAAGAGGACTTGCTAATGGTTACAGGTAAGGCGGCTCAACTTTGTTGCTCGGTACTAGAAACAGTGTCTGTAGCTGAACCACAAATAATGTTGACCTTGTTCGAAATATCTGTACGAAATTCCAAGAAAGTGTTCTTGCACCTCATTAATCCTGTAAAATACCATGCACCTTTCTGAAAATGGGGAAATCGGAGGATTTTTTTAAATAAAGTGGTATTTCCCATTCAGACTTAAATAGTAAGATTTGCCTAAGAAACAGCAAAAACATACCATATCTGTACCAGGGGAGACCATTCGGTGCAGCTTAATGCCTGGGTTTGGTGTAAGTACGTACAACAAGTTTTGTAAAAGTGAAAAAAAGCAAGGGGAATATTGACGAATATGGGTGTGAATCCATTCAAAAATGTAATTTGAGCGAAATTTCAAACCTGATACTGCATTGCCTTTTCTGCAATCTGTCATGTGGCAGCTCACAAGCCAGAAGTTCTGGTTGGCTTACCTTCTAAAAATATAACTTAGAGTGAGATAAAAATTAATTAGGGTAGGATGAGCTGACACCCAAGGCAAAAAGAAACCTATATTGGGGAAAAAAAGACGGCTCACTGATTTAACGCTGGGACTGATTTCCCACTTACGTCTGCAGACGAATCTCTAACCGTTTTCATGCCTCACAGGTCACAAAATGGCAACTGGAACTCGGAAAGTCAAAGATACGCAATTCCTCATTTATCCATTGTTGGGTCAGCTCAGGACAAGCTGAGGGTGGCACGGTTATTCATCTAAACGCTGAGGGCGGAGCAGACAGTGCTTGCTGTCATGACATCGCCATGCTTCTTGTCAACTGTAGGCCTTGATAAAGGGCCATGAGGAAATGTTTGTTTTACCACTCCCACAATGAGAGACCAGGCAGCTGACAGTACTTGCATCTTGCTAAGGATATTAGAAAATTTTCAGGTTCCAAATGTGATAAGGCTGTAATGTCACTGGCAGGCCTGAATGATAGGTGCCTCACCTCTTGACGTCATTAGATTGCTTCCCCAAAAAATATAAAAAGCCAACGTATTCCATATCATTTTGCGCACAATGTATGCACGTATTGGTATGTGGTATTTCTATAGCGCAAACTTCCTGAAAAGGAAGCAGAGTGCTGCACAGGGTTCAAGTCAGACATAGTCAGAGTATGATTGGAGAGGTAGCAGGTTTCTAAGAGCAAAAGTGGACTATTACTGCATCATGATGCAGTACTCTTTCAGCAGATGTGTCTTCAACACTTTCCTAAACTGAACCAGGGCTGGAGCAGTCCTGATGGATACAGGAATGTTGTTCAACATTTTGAGTGCATGAAAAGAGAAGGTTGCCTTGTTTTTTCAAGCCTCCGGTGTAATGGTGTCCTGGAAGCAGGGGGTTTTATAGTCACCAGACCTCCACCATGACCTTGTCACCATGACCTTGTCAGCTAGATTGGCAGGAGTGCTGGTCATGGTGGCTTGGTAGATGAAGCAGCTGGTTTTGAAGATGGTGCAGGCTGCAACAGTAACCGGTGATGTCCTGGATTGATGGGGTGATGCGTCACATTTCTTCAGACACCTCCTGAGGTGTGCTGTTGCCGCTGAATAGCAGTTGCGATGTTGCTTTCTGTGAGCAATGTTTTCATTTTGTTTAGTAGACAGAGCTGGTACCAAACCAACTTAAATTGCTTGCTGGTGTGTCCTTGAGTGGGACATCAGTGTTCAGGGTAAATAACAGTGACCTGGCAAAGGTTGAAAATTGTGTTCAAATCTATCCAGGTTCATGTAGTTCAGCAATTTTTGGACTAGTTGCTGCCTGATGGCCTTAGTAAAAAGCAGGATTCCTGTTTGCGGGATTAAGCTTCAGCCTTGCTCCTATATTTACCCATTACATGCTCTTCTAAATATAGAAAGTGCGACTGACGTCTTTCATTTAATTGCTATGAGGATCTATATTGGTAGTGTGTGTGTGTAATTGCAGGAAAATTGTATTATTTAGATACACGGAAGGCATCAGAAATTGCATCACCTATAATATTACTGGTGATATTAGATATCACGTCACCTTTCATATCATCAGTGACTTCACTGCTTGGAAATGATTGCTCTTTTACACATCTGTATGTGAAGAGTAAAATACCACCTAGATTCTATATGTATCCCTTACATGGACACCAATATGCAGAAATTCGTACCGCAGTCTTACAAAGTCAACCAATCTCAGTGAATATATATATATTGATAGTGAGTGAAATTACAGACTTCACTGTTTATATACACTGCAGACCTCACAAATGATGTCACAGACAAAATCTCTGTTGGCGTTAACCATCACAATTTGGATCATGGATTATTTCAGTAGCGCAACAAACAACTGCACTTTTTCACATTTTCTTAATGACTGTTTAACTACAGCCTTGTTTACTTTGTTTATGTGCTTAGTAAAATGACACAGACATGGAAAGTGTTAATGCACCCTTTCGAATGCAGTTGTGGTCAACAGGGATGTGCACTGCTAGTACGAGGAGTGGCAGACGCTTTCGTTTTTTATACAAGCTGATAACATCACAGGTGACATACATGACATCATCCTTCAAATCACTGATTACATGCCAGAGGTCCCAAAAAATAACTCAGTTTAACATGTCCTTGTTGATATTGAAAAACAGCTTATTTCCATGGCCAGTAAGCAATGCCCACTGTGCATGTCCAAAGGACATGCTCAGTGAGGTCTACAGATAGGAAGGGAAGCACTGTGGGCCCTGTGGGCACTGTGGGCACAGTGGAAAGTGACGGCCTGGGTAAGGGACTGTGTGCAGGGTAGTGCATGATAAAGGCTTCTATAATTTACTGGATAACACTGAAGGATGTTTCCTGCAGGCTTTGGAGTTGTGGGCAACCGGACAGAAGGCGTGACAGAAGGTTCCATCTTACACACATGCTAGCAACTAGACCAACAGGAAACCATTGTTCATTAAGATACAGTGTTACAAACCTTGTACAACGTGATTTTTTTATGATTCAGTTGAACAGAAGAAACACTAGGATTTTTTCACCCTGTCCACATTAGATATTTTGGGCATAGGCAATTATATACCATAGCAAAACCGAAAAAAATTGATAAACACCATTATAAAATGGATGCTTAGGGATGCTACTCAGATTACAAAAGAATTTGTGTTCGAAAAAATATTTAAAAATCCCTTCATCAACTTCTTGTGAAGCCAAGGAATAATGGTTATGATAAAAAATTACACTATGCCAACTATAATAAGCTACAAAAATGTAATTCTCTGCAATGTAGTGGTCATGACCAGGCACATCGAATCATAGGTTGCGTCACATATTTAATCATCGATGATATCACCGTTGAAATTCCAAATCACATCAGCATTACCTTTCATCTCACCTTTCCCATGAAAGATCAATATGTTGACAAAGCTACCAAGAACTTCGATAATGCCTTTCAAGGTATAATAAAAAATATGGCCTCACTGAAGGAGAAAGGCACTAGGATCTAACAAAGTAACCAAAGGAAAGCAAAGACTCAGGCTAGCAGAACCTATGGGGAGACAGTGCCCTACAATGCAACCTGAATAACCTCCGTACTACTGAAAGAGCATTTAGAAAATATCTTTAAATCAAAATCCCAGTCCATCAAATCACAGTGTAAAATGGCCAAAAACCTAGGAAGCTTTTCCAGGACATCAAAGATGCCATAAATCGTACTCCCGTTCCTGAGATAGTCGACCAAGATAAAAAGAATATGGGAAGTTTCCTAATTTCTTTAACATAGAGAAATATCAGTCTGATCTTCTAAGTACTATCAGCAAACAAAAGCCATCAAATCACTTTGCAGATCCCTTACCCTTCAAATGAAGTCTGACCTGCCCTTCTACCAGTCCAATCTTATTAATTTGTCCCTGACACAAGGAGTGTTTCCAAACAATCTACATGTTGGACCAGTATCTCCCCTTCTAAAACAAAATAACCCCCACAGCTCATCCTAATGACCCTAACGACTACCATCCATTCGCAGGCTTACCTTTTCAGGCATCCTTGAACGCTGATTCAGTGGATTTGAGCATTTCCATTTTGTCGGTGAAACTTTGTTGTGCTGTTGAGATGTCCTGAAGGGCTCTTGAGGGACTCAATGTATAGGTTAAGGACCACTGACAAGGAGAGGAAAAATGCTGTGCTACTATGATCTCTTTTAGCCACTGAGACCAGGAGATAACCACCAGGGCAAGACAAAAGAGACAGGTGGAAACCCTGCATAATATTGTGGCATCGAACATCATATTTGAAGGTGGGATGCAGATCAGGACTTGATAGTTGGGAAAATTAAAGGTGGGCAGGCGGTTGCGCAGGACCAGGAGCCAGAGGTACAATATTCTTTGAGGATAACGTCTTTTGTATTTAAAATGGGTTAAAAATAAAGAAGCATCTTAAAATCTGGTTACTATAGCTATCCTTTGCCATCACTTATCTACTGATCTACCTTGTAATGTACCATCTTGTGTAAAACTTTGCAAATATTAGCCTCACTAAATTTGAGCCAAGGGTCCAAGCTAGTAATAGCCTTCGAAGTATTCCTGAACAGTGCTAGAAAGATGATATTTTCAGTGCACTTGAATAATGAATATGTGAGAATGAGTGAAAGACCTCTCTTTCTACTTATTGAGCGAGTACTCAAACCCAAGACCATTGTGAGGTAAGTGCACACTCTTCTCTTTTTTGAAGGCAGCATACACGTACATACAGGACCACATAAAGAAAAGGGGTCTTGGACTTCTCTCTTCAGCACAAGTATGTACATCATGTTTTGATCAGTATATGGCATTTATCCAATGTCTACATGGAGTAAGTAGTCATTCCCTCCCTCTCACGTAAAGGCCAAAAGAGGTGGCACATCAGTGAGTCTTCCCAAATGTCTTTGAACTGATCCGATTTTCTGCTCTTCACCTCCCTTCCCCAGTTCTATCACCGGTTAATTTGTTTCTGCCACGCTAGTTGGAAGCATCAGTTCCAACACAGGGGCTACTAGCAAATAGCTCTCTGTTACCTGGGCAACCTGCTACCTGGAAAGTTTAAGCATGGGGCAGGTTCAGCAACCTCACAGGCTTGCACTCTTCTCCAAGAATATTTGCCCAAGGTAGCCTGTCAGTGTCACACTCTAGGTCTGCCTTCCTGTCGAGTCATTCGGGACTGAGCTATTGGAGTTTCTATAACGCAAAAAAAGTAAAATCTACTGAACACCCTCAGCAGTTCAGAGTATCCAAGTTATCAGGTGTTGTAAGTTGTTCTGATAGGCTCACTGGCAAATGCACTGTCAGAACAGAGCACTGTCAAGACAGATATGCAGCCACCTCCATGTTGTCGACTTTCTCAGCTTTGATGCAACACAAGTAGCTGACACGACCCAAGCAGTGGGAGTCAGCAACTTCCATGATTCATGTGAGACATAGCTTTGCTAGACACTGAAGGGAGAATCTTTTAGACAGACCTAAACACAAAAATCAAATTGCCAGGAAGTAAGGTATTGACTAGAACTGACTGGCACTGAATGTGAATTAGTTGCGTGCTAAGCACTCAACGGCACTTTCGAGTGAGGGATTGGAAGGCACTGCCTGCAGGAAGCTGTGTGCTGGACACCGGATGCAACTGCCTAAGAGTGCATAGTTTGCCAGGCACAGCAGGAGACCTTACACTTCTTGTTGAGATATGTCCCTTTACCTCAGTAACTACATATGAGCATCCAAGTAAAAAACGAGTGTCCCCTTTCTAGTATTAAAGGGAGACATCTTTAATAGCAACAGGACTCCTAAAACCCATATTAAAGTGAAAAAACATCCAAACTCGCGGACTACTGGCACCCTTGGCTAACTAGCAGTGACATTACCTGCAGCACTCTCACACCCCTAACCAATAGCCAGTCGCAGCCCGCTTTGCTCGAAAGGAGCAGGGCGGGTGCGGCGTGCAGGGGGGTACCTAAATAAAAGTTAAAAAACTTGCCTTTTCGGTGCGGTCCCGCACCACGCTCCTCTTCCCTGCTGGCTGCACGCAGGCACAGGCTGCCAGCCTGCCCTGCGGCCAATCCTGATGCTGCTCGAAGCAGCATCAGGATTGGCTGGGAGCAGTCTGGCTAGGCGCTCCCAGGCAGACTGGGAGCCTGTGCAGGCTCTCTCCAGCCTGGCAACAGCCTACCGCGCATATGTGTTTGGCCGGCCAGAGCCGAACAAACATGCGCAGTGAGGGGGAGTGTTGAGCACTCCCCCTCGCAGCTCCTCACCCTAGATGCGCCACCACTTTCACAACGAGGGGATAATAGTTCTGAAAGTTTTGCAGCTGCTGCTGCTGGCAGGGGGGCGACGCTCGTCTGCCCTGACAGAGGAGCTGCCCCTGCCCATAGAACACTACTGACAGCACTATTACTCTTCCATGACTAACACTTACATACTACCAACACTCACACCCCTCACAAACTAGCAGTCAAACACTACTGACAGCTCACCATACTCATCATTAGCAGAATAATAAACATATAACATATCCAGGCAGATGCCCATGAAGGAAGCCTAGCAGACATACTAGCACCCATGTACACAGGCAGACATGCAGTCAACTGTGCACACAGATGAGCCAACATATGGGTACCCATGTACACGGACCATCACAAAGGTACACACACAAAAGCAATGCACATGAAAAAGCAACATCCAAAAGGCTACTTTTAACTTTATAAATCTGTGGAAAAATGTACTAATGCAATTTCTATGCGGAGGTTAAAAAGCTAAATTTTGGTTTAAGAATTAGCTATGCTGTTTTATGAGTCATAGTGTGAAGCAAGGACTATAAAATAAAACTCAATTTGTGCGGTGTTTTCTTTGGTTTCATATAATTAATGAAGTATGTTTGAGACAGCTGGCCCTAGCGCACAGTGCTACGGCTGCTGCAGCGCCAGCACCGACTGTCCCAATTGTGGTAGAACTATGCATGATGCAGGGTCAAATACAGACTCTTCTAGGTGAAACCATTCTCGGCAGTAGGTATACAGTGGCGGTAAAGACTGCGCTGTTGTCACTGACCTATTTCTGAGACACTATTTTTGTTCCAGTGGCGTTCAAGCACAGTCACTTTAGATAAAGTTTTTCTTTTTTAAGGGCTGTATGACCAGGGAAAGTTTTGAACCAGTGGCATAACAAAGGCCCCTGCAGCCCCCAGCGTGCGGGGGAGCCCCGAACTCCAGGTGGCCCCATCAGCACAGTACACTGTGCACGGGTGGCAGGCCCCCGACTGGGTCCAAGGGGGAGGGAAGGGGGTTTACAGGTCCTTTGCAGAGGAGCCCCTTTAAGTTTTCACGGTTTTAAACTGCACCTGCATCAAGTTGGTTAGATTTTATATATGAAAAGAAAGTACCCCCTGCTGTACGTTATAAGGACTTTGCAAGATGCAGAGAATTTATGTGACCATACAGAGTAGCAAACCGTAGCCCCAGTTCCCTTTTAAGATCATGGAACTTAGAGGTGACTTGCAGTATCCTGATTACCATATATTTAGGGCTACATGTACGAATCAGTTTGCACATCGCAAACAGCGAATCGGGCCGTTTGCGATGTGCAAAATGCACTTTGACATGTTCCAACCCATTTTTGCGATTCGGTAAACTATTTTCCAAATCACAAAAAGGGATTGCGAGTCGCAATTAGGAAGGGGTGGTTCCCTTCCTAGTTGCGACTCGAAGTCCCATGTATGATTGTTTTGTGACCGCGATTGTGGTCGCAAAACAATCACAGTTAGCACCAGTGTCACACTGGTGCTAACCCATTACAAACTGGAAGGGTCCCAAGGGGACCCCTTCCCCTTTGTGAATGTCAGTAAAAACAGTTTTTCAGAGCAGGTAGTGGTGCTAAAAAATTAAACGAAAAAGTTTCATTTTTTGTTTTTGAGATGCATCTCGTTTTCCTTTAAGGAAAACAGGCTGCATTTAAAAAAAAATCTGCTTTATTTAAAAGCAGTCACAGACATGGTGGTCCGCTGTCTCCAGCAGGCCACCATCCCTGTGAGGGTCGCCATCGCAAATAGTGTCATTGACACTATGCAACATAAGGTTTTGAGACTCACAAATTGCGAGTCGCTCTGACTTTGGTACATGTAGCCCTAAATTCCTTATAATACATGTTTACACCATCACCGCTTAATTTCTTGGTGTGCTGCTCTTTCATATGTTTCCAAACATGAAGAATCTTAGAAAATCTCTTTTACAATATTAAACCCACTAAAAAGTAGGCATATATGTGTTGCAAATAGATATTAAAGTCAGTTTAATACAAGTCAGAGTAAAAACAAATGTGTGACTCAAAATGCATAGAAACATGCACAGATCTCTTTCCTGTGATTTTCTGGTGTGCAAAAAATAAACATGTTGCCATAATTATCTCCTTTCTGTTTATCACTGCCTAATGAAGCAGCAAGAGCAAACGAAGGAAAAGCCAGGATTCGTGTTTTTTAAACAGCAGCTTAAATTATGCTCCATGTTTTGTCTTTCCCCTCAGCTTCTGACTCTGGTTGCAAGCTTTGTGACATCTGTACTCAAATGGAATAAGCTTTTACAGTTAAGCAGCTGTGTTGTTTCTTTATTCAAGTTGTATGTATTAAAGATATTAGAAACAGACAGGCTTTTATACAGGGATGTATTATACAGCCTGTGGGGTACATATGTATGTATTTGTGTGTGTATGTATATATATATATATATATATATATTTTTTTTTTTTTTTTTTACTCTGACGTGTAAAAAAATATATATATCTATCTCTCTCTCTCTCTCTATATATATATATATATAGAGAGAGAGAGATAAATACATAGATATAACCTACTGGCGGTCACAGTTACGACATAGTTTTCATAGGAAAAGCGTTTTTTGCTTTGCCAATAGCTTTGGCGCCAAATCCTCAGGAAATTTAATTTTCCCAACTAATGCATTTGTCTTGAAAGTTTCAGGGTTATCCATCAAGAGGGGACCGAGAAAAAGAGGGTGTCCCAAAAAGTGTTTTCCAATGTATTTTCTCGTAGGGTCTTTAGTCACGACTACAAACTGAACCGCTGAAAGGAATTACACCAAATTTGTCAGGAAGCAAGATCACGGTGTGCAGACCATGCTTTTTGTGATTTGGTGTAAATCCATTCAGCAGTTCATGAGATACTTAAGAAAAAATAAATATAGATGTATGGGAACGGGGATCCTCCGCAAATCCAACAGTCCCCGTGCTGATATCTGATTGCCTGCCAACACTTTAACTAGGAAGTGTTGGCAGACATTTTTGGGCTCGGCTTCAGCCGAGTCTTAAAAAAACAATAAAAAAATTAAAAGTGGGCAGTGTAGCTAAACCCTGACCTCTTAGCTTTGGTGCTGGGATTCCCCTGGGACCCAGCCAGGTCACAAACGATTAAAAAAATAAATATTGTGCAGATTATCATGGAGGATCCGCAAACTCAGTGAACACTTTTTAAAAAACTAATCACAGTATCCTGTACTTGTATACAATATAGCCCCCAGGTGGGCCAGGTCCCAGGGGCATCGGGCCCAAAAAGAAAGGAGAGGGGTGCCCAGAGACCCTCCTCCAAAGGCTCATTTGAGCCTTTGGGGCCACAACCTCCCCAGGGCTTAATATACATATTCAGAAGGGGATTGCACGGCCCCCTCCATTGGGCTCTGATGAACCCCGGGACCACTACCTCTGTGGGGCTTCAATACTAATATGGATGGGGGCCATGCAGACCCTCCCACCTGTGTCTGTTGTATGGTGGACCACCACCTCCCCGGGCTAAATCTAAGTATGTGCAGGGGAGCCAAGGT
Organism: Pleurodeles waltl; assembly: GCF_031143425.1. Lineage (NCBI taxonomy): Eukaryota > Metazoa > Chordata > Amphibia > Caudata > Salamandridae > Pleurodeles > Pleurodeles waltl. Next base: position 238,997,131 of record NC_090436.1, read on the forward strand.
GAGCCACCACCTCCCGGATACCAAATTCAAAATTAATACAGGGAATACAGGGAGGGGCCCCCGTCCCAGGCCATATATGGCCCTGGGGACCACCACCTACCCGAGGACAGCCCATGCTAATTAAAGGAGGAGGCCCCTCTTCTGCAGCCACTAATGGCCCCGGGGACTGCCACCCCTCAGGGCTAGCTCTTGTTATCTCCTGAGGTGCCTACTCTCGGGAGATAGCTGTTTTCTTTTGCTTGTCGGGAGCTGTGACACTAACTCCACTCCCAGTAAGCTAGAGCTGTCAACCTGCTCCTGCTCGCTGGAAGTGGAGTTTTCATCCTTCCCTGCCCGCTGTCATGTGGGCAGGGAAACAGATGAAAGATTGCTCTCAAACGCAGGGAGCTGCATATTTAGAATCTCTCTGAGTTCGAGAGCAATGCCGGCTACCGCAGGAGGAGGGGAGCCAGCTGGGACTGTGGGGTCTTAAGGCTCCCCCACCCAGTCCCTATCACTGTAAACTTGGTGCTCTGGATGGGGCCAGGACACTAAGATAGACATGACCAGGCCCGAGGGATGGAGTGGGGCTTAAATCAGGCCCAGGAGGGGGGTCCGCATGTTCCCCCTCTTTCATTAAAAAAGCCCTGGGGAAGTGGTTGTCCTCGGGGCTCAGTGAACCCAAATGAGGGCGATCCACGCAAGCCCCCTACCATTTCCTAATAAAGCCCCAGGGAGGTGGTGGTTCCTGGGACTAAAATGTTTCCTTCGAAGGGGGCTAGAGCGCCCTCTCCACAATTTTCTGGTATTACATTTATGACCCCCCAGACCTGGCCCACCGGCAGCTTTTCTGTATAAAAGCATGGGAGTTTTGCTGCAGATATGCAAATATGCTGTGAATTTGCACGAAAATCTATTTTTACAAATGCTGTATGCCCTGGCAGAGTCCCAAGGGGACCCTAGCACCAAGGCTAGGCATTTAGGGTACTCCTACCCTGCACCCTTTACTTTTGTTTCCCAAGGCGCGCATGGTGCAGGGTTGCTTAGGCCAGACACTGTGACAACCCCGCTGCACACTGCCAAAGGCCGTGTGTGGCATGGCGTTCAGTACATATAGGAGGTGGGCCACATATGGTTTTGTGCGAATACAATTTGAACCTAATTATAATGTCCTTGTAACCTTTGTTTTTTCAGTGAATATATATATATATATATATATATGTATATATATATATATATATATAAAATAAAATAGATAGGTAGGTAGATAGATGTATCATTCAATAGAAAATACCTATTGACTTTGCCAATGTTTTTTGACTAATTTGACAGCTATTTACTGTATTCAGGGGTGGCTCATCCATAGGAGTGGTGGGGGGGGCATTGACTCCCTCACTGTGAGCCATTTCGTCCCAGCCACATTACTTACATATTATTCTGTGGAATAACTTTCTCCTTTAGCGCCATTAATTTTGCTTTGTTTAGTTACAGGGACGCAGAGCTCTCCCTCCATCCAAAAAAGAAGGTAGGTGTCTGCTATTCCTCTGACGACATTATGTGGTTAACCCCTTCGCTGCCAGGCCTATCCCCCCCCCCCACAACACGTGCCAAGTCTTTTCTTGGCTATTTGGGGTAGTTCACGCTTAGGCCCTCATAACTTTTTGTCCACATAAGCTATCAATGCCAAATTTGCGTCCTTCTTTCCCAACATCCTAGGGATTCAAAAGGTACCCAGAGTTTGTGGGTTCCCCTGGAGGAGACTAAGAAATTAGCCAAAACACAGCTAAAATTTAGTTGTTTTCCAAAAATGGGACAAAAAGGCTGCAGAAGAAAGTATGTGTTTTTTTCCCTGAAAATGGCACCAACAAAGGGTTTGTGGTGCTAAAATCACCATCTTCCCAGCTTTCAGGAACAAGCAGACTTGAATCAGAAAACCACATTTTCAACACAATTTTGACACTTTACTGGGACATACCACATTTGTACATTTTTTTGTGCTTTCAGCCTCCTTCCAGTTAGTGACAGAAATGGGTGTGAAACCAATTCTGGATCCCAGACAGCTAAACATTTCTGAAAAGAAGACAACATTCTAAATTCAGCATGGGGTATTTGTGTAGATCCTATAAGGTTTTCCTATAGAAAGTAACAGCTAAAATAAAAAAAAATGAAATTGAGGTGAAAAAAAGAGCCATTTCTGTCCACGTTTTCTTCTATAACTTTTTTCATCTATGGCAGGTTTTTGAAAGCAATATACCGTTACGTCTGCTGGACTCTTCTAGTTGTGGGGAGATATAGGGCTTGTTGATTCATCAGGAACCCTGGGTACCCAGAGCCAATAAATGAGTTGCACCTTGCAATGGGTTTTCATTGTATACCGGGTATACAGCAATTTATTTGGTGAAATATAAAGAGTGAAAAATAGGTATCAAGGAAACCTTTGTATTTCCAAAAGGGGCACAAGATAAGGTGTTAAGAAGCAGTGGTTATTTGCACATCTCTAAATTCCGGGGTCCCCATCCTAGTATGTGAATTACAGGGCATTTCTCAAATAGACTTCTTTTTTACACACTGTCCTACATTTGGAAAGAACAGCAATTTAGAGAAAGACAAGGGGCAATAGCACTTGTTCTCCTATTCTGTGTTTCCCCAAGTCTCCCGATAAAAATTGTACCTCACCTGCGTGGGTAACCCTAGTGCCCGCGACAGGAAACGCAACATGGATACATCACATTTTTACATTGAAATCTGACGTGTGTTTTGCAAAGTGCCTAGCTGTGGAGTTTGGCCTCTAGCTCAGCCTGCACCTAGAGAAACCTAGCAAACCTGTGCATTTTTTAAAACTAAACACCCAGGGGAATTCAGAATGAGGTGACGTGTGGGGCTCTCACCAGGTTCTGTTATCCAGAATCCTTTGCAAGCCTCATAATGTGGCAAAAAACACTTTTCCCTCACATTTTGGTGATAGAAACTTCTGGAATCAGAGAGGAGCCACAAATGTCCTTCCACCCAGCATTCCCCCAAGTCTCCTGATAAAAATGGTACCTCACTCGTGTGGGTAGGCCTAGTGCCCGCAGCAGAAAATGCCCTACAACACTACATGGACACATCAAAATTATCAATTACAAAACTACCTGTTTTTGCAGGGTAGGGAACCTGCGTTTTTGGTCCTGGGCTCAGCAACCATCTATGGAAACCTGCCAAACCCAGACATTTCTAAAAACCAGCCATCCGAGGGAGTCCAGGGAGGTGTGACATGCGTGGATCCCCCAGTGTTTTCTTACCCAGAATCCTCAGCAAACCTCACATTTTGCTAAAACAAAATCACATTTTCCCAACATTTCAGTGTGGGATCACTCCACCGGCACCACGGACCACTGCCTACTCTTAAAAAATGAAAAGAAAACTTTTCATTTTTCATTTTTTAATGTATACCGTTTTCGCTTAAGGGCTGCATTTAAAAAAAAAAAAGCCCACTCACGCCACCATTCCTGTATTTGTAGCCATTCGTAATGGCTCGCAAATTGCGACCTACCTCATGAGAAAGAAAGAAACTTTTATTCGGTATGAAATAGTTCAACCCTTGAGTTACATAAACAACAATAGATAACCAGAAAATCAATAAAACAATAAAATCAACATAATCATCATTTAAAAACAGATCAAACATCATTTTCAAGAATAATAATCTAAAACGATCCTTAAAAAAAACTCCATGTTATTACGCCAGGTAATGGCTCCCCTCAAAAACAATCCCAAACCCCTCCATACCAATGCATCTGAGGCCATTTGCAGCCGAAATTGCACAAATCCCTTTGTTCTCAGCAGGGGTAATAAAAAATGCCTTCTAAAAGGTGTGTAAAAAACAGAATAATGTAAAATGGGACAAGGTCTGCAGGGACACCCCGTCACAGGGACACGGTCTAATAGATTTTACACCATACTGACCTAACGGGAAGCAGAGATTATTCCTGATGACCCCCAAACAAAATCGAGTGATAAGAGTCCTTTCCCTCAGGTCATTTATTACTAGGATTTAGGGCTCAGGACCCACCCCCATCTTTAACATAATAAAATCTCTAACCAATTGTTTCCCTAGTTCCTTTCCCTCTCTTTCAACCCTCCGCATTCTTAGGAAATTCTCCTTCACCCAATTATTATCCTTGCTAGTCAGACCCTCGGGAGAGTAAAACAAATCCGGCTGCCCCAGCTCCTGTGCTACTTTTCTTATGTACATCAGCCAGGGAATGCATTTTACATTATCGCAGGCCAAACAATCCCTTAAAATCTCTCTATTAAAAATAGCAAAATCATTTCTCCAAATCGAAATCCATAGCAAAAGGGGAGCCAGCTGAATAGTATCCTGCACACACTCAAGATCTAATTCTAGGTGCAGGCAGAAACTAGAGGTATTTTGACCAACGCCCAATAGTCTTCTACAAAAACGATTTTCTTCAATAATGGGCACTCGGGTGTCCATATACCCCCAGAGTGCTGCACCATACAACAGCACAGGGAGACATTTTCGCCTATGGATTTCAAGCAGAGGCTTAATGGGTTTGCTTCCTACTCTTACAGCAAAATCAAAAGTAGCACCAACTGAGGCATGGAAGAGCATACTCCTTCTAGCAATAGAAGGTTTCCATGAACGTTTATCATCAAAGATTACCCCTAAATATGGGAATTCATTGACCCTGCTAATAGTTTGATCATCCACCTTAAGCTCCCCAACCCTGCTCAGAGATTTGCCACATACTATAAAATGCGATTTCTTATAATTTATCTCTAGGCCCAAGCCCGACATATAAGATGCATAGGCTCTAACAGCTTTTTGAAGACTGTTCATGGTGCGGGCCATAAGGACCGCATCATCCGCATATGTCAGCACCGGCACACTAGTGCCATTCACCTTTGGGACATCCCTGCAGTGCTCCACCAGGAAATAAGACAGTCCATTAGTATATAAGAGGAACAGAATAGGGGCCAACACACACCCCTGTCGAACACCCTTGGTGAGCCTAAAAGTCTCTGGACATTCCCCATTTGACCCCACCCTCACTTTGGCAACCGATCCTGAGTGGAGGTACCGGAGCAGCTCCATAATATCAGGATCCATCCCTAACTGGCTTAACCTTCCCCACAATATGAACCGATTTACCTTATCAAAGGCACAACTAAGGTCCATAAAGGCAAGATAGAGGGTGCCCTTCCTAGCTTGCATATATTTCCCAATCATCATCAGAAGATTGAGGCACTGCTCACAAGTGCCTAGACCTTCCCTAAAGTCATGCTGATCCCAGCTCAAAATATCCTTTTCTAGCATCCAAGCCTCAATACGCCTTAAGATGATCCGCCCCAAAATCTTCCCAGAAGAGTCAAGTAGGGAAATAGGGCGATAGGACTTCAGGTCATTCCGATCCCCCTTTTTAAAAACTGGAATGATACAGGTCCTCCTCCAAGAGGCAGGGATTCCCACAGTAACTGCCGCATTAAGAACATTTAAAAGAACAGGTGCCCATAGCTGAGGGCAAGATTTATACAAGTCCATAGGAATGGAATCCAGGCCCGGGGCTTTATTACTAGCACTGCCCTGGAGTGCATCAATAACTTCCTGAAGCGAAAACCTGATCGCTAAGTTTGGAACCACCACACACTCTTTTTCCCAATTATTTCTTAAAGGGGTTCCCTAAAAAATTCTACAAAAATAATTTACCCAAGCCTCCGGGGCAATATTGCAGCCCAAGCCCTCAGATGTCTCTGTGGCAAAGGAGCCTCTGTTTACCACCTTCCAGAACAGGCCAGGATCCTTCAAGGCTGAGGCACGCTCCAAGTCTGCCCAGGCCTTTGCTTTAAATCTATCCTTACTTTCCCTCAGGGCCCTTTTGTACTCAATTCTTGCTGCTTTCACCGCGGGCCTGTCTCTGGGATTTCCTTTGAGGGCCCTTTTCATGTTTACCCTGGCATCATAACAAACCTTATCAAACCAACCACCTCTGCGCTTGTTAGGACGACTGTCTGGCAAAAATAAACAATCTCTAACATCTATGTTTACTTCAGCTATTGCATCCATCACTTTGTTTGGGCTCGGAGTCTCTCTCAAAAGTATACCCATAAACAATGGTAGGTTTCCCCTACCACCCTCTCAATAACATGTTGGGCATTTACCTGTTTCCAGCCAAGTCGCCTACTCTGATCTTTTATCTTCACAGTTACAGGACCACCCCGCCCTAATTTACTTAAAGCCCCTGGAAGTTTAAAGCACACTGTGAGGGGGTTATGATCACTCATACATTCACCAAGCACCTCTCCATCAGTAATCAAATTTTTCAGTGACGGAGACACAAAAATGTAGGCAATTGTGGTGCCAAACCCTCTACCCACAAATGTTGGGAGCTGGTGAAAACCTACTGCTTCAATATCCCGGAAGTTCAGAAGGCCCAACTTCCTAAGTCCTTGGTCAGAGCCCTACCTCTCATATCCTGAATGTTATCCACCAAGTAGTCCCCACAGTCGTAGTCGAAGGGATTTACCATTATACTGAGGCTTCCCAGGTTAGCATTAAAATCTCCCGATACAATGGCAGATTTAAAGGGGCCAAAAGTCCCGCCCCTCAAGCAGCCGGTGTCCAAGCACGTCCCGCGAAGCGGGCGCACGAATCAGATTTAAAGGGGACAAAGGTCCCGCCCCTCAAGCAGCTGGTGTCCAAGCGCGTCCCGTGAAGCGGGTGCGCAAATCAGATTTAAAGGGGCCAAAGGTACCGCCCCTCAAGCAGCCGGTGTCCAAGCGCGTCCATGAATATTAATGAGGTAGGTCCATTTGCAAGCCCTTGTGAATCGCAGTATGAAACGCCTGGAGTTTCATACATTCCAATAGCGATTACTTAACTGCGATTCGCTAAAAATCACAATTCGGTAATCGCTATTGTGAAGAATGATACATCTGGCCCTAGGTCTCGTAGATTTTTCTAGATGGCAGCATCCCAAAGTCCAAAAAGTGCAGCCCTCACCATTCCAAGTGGAACAATTTTGAGAGTTAGCCTAGCTCTCATGGCCCAAATGTAAAACCAAAACCCAAAATAATCAAATGTCCTGTTGCTTGCCATTGGGATAAGATCTTTCAGTGTGCAGGGGGAGAGCTAAAAGACTGTTTCCTCCTTCAGTTGGGGTGCGGGTATAACCATGCCCATACTGGTTGGAAGCCACTACCCCACATTTTTATTTTTTTAATTCCCTGGCACTAATAGGCTTTCTGCCCACCCGGGGAGTGTATGGTGGGTAATTTCCCCATCTGCCTACTGGTGGGCAGAACAACTTTGTCCCCATTTATTTGAAGTGGGGGCATGGCCATAACCCCACCCACTTTTCTGGAAAAAAAATCTTCCCTGGTGTCTAGTGGGCTTCCTGCCCGACCTTACAAACATAGACCGATCTGCCCCTAAGGGGGGCAAAAATGGCCAACTTTAATGTGCCCCCATGGGGAGTGACCCTTGCCCAAGGGGCTGCCCCCCCAAACAAAACACACACACACCAATCCATGGTGCCTAAGTGGCTGCCCAAGAGGGGAAGAAATGGCCTAAAATAAATGTGGCCCCCTTAGGCAAGGGTCGCTCCCCTCCTGTAAAAAAACAAAAAATAAAAATCCCTGGCATCTAGAGATTTCTGCCACCCTTGGGGGCAGATGGGCCTAATTAATATAGCCCCCTCAAAGGGGGACAGAAATGGCCTTATAAAAAATGCCCCCCTTGGGATGCGACCCTTACCCAAGGGGCCGCAACCCTCATGTCCATTTCTTCAAGAAAATAAACTCCCTGCTGTCTAGTGGGCATTTCTGCAGAAATGCTCAGAGAGCCATCCCTGCCCTAGACCCACGGGGGAGAGCTAGCGCTCCCCTCATGGGCCGCTGCCAGGACGTAACCATTAAGTCTGTGGACCCAAAGGGGTTAATGGGAGGACCAACTGAGGCTGTGTTATCCGAACTGCGCATGCCAAATTGACCACTGATTTCATTCTAGCCAGCCTGACATGCGCAGTTCAAGCTTTCACAATCAAGGAGCTAAGATTGAAGGAGCTAAGAGAGAAAAAACTCAGTCCCAAAGGTCTCTGACCGAGCTCAATGTTTGCTCGTCCCACAAATCATGGCGCTTCTCTTATGCTGTTTTGTTTTTTAGCAGCATGAAAGCAGTACGTGAACTGGCAAGAGACCAAACTGTGTATCTTTTACAGACAGACAGCAGGCAAGGTGGGAGGATTTAATTTCCAATGAATTTATTGTGCAAGGCTTTGCAGCTAAACATGTGCTGCTGAAGACTTCGCAAAGGTAAGATTATGTTTATTTACTTGCAGTAGGCTTCAGAATTAGATTTGATTTGCAGAGGTGAATGGGGCACATTGTATTTGTATTTATATAAAGAAAAATACTTTACAGTTATGCGCATATTTAATTGTATTTGCCCCACCCCGTGTTTAGCACTAAAGACTTTCTCTCGTTTTAAATCAGATTAATTAAAACAGGCAATTCTTTTACATATACAAATGATGCAGTTTTTCTTTCAGAGTAACCAAACGTTTGGGATAATATGTCATATAAAACCATATCATTTTTAATATCTGTAAACTCTTACTAATAATATTTGATTGCTAGTGGGACGAGGTCTATATACAATGAAAGTCATGCATTTGGAAACTGTTAAACCTATAAATACATTTATTTTATCTCCTGACACTGGCAATGATTAAACTATTGAAATAACTTGATAAACATTATGGTGGTTCAAACTGGTGATCATGGCCTACTGCTAAAAAGTAGCCCCTGGATGCTCAGGGCATTCTAGAGGCCAATCTTCATCAGATGTGCAAGGGAGGCTTCACAGAATGAATTAGGGCTGCCACCGAATATTTCCCTATTGAATTCTGGGCAAATCAATGTCCCTGTCCCTAAATGGGTGCAAAATGTATGTGTGTAATCCCAGCTTGATATACAGGATCTTGTTGATCGTCTTGCAATCCCTCATGTAATCTACACCACTCGGTTGCTTCACAGCTAGATTTGCGCTATATAAATACCAAAATATACATATATAATTCAGAATCCAGAGATGACCTATGAAGCATCCCCCCTTTTGTCAAAATAAGTTGTTTATTCTCATGATATGCTCTCCATTCTTAAATTTATTGTTTTGCATAAAACTGTTTTATAATGAAGAAGAGGACGCTCAAGTTTTCAGTGACAATTGGAATTCTTTTATTAAGGATTTGGTACAGCAAGCGATCTTTGACTCAGTGACTAATATTTCAAAGACCTTAGAAATTTGTATGCAAAAATGTTCTCATCACGCAAAACGAACACAAAAATGTGGAATATCAGGATTTGAGTTTATTATATGGTATGGCTGTAGTGCCTTACCCTGCAATACACTCACAAAAACTGTCTTGGGCCCAGTCAGGCTTTTTTGTAAAACCTTAAACTAATCCCTGGGTTGCTATGGCTTTGAGCAGCAAGGCTTAAACACAGGAACTAGTGTAAAGCATACCACTCAACAAAATTAGAAAGTCACACACCAGGAAAGAAATCTGACACTAATTTATAAATATAATTTTTTTTAAAAATGTTTAAAATCCAAGATGTGCAAAATCCACCAGAGGGTTCTGGAGATACAGATTTTTTTTTAAACAACTTAAATCTCAGCTTAACCGCAAACATGTGCTGCTAAAGTTAAAGTTTGTAAACGTTTGAAAAGTTTGTAAGAGTTAAGTTTGACTACTCCTACCCAACTTGGTTAACCAAATCCAACATGAAAAAGCTCTAGAGGGGCAATTAGGATCATTTGGAGAGCTTCCTGTCCAAGAAAGAATTTTCCAGTCCAGTTCCAAACCTTACAGCATGACCGTCATAGACTTCAAATGAAGTGGTCCTAATGCTACAGATGCAGGAAATGGAAGATGCTCAAGGATGTTCTGGGTGCTATGCTGCCAAAAGGTGTGTCATTGTGGTTATTCCTCAGTCCACAGCGTCTTTGGCCACAGAGGTCGGATCCCTTCAAAGTTCTGTTTGAGGCAGTAGAAGGCCAACTGCGGCTGGGCTAAGGGTCTTCGTAGCAGTACCAGCTGTGTCCTTTAGTGGAGACTGGTGTCCCTCTTGAGTGACCACTCTGGACTCTGATGACACTCCTGGACCCAGCAGACTTGAATGCAACTTATGGCTGTTGAGGATCAGTCTCTTGGGGTTCCCAGTGGCAGTCAGTGGTGATTCTGTCACAGTGGCTACTGACTTGCCAAGTTGAGCAACTTAAGCTTTGTCAACCCTTGTGCTAGTTCCAGGGGGTCAGCCTAATGGGCCTTGGCATCACTTCTTTGGTCTGTGGCTGGGGAGTGAGATTTCCCCAACCCAGGAGCCACGGGAACAGTCCTTTCCTCACTAGACCACGGTGCAGCAGGTGCAGTCCAGTAGGCGGTGCACCCTCTCTTTGCCAAGTCCAAGGGCCAGCAGGGCAGTCCTCCTTCAATACTTTCTTGGTGATGACTTTCTGGCTATGTGTGGCATCTATCAATCCAAGAGTGCAGTATTCTGTCCACGCTCAAGATACTTGAACCCTTCCTCAGATCTTAGGTGCTTGTTAGACTTCATAAGAGTTTTGGCTCCCTGCTGGCTACACACCCACAGGAAAACTGGTTTTGGTACTGGTGTCCCCTGTCTGTTCCAGTCGCCAGGCTGCCAACCTGAACAAAGGGCTGCCCCTGTTGAGTGTGATAGCTATTTGCCCACCAAAGGCTGCTTCGCCTTTGAAGCCCAACTTTTGTGCCAACACCCTAAGTGGCTTCCTGCAAAGGGGAGGGGTTAACACCTCACCCTGTAACAGGCTCGTATTGTTCCCACATCTGTGAGAGATTCACACAACTTACTCCCCAAGAAGACAGAAATGTGTCTGGTGGCCAGGGACCGTGTGAGGCCACTAAACAAACTGGCCAATAGAGTGGCAACTTTTTAAAAGTTGCATTTCTTTAATATTGACTTTTATTGTCTAACACAGGACAATTACCTGTACATGTAATTCAGTTACATAATACGGATGACGATTTGGAGGATGTACGTATTACTAATAATAAAGATGACCAGGACACAATGATCTGGTCAGGGCGTCTGGAAAAGAGGCGGAAACTGCCTCCACATGAGCTTGGACAGTTTTCTGGTTACCATAATTATACATTTTAGGATTTTATGTGACAATCAATGTTTCAACCATCTCTGATTCATCATGCAAACTTCATAGAATGGACTCCATAAATACAGCTATCACAGTACATGGCACATTAGTTAAGGTGAACTCTGTATAACGTTCCACAGAATAGACTGTGTTCTGAATGTCTGCAACCTTCCTTACCCAAGAATGTTATCGCTACCACTGCGATAGACCCAAGCATGCTTTTAATTTTTGCTATCTTTGGCAAGGATTCTAAAAAAGTTGTAGATTAGGCATGGATGAATTACCAAAATAGACTCCTGGATTTAACTGGTCCTCTGACTAGAATACTGGATCTGGCAGAGGAAGCAAGGATTGAGGGCACACAAGTAGATCCTTTAACTTTAACAAGTTGGGCGCAAAGAGGGATGTCTTTTAGGCAACAGCATTTCGGATATGACTCAGGACTGGCATAAAGGCTAACTTCTCAAAATTGATCCTAAGCTGGGGATTTTGGCATCTTAAGAAGCGGGTCAGGAGGCTAATGGTCTACTCTTTGGTGATACCTTTATCAAGGAGCTCAGTCGATATTTGGCCACTTTTCCATCAATGGGCAATGTGCAATTGTCCTTATGAAAAATATTTGGATCTGGGGTTTTGGCAGGATCAGCAATGACAGAAGGCGTTTTGCCAGACAGTACACTTCAAGAGGTGATTACAACCAATTCAAAGGCTCCTTTGGATTCTAATAGAATTGTGAGCCACAACTCTATACCACACTCCTCAAGAGAAACAGAGTGTTCAGACAATGGTGTTACAGAAACAGAGGATCCCAAAACACAGGTAAGTCTTTATTTTAGTTCATCCACTAGTGGGAGATCTTCTAAGTTTATTTTTACTTGTAAGGCAAATGATAGTGACAGATACCTGGGTACTTCAGACAGTTGTAGTTCAAACCTCGATGCCTCAACCTCTTTCCTTTACAAACGATCAAGAACTGTTGGTAATTTAGGAGATACTTTGTCTCCTGCAGCCATACAGATAGGTCCCTTCTAGCCAATATGTTTTCTAAGTTCTATTTTCAGGTTAAAAAAAAAAAAAAAAAAATCCATCCTGCATCAACCTGAAAACATGCAACAACCATGCTGCCTAGCACCATTTCAAAATGGAAGAAATAATTATTCTCAGAGATTCGCTTCAGGGGAAAGACTGGATGGTACGTTTGGACTTACAAGATGCTTACGTAACAATTCCAGTTCATCCAGCATTCACAGAATTCCTATCATTTCAATGGGGAAACACTTGATATCAATTCAGAAGCCTACCATTCGTTCTTTCTTCAGCACCTTGGGGTTTTGGCAAGGTCATGAAACAAGCATTACGCACAAGAGAGAGTAAGAACTGAGACCGATATCTTATTTAGACAATTTTCTTCTTGCATTCCAAAGCAAGGAATTACTGTTATCCCTTCTAATAAAATTCATAACACTCCTTCAGGATCTGGGATTTCTTATAAATGAAGACATATTTGCATTACAACCTTCCAGGCAGATAGAATTGTTGAGGTTTCTGACAGATTCAGAAAACTCAATCTTGCAAATTTTAAAATAGAAAGTTTCCTTTTTTTAAAATAAATTTGCCAGGTCTTGACAATGTCTATGCTATCCCTCAAACTTTTGATATGGTTAGTGGGCCTCTTGACATCCTGGGTTCAAGCAATATTTGCAGGCCCCCTCACTAACGAGCTTTGCAAAGGTTAAAAAATTACCTTCTTAAGACGGTCTTTCCCTTTTCCAATGTCATTCAGCTAAATCCATAATCTACTTCAGAACTTCAGTAGTGTAGACCACTTGGTGGCATGGAATGGCAAAGCAATTTTTTCTACTGAATGAGATTTTGTATTAGAATCTGATTCAAGTAGGACTGGCTGGGGCACAAGATGTGATTGGTAGTCAACTCTCAGCAAATGGTCTCTAGAGGAGTCATCGCTGCACATCAATTGTTTGAAATGCATGCAGGGTTTGATGCAATTAAAAAAAAAGGATATGTTGTTCCATACTTCTTCGTATGGACAATCTCTCATCAGTAAGGTATATAATTAATCCTGCAAGTACAAAATCAAAGCCAATAGCCGAACTAGCAAAAATGTTTTTGGGAGTTTTGTCTTCAGAACAAAATAACCATGCAGGTAGAAAACTTACCAGGCAATCTCATTTGGATAGCAGATTGGTGTCCCAGGCATTTTCAGGATGCAAGCGATTGCCATTTTCACCCTTCAGTTTAAAAAAACTTTTTTACAAGTTCAGGCCTTTGGCAATAGATCTTTTATTTGGAGACAAAAATCCACAAGCATTAGCAACAGATGCTTTTATACAGGATTGGTCCTTCCAGCCGAATTACACTTTTCCTCCATTTGCCAAGATGTATCTCATGTTACAGCCATTTACGTTGCCAAAAAGGAACCTTATTGCTAATAACTTTTTTTAGCAGGGTCAACCTTGGTTACTTACTGTACTGGAGCTGTCAAAAGATCTTCTTCTTCTGATTCTTTCTTTTCTAACTCTGCTCCTGAATCCACAAAGTCAGTCCCATGAACTGATAGACAACCAGTCCCTGGCCTTGAGAACCTGGATGGTTTGGGGCCAGCCTGGAGAATCCTATGAATTTTGGCAGAAGCTGCTCAGCTCATACACAAATTCTTGGCCCCAGAAACAGTCAAATTATACTAATCAGCCTGGATGATCTGAACTAGCTCATGCTTGGACAGGAGCAGAGGTCCCTTTTCACTAGATGTCATACTAATAGTTACTTTCTTAGCATCTCCAGCTTCGCAAACAAAAGCTTATAGAACCAGCAATATATATAGATCAGCTATTTGAGCAAAATACCTAAGGGTTGACTGTAGATAAAGTGGGAGAACACCAATTGATATGCATTCTATTGAGTAAGTAAGATTTACAAACCTCCTTAACCAAAGTATAATCAGATATGGGATGTATACCTAATTCTAAATTTGTTTTTGAACTGATCTGATAATTCCTCTCTTTCACTTAAATATCAATCTGCAGAGTTACGCGTCCTTCTTTTTCTGGTTTCTTAAAAGCAACTTTCAGATATCAAAGCTTCAGATCTCTCTTCAGTCTACTGTACCACATCTTGGATATGTTTCCAAGTTCAAAGTGGAACTAAAACAAATCTAGCATCTGTTTTCTATTCTTCTTCAGCCTAGGCTTTGTGTGGGAAGAATTTTACGAGAATGTGTTGTTGAAACGAAAGATTTGAGAACATCCTCCTCTTCACACCCTTTGATCTCTTATAAAACTCCTTTAAACTTTAAACCCATTTCTTCCCATACTTTGGCTTTTAGGGTCAAATAGACCATGACTTTTGCAAGCATTGACACTTCTGTTAATGGTGCTCATGCCATGGATACAAAAGACTTCTGGTCTGGTGCAGGATTAGATGTCAGTCTCAAATCTGCTGACTAGTCAAATATTTCTACATTTCTAAGTAAGTTCTATTGTAAACCTATTCCTCATGATGCTTATTTTGTAGTTGCTATGTTTGGTACAAGCATAATAGGAGCCCCATGTCTTGCAATAAAAAGGGGATTTTCTTAGCTTTAGTTGAAGAAAGTCTTGATTTTATTAAAGACACAGAGATGACTATTATTTCACCACACTTGTCATCCTGTCCATTAGTGTCTGACGCAACCACAAACCAACTATCTTAAGTAGGATTACCAAAGGAGAGATTTAGGGGGTCATTACAACATTGGTGGTAAAAGGCGCTTACCGCTGTGCAGAAGACGGCCAATACACCGCGGCGGCGGCGGTAGTCCGCCACAGTTATTATGACACACATCTCGGAATCCGCCAAAATACAGACACCCACACAACTCCGCCACACCAAAGGTCAGACTTAAAGTGGCGAAAACAAAACCTCCACCTCCACGCCAACAGAAACACGCCCATGCTATTACGACCCACGAATCCACGCGGCGGTCTTTCAACCGCGGTATTCCATTGGTGGTACACACCGCCGCGCTCAAAATACACACACATCTCCAAAACACCTCCACATTGGACAATTCAAAATACACACACCTGATACCCATACAAACAAGACTCCCACACACCCAACTCATTATAAAACACACACCCACATCACCCACAAACCCCTTCGACCAAAATTCATGGACGAAGGCCAGAGAGACAGCACAGCCAAGACAACACCACCATACAGAGGCACACAACACCATCACCCACACCACATCCATGCACAAAACACCACACACCACTACACATCACCACACACATCAACACTCACACCGCCCCACACATCACACATACCACCCCATGTCACGCCAAAGACACCCCCGCTTCTCTGAGGAGGAGCTCAGGGTCATGGTGGAGGAAATCGTCCGGGTAGAGCCACAGCTATTTGCTCACAGGTACAGCACACATCCATAGCGAGGAAGATGGAGCTATGGCGAAGAATCGTGGACAGGGTCAACGCAGTGGGACAGCACCCAAGAAATAGGGAGGACATCAGGAAGAGGTGGAACGACCTACGGGGGAAGGTGCGTTCAACGGTCTCCAGGCACAACATAGCGGTTCAGCGGACTGGCGGCGGACCCCCACCTCCTCCCCCACAACTAACAACATGGGAGGAGCAAGTCTTGACCATCATGAATCCAGAGGGCCTCGGAGGAGTCGGTGGAGGATGGGACACTGGTAAGTCAAATCTTAACTATCATATCCCCCACCCTACCTGCATGCTATCACACACCCCCACCCTCACACCCTCCCCTATCACCCATAATCCTCACTAATGTACTAAGAACACAAACCACCCATCCCAACACCAAGCCCTGCATGACACAACTAAGCATGGACACCCAGCACTAAAGCATGCCCACTGAACATAGCCAGAACAACCCCCTAACCATCATCACACAAGCCCCCACACAGGAATGCCTGCACTGGGGTACACAGAAACCCACCCATTGCACACCATCACACACACAAATGCATTAATCATGCTCTTATGCCCCTGCAGGAACCCGAAGGACCATCACCACACCAGAGGGTCCAGACAACACCACTCCACCCCCAGAAGAGGCCCACAGTGACAATAGCAGCTCTGCCCTACTGGATCCTGATGACCAGCCCAGACCATCGTGGGCCTCGGGACAGTCGGTTCCCCTTGCACAGGCACAGCCCAACACTGACCTTCAACCCTCTGGTAACACCAGCACAGCACCCACCCAGCGGGCCCAAACCTCCCTACCCAGGACAGGTGAATCAGCGGTGTGTCCACCACTACAGGGAACCCAGGATAACCCACCACCCCAACAACAACAGGGACCTGGGGGCAGTGGAAGTGGGCACAAAGGTCCAGGGGACGGAGGCCCAGGAACACAGGGGAACTGGGAGGGCTGCTGTGCGACAGGGGGCGGACAGGCCTAGGGAACCCACTCTCCACGAGGCCCTATCTCCATCATGGGAGCATACCACCACTCCCAGGAGACGATGGCGACGGTCCTGGCCAAGTTTCAGGAGACCCAGCACCTGCAGGACGAACTGTATTTGGGGTTCAGGGAGGAGCTCAGGACCATCAGCTCTGCCCTGGGCACCATCGTAGGGGTGCTGAAGGACATACAGCAGACCCTGAGGGACACCGTGGTACTCCAAGGGGCCACTGACACTAGCCAGGACGATGAACTGCCCACCATCTCCGCCGGCGCTAATGGACAGGACGCCCCGCCACAGGACCATCACACCAGCACCCCACCCCCTGCAGACGGACAACCACCACGCAAGCGGTCCCTGAGAGCCAGGAACAGGACAGAGCAAGATGGCAAGACCCCCACCAGGAAATGAGACCACCCTGATTGTCCTCCCACTGACCCACTTTGTTACCCTGTCCATACTTGAACTGCCCCAGCTCCACTTCCTATGCCCAGATGGGCAGTGCAGCTGTGAGACTAATAGACTGGACTCTGCCATGGACATTCCTCCGCCATCACCCATCCTCATTTTACAACCCCCTCCCATTTCTGAGCACTTCAATAAACACCCTTGAAACACAAAACAATCTGGAGTCAGTCTGTGATATTGTAAATATGTATTATCAATGACAGAGTCATAATGCGTTTCCCATTGTAAAGTCAACATACCTATGTCACACATCACAAGTCCTTGAAGGATGCAAGCAGATGACACACGTTGCTAACCACACCTGTGAAACCGTAATGGAAAGGTACAACTCAGTAACCAAATACTGGTAGAAATCGACAGACAGGATAGAAGTAGACGTGTGAAAGTTAATGTAATGGTAAAAATTAAAATGTTCTCACCTGTGTCTCACTGGAAATATTGCTGTATGACTGACTCCCTGTTGTCGTTGTCTTCTTCCTCAGCTTCCTCCTCATCACTGTCCACAGGCTCCACAGGCTCCACAGCTGCCACAACACCGTCATCTGGACCATCCTTCTGCAGAAAAGGCACCTGGCGTCGCAGAGCCAAATTATGAAGCATCGAACAGGCGATGATGGTCTCTCACACCTTCTTCGGTGAGTACAATAGGGAACCACCTGTCATATGGAGGCACCTGAACCTAGCCTTCAGGAGGCCGAAGGTGCGTTCGATCACCCTCCTAGTCCGCCCATGGGCCTCATTGTACCGTTCCTCTGCCCTGGTCCTGGGATTCCTCACTGGGGTCAATAGCCAGGACAGGTTGGGGTAACCAGAGTCCCCCATTAGCCATACACGGTGCCTCTGGAGTTGACCCATCATATCAGGGATGCTGCTATTCCGCAGGATGTAGGCGTCATGCACTGAGCCAGGGAACATAGCATTTACCTGAGAGATGTACTGGTCTGCCAAACAGACCATCTGAACATTCATGGAATGATAACTCTTCCTGTTTCTGTACACCTGTTCACTCCTGTGGGGGGGACCAGAGCTACATGGGTCCCATCAATGGCACCTATGACGTTGGGGATATGTCCAAGGGCATAGAAGTCACCTTTAAATGTAGGCAAATCTTCTACCTCAGGGAAAATGATGTATCTCCTTACGTGTTTCAGCAGGGCAGACAACACTCTGGACAAAACGTTGGAAAACATAGGCTGGGACATCCCTGATGCCATGGCCACTGTTGTCTGGAATGACCCACTTGCAAGGAAATGGAGCACTGACAGCACCTGCACGTCAGGGGGGATTCCAGTGGGATGGCGGATTGGTGACATCAGGTCTGGCTCCAACTGGGTACATAGTTCCTGGATTGTGGCACGGTCAAACCGGTAGGTGATGATGACATGTCACTCTTCCATTGTCAACAGGTCCACCAGCGGTCGGTACACCGGAGGATTCCGCCATCTTCTCACATGTCCCAGCTGACGGTGCCTACGAAGGACAACAGCGACGAATCAGTCATTTTTCCTCCAGGTATGTACCCACAGTTACACACAAGACTACACCAATCACAAAACCCTTCCTGTATGAGTGTTGAGTGTAGGCCTAGCTATGTGTGACGCAGAGGTAAATGAAGCCATGTGGGCCCCTGAAATGGCGGCTGCCTGACCTCTAAACTGGGACAATGGGATTGTGGGGTAACAGCGCTGGCGTTGCACACCGTGGCGGTAGGCGGTCGTAGACCGCGGCGCAATGCTACATTGGTTAACATTGGATCCTATGGGTCCCAGGAGCCAATGAACAGGTGCGCCGGCGGTGATGATGCGCACCGCCGCGGACGTCACCGCCGCGGACGTCACCGCCATTTTCTATCTGTTCAATCACTAGATACCTGACCTTCGACAGGAGAGGACCTACACTGCAAGTGCTGCTGTGACCTCGGTCTGGAAGCGACGATGGCTGCTGCGTCTGGGGAAAGGGCCCCTGCCTTCACTGCTCAGGAGTTGGAGAAGCTCGTGGACGGGGTCCTCCCCCAGTACACGCTACTCTACGGTCCTCCAGACCAACAGGTTAGTACACAGGGAGCACATTGTATGGGCTAGACCTGGGTGGAGAGGGCTGGTTGGAAGAGGGAAGGGGGCAGAGTTCATAGAACATTAATGCATGTGAATGAATGGGCCACATGGCCAGAGTAGGGAGGGGGCCACTCACATCGACGGTGCAGTTGGTAATGACTGTTCCTCTTCCCTTGTGCATGTCATGTAGGTCAGCGCCCACCAGAAGAGGGACATTTGGCGTGCCATCGCCAAGGAGGTCCGGACCCTGGGGGCCCACCAGAGACGGGGCACCCACTGCCGTAAAAGATGGGAGGACATTCGCCGCTGCAGCAAGAAGACGGCGGAGGCTCAGCTGGGGATGGCCTCCCAACGTGGGAGGGGTGCCCGTCGCACCATGACCCCCCTGATGTTCCAGATCCTGGTGGTGGCCTACCCGGAGCTGGATGGGCGCTTGAGGGCATCACAGCAGACACAAGGGGGTGAGTACAACCTCATTCTGCAGACTTTGCACGCAGTAGAGGGGTCTGGGTGGGGGAGGAGGCCTGTGGGTGTACCTAGGCCAGCCAGAAACACAAAGACTAGGCCCCTCTGTAATGCAGCCCATGTGGCACTCTACCACACCTCAGCATAGTGCCAAGTCGAGGTATAGTTGCCCCTGTGGCATCCATGTGTGCAGATGTCCACCATTGCCATGTAGGCCATATCCCAGAAATTGCATCTGCAGAGGGCAGGAGCACGGCGTAATGCAGGGGGCTGCTGTGTCGGTCTTGTCCGCCAACAGTAGCGGTATGCAATGCACTCAACCTGTCTTTCTTCTGCCCCCCCCCCTTTTCTGCTCTCCCTGTTATTTGTACATCAGCATCATCAGGCGGAGGTACAGTGGCACCGGAGCACGAGGGAGCTGCATCCCACATGGCCATGGAGGGCCACACCACGGACTCTGAATGCACCAGTGGGACGGAGGGCGAGGGGAGCTTCACGTCGGCCACCGGATCACCAAGCAGCGACACGGACTCGTTCGCCGATGGGGGCTCCCTTGTGGTGGCGGCACCATCTGTGCGCCCCACCTCTACAGATACAGCCGCGACCTCCCCTACCAGCACCGCCCTCCCAGCAGCCCCTCAGCGTTCGCCCCGTGCCCGCTCACCCAGGAGGGTGGGCATCACCTTCGCCCCAGGCACCTCAGGCCCTGCCCCAGTCACCCCTGCTGCCCTCAGTGAGGAGGCCATTGACCTCCTCAGGTCACTCACTGTTGGGCAGTCTACCATTGTCAATGCCATCCAGGGTGTAGAACGAGAGTTGCAACACGGTAATGCATTCCTGGAGGGCATTCATTCTGGTCAGGCTGTCCTTCAGCGAACCCTGCAATCTCTGGCCTCAGCACTGATGGCAGCCATTGTCCCTGTGTCTAGCCTCCCCCCTCCAACCTCCTCCACCCAGACCCAATCCCCTGTACCCCAGCCCATCCCAAGCACACCTACAGACCAGCATGCACACAAGTCAGCACACACAAGTAGCTCAAGCAAACATATGCACCACACAACCCACAGGCACTCACGCAAGCCTCACCCACATACAGACACAGCAACATCCACTGCCTCCACTGTGTCCCCCTCCTCCTCTTCTCCCTCCTCCCTCCCAGTCTCGTCTACACACACACCTGCATGCACCACATCTACAGGCACCATGAATCGCACAAGGACACCCAGCACCCCAAGCCGCTCACCTGCACTCACCACCTCCACTCCCATTTACACGTCCTCTGTGTCCTCTCCCAGTGTGTCTGTGACGCCTCCTCCCAAAGTACACAAACGCCGGCAACCACACACCCAGCATCCATCCACCTCACGACAGCCTCCAGTACCTGCACCTGCACCCAAAACACCTAAAGTGACACCTCCTACAACCACCTCCTCTTCCTCCACTCCCAGACCCCCTCCAACTACCCATCCCAGTGTTTGTCAGAAACTGTCCCTCTGTAAAGTTGACCTTTTTGCCCCCAACCCCCCTCCAATTCATCAGTCCCGTCGTAGCGCCTCAGCCAAAAAGCCTCCAATACCAGTGGTGCCTGTACAAGGTATGTGAAGTGCACCGGCCACCAGGGCAGGCAGTGTGACCCGGAGCCAAGGCACTGGCAGCCCACCCCCTGTAAAGGCTCTGAAATTAGAGAGTGGACGACGGGACCGTGTGAAGACTCCTGATGGGAAAACAACTCACATGGGTTCCAAGGGGATTGGAGTGTCAGCTGTGACTCCACCAAAGGTGGGGAAGGGCCAGAAGAAGTCTGCCCAGCCTGTTGTGAGTATCACGACGGAGAAGGGCGGCATCATTCCCGGTGGTCGGGACGCCACCGCCAGCACCGTCGTCACTGGTCAGGAGACCACCGCCTGAGTCATAGCCCAGGAGGGCCCAAGTATCGTCACTGGTCAGGAGACCACCGCCAGAGTCATAGCCCAGGAGGGCCCAAGTATCGTCACTGGTCAGGAGACCACTGCCAGAGTAATAGTCCAGGAGGGCCTAAGTATCGTCACTGGTCTGGAGACCACCGCCAGAGTCATAGCCCAGGAGGGCCCAAGTATTGTCACTGGTCAGGAGACCACCGCCAGAGTCATAGCCCAGGAGGGCCCAAGTATCGTCACTGGTCAGGAGACCACCGCCACCGCCGGAGTCAGTGCCCAGGAGGGCCCCGGCTGCCACAGCCCAGGTGGGCTATGAGGGAACGTCATGTCACACACCAATGCCCAGTCTAGGGAACGTCATGCCACACACCAATGTCCGTACCAGAACCGCCATGGCAAAGCACCGCTGAACAAGGCAAAGACCGCCATGGCAAAGCACCGCTGAACAGGGCAGAGACCGCCATGGCAAAGCACCACTGAACAGTCCAGAACCGCCATGGCAAAGCATCGCTGAACAGGGCAAAGACCGCCATGGCAAAGCACCGCTGAACAGTCCAGAACCGCCATGGCAAAGCACCGCTGAACAGGGCAAAAACCGCCATGGCAAAGCACCGCTGAACAGGGCATAGACCGCCATGGCAAAGCACCGCTGAACAGTCCAGAAACGCCATGGCAAAGCACCGCTGAACAGGGCAAAGACCGCCATGGCAAAGCACCGCTGAACAGGGCAGAGACCGCCATGGCAAAGCACCGCTGAACACTACAGAACCGCCATGGCAAAGCACCGCTGAACAGGGCAAAGACCGCCATGGCAAAGCACCACTGAACAGTCCAGAACCGCCATGGCAAAGCACCGCTGAACAGGGCAAAGACCGCCATGGCAAAGCACCGCTGAACAGGGCAGAGACCGCCATGGCAAAGCACCGCTGAACAGTCCAGAAACGCCATGGCAAAGCACCGCTAAACAGGGCAAAGACCGCCATGGCAAAGCACTGCTGAACAGGGCAGAGACCGCCATGGCAAAGCACCGCTGAACAGTCCAGAACCGCCATGGCAAAGCACCGCTGAACAGGGCAAAGACCGCCATGGCAAAGCACCGCTGAACAGTCCAGAACCGCCATGGCAAAGCACCGCTGAACAGGGCAAAGACCACCATGGCAAAGCACCGCTGAACAGGGCAGAGACCGCCATGGCAAAGCACCGCTGAACAGGGCAAAGACCGCCATGGCAAAGCACCACTGAACAGGGCAGAGACCGTCATGGCAAAGCACCCACTGTAGAGACTTGAGAGACTGTGGCTTTGCACTCCCCAGGATGGTCCAGTGGGCAACCCACCCACTGTAGAGACTTGAGAGACTGTGGCTTTGCACTCCCCAGGATGGCACAGTGGGCAACTTGGCCAAGCCACCCACTGTAGAGACTTGAGAGACTGTGGCTTTGCACTCCCTAGGATGGTACAGTGGGCAACCCACCCACTGTAGAGACTTGAGAGACTGTGGCTTTGCACTCCCCAGGATGGTACAGTGGGCAAGCCACCCACTGTAGAGACTTGAGAGACTGTGGCTTTGCACTCCCCAGGATGGTCCAGTGGGCAACCCACCCACTGTAGAGACTTGAGAGACTGTGGCTTTGCACTCCCCAGGATGGCACAGTGGGCAACTTGGCCAAGCCACCCACTGTAGAGACTTGAGAGACTGTGGCTTTGCACTCCCTAGGATGGTACAGTGGGCAACCCACCCACTGTAGAGACTGAGAGACTGTGGCTTTGCACTCCCCAGGATGGTACAGTGGGCAACCCACCCACTGTAGAGACTTGAGAGACTGTGGCTTTGCACTCCCCAGGATGGCACAGTGGGCAACCCACCCAATTGTGAGACTTGAGACACTGTGGCTTTGCACTCCCCAGGATGACACAGTGGGCTTGGAGCCCCGTCGTGGATCTGGCTTTGCAGTCATCCGGCTGAGGTGCCCCCCCTTCCCTTCCCCATGAGGTGCCTGTAGTATTTCTATCTAATGCCCCGGCAGTGTTCTCTCCGATTGTGGTCAGGTATCTTTTGTGGGCCTCGCCCATGCATTTTCGGACTAGTGGTGCACGGACATTGATATGTACATATCTGCACTACTTCTCGTAATGTATATATTTCTGCCTGATTTTCATAGATATCTGTATATTTTTGCAAGACATGTATATTGATACATTACAATGTTTGAACGGATTTCGCTTTGTCTTTGCATTCTTCCGGGGGGATTGTGGGTTGTTACTGTGATTTTTGTGGATGCATTTGTGTGTATGTTGTAATATGCGAGGGTGGGGGTGTTTCGTGGGTGTCCCCCTAACTTTTGCCTCCCCCATGTCGTAGGTGCAGTACTCACCGTTGTCTTCGGCGCCTACGTAGATGGTGGTCGTATAGGAGCAGAAAGACAAGCGCAGGGAGTATTTGGAGTTCCGGCTCCATGGAGTCCTCTTTCCTCTTGGGATGTGTTCAGGTGAGCGTTTTCCCATTGCAAAAGCTGTTTCCGCCGTGTTTTTATCCACGGTGAATCCGACCCGGAAAAGGTGGCGGATTGGCGGGTTGTAATACTGTGGGCGGTACATTGTCTTCCGCCCGTCTGTTGGCGGTGACCGCCACGCTGCTTGTCTGTACCGCCGTGGCGGGCGGTGTGTTAAAGTGGCTGTCTTTGTTGGCGGTTTCCGCCAGGGTCATAATTCCCTTTTTTTGTCCGCCGGCCTGTTGGTGGTATTACCGCAGCTTTACCACCGTCCGCCAGGGTTGTAATGACCCCCTTAGTTTGAATGACACTATGTCCAACCATTGAGTTTTTCCACCATGAAGAGGAAGTTCTTAATATGACTTGGTTTTTCCACTCCAAGCCAACACAAACTGGACCTGATGGATTTTGCTGGAGACCTTTTTACCTTTCTAACATCATGGATAATTGTTGTGGTTACCATTCCTATTTGACAAAGTAATTGGTCTGCTCCTTCAAGAAAAGGGGGCTTGTTGCTCCCAGTCAAGAGGTTTATAGTGTTCCTGGTATATGATTGTATACTGCCTTTATGGCTAGATTGTGTAATTTTATTGTCAATGTACCATGGCAACTGTAATTTGTCTTGGGTGCTATATGAATAAATGCAAGCAAAGAAAATACTCGCCTCTGTGTATTTCTTTCACAAAAGTTAAGGAAATCTCATTGCCAACATGCAATGCCTGGATTGGTGGGCTACCCATTAAAGAAGCATTTTCAATACCTGACACTGCTTTGTGGTAGAGTTATCTGGGACAGCTTGGTCTTTTTTAAATGTATCTCTAATGTGAAATTTTATATCACAATAATCTATTAAAAGGTTGAGGGGTTGGGGTGCATGGCCGAGCTGATCAAGATGGGGAATTCATCTCCTTAGCACTTCGCCGATTCACCCGACATTCACCCCTAATCCTGGCTGGGGAGAACTCCCCCTCCCGCCTCTGTGGATTCACCACTCCAGGTCCCACCCCAGGACGGCGTCATCACTAAGCATGGGCAGACTTCAATACCACAGCCTCACCTCTGCCCTTGACAGGCCCATTGTCTACGGTCCCTGACACACTTCAGTCAGGAAACGCCCCTTCACTCTCCACCTCTGACAAACTGGAGAGGGTATTGGGGACAATTTAACACTCACAAGTTTCAATGGAGACCAGATATGGCTCTTTAGCTGCAGAACACGGCTTCCTGTGAGATGATCACCAGAAACCTGGATAAAGTCACAGAAGGTGAAAAAACCCTTGCTACTCTACAGCCACTCACAGCAAATCACCAGACTGCAATCCAGGACCTACGAGACCGAGTCCAGTACCTTGAGGATAGAGCAGATTATCCTGAAGGGTGCTCCTGAAGGAGAAACATTTGCATTCTGGGGCTCCCAGAGGAAATTGAGGGATTTGACCCTTTGACTTACCTGGAAAACTGGTTTAATATTTTTACACCTGAATCAAACTTTCTCCCTTCTATTCACTGAAAGGGTCAATTGAGTGTCAAAGCCACACCCTCCACAAGGGACCCCTCCCTGTCTAAAGCTGGCAACACTTTAATACTTCAAAGACCATGATGCCATCCTCTGAGCAGACACTTTGGATGGAAGACAAAGTTATAATGGAACTTTCTGATTATACTCACGCTGTCCAACATCAATGCTCCTCTTTCTTGGAAGTCAAAAAGAGACTCTGCCAACTGAGCGTGCAATATTCATTACTGTTCCCTGCCCAGTTTTAAATAATTTTAGATCGCACCACCGCATTGGTCGAAAGAGGCCCAGGACTGGGCTGACCACTGTCATGATGAAATTAGGCCTGGGCAGTAAACTCCAATCCACTAGCCGATTTTGTGGAGCTTTGTTAATCTGTGCTCCGCTTGGAGTTCGGCAAAACTCTGTCAACTGCCAGCAGAGCAGAGTTTACTGGCATGCTCATTGCTGCTCACCCCTACTAATAAAGGCACCTGTTTTAACAATACACAACATGCAAGAAACAACACCACCATTCGCTCACAGCACAGCAGCTCAATTCCTTTCAGTAGAATGCTAAAATAACCTGTTGCTGGCCCCGTTGCTTCCCTGTGCAGGGTTTGCCTCTGACTTACATGCTGTGCTATCAAGGACATCTGAGCGGCTCACTGATATTTTCACCCCAGCAGTTGGTGCATTAAAACACCTCATTACTGTAAATGTTGCATCACTGTGCTGCTTTTATTATTTGTTTTATTAGGAAGGATTTCCTGCTGGTAAATAACTGTCACTCCGAGTCTATGAGATGATGCCACCAGTGCTTCTCTTTTTATCAACAAAGTGCACAGCCCATCTACATGGTAACAAATGTAGGTATCTAGGAAATCTGCAAATAATTGCAAAAACAAGGCCTCCCCCAGCCACCATCGGCCTCCTCACCCAACCAGGAACAAATCATTAAGTGCCCTCCAGGTCGCGGCAAACCGGGGCACCACCACATCAGTCACAGATGATGAGTGAGGTCTGCATACTTCTCTTTGGATGAAGATACCATCCAGTAGGAGTATTCCTGAAGAGACTCACAATCCCTTCCACTAGTGACATCACAAACATCAGACACCCTTATTTGAATTACTGAGCTCCACAGCACTGAATCAATAGCCATAACATGACACAAACCCCCCTCCTTCTGAGTTGCTGTACTGGTGATGTAACACAGTATGTATAAAACCATATCGCACACAATTTCCTCGGCACCATGTGCTCAACACCAACCTCTTTACCTTAGAGTATGCGGTACAGTTGCCCTAAATGTACAGGGATCACAGTAAAGGTATTTGACACATGACATCCCCCCCACGAGCCCTGCATAACGGTTTCCTGCATATTAAGGGCACTATGGCCACTCTACTGTGTCTAGTACCAACCACCCTCTCAAGATACTGCAGAGTTAGTCTAAACTGTCATGTTTGGGCTCACCACCCATTGTGATGGGCCTCTGTATTGGGACTTTTCTGTCCCATGTTACCATTGCTCCGCAACACATCCTTTCCTTCATACCATTCTTCTATGGGTGGGCAAACCCTGTACCAGCTAGAGGACCAGACCCGGAAGATATGATAGAGCGGTGCTTCCTCACGAAGAACCCCCACCTAGCACCCGCCATCTTTGTATGTCACCATGACCTCTTGGATAGATATACACTTTTTTAAACTAAACATTTGGGCATGCACACTGCTAGGAAATGCTACGCTATCTACTCACATGTTAAATGTCAACAGGCACATATAATCCTTTTACTGGAGATGCACATCTCCACTCAGGAGCTGGTCTGCTTACACAAACGCTGGAGAGGTCACATCTATGCTACAACTTATTCGGCACCCTCACGGAGCGACCATCTATGGATCAGCCCAGGTGTTCCATTCCAAGAACTGTGCTCGACCATAGACAAAGAGGGCTGTTATGTCCTCTTTGAAGGTCTCCTTGACTGCCAATCACTACTCTTTGGGAGCATATATGCTCCCAACAAAGAGCAGGGAGCCCTGTGGGACATGCTGTCTGCAACACTCCCCCGCAAAACTCACCTGCCCTGGGTGCTGGGGGTGACTATAATTGTGCACTAGACCTCACTTTGGGTAATTGACACTACCTGTTGCCTCACTCCCCCAACAGGCAGACCGATCGTCGCCTGGACCCATCACTTGTCACTGACAGATGTCATGCGCTCACGCAACCCTGGAACTCAGCTTTATTCCTTCTACTCCAAACCCCATGACCTTTATGTCTGACTTGACCACTTACTCTGTTCCCCCACTTTTTGACACTTATTCAACACTCAGACTACTTGGGACAGGTAGTCTCAGACCATGATGCACATACAATGGATAGTCGCTGGACACTCACTCGTCCCCCAATTCCCACATGGGGCTACCACTGGACTGTCTAAAGGACCTGGTCTTTCGAGCAAATTAGATTGACCAAATTTGTCACTTCTTCTCTGGAAATTGTAACAGCCTGCACTAGGGTGTTGGAGTGGGACCCATCAGGGTGGTTATGAGAGGAGTCTGTATCCAGAAGATTATGGCGGTCCGTAGGACCCTAGAGAAGGATATAGTACATGCTGATAACAAACTTGCCACCCTGAGCAAAGGGTCAGACAGTAACCTGACACTTACCTCACAGCCTGTAAAGGCTAAAACCAACTACGCTACCCTCATAGAAGACCTACGGTCCTATAACTTCACTGCCCATGCCTCTAAATTTCACAGGTAAGGCGACAAAGCCAGCAGACTTCTCACATGGCTTATTCAATAAGACTCAACTACACACACTATTACAGAAATAGTGGACCCCCATGGCACCACAGTTTACCTGCAGACAGATATACTACAGGCCTTTTATAATTACTACTCCTCCATATACAAGGCCCCACCGACTAGCAACTGAGCCTAACTGAGGCCTTCCTTACAAACATACCCCTCCCTTCTATCTCTGCATCTATCAAGCAGCAATCATTACTACAGACATTACACAGGCGATTTGTGATCTTGCTCAAAGCAAAACCTTGGCCCTCGATGACCTACCCTTGGAGTCCTATAGCACTTTGTTATCCTTTCTGCCCCTGCCTCATAGTAATGTATGAGGCCACACTGAACCCCCACACTCACTGCGCAAATCCCTCCTGATCCCCCTCCCCAAGCCAGACAAAGACCTTACACACTTAGCTTCCTACAGACCTATCGCCATCCTTGGTGCAGATTACAAAATCTTGAGATAAATCCTTGCACATAAATATAACTGAAACCTTTCAAACCTCATCCAAACTGCTTTGTACCGGGACGTAGCATCTCCCAAAATATTCGTAGGCTCTTCCAGATACAAGATCAGGCATAGGGCCACTTTCCGAGAGCGGCATGTCTCATCCTCAATTTAGAGAATGCATTCAACACTGTAACATCTATTTGCAGTCCTCACCCCATGGGGATAGGGCCTAAGCTATTAGCTTACACCAGTTGTTATACTAAAATTCTACCTCTCATATCTGACTGGATCACATCATCTCAGCTTCCTTCTCAGTCAGCCACGGCACAAGGCAGGGGTGCCCTCTCCCTCCACTCTTATTTGCGCTCACAATGGAGCCCCTTGCCACATGTCTGCTGGGGAAGGGTCAGGAGTGTGGTATTCCACTGGCAGATTTGATGCATGCAGTGTCCCTATATGTGGATGATCTGCTTTTTTACTTTTTGAGACATTGCAATGGATCTTACACCCCTTCATACCACTCTGGTGGATTTTGCCTCTATTGCAGGGATTTGAGTCAACTGGGCAAAGTCGACTTCATATCCATTATGTCCTGCCCAACCGCCACTTGAGCTACATCTGGGTGATGTCCACCTACACTGGCATGCACAAGCGACTCAATACTTGGGGATCTCTCTGTATCACACCCCCACAAACATGTAAGAACCTGGAACCACCATAAAGCCCTAGCGGGAATTAAAGCCTAAGCCGATTTTGGTCAATCTCTCCCATTGCCACCACAAACAAAATAGCATTGGCAAAGATGGTCATCCTGCCCCATCTTCTGTACTATTTCGCAAACATCTCTGTTGTCCCCTACACCCTGTTTTCAAACAGCTAGATACTATTCTATCCAACTTAATCTGGGGTACCAAATGCCATTGGGTAGCACTTATTAAACTACAACTACAGCCAGATTGTGGGGGCCTGAGCGCCCCATCCTTTGAGGCTTGTTTTTGGCATCACAGCTCCAATGGCTATCCCACTGGACAGCGGCCGGCACTTAGGGGAGGCCATTAACAGTCTGGGGCATATATCAATACCAACAATCCAGGGTCTTCTCCTCCTGAAGGCGCTGCACCCCTCCCTCGCCCCTACACGTCTCAGTAGTTTGGGCTTGTATGACTTGCATACACTGCCTCTCCGGCACAACTCCAACGCATGCCTCAACACTCCCACTGATCGGCTTGCCCCACCACCCGGGGTTCTATACAGTCAAGGACTTAAGAGTTTATACGGAACATTCAGTATTTGCTGCAGGTGACCTCTTTTCTGACCGACATTTCCTCCTCTTTGAACAATTGGCTGAAGATTACAGCCACCTATTTGGGCATTTCCTTCTGTATAGGCAAATGGGTCATACCTATTGTACGCTCTGGAACATTTTAGAAGAAGAACTCCCCGCCAGCCCAGTCCTTCAATCCATCTTAGTCATGGGTGCTGGTGTACACCTCATCACATGACTCTATAAAGCCATATGTGAGCTTCCTCTCTCTTTCCTCTTACTTACTCCAAAAATGGGGAAATGAATTTGGGTAAGCACTTCACGATAAAAAATGGGACAGAGTGCTTCAATTTCCCAAAGCTGTATCCCGCAATCCTCAATTCAAGAGCATTCAATTCCACATAATTCACAGAACATATTTAACCCCACCACAGTTGAAACGCCTCTTCCCCAACACACAAGCTAGCTGTCCACACTGCCAAACTCCTGATGCTTATCTTAAACAGATGATCTGATCCTCTTCACCCTTCCACAGTTTTTGACACTCAGTCCACACTACCCTACAGGTCATCACAGAACTCCTAGACTCATATACATGGGAGGCATGCTCCCTCTGTTTTTTTTAATGTAAAAAAGAAACAAAACATTTGAGCACGCTTTGCATCTTTAACACTCCTACTGGTCAAACGCACTATTACACTACACTGCCCCTCCACTTCCTGCATGGCATGGGGCGGTGCGAAAATAGGGCACAGCTGAGGAGGTTTCCATTCGCTTTGAAGAGGCAAGATCTTCCTCCATGACTGCATGTACTCCTCATGCCCACTACCCTTGGCATCAACGCAAAGGGCCACTACCACTGCAACCTCCCTCCATGCCTGCACTAATTTATCTCCAAGAGCATGCTGACCCTCCCAGGGCCTATTATCAATGTTAGCCACACTATGGAAAAATCTCACTTCCAAGCACTTGACACACCTTGCCTGCTCCCCCCCCCATCTATACCATCAGTATTGCTTGCTCCCGCAACCAAGTTGACAAGAGTTCTCACAGCTACAACCCCCCAACACATGCCAGGGTCTCTGACAACACCTGGATTACCCAAATGTATAGATGTTACCCCACTTCAATTGCCGGGACCTACTGAAATAGTCTGTGAGATCTTGTTTTGCTACCCTATGTCAGATGTTATTGAAAGTGTTTGTTTTATGCATACTAAAATCTAATATAAATATATTTTTTTAAATAAAAAGGTGGAGTGGGTTATACTCAATTAAAATCTCTCTCCTCTGCATTTGGAGAGAAATACCTGAAGGAAAAGGGTTATTCCACTGAAAAGAAACTGTTCCATGTATTTGAATGAATTGTTACTCTTACTGTACTTTTTGCAATAATTATGTTTTGTGTTTGAGTAATTGAGGAGAACAAAGTATATCTGTGATAGAATTTTCAACTGTTTGGTTGTAATTAAGCTGATTTTATATAGAAATCTGAAGCTATTATGAGTGTGGTGAATTGTATTTATGTATTTTGTTTATTGGGTAAATTATATTTATTTTGTCGCTTGTACAAAATGTGTTTTATTAGAAAGGTGCAAATTACCTACACAATTTCATGTTTAATAAGGGAAACTATGGCCCTTGTTCCAACACTGGCGGTAAATCCCGCTTACTGCCGTGCAGAAGACCGCCAGCACACCGCTGCGGCAGCGGAATTCCGCTACAGCTATTACGACCCACAGCTCGGAATCCGCCATAATCCAGACACCCACACAAGTCCGCCACACCAAAGGTCAGTGATAAACTGCCGATAATAAAACCTCCACCGTCACGGCAACAGGAATACGCCCACACTATCACGACCCATGAATCCACACGGCGGTCTTTCAACCGCTGTATTCCATTGGCGGTACGCACTGCCGCGCTCAAAATACACACACATTTACAAAACACAACCACGTTGGACAATTCGAAATACACACACCTGATACACATACACACACCACACCCACACACCCAATCCAATACAAAGCACACACCCACATTACCCACAAACCCTTACAACCAAAATTTAGAAAGAAGGCCAGAGAGACACACCACCAGAAACAACACCAGCATCCACAGACACACAACATCATCACTCACACAACATCCACGCACCTCAAACAACACACAACAACACATCCCCCCACACATCACAACCCACACCACCTCAAACATCACCCACACCACATCATGGCAAATCAACGACACCCCAGGTTCTCTGAGGAGGAGCTCAGGGTCATGGTGGAGGAAATCGTCTGGGTAGAGACTCAGCTATTCGGATCACAGGTGCAGCACACCTCCATTGCTAGGAAGATGGAGCTATGGCACAGAATCGTCGACAGGGTCAACGCAGTAGGACAGCATCCAAGAACACGGGATGACATCCGGAAGAGGTGGAACGACCTACGGGGGAAGGTGCATTCCCTGGTCTCCAGATTGCAGTACAGAGGACTGGCGGTGGACCCCCACCTCCTCCCCCACAACTAACAACATGGGAGGCGCAAGTCTTGGCAATACTGCATCCTGAGGGCCTCGCAGGAGTAGCAGGAGGAATGGACTCTGGTAAGTCAACTCTTAACTATTATATCCCCCACCCTACCTGCACCCTCACCCACATCACTCCAACACCTCACATATCACTATCACAACCCACCCATCCCAACACCAAGCCCTGCATGCAGCACCAAAGCATGGACACCCATCACCAAAGCATGTCCACTACAGATACCCACACAGACCCAATACCAAATATCACACAAGGACCTAGACAAGAATGCAAGCACTGGAGCACAGGGTCACTCACCCATTACACATGATGGCACACACAGATGTAATAATCATGCCTTTACATCCCTGCAGGACCCCTACCCAACATCATCGGACAGGAGGTACCAGACATATCCAGTCCCCCCACAGAAGAGGCCAACAGTGATGACAGCAGCTCTGCACAACTGGATCAAGATGACCAGCCCGGCCCATCTGGGACCTCGGGACAGTCGGTTCCCCTGGCACAAGCCACCACAGAGCCTCCCCCCTCAGGAAACACCACCACAGCACCCACCCAGCGGGCCCATCCCTCTGTCCCCAGGACAAGTCAAGCAGCATTGTGTCCACCACTACAGGGAACCCAGGCAAACTCACCACCCCAAGAAAATCAGGGACCTGGGGCCAGTGGCAGTGGGCACACGGTTCAGGGGACAGAGGAACAGGAAAATAGGGGAACTGGGAGGACTGCTGTGCGACAGGGGGAGGACAGGCCCAGGGAACCCACTCTCCACGAGGCCACTTTCCAACATCATGGGAGCGCACCATCATTCCCAGGAGATGACGGCAACGGTTCTGGCCAGGTTTCAGGAGACCCAGCGGCTGCAGGAGGAACTCTATCTGGGGATCAGGGAGGAACTGAAGTCCTTTAACACCACCCTGGTCACCATTGCAGGGGTGCTGCAAGACCTTGTCAACACCAGGAGGGACACTGTGGCACAACAAGGGGACCCTGACACTAGCCTGGATGATGAACAGCCCTCCACCTCCAGACAGGCGGTGGACAGGAGGCACCTCCACAAGAACACGACACCTGCACCCCACCCCCTGCAAATGGAGAGCCACCACGCAAACGGTCCCTGAGATCCAGGAACAAGACAGAGAACATTGCCAAGACCCCCGCCAGGAAATGAGACCCCCCCTGAATGTCAGCCTTCTGTCCCACTATGTCACCCTGTCCATCCTTCAACTGCCCTTGCTCCACTTCCTAAGCCCCTTTGGACAATGCACCTGTGAAACAAATAGACTGGACTCTGACATGGACATTCCTCCACCATCACCCCTGCCCATTTTACAACCCCCTCCACTTATTTGCACAGAAATAAACACACTTCAAGCACAAAACAATCTGGAGTCAGTCTATGCTTTCACAAATGTGTAATTGCAATAACTATAGAATATAGCAATGTCAATTTAATTGTTCACATACCGATGAAACACAGCTGTAGGGCTGGAGGAAATATAGCAGAGGTCACAAAGTGGGACCCACATCTGTTAAATGGAAAGGCAAAGTGACAAGTCAGGGCCCATACACTGAGTGAAAATGACAGACTTATGATAGCTCAAACAATAGTATGAGATGTGTGAGGCAGTGACATCTTCTTACCTGTATCTCACTGGAAGTATTGTTGGATAATGTTGTTTCAGTTGTCGATATCCTCTTCTTCTTCCTCCTCTTCTTTACTGTCCACAGGCTCCACAGCTGCCACAAGACCT
Source organism: Pleurodeles waltl (assembly GCF_031143425.1). Classification (NCBI taxonomy): domain Eukaryota; kingdom Metazoa; phylum Chordata; class Amphibia; order Caudata; family Salamandridae; genus Pleurodeles; species Pleurodeles waltl. Next base: position 239,031,477 of record NC_090436.1, read on the forward strand.
CCAGCTGGACCATCCTCCTGCAGAAAAGGCATCTGTCGTCGCAAAGCCAGGTTGTGCAGCATACAGCAGGCCACGATGATCTGGCACACCTTCTTTGGTGAGTAGTAAAGAGAACCACCTGTCATATGGAGGCACAGGAACCTGGCCTCCAGGAGGCCGAAGGTCCGTCCGATCACCCTCCTAGTTCACCCATGTGCCTCATTGTAGTGTTCCTCTGCCCTCGTCCTGGGATTTCTCACTGGGATCAGTAGCCATGACAGGTTGGGGTACCCAGCGTCACCTGCAAATGTCGAGGGACAACTGTTAGACACACACTAACCCGTAGGGACAACCCCATACCCAGACAACTATTTATACTGTATAGGGTCCTTGTCCTCACCTATTAGCCACACACAGTGCCTCTGGAGTTGCCCCATCACATAAGGGATGCTGCTATTCCTCAGAATGTAAGCGTCATGAGCCAGGAAATTTGGCATTCACATGGGAGATGTACTGGTCGGCCAAACACACCATCTGCACATTCATTGAATGGTAGCTCTTCCAGTTTCTGTACACCTCTTCACTCCTGCGGGGGTACCAAGGCCACATGTGTCCCATCAATGGCACCAATGATGTTGGGGATATGTCCAAGGGCATAGAAGTCACCTTTCGCTGTGGGCAAATCCTCCACCTGAGGGAACGCGATGTAGCTGCGCATGTGTTTCAGCAGGGCAGACAACACTCTGGACAACACGTTAGAGAACAATGGCTGGGACATCCCTGATGCAATGGCCACTGTTGTTTGAAAGGAACAACTTGCCAGGAAATGGAGTACTGACAGGACCTGCACCAGAGGGGGATCCTTGTGGGATGGCGGATAGCTGACATCAGGTCTGGCTCCAACTGGGCACACAGTTCATGGATTGTTGCACAATCAAGTCTGTAGGTGACTATTACGTGTCTCTCTTCCATTGTCGACAGGTCCACCAGTGGTCTGTACACCGGAGGATGCCACCATCTCATCACCTGCCCCAGCGGACGTGCCCTATGGACGAGAACAGCGAGCAGAGAGTCAGCCAACACTGAGGTATCACAAAATGTCATTTGCACACATTTATGAATCCGTAATGTGCCTGTTACTGAGTGTATGCAAGGCTTACATTGGTGTGACGCAGTAAAAAAATTAATGCCATGTGGCCCCCTGAAATGGCGGCTGCCTGACCTGTAAGGGGTGACATTGAGATATGAGGTAACTGCGCTGGCGTTGTACACCGTTGAGGTAGGCGGTCGAAGACCGGGGCGCAATCCTGCATTGGTTAACATTGGACCCTATGGGTCCGAGGAGCCAATGACGATGTATGCCGGCGGTGACGGTACGCACCGCCGCGGACGTTACTGCCATTTTCTCTCTGTTTACTCACTTGATACCTGACCTTCAACAGGAGAGGGCCTACACTGCAAGTGCTGCTGTGACCTCAGTCTGGAAGCGATGATGGCTCATGTGTCTGGGGAAAGGACCCCTGCCTTCACTTTGGAGAAGTTGGAGAAACTAGTGGATGGGGTCCTCCCCCACTACACACAACTGTACAGTCCTCCAGACAAACAGGTGAATACACTGAGAGAATGCTGCATGGGCAATGCCTGTTTTGAGTGGTGTGGATGGAAGATATATGGGGGGGGGCCTGAGGCCTGCATGTGCGGACGGTGAGTGTATGTGCGTCAGGGCAAGGGTGGGAAGTGGGCCAATGAGGATGACGGTCCAAACGGGTAAAGATTTTCCTTTTTCCCTGTACTATTCCTCTAGGTCAGCGCCCACCAGAAGAAGGATATTTGGCATGCCATCGCCAAGGACGTCTGGACACTGGAGGTCCACCACAGACAGAGCACCCACTGCCAGAAAAGATGGGAGGACCTGCACCGCTGGAGCAAGAAGACGGCGGAGGCCCAGCTGGGGATGGCCTCCCAACGTGGAAGGGGTGCCCCTTGCACCATGACCCCCCTGATGTTCCGGATCCTGGCGGTGGCGTATCTAGAGTTGGATTGGTGCTTGAGGGCATCACAGCAGCCACAAGGGGGTGAGTACACTCTCATTCAGCTGACTTTGCGCACATTACAAGGTGTCTGGGCGGGGGAGGTGGGCAGTGGGTTCCCCTAGGCCAGGGCAAGCTTTGTAGGCAAGATCCCTTGTGAGGCAGGCTCTGTGGCACCCCAACCCCTCTAGTGGTTAGTGCCATCTACACCTAGTCAGGCTCCTGTGACTTCCAGGTGTGCAACAATCGGGCTTAGGCCTTGTACCCCATAGGGATAGTGTGAAATCTAAGTGCATGGCGTAGTGCAGAGGGCTGCTGTGTCTGTTGTGTCCGCCAACGGTAGTGGTATTGCATGCACTGAACATGTCTTTCTTCTGTCTTTCCCCCACTTTTTGTGGTCTCCCTGTTCTTGTGTGCAACAGCATCATCAGGCGGAGGAGCAATGGCACCGGAGCAGGAGGGACCTGCATCCCACTTTGCCCTAGAGGGGGAAACAACAGAGACTGTAGCCACCAGTGGGACGGAGGGCGAGGGGAGCTCCACAGCGGGGACAGGAGCAGACAGAAGTGACAGCGACTCCTCCTCTGATGGGAGCTCCCTTGCGGTGGCGGCCCCTCTGTGCCCCCCGCATCAACAGGTACAGCTGCCTCCCCCCTTACCAGCACCGCCCTCCCAGCAGCCCCTCAGAGTGTGTCCCGTGCCTGCTCACCCAGGAGGGTGGGCATCTCCTTTGCCCCAGGCACCTCAGGCCCTGCCCCAGTCAGCCCTGCTGCCCTCAGTGAGGAGGCTATTGACCTCCTGAGATCCCTCACTGTTGGGCAGTCTACCATTCTGAATACCATCCAGGGTGTTGAGAGGCATTTGTAACAAACAAATGCATATCTGGAGGGCATTCATTCTGGGCAGGCAGCCCAACAGAGAGCATTTCAGGCTCTGGCCTCAGCACTGATGGCAGCCATTGTCCCTATGTCCAGCCTCACACCTCCAACCTCCTCCACCCAGACCCAATCCCCTGTACCTCAGCCTATCCCAAGCACACCATCAGACCTGCATGCACACACATCAACACACAAGGGTGGCTCAGGCAAACATAAGCACCACACATCCCACAGGCACTCACACAAGCATCATACCCATGCACACACCAACATCCACTGCCTCCACTGTGTCCCCCTCCTCCACGTCTCCCTCCTCCCTCCCAGTCTCGTCTCCACTCACACCTGCATGCACTACATCCTCCGCCACTACCTCCATCACAGCACGCCCATCACCACACACCGCTCATGTGCACTCACCACCCCCACTACCATTCACACATCCCCAGTGTCCTCTCCCAGTGTGTCCGTGAGCCCTCCTCCCAAAGTACACAAACGCAGGCACACACCCACCCAACAGCCATCCACTTCACAACAGCCTCCAGCCCATGCACCTTCACCCAAATTCAGCAGACGTACACCTCCTACAACCACTACCTCTACCTCCACTCACTAAACCCCCTCCATCTACCCGTCCCAGTGTGTCTAAAAAACTTTTCCTGGCTAATATTGACTTCTTCCCTACACCTCCTCCCACCCCTCTCTTAGGGCCAGGCTTTCCAGGTCCCAGCCCAGCACCTCAGCCACCACATGCCCAGGCAACTGCAGGGTTATGGAGTGCGCCAACCATCAGGGCTGCCAGTGTGCCACGGAGCGAGGGCAAGGACATTCCACCACCTGCCAAGGTGAAAAAAGGTGCCCACATCCCGGAGGTTTCTGACCAAGGGGTCAGGCAAAACGAAAGGAGATAGTGGCAAGCCAGCTGGGGGAAGGGCCAGAAACTGAAGGGCAGGTCAGGAGAGGGCACGGTGGCACCAATTGAGGGACCAGTGTCACACCTTCTGTCCACGTCGATGCCAACATGTACAGCAAAGAAGACCGCACCTGCACCGGCACATGCACCGCCACAGACCCCACCGCCAGCACCGCTGCCACAGACCTCGCAGCCAGCACAGGTGCCACAGACTCCGCCACCAGCACCGCCACCACAGACCCAGCCACCTGCCCCTCCGCCACAGACCCCGCCACCAGCACTGCTGTCACTGAGCCCGCCTCAAGCACCGCTGCAACAGAGCCGGCTGCCAGCACCACTGCCACAGAGGCTGCAGCCAGCACCACCGCCACAGAGGCCGCAGCCAGCACCGCCACCACAGAGGTCCGCAGCCAGCACCACTGCCACAGAGCCCGTCGCAAGCACCGCCACGACTGACACCGCAGCAAGCACCGCCAGCGGCCCCACGACATCCTGAGCCAGTGGCACCACCGCAGACATGGCTGCCATCCCCAGTGGTCAGTCGTCTGAGGCTGGTGGTGAGTTCCAGGAGCCAGGGCAGCTTCCATGAAGCATCACTGTCATCACAGTTGTCACCTGCATATGGAATGCGAAGCCGCAGCAGTGTGGGGCATGTCGGTGATAAAGCGGCGGTACTAACGCCAACAGGCCGGCTGTAAACAAAATTGATTTTTACCACGGCGGAAACAGCCAACACAGACAGCCACTTTAACACACCGGCCGCCACGGAGGTAGCAACAAGCACCACGGCAGTAACCGCCAACAGCCATGCAGAAGACAATGTACCACCCACTGTAGTATGAGAGGCCAATCCACCACCTTATCGGGGCGGTACCAACGCAATCAAAAGCACGGTGGAAACAGTACACAGCAGGGAAACGACTCACCTCTCGACACTCAAGGAAGAACCATGACGCCATAGAGCCCGAGTTGCACATATTTCCCATGCTGGTCTACCTCCTCCTACAACAGGAAAACGAACAGCGGCAAAGACAACCACGGTGAGTACAGCACCTATCACACATGGGAGGGGGGAAGGAAAAGAGAGTGACACACACACACAACACCCCCACCAGCACCCCCAACACCATACACACAAACAGATGCAACAACATGACATATCCACCCCGTAACCCTCAGGAATAACACAAGGACAAAAGGAAATGATTAAAGAGAGTGATAATATTAAAAAGTTCGATAAATATGTCCTTAAAGCACAAAACAGTATGTACAAAATATACAAATGGAGGGACAATGTCCATTCCAAAATGTCAGTGGCCCACAGGGCCATAACACATAGGCAAAGACCACACTTGACTCCTGCCTCAATACAGAGAGAACACTGCTGGGCATCAGGTTGAAGATACACAGGCACCTCAGGGGGAAGGGGAACGGGGGGGCACCTCAGCCAGAAGATGGTACAACACCACTGCTCCTGGAGGGGGCTACACGCCCTCTGCGATGTCCTGGGGAGTGCAAAGCCACAGTCTCTCAAGTGAGTGGGTTGTCCACTGCTTGGTCCTGGGGAGTGCAAGGCCGCAGTCTCTCAAGTCGGTGGTTTGCCCACTGCTTGGTCCTGGGGAGTGCAAAGCCACAGTCTCTCAAGTGGGTGGTTTTCCCACTGCTTGGTCCTGGGGAGTGCAAGGCAAGAGTCTCTCAAGTGGGTGGATTGCCCACTGCTTGGTCCTGGGGAGTGCAAAGCCACAGTCTCTGAAGTGGGTGGTTTGCCCACTGCTTGGTCCTGGGGAGAGCAAGCCCACAGTCTCTTAAGTGGGTGGTTTGCCCACTGCTTGGTCCTGGGGAGTGCAAAGCCACAGTCTGTCAAGTGAGTGATTTGCCCACTGCTTGGTCCTGGGGAGTGCAAAGCCACAGTCTCTCAAGTGGGTGGATTTCCCAATGCTTGGTCATGGGGAGTGCAAGGCCACAGCCTCTCAAGTGGGTGGTTTGCCCACTGCTTGGTCCTGGGGAGTGCAAAGCCACAGTCTCTCAAGTGGATGCTTTCTTCCACTGGTTCTGGAGGGGGCATTGTGCCCAGTGTGCTTCATCCTGGCAGGGAGGGGGTGAGTGGATGTCTTCTTCCACTGGTTCTGGAGGGGGCATTGTGCCCAGTGTGCTTTATCCTGGCAAGGAGGGGGTGAGTGGATGCCTTCTTCCACTGGTTCTGGAGGGGGCCTTGTGCCCTGTGATGCAGATCCTGGATGGTGAAAGGTCACAGTCTCTCACCTGGGTGTCACACCTACAGTTGTTGCAGGGGCCAGGATGCACTACAGCCCAAGGAGGCACAACTACACAGTGCTCGCCGGTGGTGACGGCTGCTCAGTGGTGGCAGTTGCAGGGCTGGCGGCACTGCTGTTAGTGGTGGGGGGGGCTCCAGCCCTTCCCCTGCAGCCTCGGACAGCTGCCCACTGGGGCTGCTGCTGCTGGCAGTGGTGCTGCTGGCAGGGCAGGTGGCGGTGATGGCGGCGGTGCTGGCGGCAGTCCAGGTGGCAGTGCTGTCAGTGGTGGGGGAAGGCTCCAGCCCTTCCCCTGCAGCCTCGGAGGGCTGAAGTTCCATGGCTGGTGTTGTTTGCCCAGATGCTGCTTCAGCCCCAGGCACCAGATCCATCCTGCCTGCGGCGTCTGTTCCTTTGACATTGGCCTTGGCAGCTGTTGTTCCCTTCCTGCCCTTGGCAGCTGGTGGTGCCTCCTTGCTTCTGCCAGCTGGTGTTCTCTTCCTTCCCTTGCTAGCTGGTGGTGCCTCCTTGCTGCTGCCACCTGGTGGTGCCTCCTTCCCCTTGCTAGCTGGTGGTGCCTCCTTCCCCTTGCTAGCTGGTGATGCCTCCTTCCCCTTGCTGGCTGGTGTTCCCTTCCTGCCCTTGCTAGCTGGCAGCCCCTTCTTGCCCTTTGCAGGTGGTGCAGGCACACAGGCAGTGCTGACAGGTGCCTCCTTGAAGCCTCCCACACATGCAGTAGCTGCAGAAACTACAGTGGCCGTGGACTGGGTGGCTGAGGTGCTGGCCTGAGTTCTGCACACCCTGGTCCAAAGTGAAGGATGGGGGGGGCGGGGCAGGGAATAGGTCAAGGGTGGAGAGAAAAAGCCTTTTAGGGACACTGGGGCTGGAGGCGGGTGAAGGTTTGGGAGTGGAGGAAGAGGGAGTGGTGTTAGGAGGTGTCTCTCTGCTGTGTTTGGGTGCAGGTGCATGGGCTGGATGCTGTCGTGAGGTGGATGGCTGTTAGGTGTCTGAGTGCTTGCATTTGTGTACTTTGGGAGGAGGGGGCACAGACACAGTGGGAAAGAACACACGGGACATGTGCATGGATGTGGGGATGAATAGGAGATGGAGATATACCCCCATGTACAGACCCCCGGTGGACCTGGCGACAATGGAGGGCAGGCACATTATCCTAACCTACAGACTTGGTAGGGCCACAATCCATGAGTTGTGTGCACAATTGGAGCCAGACCTGATCTCAGCTATCCGCCACCCCACTGGTATCCCCCGCTCTTGTGCAGGTCCTGTCAGTGCTCCATTTCTTGGCAAGTGGGTTCTTCCAGGCGACAGTGGCCATGGCAGCAGGGATGTCACAGCCGATGTTCTCAAACGTGCTGACCAGAGTGTTGTCTGCCCTGATGAAACACATGTGCAGCTACATCGTATTCCCCCAGTTGGAGGATTTGGCCACAGTGAAGGCTGACTTCTATGCGCTGGGACATATCCCCAACATCACTGGTGTTATTGATAGTACACATATTGGCTTCGCCCCCCCCCCCTCAGAAAAATGAACAGGTGTATAGAAATTGAAAGAGCTATCACTCTATGAATGTGCAGATAGTGTGCCTGGCAGACCAGTACATCTCCCGTGTGAATGCAAAGTATCCTGGGTCTGTGCATGATGCCTTTATTTTGAGGAATAGCAGCATTCCATATGTAAGGTCTCAACTCCAGAGGCACAGGGTGGGGCTAATTGGTGAGCCTATGGTCCCCACCCAGTGTCTGTTGATAAATGGGTGTGGGTTTGGCCCTAAGGGTGAGTGTCTGGCTAACAGGTATCCCTCGATATTTACAGGTGACTCTGGTTACCCCAACCTCTCATGCCTACTGACCCCCGTGAGGAATGCCAGGACAAGGGCAGAGGAACGTTACAATGAGGCACATGGGTGAACAAGGAGGATCATTGAGGGCACCTTTGGCCTCCTGAAGGCCAGATTCAGGTGCCTCCATCTGACAGGTGGATCCCTGTGCTACTTACCCAAGAAGGTGTGCCAGATCATCGTTGCATGTTGCACAACCTGGCCTTGAAACGCCAGGTGTCTTTTCTGCAGGAGGATGAGGCTGGAGATGGTCATGTGGTAGCAGTGGAGCCTGTGGAATGTTATGTAGAGGAGGCAGAGGAAGAGGATGTGGACAACAGAACAACTATAATTCAACAATACTTCCAGTGACACACAGGTAAGACACTGTAACTTCAACTTCCATTGCAGTTTTGTGATGGACATTGTACATGGCAGCCTGATTTTCCAAATTCTATGGCCACTTAATGTACCCTTTGGCATCTCTATTTTCAGATATCTGTGCCCCACTCTGGCTCCCGGGGTGTTTACTGCTGCCCACTATAGCTCATACCTATGTATATATAACTGTACATTTGAATTGCAATGTTTACAGCTTGTTAAATTAAAACATATTTCAATCAATTGACAGACTCCATACTTGTATTGGTTTCAAGGGTGTTTATTTATGTGATACTAAGTGTAGGGGGTATTGCAATGGGCTGGATTGATGATGGAGGAATGTCCAGGATAGAGTCCAGTCTATTGGTATCCCAGGTGCATTGTCCAAGGGGGCATAGGGAGTGGAGCAATGGCAGTTCAAAGTGGACAGGGTGACAGAGTGGGACACAAAGGTGACATTCAGGGGAGTATTATTTCCTGACGGGGGTCTTGGCAATGTTCACTGGCTTCTGACCTTTTGCATGGTGGTTCTCCTTCTGCAGGGGGAGGGGTGCTGGTGGTCTGTTGTTCCTGTGGCGGGGCCTCCTGTCATCGGTGTGTCTAGTGTCAGGAGCCCGTTGCTGTGCCACTACCTCCCTCATGGTGTTGGCCATGTCAGCCAGCACCCCTGCAATGGTGACCAGGGTGGTTTGGATGTCCCTCAGGTCCTCCCTGATCCCCAGCTACTGTCCCTCTTGCAGCCGCTGGATCTCCTGCAACTTGGCCAGTATCTGGCCCATCGTCTCCTGGGAATGGTGGTATGCTCTCAGGATGTTGGAGTGCCTCATGGAGAGTCGGTTCCCTGGACCTGTCCTCCCCTTGTCGCACAGCAGTCCTCCCAGCTTCCATGTTGTCCTGTACCTCAGTCCCCTGAACCGTGTGCCCACTGCCACTGACCCCAGGTCCCTGATAGTCCTGTGTTTGTGGGGTTGCCTGGGGTCCTGTAGTGGTGGACACACTGCTGATTGACGTGTCCTGGGGACAGAGGTATGGGCCCGCTGGTTGGGTCCTGTGCTGGTGTTTTCTGAGGGGGGAGGCTCTGTGGTGGTATGGGACTGTGCCTGGGTGTGCAGAGCTGCTGTCATCACTGTGGGCCTCTTCGGGGGGATGCTGCTGGCACCTCCTCTCCGGTGACGTTGTGTGGGGGTCCTGTAAATGCGGTGTTATTTTTACTGCGTGTGACATCTTATGCATGGGTATGTTCCCTTCTATGGTTGTTATTACCAAGGCAGCTTAGGCTTGTGTGAGTTGTGATTTGGTTGGCTAAGTGATTGTCACTAGTGCGCATGCTGTGGTGATGGATGTCCATGCAGGTCTGTGATGGGGTCCATGCATTGGTGTTGCATGCAGGGCTTGTTACTGGGATGGGTAGGTTGTGATGTTGGGGTATATGTGAGGTGGTGGAGTGATGGGGGTGAGGGTGGGGGTATGTGATGGAGGTAGGGGGGATGATAGAAATAGAGATTTGACTTACCAGAGTCCAGTCCTCCTGATACTCCTGCGAGGCCCTCAGGATGCATGCTCGCCAAGACTTTCTCCTCCCATGTTGTTAGTTGTGGGGGAGGAGGTGGGGGTCCACCGTCAGTCCTCTGTACAGCTATCTGGTGTCTTGCAACCACAGAACACACCTTCCCCGTAGGTCGTTCAACCTCTTCCTGATGTCATCCCTTGCTCTTGGGTGCTGTCCCACGGCATTGACCCTGTCCACGACTCTCCACCATAGCTCCATCTTCCTAGCAATGGACGTCTGCTGCACCTGTGATCTGAATAGCTGTGCCTCTACCCGGATGATTTCCTCCACCATGACCCTTAGCTCCTCCTCTGAGAACATGGGGTGTCTTTGTGGTGCCAAGGGTGTAGTGTGTGTGGTGTGTGTGAGTGTGTGTGGGGTGATGTTTTGGGGTGTGTGATATAGGGTGCGTAGATGGTGTATGGGTGATGGTGTTCTGTGACTCGGGTTCTGTGGGTGGTTCTTTTATATGCTACATTCACTTTATGTGTACTTTATATATATTTATATTTATAGAGCCCACTGTAACCAAAAAGCTAATATGGCGCTAACAGCCTACAGACCGGTGGACATACAAGCTGCACCGCAAACAAAAGGAGGAAGCCAGAAAATGACTGAGGAAAGAGCCAGGTGTTTGGAGCTTTCCTAAAATGCAGAAGCTCAGCTGAGAGTCTGAGGGAGGAAGGAAGCTTATTACAAAGTTGGACTGCTCGCCCCCTGTCTTGTCTTCTTGAACTTTGAACTGGGCAGCCAGTGTAGCTCCTTCATAGCATCCGAGGCGGATGATCTTCTGGACCATTTCAAAGTCAGTTTGGCCGCTGCAGCTTGAACTCTTTACATACTCTATATATTCTATTTATTAAATTCTTGAATTTGAATTTGGGTATGCAAATAAGATTAGCCGATTAAAAGCAGTGACATCTCCCATGGGACTATCGTTGAAAACAGTTCTGCAAAGGAATTGGTCCAAGACCCTGGAGAGCTTTGAAAACAATGCATAAAGATTTAAAAATGTAGAGATCTAAAGACTATTCTCTGTTTGACGGGCAGCCAGTGTAGCTCCTTCATAGCATCCGAGGCAGATGATCTTCTGGACCATTTCAAAGTCAGTTTGGCCGCTGCAGCTTGAACTCTTTACATACTCTATATATTCTATTTATTAAAAGGTCAGGGGCTCCTAAGAGAGAGGGGCGCATTAGTCAACCCTACTCAGAATCACACTGCACACAATCAAGGTTTTGGCGTAGGTCGGTAGCATATGAATGAGTTTCTGCAGACCCCGGAGAAGCGAGAAACATGTCCCAGCTACTTTCGTAATTTAACTTTCTAATGACAGCTTATTGTCAAAGATTACTCACACACTATAGACCAAGCCATTACTTTTGCTGGTAATGGCTAAATATTAGTAGGGAACTTTGTTAGCTGAACAGCACATGAACTTACTTTTGTCTCCATTGAATTTAAGGGAATTGGAGTTCAGCCAGGTGACGATGTCCTTCATGCAGTTATGAAAGACATTGCCCACTGTCTGGTAGTCACAGTCTAGTGACAAAATCAGCTGAGTATCATCAGCATAATTGACTAATCTGAGATTATGAGATTTGATGAGTCACAAGTGGCCTCATAACCAGGTTGAACAAGACTGGACTAAGGGCTGGCCCTTGGGGAACTCTATGTTAAACTTTGCTAATCGCAGATCTAAAAGGTGGGAGTGCGATAGCCTGGCAGTGCTCTGATACATAGGAGCGCATCCAGTTCAGTGCTGTTCCTCCTACTCCGGCCAAGGTGAGTCTGTCCAAAAGGATGTTATGGTTTACCATGTTGAAAGCGGCAGATAAATCAAGTGGGATCAGGATCGCTGACTGGCCACGATCGACTAGCCTCCAGAGCTCGTCCATGGCAATAAGTAGGGCCAACTCAAAACTATGCCCTGGTCTAAATCCAAACTGCTCCTGGGTATATTGTTCCAAAGTGCCCCAAAATATTTATTGGAAAAGGCAGCAATGAAAATGGTCTATAATTACTAAGAACCGATGGGTCCTAGGAGGATTTTTTCAAAATAAGAGAGACAATGGCTTTTTTTTCAAGTCTGTGGTACTGTGCCAGAGTTCCACGGCTGATTGTAGATCTGCAGTAGCAGAGGGAAGGAGTCTTCCGCCATACATTTCCAGACCCTGTGCAGCAAGGGATCCAGTGGAGAGCCAGAGGAAGTGGAGCTGGCTAGGGAGAAAAAGCAATCATCAGAGATAGGTCCAGAATGATCTAACGTATACCTAGAGTTGTCACATATATTGACTGTCTCAGGTGACACATAAGTACAGTGAGGAACAGGTGACATAATTGGGCTATTATCAGACAGTGTAGCAACTATAAGTATGGGCACGTTGACTGGGATGCATCCTTGATGTCATCCAGAATCTTTGAAAAATCATTACTCTGGTTCTACTAATTGGAGTTTTGTCTTTTTGGCCCTGTTTCATTTATTAAATTTTGCTCTATTTTTCCAACCTGGTGTGGGATCTTTTTGTGTGTTGTTTTCACTGTTTTACTTTTTGAAATGTTCTACAAATACTTTACACATTGTCTTAAAGTTAAGCCTGACTGCTCTGTGCCAGGCTACCAGGGGGTTGGGCACCGGTTAATTTGGGGTTTGCTTGTGCATTACCCTGAATAGGACTGTAGTTGCTGCTTGACCACAGCACACACCCCAGTCAACCAGTAACCTAATTTCCAACACTGGTGTTCGGCGGTGAGGACTGGACTTGTGTTTGTGCAGCGCAGTACTTTAATTTTGTGTTACACTACCACCTCACATAAATTATCTAAGACCAATTTGAGTGAATTCGCCCCAGTTTTCCTTTTTGATTTTTCAACATTCTCTCTCTGTCTGCTGTGCCATAGTCCACCTCCTCAAGCATGAAGTACTACAGTGTGGCCCAGCTCAAAGGGTTCTGTAAAGAGAGGAGACTTCCAACCAAAAGCACCAATAGGAAGGTGGAATTTCAAAGTCGCTAAGGGCCTGGGTGGAAGGCCAACAGTCACTGGCTACAGCAACTGATGAAGAGGAGGTGGTGGACAGCCAAGGAGAGGATTTGGAATTCAGTCCTGAGGACGAACAGCCTGTAGAGGGGGATGACTTGGCCCCTAATTTGGAGCTCAATGACTGGGAGGGAGAAGTGTCTCTTCCTGTGGCCTGTCCCCAGTGGAGTTGGCAGAGAAGAGGGAGCAGAGAGATTTCAAGCTGGAAATAGTCAGGCTCAGGATGGAGGAAAAGAAAGCTGAGAGGGCCTTGGAGGAGAAAATGTTACTATTGGCTCATAAGCTGACTTTGAGGGAGCTGGATCTCAAGGCCAAGCAGGCAGAGTCCAGCAGTGATGGTAAAAGCAAACCTGCAGTGTCTGAAGGAGACAAGAAGGTCCGCATACCCAGGGATCTGGTGCCCAATTATGTGGTAGATGATGACATAGCCAAATGGCTTGTCGCATATGAGAATCACAGAGAAGCACTGTGAAGGACCAAACCAGATATACCCCCATAAAAGCCATCCTTGTCACCAAGTTTGGACTCACCCCAGAGAAATACTGCATTAGGTTCAGGGACAGCCAGAATCAGTCTTGGGTGAACTTCTTGGACTATGTCAGCAAGGCACTGAATGGTTGGGTGCAGGGCAGCAGCAAGGTAGATGTTTGTGTTGGGCTGTACAGAGCATGATCAGTACCTGTTTTCCAGAGCTACGCCAACACCTAGTTGACAGCAAGCTGACTGACCCTAGGAAGCTTGCTGAGGAGGGGGACCTCTGGGTCAGTAACCCAGTGTTCAAGAAGGTATCTGGCAGTTACCCAAAAAGGGTTGTTCACATGCCCTCCAGCAGAATGAAAGGGAGGTTAAGAAGACCCAGACATATCCCAGAGTAAGGGGGAGGAAAGGGTTCAGATTCCCCTTCTGAGAAACAGGGGGTGGTTCTGGGGGGGTGATCCAGGGACTCCCATTTCTAACCCCACTGCGTTGAGTACTCCAGGTCTGCCCAAAGAAACCACCTACTGGTGGGACCTCTACAGGGGAGCCCAATCTGACCTTGGAGTAAGTAGTCCCCAGGGACAGGTCATAGACCTTGCCATGATCTCCCTTAGGTGGAAGATAGGCTCTGAGGGTGGGGGTTGTCACTTCCACCGGGTGAAAGTGACTGGGATCTCTGTCACTGCTCTAAGAGACACCAGGACTAGCCAGACCATGATAGTGGAAAAGCTAGATTCCCCAGAGCAGTACACAGGTCAGGTGTGTAGGGTAACTCAGGCCAATGGGCAGGACTTTTTCCGCCCTATGGCTCTGGTATCCCTGGAGTGGGGTGGAGAGGTGACCCAGAGGAGGGTCATCATTAGTCCCCAGATGCCCATAGACTGAATTCTAGGGAATGAGTTCCCTCGGTGGAAGGAGAGCTGAGAGGTGGGGTTGTCAAGGGTGCCCTTACCATTCAGGTTTCAGGGGGCACCACTCCCAAGTGAAGGATACAAAAGATCAGATGAAGGTGCAGGGTGAGGAAGGGTTCACGGCTTTCCCCTGTTGAGCCCAAGGGTACAGACCCTGGGTTCAAGGACCAGTTTTGGGATACCACCCCTGAGCTGGTGGAAGGTAGAGTGGAAGAATGGTGCAAGACACCATGGGTTACTGTCCCCCACTATGAGAAACCACAGAGGTCAGAGGCCCTTGGATGGCCTTGGGCCTGGATGTTGACACTGACAGCTGTTAGTGGCCTTTGTTGGTTGCTGTCCTTATGGGCAGAGTTTTCCTTGGGTTGGGGACAGAAGTCTGATCCAAGGGGTGAAGTGGGCCACATTACTTTGTTGGCCGTGGGGTGCTGTCGGTCTAATGAGATGCATCTGTGAGCAAGCTAAGGTTAGGTGCTGCACGGATTAGGAGAACAGATCCCCATGGGTCAGCTCAGTGACTCATGAGAGTATAGACAGAGGAAGCCACTGTCCATGTTCTATCGGCTAAGCAGGGAAGTCCAACAAGATATTGACTAGTCTACCCTGGCTTTATACTAGAGGAGGATGTGTTGGAAATGGCCCTCTCTGCGGGTTCATCCTCAAACCTTTTACCTTTGTCCCTCCTGTTTTTGCTGAATTTGTTTTTGTTGGCTTTTGCACACTGTGCACTTTATAACTGCTAATCATTGCTAAAGTGCTTGCCCTCTCTGCTCAAAAGATGGTGACATTTGCTTATCCTCAATTGGCTTAATTAATTTACTTATAAGTCCCTAGTAAAGTGCACTACAAGTTCAGACAAAATGTTGATCCACATTAGCAAAACACAGACTGACAATGAAAAAATCTTCTCATTTAAGCAGTCATGTCCAAAACCCAATGCATTTCGGGAAAACCCTTCATTGGGGTAACAGAAAAGTAGAGATAAGAGGCGAAAAGGTCTGATGACAGTATGTAAGGGAATAGAGTAATGCTGTGACTATGATACGTATAGCAAGCAACAGGTAGTTACAACTCCTGGATCTCTGTGCTCAAGTGAGCTGCTCACAAGAAGCCTCCACGCCACGAGTATTAATAATAAATAGTCCATGCACAGTGTGCACCCGCAAGGTGTCTGATCTCCCAGCCAAATTAAACCATCTTAACACAACACGTGCTCATGATATTAAATAGGTGGAGTGTTAAAAACAATAATCCGTCAAAAAAGTTCAATGAAATGACAATGCTGTTAGACTTGTTACATCTACAAAACGCTATCAATATGCCCTTAATGTGAAAATAAAATAAAAAACAGGTTCACAAGTATAGCATGCACGATGCAAACAACAGTGAATAACAACAATCTATAAATGCTGTCTTCCTCATAAACATGACAAAATGATGTCTTGCAAGAACGTAGGACAATGAATTACTGAATGTGCACAATGTACTTGTATGCTGCTGAGAGCAATGGGAAAGTGATTTCTTTGGTGGTATAATTGTAATGGGAACACTATACAAAAACTAGAAAACAAAGGACAAAAGTGTTGGAAGAGTAAAATGAGGGGTGAACCAGTAGAACGTGAAAAATGAGGAAACGGTTAACCTCGTGGACTTGCGTGAGGTACTGACCAGATCCAAAATCACACGCAATGCTCTGATATGCTGTATACAACACATATGCCCCGAACGCTTAGCGTTCTATAAACTGAGCACTACCGCAAGTGCAGCTCAAGTCAAAAACCAACAAGGAGAGTTACACTAAATACCAAGCAAAAAAGAACATGCTACCTTGTGAAACGCAGGGTGATGAATCAAAGGATCGCCTTGCTCAACATTTCAATGTCCTCTCAAAAATGTCGCCATGGATGTGCTTCATAAATGAAGTAGTAGGGGTGGGTGCCTTTTAAATAAGCTGTGCTGTTTAGGAGTGTCATGTGACCCAGAGATCAGTGTGATCACGCAGTGAACATAGACAACAGGCTACTAAATATGTGTGTAACATAATCTACTATGTAAAACTCATTGAATACAGAAGAGAATAAGACAATTGGGAATATGAAACACAGAATATATCCATGCCCCATGAATGTGATGCCAGCAACATAATGTAAAGTACCCATACATCGCAATGGTTCAAAAACATTTTTATCTCAGGATAATCAATATGACAGTTTTGCTATGGCTAATTGCAGGAATAGAAAATTGTAACTAGAAACACCAACACATAACCCTATGTCAGTGGTCCTGGTATCACCCAGGTGTTGCATGCTAGGTGCTGCCTGCTACGTGATGCATGCTATATGGTGTTGTAGTCACAGCATTTCCCTACTTCCTTACATACTGTTCTGATCAGACCTTTTTGTCTCTTATCTCTAATTTTCAGGTACCTCTGACGAAGAGTTTTCCCAAAATGGAATGGGTTTTGTACATGACAGTTTAAATAAGATTTTTGCATTGTCAGTCTGTTTTTTTGCAAATGTGGAGCAACATATTGTCTGAAGTTTGAATACCAGCAACATCAATGTCTTCAATAAAGCAACTGAAGTACTGAGGGACATCAATTTTGTCTTAATGAACTGTCTAATCATTTTGATTTGGTCTATATAAGAACCCCGTGGGCCTGTGCACTTGGGGTCTGGTCTACCATTGGTTACCAGCTATTCATCAAATTAATTAATCCTTTTAGCAGGCTCAGACCTTTCTTTCAAACCTATATAAGTCACTCCTAGGATAGGCCCTTCACAGCTCAGGGGCAGGGTGCAATCTATTTAAAAAGTTGGACATATACTTTTAAGTTTTACATGTCTTAGTAATGAAAAACTCTTAAATTCATTTTTACTACTGCAAGGCTTTTCTCCCGCATTGGATAACATTGAAGTTGCCTAATTATATTTTATAAGTGTAATTTCCAAATGGGAAGCGATAACTGATTCTTGTTTGGTGTCTCTGGAATCCTAATTTAAAAGTCGGAATTTAAATTACAACTCTGAAAATGCCACTTTTAGAAAGTTGGCATTTTCTTGCCTTGGCCAGTTGGTGCCTGTAGCCTGACTCGGGTCACATAACTGGGTGTAGTTGTGTATTCCTCTTAAAGAGGCACTCATAATGGGAGCTTAGGTGTTGACAGAATGGGCCATCACTGGCAGGATGGGATTGAGGAGCTGGGCCCAGCCTCACCTACACTTGAATTGCCTGTGTCCTGTCTCCACACAAAGGGCTTAGCGACCCTGCATTACCACTTCAGCCAGATTGGAACCATGACAGGGGAGACATAGAACTCCAAGCACTTCAAAGACACTGTCAAGAAGCTTCTCCCACCTTCCAGAAACATGGCACTAGGGTATAAAAGAAGGACTTCAGACACCAACTATTCAGTACACTTCTGGACCTGTGGATACTCTGCCAGGAAGAAGGACTGGCATCTTGCTACAATTACTGCTACTTTGCTGCCCTGCTGTGCTGACCTGCTGCCTGATAGTCTCTTGCCTTGGTGAGGAGGATTGGACCTACATCTCAGGAACCCAGAGTGCCTCCAAGGGCTAGTTGGCTGGCCTTCTGACTGATCAGAAGCCTCAGGGACATAACAGGCTTTCAACAATCTTGAACCCAGCACCTGTACACTGCCCTCTGTGAGTCCTGCCCTCCCAGGTGGTGTCACCCCAGTCCTGGATCCTTGGAAGTGGGCCTGACGGTGCGTCTGCCAAGCCCAGCTATGGTTCCCCATTCGAAGAGATGAGGAGTGAAGAGACTCCCGGCAAAGCCTCACTGCATAGCTGCCAGCCTCATCAGAAGCGATGCCAAGTGGCACGAGGCCCCACAAAGCCTCACCACACAGCTGGCCTAGCAGAACTGACGCATAGTGATGCCAAGCCCTGCAAAGCCTCGCCACACAGCTCCGCAAGACACGCAAAGTGATGGCAAGTCCCACAAAGCCTCACTGTACAGCTTCTTGAGACCGATGTAAAGCGACGCCAATCCACACCAAGCCTCACTGTACAGCTTCTCCGAACCAACAAGCGAAGCCCTGCAAAGCAATGCTGTGCAGACCTCAGGATTTAAGGTACTGTGTTCAGGGGTCCCAAGTTGGTCACTGTAGTCGGCTCGCACTCCATTGCAGTCGGCCTGAACTTGTGACATTTTGTCCTGGGCCGGCGCGACCAGATAACCACAGTTGGCGTTGGTGCTTTTATGCCCTAATTTCACAATAATGTTTAAAAATCATTACTCCTGTTCTAATGAATAGATTTTTGTTGTGGTTTGTTTATGCCTGACCCTGACTAGGATTCTGGGCCAGCGGGGCTCCTGGCGGTTCTGTCTGGACCAGCGGGCTGCTGCTGGTGGTCCTCTCTGGGCCAGCGGGGCTGCTGGCGGTTCTGTCTGGACCAGCGGGGCAGCTGGTGGTCTTCTCCACTGTGGTGATCTTCCCAGACTTGCAGAGTTTCTTGTGCCCCTTCCCCACCTTGGAAGGTGTCGCTGCACACTCCCACCTATGCCCCTGGGAGCGGCTTTGCTGGCTGTTGTCTTCTCCCTCTCCCGCCGGGCACTGGCCAACTTTTGATGCTTGACAGGTGGGGGACTGTCCGTGCTGTGGCTCCTTGCCACACTGGCTGCCCTGCTGCCTGGTGCACTCCAGAATCCGGTGACTACTGGCACCACTGGTCCCGGAGATGTTGTGGCTGGGGTGCTAGGTTGGGACCTGGAGAGTCGGGCCCTAGGAGACTGACGGGGTGGGGGAGGTGAGGGAAAGATGTCAAGGGTGGCCAGGAAATGTTTCTTAGGAACACTGGGACGGGTAGCTGGAGGGGGTTTGGGAGTGGAGGAAGAGGTTGTGGTTGTAGGAGGTGTACGTTTGGTGACTTTGGGTGAAGGTGCATGCGCTGGAGGCTGTCGTAAGGTGGATGGCTGTTGGGTGGGTGTGTGCCTGTGTTTGTGTACCTTGGGAGGTGGCGTCACAGACACACTGAGAGAGGACACAGGGGATGTGTGAATGGTAGTGGGGGTGGTGACTGCACGTGAGCGGGGTGTGGTGGTGGGTGTGCTGGTGATGGACGTAGTGGCAGTAGATGTAGTGCATGCAGGTGTGAGTGGAGACGAGACTGGGAGGGAGGAGGGAGACGAGGAGGAGGGGGACATAGTGGAGGCAGTGGATGTTGGTATTTCTGCATGTGTGTGATGCTTGCGTGAGTGCCTGTGGGATGTGTGGTGCTTATGTTTGCCTTAGTTTCCCTTGTGTGTTGAGGTGTGTGCATGCTGGTCTGATGTGTGCTTGGGGTAGGCTGAGGTACAGGGGATTGGGTCTGGGTGGAGGAAGTTGGAGGGGGAGGCTAGAGACAGGGACAATGGCTGCCATCAGTGCTGAGGCCAGAGTCTGAAAAGCTCGCTGAAGGGCTGCCTGACCAGAATGAATGCCCTCCAGGAACACATTGGTTTGTTGCAAATGTCTCTCTACACCCTGGATGGCATTCAAAATGGTAGACTTCCCAGCAGTGAGGGACCTGAGGAGGTCAATGGCCTCCTCACTGAGGGCAGCAGGGGTGACAGGGGCAGGGGCTGAGGTTCCTGGGGCGTAGATGCCCACCCTCCTGGGTGAGCGGGCACAGGGCAAAGGCTGAGGGGCTGCTGGGAGGGCGGTGCTGGGGGGGGGGCCGCTGTACCTGTAGATGCGGGGGGCACAGATGAGGCCGCCACCACAAGGGAGCTCCAATCAGAGGACGAGTCCATATCGCTGGTGTCAGCTCCTGTCCCCGCCGTGGAGCTCCCCTCGCCAGCCGTCCCACTGGTGAAATCAGAGTCCGTAGTGTCGCCCTCCAGGGCCATGTGGGATGCAGCTCCCTCCTACTCCGGTGCCACTGCTCCTACACCTGATGATGCTAATGCACACATGTACAGGGAGACCACAAAAAGGGGGGGGAGACAGAAGAAAGACAAGTTGAGTGCATGCATTACCGCTACCGTTGGCGGGCACAACAGACACATAAGCCCCTGCACTACGCCGCGCACTTGGGGTCCACTATTCAATGCCTGGTAAATGGCCTACAAAGCTATGGCCGATATCTGCACACATGGATGTCACAGGAGCCAGACTACGTGTAGTTGGCATTGTACCCAGGTGGGGAAGGTGCCACAGGGCCTGCCTGAAAAAGGGGACTTAACTAGCACACTCACCCTGGCCTAGGGAAACCCACAGCCCACCTCCCCCACCCAGACATCTCCACTGCGCGCTGAATCAGCAGAATGAGAGTGTACTCACCCCCTTGTTGCTGCTGTGATGCCCTCAAGCGCCCATCCAACTCTGGGTACGCCACCGCCAGGATCCTGAACATCAGGGGGGGTCATGTTGCAACGGGCACCCCTCCCACGTTGAGAGGCCATCCCCAGCTGGGCCTCCGCCATCTTCTTGCTCCAGCGGCGAATGTCCTCCCATCATTTACATCAGTGGGTGCTCCGTCTGTGATAGACCTCCAGGGTCCGGAAGTCCTTGGCGATGGCATGCCAAATATCCTTCTTCTGGTGGGCGCTGACCTACAGGAATTACACAGGGAAAAAAGAGAAGTTATTACCAACTGCACCGTCACAGTCATTGGCCCGCATCCCTTCCCTTGACATGTGGCACATGCACTCACCGTCGTTTCATGCACGCTTCATTCTCCCCCCCTCTCTTTCATCCACCACACTCCACACAGGCATTGCCCATACAGCATGCTCCCAATGTACTTACCTGTTTGTCTGGAGGACTGTAGAGTAGCGTTTACTGGGGGAGGACCCCATCCACAAGTTTCTCCAACTCCTCCGTGGTGAAGGCAGGGGCCCTTTCCCCAGATGCACGAGCCATTGTCTCTTCCAGACTGAGGTCACAGCAGCACTTGCAGTGTAGGTCCTCTCCTGTCGAAGATCAGGTATCGAGTGATTGAAGTGATAGAAAATGGCGGTCACGTCCGCGGCGGTGTGTACCGTCACCACCGGCAAACATCGTCATTGGTTCCTGGGACCCATAGGGTCCAATGTTAACCAATGCAGAATTGCGCTGCGGTGCTTGACCGCCTATCGCGACGGTGTACAACGCCAGCGCAGTTACCTCACATCCCATTGTCCCACTTTACAGGTCAGGCAGCTGCCATTTCAGGGGCCCACATGCCTTGATTTATAACTGCTCACACATACCTAGGCCTTGGCTCAACACTCATACAGGCAAAATTTGGGTTATGAATGGTTTTCTGAGTAAGCTGTCTTTACGTACCTCTGAGTTGGTTGACTCTGTGCTCGCTGTTGTCCCTCATAGGCACCGTCTGCTGGGACATGTGAGGAGATGGCGGCATCCTCCGGTGTACAGACCGCTGGTGGACCTGTCGACAATGGAGGAAAGACATGTAATCATCACCTACAGGCTTGATCGTGCCACAATCCAGGAACTGTGTGCCCAGTTGGAGCCAGACCTGATGTCAGCTATCCGCCATCCTACAGGAATCCCCCCTCAAGTGCAGGTGCTGTCAGTACTCCATTTCCTTGCAAGTGGGTCATTTCAAACTACAGTGGCCATAGCATCAGGGATATCCCAGCCTATGTTTTCCAACTTGTTGTCCAGAGTGTTGTCTGCCCTGCTGAAACACATGCGGAGCTACATCGTGTTCCCTCAGGTGGAGGATTTGCCTACAGTGAAAGGTGACTTCTATGCCCTAGGACATATCCCCAACATCATAGGTGTCATTGATGGGACACATGTGGCCTTGGTCCCCCCCGCAGGAGTGAACAGGTGTACAGAAACCGGAAGAGTTACCATTCGATGAATGTGCAGATGTTGTGTTTGGTCGACCAGTACATCTCCCATGTTAATGCCAAATTCCCTGGCTCAGTGCATGACGCTTACATCCTGCGGAATAGCAGCATCCCTTATGTGATGGGGCAACTCCAGAGGCACCGTGTGTGGCTATTAAGTGAGCACCTGGAACAAAATCGTTGGAAATAGTTGTCTGGGTCTTGGGATATCCCTACAGGTTAGTGTGTGTCTAACAGTTGTCCCTCGCCATTTACAGGTGACTCTGGTTACCCCAACCTGTCATGGCTACTGACCCAGTGAGGAATCCCAGGACAAGGGCAGAGGAACACTACAATGAGGCCCATGGGCGAACTAGGAGGATTATAGAGCGGACCTTCGGCCTCCTGAAGGCCAGGTTCAGGTGACTCCATATGACAGGTGGTTCCCTATTCTACTCACCAAAGAAGGTGTGCCAGATCATCATGGCCTGCTGTATGCTTCACAACTTAGCTTTGCGACAACAGGTGCCTTTTCTGCAGGAGGATGGTCCAGATGGAGGTGTTGTGGCAGCTGTGGAGCCTGTGGACAGCGAAGACGAAGCAGAAGAAGAGGACGTCGACAACAGGGACTCTGTGATCCTGCAATACTTCTAGTGAGACACAGGTAAGAATACAAACCTGCCTACTAAATGTACTTTAACACTACTACCTTTCTACTGTCTGTCCTTTTCACCCAGTGTATGGTCACTGAGTTGTCACTTTCCCTTACGATTTCACAGATGTGGGTCCCACTGTGTGACATCTGCTTTCTTTCCTCATGGACTATAGCTGTGTGACATAGGTATGCTGACATTATAATTGAAAGAGCATTTTATCACTGTAGTTGCTAATACAACCTTTAAAAATCACAGACAGACTCCAGATTGTTTTGTGCTTTAAGGGTGTTTATTTAAGTGCTAAATAGTGGAGGGGGTTGTAAAATGGTGAGGGGTGATGGTGGAGGAATGTCCATGGCAGAGTCCAGTCTATTAGTCTCACAGGTGCATTGTCCAAAGGGGCATAAGAAGTGGAGCTGGGGCAGTTTGAGGATGGACAGGGTGACAAGGTTGGACAAAAGGATGCCATTCAGGGTGTTCTCTTTCTTTGTCCTGGATCTCAGGGACCGTTTGTGGGTGGTTCTCCCTCTGCAAGGGGTGGGGTGCTGGTGTGGTGGTCCTGTGGCAGTGCCTCCTGTCCACTAGCGCCGCAGAGGTGGTGGGCAGTTCATCGTCCAGGCTAGTGTCAGGGGCCCCTTGTTGTGCCACAGTGTCCCTCCTGGTGTTGAGGACTTCCTTCAGCACCCCTACGATGGTGCCTAGGGTGGAATTGATGGATCTGAGTTCCTCCCTGAAGCCCAAATACTGTTCCTCCTGCAGCCGCTGGGTCTCCTGAAACTTGGCCAGTACCGTTGCCATCGTCTCCTGGGAATGGTAGTAGGCTTCCATGATGTTGGAGAGGGCCTCGTGGAGAGTGGGTTCCCTGGGCCTGTCCTCCCCCTGTCGCACAGCAGCCCTCCCAGTTCCCCTGTTTCCCTGGGCCTCTGTCCCCTGGACTGTGTGCCCACTGCCACTGCCCCCAGGTCCCTGTTGTTGTTGTTGGGGTGGTGGGTTAGCCTGGGTTCCCTGTAGTGGTGGACACACTGCTTATTGACGTGTCCTGGGGACAGAGGTATGGGCCCGTTGGGTGGGTGCTGTGCTGGTGTTTCCAGAGGGGGGAAGCTCTGTGGTGGCCTGTGACTGTATCAGGGGAACCAACTGTCCCGAGGTCCCAGATGGGCCGGGGCGGTCATCAAGATCCAGTTGGACAGAGCTGCTGTCATCACTGTGGGCCTCTTCTGTTGGTGGTGTGGACATGTCTGGACCCTCCTGTGTGGTGACGTTGGGTAGGGGTCCTGCAGGGGTATAAAAGCATGATTATTGTATGTGCCATGGTGTGCAATGGGTGGGTGACCGTGTACCCCAGTGCTTGCATTTCTGTGAGGGACCTTGTGTGATGGTGGTTTAGGGAGGTGTATGGGTATGTGCAGTGGCCATGCTTTGGTGATGGGTGTCCATGCTTTGTTGTTGCATGCAGGGCTTGGTGTTGGGATGTGTGGTTTGTGATATTGGGATATTTGTGAGGAGTTGGAGTGATGGGGGTGAGGGCGAAGGTGGGGGTATGTGATAGCATGCAGGTAGGGTGGGGGATATAGTAGTAGAGAATTGCCTTACCAGAGTCCATTCCTCCATCTACTCCTGCGAGGCCCTCACGGTGCAGAATAGCCAAGACTTGCTCCTCCCATGTTGTTAGATGTGGGGGAGGAGGTGGGGGTCCGCCGCCAGTCCTCTGAACCGCAAGGTGGTGTCTTGATACCACAGAACACACCTTCCCCCGTAGGTCATTCCACCTCTTCCTGATGTCTTCCCTATTTCTTGGGTGCTGTCCCACTGCGTTGACCCTGTCTACTATTCTTCGCCATAGCTCCATCTTCCTAGCTATGGAGGTGTGCTGCACCTGTGATCCGAATACCTGTGGCTCTACCCGGACGATTTCCTCCACCATGACCCTGAGCTCCTCCTCAGAGAACCTGGGGTGTCTTTGCCGTGCCATGGGGTGGTGTGTGGGGTGATGTGTGGGGTGATATTTAGTGGTGTATTGTGTGAGGTGCGTGGAAGTTATGTGGGTGATGGTATTGTGTGCCTGTGGATGCTTGGTTGTAGTTTGTAGTGTCTCTCTCTGGCCTTCTTTCGGGATTTTGGTCGTAGGGGTTTGTGGGTGATGTGGGTGTGTGTTTTATATTGTATTGGGTGTGTGGGAGTGGTGTGTGTATGTGTATCAGGTGTGTGTATTTGTAATTGTCCAATGTGGTCGTGTTTTGTATATGTGTGTGTATTTTGAGCGCGGCGGTGTGTACCGCCAATGGAATACCGCGGTTGAAAGACTGCCACGTGGATTCGTGGGTCGTGATAGTGTGGGCGTATTCCTGTTGGCGTGACGGTGGATGTTTTGTTTTCGCCAGTTTATCACTGACCTTTGGTGTGGCGGACTTGTGTGGGTGTCTAAATTTTGGCAGATTCCGAGCTGTGGGTCATAATGACTGTGGCGGAATTCTGCTGCCACAGCGGTGTGTTGGCGGTCTTCTGCACGGCGGTAAGCGTCTTTTACCACCAATGTTGTAATGAGGGCCTCTATGTTCTACATTTTTAATACTGTTGTATATGTGTAAAGCATTGAAAAATACATTTACGGTGCCAGATTCAAATAAAAAGTCAATAGCAGAGGTTATAATAACATTTGTATTTCTCATAAATAATGACAAGGACAGAAGAACATGGCAATAATTTCATTTAGTAACTGACAAGAATAGAAAAGTGCACTCTCACTCGAGCAAAGATTGTTCCCAACACAAAGCCGTCCTGGTCCCAACACAAAGCCGTCCTGACTTAAGTGCCTAACCTTGGAGTACAGGTAAGCATGCATAAAAGATTTATTTGTTTTTTATTTTGGCTGTCTTACAAATTGTTAGCAGTTTTGTATGTGTAAACAATGCAAAACAGTCAGCCTCCAAACGTTTTCTTAAAATAGTACTCTTGCACCATCTCTTAAACTGATATTTTGTACTCTCGATATATATAATGCCAAAGGCATCCATGACAAATGAAATTAAGCTGGTAAAACTATCATCAATATTCCCGCATCCTAGTTCCTTAAAAAAGGAATTACCACAGCAGCCAAGATTCTAGTTAACCAATGCTATTCGAATTGCATGTAATTTGTGCTATACCGCTATAAACAAAGTTAACCATAACCAATTTAATCCAAAAACATTAAGGGACATAGACTTTCTCACCAATAAATAGCATATCAATAAAAGACTTTCCACTGTTGATGTACTTCTTGTAGTAACATACTCTCTAATGATCCATATGTAACCAAAGAGAAAGCTTTGGCAATCTAGACTCATTACAGGGCGTACATTTTCTGACAATCAAAACCATTTACAAAGCTCAGTAGACCCCGTCCTATTCATGCTGCTTTACAGCATTTGCTTTTGAATATGACCTTGTGTACTAAGATTTATTTTAAATAGCCTACCTAGATGAACATATTTCTGGACTATTTCTATCCAAAACCTGTCAATACACTAGAAAAGAACCTTTCTTACAGAGGAGTTTCTAAAATTCTCCGTTTTTATTTTTGAGACATTTATTTGGAGGTAATGTTTAGTGATGAAGTACTGCAGCAATAGTAATCTCGTCTGAAGACTTTCTAAGGCCAAATTCAAAAACATAATGTAGTCATCATACATTAATAGATTAATCAGTTGTGTGCCCAATTTGTCGTAAAGGATTGTGTTTTTTTTATTCTGCTAGAAGAAATGGCAGGCACAGAAAGAACAGGAAGGGAGCGACTCCATTTTTAATCAGAAAGGGAGCACAAAATGTATTTGTGCATGGAACCCAGTTGCACCTTGATCCAACTGAGAATAGGTTTTTCAGGGAAATCATTAGTGGTAATGATTCCTCCAATTTTCCAACTTTGACAATAATAAACGGTAATCAACCTCATCAAATGCAGATGTAAAATCTATAAAGGACACATAAAATGCTGTTTTCTGTAAATACGTTTTTTTCACAAAGCAGTTTGAGAGACAGGATATTGTCTATGGTCGAATAGTTGGATCTGATTCTGAAACCATATCGCTCAAAGGTAAATAAGGCTAGGTTAGACCCCCAAAGTTTTAGAAATTATTTCGAATCCATATAATGAAAACGCCCCCTCCCACCCAATACAGACCTTGCAGCTCTAGCAGAACGACGTAACTTAGAAGCAAAATCCGTTGAGCAAAGAAAACTGAGATCAGCTCAGTTTCAGAGAAGTACAAGCCTGATTAGCGATGGGAAAGGATATTTGGATAATGCACTAGACATGTGCCCGTGACTCTTCGGAAATTGGAACAAACCTCTTCAATACATTCTTTCTTACCCATCGTTTTAGGTGCCAGGTACCGACATTACAACCAGGGTCCCGTTTCTATGTGCATCATTAACACTAGACAAAGAATGCACCATTTGATTATCCTTTTCACAGTGTGTTAAATGTCCGGCTTGTCTTTTGAGTAAACCGGATTTACAAGTTACATTTATCAGAAGTTCAACTGGCAGTACTCATCGATTGTCTAATATCGTGAGTATCAGTGCCAGGAACCAATTTAGAATAGAACTGGAAGGGTTAACGGATGTATCTAGGAAATCATACAACCGGTCATTAATTAAATGTGTATGCGGACTGTGGTATTTAATTGCAGGGTTGCAGGTTGTTTAAACTGTCTCAACTATCAGGAGGAGTCAACAATACTTAATCTCTGTTCAGAATTAACTTTTATGGGGAAAAGACACTGAGTATGGTCGATGTCTGCCTTTTCTTCAACTTCTGAACTGGAAACATCTAAATATACTGATACACAAACGACTGTTGACATGAGACGAATCCTATTCCGTGTGTGGCGTCCGGGGGTGTTGCCTGTATACCTATGGATTTCTAGTGTCCATCATTTACTCTCTTCTGTAGCCCAGACTCAACATATTATTATCTGTGTCTAAGTTTCTATTTCTAGCGTTCATTAAAGCCTAAAACTTCGACCCATTCTTGTGGGTCCCCTTCAGCGGATGTCACCACACAGCTAGACTTCATAGCCTTCTGTCTGCTACTTCATTTTCATTTCTTTAGTGCTCATACGCAAAGGTTCTTTGTATTTTCTTAAAAAACAACAAATAAAACAATTAAAATTGAAGTACAGAAGTAGGGCTAAATGAGGTAGGCCTAACATATTTTACAAATCCTAAAAGAGAGAAGACGTTTTCACAGATAAGGAGAACGTTCTATCACCATAAGTGACAGTTCTGACTTTGGGAATTTATAGAAATACTTGATAAGGTGAGTGAAGGCCACCTCAACCGTTGCATTCTGAATTGGGATGTTAAAAAGCCTGGCGGCCTCATTCATGCAAAAAACAATAAATCTGCACAAGCTTTGTTCAGGTATTCTGACTCCTGCCCAGTGCTTAATTTGTGGTTGTTGTTTCCGGTGCTGAGCACCTGCACTTATTTGTGAGGGCCGGGGCTTATTCTTATGCCTCAAGCCTCAAGCATTTGCTGCGAGCAAAAGACACTTATGGGAAAGACGGAATAAGGAAAAACTAAAAAGCGTCATAAAGGGAGAAGGTAGAAAGTTGCAGGATGAGTTGAAGGTGTTGGGGTGTCCATGAATGGATTGAAGAGGCCAGAGATGGCTTCAGAATTACACTGCCTCAGTATTCAGTGCTGGCAGATTTAATTACAGCAGCCACGTAGGGCTTTGAGCACCAGCACCTCTTTATTTACAAATTAAGCAATGCTCCTGCCCACAATCATAAAAATGGTGCAGACACAGAGATCGATTCAGGCTGTTCATCTGGCATCCAGTCACAACAGCTGAAAAAGCAGGCTGTTTCAACAAATCTGGCTACCTGACTTTTCAACGTGTTTTTAACGCTAAGCAGCTAATCAGATAGGATTGGCAGCACCACCAAGCACGTGCTCTTCATCACAGAGTGGATGGGTAGTCATCATTGCCCTGTTTGTTTGTATGTTCTTGTGTAAGGAGATACCAGAAATGCATAATCTGGTGATCTGGTTGGCGTACTGGAGATAAAACAAAAGTAATTTCTCTCTATCCTAATGTCGGTCAGTGAACCTCATGTCAGTGTCCAAATGACAATGTATTCTCTGAAATGTCAATATTATGTGTCCCAATGTCATAGTGTCAGAGGAGGTATCAGTTTCTTAATGTTGTTGCCCAGTGTCACCCTTTCTATGTCACTCTTCACATGCCAGTGACCCAGGTCAATGTCAATGTCGCACTATCCGTTTATGTGTTGTTGCCCCTGTTCATGTCAACAACCTTTTTGTGAATGTTCCATCGTTAAGTTCCCATGTCATTATCCTCTTGGTAAAGTCCCAATGCGCCAGTGTCCCAAAATCGGTGCTAAGCTTTCTGTGTTTATTATTGGTGACCTTATGGCAGTGTCCTTGAATACTCTTGTAGCAGCTTGTGGTCCTGTGTCAGTGCCACATTGGCCATGTCAGAACCCCCATGTCATTGTTAAAGTGTCAGTTTCATTGGCTCTATGTCGTTATTTCAGTGCCCGCAGGTCAGCTGCCTTGTGTCAGCATCCTTATGCCATTATTGGCACACCTGTGTCCAAATGTCAGATCATGATATTTGCCCACATTGCACATCACACATAGGCTTCTTCTAATTGCTAGGAAAAAAGAAAAATAGCAAACATGAGAGGGACAAAAGTCCCCTTATGACCAAGGCGAAGTGATTTAAGGACTGTGTTCAATTCCAATGGTAACAAGCAATAATTACAATTTTCTGATGAGGAAAATGTAATTGCCTCGGACACAAGAGTTTCTTGGGATTTTTATGAGAAGATTGTGGTGTTTCACTGCATGTATGCACAAATTCTATCTTATTTCACATTCATTGGTAGATTTAGTCAGGAGCCATTCTCAAATGGTGTCAGGGTTATGCTTGCAAGGTCTTTCACTTCCCTCTGCATGATCTAGTGCTATCTTTGCAGATGGTGTAAGAATTTGGTTTCCGATCTCGCTATTTGTAATCTAATCCCGCAATTTGTAAGGTGCATAACGTTCCTGTGAAGTTTGGGGAGGCAGTTCCCAGAAAACTCAAGAAACTGTGTCAAAGGACATTATGGGCCTCATTAAGACTTTGGCAGTCATCCGACCACCATATTAAGAAACACACACTGAAGACCGCCACTAAACAGCCACAAATCCAACACTGCCAGGACACAGGTGGGTGGAAAAGAGGCCGTTCCACCACCAGCACCCCAGCCCGACAACTTACCACCCACCAGATTATGGCCCTCATTACATCGGCGGTAAATCCCGCTTACCGCCGTGCAGAAGACCGCCAACACACCGCTGCGGCCGCGGCATTCCGCTACAGCTATTACGACCCACTGCTCAGAAACCGCCAAAATCTAGACACCCACAGAAGTCCGCCACACCAAAGGTCAGCGATAAACTGGTGATAACAAAACCTCCACCGTCACGCCAACAGGAATACGCCCACACTATCACGACCCACGAATCCACGCGGCGGTCTTTCAACCGCGGTATTCCATTGGCGGTACACACAGCTGCGCTCAAAATACACACACTTTTACAAAACACTACCACATTGGACAATTACAAATACACACACCTGATACATATACACACACCACTCCCACACACCCAATACAATATAAAACACACACCCACATTACCCACAAACCCTTACTATCCAAAAATCCGAAGAAGGCCAGAGAGACAGCAAAGCAAAGACAACACCAGCATACAGAGGCAGACAACAACATCACACATACACATCCACGCACAAAACACTACACACCCCTAAACATCACCCCACACATCACAAAGCACACCATCTCACACATCACCCACACCACCCCAAGGCACCGCAAAGACACTCCAGGTTTTCTGAGGAGGAGCTCAGGGTCATGGTGGAGGAAATCATCCGGGTAGAGCCACAGCTATTCGGATCACAGGTGCAGCACACCACCATAGCTAGGAAGATCGAGCTATGGCGCAGAATCATGGACAGGGTCAACGCAGTGGGACAGCACCCAAGAACACAGGATGACATCAGGAAGAGGTGGAATGACCTACGGGGGAAGGTGAATTCCGTGGTCTCAAGACACCACATGGCGGTTCAGAGGACTGGTGGCGGACCCCCTCCTCCTCCCCCACAACTAACAACATGGGAGGAGCAGGTCTTGGCTATACTGCATCCTGAGGGCCTCACAGAAGTAGCTGGAGGAATGGACTCTGGTAAGTTAAATCTTTAACTACTTCATTCCCCACCCTACCTGCATGCTATCACATACCCCCACCCTCGCTCTCACCCCATCACTCCAACTCCTCACATATGTCCCACTATCACAATCCACACATCCCAACACCAAGCCCTGCATGTAACAACAAAGCATGGACACCCATCACCAAAGCATGTCCACTACACATACCCACACAGACCCCTAAACAATTATCACACAAGCTCCTACACAGGAATGGAAGCACTGGGGTGCAGGGTCACCCACCCATTGCACACCATGGCACACACAGATACTAAAACTATGCATTTACACCCCTACAGGACCCATACCCAACGTCACCGGACAGGAGGTTCCAGAGATGTCCACTCCTCCCACAGAAGAGGCCCACAATGATAACAGCAGCTCTGTCCAACTGGATCTAGATGACCAGACCTGCCCATCTGGGACCTTAGGACAGTTGGTTCCCCTCACACTGGCACAGGCCACCACAGAGTCTCCCCCTCAGGAAACACCAGCACAGCACCCACCCAGCGGGCCCATACCTCTGTCCCCAGGACACGTCAAGCAGCAGTGTGTCCACCACTACAGGGAACCCAGGCTAACCCACCACCCCAAGAACAGCAGGGACCTGGGGGCAGTGGTAGTAGGCACACGGTTCAGGGGCCAGAGGCCCAGGAACACAGGGGAACTGGGAGGGCTGCTGTGCGACAGGGGGAGTACAGGCCCATGGAACCCACTCTCCATGAGGCCCTCTCCAACATCATGGGAGCCTACTATCATTCCCAGGAGACGATGGCAACGATACTGGCCAAGTTTCAGGAGACCCAGCGGCTGCAGGAGGAACAGTATTTGGGGTTCAGGGAGGAACTCAAATCCATCAATACCACCCTGGGCACCATTGTAGGGGTGCTGAAGGACCTCGTCAACACCAGGAGGGACACTGTGGCACAACAAGGGGCCCCTGACACTAGCCTGGACGATGAACTGCCCTCCACCTCCGCCGGCGCTAGTGGACAGGAGGCCCCACCACAGGACCACGACACCAGCACCCCACCCCCTGCAGATGGATAACCCCCCCCCAAACAGTCCCTGAGATCCAGGACAAAGACGGAGAACAATGCCAAGACCCCCACCAAGAAATGAGACCCCCCTGATTGTCATCCTTCTGTCCCACTTTGTCACCCTGTCCATCCTTAAACTGCCCTAGCTCCACTTCCTATGCCCCTTTGGACTATGCACCTGTGAGACAAATAGACTGGACTCTGCCATGGACATTCATCCACCATCACCCCTGACCATATTACAACCCCCTCCATTTGTTTGCACTGAAATAAACACCCATGAATCACAAAACAAGCTGGAGTCAGTGTGTGCTTTCACAAATTTGTATTAGCAATAACTAAGGAAAATAGCAATGTCCATTCTATTGTCAGCATACCTATGTCACACAGCTATAGTCCATGAGGTTACATAGCAGAGGTCACACAGTGGGACCCACATCTGTGAATCGAAAGGGGAAGTGACAAATCAGGGTCCATACAACGGGTGAACGTGACAGACAGATGAGAGGTATAACAATTTTATCAGATGTAGGAGGCAGTGATGTCTTCTTACCTGTGTCTCACTGGAAGTATTGATGGATCACGGTGTTTCTGTTGTCTATGTCCTACTCTTCTGGTTCCTCTTCGTCACTGTCCACAGGCTCCACAGCTGGCACAAGATCTCCATCTGAACCATCCTCCTGCAGAAAAGGCACCTGTCGTCGCAAAGCCAAGTTGTGCAGCATACAGCAGGCCACGATGATCTGGCACACCTTCTTTGGTGAGTAGGAGAGGGAACCACCTGTCATATGGAGGCACCGGAACCTGGCCTTCAGGAGGTCAAAGGTCCTCTTTATAACCCTTCTAGTTTGCCCATGTGCCTCATTGTAGCGTTCCTCTGCCCTTGTCCTGGGATTCCTCACTGGGTACAGTAGCCATGACAGGTTGGGGTACCCAGAGTCATCTGCAAATGTCGAGGGACAACTGTTAGACACACACTAACCCTTAGAAACAACCCCAGACCCAGACAACTATTCACACTGTATAGGGTCCATGTCCTCATCTAATAGCCACACACAGTGCCTCTGGAGTTGCCCCATCACATAAGGGATGCTGCTATTCCTCTGAATGTAAGCGTCATGTACTGAGCCAGGAAATTTGGCATTCACATGGGAGATGTACTGGTCAGCCAAACACACCATCTGCACATTCATTGAATGGTAGCTCTTCCGGTTTCGGTACACCTGTTCACTCCTGCGGGGGGGGGGGGGACAAAGGCCACATGTGTCCCATCAATTGCACCTATGATGTTGGGGATATGTTCCAGAGCATAGAAGTCACCTTTCACTGTAGGCAAATCCTCCACCTGAGGGAACACGATGTAGCTGTGCATGTGTTTCAGCAGGGCAGACAACACTCTGGACAACACGTTTGAGAACATAGGCTGGGACATCCCTGATGCTATGGCCACTGTAGTTTGAAAAGACCCACTTGCCAGGAAATAGAGTACAGAGAGGACCTGCCCTAGAGGGGGGATACCTGTGGGATGGCGGATAGCTGACATCAGGTCTGGCTCTAACTGGGCACACAGTTCCTGGATTGTGGCAAGATCAAGTTACATGTCAATTACATGTCGCTCTTCCATTTTCGACAGGTCCACCAGCGGTCTGTACACCGGAGGATGCCGCCATCTCCTCACCTGCCCCAGCGGACGTGCTCTATGGATAAGAACAGCGAGCAGAGGGTCAGCTAACACTGAGGTACGAAAACACAACTTTTTTGCACACATTTGTCAATCCGCTATGTGTCTGTCTTAGTGTGTATGCAAGGCCTAGATATGTGTGACGCATTTAAAAATAATGCCATGTGGCCCCCTGAAATGGGGGCTGCCTGACCTGTAAGGTGGGACAATGGGATATGAGGTAACTGCGCTGGCGTTGTACACCGTCGCGGTAGGCGGTCTAAGACCGCGGCGCAATCCTGCATTGGTTAACATTGGGCCCTATGGGTCCCAGGAGCCAATGACGATGTACGCCGGCGGTGACGGTACGCACCGCCGCGGACGTGACCACCAATTTCTGTCTGTTCACTCACTTGATACCTGATCTGCGACAGGAGAGGACCTACACTGCAAGTGCTGCTGTGACCTCAGTCTGGAAGCGACAATGGCTCAAGTGTCTGGGGAAAGGGCCCCTGCCTTCACATCGGAGGAGCTGGAGAAACTTGTGGATGAGGTCCTCCCCCAGTACACGCTACTCTACGGTCCTCCAGACAAACAGATGAGTACACTGTGAGCATGCTGTATGGCCAATGCCTGTTTGGAGTGGTGTGGATGGGAGATAGGGGGGGGGAATGCGGCGTGCATGAAACAACGATGAGTGCATGTGCGTCAGGGCAAGGGTGGGAACATGGGCCAATGACTGTGACGGTCCGGACGGTTATAGTTTCTCCTTTTCCCCTGTACTATTCCTGTAGGTCAGCGCCCACCAGAAGAAGGATATTTGGTGTGCCATCACCAAGGACGTCCGGGCCCTGAGGGTCCACCACAGACGGAGCACCCACTGCTGTAAAAGATGGGAGGACATTTGCCGCTGGAGCAAGAAGATGGCGGAGACACAGCTGGGGATGGCTTCCCAACGTGGGAGGGGTGCCCGTCGCACCATGACCCCCCTGATGTTCCGGATCCTGGCGGTGGCGTATCCAGAGTTGGATGGGCGCTTGAGGGCATCAAAGCAGCCACAAGGGGGTCAGTACAGTCACATTCATCTGATTCAGCGCGCATGGGAGGTGTCTGGGTGGGGGAGGTGGGCAGTGGGTTCCCCTAGGCCAGGGCGAGTTTTGCAGGCAAGGTCTCTTCGTGAGGCAGGCTATGTGGCACCCCACCCCACCAGTGTTAAGAGCCATCTACCCCTAGTTAGGCTCCTGTGACTTCCATGTGTGCAGCAATCGGGCGTAGGCCTTGTACCCCATGGCCCTGTGATTAATTTGGGAACTCTAAGTGCATGGCGTAGTGCAGAGGCCTGCTGTGTCTGTAGTGTCCGCCAACCGTAGCGGTACTGCATGCACTGAACATGTCTTTCTGCTTTCTTTCCCCCCCTTTTTGTGGTCTCCCTGTTCTTGTGTGCATTAGCATCATCACGCGGAGGAGCAGTGCCACCGGAGCAGGAGGGAGCTGCATCCCACATGGCCCTGGAGGGCGAGATTACGGACTCCGAATTCACCAGTGGGACAGAGGGCGAGGGGAGCTCCACAGCGCGGACAGGAGCTGAGACCAGCGACACAGACTCCTCCTCTGATGGGTGCTCTCTTGCGGTGGCGGGCCCCTCTGTGCCCACCGCATCTACAGGTACAGCTGCTACCCCCCTACCAGCACCGCCCTCCCAGCAGCCCCTCAGCGTGTGTCCCGTGGCCAGTCACCCAGGAGGGTGGGCATCTCCTTCGCCCCAGGCACCTCAGCCCCTGCCCCTGTCAGCCCTGCTGCCCTCAGTGAGGAGGCCATTGACCTCCTCAGATCCCTCACTGTTGGGCAGTCTACCATTCTGAATGCCATCCATGGTGTAGAGAGGCAGTTGCAAATGACCAATGCATACCTGGAGGGCATTCATTCTGGTCAGGCAGCCCAACAGCAAGCTTTTCAGACTCTGGTCTCAGCACTGATGGCAGCCATTGTTCCCGTGGCCAGCCACCCCCCTCCAACTTCCTCCACCCAGACCCAATCCCCAGTACCTCAGCCTATCCCAAGCACACCATTAGACCAGCATGCACACACCTCAACACACAAGGGTAGCTCTGGCAAACATAAGCACCACACATCCAACAGGCACTCACACAAACATCATACCCATGCAGACACACCAACAGCCACTGCCTCCACTGTGTCCCCCTTTCCACGTCTCCCTCCTCCCTCCCTGTCACGTCTCCACTCACACCTGCATGCACTACATCCTCAGCCACTACCTCCATCACCAGCACGTGTATCACCACACACCGCTCACGTGCACTCACCACCCCCACTACCATTCACACATCCTGTGTGTCCTCTACCAGTGTGTCTGTGAGCCCACCTCCCAAATTGCACAAACGCAGTCACACACCCACCCAACAGCCATCCACCTCACAACAGCCTCCAGCCCATGCACCTTCACCAAAAGTCAGCAAACGTACACCTCCTACAACCACTACCTCTTCCTCCACTCCCAAACCCCCTCCATCTATCTGTCACCAGTGTGTCTAAAAAACTTTTCCTGGCAAACCTTGACCTCTTCCCTACACCTCCATCACCCCTTCCGTCCCCTAGAGCCCGCCTTTCCAGATCCCAACCCAGCACCTCAGCCACCACCTCACCGGGAACAGTGGTGCCAGCAGTCCCCGGCTTCTGGAGTGCGTCAAGCAGCAGGGCAGCCAGTGTGTCAAGGAGCCAGGCCAAGGACAGACCCCCACCTCATAAACAAAAGAAGTCGGCCACAGCCTGGAGGGAGAAGGGCAAGACACCTGCCACCAAGGGCTCTCCCAGGACTACATTTGAGAGTGGCAAGACAGCTGCGCCACCATTAAAGGTGGGGAAGGGCCAGAGACAGAAAGGGAAGTTGCCGCCAACCTGCACGATGGACAAGACTGCCACCGGCACCGCCACATGTACCGCCGCCACAGGCACCGCCGCCAGCAGCATGCCCACTGAGCCACCCACCAGCACCGCTGCCCAGGACACCGCCGCCAGCAGCACGCCCACTGAGCCACCCACCAGCACAGCTGCCCAGGACACCGCCGCCAGCAGCACGCCCACTGAGCCACCTTCCAGGACCGCTGACCAGGACACCGCCACCAGCAGCACGCTCACTGAGCCACCCAGCAGCACGCTTACTGAGCCACCCACCAGCACCGCTGCCCAATGAGCGCCGCAAGCACCGCAGCTACTGAGGCCGCCGCCAGAAGCCACGCCACATCCTATGCCTGTGACACCACTGCAGACATGACTGCCATCCCCAGTGGTCAATCATACGAGGCTGGTGGTCAGTTCCAGGGGCCTGGATAGCTTCCATGTTGGCCCATCCTTAGGGGAGTATCACATCCACTACCTCAGTCCTTGGCAGGATGAAGCACTGTGGGCACAAAGCCCCCTCCAGAAGCAGTGGAGAGATACATCCACTACCTCAGTCCTTGGCAGGATGAAGCACTCTGGGCACAAAGCCCCCTACAGAACCAGTGGAGAGATACATCCACTACCTCAGTCCTTGGCAGGATGAAGCACTCTGGGCACAAAGCCCCCTCCAGAACCAGTGGAGTATCACATCCACTACCTCAGTCCTTGGCAGGATGAAGCACTCTGGGCACAAATCCCCCTCCAGAACCAGTGGAGACTGTTATCCACTTGAGAGACTGTGGCTTTGCACTCCCCAGGATGCAGCAGTGGGCAAACCACCCACTTGAGAGACTTGAGAGACTGTGGCTTTGCATAAAGCAGTGGGCAACCCACCCACTGGAAGGACTTGAGAGACTGTGGCTTTGCATAAAGCAGTGGGCAATCCACCCACTGTAAAGACTTGAGAGACTGTGGCTTTGCACTCCCCCAGGATAAAGCAGTGGGCAAACCACCCACTTGAGAAACTTGAGAGGCTGTGGCTTTGCACTCCTCAGGATAAAGCAGTGGGCAAACCACCCACCGGAGAGACTTGTGAGACTGTGGCTTTGCACTCCCTAGGATAAAGCAGTGGGCAACCCACCCACTGGAGAGACTTGAGAGACTGTGGCTTTGCACTCCCCAGGATACATCAATGGGCATGGAGCCACCTCGTGGAGCTGGCATCATGCACTCATCCGCCGGAGGTGCCCACCCCCCTTCCCCCTGAGGTGCCTGTTTTATTTCGATCTGATGCCCCTGCAGTATTCTCTCCGTTTGGATCGGGTATTGAGTGTGGGCCTCGCCCATGCATTTTAGGCCCAGTGGTCCACGGACTATGTATGTGCAGTACATGGACTTGAAATCTTGGTGTACATAATTGTTAATAGTGTATATATATTTTTGAATAATGGCTTTTTCCTGATTATAATCGTTCAAATCATTTCCTTTTGTCCTTGCGTTCGTCCAGGGGGGGTTGAGGGGTGTGTTGTTGTGTGTGAGGGTGGGGGTGGGGGTGTTGCTTGTTGCGTGTGTGTCACTCTCTTTTCCCTCCCCCCTCCCCTGTGTCGTAGGTGCAGTACTCACTGTGGCCGTCGCCGCTGTCGGTCGTGCTCCTGGTAGAGGAGCAGGAAGACAAGGGCAGGTAGAATTTGGAGTTCCGGCTCCATGGCGTCCTGGTTCCTCGTGGGGTGTGTAGAGGTGAGCGTTTTCCCTTCCAAGTCCTGTTTCCACCGTGTTTTTGTTTGCGTTGAATCCGCCCCGGAAAAGGTGGTGGATTGGTGTGTCATAATAGTGTGGGCGGTACATTGTCTTCCACCTGTCTGTTGGCTGTGACCGCCATGCTGTTTGTTTGTACCGCCGTGGCGGT
The DNA here is from genome assembly GCF_031143425.1 of Pleurodeles waltl. Lineage (NCBI taxonomy): Eukaryota > Metazoa > Chordata > Amphibia > Caudata > Salamandridae > Pleurodeles > Pleurodeles waltl. The sequence goes on from NC_090436.1 coordinate 239,069,963, forward strand.
CGGAGTGTTAAAGTGGCTGTCTATGTTGGCGGTTTCCGCCACGGCCGTGATTCCATTTTTCTTTCCCCCGGACTGTTGGAGGTCTTACCGCCGCTTTACCACACGCCGCCAGGGTTGTAATGAGGGCCTATGACTCACAAATCAGCACAGCGGTACAACCATGGTGGAGAAGTATTGGTGGTGTAAACTGACATTCACAAAAACTCACTTCAGACAGAATACAACACCACATTGGCCAGTTCCAAAACCTGACACACATACACACAGCATACACACCTACTCAATACACTATATAAGACAGCCCCACACAACCCACAATCCTTTGCAACTCAAATGACAATCACGTAAACTGAGAGCAGGCAAAAATTGACAGACACCACCTTTACACTTTAGGCACACATACATATCTCACTCAGAACACACCATACAACTGCATGAACAACACAATACACACATAACGAATACACACAAAAACTACAACCCACCATCACATACAACTAACAACCCCCATCCCACCAATCACCCTACACAGCACCCTTGCACACACAACAGCCACTCCCCCCATAACACAACAGCCACAATGTCCCGACAAAAGCACCCACGCTTCACAGACGATGAGTTGAGGGTCATGGTCGATGAAATTGTCAGGGTAGAGCCACAACTGTTTGAAGCACAGGTCCAGCACACATCCATTGCCAGGAACATGGAGTTATGGCAGAGAATTGTTGACAATGTCAACTCAGTAGGCAACCATCCAAGGGAGGTCATCAGGAAGAGGTGGAACGACCTGCGGGGGAAGGTACATTCCATGACATCAAGCCACCAGATTACCATGCAGAAGACTGGCGGTTGGCCCCCACCTCCTCCCCAAGAGTTCACATTGTGGGTGGAGAAGGACTTGGACATCCTGCACCCAGAGGCCCTGACTGGAATACCCTGAGGATTGGACTCTGGTAAGTAACTACCACTCCCCTGGCACACATTTGTCCTGTCCAGCATGCTTCCACACCACCCAAGCACTCCCCAATTCACTCAGTCTCCCACTACACCTCCTGCCTAATCACCTAATGCCCCTTTCCTGCATGCCACACCAACATCCAGCCCCAATGGCCGCATAGTCCCTAGCAAGCGCACGGTTAGCAGTGCTAGTAACAATCACTACGACTTCCACAATGCACTAGCCCATCTACATCAAAACCTGCTATGTCCACTCCACAGCACATCTCTTCCAAGTATGACCAATGCACTAGCTACACAAACTGGATGCTTTGACTGAGGACCACTACATGGCAATGACAGCAATGAAATGGCACTACACAATGTCAAACAAGGCCAAGCACAGACACAGTACTGTCACCAAACCTAATGGCCACTTATCCATAACCACAACCCTGTAATGGACTGAGTATGAGCTAGAAAGTAAGAAGGTAAACCCCATGCACCAAATGCACAGACAGGACAAGTTACCATGCATACACACATACCCTCCTCCCACTTGGACACTGTGCTGCAATGTACAGCCATCCCCACTAACATCTAGCAAGCCTGATTTGCCACAAGCAAACAGGACACACCATCACACAGGACCTGAACCCATCCACCCACCAAAAGTTACCTACCCTGATTGACACCAATCCTCAAAGGAGAGTGATACACATGTCACAATTCACTATCCACAAACAATGTTTGCAGTGCTGCATCTGTCATTGGCATTGCTGGGAATCATTTCAAGCCAATGTATGCATCAGACAAAGACATGGCCAATCACACGTCCACCATTTAACTCTCTCTCACTCCATCCACAGGTACCCCTGCAATTGCCACCACGGAGAGGATACCAGAGGCAGCCATCCTTCCTCATGATGAAGGCCCCAGTGAGGACAATGCCTCTGGGTGTCTGGACATTGACGACTTACCTGGCCCATCTGGGACACCTGGTCAGTCCACCACTTGCTGCCTCACCCTGCCCACATAAAACACCCCCCCCACCCTGTGGCATCAACAGGACAGCCAACCCTTTGTCCCCAAACCTGTGTCCCAAGGACAGTTCAATCAATAGTGTGCCCCACAGTACAGGGACCTGAGTCGACCACTCACACCTAAGACAATGAAGGTGAAACTGGGAGTGGGCACACCATGCCAGGGGCACAGGCACATGGGGTCAGGGGGCGTGGGAGGGAATCTGTGGGCCAGAGGATGGGACACCTAAGGGAGTCAACTGACCAGGAAACCATCTCCCAAGTCCTGGGAGCATAACGACAATCCCAGGACATGATGGGCCAGATCATTACCATGTTGAGGGACAACCAAATGCTGCAGAAGGAATACCATCAGGAAGTCATGCAGCAGTGGCAGGCCCACAATGTCACCATGACCTCCATTGGAGGGGCGCTCAGGGACCTCAACACCAATGTGCGTGCTTCCACCACCCACCAGCAGGCCCCTTCCAATAGCCACATCACATCTGTGCCTTTCACATCTGCCGCAGGTAGTGGAATGGAGGCCCTGCCAGGGGAATAACAGGCCTCTGGTACCCTTCCCTCTGTAGCTGGTGAACCCCCTGCAAATGTGGATGTCCATCCTGTCATCCTGCTTGAGCAGATGCCAAGACCAAACCCACTGCCAGGAAGTGAAACTCCCCTGATTTCTCTCCCTTGTGTGCCACTAAGACACTGTGTTGACTGTTCAATTAAATTACTCTATTTTGCGATTGCCCTTGGACACTGGACCTGTGCTACCTACAGCTGTGTCATCTACTCTAATGATCAGAACTATCAGGACCCCACTCATCACCTGTTTGTCACTGTATGCACCATAGATTGTTTGCATTTACCTTGTATGCCGAATAAACACTATTGATCACAGCAACATCATATGTGTCTTTATTTGAATATGTACAAATGTTTTGTCTGTAAAATGTTTTGTGAGTATGCTCCCCTAAACCAAAAGGCAGTGTAATGGACAGCAGAGGGAGACATCCTCTGCAGAAGACACAATACAACAGCTATGTCCCAGGGCACATGTAAGGTAGTCACTGTTCCAGGCACACACTACAGTAAATTCACTAATCCAACCTGCAAAAGAGACCATGACACAGAGTTACATCAGGATAGAAGGCATGGTGCCACACAAAGCACATATGCAGTACATAGTTGTCCAGCCCAGTGTAGATTGCCTCCAAAGCAGAGCAAAACAGATGACATTTCTACATCCCCGGTCATAGGAAATACATGACAATTCACTGTAACTGCCATCTGTCATGTGCAAAACTCTATTCTGTAAACAATTACCAACGGCTAATGAGCAAGAATGCCCTACTCCATAGGTAGCAGAGGCATTGATTGACATAACACAGTCAGTGGGTGGAATAACATGAGAACAGGAGAATGCAGGACACATAGCTCAACACAGGTCTGTCCATAGGAGATGTGAACCTAGCAACCTGCAGTGAGTACACATGTACGATAAGATACATGTAAACTCTGCACCTTGCATTCAAGCACTCACCTTCCCCAACACACATAGGGATAGGAACACATTACAACACCACTGATTAAAGAAATCAGGAGGGATGTTGTCACCAATCAATGTGGATTCACATAATTTGAAAATACACAGTCAGCATACCTGTATGTCACTGGAAGTACTGACTGATTAGCTCAGTCCTTGAGTCAGCTGCACCATCCTCATCTGCCTCCTCATCACTTTCTATGTCTGTATCACCAGCCATTGGTCCAGCTGCCTCATCATCATCAGCTAGCAATGGTATCTGATGTCTCATGGCAAGATTGTGGAGCATGCAGCAGGCAACTATGATCTGGCATATCTTTTGGGGAGTGTAGAGGAGGGCACCTCCAGAGACGTCCAGGTACCTGAACCTGGCTTTCAGAAGGCCAAATGTCTTTTCAATTACACACCTTGTCCTGCTGTGGGCCTCATTGAAACAGAGTTCCCCTTTCATGGCAGGGAACGTCACTGGTGTCAACAGCCAAGAAATTTAGGATGACAGAGTCACCTGAGTGCATAAAGGTAGGAACTGTTACAATACAGGTACAGCCACAGGGAGGAATGTGATGACAGGTGCCATAACAGAAACACAAGTCCAAATGTATACATACCAATGAGCCAAACCCTCTCTGTGTGTAGTCGTGCCATCATGTGTGGGATATTGCTGTTCCTCAGAATGTAGGATTCATGCACATATCCTAGAAACTTGGTTGTCACCTGTGCGATGTACTGGTCTGCCAGACACATCACCTGAACACTGATCGAGTGGTAGTTCTTCCTGTTCTTATACACCTGTTCATTGGCACTGGGAGGGAATAAGGCTACATGGGTGCCATATATGACCCCTATCACATGAGGGATGTGTCCCATATCATATAAGTCTGCCTTCACATAGTCAAAATTTCCACGTTGGAGGAACCTGATGTAGCTGTCCAGGTGTTTCAATAAAGCACACAGTACATCCTTCAACACAAGACTAAACATGGGCTGTGACGTCCTTGCCGTCAAGCCCACTGTATTCTGAAAGGACCCAGTGGCCAGAAAGTGTAGCACTCACAGGATTTGTACTGTGGGAGGGATGGCATGGAATTCCGTATGGCAGGCAGTAGATAAGGCTCCAATTGGGCACATAGATCCATGATGGTCTGACAATTCAGACGATAGGCCTGGATGATATGTCTGCTCTCCATGGTTGCAAGGTCAACTAGTGGTTGGTACAGTGGTGCATCTCTCAATCTCCTTATGACAGGGTATCTAGGATAGAGAGTAGAAAATGTACTAAGTGGCAGGTACTTCACACATGCAAGCAGAACACGGCATCATCGCACACACCTAAAACTGTAGACATGCATCGCACTACTGACACATATCATTATGTGCAAGCTGAAGCATCACTGTTATATGTATGTCACATGTATTAGCTAAACTATGATGGCACAACATAGACCTACTCTGCATTGTGGACATAAATGTGTATGACGCACTTCTTTAGGGACTGCAAGGCATTATATGTGCATAAAATGGCCTCCGCCTGGCCTGCTGCACAGGACAGTTGGAAGTGATCTAAGTCCGCCCGCGTATGTCGTCATGGCGGTAGGCAGTCGCAACCGCCGTGCACCTTTTCATTGGTTAACATTGCTGCCTATGGGGGATTGGGGCCAATGGCAATCACCGCCAGCAGTGACGGCCCTGTGCGCGGCAGCCATGACCGCCATTTTCTGCAGCCTTGCTTACTTGACTCCTGACACTCTTACAAGACCTCCACGAGCTGAGCTGCTGTCTCCTGTCTCTGGGAGCCATCATGCCACATCCTGCAGGTGATAGGGCCCCAGCCTTCACCCCAGAAGAGCTGGGGAACCTCTGTATGGACAGCTCTATGGGGCACCAAAGGAACAGGTGAGCCCAATACCATAGTCATGTGTGATAAGGGTGTGTATGATGGTGTAAGGGATAAGTGTACTGGGGAGGTAGTACATGCATGCAGGGGGCATGGAGATGAGGGGTTTGTGAGCCAAGAGGATGGGCTTGTGTGGGCACTTGGTGAGTCAAATGTGTATTGTCCACTGCTGTTGGTATGGGGCATGTGTGCCTGACTTTCTCCTTCTGTCTGTGTGATCCATGCAGGTGAAGGCCCATCAGAAGAAAGGGTTCTGGAGTGCCATCACCAAGCAAGTGCGGACCCTGGCGGTCCACAGCCGGCGGAGCACCCACTGCAAAAAATGGTGGGAGGATATGAAACGCTGGGCCCGGAAGACCGCAGAGGCCCAGCTGGGGATGTCCTCCCAACGAGGGAGAGGGTGCCCGTCATACCCTGACCCCCTAAAGGCCCGCATTTTGGTGGTGGCCTAACCTGAGGTGGATGGGCATTTGAGGGCACCACAGCAGCCACAAAGGGGTGAGTACTGACTGGAACCTGGCACTTGGCTGGTCTTAATAGGGATCATGTGCCTCTCGGCAGGTAAAGTGACATTGTTGTAGTGACATCCTGTGTATCATCTATTGGAAATGGGTATTATGCACCCTGACTGAGTCTATATAGTAGATGTGTTGGCATGCTTTACTGTCAGTGGATGAACATCTCCCATTTCTAGACCTCTCCATGTCTGGAATGTGGAGATGGTCAAATGATATAGCCACATGTGGGAGGCCATCCTGCCTATGCAATGCATGTGAGTATTAGCATCACCGCAAGCACTGAGTATGTCCAGCTCCTTCCATCTGCATTTGTGGCTCTGAGATGTCAGTCCACTCCCACCGGTGTAACACACCTGTATATGCTACTGTGTGACTCTAGTTTGATCACAGGGACTAGCTGCATCATGACCTAGTAATGGTATTGACTGGATGTGGGGCTGCCATTACAGTTCCACAACAGATATGGCTTTTGTTAGAAATAGGGTCTCTCGTTGGCAGAGGTACACCATTGTCCAAATAGGGACCACAATCCTACTCAGGGTAAGTCACACACAATCCAAATTATACTGTGCCCACCCTCTGGTAGCTTGACAATGAGCAGTCAGGCTTAACTTAGAAGGCAACACAAAAATACACCACACAGGATTAGAAAAAGAGATCACATTTATATGAATAAAATAAGGTCAAAGCGACAAATATTCAATAAGCACAAGTTGAAATATCACTTTTAAATTTTTTTAAAGAGTCTTAATTCTTAAAAATAAACAGTTGTCTCTTTGTTACACACAGTATATGGTTTGCGTCAAAAATCACGACGCACGGGGACCACAGAGGAGGAGATGCATGAAAAAATAAGGTGTGTGTCAGATTTTCGGGCACGGCACAGACAATGCATCTGTTCTTTCCACGCTGCAAGGGGTTTGTGTAATGTTTCGGCACGCAGTTTTGGTTCCTCACTGCAATGCGGGGTATTTTTAAGCCCAGGGACGATGCAAGGAAAAATCCTTGACACGCTGGAAGTAGACACAGGCGCTGCGTCGATCTGGTAGGTGATGTGTCAAATTTTCCATTACAAGGCAGGCTTTGTGTTGAATTTCCACTCTGCAAGTCAGACTGCGTCATTCCAGTCGGCTGTGCGGCGATTTCTAGGTCGCAATGCAGACTTTGCGTCAATTCCGGCAGGCGGTGAGTCAATTTTCGATGCACAAGGAGTTTTCCTGAAGAGATTAAGTTGTTTTGGCTCTGAGACTTCAGAAAACAGGAGGCAAGCTCTTTTGTGGAAGACAGAGTCCTTCTCAGCAAAGTCGGAGGCCAGCAGGGCAGCAGGGCAGCAGTCCTCCTCAGCAAAGCAGTCCAGATGAGTCCTTGGGGCTGTTATGACTCTGTCATCCTGTCTCTAGGGGGCGCTGTAAGGGGACTGTCGGAAGCCTGGGAATCACCTTGAACACTTATCTAGAGTCCCTGGCTGACTCCTGTTTGTTTCCCTTTTCGCCATGGTACACATGCGTAGTATTACATTTGCTTCCTGGGACTGCAAGTCCCATAAGGCACAGCCTGGTAGTCATGAAATCCTGGATTCTGTTTCCCATAGTTTTCTATGGGAGAAGTCCAGTTGCTCCTTTTCACTGGATCGTCTCCTCCAGGATTTGCAAGTGTCTGAAACTACACACACCTGAGACCTCTCCTGTGCAGCCCAGCTTGGAACTGCTTATAAGCAGCCATTTCCTCAAGATCCCCGTCGTGCATTGGAGTTCGATTCCTTTGTATTACAGACCCCTTATTGGATGGTGTTCCAGTTTTGTTCCTGTTCTGTTCCAGCTTGATCCTGTTTCCTGTTTCTCTGCCCTGCTCCTGATTGTTCCAGTCTGCTCCCTACCTCTTAGCCTTGTACCTGTTTGTTTCTTCCAGAGCCCACTCCCTGTTTCTCTGTCCTGCTCCTGCCTTGTTTCAGCCTGACCCTGCTCTCTGTTTCCCAGACCTGTTTACTGCTTATTCCTACTCCCTGTATTCCAGACCTGTCTTTGCCTGTTCCAGCCAGAGCCTGCTCTCTGCTTCCCAGTCCTGTCTCTGTTTGTTCCAGCCAGAAGTTTGTGCCCTGTTTTCCAGTCCTATTCCTGCCTTTGCTTCAGCCTGAGCCTGTTCCTAGTTCTTGCCTGTGCCTCTTAGTTTGTTCCCTTCTGTTTCCATGTATTCTTGGTTATTTGTATCTGGTAAGTGTTCTATCAGTCTTCACCAGTGTATAAGTATCCTCCTTTGTACTGGGGTTGGCTCCTGGTTTCCAGGAGGCAATTCCAGCCCCCATCCTTGTCTAGTGTTATACGTTGTCTTTCGTGCCTAACAGTGACAGTGTAAGATTGCTGTTTTCTCAGGAATCACCACTGTGTTTCCAGCTGGTGCCAGAAGAGCATTTCTTGTGTATGCAAGTACTATCCTTGTTTGTGCTCTAGGGTCCAGAGACAGAATCACTTCTGCTGCCTCCTTTCTATGGGGCTGGCTGGGTGACTATCTGTAAGGGCAAACTGCACAGAGGCATTGACATTCTCTGTCACTGTGGGAGGTTCTGCGGCCTACTCTGTGTACAACCCCATCATGTTTGTCCATTAGTAATCCATTTCCTGTTTGTTCACAAGGGTTGCTCTGCTTTTACTTTCCTGATTCCTGTGCCTGTCCATAGCTGTCCTTTCCGTGTATTCCTTTAGCTACTCTTCTGCCCCAGTATACCACCTCTTTAGGATATTCAGTGACCTCAAGGGGTGTCCCAACCAGAGTCCTAATCAGACCCGCCCGAAACCATGACAGAGGCAGCCAGGCAGTTTCTCTTGACAGGATGCCGATGTAGGTCAAGAAGTGTCTGAGTTGGTGGGGTCAGAGACCCAGTTTATATACCCAAAAATGCCTTTAAAGTGGAGTAGACTTCAAAGAGTGCTTTTGAAGTGCACACGTTCCCCTTTCAGTACACTCCTGTCTGCCAGGGTCCCAATAGGGGGTTTGGCAGTCCATTGTGTGAGGGCAGGCCACTAGTCTTTGAAATGTAAGGCCCTCCACCCTTCCAGCCTAGGATTCAATATGCAGATGAGTGCAGGTGTGACTGAATGTCCTGTGTTTGTGGTTGTCTGGTTGAAATGCACAAGGGAGCTGTCAACCAGCCCAGCCCATATGTTGATTGGAGACAGGCTGTAAGGCACAGATGGTTTGTAAGTACAGAGAAATGCTCACTTTCTAACAGTGGCATTTCTAAAATAGTAATATAAAATCCAACCTCACCAATAAGCAGGATTTTCTATTATCATTCTGCCCATACTCAATATGACCTGGTTACCTCTTTCTGATCTGAATCTATCACTCAAAATGTATAGGAGGGCAGTCCTAATACTAGTCTATGAAAGGAACAGGCCTCACAGTAGTGGAAAAAACAAATGTAGGAGTTTTTCACTGTCATGACATATAAAACACGTATGCACATGTCCCTCATTTTACCTACATAGCACCCTGCCCTATGGGCCTACCTCAGACGTGATGTGTTTGTAGAAAAAGGAGAGTTTAAGGCTTGGCTAGTACTTTTAAATGCCAAGTTGAAGTGGCAGTTAAACTGCACACACAGGCCTTGCAATGGTAGGCCTGGGACATGGTTAAGGGGTTACTTAGGTGGGTGGCACAATCAGTGCTGCAGGCCCACTGGTAGTATTTAATTTACAGGCCCTGGGTACATGAAGGGCTCTTTACTAGGGACCTATAAGTAAATTAGTCAATTGGGTATGAACCAATGTTACCATGTTTAAGGGAGAGAGCATATGCACTTTAGCACTTGTTAGCAGTGGTAAAGTGTGCAGAGTCCTAAAACCAACACAAACAGTGTCAGAAAAGAGGAGGAAAGTAGGCAAAAAGTTGGGGGATGACCACCCTAAGGCTATCAGGTCTTACAGCCTTCATGGGACTGGATTATTGATTTGGTTGCTGTATTGCAATATATAGGTGATCAGCTGACTGTAGGGTATGTGAAGTTTGGCAAACAGGGAAACTGATACATGTACATATGAAGATGGCTGGTTGCAGATATGCATTTCTAGCTGCAATACTTGTGGAGATGTTACTGTTAAACCAATGGGATGGTACTAGAGGTGGTAAGTGCCTTGACAGGTCTTGTATATGTCACCATAGTATGTATATGGGATGTATGACAATGGCCTAGCAATTGATATGGTACACTGCAGAGTTAATGCCTACATCATGTCCTGATGGTAAGTTTGGGGCACATCTGATGGGCTGGGACTTTTCTGCTTGCCTTGGCCATGCTGAAGTGGCTGATTAGGAGAGGTTGACCTATTGCATGCCACATGGTATGTAGATGTGAATCTAATGTTGCTTTTAGTCTTCCCTGGCTGGCTCATGTAGTAGTGGAATGTGTAAGTGGTGAAAAGGCAGAGGCGTTGGTCCATGTGTGCCTAATGCATCATGACAATTACCGTCTGAGATGTGTGTTTGTTTGGGCTCTGTGACAGGTATTCTCATTTCTGGAATGGTGTTTGAGGGTGCAGTTGTCATGTTGAACAGTCTGACAGGTGTGACTGCATGTGTTGTGGCATTATAAGTGGACCATGACGTAATATGTGTGTTCCTGTAGTACATATGCTATGACACTGCACTCAGTGATTGAGTGTGGATGTGCTGTATGTGCTATATGGGCCCTTGTAGATGCAACTAGCAGTATGATCAGTTGTGATATATGTGTTTGGTGTCTGCTGATCTGGCCCTATGATTGGGCCATACTATTCAAATGGCTATTCCACATTATATGATTTGCATATTGGCATCTCTGTACACTGTACAGAATGTTTGGTCTGGCATGTATTGTGACAGGCAAGTGCTGTGTGGTCTTTGAGTGGAGTTGTCTTCAATGTAATGGATATGTTACGGAGGGCATGGTCTGATTATGTGTTGTAACTGTAGTTGCCAGAAGTGTTTTGCTCAGTCAGCTGGAGATCCATTGGGTGATAGGGGCATGGAGAGGTTTGATGTGTATACAGGCATACAATTGATACTGCATCCAGGGCATGCTGTGCCATTAGAAATGGGTTTGGTAGTCATCATGTGGATGACTCCATTTGTGCTGTCGTAATTAGATATTGATGTAGGTGTGAGGGTTGCAATACAGGTGTGGGTAGTAGTTACATGTTGTGACATGATGTAGGTAATGTATGTTTGCACCTGCAATGGCCTAGCCAGGATAAGTATTGTCACAGATGTGCTTGTTAACCAGTGTGTATGAGATCTAAATGTTAAACCTTTTTCGTCCTATCTCTCTCTCTCTCTCCTCTTCCTTCTCTATTTGTGTGCATCAGTATTGTCAGGTGAAGGAGAAGGGCCACAGGCGAATGGGGAAGCAGCAGACCACAGGACCCAGGGAGCTGCAACCAGCAAGATCAAGGGACCCTGTGGGACGGAGGGCAAGGGGAGTGCCACTGGGGAGACTGGATCCACCACCTCTCTTTGGAACCCTCCTCCAGTGGACACTCGCTGGCAAACCAATCTGGGACCACCATCTTTGTCCGCCACCCCCCTTACTAGCACCGCCTTGCCTGTAGCTCCCCACCCAGTTGTCCGTGCCCGCTCACCCAGAAGGGTGGGCATCTCCTTCGCCTCAGGCACCTCTGACTCCCCAGTCAGCCCTGCTGCCCTCAGTGAGGAGGCTATTGACCTTCTGAGGTCCATCTCTGTGGGTCAGTCCAACATTGTGAAAGCCATCCAGGGACTGGCAGCTAAAGTACAACAGAGCAATGTGTTCCTGGAGGGTATTCACTGTGCCCTGGCAGGCCTCCAGAGATCTTTTTAGGCTCCGGCCTCCTCACTGATGGCAGACAGTCTCCCTTTGTCTACTGCACCCCCTCCACCTACCTCTTCCCAATCCCAAACACCCTCTCCCCAAACCCATCCAAAACACACATACACACAGGCATGCATCTACCTCAACAGACAAGGGTACCTTTAACAAGCACAAGCACCACGGGCATGCACACAGACAACACACAACTGCAGACGCACCAACATTCACTACCGACACAGACTCCCACACTACCCACTCCTTTACAGACACTACACCTGACACTCCTGCAGCCACTGCACCATCATTCACAGATCCAGCCACAAAAACTGTCTTGCCCACAGTCACCACAATATCAGACCCGAAGACATCCATCCCAGTCACCACATCCGCACCCACCACAGCCACCGACACCACCACATACAGCAAATCTACCATATCTGCAGACAACACCCCAACAGACAGTCACCTATACAGCATCGCATCTCCCTGCACCTCCTCCCCCTTCTCCCCAGACAATTAAACACCCACACCCACCAGACACCCAGCACCCACAAGCATTCCACGCACCCAAAACATTCACACCGACACATGATACAACCATTCCCTGTCCCTCCACTCCCAACCCCTTTTGCCATGACCGCCCGGTGTGTCTAAGAAGCATTTCCTGTCAGAGTTTTCCTTGTTCCCTAGTCCTCTCCCACCCCGTGATACCTCCAAGTGTTCTTCCTCCCTCCCCAAGTCCAGCCCTTCCACCTCAAAGCCCACCCCTGCCCCTGCTACTGCCCACGCCCCTCCCCCTGCCAAGAAGTCTACCCCTCCCAAGCCCAGGCCAAGGACCCCCCTCCCAAACCCAAGCCCAAGGACCCACCTCCCAAACCCAAAGACCACGCTCCCAAACCCAAGCCCACCCCCCACTTGACCCTGAAGTGCCTGCTTGCCCCCTTGATGCCCCTACCATGTGGAGTTCAATTTGTAGTCAGGAGTCAAGTTGGGACACTCTAAGGTGCCATGTGTGCCTTAGCACTTTGGACTGGTCATTTGCCTTTTATTTGTACATAGGTTCATATATTTTGTATTGTTCTTATTTATTGATACATCTGGCCCAATATGTTGTTGGATTCAATGTTGACATACTTGTCCTGCCTTTCTTTCAACATGCCAGTTTGGTGTTTGTGGGCTTTGGTTTCTGCATGTGACATGTGTGTGTTGATTGTGCCAGCTGTTGTGCCTGGACTGTATGTGTGGGTTTGGCCCTATCATTTGTCCCACTGTCATTGATGTGTACTGTGTATGAGATATGTTTGTGTTTGTTACATGCATGTATGTAGCAAAATTGTGTATTGTTGGTGTAGCAATGTGTGATGGTGGTGTGGTGTGCCCTTGTGTGGTTGTTGTGTGTGTGGTGATAGCTATGTCATATGTGTTGTGTGTGGTGTTTGCATGTTGTGATGTATTCTTTGTTATATGGCAGTATGATTGTGTTTATTGGTTGCCTGGTGTTGTTACGTGGTGTTGTTAGTATGTGTTGTCATGTGGATGCGTAATTGTAATTATATTTATATAGTGCTTACTACCCCTGACGAGGCATCTAAGTGCTTTTCAGCAAGTAGCACACTACTCTGGAACCCAAGAAGAATTAGTGGTGGATTAGTATAGGGAAATATGAGTACAGTATTAGTATTAGTATTAGTATGAGTTAATTTGAGCAGAATATACGTGAGTTTGTTAGTTGGATTGACTAGAGTAAAGGAGGGATAGAGGAGGGAAGAATCCAGAAGTCTTAATTGGGAGTTCATAGTAGTAGGATGAAGCTTGGGATGAGTAAAGGAGCGATGGAGGAGGGAAGAGTCTGTGGAAAGGGGTTAGGGAGATCATAGTAGCAGGAGGGGTTTTGGATGAGCCAAAGGTGAGATAAAAGAGGGAGAATTTAGTCAGGTTGTTTGGGAGATCATAGTGGTAAAATGAGGTTTGGGGTGAGCTAGATGCGGCAGAGGAGGGAAGAGCTTAGGCAGGGTTATTTTGGAGATGAAATCGTAGAATGGGTTTTGGATGAGTCAGAGTGGGGATGGAGGATAGACTGATAGAGACATAGGGTGATGGGGAGACAGAGTAAAGCTTACGAGAGAGTACAATTTATATTATTTTTTATTTATTCATTATTTTTATTTATATACTTTTTTAAATACAATTATTTATATTTTGTAATTATTTATAGATTTAGGCCTGGCAGCAGCACCCTGTCCTGTTTCCTGCCAGAGGACCCCCTGGACACAGGTTAGTGGGTGCTCCGACAGGGGAGGGGGATGGCGGTGTTGTGTGTGTGTGGGGGGGGTGTATGTCTGTGCATGCATGTATGTGGGTGTGTGTTGGGTGTTGTATGTGTGTGCATGTTTGGGGGTGTGAGTGCGTGTATGTTGAGTTGTGTAAATGCGTGTCTGCATGTATATATGTAAGTCTGTGTGGATGTGTGTGAATGGAGGTATGCATGTGTGGATGAATGTGGCAATGGGTGTGTGTATGGGTGTGTGCGTGTGTGAAGGGAGGGGCGTGTATGAAGGAGGTCTGGAGAGGAAGGGGAGGTGGGGGAAACTTGTGGAGGGGGAGAGGGGTGGGGAAGACCCCTTTTAGTGACAGGGAAGTGATTCCCAGTCACTGATAGTGCCTACCGCCATGCTTTTCGTGGCGTTAAGGAAGCCACGAAAACCATGGAAGTAGGTGGGGTCATAATCCCGCAGGCGGGCAAGTGACGGCTGCCAGGATGGAGACTGATGTCTCCAGTCCGGCGGCCATTACCAACGTGGCAGTGGGTGTGGTACATTGGCGGTTTGGCTTCAGCCAAACCGCTAATGTCATAATATGGAGGAAAGTACCGCCAGCCTGTTGGCAGTACTTTCCTCCATATTAGCGCCGACCGCGAGGATCATAATGACCCACATAGTAAGGGAATATATATATGTGCAAAGAATATAATAATGGATATAATAATATGAGAAGTAGTTTTGTGTAAACACAGACTTTCAAGATTTGTAATATTTGACGGTAATTAATAAGTGTACTTTTCTAACATTCATTTATCTTTCCTCAATTTGTCAATAGCGTAATGCTTGTTGTTAAATAGTTAAGATAACATTTGCTTATTGTGATATAAAAAGAAAGCAGGGATTCATAAGTATCTAATATAACAACTTATCTAGGAGCTATGCAATGACTTATGAACATGTTAAGCATAGAATAATATACACATATATATGTGTATATACCCACATATATATATATATATATATATATATACACACAAACACACGTGCACTCACACATATATATTTATCCTTGAGTAAATATATATTTGTTAAACTGGCTTAAAGAGTAGGTGTATAATTTCTTATGAAATAGTAACTATACATATTTCTTAAAGAACTATACACATATAGAATATACACATAATCCGATTATAAATATTTATCAACACAGACATATGTAGTCCATTGCTGTTTGAATATTTGGTTATGAAGGAAAGAGCCAACTTTTGAGTAGTCTTCTGAAGACAATATTGTTATCTGTGGATCTTATATTTGAAGGTAATGAATTGCATGGTTTGGCTGCTTGAACAGCGAAGGATGTACCACGTTTTGTCTTTTTCTTGTATGGTGGTGTTTTAAGGTGGGGTGCTATTCTTGAGCAGAGGTTTCTTTGTTGAATGGATTTGGTTATTTTGTTTCTGATGAAAAGCGGTCCTGTTCCATGTATAGCTTTGTGGATGTTACAAAGCAGTTTGAAGGTGGATCTTCTGGCACAGGTAACCAGTATAGTGCTATCAAGGCGTGGGGGTGTGGTCTTGTGGCTTTACATGTAATAGTCGCCTGGCAGTTGAGTTCTGAATACTTTGTAGTTTTTCATAATAGATAGAGATGATCCATGGTAAAGTCCATTGGCATAATCCAGTTTGGATAGTACAAGAGAGATAGTAGCCTGCACCTTGTGAGGCAATCCGAGGTGGGAGAAGATGTGTCGCAGACTCTCCAAGGTGATGAAGCTTAATTGTGCTAATTTGTCCACTTGGGCATTCATTGTTAACTTGGAGTCCATGGTAATTCCAAGGTTTTTACAAGATCCAAGATCATCAGGCCAGGCGCACTGTAGGTCATAACTTTTCCAGTCGCCACATGTGAGTATTTCTGTTTTGGAGGCATTCAGTTTGAGATGGCTCCAAGTCATCCGCTGATTAATGGCTTTGAAGCAACTGAATATTTGTGAGTTTCCAATGTATTTGTGACATTTCCAATTTAAATAGTATTTGTGTGTCATCTGCATAATTGTAGTGTGTGGGTTGAAATTATTGATCAATTCTGATAATTACATCATGCAGATGTTGAAAAGCATAGGTGAGATGATTGATCCTTGGGGGACCCCTTCTTTTGTGAGGTAGGGTTTGGACGAGAAGGGGGGAGAATAGATAATATTAGTTCTGTTTTGAAGGTAGGATGTAATCCAGTGAAGAGCAGTCCCTTCTATGCCGGCTTTGTGGAGTCTTTGATTAGGGTGTCATGGTCAACAGTATCATAGGCAGTTGAGAGGTCCAAGAGAAGTAGTGCAGGAACTCCATTGCGGTCGACTGTTTTTAAGATCATCCCAGATTGCTGTGAGTGCCAATGCAGTGCCTCTTCCTGGGCGGAATCCAGCTTGGTAGTCTGAAAGTATGGAGCTGTCTTCAATGAATTGTGACATCTGGAGGAATACTGCTCTTCCTATCAGTTTGCCCAGGAAAGGTCCATTTGTAATTGGTGTGTAGTTGTTGGAGTTCTGCGGTCTAGGTTTGTTTTCTTTAATAAAAGATGTATGTATGCCTTTTTCAGGTCTTCAGGGAAAGTTCCTGTAGTTAAAGGGTTATTGATGATTCTTCTTACAGGTGTGACAGCAGAAATAGATAAAACAGTGCTCTTGAAGACGTGTGGTGGACAAGGGTCAGAAGGGCAGCCGGAAGGTCTGTTAGTTTTGACAGAATCCATAAATTCACGTTGTGTTATTTTTGTGATGGAGTGAAGAGGCTGGGTTGGTTTAAAGTGTGCAATAACATTGCTTGGCGTAGTGTATGTGTAGTTGCGGTTGTGTTGTCGTTGTGTGTATCGGTGCTGTTGTGGATGGTTGTGTTAGACAGTGCCGGTGAGGTGCGTGCGGGTTGGTGTGTGTACGGCCATGTGTTGGCCATGGTGTGTGTAGTTCGGGTGTGCGTGTGTTGTGTCTGTGTGCATGTATGTAGGCGTGTATTTTGTGCGTCAAGTGTGGTTACATGTCTGTGTGTCACAAGCGGTCCTAGATGTGTCTGTTGTGTGTGTATGTGTAGTTTGGGTTTTCCCTCCTGCGTGATGTGGGAATGTGTACTCATGGTTGTTGTCTTTGTCACCGACACTGGTTCTGGAGTAGTTGTGCAAGCAGGAGCAGTGAAAGGACTTCCAGTTCAGGTTCCATGGCAGCTCCAGTCAGGTATGTGTTCCAGAAAGTAGGTGTTTCCTTTTATAGAGTTGGTTTCCGCCAGGGTTTTTGTGGTGGTGCGACTGCAGGGGACACCTTGGCGGTGTGCAGCCCCGTAATATGTCCGGCGGGAGCATGGTCCCCGCCGGCCTGAAGGTGCCTACTGCCTTCCGTGGTGGCATATCTGCACTGGCGGTACTGGAGGTGGTTTGGCTGTGTTCTGTTGGGAAGACCACCATGGTCATTATTTGGTGGTCTTCACTGCCAGCCCATCGGCGGTACTAGCTCCGCCACCAACATGGCAGTCCTGGGACAGCCAAACTCGTAATGACCCCCATAGTCATCAGTAAAAACTACAAAGTAGGTAGCATGTATATAAGCAGTGTGTAAGATTTCTTGGACCATCCACCTATGTGTTGACCTATGTGCACTTAATGCAAACATTGTTGATCTGTTTCCTTTCCCATCAATGGAGGTTTCATAACCTTGCTGATGTATTCAAGGGGGTTCTTAAATTTAGATCTGTCCTTAGCCCATCTTCAGGCCATAAGGTAACATTCACCTTTTAGGTTGTCAGTGTTTGATACTCCAGGGGTTTTTCAGTTTAAGAGACTGCAATTTGTACTGTAGGCTTTAAAGTCCTGGAATTGTCTCTTGTAGAACATATGCTTATTTACTAAAAGTCCTTGACATGAAAGAATATCATGGTAGGCTATAGAAATTTTCTAAATCACTGGTTAATTATTGAAAACCGGAATACAAGTTCAGACTTGGTAGCATAAAATACTTAGCTCACAAAATCATATGAGATGGCACTAAAACTATAAATATTTAGCAAACACTGTATCGCATGCTCCTGTCCCTACAAATAAAGAACAGTCATCTGTTTGTTTGGGGAGGACCGAATAGTTTGCTCATTTAACGTGAATTTTTGCTGATACTCTTTCTAACTAAAGGGTGGCTTTGACGTTTTCCGTCATGGGTCAAGATGAGTTTGTGGCGTATACGCTGGCTTTCAGTCAATTTCCCACTTAAAGTAGGTTTGTTATTTGCAATTAACTGTTCTAAACATGGATGCTAGTGCTTATCGATTGGGGAAGTTGTAGGTAATGTTACTGGCAGGCTATTAAGGAGAGCGGTCTTAGCCTTGAAGTGAACTGCCTGTAGTTCTCGTTTAATTTAAACAGAAAGACCCAAAAGAGTAAACAGCTGTCACTAACAGTAAAACTGTCTCACCATTAGTAGCCTGCCTAGAGTAGAAAGGAAAAATGTGGGCGATGTTGTACGAAGCTACCCAAGTAAACAACAAATCAAAGAAACAGTGAGATTAACAATTCAAAACCACGTTTAAATACAAAACTTTAATTAAACCAAGTAAAAAGGCACACAGATATCATAGTACTAAAGAATAAGAGGCAACGAATTGAACAAAATCCTCACTGGGTCTAGGAATTTAAGAAAAATATCAAAAATAATAGTGCGTGAGTGGCAATAGAAAATCCTCCAGCTTCTGTGTAACATGCTGTATATGCAGAGGCAAATCGACATGCATAATTTATAACAAGTTAGGCATAGTATGCTTTAAGACATTACTCCAGCAAATTGCCTTTCTTATGGAATACATGGATGATTTTCTATTACCATTTAAATCAGTACCTACGAATCTTGGTGTTACCACTAGGATTTAGATATCAAAAGGGTGGACCCACGAATTTGCATGACCATGCTGATACTGGGGTTTGGTTCCGGAGACATTTTAATACATTTTTATAATTAGTTAAAGGAACTTATTTAGAGTGCAAATCAGTTCACGAGGACTAAGAGGAAGACTGTTTCAGAACGCGGAAAAGTGAATTCTGAGTCCTCATTCAGCCACAAACATCTATGTGTGGTAAAAATCTCAAATGGGCTGAAAGTACTTCTAATGAACGGCATCCAAAACAAGGGAATCAAACACCAAATGGAGCTTCACTTTGCTGGTTTACATTGATATTGATTTAAAGTATCTTGATTCGTCAGAGGTTCATGCTGATATGTTGTATCCTGCTAGACAAATTGAATGGTGGAAGTCTCAGGTCCAATAACTCTTTTAACAGCAGAATAGCAGAATTTTCAGCACTGAAAAATATCTTAGTGGGAAAAAGATGTTTCTGCATCAAACTCGTGCCTTGATCAAAAGTGATGCTCCTGGGTTCCTTCTGATTTTTGTTCTAATTTGTTTTTCACAAAGGCATGGTAATGTAGATGTCCCTACATGTAGATGTCCCTAGCTTGCCCAGGAGAAATCATGATTTTATTAAAGACAAGAAGTGGACATTTTAATGGCAACTCAGTAGCAGGTGACATCACAAACAAATGTAGTGATGGCAGTTCATAAAGAAAGATGACCATAAGAACCAAAGCCCTTTCGGCAAGATGGTGTTGGAGTAGCGGAGAGGCTCGGGAAGCCCCGCCCACCGGAACCAAGCACCGAGCTGCCTGCTGTCTCCCTCGCGTCGGAGGAAACGCTGTGAACGCCGTGCTGTAGCAGCGAGGATTCCCCTCGTTAGAGGAACCCAGCCGCTGCCGCTTCCAAATAGATTCCCCTACTCCCTCGTCGGAGATCGCGGGGGTGTGGGGGACGCCTTGCTCTCTCGCATTGTTTATGGATTTATGAGAGACACATCAGACGCTGTTGGCAGACGCTGTGAGTAAGGCTGAAACCACGCTTTGAAATAGACTTGGGAATTGCCGTGTGTCTCGCTCCGGTAAGAGGGGAAGACGTGAATGGGCATTTTGGAAAGTGGACAATCTCACATACTCACTCTGAGGAAATAGGGATTAATGGATATTGCCGTACACACAGGGAAAATGCTGTGGAGTTATACTGTAAATGTTGCAATGCCAAAGCTGCACTAAAAGGGGGAAAAAACATTAGAAAGAGAGCACAGTGAGTGCAATACAGTGCTTATTGTGCTTTTTTAAGCACATGGTGATTCCTGAACTTTTCTGCTGTTCCCGGAGGACCTTTTGGGGGGGGGGGGGGGGAAAGACTCTCTTTTCCCTTGGTTGTATTTAAGGAAAATCTGACTATTTTGTGTAAACAGTGTGTAGTAACAGTCGGCGGACCTATCCGACTATTATTAAAGCGCTCTGAAGGCAGGACTATGATCAGTAGCTAAATGCATAAGATCCCCACATTCGACAAAGCTCTCAGGGAAAACTGAGGATTGAGGCTAAAACAGTTAAAGTGTCAGGAGGGGTAATTGAAAAGCCTCAGGTGTGCATGGAGTGTAATGTAATGCAGCTTGGTATCAGTATACCCCTTCATGGCTCTTTAAAGAGTGTTATTGAACGATCAATATCGGACGTACTGATTGCAGTGGCCGGAGTCACAAGATTTATCAGATCATTATCATATGCTGTCAAAATAAAAATGGCTCCTAAAACCATCCGGAATCTTGGAGATAAGAGTGGGGGGGCTAAGATGACACGTATCGGTAAGGATAAAGGAGAGGCAGCAGGGGCAAATAAACGCCTGACCTCAACAACTGGCAAAGCGGCTGGGAACAACGTGTTCGGGTCGTCGAGAGACGCCAAGACGGGTGACAGCAATACCCCCCCCATTGGAAGCAAGACCGATAGGCAAAAACCAGTCAACTATCACGGCCTTCCTTGCAAGCGGGGCGCAAAATAGTCTTCCTGCACGTATAACCCCCCCTTTGGAAAGCAGAGGGTCAGGGGTGGAAGTCCCCCTTCCATGCGCCAGTTTGGTGGTTGAAGACAGTAATAAAGAGAAAATACCCGACATCTCCGGGCTCAGGCAATCTCAAAGACAACAACTTGATCAAAATGAAGAGTCGGAGCTTCAAAATAAGGTGGGAGCTATAAAAGCATCAGGACCTGCATTAGAAAAGGATGACTTAACTATCCCTCTAGGAAATGGGAAACAATGGGATAAACCAGCTGGAAAAGACCCCCAACTCATGGACTGGGGTAAAGACTGCAGTGATAAATTCTACTCTTTAACAGAAGAATCTGATCTCAGCAGTGGGGACCACAGTATTAGTGAATCAGAAGGGAGCGAGACATCTGAGGCTGACAATAAATCTCCAAGTAATGAACTCACAGTGCGGCAATACCGACAACGGAAAATGGTTAGAACACTCCCTGGGTCTCAGGAGGGAGTTGAAAAGGCAGTATCTATGGGCAGTAGGACTTTAAAGTGGGACTATTCTGGTATTGGCTTAATAGATGTTCCTTCCAGTGGCTCCCAGGGTCCTGATAATGAGAAAGCAGAAATTGGAGCCTCTGCAGGCATCTCTGTCAATGCATCTGCATTGTGCACTGAGCCAGGGATCCTGCAGTCAATATATAACTCAATTAAAGAACTGCAAACTGAGACCAGGATCGAAAGCCGGCGCGCAAGGATCGCTACTAAGAGACTGCAGGGGACGGTTCGCAAAGTCGCGAAATCATGCACAGAGATTGAAGCCAAGCTATGCTCAATGGAAGAAAGGATTGTGGCGGTCGAGGAGGATGTGGACACTCTGAAAGAACAGAACGCCGAGAGAGACGGGCAACTGACGGATGTGATGTGGAAAATGGAAGATTTGGAAAATAGACAGAGAAGGAACAATCTTCGATTTCTGGGCATACCGGAGGGGCTGGAGGGAAATAATATACAGGCGTATATGGTCAATCTCCTACGTGGGGCCTTCCCAGAGCTTGGGAACTGGGACTGGCACAATGAGCTACAACGGGTCCATAGGTTTCCAATAACTCAACGGGAGAGGGGCCAGCGAGCAAAATCAAAATATTCAAGAGCGATCCTGGTCTATTTTGGGAATTACTTGTTACGACAAGAGATAGCTGACAAAACCCGTCCTAATACCCCACGTTCTCTGGACGGGGTTACTTTCTTTACCCGCCCCGATTTTTGCCATGCTACCGTGGAGCGGAGATGGCAGTTACGACAACTTATTAAACCATTCTCAGACAAAGGAGGGGAAGCTTATTTGTTGGCCCCTGCTAGACTAAAAACAATAATGAATGGAAAAGTAAAAGTCTTTACCTCAGAAATTAAGGCAAAAGAATACCTGATGGGGGACAAGCAATAGAATATAGAAATATAGGGACAAAGTGGTGCTTGGGAGGCGGATGGGTGGGTGAGCCGCTGTATGCACGACACCAATATTCAGGCCATAGGTGGTCTGATTGCCCAACAAGGTGGGGGGCAGTCTCGGGGGGGTGGGAAGGAGATGAGGTGGGGGAGGGCGGAGACTGGCTCAGGGGGGTGGAGGGGGGGACGGGGGGAATAGGGAGGAGGGGAAGGGCATAGGGGGAGGGAGGGAGAAAAACGAGGGAAGAAAATGGAAAGGAAAGGTTTAAGAGAAGCGAGAGAAATGGAGTGGGAAAACAAGAAATGTCGAGCAGTCGGAATGGAGGATTCGAGAGAAAATGAAGCTAATTGTAAGGATTCTATTGAGTAGAAGGAGGGGAAGGGGAAGGAGGAAAAAGGGGGAATCAACCAAAATAATGAATGGCTAGGCTGAGAATTGTCTCAATAAATATATGTGGATTAAATGACCCCCGTAAAAGAAGGGGTGTGGCCGAGGAATTGAAAACTTTTAAGGCAGATATGTTTTGCTTGCAAGAGACACACGTGGAATATAAAAATTCTGGGATCCTTGGTTCACTTGGTATGAAAGTGATCGCCCAAACGGAACAAGAAGCCAGAACCAAAGGAGTAGCAATATTAGACCGGACTAACAAATTAAATATTACCCGGCAGAAGGCAGATATAGGTGGAAGATGGGTAATAGTAGAATGTTGTTACGGGCATAGTAGTTTTACATTATGTTCTCTGTACGGGGTGGTTACGGACGATCCAGTAGTGGTAGACACTCTTGCCATTGAGTTAACAGACTGGGCCCCTCCCTATATTATATGCGGGGACTTCAACTTCAACGGATCTTGGGAGGGATTGCAGGATTTATTAGCACCTACAACCAAGAAGTATCGGGGGTGCAAACCCCGGGTATATAGGGCAATGGTTGCTTTCCAGCAAGAATTAGGATTGGTGGACGCTTGGGTGAAGCTGCGTAAGCCAGACCCTGGATATACCTATTATTCATCCCCTCATGCGAAACTTGCACGACTAGATTATTTTTTAATCTCTCCCATACTTTTGAACCAGGGTAAGATTGAGCTATATCCACGGATCATATCAGATCATAATCCTTTAGTTTTAGATTTAGAACTTAGTGGGCTAGAGCCAA
Source organism: Pleurodeles waltl (assembly GCF_031143425.1). Lineage (NCBI taxonomy): Eukaryota > Metazoa > Chordata > Amphibia > Caudata > Salamandridae > Pleurodeles > Pleurodeles waltl. Next base: position 239,093,435 of record NC_090436.1, read on the forward strand.
AGGTTAGTAGATGGACATTTGAACGTGGGCTCCTTAAGGACCCGGAGTACTGTGAGCATATGAGAAAGTGGTTAGTGGAATTTCTGGGGTTTAACCAGGGGTCAGCTTCAGTAGAGATAATCTGGGACACTTTGAAAGCAGGAGTTCGAGGCGAAACATTGAGTTTTAGTATTAAAAGACAGAAGGATATCCAAGCCAGAATAAAAGAGCTCCAAGGGAAGCTGCAGGAGGCAGAGAGGCAATTGATTATAGCTATAGAAGCTGGAGCCGATGCACGTAGGGTTCAAGAGGAGGTCGCTATAGTAAAAGCAGCAATGAACATGGATACGGCCCAAAGAATAGCGGAGAAATATCTAGCACAGCGTGCACAAGGGTTTGAGTATGGAGAAAAAGTCGGACGACTGCTAGCGATACGGGCAAGCCAGAAAATAGCATCTGGGGTCATCAGAGAGATTAAAGACTGGCAAGGCCAGACAGTAACTGAAGTAGATGAAATTAGAAAGGTGTTCCATAGATACTATCAGGAATTATATAATGATATATCTGGACATCCGGAGGAAGAGATCTCGGAGTTTTTACACCCCATTAGGGTTGAGAAATTAGCCAAGAGTGATATATTACGCTTGGGGGAGCGGATAGATATCTCAGAAATTGATAGGGCGATGAGCGATCTACCTACCGGGAAAGCTACAGGGCCCGATTCGTTACCTTTAGAATTTTTCAACGTTTTTAAAGCATTTTTATTCCCCGTGATGGAAGAGCTGTTCATTCAGGTTCAGAACGGAGGGGAAATTCCCCCATCTTGGGATCTGGCCAATATAGTTATGTTTTTGAAGAAGGGGAAACCTTCGTCAAGCCCGGCCTCATATCGCCCGATCACATTAATAAATAGTGACGTCAAAATATACTCAAAAATATTGGCTGCTCGATTATCGCGGGTGATCAAGGAGCTTGTTTCCCCTAGGCAGCATGGGTTTGTCCCAGTAAGAGACACTACTAACCATATCCAGAGAGTCATAACACTCTTGGATGCTACGGAGGTAGCAAAGGAGCCCATGGCGGTTGCTTTATTGGACGCAGAAAAGGCATTCGACCGGGTAAATTGGAATTATCTGTGGTATGTTATGGAATACTACGGGTTAGGGAAGAAATTTATTACAGCAGTAAGAGCTCTATATAGATCACCGGTCGTAAAAATACAGTTAATGGGAGGACAATCCGAGAATATTATGATCAGGAGAGGCACTAGGCAGGGATGCCCATGCTCCCCCCTCTTGTTTGCATTGTATATAGATCCTTTGCTCAGACAGTTGGAGGCAAATAGTAAGATTCCACCAGTACATAGGCAGGGATGGGATACAAAAGTATTAGCATATGCAGATGATATAGCCATTTTAACGCCCTCCCCCGACTTAGCACTGAGAGAGGTTGAAGAGGTGACTACAAAATTTGGAAAGTTCTCTGGATACTTGTTAAATAGCGCTAAAACGCAGTTGCTGGCTAATCAATACACAAACACCGAAGACAGTCGGAGGGTGGATCAGGCAATATATTTAGGTATCAATATTACACCAATGATAAATGAAATTGTTAATCTGAATATAGATCCTATACTGAAGAAAACTAGAGAAGATATGTGCAGATGGAATAATTTACATCTGACTATTGTGGGAAGGTGTAATATGGTGAAAATGATCCTCCTTCCTAAATTGCTATATTTTTTTCGGGCCATACCATTGAGCTTTAATAATCTTATCTTTAAAGAGATAGAAAGAGTGATTATGAGATTTATTTGGGCATATGGTAAGTGTAGAAGAGCAAGCAAATTTTTGTCTCTCTCTCGAGAAAGGGGGGGGGTGGTCGTTACCGAATATAAAATTGTATCAAATTGCAGCAGCTTTTCAGTACATGCGTCCATTATGGGGCCCCAAGAAAGAAGGAAGTACGGAGGTAGACGGCCCTAGTATTTATGAGCTGCAGATAGGAGTAGATGCCAATGGGTGTCTTGTAACGTATCATGAACCTGGTTATTATAAGAAAACTAGATTTAAGGTTTTGGGAGCAGCATATAAGTGCTGGCGAGTATGGTATAAGAAGAAAGGATTTGGTAGATATAATTATTATACCAAGATTGAGAAGAATCCATTGCTCCCTGAGATCTTTCAGGATAGATATATGGCAAACTGGGTCTCTTTAGGCATAAGTAGGCTAGGGAATCTCTTTGATAAGTTCGGGGTGAAGGCATTCGGAGATTTACAGGAGCAGTATGGTCTTGAGCAAAGGGACTTTTGTAAATATTTACAGATACGGGATTTTTTATGGAAAAAAACAGGAGGGGCGCAGGGATTCAGAAGTAATCAACTGCTGAACGATATCCTGGCCATTCCTAATATAACCATCAGATAAATTTACCCTTTAATGCTGGCAGATCAGCCAGACGATCTAGAGAAGTATAAGGAGAAGTGGAATAAACTACTGGTGGATGGAAGTAATAATTTTTTGAGTTCATTGGAGTTGGGATGTACTATCTTACTATCTTCCTCCTTGCAAGCGCAGCATTATAAAACTATATTTGACCTATATCATACTCCAGCTCATCTTGCCAAATGGGGGTGTACGGCAGGAACAAATTGTCCAAGATGTGGGAGGTACGGTACGGATATCGTACATATGATGGCTACATGTGGGGAACTGGAGGCCTCAAGGGAAGGTATTCAATCGGTCTTGAAGGAGGTTCTGGGATGTGATTTCGTCCTTACTCCCGAGATTATGGTTCTAGGGGTAGCTGGCGATCTGGATGGTTCACATAGAGCATTTATTTTTGTAGCCATGGCAGTGTATCGAATATGTATAACATCCGCATGGCTGAATGTACGACCCCCATCCTGGCAGCAATGGCTGGCCAGGCTGCTCGCTGTATATCATCTGGAGATGGCATTATATGAACGCAAGGGAAAACATGCCAGGCGAAAAGGGAAGGCAATATGGGAGCTACTTCAGGTCTGGATTCGGACTCACAGTGAATAGCGTATAAGTGAATATATCCCCCCCCCCATCCTCTTTGGTTTTTTTTGTTGTTTTTTTTTGTTTTTTTTTCTTTCTCCCCTGTTTGTTTCTCTACTGTCGGCTTAGAATGATACGTTCGCAATGTAAAGTGATGTAAGAATATATTTGCTTTATGATTCTTTCCAATAAAAAAAAAAAAAAGAACCAAAGCCCCTTCAAATAGTAACATTCTAGGGGGCCTGATTGTGACCTTGGAGGCTGGGATACTCCATCAGAAATGTGACGGATATCCCGTCCGCCATATTACAAGTTCTGTTATATCCTATGGAACTTGTAAAATGGTGGGCAGGATATCCATCATGTTTGTGATGGAGTATCCCATCTGCCAAGGTCGTAATCAGACCCAAAGTAGGAAAATTAAAAAAAAAGTTACTCAACCAAAGCCATCAATATGCTACTAGAGAAAGTCACAAAACAGGAATCTGGTAAAGATTGTCAATCAAGAAATCCAGATGAAAATTAAAGTAAGTTCAGTAGAGAAACAGTGAAGTACTCGGCGATGGACGCAGGACAGCAGCAGCAGTTAAATGGATGACAATTATACCATTCACCATCTTCATCTCATGAAGTAAGTATGTCCTCATTACCATACAGGTCAAGAATTGTCTACCTGGCTACACACAGCATTAGGGTAGCCAGCTGGTCCCTGGAGGATCTCAAGGGGTATGCAAGTCAGTCAGCCCCCCCCCCAAATAACTTATGCAGCGAGCCTAAGACATTTGGTGTTGAATATCAGATTGATATTGTCTATGACATCCCCTAATTTTTTTTTATATTTTTGACAATGCCACAAAAGACGTATAAGAGATCATGGATTTCCACATTTCCGCAGCAGTCCTCCTTCACATGTGTACCACACTTTTGTATCCTGCCAGGGGTGTAATACCAAAAATTATCAATTCTAATTTGTGTTTGATGGCTGAACTAGGCCTTCTCATGTTCAATCTGTAGTGCATTCCATTGTATTCCATTCCCAACGATGTCCTTCCCTGCTTCATCTGTTTCTTTGGGCCTGCATTTTAACATAGTGTGTGCTCTGCATAAGCAATCTATACATTTCAGTTATTTTTCAGATTTATTGGTAGATTTAGTCGGGAGCCATTCTCAAATGGTGTCAGGGTTATGCTTGTCAGGTTTCTCACTTCCCTCTGCATGATCTAGTGCTAACTTTGTAGGTTGCGTAAGCATTTGATTTCTGATATTTCAATTCTCTCTTAATTTGCTGAAAGGATTTGAGGTTGCCAATGTCAAATAGAACCCCTATTCTCTTCCAGCCATCTTATATCATGTCGGAAATTATCTACAGTTGAGACCCTCAGAAAAGTCCAGGTTGCCTATGAATGGAATTAGAGGGGATAGATGGAATGGTGTTTTCCTGATCTTAGTGTATCCCACAAGGCTATGCTCCCTCTGGTTACACCGATGAGTACAACCCCCCGCAATCTGTAATTTCAGGATAGCTATGGAGTTTTCAAAATATAATCTCCAGCTACCTGCTGGTCAATGAAGCACTAGGGGCCAGATGTACGTAGCTTTCTTCTTGTCATATACAGCCCGATTCACAGAAACAGGCCGTTTGGAACAAGAAAAAAGCATTTTGCTATTTACGTTTCATTTTTCTTTTTTAAATGCAACCCATTTTCCTTTGAGGAAAACAGGATGCATTAAAAAAAAAGACTGCTTTAGACTGCTTTATTTAAAAGGCAGTCACAGACATAGTGGTCTGCTGCCCCAGCAGACAACCATCCCTTTGAGTGGTGCCATTTCTAATGGGGTCATAAATTGCGACCTACCTCATGAATATTGATGATGTAGTTCATTTGCGACAACATTGGGAATCACAAACACACTGTTGTGCATTTTGTTTTGCGACCCACAATTTGCAACTTGCAAATGAGTCACAAATTGCTATTCACAAAACTCGCAATCGTTCATCTGACCCTAAGTCTTTACACTTTCTTCACTACTTCATTCAACCATGAATTACAGTTGAGCTGCATGAAGGTAACTGCTTATATGAGGGAGACCCAATCCTCCTTCCCCTATCTGCTCAAACATCATCTGCAAAGATAACCTCAGCTTCTTACCTCCCCAATTTATTTAGCGTGTGTTGTAATTGTTTTAAAGTTTCCGTTGGGGGCCACAGAGGGAGAGTTTGTGCTAAGTATAAAGATCTAGGCAACACCATCATTTTCGTTACTGTTACACTCTCAAGACACCTGTATGTCAATTCTGGTGCTCCACCTTGAGGGAGCTAAGACATTATTGTAATTAACCCTTGCGGTTTTCTCTAAGGCTGAGAATAATTTTACCTCTCGGTAGGTTATATATGTTTCAGCCCAAGATAAAGAGAATTGTGTCTCTAAAGAGCTTTCTGATCAGCCTGGGTCATTAGATTGAGGAACTGAGACTTCTGCGAGTTAAATTTTAAACCCCGAAGTTAGGCCTAATCTATCAAATTCCTCCAACAAGAGTGGGAATGAAAGTGTCAGCTGAAACAGGGTCAATAGGGCATCATCTGCCTATACCAGATCTTAAGTCCCACACCCCAAGTGAATAACTTTGACATCTCCACAGGGTCTGTTACTTACTAGTGGTTCCATATAAAGAGCGAACAAGAGAGGGGACAATGAGTATCCCTGCCTCATCCCTCTCTGGATCTCAAGTAAGTCAGATGCTTCCCCATTGACTGAGACCCTGGCAACCAGATTTTTATACCCACTAGTTTTCCATGTAATGAACTTGGGCCCAAAACCATATGACTGCCCACATGAATAGTCAATTCACTGTATTGTACGCTTTCTCTGTGTTAAATGACAGGAGTACAACATTATTCTTTGCTCTCCTGACTCATTTGATTATGTGGAGTGTATGTTTAATGTTATCTGAAGCATTTCTATTGGAAAAATATCCATAATGGTCTGGGTCAACCATACCCTGCATGTGTGATGTAAGTCTCCCAGTCGATATCACTGTGAAGAGCTATCTATCTGTGTTCAGTAGCAAGATCGCTCAGAAGGATGAGCACAGCATCAGTTCCTTGGCAGGTTTCAGAAGCACCACAATATAGTTGCCTTTCTCATTGACTCAACCAAAAGGTTGGAATTCCCAAATAAATTAACCAGGTGAGCAAGAATAGGCACCAGTAGGTTGCAGAAAGTTTTATAGAATATGCCCATAAAGTCATCTGCGCCCAGGGTTTAATGTGGTTGTAATTTAGAAATGCAAGAGATCACTTCTTCCACTCATATAGGCTTTCTAGCAAAACAGTGAAGTTTAGGAGTGTCACACTGCTAAGATATCTTGCCACTACAACTCCCTCAATTGCCTCATTGGAGTACAATTCGCTATAATAGCCTGAAAATGTGTCTAGTGTCAACGTCTTTAGTGGTCCACACTCCTGCTTTAGTCTTGATGGCAGAGACATGTTTCTTCTTTATCTGGGACCAAAGGTTGAATAATAGTTATTTGCTGGCTCTATTTATACCCCTGTAGTAAGTCTGCTTGACTCAAAGAGTGTATAATCTTTTCCATCTGTATCTAGCAACTTAAGTTGTGCACGAGTCCCTTCAACTTAAGGCCAGATTTTCCTTGTCCTAGAGTGTTTACTGACCCCTTCCAGGGCCCTGACCTGTGGCACCAGCTCCTTCCTCTTTTCCTTTCATTGTTTAGCTTTGCCAATAGTGAAATCAATTGTTCACGTATGCAGGCCTTTGAAGTGTCCCATAGAGTAAGGATCTTGATTCTTTCGCTGTCATTTTCTTTACGAAACGCTTCTAGGGCCACAGCTATATGGGATGTATTATCCTTTTTATGTAACAAGTTTTTGTGCAGTTGCCATCTCATGATCCTCCTCTAAGATCTATGGAACTGTAGAACTACATGCACAGGGGCATTGTCAGAGAGCATTCTAAACCCTATCACGATTTTGGTTACATTTTCCAACAGATGGTGACAGCCTACGTAACAGCTCAAACTAGCATGGGTCTGATGTGCCGCAGAGTAAAATGAATAGTCCTGTACTGTAGGGTGCTTAACTCAACATATAATCAATCAGACCAATGCTGTGTAGCCGAGCCTTGCACAACTGTCAAAGTTCTCCTATGTGCCCAGGCCTCAGGATTGACTGATGTACCCCATTAACTATGACAACATTAAGCTCCCGCTCTGTGGGTTACAAAATTCTGGTCAATGTTGATTGAAGAAATTGCTCCTGTCCCACAATGGGTACACATTTGTGTGCTATAGTGACTTCATAGTTCCCTAGCTCTATTCTAAGGGCAATTGCTCCTCCATTAAGATCCAGGGACATCTTATGGACTATCTTATGGACTATGCTTGTAGAAGATGCTCGACAACAGTACTGCCACTCCTCATCTCAGAGGAGAGGTATTTGCACGGAAACCATTTTGATCTTAAGCAAATGATTTTCCTGTAAAAGACAAATGAGACTACTGAAGTCTTGCAGAAGAGACAGCACCTCTGGTATTTTCACAGGGGTTCTGAGGCCTCAAAAATGTAACCTCACAATCTTTACTGGGTCCTCCATTATGTATTCTACAGTCTACATAGTGAACTGTAGGGGGATATCTAGGTGTGTCATATAGCATTGCATGCATTTGAGACAGGAAAGGAAGTTGTAAGAAATCAATACAGTCCACCCCATATTCGCTACTCAACAGATACTTTCTTTCCTCAACACAAAACTAAACCACATCTTCAATATTTTAATAAACACACAACCAAGACTACAATTACACTATTTTGCTCATGCTCTGATGAGAGTAGGAGCTTAGAGCAGTGATCTTGTTCCTTCATCTAGTAGGAAAGACCATCTTCACCTCCTCTTATAATAATCAAATGTATGACCCCCTTCCCCACCCGGAACTAATCAGCCCAAGCAGAGACAAAAAGTAGCCTGGGGCATCTCTAGGTGGTCCCCAGGAGCATTCATGGCTCCTGCAAGGATGACAGGGCAGGTGCTCCTTGAAGATATGACACTATTAGTTTGGCTGTGGGTGTGGTTCTGTTCAGCGGAAGCTGGGCCGTCCTACATTTGCTGTGATCTTGGCAGAGAGGACACCAGCTCCCACTATTAAATTCCAAGCCCAGGATTTGAGGTGCCTCTAGGAGAGCATATCTGATTTCTGATCTTGACATCTACACAGGTAGAGGCAAGACCTTGTTTGTGCATCAAATGTTTGGGCTCCAGCTTGGGTTAGCATTGCATCTAAGGTGGATTTTTTTGCTCTTGGATGTGGCCATATTCGCAAATTGCCCAGCACCCATCTCTGTGCTAATATTTCCCCTCCTGTGATCGCTGTTTTGAAAGCGGGCTTTCCAAAATCATCAAGTGAGAGGCTAGCTAGGTATGGGACCCAACTGTCCTTCAGCCTACCCAGTATAGTAGTTGCTCACTAAGGTCATACACGTTTCACTCAGTCCACATTGAGGAGCACACAGCTTCTTCAAATTTAGGCCCAAGTGTGTCAAAGTCACTGTGTATGCAGCAGTTGGCCATAATTGTCACTGATTTGCATCTCTTTAAGCTCAGTCTATAAAGTTCTCACAGTTGGATTTATCATTGTCTCTTGTGGTGCCCTTGCCAAACTCAGGAACATTAGAAGAGACTCAGAAAGGGCCCCAAAGTCGGCACCCCGTCTCAAGGCTACCAATCTAGGATGTGTGACTGACAGTTAACAATGGGTAGGGTAGGCAGCAATTGTTGCAGGCCTGTGTTTATGGACTTTCATTTTCAGCCTCCGGGTCACTGTCTCCTCGCTGAATGTTATCCATCAGGTGCGCCACACACACCTCGAGGTCTAGTGCACAGGCCCAGGCGGAGAGATTTTCTCTGCATCTGCCCACACTTAGGCGGCCCCACTCTGGTGAAAAAAATTGATGCCTAGGCCAAGCCTTTTTTACAATGTAACTCTCTCTATAGCACGGCCTCTGGGTGCACCTTGGAGGCCCATCTGGAGCCCGCTCTACCTATGCAAGGTAAAGCTTAGTAACTTGTGGAGAGGTAAATGGCAGCACTGCTATCCCTGAAAATATCAAACATGTTTCTTGACACACAGATCAAACCTTTAAGAGAACAGCTACTCTAAGATTGAAGCTACTGAGCCTTTTTACAATGTAAATGCCACACAGCTAGCCTAGCTAATATAGCAGAAACAAGGAAAGTCTTGTTGCTGACCCTTTTGCTTGTCCTGTATTTGCCAAAGTATTTTTGCCCAGAAATTCATTCTTTATTTACAGTGAAAGGTAAACTGTAAGGGAGAAAACTGAATGGGGAAAGAAGATGTCTACACTTGCAGAAAAAAAAAAAACAAGGCCCTGATTTATACTTTTTGACACAAACCTACGTTAGCGCAGGTTTGCGTCAAAATGTTTACCGCCGGCTAGCGCCATTCCTGGACGCCAGACAAGTGTCATATTTAAGTAATGACGCTAGCCGGCGGTAAGGCCCGGTTAGCGTCCAAATAAATGACTCTAACCAGGTGGGGGAGGCGTAGGGGAAACAGGAAGTTGTGCGTCAAAGAATGGCGCTAGTCAAGTTAGAGTCCGAAAAATGACTCTAACCTGACTAGCGTCATTTTTGACGCACAACCCCTATGGACATGACTCCTGTATTAGTAAAGGCAGGAGTCATGCCCCCCTGCCCAATGGCCAAAGGTGCGAAGGTCTTAGAGTCATTTTTTGCTCAGGAATGCCCACCTTGCATCTCATTAATGCAAGGTAGGTATCTGCAGTAAAAAAATAACGTTAACTCCAATATGTTGACGCTAGACAGGTCTAGTGTCAAAATACAAATATGGAGTTAGGTTTGCACCGAATTTGCTTAAAAAAATTATGCTAATCCGGCGCAAACAGAGTATAAATATGCCCCCAAAGGTTTCTGGGATTTGAATAATGTTTTTGAGCCTGCATGAAGAGGTAAAGTAAGAAAAGTAGAACTGAGTGTACTAGGGGCAGCAGCATGGAAGGGGATGTGGTGTTACAGCCAGAGCTACCCACTTTGGAACTGGGGAACCAGGTTGGAGTCCTGGTACTGGATCAACATCCTGTAATTCTGGGCAAATCACTTAAGCTCCCGGAGCCTAAATATAAAATGAATCTGACACTGAATAATGTAACTAGTGCTCATTTAATGTGCTCTAATGCCCTTGGACCGTGTTCGTGCTATATAAATCTGCAAATAAAAAGGCTATCAAGTGATTTTATGTCACCTTCAGAAGTGCATGGTGGCAGATGCCAGTCGGATTAGGGGGTAGGGGGTCAGCCATGAACAGACTAGGGATCGCTCAATTGGAGATCCTCTGCCTTTGTGAGGGAGTCTGCGGGAGGTGGAGAAGGACTTGTAGCTCCAAATTTGGCCTATTCTCATTCAGTGTAAGAGATGCAGTGTAAATCCGGGTCTAGCAAGGATTGTGTAGGTTCTGCTAATGTTGCTTGTTTGTATTGGTCTTCCAAATGTTGTCTCACTCATATGGCATAAATGTATGGTACTAGGCACAATCTATGCACTTAGAAAGTTGCCCAGCTCTTGCTTCTGCCACCAACTTTGATTGCTCCTCTTACTGTTTTTTTTCTTCATCTGGTGAGATCTTTCTAATTATGCAAAATCCCTGGAGTGAATAAGTTGTGCAGCCTTGGTGAGTGTTATCATCTGCCTTACTGGGTCTTCTGTAGTTGTGTTCTTTTGGGATAAACAGATGCAATTATTCCGCAGGCTTTGTTTCAAGTTTAGAGCTCTGAAGATACTGAATAACATGTTAGGAAGCTTACGTCTCACACCAAGCAGCAATGTGGAATGCAGCCCAGACTCCCCATTTAGTGCAGCTATATGGAGGGCCACTGGAATTATGCAGCAAGGGAACACCAAGTTATGCCGCAGGGTTTATTAAATTATTCAGCAAGAAAAGGCTAATTATGTGGCATACATACTGCAGCACATTTTTGGTAGTATTAATTTATTCTTTTGCCATTTTGACACATGGTAATACTATCTGTGCAAAGAATTCACCTCATAAGTGTCAGTTCAACAACATAAGCCCAGATGTACAAATCATTTTTCTGATCGCAAAAGGCCGATTCGCAGAACCAATGGCTGTGATTTCTAATAGGTCACAAATTGTGACCTACCTCAATAATATGTATGAGGTAAGTCTATTTGCGACCAATTAGGAATTGCTAATGTCTTAAAAGATTTTCATACATTAGGAATACTAGTTTCCTAATTGTGATTCGGAGAGAATCACAATTAGGAATTTAGTATTCCTAATGTTAGTACACCCTATATATAAAAATAAGCAAATGAAAGATGACCTGTTAACCTTTGTAAAGGGCCTTTCACTGAGTGGTAACACGTTACTGCGTTTTTAGTAACTTTTGATCAGTTTCAGCTAGAAACAAAAACTCTTTTTGTTAAAATCTTGAGGTAAATCCATAATTGTGCAAACCAAGCTGCAGGATCACATAATTCCAATGACTCTTGCTAAATGATACCCAACAGCAATCACTACCTCCACTAATAACTAACTATCCAAGCACGCTTACAGTTTCATTTATCCAAAGATGTCTCGGGACACACATACAGTGACACTCATATCTGGTGTAAAAGGTCATTTATTTAGGACAGGATTTAACATAAACATCAATAACTTTGAACTGTATGAACTCCCTCTTGCCCAACCTTAACTTAAAAGCTTCCTTATGCCCTTCACTCTCTTCCAATGGCTCTCTTCAAATCTCCTCCCCTAGACACTCCCCTATTCCTTTCATGCCCTCCTTGTTTGTAACATTCCACCCCCCCATTCTGATCCTTCACCTCGTTTCCCCTTGGAAGGGGGGACAAGCCCGCATCTGGCTCTCCCCCCTCCCCCATTTCCTGCCAAACCTTGCGAACCACACCTGCCCTAACTGACGTCAAACCCTCTCCCCAACCTGATTTACGAACACCCTTCCACTAAAAACCATTCCCAACTCCTTCCTTCTCTGCCGGGCGGGTGGGTGGTCAACGCCTTCTCCTATCTAAGGTCGGCCTGGAAAGAGGCCGACCCCACCCATCCACCCCCTTTTAAACCCCTTCCCTAAACCCACCCCCACTTACCTCTCCACCAATTCTGGCGCACCCGAGCCACTTCCTGTCCTCCCGAACAGGCCCGCGGAGAGACTAGAACGAGTCTCTCTCTCCGCGGGCCCCCTCATTGTTAGACCTGTCGTCTTCACACACACACCTCAACATCAAAACCAGAGTAGCTGACAAGTGCTGCCAATTCAACAGATTTCCCTCCCCACACCAAACCCCTTCTTAGAACCACTTAGAAAAAATAAGCAGAAGCATACTACACCCTCATGTGCACAACACTATATAGGAACCTAAGGGAAATGCAATAAATAGATACCACTTTAATCCGGTTGAGCAAAGGACAACCTACCCAACAATTCCTTGGCATATCCAGTCATACGCATAAGACACAGCAAAGGTCTTGCAAGATTGAAGATAAACATTACAGACTGCAAGTATTTTTGGATGAAATGCACAAATTTAGAGATTCTGAAACTCTGCTGTATTTCGTGAGATACTGATGTTGGAGTTTTTCATAGTACCTCAGTAAGAAATTAATTACATAGATAATTACATTTCCTGGGGTGCAGGTAAATCAAATTAGCTTAAGCATATTAATCAATCTGAAGTTTGGACAAGGGCATGATGAGTGAGCACAATTGGAAAGGAGTAGCCGGTTTCTGCTAGAACCCATTTAAAGGATGACTTATGGGACTTTTCATATAATTTTTAATACAAGCGAGCGCAAAGCGCTCCGTCCCGTGTTGTAATCTCTCTTTGGGCTTCACACCACGCCCATGTCAAGTCAGTGTCTTTCATTGGTTTGTGGGCTTGCCTTTTAACATCTGCTTGCTTTCAATAGTGAAAGGCATGCATAAATCATGCCTTTTTCGGTGTTTAGCCCTCCTCGAGCGCAGCGACCAAGTATTGGAAACATACGAGGCTCGCTGTTTTCCATCCGGTTTTTGGACAACTTTTTCTCATTTTTCACAGCGCTATTTCGCTGGGCAGAAGTCGAGCGCTTTGCATGAAATCGACCCTGTTACATAGTTAATTGGACTTTTGCTGGTTACGTAAATAATTACACTTTTGTCGCTTACATGGATAATTGCACTTTTGACTACAGGTTTCACTGCGAGCAAACTTTAATTTCTGTGTGTGTGTCTTCTTTGCACTGATGGCGTTCGTCAGCTCGCTTATGTGAAACTTTTACTTTTCAGTTTATATGGCAAGAAAAGTCCAGTTAGTTATGTGAAACTGTTTTATTTTCATTTTCAATTTATGTGGCAAGAAAAGTCTGGTTAGGAGTTTACAATGCTAATTGCTCTAGCTCAAGCATACGCGAGACCAGTTGTATTGCAAATGCTTGTTATTTAAATGGCAGCACACTATCTTCAATGCTCTGTGCAGGCTCTTGCCTTTCACGGGGAAATGGAAGATTTCCTAAAGGGCTGGACTTGTTTCTAACAAGGATTCAAATTCTGGAGAGGGCTCTGACTCAATTTCTGGAAATGTTCCCATATTTGATGTCACCCTTGCAAGGAACTCTGGAGGGGACATATTTCACGATGCACTCTACCAGGGAAAGACACAGTAATGTAAGCAAGTAAGAGTGTGATAACTGGTGTACAGTAGTGTCGAATGCCCCAAATAATGATATTCGAGGATTTGCCTTTAGACACTTATGCTCACTTTTGCTCTAATCTAGATTTAATACTGAACAAGAACACATGATTTTGTTGTTGATACGCTGGAGGAACTATGCTTACGATTTGTCTGAGTTCCTATTTCAAGGGTCTGGTTCCAAATACGGGATGCCAGTTTACCTCTTTAGAGCAGTTCTGAAAAAACAGCTTCCCTTATTGGGTGCTTATAAGTCAAAAACATTACCCGAATAAATGTATTGCAAGTAAAGTGGTGTCTGTTACTATTTCACCCTAAAAAAGTAATTTTGTAAGTGTCAGGAAAAAATCTACATTTTCTCTTTGCACTAAGGTGTGTGTCACTTCTCAAGGCTTGCAACAAGACCTGTGGTCGAACTGCTCCTCTAAACTGCATCCATCTCCCTTCACAAATCAATGCATATGTAATTGGCACATAGAAACTTGTGTTGTAAATCAGTCATAGTAGGCATTTCCATCAAATCCTATAAAATGTTTCTGATTTGAAATTCAAAACAGGAATGTTCTCAGTTGCCACCAGGGCAAGTAGCCCCCGAAAATCTTTAAATCCAACCTATATGTTGAACCAAATGAGAGAAGCAACGAAGGCTCAACCGATACAACACTGTCTAGGAAAAAAGTTGTTTTCTTACCCACCCCATTATTGTATTTATATCAATTGGGATAAACTGTTTATTTTACAGCGCAATGCTCAAAAATAATGGCTAAAAAGCCAAGCGGCTCATTCCCAAGCTGCATTATGGAGTACCCGAAGTAGTACTCCAGTAGTACTGCTCGCATAGTACAGAATGCTATTCACTGACCGACGACCTAAGACCTTGGCTTTGCCTATATTTTCTGTGTGGAAAACTCTGCCAGGGTGGCAGAAATCTTTGCACTCGTAAGCCTCTGCTTAGTAATAAATGTGGGAGAGATGAGGGTCAGGCTGGTTTAAAGAAAAGGCATGTCTACATTTAGATGTAAATATACACTCAGAAACGGGGAACAGCAAAGATGTACAGATTTACACCTAGGTGCAGTAGTAGATTTACATGAGTAACTCTGCACCCAGTGCTTAATTTGTGCTTGTTGTTTCCGGTGCTGAGCACCGCCACTTATTTTTGAAGGCCGGGGCTTATTCTTATGCCTCAAGCATTTGCTGCGAGCAAAAGACACATATGGGAAAGACGAAGGAAGGGAAAAACGAAAAAGCGTCATAAAGGGAGAATGTAGAAAGCTGCAGGATGAGCTGAAGGGGCAGGGGTGGCCGTAAATGGATTGAAGAGGCCCGAGATGGCTTCAGGATTACGCTGCCTCAGTATTCAGTGCTGGCAGATTTAATTTCAGCAGCCTCGTGTTTAAGAGGAGGGCTTTGAGCACGGGCACCTTTTTATTTACAAATTAAGCACTGTCTGCACAAGTACATTTCCCTTTGTGAATCACGCTCTCTCTGGCATTAACCCTTGGAGGACTCTTTTGGGGCTGCTTCCGGCCATGAATGCCACTCAATCGCTCTCAGTCTAGGTGGGCTTTCCCTGCTTCAGAAGGGCCAGTGGAACTGTGGGGATTACTAACACCCGAGGTACAATTACAAGGTTGGACAGGTGACTTGTGCAGGTCTATTCAAAAACGTTTCTGTGAGGTTGCCGGGTCCGCACCGGACTTGAATGAAGTTACTAGGGGTTGGAAGTGCTGCTCTAAATAACACTGGCCTGACAGGTTACGGCTGCTCCTCAATGTTGTTTTAAAACAATCAACACAGTAATCCCAACAAATCTACCAACATTTTCTTTAGTTTTGTTTTCTTTAATAAACTTTCATGTTTCTTTCAAAAAATCAGTAACGATCTAAATCCAATATCCTGCATGAGTTTCTCTTCAGATATTACCCAGACAGTCTGAGTGGACATTGCCTAATTGGGGAACGCAGCTTTGCATTCACTGGAGTAAGTTTATAAAATTTTGATACAACATTTGCACTGGTAGTAGACTATAAAATAAACATAGACATCCTTGGTCCTTATGTGTGTCTGTGTAAGCAGGGAAGTAAGAGACAAACATTGAAAGTATTTGTAAAAAACATGTGAACCAGAGACGACAGAGTGTAAAAGGTTCAAGTGTGTGAGACAAGAGAGAGCAATAGGGTCCGTGAAAGGGTGAGAGCAGTTTGACCAAAGTCAATTAGGAGTGAGGGAAGGTTCTGTGGTTGGGGGGGCGTTGCGTCACTGAGAACAGAATGACACTAGTTAGAAGGTTGTCTGGGAGGGAGGAGGCTCTATGAAAAGTGTAAATAAGGTGAGATTAGATGACTTGAAAGGGAGTTGTGGGAAAGGAATGTATGAGAGGATAGTGTGCATGTCGTCAGCTAGAAGCAAGTGAGGTAGTAGGAGGGAGACCAGGGTGTCGGAGGAAGGTGGGAGATGGGTTGGAATGAAAAGTGGGAAATGGGACGGTGAGAGGAAAATATGTGAAACACAGAAGAAGAGGTGAGAAACATGAATGTGTTTAAAAAGAGGAATGGAGATTCATGAAAGAAAAGAGTTCCAGGAATGAGGTATGGGTTTGTTAGAGAGAGGAAAGAAGAGAATATGGGGGATAATTGAGAAACAATTTGCCATCATAACAAATAAATGTCCAAAAGCATTGCTCCACTTTGTAAATCAGAAATGCCTACCCGACGCCACATTAGAATAACAAAAATGATGCTAATACAGTGCAAGGAGGCAAAAGGGCCTTGTAAATCTGTCCCATATTTACTAGCATTCTGCCACACAAGCAGTAATGAGGTCATCATTGTCACCAAAAATAAAGGCACGTAGCAGGAGACATTCCCCAAAGGCAGATCAGCATTGTCACCAAGATAAATACACATAAATGAAAACATTTCCCTAGGGCAAATGTCATACACAAACATTACCCTCCCAATGCCTATAATACCAAAACCTGGAATCTGTTTGTCCCCCCAACATGGCACGCACAACATAATAGATGAGTCCAGTTACTAAGAGAATTATGCAGATGCAGTGCGGGCAGAAACACTATCATGAGGGCCAAAACCTTATCAGGAATGTCCGAAAGGAAACACTTCCATATTGCCCAAATAAAAATATCATAGAAGAAACATTATTGTGCATACCATTGTGTCCTCTGAACAGCGTTACATGTCCCTGTCTTCAGCAAGCAAGACCTACATCGGCATGGCAACATTTATATGCAGCAAAAAGAACACAAGTGTATAGGCCCAGCGCTCTTGGGCTTCTGTTATAGTTTATGTGGTGGATCCCAGTCCACCACACTCACCACAGAAGCTCTTGTGCTCCTAATACCACAATAATGGTAATGGGTGGCTTCGGCAGGAACCGGCCCTCCGATGAGGATTCCCTTCCTGTCCTGCCAGCCAAACTGTAAGTGCCCCCAAAGAAATGCAACCAAAGACATCTCTTAGGCCAGATGTAGTATGCTGTTTGCATGGTGCAAACTGCGAAAATCGCAGTTTGCGCCATGCAAACAGCCTTCTGCGATGCACATTCACAATTTGCGAGTCTGTACCGACTCGCACATTGTGAATGCGACTCGCAAATAGGAAGGGGTGTTCCCTTCCTATTTGCGACTCGCATCGCAATGCAGAATTGCTTTGTGACTGCAATTCGCAGTTACCACCAGTGTCACACTGGCGGTAACTCATTCGCAAAAGGGAAGGGGTCCCCATGGGACCCCTTCCCCTTTGTGAATGTTGCCCACAAGGTTTTTCAGAGCAGGCAGTAGTCCAATGGACCACTGCCTACTCTGAAAAAACGAAACCAAATGGTTTCATTATTTTTTTTATTTTGCAACTCGTTTTCCTTTAAGGAAAACGGGCTGCAAAATAAATTTTAAAAACTGCTTTATTGAAAAAGCAGTCACAGACATGGAGGCCACCATCCCTGTGAGTGCAGGGACTCGCTATGGGGTCGCAAAATGCGACCCACCTCATTAATATTTATGAGGTGGGTCTTGGCGACCCCGTAGCGAGTCGCAGACGGTGTCTGAGACACCGTTCTGCATCAGGATTTGCGATTCTGAAATTGCGAGTCGCACCGACTCGCAATTTCAGAATCGCAAATCCTGACATTGCTACATCTGGCCCTATGTCTCCCCGCAAATACTTAGAGACAAGCAGGCCGACTTCTATCCTAAGCGGCTCCTCTCAGGGATTGCCTTGCCCAGTAACACATACGGAGGCCCACCAGGCCAACCGGACTGCTACTCTGGCTTCCATGGAGGTGGGGAAACCTCCCGGGGCTCCCCATGTAGGGTGCTCATCCAGGAAGCCTCCTACATCAGTTGGCCAACTG
This sequence comes from Pleurodeles waltl, assembly GCF_031143425.1. Lineage (NCBI taxonomy): Eukaryota > Metazoa > Chordata > Amphibia > Caudata > Salamandridae > Pleurodeles > Pleurodeles waltl. The sequence continues at coordinate 239,111,568 of NC_090436.1, forward strand.
CTCCCTGCTGCAGAGTACTATGGGGCCACCTCAGGTACTGATAGCACACCTGGGCCCCTCCTGGGACTCCTGGTCTACTGCCTCAGTTCTCAGAGGGCTGCTGCCTACAAGGAGGCAGCACAGCAGTTCCAACAAAGGTGGCTGGTCCTCCTCTTTGTTCTTCAGCCGGGCCGCAGCAGTACTCGAATCCACATAGGTGCCTGTTTGTGTCACCGGGGCACCGACGGTCGAGCACTTTGCTCATACACAGTGAGAGGCTGCCGGCAGGCTCCTCTCCACTTTATCTGTGTTGCAGAAGGGGGGGACCCACAGGGATACAGGTGATTTCTTGCACCTGGGCAGCCAACAATGAAGCGCTCTTAGCAAGAGAGAAAGTGCTGTAGTCACAGAGTATGGCGCTTCCTCCCGCATGGTTGCACCTAAAGTGCTCTCCACACACTCCACAAGGCAATGGGCACTCCACTCATGCCCGACATAACGAAACAGCACCAAGGCCACTGAAATGCAGGGAATAAGAGGGGGACACATCACCCAGCCCCTGGAGATTACTGGGGGAACATAGGGCAGTGGGCAAGCAACAGGCCAGCTCACCAGGGTCCTTGCAAAATAAGTGGCGGTCCCTCTGGGGCTTAGCAAACCACAGGTCAGCACATCACAAGTCAATCTAGTACGGGTTCCTTGCAGCATCACAGTCCCCCTCCAGGAGCATCTGGTTCCAAGTCCATACAGTATCCATCAGTGTCTGAAAATGTGGGGAACAACCCCCTGTATTTATACTAATTTTGCACAGCTTCCACAAAGGCACAGAGGGGATTCCAACCAGTTCTAACCAGTTCCAGGAATGTCCTCTTCTCCTCCCACACTGGCTCCAGACATCAGTAGGGGGTAAACGAGTCCTTTGTGTGAGGCCAGGGCACAGCCTTTACAGATGCATGTGTGCCCTGCCTCTACCTCTCTCAGCCCAGGAAGACCATTCAGTATGCAGATGTACTCCTGTTACACCTCCACCCTCCCTTTGTGGTGGCTGTCTGGAAAGTATGCAGAAAGCCCAGCTGTCACTTTACTCCAGATGTTGATTGGAATCAAGCTGCAAAAGCACCAGAGTTATAAGCACAGAGAAATGTCCACTTTCTAAATGTGGCATTTCTACACTGGTAATGAAACATCCACCTACACCAATAAGCAGCATTTCTCACTACCATTCCAACCATACCAAATATGGCAATGCCACCCCTCATAGATCAAACAATACCACTTAGCCATGTGAAAGGGCATTTCCAATGCAATCCAATGAGAGAGGCAGCACTCACAGCCGTGAGAAACCAAATAGGCTGTTTGTCACTACTAGGAGAGGCCACACAACCAGGCACATGTCCTCCCTCTTACCTACACAGCGCCCTGCCCATAGGTCTACCTAGGGCCTACCTTAGGGGTGACATATGTGTAGGAAGAGGGAAGTTACAGGCCTGGCAAGTAAATGTTAATGCCAGGTCCCTGTGGCAGTAAACTGTGCATGCAGGCCCCGCAGTGGCAGGCCTGAGACAGGTTTGAAAGGCTACTTCCGTGGGTGGCGCAGGCTGCACTGCAGGCCCACTAGTAGCTTTAATTTGCATCCCCTGTGTATAAGGGATACCACTGTACAACAGACTTACATGTAAATTAAATAAGCCAATCAGGTGTAAGCCAATCATACCAAGTTTAGAAAGGAGAGCACATGCACTTTAGCACTCTTCAGCAGAAATAAAGTTCCCAGAGTCCTAGAGCCAACAAAAAGAGGTCAGAACAATAGGAGGATGAAGGCAAAACGTTTGGGGATGACCCTGTGAAAAAGGGCCAGGTCTAACATTTATGCTGAGGAAAAATGCTAGTAAAAGGATTTAAAGTTATTTGGTGAAAGTTGACTTTTGGTAACCTTAGCAGTAAAGTATCTTTAAAAAAATATACTTTATGCTGCACGAGACTAAATGGGTTTAAAACTATTTTTGTCTCTCAACCCACTCCAGAAGCCCAATACACATTCCTGGCTGAGAATTAGGGACCATCATCCCAAAGCATAATGTTTTGTTGCCTTTTGGACCTAGAAGGCAGACGTTTTGTCAACAACAGGTCACTTAAGAGAGAATACCAATCTGGGAGAGGAACAGGAACAGTTGGCAGAACAAATGAGGCCATTCACACTTCTTTTTATGGCCTCATGATAACAATTGAGCTGGCATAATTCACAACTAAACATTTCCAGTGCCCTTTGGGCTTTCCGGTTTCTACCCCAGCAGGAGGGAGAACCAGCTGCTAGTGCTGGCAGATGGAAGACGTTATTGACTAAAAGAGAGACAAAGTTCCTCCAAATGAAATAAATAGTTATCCATTTTGGATTTAGGACTTCTGAGTACTTAAAGTGAAATGATGAAGAGAAGAAGTGCTGAAAAAGGAGGTGGACGAGTAGACAGGACTGGGTGGGGAAATTCTTCAATCACTGCTTAGTGCATATGATAAGATTGACACCTCACCAACACCTCCACACAACATTCCTGGTCTTCTGAAGACAACACAAGAAAAAGAAAACTCTGCTAGCAGAAAAGGGCCGAAAGACTTCGGACTCCTGCTGGTAACCAGTGTCTGGAACTGCTCTTGAACAGCCAGGTGGCTGACCTCCTACTTGCCTTATCCAGGGACACAAAAATCAGAAACACCTCTGACTCAAAGAGGCCCGGGTAACCACAGATGGACAGGATCCTGCAGGAACCCAAGCTGGAGAGAGGGACCCGATGGCTACCAGCCTGCCCTGGTGAGCTATGGGCTGCTGGGGTGACCCAAAATACTCTTTTTCAGCAGATGGAGAAAAGTGTGAAAGTAAATGTACTTTCAAGGAGGGAAAGGAAACCAAATTCATCAAATTCAGGACTTCTGCTGAAAACTGGTTAAGCATGACACTGCAGTAAAGGTATCCAACTCATGGTGTCCTGTTTATCTACACTTTCTAGCCTTGCCCTGTTAGAAGATGTTGAGATTGAAAAAAGTGACTACCTCTGAAGTTAAAGATGTGGACTGGGGCAAGCAGCAAATTGATCCACCTGGCAAAGTGATATTAGTGGCTACAAAATCCAGCTTTGTCCCAGTCAGAGCTTTTGGGGCTAAAATCAGTGGCTTCAGTGGAAACTCAATAACAATGTATCTGACTTCATGAGACCCTCATTAGCTTCAGCTGTGAAGCTTTCCCCACTGAAGACTCTGACCTCTAAAAAGCAGACTAAGGGCCTAATTCTGACCCTGGCGGTCCAAGACCGCCAGGGCCACGGACGACTGAAGCCCCGCCAACAGGCTGGCGGTGCTTCATTGCCCATTCCGACCGCGGCTGTAAAGCCGCGGTCGGAAAACCGGGTCCGGCGGTTTCCCGCCGGATTTCCCCCGGCTGGGCGAATCCTCCATGGCGGCGCTGCAAGCAGCGCCGCCATGGGGATTCTGACCCCCTTCCCGCCAGCCTGTTTCTGGCGGTTTTTACTGCCAGGAACAGGCTGGCGGGAACGGGTGTCCTGGGGCCCCCTGCACTGCCCATGCCACTGGCATGGGCAGTGCAGGGGCCCCCTAACAGGGCCCCAGTATGCTTTTCACTGTCTGCCTAGCAGACAGTGAAAAGCGCGACGGGTGCAACTGCACCCGTCGCACACCTGCAACACCGCCGGCTCCATTCGGAGCCGGCTTCAGTGTTGCAGGCCTCTTTCCCGCTGGGCTGGCGGGCGCTATTTTGGCTAGCGCCCGCCGGCCCAGCGGGAAAGTCAGAATGGCCCCAGCAGTCTTTCGACTGCGGAGCGGCCATATGGCGGTTCCAGCCAGGCGGGCGCGACCGCCGCCCGCCGCGGTTGGAATGAGGGGCTAAGTCAGTAGGTAATCACTGTCAAACTCAAGTCAGCACTAACCTGCAAAACCAAATGCTGTTGCAGGAATAACAGAATCCAGCAGTCGCCTTTCCCATCGACCATGTTGAACATGTCTAAGAGTGCACTTGGTACATATGGCTAAGAGAGGAATAGGGGTAAGGGATATGAGAGAAGGCACACAGGACAGACAGTTGGTTTGAAGTACTATTGCTTGTCCTGTCAAAGGGAACTTCTCTCAGATTTTCTGTAACCTCCCGTGAGTGATGGATTTGTACTAAATAGAAATCAAGACTACTATTACTCTCTCCTTTTACTTTTGTCATAAGTTGAGTAACTTCCACTCATCCAGCTCAAGGTATACTATCTCATATGCAGGGTTCAAAGGAAGTCCCCAGCCCCACCCAAGATTCCCACATTCTGGTCGATGCTAATCTGATTCTCTGAGAAGGCTTACCCAGCCCTCCAAAAAAAAACTTTCTCCCCTTGCTACCCCAAGAGAATCATGTCTCAGTTTCTCTTGATGATACTTCTTAGTTGGATCTCAAGGGCCAGTAGCCTTGGCAGCCTATTGTTTGACCTTGGGTCATGTGACCAAGGGAAGTCTCATTAGACTTCCTAGGATCACATGGTTTTGACGGCCATTCTGTCAGCCAATCCTAGTTAAATCCCATCCAACACACATGCCATCTGCTAGGCTCTCCTGTGCACTGGATAGAGGTGTGCTGTGTGTCCTCTCCAGTACTTACTGAGAATTCACAGTTTGACGAGTACCCTTCTCTCAGGACATTCTTTGCAGCTTCATGGGATCCATGCAGTAAAGGAAAAAACAAGGTGTTTAAAAATAGAATCAGTCAAAAGAAAACTCAATTACAGTTAAATAAGCTTTTGTCGTACAGAGGAGTCTTGACTTACAAACATTGTTCCTAGATCCCTAGTTTCCAGTTAGGATAGTTGACAAGATATAGAGTTTATTCTGAAAGAGAGGAAACAGTGTTGTTGCCATACTGCGAACTAAAGAGATAGTTGAAAAACAGATTGGCAGTTCAACCAATGCTGAAAGACGATTGGTTATAGAAGTTCCTAATGCCAACTACAGGTTGTTTCGGAAAATAATTTTATTCTTTTGCTACAATTAATGACTCATCCAAAACCCATTCTACTACTTTCATCTCCAAAATAACCCTGCCTAAGCTCTTCCCTCCTCTACCGCATCTAGCACAACCCAAACCTCAGTTTACTACTGTGATCTCCCAAACGACCCTACTAAATTCTCTCTCATGTATCTCACCTTTGACTCATCCAAAACCCCTCCTGCTACTATGATCTCCCTAATCCTTTCCACAGACTCTTCCCTTCTCCATCTCTCCTTTACTCATCCCAAGCCTCACCCTATTACTATAAACTCCCAATTAACACTTCTGGATTCTTCCCTCCTCCATCCCTCCATTACTCTAGTCAATCCAACTAACAAACTCACATATCCTCTGCTCACATTAATACATAATAATACTAATAATGTACTCATATTTCCCTATACCAATCCACCACTAATTCTTCTTGGGTTCCGGAGCAGCGTGTCACTCCCCGAAAAGCGCTTCGACACCTCATCAGGGGTAGTAAGCACTATATAATTACAATTACAATTACAATGCAGAAAGACCTTTGGAAAGGAATCACACATCAAGGATACTATTAGAAACCAATGACAAATTGGTGTTGAGTTAATCTCAACTATTTATCCAAGTACATTTGAGACAATGTGAAATCAAATGTTTTACAAGAAGTTGTCTAAAATTGAGGGAGTGCTCTTTTACTAATGAGTGTTTTGCCTGTTGTCATTTAAACCAAAGAAAGGATTTGGTGCCGGTCAAAGAGAAAATACACTAGAACTAGCGCGTTCTCCTGTATAAAAGAAACACAATTTCAGGCGCGGACCATCCTTTAGGGCAGAGGGGCCCCGCCCCTTGGCCTTTTGCCCCTCATGAAGAGTGTCGGTCAGGCTGAACAAAGGTCAGCCTGACAGACACTCTTCATGTTCAGGTCAGGCAGCCAGGAGCAGACATATGCGATTTGCGTAGACTCCTGGCTGCCTGAGGTGAACTTTGCTGGGCTGAAGAGGTCACAGCTCCTGTGGGTGTGACCTCATCAGCTCAGCAAAGGTGCCTCGAGGCCCTCCCCCGGGTGATGAGGGAAGCGCCATCCATTGACTTCAACCTGGGCGCTTCAGGTTTAAGCCCTGAAGCGCCCAGGGCGAGTGTCAATCGGTGACACCTCGTCACATAGTGGGGTGGGGTCAGCAGTCTCACTGACCCCATTCCACTCTGTGACGAAGTTGGGACTGCTGCCTTCCCTCACTGGTTGACCTAAGGTCAGCCAGTGAGGGAAGGCAGCAGTCCCAACCCTCCTGGGACCTCCGAGGCTGAAGGTAAGTGTGTGTGTGTGATCTTTTTTAATGAATTTTTGGTGCGTGCATGAATGTTTGAATGTTGATGAGTGTTGTTAATGGATGTGCGTGCGTGTGTGAAGGAATGAGTGTGTGTGTGCCTCCCACCCGCCCCCCTCCTAAAACTGCCAGCCGGCCGCCACTGCACAATTTACTCCACAAGAATTTCCAAAGGCACCATTTAGTTCACTATTGCCCTCATTTGATCCTATGGTTACCAAAAAGAGTATTTTTATCTTCTGGCACAGGATTGTTCATGTTTAATGGAGCACAAAGTCAAATGTCCTCTCAGATATATACCCAGATTACTGGTGCTTGTGCATGACTCCTCTTGAAATAATGATCTTCAATTCCTATTAGCTTTACAGAATGTGTTGCACTGTTAGAATGTGTCAAGTTAACGCATAAAAGTTCCTGGCTTGCTGCAACCTTTCTTTTTAGGTTTTTCAATACTGATTTTTTTCAAGTTGTTAGCCCTTCTGTACTTTGCATGCATCTTAATGGTCTATATGCTTAAATTGTTGCGCACAAAGATTAAGGATTGCAAGTCTTTTGCGAGAAAATATTTTTAAATACTTTTGCCCTTTCTTTCCTCTTGTGCAGGATTTTCTTGGTCCAGGAAATCAGATGCCACTGGCCGGGTCAGGTGGTCCAGATCACAGGATCTCTAACGGGATAAATCTTGCAGTTTAAAACAAGTGAGTCTCTCTCTTCCGATGCTGAATTGACTAGCATGGTGTAGCTGGAAATAGTTGGGATATTTGTAGTCTGTAATCCCAGATGGCGTCTGAGATCTTTTGACCTCGCTAGATTAGATTACGGGCACTGCTGTTCTGGAATGTTCCTTTCCTTTGTAGACAGCCATTGCTGTTCTGGGATGTTCCTTTCCTTTGTAGACAGCCATTGCTGTTCTGGAATGTTCCTTTTCTTTCTCGATAAGCATGGGTATGTCTATATTATGCTACTGTGCAAAATCTCATTTTGTTTCTTCTTCACCACATATTCAGTTTATGCAACGCAGAATGCACATAAAGCTGTTCCAACATTAACGTATCAACCACCAAAATATAAAGTGTATGGGCTTCATTCTAACCAAAAGGAGACATTCCAAAACCTAAGTTCACTTTCGAGAACTTTGCTGACCCACTCTTACTTTTGGGAAACCCTTTATGACATCTGTGGCCATGACAATTAGGCTTTTATAGACTGCGCGATCTGCGAGTATTGCACTAGATCTTTCATCTTGGGATCCTCAAATTCTGTGGTAGATCTTAAAATCTGGGGATTCTCGAATCCTGAAATAAATCTTCGAATCCTGCTGCAGTCTGCCATTCCGATGCAACATACAGTCATGGCTTTTTTGAGTGCCTGCCTGGGCACACGATTGCCTATGCTGGTGATGGGGAGCAACAACTGGGCAGCAAACATGTGAGAGCGACAATTATGGGTGATACGACTCCTGTCACGCAGCATGGATGAAATGCTAAGTGGCAATGCTCGGAGGAAGGGGTGGCCAATAATGCCCAAGCCCAGAGGTGGATAGAGGTGTGGGAAGCTGCTCTGCTCTATCTAGGTTGGCCTGAAATCCCACAAAGGTCCTGAGCAATCGTGAACTGAGACTTTACATTACCGCTTTAGTTTTCTTGGGCACTTTTTACCTTAAAACATTACAATGTCTTAGCTCCAATGCCCCCAATTCTTTATTAGCGTTCTTCTCAATGCATTTTTCTCTATTTTCTAAACTGGTTTCGAAATGTTAGTATGTTGTTTTATTGATTTAGAAATAGTTGTATTATTTGAACTTAACATCAATTTTTCTGCAGAATTGCGTGTTGCATGTGCCCGAGCTGCCAGAAGCTGAGGAAAGATTCTCCTAGAATCTTGTTCTAGTCTAAGCACACGGTGTTTCTTGTACTGGTAGTGCTACTCGCCCCACAAAAAAACCTAATAACTCAGTTTCTGACAAGGAAGATGAGAGATAGTGGGGTGACGGAGGAAAACTAAGTGTGTGGAAGAGTATGTTTAAGAAAATAAGGCAGGAGAGAAGGCAGGCAGGAAGTTAGGTTGGATAAAGAATGTAAGAATGGTGTGAGTAGACAAGAGGATGAAAAGGCAAATGAAGAGGAAACAATGGGAACATGAGAAGAAATTAAAAAGACAAAAATCAAGGCAAAAGAGATGAACACAAAAGAGGGAGTGAAAGATAGAAATAGGAAGAAAGGGAATAATGAATAGAAAATGGATACAAAGCAAGTGAAAGACGCAGTATTATCTAACAGAGTGAAAGCGAATGTAGAGATCAGAAGGGTCAATGGAGCTGGAAGAACATAAACGCACCATAGAAGTGCATTCTTTGTCGCATTGTCTTTAAGCGACCATCCTTCACACTACCTCTATCTCCTGCCATAAAATATGTGAGCAAAACTTACTTACATTCGGGTTTGGAAGTGAAGAAGCGCAGTTTCCAAAATGACCTAATCCGCTTTGTAGAGTTTTAAAACATTCGTTTAAATGGTTTCATGTCATGCATGAGACTTTTTGCCAATTCTAGCCTGCGTGAAGTTGAATCATGGGATCTTTAATCCCACAGGCCATAAATCCCCCAATTCAATTGTTAGCCAAAAAGCCAGCAGTGGCTTATGGTTTCACATGCCATCCAACCAGATGCTCTGTGTCTTTTTTGAGGGAATCAAGGTTTAAACAGACTATTAGATGAAAAGAGTGGAGATTGTGGAGATGAGCAGGTCCCTTTGTCTGCTCCTCTGCTCGCTGTGGTCTGTTTCTGCACTTTTTTGCTGTTGCCTGTGCCTGACTCTGTGGTTGCCTGTGCCTGATTATTTTTGTATTATTTTGTGTTTTGAGCTGCCTGCCCGCTTCCCACTGTTTTCCACCTCCTGCCGGCCCTACCCACCTCCCAGGACCTACTTAATGCAGGTCACAGCGCAACCCTATTGAGCAGGTCCCTGTGTCCACTCCTCTGCTTGCTGTGCTGTTTCTGTACTTTGTTACTGTTGCCTGTGTCTGATTCTGTTGTTTCCTGTGCCTGATATTTTTTGTATTTTTTATTATTTTGTGTTTTGCGCCAGCCGCCCGCTACCTGCTGCTTTCTCTCTCCTGCCAGCCCCATCCACCTTCCAGAACCTACTTAATGAAGGTCCCAGTACGACCGCACAGTGGACGCATACAGCGGGCACACCGCTAGCATGCCTAAGGTGCACCAAAGTCAGGCCTGTCTGCACCCATCCACACCTGGACCGTGCCCAGCACCAGGAACCCTGGCCCTCTGGCCATACACAGATATTCCACCGAAGAGCTCTGAGTCCTGGACCCTGGCCAACACAACTGCAACTGCTGCATCACCTCTACCGATCAACAGCAGTATCTTTTTCCTGCTGTCACTGCCATATCCCATGGAACTGAGGCCCACACGCTCTCATGGAAACCCGTGCCACATCCACCACACCAACCAGAACCACTCTACTGCCTCCTACTCAACACCCAATTGCTCTGCAAACACACCACTGAAACTTGGGACACCACCACTACCCTCACCCCCAATATTATCTTCTTTACAGAGACCTGGCTCAACCCCTCCTCCTCCCCTGACATCGCCACTGTGGCACCCATCGGCTACAAGATGGTACACCAGGACCACCCCAAGAAACATGGAGGAGGCATCACCATCATCCATAAAGAAACCACCCATTGCAGCACCCCTGAAGACATCACACCGACCATGGAACACCTAAACTTCAAACTCCACACCAACAGCAAAACGACCATCAGAGGCACCCCCGCCTACAGACCCCTAGCGCACACCCTGGTTTCTGCAAGGTAATCCCTGAATTCATCACCCCACTCGTCACTGACTCCAAACACTACATCTTCCTCGGCGACCTCAACTTCCAGTGACGTCCCCAAAGACGTAAATTTCACAACCTCCTAGAAAGCATGAGCAACATCGGCCTCATCCAACCGGTCACCAACCCGAAATACATCACCGGGCACACCCTTGACCCGATCTTCACAGCCAGCAACAACAAACTCACCTGGACCAATCACACCATCATCTACTTCACCATCACCGGGCCCCCATGAACCAACTCCAGGCCCTCCCAGCTCCTCCCACCACAACTGGAACAAAGTAACCAAGACCCAATGGACAGATGTCCTCAACACCACCCAACCTGACTCCGTATCTAATCTCGAACACGCCATCCAGAATTTCTCCACCGGGATTACCAAAGCGCCGACAGAGTGCCCCCATCAAGCCAGCTAGGACCAGCGGATCCACCAAACAAGCCAGTTGGTATACACCATAACTCAGGACTATGAAGCACAATTGCAAAAAGCTAGAGAGAAGATTGCACACAGCAAAGATCCCACAGACCGTGCCACCTCCAAATCAGCCCTGAATACATACCACCAAAACCTAAGAGATACGAAGAACAATGCCCTGGTACACCACATCAAATCAAGCTCCAACAACCAGGAACTTTTTAGCGTCAATAAAGGGTATGCATGCCCATAAGCCCCCGAGAACACAATTTCCCCTTTCCAGGATCTCTGCAATTCACTGGTGGACCACTTCCCCAACAAGATATCTGCCATCTACAGAAACTTCAAACCCCAACCCACTGACATCTACAACCCCCTCACACGAACAGACGACACCTACAACCACCTGCTCACTGCATGGGAACAGCTCACCACCCGGGTCACCACAACCACAATGAATTCTACCATGGATGCCTGCTTCCACCACTTCTTCAACCTCAAAAGCAAGGGAATCAGCGGCGACCTCACCACCATTCTCAACACATCCATCACCACAGCCACCTTCCCCGACAGATGGAAGCACACACAGGTCAGACCCTTCCTCAAGAAAACCTCTGCCGACCCCACTGATCTCAAAAACCACCGCCCCATCTCTGTGCTCCTCTTCCCTGTCAAAGTCCTCAAGATGGCCATCAACCACCAACTCACCGAACACCTGGTGAGAAAAAAGCTGCTGGATATCTCCCAATATGGCTTTCGTGCAAACCACAGCACCAAAACCACCCTGATCACCGCCACCAATGACATCAAAACCCTCCTGGACAGGGAGGTGCAGCGGCCCTGATCCTCTTTGACCTCTCAGCTGCATTCCACACCGTTTCCCACCACACACTCATTAAGAGACTCCAACTCACTGGGTTTCAAGGAGATGCCCTCAAGTGGAACACATCATTCCTCACAGGATGAACCCAGAGGATTTGACTACGACCCTTCACCCCGCAACCCAAGAGCATCATCTGCAGCGTCCCCTCAAGGGTCATCACTCAGCCTCACTCTGTTCAACACTTACATGATGCCCCTAGCCAACATAGTTTAAGCCCACCGCCTCAATATAATTTCCTACTCAGACAATGCTCAGCTCATCCTCTCACTCTCAGAATACCCCCACCACCACAAACTCTAACTTTCACAGCTGCATGACAAGTGTTGCCAATTGGATGAAGACCAACTGCCTGAAGCTCAACACGGACAAGGTGAAGTTGGATTTAACGTTACTATTTTAAAAATGCCACTTTTAGAAAATAGGCATATCTGTGCACTTATTGCTCTCTGTGCCTTACAGCCTGCCTCCACTCTACATCTGGTCTGTGCTGGTTGACAGCTCCCCTTGTGCATTCCACCCAGAAAGCCATAAACACAAGACACTCAGCTGCATTCATCTGCATACTGATGTATATTCCTGGGCAGAAAGGGTGGAGGGGCCTGCACTTACACTTCAAAGGCTAGTGGCCTGACCACACACAAAGGACTGATAACCCCCACAGATCTCCTGGCAGATATGACTGGGATGAAAGGGGAACTGGTGCACTTCAAAACCACGTTTTGAAGTCTCCTTCATTTCAAAAGCATATTTGGGTGTGAATATATACTGGGTCTGTGACCCCCTCAAATGAGACACCTCTGGACCTATAACTGGACTCTGTCAGAATGACTGGTGTTCTGCTCAAAGGGCTCATCTGGACTGCTTTTCAGGGAGGACTGCTCGCCTGCTTGTTGCCCTGCTGCTTGCTGCTCCCCGACTTTGCTGGAAGGACTTTGCCTTCTCCCACAAGTGATCTCCAAGGGATTGGACTGAGCTTGCCTCCTGTTAAGAAGTCTCAGGACCATGTAAGTCTACACCAGAAGGAGAAAATACACAGCGTTGGAAAACCAATGCAATGCCTGCAAACATCGATGAATCAACTGCAGAATCGATGTAGTGACTGTTTCATCATCGCAGCACATTTTGGATTTTCCACGCATCGTCCCTGGTCGTTAAAATATCCCTGCACCGCATTAAGGAGCCAAGGCTGCGCACGCGGAAATTGATGCATCACCTTGCCCATGAGGAAAGAATCAGTGCATCACCTCCGCCACACTGAGAGAAAAAAAACGATGCATCACTTATTATCTGATGCATCACCTCCTCTGTCACCCTCTACTTCATTATTCTTGACACATCTCAGGTACTTTGTGCTAAAAGGATACAGCAATTGATTCGTACGGATTAAGACTTACTTAAACTTCTAAAAAGTGATATTTTGACTTGTGCACATTGGATTCTTCACATTTTGGTCTTAATTTAGTCAGATTAATATCTATTTTCCTAAACTGGTGTGGGGTACTTTTCGTGGTGTTTTCACTGTGTTACTGTATGAGTTATTGCACAAATACTTTAGACAGGGTGAGCATAGGGTAATTTAGTTTTGTGTTGTGACTTACCCTGACTATGATTATGGTCCCTACTTGAACAGGGTGCATATCTCTGCCAACTAGAGACCCAATTTCAGCAGCTGTACATCAAGATACAACTACGTCACAACACTTTTATCATATACATACAGTATCATGAGAAACTACATCATAATACATTACAACAGGGACATTACATCGCAAAGAAAAAAAGGTGAATTTTTTTTTTTTTTTAATGAAATAATGTATGCAGATAAAAATATCTCATAATGATGTACATATAGAATTAAATTGTAATTATTTGCATACAAATACTAACTTTTAACATGTAAAAAATAGCTTGACAACACTATGTAGCCAATAAAAATATTTAAAAAAATAAAAAACATTTAAATGTAATTACATATTTTTCAATCATATAAACAAGAAATTGAATGCATTTTTAAATACTTTTTCACTCCGTTTTTTTGTCTTAGGTGAATTTTCAATTTGTTCCCTATCTTATAGCAAATAATAATGGATAAACTTTATGTTCATTATGCTACCATGTTTATTATGATGTTTTTGCTTATGTGCCAGGCATTTTTGATGTTTTCACTTAAAGGAAGGGCGTGGATCCATGTGGTCGGACTTCACTGCAGCAGGCCAGGTAAGAGTTTTTTAACTGTTTCTAAGAAATCAATGGAATATGTATGTAGAAATTTGGAAGGGGTTGCACAGTGGTTAAATTAAGTACTAGGACATGTGTTGATATTGCTTTAAAAAAATCAGGTGTTCTGGTGATTGCAGTTGTGGAGACGGGGGCACTTTACCACAGTTTGGGTTTGGTGGCTTTGAGGTGATTTTTGAATAAATAAATAAAACAGTAAGATGGCTCAGGGGTTTATGTACCTCGCCCCACAAAATCGTAATACTTCATTATCTTTTTTTTCAGGATTTCCTTTGGAGCATTTATTGATTGCCGATATTTTGAGCAATGTTAAGTATTTAGTGCAAGTATTTAGGTTGGGTTTGGGGAAAAGTATCAATGTAATGTTTATTAGGTTCTATGTGTGTTTCTTCCGGATATTTCGCCCATTTTCGTGCTAGAAGGATGTTAGTACTGCAGGTTGTAAGCAATCATTCAGGGCATTCTAGACATGAAATGGTCCCCAAATGATATACTTTATAAGCAGTTGTGAATTATTTGCCCTTTGTTAAGCTGTTTTAGGTGTAGAATACCTGAAATTGATTGTGCTAATCTAATTTCATGTAATCTCTTTTCTTTCTTCAGAAGTTTCAGGAAAATGTAGAGTCGTATGTGATTTTCTGTTAGACCTAGCCCTCTTTACAGGGTCACTCCCAAACTATCTTCATCCCTCCTGCTTTGCTGAAATTGTTTTTGTTCGCTTTTGGACTCTGTGCAGTTTACCACTGCTAACCAGTGCTAAAGTGTTTTTGCTCTCTCCCTAAAACACGAAAAATTGGCCAAACCCTGGTTGGTACATTTAATTTCCTCATAAGTCTCTAGCATATTGTACTACGTGTACCCAGGGCCTGTAAATAAAATACTACTAATGGGCACGCAGCACTCATTGTACCAGCTACTACAGTAGCCCTCTATAACATGCACTGCAGCCTCTAGTGCAGTTTTAAATTGTCAATTCGACCTGGCAAAATAAACCGTTTGCTATGCCTAAATCTTCCTTTTTAATCCATATGTCACTCCTAAAGTAGGCGCTAGATGCCCATACGGCAAGGTGCATTGTAATTAAAATGTAGAACATGTGGGTCTATGTTTAATATTTCCTGATAGTGAAGAACTCCTAAAGTAATTTTGCACTGCTGTAAAGCATAGCCCTCCCGTTGACTGGGTAACTTTACTAAATTTAATAAGTGATATCTTTGGATTCGGATGCTACTAACACTCAAATGAATTGTACTTTTAAGTCCTCTTTAAAGGTAACGTCACATTTTAAGTCACAATTCTAAAAATGTCACTTTTAGAAAGTTTGCATTTTCTTGTCCCAACCATTTGTGCTTTCAGGCAGTGTTCTGGGCACATGACTGAATGACTCTGCTGTAGGGATTTGTGTATTCCTCCCAGATAGCAATACAAAGGGGACGAGGGGGCATATTTATCCTCTGCGCTGGATTTGTGTATTTTTTTTATGCAAATCAGGCGGAAACTTAACTCAATATTTATAGACATGTCTAGCGCCAAAATATTGGAGTTAAAGTCATTTTTTGCCTGCGGAAATCTACCTTGCATCAATGAGATGCAAGGTAGGCGTTCCCAGGCAAAAAATGACTGCAAGGCCCAGGTGCCTTATTTATCCTCCCGTGCAAAAATCTCGCACAGGAGGAGGAGGGCCTTAAATAATGGCGCTAAGCCTGTTATTTACTGCCTGGGTCAGGGTGGGTATTAGGGGACCTGTGGGCATTTTTCCATGGTCAGAGGCCATGGAAACAGCTCACAGGTGCCCTTCCCTGCCCCAAGGGACACCCCCACCCACCACACCCACACCTGGAGGACACCAAAGGATGGGGGGACCCATCCCAGGTAAGTCCAGGTAAGTATTTTTATTTTTTTTGCAAAGTGCCATGGGGGGGGGCTCACTTGGGCTCCCCTACATGGCACTGTGCCCAATGGCCATGCCCAGGGTATTTAAGTGTTCTGGGAATGGCCATTGGGCTGGGAAGCATGACCTCTGTCTTTATTTAGACATGAGTCATGTTCATGAGGGTTGTGTTTGAAAATAATGATGCTAATCAGGTTAGAGTCATTTTTTTTACTCTAACCTGACTAGTGCCATTCTTTCAAGCACAACCTCCAGTTTCCCCTACACCTCCCCCACCAGGTAAGCATCAATAATTTTGATGCTAACTCGGCCTTACCGCCAGCTAGCGTCATAGCTCAAACATGGCGCCCAGCTGGCGTTCAGGAATGGCGCTAGTCGCGATATACTTTTTTACGCAAACCTGCGCTAAACACAGGTTTGCGTCAAAAAGTATAAATCAGGGTATACGTGTGGGGAAAACGGGCCATCCTGCCAGGATGTCTGGGGTCACAGCTGTTCCCTACCCCCCCTGCACTTCAAAGGGCTTGTCTCCAGCACACACAGAGGACCCCGACACCAGCCTTTTGTCACCCCAGACTTCTTGGAGCATGGACAGGGGAAGAGAAGAAGTCTCCAAAACCAAATGTTATGGTAGTAAAGGGAATCACCACACTTTAATGCTTGCCACCAGGTATACATATTGGACCCTCAGAATAACTTTGTAGTACATTCCTGGACCTGTGGAAGGCCTCAGAAGGACTGTCCTACCATTAGAGGACTGCCCTGTTGCTACCAGAGACTGACCTGCTGCTTGAAGGACTATCATGCTGCTTGACCAAGAAGTAGACCATCTCCTTAAATCCAGGACCACAGTAAGTGATTCCAAGGGCTAGAGGGCTGGTCTCTTATATGAGCTACAGGGACATAACCACCTGAGCCCTGAAACCAGGCACCTGGCCTCTGCTGGAGTGAGTCCTAACACCCCCGCCCCCCTCCAAGGGGTGCCTCCTAAGTCCTGGACACTTGAAAGTGGTGTTGGTAGTACTGCTCCTGACTAAACCCCAAAACTTGAAACTTCAAAAATTCTTCACAAACAACTTCCTGGAGAACTGACAGAAGACCGGCAGGTACCTGACAGCAGATCCACACAAGCCGAATCGCTGGCTGGCCTGCTTTTGTGGTATCTCCTGCTATGTTCTTCTCTGCAGCAGCAAATGTCTTTCAGCAGGACCTCTCCAAAAAGCTATCCGGCTTGTGGAGCCCTCTTCGGCTACAGTCTGAAGCTTCATCCAGCTGCATGTTTCAAAACGTTGTCTATGTCCAAATGTAGAAATCTTCACCGGGCTCAATGGTGACTACTTCTCATCAATGATGAGGGCCTCCTCAGCCTGGAAATCCAGCTTTTCTAGCTCAGAGCTTTTTCCCACCATTGTCAATGGCTACACCATGACTTTGACCAACGGCTCCCTGGCGATAACTCCTCCTCGGACACAGTCTGCTGCCTTGCCCTGCTGAAGTCTACCTTCTCCTGTACTTTTCTTCAGAAGTTCTACATTCTAACCACCCCTTGTATCTGACCCGTGAACCATCGTGGTTGGCTGTAACTTTTGATTTTGCCCCAGTCTCACGTGACCAGATACCCACTGTTGGCGCTTTGGTAGTTTAGGTGCTAGACTTCTCTAAAAACTTTAACATTGCATTGCTCTGGTTCTACTGATTGAATTAAATTTGTTTTGGTGGCCTTTTAGGTATTGCATGTTTTTCTATTTTCCTAAATTGCTTTGAGATTTTTTCTTGTATTGTGTTTTCACTTAATTACTGTTTGTGTGGTGCATACATTTTTCACACATTGCCTTTAAGCTAAGCCTACTTTTGTGCCAAGCTACCAGAAGGTTAATCACAGGTTAATTTAGTGACTTTTGGTGTTCACCCTGACAAGGACTGTGGTTCCTGCCTCAGTGGGTCTTCCTCCCCCCTCAACCAATAACCCAATTTGTTATATTTCCCAATTGAACAAGCAAAGGTGTTATGCCACATGCCATGTCATATAATGTTATATAGCTTTGTATGATTAAACTTATCACCTCTGAGGGTATCCGGGAGCAGGAGAATAAGCACAGATGTGCTCTTAGTTGAATGGCCAGGCCTTCCATTACTTGAGGAAGTTGAGAAGTGGAGTAGCAGTCCTGTTGTGGAGAGGAAGTTTGTTTCTGTTTTTGGTGGTGATGATGGAGAATGCACACCCTCCAGTCTTGCCCTGCGATGTAGGGGACTCATGCGAGTAAGAGAGAGGTGTAGCGTAGCTATCTGAATGGTTGGTAGAGTTGGAGTCAACTGTTGAGGTACTCTGGTCCTGTGTTGTCGAGGGCTTTCTAGGCATAGATGAGCAGCTTGAATTTGCAAAGTTCTGGATGGGTAGCTAGTGTAGTTCACTGAGGTAGGAAGTGATGTGAGCATTCCTGAGGACATGTACGATGAGTCTGGCGGTGGTGTTTTGGATGGCATGGAGTCTTTTCAAGGGATGCAGGAGATGCCTATGTACAGTGTGTTGCCCTAGTCGCGTCTGCTGGTGATGAGGGACTGGGTAACCATGAGTCTTGTGTGCATGTAGAGCCATTTGAAAATCATAAGAAACATTCTGAGGATGTGGCAGCAGGATGTGATCACCACATTGACCTACTTGCTCATCATAAGTTTTTTTGTCAAGAATGATGCAAAGGTTTCTGGCATGTATGTGAGGGTGGGACCCAGGTCAGGTGGCCTCCAGGAGTCCCAGAGGGATCTCTTACTTCCGAAGATCAGGATCTCTGTTTTGTCCATGTAGATTTTGAGGCAGTTCTCTTGCTTCCAGTTAGCCACATTGGACATGCAGGCAGTGAAGCTGGTCCTGGTGGTGATCTTCGTGTCGTGAGAGCGAGGATGAGCTGAGGGATATCAGGAAATGAGACCATGTTGATGCAGTGGGTTCTTATGGTGCAGGTGAGAGGTGCCAAGTAAATGCTGAACAGTGTGGGCTGAGAGAGGAGCCCAGAGGGGCTTTGCAGACAAGCTTCTTGTGTTTGGAGGTGAAGGAGGAGAGTCCGACTCATTGTGCCCTGCTTAAGAGGAAAGAGGCAATCCAACTGAGGGTGGGCCCTTGAATGCCAGAGTTCTTGAGTCTGACGATGATGGTGCCATGGGAGATAGTGTTGAACGCCATTGAGAGGTCAAGCACAATGAGAGCACCAGTTTCTCCTCTATCCATTATGACCGGATGTCATCAGTTGCTGCCTGGAGGGCAGTTTCCATGCTGCAGTTGCTGTGGAACCATCACAGGATGGAGTCCAGGAGGTGGTACTGTTCAAGATGGGTGGACAGCTGTTTGTCAATCTCTTTCTCCAGGACCTTCGCTGGGAAAGGTAGGAGCGAGATGGGCCTGTAGTTGCTGAGATTTTTCAGGCTGGCTGAGGGTTTCTTCAGGAAAGCTGTGGCCTCTGTGTTTATCCAGCTGTCCGGGAAGTTTCTGCTGAGAACGGAAGAGTTGATGATTGTGGTGAGATTTGTGATGATAAATGTGCTTCCCATGCTGTTCATGTAGTAAGGGCAGGAGTTTGAGGGGACCCTGGATGGATGGTCTGCATGATTCTGGCAGTGTCATCTGTGGTGAGGGGCCTCCAATTCATTAGGAGGTGAGTGCTTCAGGTGGAGGTCAGGGGTTGTGTGATGATGTTCTCTATGGTGGGTTGGGGTGCAAACTTGGTGTAAATCTTAAATGCTTTGTTGTGGAAAGAGTTAGAAAGTTTGTCTCAAAGGATCTGTGAGAGGATGATGTTGTTGGAGGCTGCTGTTTGGTTGGTGAATTCTTTGATGTCGTTGAAGAGTTCTTTGTCAGAGTTGGAGCTGGATTCGAGTCTGAACACGAAGACTACTTTCCTGGCTTCTTTGATCTGTGCATTGTACCTTCTGAGTGCAGATTTGTATGTGTCTCTGGAGGTGTGTCTCATCTGGTTCTCCATCATTCCAGTTGTTTGTTATAACGCTTGGAGTTTCTTAGGTCTTCCGAGTACCAGCTTGCTTGAGTGCAAGTTCTTGTGTGTCTGATCTTCTTCATGGAGGTCAGGGTGTTGGTGCTGTCTGAGATACAGTTGGTGAAGTTGAATATGTTTTTCTGTAGGTCGCCTGTGAGAACAGGCTTGTTGGATCTGAAGGTGTGAGTCCAGTCTGTTTCTGTTATGTTGTACAACTTGCAGTTAAAGTTGATGGTTGGTTTTGATTTGCTGAGGGCGGGGTGGGGTGCATTGATGTAGGAGCGTGCGATGGAGTGTTCTATCAATGTGAGTGGTGTGAGGAGGCAAAAAGTAAACTTGTTGCTGGCTGTGAAGACTGTGTCAAGTGTGTGTCCACAATGTCAGTAAGGGCCTTGTATGAGCTGGATGAGGCCAATGTTGTTGAGGCTCTCTAGTACGTCAATGGCGTTGCGGTCCATAGGATTATCAAGATGAATGTGGAGGTCGCTGAGCATGAGGAAGTCATTTAATCTAATGCAGATGGAAGTGATGAAGACAATGAGGAGGTTGCTGAAGGTGGTGCGGGGCCTGGCTGTCGATAAGCAAGGGTGCCTGATATGGTCGTGGAGTGGCTAAGATGCCGTTGGAAGTGCAAGTGTTCCATGAGTTTGGTTAGTTCATTTGTTCAAGGGGCACAGGTGATGGCATCTTTGTGGATGATTGTGAAACTTCCTCCAGGTTTGCGGAGCCTGTTGCAGCAGACAATCTTGTAGACAAAGGAGATGGCCACTGCAATGGCGAGGGTGGATGATGGGCTGAGCCACGGTTTGATGAGAAAGAGGATGTCCGGAGAGTGTGACTCAATGAGATCCCAGACCTCAGTGGCATGTCTGAAGAGAGATCTGGTGTTGAGGATCATGCAGGCGGGGGAGACATGTGTGGAGGGTGACCTGGGGAGGGATGCCGCAAGAGAAACAGCAGAAAGCGCATTAGAAAGGTCCTGCTGTGTGATGCGGTGTGGAGTGGGGCAGCAGTTGTGACAGCATCTGGTGTTGAGTACTAGCAAGTCAATGGAAGTACAGCTGATAGCGGTTGGATGGGCCAGGGTCTGTGTGCTGGGCTCAGCCCAGGCACGGACAGGCACAGACAGGCTGGCCTTGGCTGCTCCTTCTACCCTTGTCACACAGCAGCCACCTTTAAGTAAGTCCTAGGAGGGGGAGTAGCGTGTGGGCCAGGGATAGGGATGGGGATGGGCAGGAAACCACAGCAGGAGATGTCACATGGGGAAGCAGGTAAGAAGAGGGAGGAAGAAAAAAGCTGGAAAAGCGCAAGAATCGGGAGGCAGTGGTTCCTGCAGCAAGGGTAGAAGTGTGGGAGGCAAGAGGAACAAAATCAGAAAGAGCAGAAGGGCAACATAAACTGGCGCAAATATGGGTAAAAAAGACTGGGAAAGCAGCACAGAAGACTGAGCAATGATATAGGCACACAAGACAAGCAGGCAGAAAAGACAAACAGGCACAAAAAATGGGCACTAAGGCAGAAACGCACAAAGAGCACAACAGCCAGAGAAGGAAAACGGGCACAAAAGACAAAACAGGCACAGACACTAAATACAAAAGAGCACAGAAGGCAGGGTGCAAAGTGAGAGTGTGAAAGAGTGAGTGAAGTAGAGAGCGGAGTGAAAGCAGGAGAGGGAGCAAGATGAAGCGCAGCGAGGCAGGTCCTTGCAGCAAGCAGCCGGGTCCAAAGGGGCCATAAGCTGATCAGATGACCTGTCCAAGGTGAGTGGGAGCTGGAGCCTGGGGCCTGTATTGGTTTTCGCACCCCCGGTATGCAGGCTGAGTAGCAAGTCTACTACTTAGTGTTGTAGCATAGTTGTCTAACATGACTCAACCTATTTAGTCTGCCAACCCAATTGACCTCATAATAATTTACAATTTGTGCCAATTTCACTTTGTAATAGAGAAACGATCATTTTCTTAGGAAGAACAAAAGCCAATGCTATAATTTTTGTAATCTCAAATTGTAGTTCGTTATTAAACATGTACTCCTCACAGAGGGAGCTTTATTTTATTTTCCTCCAAATTGCTCATGACAAGAGAAGGCTCATTCCTGTATTTGTGCTAATGGGCATGTCCTCTTAATTGTGATGATCATGGGGAGTTCAAAATCAATTATAAATTTTTCGGGTCTAATTTTGCTACTTTGTCTTGAACTACAGTTACAAATTCAGTATATATTGAGGTATGTTTGTGTGGAAGCATGACTATACATAAAGGAGTTATTAGAGTCACGTGTCTTGCCTATACATTGTAAATTTGGCTGAATTGATGTGGTCGTATTTTGAATGTCCCATCCAACACCCAAACTGTACTGTCTAGAGGGTAGAACAATGTTGGCTAGTAGAAATATTAGCATTCTTTTTGGCATTCTGTTGTGGTAAGAGAAAATGCTGTTAGTAAATTTTAGTTATAGTAATTCAGGGATGTTAAATTAATTGTAGTTTAGGGCTGCGCATGGTGTTCTTTTGTCAAAATGTCTTTTTCTATTTATTGTTCCTTTTAAGGTGTGGTTAGAAGATAGTTGGCCAGCCAAATGGAGTTGGATGTTACTAACTTTACTATGTTTTCCAAGGGTTTACTGGGCATGCTTGTCAGTTTTTTTTATATTTTCAGTGCTTTCTCGATCTACACTTTCAACCGCTGATGCAGAATGGTTGTGGTTAATGGTCCTTTCTATCCTGTCTCCAATTGTAACTTCCCCCCACATATATTTTTCACTGTAGTAATTAACACACTTGCAGTAAATCTTCGGAAAAATAATGTTTCTCCTCGCAATATAAATAACCCATTTGAGAAAGTAATTTGACATATCTTCTAGAAGATGCGTAAATGGCTTCAGGAAGATTTTCCAAAACTTCTGGCATTTGCTTGGAAGTATTTTTTTTAAATGTTATTCCTTATGTATTGTTTTAACATTTCGAAATTGTATAACTTTTTTCTTTGTCTTTTATTTTGTTTAGTCTTTGTTCTCTTGTTGATTTGTCTTTGTTCTTCCTCCTCATAATGATTTCTTCTGCTTCTTAATTTGTTTTAGTCAAGTCTGTTGGAAAGGGCATTGTATTAGCATATATTTCAAGCCATGTTTTTCCTTGTAGGTGTTGATTTTTTTTTTTTTCTCAGCACAGATTTCCATTTTTATGAGGAACCTAGCATACTATTTACAGTTACTGTAGGAAAGCACCCTTTTTGGCATGGTTAGCCCCCCACTTTTTGCCTGGTACCTGAGATAAATTTGACCGTTAGTTTACTGGGTCCCAGCTAACCAGATCCCCAGTGCCACAGCTCTTTCTCAAAACTGCACAATTATTTTCCACATTTGGTACACTCTTTAGCACCCTCTGTAAGTCCCTAGTAAACAGCACCCCTGGTTCCTAGGGTACTAAGGAAGGTCCCTAAGGGCTGCAGCATGAGTTGTGCCACCCCCTGAGACCGCTCATTTAACCAACACATTGCTGCCATTGCTTACTGCGTAGGTTGGTGCAGGTAAAATTTAAAATACAACCGGTCACACACCCCTGTGTGCCAGGTTCCCTACCATAGCACGTGCCAGGTTTTAGTCACCCCTAAGGGAGGGTGCATCAGAACACATGTGAGGGTATACTGCTATGTCTTTGTCAATTCTTAGACATAGTAAGTGGCCATTTTAAATACATGTGCTGGACACAGGTCACTACGAGTTTCCCAGCTACATGATGGCTTCTCTGAACCCAGGGATGTTTGATATCAAACACCTCAGATTAATAAACCCTCACTGATTCCAGTGAGGGATTTATTAATAAATGCTCCAGAGGGCACCTTAACGGTATCCATTGAAAACCTCCCACTACTAGTAAATTGACTGACTGGTCCTGACCAGTTCAGCCACTTTAGACATGTTTATGGCCCCCCCACGGTGAGAGCCAGTGCTCTCAAGGGCCACAGACAAAATCCTACACTGGGTGCGATGTAAGCACCTCACTCAGGCAGGATAGACATTCCAGGGCAGGGAGCTTCAAAGGCCTACCCGCCTTTGTAATGCAACCCAAGTCTATCCAGATGGCGGAGATGACCGACCCCCCGCCCTGACCCCACTTTTGGCAGTAGCACAGGTGGAAAAATTAGGCAGATTAGAAGTTGTGCCCACTTCATGCCAGTCCGACCCACAAGGTGGAGCAACTGAAGTGGACACCACTTTTCAAATTCCTCCATCTTGTTTGGAAGGAATTATGCCACTAGGGTTAGGGTTATGCCCACATCCCAGCTAAAGTGGTCATAAGGATGTAGTGATCCTAAAGGTGGGCAGCCCATTGGCTACCACCTACCACTCCCTGTGACGCCCCTAAATTGAGTACTTAGGTGGCACCCCTGAACCCTAGAACTCAGATCCTGATGACCTAAGAAGCAAAGGACAAAGAAGAATTGCACCCGCAGAAGAGAAAAAGAAGAAGCAGCTGACCTGGTACCAACCCCGCCGGCCTCCCTGCTGACCTTGACGGACTGTGCCCAAAAAAATGGCTCATCCTGCAACCCCAGAAACCCAGGAGGACTGCCTGCCTTCCATAACGAGTTAAGACTCTAGTGAGCATTGGATCTGCTCTGCAGCAAAGTCTCAAGAAAGGACTCTGCAGCCTCCAGAACTGCAAAGACCTGACACCCAAAGTGACCACTGCACCTGACATCCACAACCTGAGGTGAAACCAACCAATGGGTCAGCAAAGTTCTCCAGCTGTCCAGAGTCCAAGTCCATTGTAGTCTCACCCATCTTGGACTTCGTCAAGTTGCCTGCAGCCTCTGCACATGGCCCCCTCTCCTGTGGCCTTATGGTGAGAAAAAACCTGACAACTCCGGAAACCGCTGCACCTGTCGCCCCTGATCAAATCTGAGGAGGGTCACTGGTTCTAACGACGCTCCCAGCTCCTCGGAGCTCGAGTCCACCCAGGGTCCACCCCTGCCGGACTCCCCAAGGACACCTGCAGCCTCAACACACAAGACTCCCTGAACGCAAGTGCTCCTAAACGGAGAAACCCGATGCCTAAGGATACCCCTGCATCATCACCTCTGGGCCCAGGAGAAAAGGACCAAATGTCCACGAGCACCCCTCATCTACAACCCAGCTGCTTGTTGTCACTGACTGGCTTCCTAGCCTGCCGCCTGTTTGTCACAAGGACCAACTCCCACTGAAAAGCATTGGGAACCCAGTGCCTTCCTGGACCCCTGCACCAGGCCCCCCCGGTGCCGCCCATAGTGACCTGCTGGTGTGGTTCTGATCAGTAGGGGAGGAGGGAACACACTGCCTCTCATCCCAGCACAGTTCACCCCATTGCATCCTGGTAAATGCAGTACACTTACTTAAAAGTTGCTGTAGTTTTTCACCAAAGTTGGTGCAGGTAGTACTGGTCCACTAGATATCAAAAAGCATCTGAATGGTATTAAAAGGCTTTAGAAAGGTAACACCTACTTCTGTAACATAAAATGCACAACAGGGGTGATGAAACTGCCTGGCTTCTGGATCTTTCTTTAAAGTGAGGGTCGAGAAGTCCAAACAGACATAACAACAATATTGCAAAACAAAACTGAGTGAGAATTTTTTTTTACCTGAAAGTAGGTTTTAAAATGGGAAAGGATGGAGCACCAACATCCAAATATGGATAACATTACTGTTTATGAATAGTACTCTTTTTTAAACAACTACATTTCCATTCATTTGTGGTGACAGGCAGTGCTTTAAATGGGCCGGTACTGTCCGGTACTGAGTACCAGCACTTTTTTATTTTGAGAGGGAGAGTACCGACTCTTTTCGAGAAAAACATAATACTTTTAATTGGAGAGTACCTGTGCTTCTCAGAAACAAGCAAGTACTGCACTTCTATTTTTCCATTTCAAGCACTGGTGACGGGGTGGGTGGGACACTGAAAACTCGATTCAGGCTCGAGCCTGAAGCCTGTCTCAGCTCAAGGTCCCATTGGAACCTCAAGTCCGTAACGAGCTGAGCTTTCCTCTGGCTTATGCCTTTCACCCTCGCTCTAACCTCATGCACAGAGGTAAAACCAAAGTATTAACATTTAAGGTAAAAAGGATCCACAAATAGATACTCATTAAGTGGCTGATTTGTACCAAGTAAAACCAGAAAACAAAGATTTCATGTGTTAACCCCTTGGGTGCCGGGGACGAGCTGGTTACATCCTTGGCTGTGATTGCTGTGTGCCGAGGATGCAACCAGCTCATCCTGCACCCGACCTACGAGGGAACGCGAGCACTCCCCCGTGGGCCTCCCACCCCCCTCCCCTGGCCAGGGATGAGAGAGGAATCGCTTCCCCTTCCACACCGAATCCCCCAGTGACATCTGATGACATCAGCGCGCGACCTCATCAGAGGTTGCCCCCATCGAGCTGGAAGCTGATCGGAAGATAAATGCTTTCATCTCATTCTAAGCATCACACTTGTTCTTTGTGTGATGCTTAGAATTTTCACAATCCTTATAAGTACAGTGACAAAACATTGACTGCAGCACCCTAGTGCTTAATTTGAGATGGTTGTTGCCGATGGAGGGTACCAACACTTATTTTTGAGGGCTGACACTTATTTTTCTGCATCAAGCAATTACTGTGAGCAAAAGACATATAGGAAACATGGAGCAAAGAAAGACGGAAAAGCGTCACAAAGGGACAAAGCAGAAAGCTGCAAGCGTGAGTTGAAGGTGGCAGGGAGTGGATTTAAATGGATTACAGAGACCTGAGATGGCTTTAGGATTACGCTGCCTCAGTATTCTGCACTCGCACATTTAAATGCCGTAGCTGCGTGTTTCAGAGGAGAGCTTTAGGCACCAGCACTTTTTAGGTCGAGCGCGCAAGCACTCTGACCTGTTGGAATCTATCTGTGGGCTTTTAACCACACCCACCGCACGTCTATCACTATCACTCGTTCATGGGCTTGTCTTTCAAAAATCCTTAGTTATCATTAGTAAATGCTTTATGTTTGCCCCTCTTTTGGGCAGTTTTGTTACTGCCTTGGACAAAGACCCTGTTACATGGATAATTGCACGTTTGCCAATATGTTTGACTACGAGCAACTTCTTTTTCCTTTTGTGTCTCTCCTTCATGCTCACGGCAGCAATGACGCTTTGAATCCGCTCACTTATGTCAACAGTTTTACTTTTTATTTTCAATTTATGTGGCAAGGAAAGTCCAGTTAGGAATTTACAACGTTAATAGCTCTAACCCAAGCAAATGCGAGACTCATTACATTGCAAATGCTTGTTTATTTACAAATTAACCACTGCAGCAGCACCACTTTGATAATTGTTCCAGCGTCACTGATCTGGCATTCTGACCTTCAATAGGGTCAGCACGGGATTCAGAGCACAAGTAAGGCCACCAACACTTTTATTATACAAATTAGACACTGGCACCGGATGCTTATTACCTTAACATTAGGAAGAGTTTGCATGCTTCTTTCAAGAGGAGGAGGAGGCGTCAGTGCAACATCCTGTGATTTTGAGCAAATCAGTGAATCTCCCCTTGCCTACAAAAAATTAAAGAGTCCTTGTGTAATCGTGCTCGAGCCGCATAAAACTACAAAACAAAAAAAAAAACATGTCCTAATGCTCTGTGTGTTAACTCGCTCCCAGAGCAAGGAATTACTTGTATTACCTAAGAAATGAGAGCAGGGAAACAGGCAGCTAGTAACTCACTTGGTCAAACAGTGAAGACAGAGAGCTAATAGCTTTTAGGAGGCCTTCTCTGCGGGACACGCGGTCCTCGTCTGTGTGCGACCAAGTCCACATTCCTCTCCAGCCTGCTTGGGCTGCTTTACCTCATGCTTTCTGCCCAGAAGGGGCTAGGGTTTCACGCGCATGTTGTTGCCACGCCCAGAGATTAATGGCTTAATGGCAACTACAAAGAAGAAGGGGGACCAAAAGCACTGGGTTAGGTAAACTGCTGCTCACTCCGTTTCTAAAGGGGCGTTATCACTTCAGGAGAAGGTTGAAGTATGGATTGTTCTGTGAATGCCGCTCTCACGGAGTGGATCGCTTTCCTCGGTGCGGTGCCCACGCGCCCTGAGGGGCAGATTGCTCTTTTCACACATTCAGGAACTGCGTGCTCGCCGTTTCCCCCGCAGAAAGCGTGAATAAAGCAGCAGTGGTGGGATCACGAGTGTATAAACAACAAAATGTGACAAAGCGTGCGATGGTTGGTCGGGGCGTGGCCAATGCGGAGGAGGGGGTGTAAGGGCGCTATTTCACAACGCCTTGAGGGTAAATTCGTGTCAGAAAGCGTCGCCAGGTTCAGCTCTGCTTCGGTGACCGCGGACGGGGAAGCAGGACAGATTCACCCTGAACAATGCAAGCCGCAGCCCCTCTTCTTCTTCCTGCATGTGGTCGTCATTCGGGTTCAGTCAGACGAGTATGAAAACAGAGTTGCACCTCTCAGGCTTTTCTGCATTAATCTAGCCAGCATAGGATGGGCACGTGAACTGTTCATATACAAGTGCGCCCTGTGGTCCAGCAACATTGTTTAGATAAGAAACACAAAATATTGACAGTTAACTTCTACATCTATTTAAAAAAAAATGTGCTCCAAAGTAACCGGCAACTACGATAGATGTGACAGTAAGTCTGTTTTAGGTCATTTAAATGGCACCAAAATTCTGCATTTTCAAAATATTTTACACAGTTGACACCTACATGCAGCAATCTTTGTGTCCTCCATTTTGAGAGGATTATAAGAGCAGTAAATTAACTCAAGTTCGGGGATAGTTCTCTGTTTTGTCCAGTCGCAGTTGTGACTCATAAAGTAGCACAGAGGATTAATATAGCTGCTGCAAAGCACATTGTGCAACATGCAGATCACAGATTTGTATTTTATGTAGCTAGGTAAGTGGGCTCCTGCTGTTGACATTGAGGTCATCTTTAATTCGTGTTCATAAATTGCAATCCTTCTAAAGAACTATTTACCGACATGAAGGAGCTGCATGCAAACTGGAAACCATGGACTTAGATCTTTGTTGTTTTTCTTTAACCTGCAAAGAAGGGTTCCTTTGGGAAGTAATAGAGTCATGTAAGTATAGACAACTACAATCACACTTTCACATCATGACTTTGTGTTTCTCCCACTCATTCAGTCTTAACATATGTCTACAAATAAGGGATATATGGTGTTCCTTTGCCCTACAACTCTCATTGTCTTATGCAATCTTTCCTATACATTGATTTACACACTTGTATGATTTATTGCACCTCAGTGTGTGTTGTAAAGCGCTGTGACACCCATACTGTGATGAGTAGCACTGTATAGGTATTACATAAAATACAGTAGGTGCTATTTAACTCACTATTTCTGTAATTACTAAATACACACCAATAAATTTTGCCTCCTTCCAGTGCATGCACGTCTCTTACACAGGGGTTTGAATAAAGTCAAAAACCTGGCTCCAGGGCACAATTTCACTAAAGCACTTGTGAAGTGGTAACACTCTGCAGTGCCTTTGGGTCCTTGAATTGGTGCTGGGTGTTAGGCTCCAGGTGGCTACCAGCCAAACCGCTACTTGACCAAATGAAGGGCTGATGGCCTTTTACATCAAGCTTTTGATGATAAATTAAGGGTTCGCTCCCTCCCCCTCTTTGCAGCACCAAATGAAATGCAGACAACGTGCAAGCGCTGCTAAATTAAGCCCTAGTCCCGGACAATAACCAGAACAAATTCAGCAGGTTTCCCTGGGTCAACCAGATCCCAGATTCGGCCCAAATATAGCTGCCAGAAAGGGTGCAAGGGATTATGGGCCTGATTACAACCTTGGCGGAGGGGGTTAATACGTCCCAAATGTGACGGATATCCCGCGCGCCATATTACGAGTTCCATAGGATATATTGGACTCTTAATACGGCGGGCGGGATATTCGTCACATTTGGGACAGATTAACCCCCTCCGCCAAAGTTGTAATCAGGCCCTATATCTTAGTTCTCTGGAGCCAACCTTTGGGTACCGAGCTTGAGGCTCCGGTCATGCATACACGGGGGCCTTGGAAAATCCAGCATTGACAGCCGCATTGTATTACTCCACCAGCTAGAACAAGAAAAAAAAACACAAGAAAACCCAACACTGGAAGACTACAGCAATACCATGTCAGTAAATATAAATAAAGTGCCATTTATAGCAGAACATACGTAGAAGGGGAGTGGACGCAAATACAGAAATGCACGAACGGGCTACTGTTTTTATTTGTGGTTGCTATAAAAGTGTTTCCTAGAGGTGGCAATTTTCTTACATCCTTCTGCCCAGCATCAGTGGGTCGTCTCCTCCCTGCAGACGAACAAGATGACAGTAGGAGCGTTGTTGCCACCGTCCTGATAGCACTTGATAGAAACTGTTGCATTTGAGGGCTAATTGTTAAATTAGAAAGAGAAATGTACAACTTTGTACGGTAAAAACACACGTTGCCTCAAACCACACACGGGAATGCTTACGAGTTACATTTTGTTACAGATAATTGCATAGCTCAATAGTAAGACCTCTTAGCGCTCCATGTTATTATATTGATAATAAAAGAGTAACATAAACAGAACGCGTGCCTCGGGCTATCACCCTTCTGGAGTTCCTGCAAAAGGAGAAATGACCTAGTTCAGGGATATCATACAAACTAAGGACTTCTCACAAAGCTCAGCGAAGTAAGCTTATTTATTTGTTTATTTTTGACAAATGGTGCCAACGTAAACTGGTTACAATGTAACTAAAGTGACAAAACATGTCAGGTACCCCTGTTACATTAATGGACCAGCCTCTAACAACAGAGCTACTGAGCCAGACCAGGCTGTTCAAACAGCAATGCATGGCATGAGCCATGTGCATCTGTCAATGACCTGCCCTGTGTAGAAACCACCGGAGGAGGAAGGCCATACCAGCTGATAAAGGCAGAACCTTGGTGACCCTTGGACAGAGAAATCTAGTCTTAGCAAGGTTCACGATGATATCAGGGCCAATCGTATCTGGAGGTGCTGCATTCCCATTACTAGTGCTATTTACACAGTGTTAGTTACATATATATATATATGTGTGTGTGTGTATATATATATATATATATATATATATATATATATATATATAATAACATAAGTAACATACTGCTAGTTTATTGTAAAGCGCCTGGGAGCCTGTGCAGCCGGGAAGAGGGCAGAGGGGAGACGAAGGTAGACGAACGGGTCTCCCCTCAAATGTGTTTTTTTTCCCTTTATTGTTTTGTGACCCCCAGCCACAACTCTCTGTCCCTTCACGCCCTATCCCGCCCGACGCCCCTCTTCAGTGGGTGCCGCCACTGGTCCCTGTGTTTCTGTTGGCATCGGAGCTGGTGTTCTTTTGTTCGGTCTGGGGTCGGCCCCTGAGGTGTTTGACAAAGTTGTGGCCTCCTGGGGTTGTTCTTCTTCTGCAGGGGGTTTCCGTCTTCCCTTCTCTGGTTGTCTGTTTGGTCCAGGGGGCATCTCTTCCCCTGCCCTGTGTTCATGTGGGAATAGTGCTTGGTCACCTGTCGTCTCTGGGCTCCATGGTGGATGCTACATATTAGTGCATGCCTTTTCCGATGCTGGTTTCCTTCCTGCGATTCATTCCGCAGGTGTCTCCTTGTTCCTTCATGGCAACATTCGGCCCTCAGGATGCACGTGTCCATGTTCCTGTTCCACCCAGACATCTGTGGTTTCGGCTGTTTGCTGTGGGGTCGCCCTTGGTATCACTTGTGCGGCTATTTGGGTTTGGGTTTTCCTGTTGGAGTCTATTTT
The DNA here is from genome assembly GCF_031143425.1 of Pleurodeles waltl. NCBI lineage: Eukaryota > Metazoa > Chordata > Amphibia > Caudata > Salamandridae > Pleurodeles > Pleurodeles waltl. The sequence continues at coordinate 239,142,946 of NC_090436.1, forward strand.
GCTTCACATTGAAGTAGCGAACTGTGATGAGGCGTGGGTCACACTATACTGATTCTTTTGTGGTGACCAATTCCCGGTCAGCTGTGACAGCAGGGCCTGGTGGTGCCGCAGCAGGGGTATTGGTTTCCCTGTCCGCTGTAGCACCCAGACACTGATTGTGGCTACAGTCGCTACAACCTTGTCTGCCGAGCATGTGGCTCATCGTGCTATGGTGATGATCCAGATTCTGTCTCTTCAGCTGATTCTGTCCCTGAGAGTCACGTAGTGCCTGGTGGGAACTTCCTTTCCAGGGGTGATATGGCAGACATTCTGTCTCCTTTGGGATGGCCATTCTGGGCATGGCGGTGCCTCCGGTGAAGCGGACTGCTAGGGCTCTTTTTCCGCTCTTTGCTATCCCTGCGGCGCTCGCTTTACCTTTGCCCCCAAAGATCAAGGAAGCACTCTTTAGCTCTTGGGAAGTGCCTGAGCATAGCCTGGTTCCCTGCCTCTTCTGCAGTTCTCTGCTTTGGTAGAAGGGGATACACTATTGCCACCCTCCCTTCAGTTGCTTCTTTATTGACCCCGTATGTTGGCAGGTCCTTTTTCAAAACTGTTGTTTGCTTGCCTTTGCCTCATGTAAGGCGCACAGTGGATGGTGGCCTGCTGCAGTCTGTTATGGCATCTAGTCTGGTACGCAGGGCTGCCTTGTATGGGGCCTCGTCAACTCAATCCTTAGTGTAGGATTTTAAGGGTTTTGGTGGAGGCCATGCCAGCGGGGTCCAGTGTGTCGACTGTCCTAGTGTTAGCGCGAATAGGTCAATGAACCCTTTGACTCGCAATTAAGATGTTCTTACCATAGCTTCAGTATATAACTGATAATCAAAACCCAATAATAATCAGCAATCAATAACACCAATAATTAATGGAGTCAGTAACTGTCACGCACCATGACCTTTCAGTCATGAATAACCACACCTTTTAGTAAAAGTTAGAATATTTATTTCCCTATATCAACAATGCTAAGGTCATGTAGATTAATCTCAAAATCAAATGAAACACATACAGAAACAATACTGGCTGTCCAAAGCGGCGGAAGAAACGTAATCTAATCAAAGCTTGAACTACAACACAATCTAAGGGTATGGTGCAGATCAGTAACAAAGTCAACTGCGTCAAAGTAATTACATACATTAAGTTTAGCAGAGAAATTAATCATGCATTAATCCCTATTTGTATGTTTTCATTAGTGAGGATCCTTAAGTAACATCAGATTAGCATTAGCATTTTGGGCTTCATGCAAAACAATTTAGTAACACAAATTTGGAAAACATCTAACTATGGTTCTATCAAAACAGTGCAGTAGGTACCTAGAAAGAAAAAGTAAATATGCATAGTAATCAACAGTCTATTGCGTTACACCTATCCTCAATGTGGATCAGCAACCAGAGTCAGTCTTCATCCTCAGGAAGTCAGTCGATCAGTATGGCATCAAGATTCATCATCAACGTTCAGAAAACGCAGTCTCTAAGCATTAAAGTTCAGCACGTCTCTTGTCAAGACACACAAGAAATATTCGGTCAGCAAGAAAATGGGCAATGGCGGTGGCTTCTCTCAGTGTAGTATTGTTATATTAAAACTAGTAAAACTACTTCCCAACTCCCTATTGGTCAGTTAATTGCATGTTCACACTCTGTCCAATGACACAAAAACTCCAAATCTATGAAATCTAGTATTACTCCGTTCACATGACGTCAGTTGGTTGTCCTGCAATGTCCTCATCATCCAGCTTGTCAGGTAACCATATTGTTGCAGCTGCCACTCCAGTCATTATCTCCATTGTTCTTCTCCTAAGAAAGTTAGTCTCACACACATTACACATAAAATGTTATATTCGCAGGAACATCATCTTCTAGCAGTCAGTTCTCATGAGAAAGCTTCCGTTATGAGCACGGTTAAACAATACAATAGAAATCACAGTTTAATTCTCTAGGACAGCCATTTTATTAAACGTTAAGAAATACAGCTTTGACATGAGGCTTGGCAAGTAGGCCAATAATTTTGCAAAGTTAAGGCCTACAATTAATAAAGCTAAAGCTTATTGCATAACCCTTAATATGATGCACTACTACATTAATCTAACAAATGCTCAATATTTCATATTATTAAATCATTGATTAGTACAGTTTGTTAACATTGGTGGTCATTCTTCATGATCACATTTTCAAATGTGTGCATTATTGTTCTACGTTATTATATTTTCTACACATACTTATTATTCAGAATACATCAACACTCATTAATAATTTTTATTAATACACCTGTGTTAGCACTAGTACGTGTGGACAATGGACTGAGTTCCTGGCTGTTGTTGGCTGCTGTAATGAAGGTAGCGTCTGTGGTTTCCTCCTCTGCTCTCATGGCCCGGCGGCTCCTCTGGATGTGGGACTGGAATGCTGATCTGGCTGAAGAGTGTTCTTTCCTTCATTTACAGTTTGATGGTGACACACTATGCCATCATGTGCTTGGCTGGGGACCTCATGTTTGCTTTACCTCTGTTTCCTTGATCCAGTAGTTGCATTGGGAGGGGCTTCTGGTTGTTCAGGTAACTCTGGCCTGGCCCATGCTTTCTGTCTCCTCTTCTGGTGGAGATGGGGGTGGAACTGAAGTGGTAGCTCCCCTGCAGCTTCCTTGTCTCCAGGGTCAATTATTGGCGCACCTCTGACTGACAGCTTGGGTTCGCAAGGGGTGGTTGAATGTTAACTGGTCTCTCAGCTTGTGTCTTCTTCTGTGCAGACGTCCTGGCAGTTGTTGGCTGAGTCTTCTTCTGCTTGTCATTGGATGTCATTTTCAGCTTTGGTGTTGGGCCTGCTGTGGAGGCGTTGGGATCCCCTTGGAGTAGTCTTCTGTCTGCCCGGGATATGGTCTCCTGGTTCTTTACAGGATTTTCTGGCTTGCTTCCAGTCCTGCAAGTGGTGTGTCCTTCCTGGGCTCTGCAGTTGGTATTACGGCCTTTCCAGTATCCTCCGTCATGCACTTACCTTCGGTGGGATTCAATTGTTTGTCCTTGGAGGAGTTTTTTTTCTGGTGGTCATGGTTTCCACCCACCGCCTTTTGGAACTGGGCTCTCTGTCTTGTTTGTCTCCTTTCTTTCGGGTGTTCCTGGACCGAATTATGCTGAGGTTGGGTCTGCGATATGTGCCCAAAGGGACATTTTGGTTTCTTCTTCGGCAGGATGTATTCTCCTGATGTTCTTTCCTGACACTCCTAAGGAGGTGGCTCTTGGTTCACTTGGTGTGAGGAGGGCGGTATTGATCTACCTGGTGGGCGTCCACATTCCAGTTCTCCTCCACTTTGTGTTTTTTGGTCCCATCCGCACGGATGTATACCATTTTCTCTGGCCCTCGGCTAGGAGGTCATGTTTGTGTTTCAGCTAGTTTATTCCTAGTTTGTTCTGTCTTTTCTTCTGGGGTTCCTGGGGAGGTCTCCTGGGTGCTATGGTGCAGGGTGAGTCCTTGCTAAGAATCTATCAGGCTGCCACTTGGGCAGTTCCTTCTGCCGGTGTATCTTGTTCTAGGGCTGTCTAGGGTCCAGCAGTTCCGGCTTTGTTGGGTTCCACAGTGCTAGTTTACATGTTGTACACATTTTTTTGCCTGTGGCTTAAACCTGTGTGTGCATTTTCTGTACAGTTGTCCTGGTCTGCTTTTTGGCTTGGGTACATTTCACTAAGTGAGTCATAACAGCGAGAGGGGAGAAGGCTCAATGCTGTGTTTACTTACTGTTAATGTAATTACTCTGAGTCCTTCTCTCACTGTGATGACTCAGGCCCTCCATCCCCCTCTTTTTGGCCAGTCCAGCAGTGTGGTGTTTGGGTTTGGTACGGAACAGGAAGGCAGGGGAGGGAATTTTTATTTGGGAAACGGTTCTGATTGGAGACACAGGGGCCTCACTAAGCGAGTCATCACAGCGAGAGATGGACTCAGAGTAATGCTATTACCTGTAGGTAAATGCAGGAGTTGGTCAAAGAAAGTGGTAATTGGCGTCTCCTAGTTTTTATGTTTAACTTGTATAACTTTCCTTATTTTTAGGGTTGAGCGCAAAGCACTCTGTCCCTGGTGTAATCTCTCTGTGGGCTTGTAACCATGCCCATTTCAAGCCCATCAGTTTGGTTAGTTTGTGGGCTTGCTTTTTAAAATTCGCTTGATTTAATTAGTGAAAGGCATGCATGCGTCATGCCTTTTCCTGTGTTTAACCCTCCTCGACCACACCGGCCAACTACTGAAAACATACGAGGCTCCATGTTTTCAGTTCGGTTTCTGCACTATTTTTTTCTTTATTTCGTAGTCAGCGCTATCTTTCTGGGCAGTAGTAGAGCGCTTTGTATCACATCGACCCTGTTACATAGATATTTGCACTTTTGCTGGTTACATGGATAATTGCACTTCTGACAATATGATTCACTGCGAGGGAACTTGTGTTTCCTTTTGCACGTTTGCTTTGCTCTTATGGAGTCTGTTGGCTCGCTTATGTGAATCCATTTTACTTTTCAGTTTATGTGGCAAGGTAAGTCCGGTTAGGAGCTTACAAAGCTAATAGCTTTAACTCGTAAACGTGAAACCCATTGCATTGCAAATGCTTGTTATTTCTATGTGATTAAACATCTATAGACCGTTCTGGGTCATTAGGAATAAACCATAAACAGGAATTTCCACAAGGATCAGTAAGCACTGAAATTCTGGCGGATAAGACAGTGATTGATCAGGATCACACGGTTCTTTCTAAAGTGTGAAATCTGAGCGGATCGCCCAGCCTTCAAGCGTAGGTCGACCAGATGTTTTGGGTTTCACGGGGCAGTTCCGGTTTTTGAAGGGCTGCCCCAGTGTCCCGAAATATACTGCGAAAATAAATAGATACAGGTCATTGTTTTTGAGGGGTCTGGCTAGCACGCACGGATTACAGTGTTGTGCATACCGCGAGGGACCCGAGTTCAAGGGACGGGATTGGAGGGGCGGGGAGACGGGGGCAGCACTGTATGCTGGCCAGATAGCTCCTGAGTGAGTTCGGAGGTGGGCCTCTCCATTTACTTCGGGTGGGAGGGGTGTAAATTCCGCTACGCCACTGATACTCGCTCTTTCTCCGGCCCCCTGGTCACACCAAGGTCAAAGGATCACGTCTTCAAAAACATCCCTGTTGGTTACCTCGCCTAATTCACGTAGCACAGCAGCTCTTAACAAAGTATGAATAAATGTTACACTGAGTGACACTTTTGTCACATAGTGTAGTGCATTCATTCTGCCGCTCAAATATGTGCTTCAGTGGGTGTGTTAACGGATGCTGCAGCACTCCCAGTCGCCACGGACAGCCGCCTCCGTTGTTATTAATTCCATTGCTTAATTGGTGCATTCTTCTCTGGAGTTCGGGACTTATTTCTCGTCAACCAACTTTGACTGAAAGCAAGAAAAAAATATATATAAAATGGAGAAAGGAGCAGGGAGCAAGATGGGGAACCAGTAACATAATGGGAACGTGAAGATGAAAAAGAACCTGTACGGCTGGGCAAACAAATGTAGTAATGCAGGGAGGTGGAATGAAAACTCAGAATCCGTGGCACGCTACTAAGAAAACTTGGTCCCTTTCAAACATTTTTCTTTTTTTTTTACATATTAGCTACAAAAGAATTCTATAGTTGAACTGAACAGCCGCGGAGTAGGCTGGACGCTTGTACACTGAACATGAAAAAGCCTGACTGAGCATGTGCTTATGAAGATGCCAGACCGGTGTTAGTGGGGCCAGCGCAGCCCCTAGAGGTCAAAGATGGAACTGCGCTGTTTCAGGAAGGACGTTTTTTAATCCCATAGCTCTGGCAAGCGACAACCGGGGAGTCCCTGAAAGTCCAGGTTTTCCGGAGTTCCTTACTGTGATACTTTCCGAAGGCAACGTACATTTTATATACCCTTTTAAGGTGTATCTCGAAACATAATTTTGGAAACCTGTAGAAATAGCTCTCCAAATAGAACGACTCTGAAACTTCTAGCGACCGAACACTCACTTTGTAATTAATGTATGATTGATTTTTGAGGAGATCATGCTGCTGTACCCCTTTTAAGTGTTTACTCGTCTCCTCTGCACCTGTAGCAGACCGGCTCGGGGAAAGGAGCAGATGCTTCTACTACTCGTTGATCTGCACAGCTGCGCTCTGCCCCGCGCGATCGCTCGGCGTCTCACCCACCCCCCATGCGCAGCGGAGCTGAGGAAACCCCTTAGATCTCTTGCAACCAATGGCTGGCGAGACGGGGTGGGGCGAGCGGGCCGCTCTAGGGAAACTTGAACAGTATACACGCGCTCAGAGGGTTCTGCCGGGCGTGGGAGCACATGTACTGGACCGCCCGCTCCAGGGACCCTGCGCGCTAACAGGGCACGGGACCGGCTGCAGACACGGCGGAACAGCACAAAACCGTGCCCGGCACTCCAAGGAAAGCGACACTTCGACGCCTGCCTCAGAGGTCCTGAGGGCACAGGATACCCTGCAAAGACAGGGGCACATGAGTGCCCTGCTTGCTTCGCACTCGTAGGGCCAAAGGACTTCTTGCTCCAGATACCCTGCAAAGAACCGGACACAGGTCTGCACTGCCTGTTCCGGAGATCACACAAACACTGCCCTGCAAGACCACCTCCAGAGACCCTGAACTCACAGAAGACACGGGGGTGCCCGGCTGACCTACGGGTGTGGTCTGTCGGCCCCAGAGACACTGCACAAAGGACGCACCCAGCCTTCACCAGAATCCCTGTGCTCATAAGGAGACATAAGGGTGCTCTGTCGGACGCAGTCCCCCTGAAGTTACAAGGAGACGCAGGGGGTGCCCTGCGTACCCTGGACAGTGTATGGGAGGGCAAAAAACTGACCAGCTTCTGTAGACATGCCTGAAGATACAAAGAAGCAAAGGTCTGCCTGGCCTGTTCCAGATACTTTTGAGTCTTGGAGGGAGGGGCAAAAGCCGGGTGAAGGGATCAGGGGCTGACTGCCCTAGCTCTGTGTGACAGTAGGAATTGATAACCCTCCGCGAGGAAGGGGTGGTGGTGTTCAGAGCCAGTACACGCCCAGGCAAAGAGCTGACAGCTTCTGTGCACTCTCACAAAGTCCAGGCCACCTGGAGCTCACGCGGTGCTTAGGAGCTGCCCAACAGCACCCACTTCAACGCTTTCCAAGCCTGTAACTTACGCCCACGGGGAGAGGGTGAAAGGCTGGCAGCGGGCACTTTCTCTGGCAGACCTCGGCAGCACTGTGGAGAGCAGGAGAGAGCTATGAAAGGGGCAGGGTCTGGGAAAGTGACCTCCCCTGAGGACTTAACCTGACAGGCTACCAAGAAAGCAGCATCATACAACAAACGTCACCTGCCCGCACAAAAACGGCAAACCATCTTCAGAAAAAGTGTACTTTTCTACACAAACAACTCCAACCTGGCCTTACTTTTGATGAACGAAATTCACTGGTTTACATTTCGTTTTAAGACATTCTGTTTGGGGAAGTATCCATCAACAGGAAAGCGGATGTGCCGCAATTCTCATCTGCAACTTTAAACAGGAATTTATTACATTGTGAATGTAACCACTGGACTTTGTTTATCCAGCTTTACAAAGGCTGTCTTGCAGAGAAGTGAGAGATTGTCTGCAAGGCATTTAAGAAAAAGAACACAGGGTTCATACATTTTTCTGGGTTTTTTTTGGCCAGACTCCTCCATTTAGGCTGAAAAAGAACTCCCACAGCACTGGTTCTTTCATAGATTTGCACACCTTTGTAAATAGAATTCCCTGTTTTTTCGGAGGTGACAGCCCCAAGTTTGAAGTTTGCTTGGCTTAAATCAGCCGGAAAGCTGCATCGCACTGAACCAAAGGATTTGCTCGTGGTCTAAGGTTCCCCCTGTTAAAAGTAGACCTGGACAGCTGAGGACGAAATGGAGGGGGAGTATCTGACAGATGTTTTGAACAACTCCATGGGGAACTGGACTCTACAACCCCTCATCAGCGTAGGGCCCTCTTCGGGTTCCAGCAAGTCAATCACCATCCCAGCCATCATGTTCATCTTTGGTGTGGTGGGCAACTTGATCGCTATTGTAGTGCTGTGCAAGTCCCGCAAAGAACAGAAAGAGACAACCTTTTACACTCTAGTATGTGGTCTGGCTCTCACTGACCTGCTGGGGACCTGCCTGGTCAGCCCTGTCACCATTGCCACATATGTACAACAGAAATGGCCCGGTGGGGATGAGTTGTGCGAATACAGCTCCTTCATCTTGCTCTTCTTTGGCCTTTCAGGCCTATCCATCATCTGCGCAATGTCCATTGAACGCTACCTTGCCATTAACCATGCCTATTTCTACAGCCACTACGTGGACAAACGTCTGGCTGGCCTTACCCTCTGCGCCATCTATGCCTCCAATGTCCTATTCTGTGCGCTGCCTAGCATGGGCCTGGGCAAGTCCACGTTTCAGTATCCAAAGACCTGGTGCTTCATCGACTGGCGAAGCAATGTGTCCCGGCATGCTGCTTACTCATACATGTATGCAGGTTTCAGCTCCTTTCTGATCCTGGTCACCGTGCTCTGCAACGTGCTGGTGTGCGCTGCTCTCATCCGCATGCACCGACAGTTTGTACGCCGTACCTCGCTGGGCGCTGATGCCCACCATCGCATGGGGGAGCCTGCCTCTCGCCGCCGGGGTCGCAGTTTTCGTCGCATGGCCGGTGCAGAGATTCAGATGGTCATCTTGCTCATTGCCACCTCGGTAGTGGTGCTTATCTGCTCCATACCACTAGTGGTAAGTACAGTGCTCCTTCCCATTACTCCCAACCTATCCTGCATCTCTTCACACGTTCTTAACTGCTCCACACTACCAGTGAGATGCTTTGTCCTTCACTCACTACCCAAATGCCTCTTTGCCAACACACAATCCCGACCCTCACCTCATAACCAAGCCTCACCTCCTCCCTAGTACTAATGGTGAGTTCCTGCCTTATGACTCGATGTGCATTGTAGCCATTAGGTTGGCTGTGCACCTGCCACCTCTGCAACATATCCTTATCCTCTGACCATTTAAGATTTCAAGCATCCCAAAAAGTATTTAACTTAAATATGTTACACCCGTATCCGTATACATAGCAAAATCCTAACAGCTAAAACATAATGCTCCACACACAGCTAACTCCTAAAAGGCAGTGCTCCACACAGATCCAAAACAGGATCTAGCCAGCCCGACGTAATGCATCACTAAACAGTATACCAGTCTATTTTAACCTTGCTGATCACCGCCGATCATTACAATATGAAACATAACATCAGCAGACCACTTTGACTTCTGTCAACAGGAATCCCAGAACCACAAATGCTACCCCATTTCTAAAGGTGCTTCGGGACCACACAAATAGTGGTAATATGGTATACAAATGCACACAGTAAAACATACAGTTAGTGCTGAAAGAATAACTGCCTGGTTATTATCATACACTTAGCAAACTCACACTAGCCTTTCTTTCGCCCTCTCTCTTTTCTTTAATGGTCTGGTAGTTAATGTTTTAAGTAAAGACCGTTTTTAAGAGGACCCTATTTTTGTTTGTGACAGGGTACTGGTAAAAAAAAACTGTAATAGGGTCTCAAACTCCACTCCCTTATCCTCTCCCAATATTTCATCCTCCTTTCTGCATTACCAGTTATTGTGAAATCTATAGTGTTGTACTGTCTATAACTTCCTGTTGTAAAACTCACTGTCGTGACCTCGACACATATTACCCAAATATGTTTATTAATAAGTATCGTGGGCCACTTCTTCTGTGAGGGCTGCCAAAAGAAGTTTCAAAGTTTACTAAGCGCCACGCGTAAAGTTTTCAGAGCTCTCAAGTATCTAAGGGTCTGTGTGAGTGGCTCATCCGGACCAAGTTTGTAGCTTTGTATTCTGGGACTAGGTTCTGTTTGTATAAGTCGAGAACAGAACTACAAGCCCCATGATACAAAGCAAAAACCTGAGCTGGATGAGCTGCTGCATGGACTCGGGGAACAAGATCCCTTGGCTATTTTGCACCAGCTTTACAAAACAATGCAACATCATAAAGTTGATTCACTCTAACAAATATCTAGTGTTCGATGGCAGTGTTGGTGCATATTTAGCGCTTCTTGGTATCCCTGTGTTATGTTATACTTCTAACCAGTCCTAGCTTTCTTCAGCGCACAGCGCTTTCTCTGCTGTTACTTTTTAGACTATGTCTGGCGTTCAATTCAAACCTTGCAGTACCAGCATGCAGCACGCTGTTACCTAGAAAGCCACAAGTAGCGCAGGAGTCGCGCTTGCTATTGGCGTCAGTGCGCACCAGTGTGTTTTAGTGTGAAAGATGGGTGTTTCAGTGACAACTATTTTAGCTACCAGTCTAAAATATTTAGTGTTCATTGTACGGTTGTGCCTATCTAACCATTTGCTTTTTGGCATGTTTTTGCCTAGCTGGCAAGCGGCACCTTGCCCAACCGGTCCTATCTTTTTAGCCGCCAGCACTTTTGAATGCTTGGATTTTTCTGCGCACACTTACAATGTTAAAGTTGTAGCTACAGGTCCCAAAGTGCAACAGGATGTTGACTAAAAAGCCGGGATTAGTTGACAGTCATAGCACCACCGCTTGATAGCTAAGCAACTGTTCTTGCTAGCAGTTGTCAACCCGCCACTGATTCATATACGCAAACATGTTTATTGTAATTTTGTTGGTGAGTCATCACTTTTCTCTACCATTATTCTCTTTTGACCTCGCAACGTCCCCCACCCCGTAAGTGCGCGCTCGAATTAATATACAATAAAGATAAGAGGCAGTTAGTAGCATGAGACAGCTCCCAGGCGTAATGCTCAATTGTTCAGGCAGCGCCTATTGCATGCTTTGAGCTCGTTTCGAAACGCTCCCAACAGTGGTGATATCAGTAATATGTATTTCAGATTTCACCCGTACATATGAGAACTGTACAAAGCATGCCGACGCCACGGGTTTTATGAACACTTCTGTTATTTTCAGGCGTCGTTTCACCCAGTGAAGGAGGGATGACACCATTCCTTCCTCATGTTAGAAAAACACCCTTCAATATATGGGGGAGGGGGCACTACCCCGTCGTGCCTTCCGGCATATACTCGAAATTCAAATATTCGGCTAATGTAAGAAGTTATCCTAACTTGAAACTTCACTGCCTCCTAATGTGAATAGAAATACTTGGCTAGGAATCAGAGAAACGTGATTTAAATCTTCTACACGGTCTAGACTACAGTAACATTTTACCGAATGCCAATTAAAGTCTTACTGTAGACAGTTAAAAGCTCTTGCACCGGCGGTAACCTATTAAGCGGTGTCATCATTATTGTCGAGTGGCGTGTGTATTTACAGCCCTCCGGGGCAACGCTTTCTCCATTAGGTCGTTTCTTGTCCCGGCTAACAATCCTAGAACCTGTCCAACCCCCAACTCCCTGCGTGGTGGATCTCACATCATCGAGTACGGACGGGTGTAAATCCGAAATCAGTAGGCTAGTCAGCTTTTTCATAATCTCGTGGTACCAGTTTTGATTTTTCACATTATAAATGGTCAGCTAGAAGTAAAGCAACCTAAACTAAAAATAAGGTCTGGCAAGCACATGTACTAATCCAAGGCATGGGACATCTTAGAATCCCGGTGTACTCCTGTAGGAAGTCTTGACACTGTAAAGGTGGCTGGCGGCGGCGGAGTACAACGACTTCAACATCAGGACGTTGTTCAACGACGTTTACGTGACGTCGGGTCTTCAAATCCGCGCACGAGTGACCGCTGCCGGGGCAACCGTCTCGCGACGTACACACACGCGTCCCTTTGTCGTCATAGAGCAGACGCAGTACGTGCCCATGACGCCTGCGTGCTTGCGTTTCCCAGATCCGCAGGACCTGCCTCGCAGTCCATATTCTGGTGATATACTCCCCCTGTCTGAGTCACCGATAAGGGCTGTGACTAGGGGCATCGGCGTCCTAGGAACTTCAGTCCTCTACCTTTACTCTTAAACCGCTCGAAAACAATGGGCTTGTCTAGCCAGCGGCCTACATTGATCCTTCCCCAGTACACAAGCAACCACTATGCTCATTTGCATTACGGCTAGTAAAGCACTTAAACCAGCAGCTAGCTTGCCATGGCTATAGAACATAAACACTTCATGCGTCTTTTGGGCTTAGCCCTTCGGGCATTGTCCACTTGCCAGACAGGCTACGCCAAGCCTCTGCCATATTCCCTGGCAGATATGCCATGGAGGGTGTATGCATGCATACATCCTGCATTGCGTCTAACACTTTAGCAGGCAAGCGTACGACTTAGAGAAGTTCTAAAAAAAAAAAACCGAAAGAGTAAGTACCAACTCCCCACCCTAGTCCATTGTCGTTATTATTGTTAACATTACCAAAACCTCTCTGGGGATGTTAGACCTCTCTTCAGATTGCTGTGTCACTTCCATTTCCCTTAAATTGTATGTGTGTGGTTAGCAGCCAAGGGCCTCTGTCTGATCTCCGCTTTGAGTCAGGAGTGAAATTTAAACCAGACCTTTCCTATAAAAACATAGACGAATAGTTTGGTTGTTCAGTGTTTCCGTCATTTTTTAAGACGCACTGATTTCCGGAGGAACTCGTATTCCATGTCCACGCTCCCACTCAGGTTAGTCGCAGACCTGTGTCAGACCACATGCAAAGCACAACACTGCCACCTCCATCAGGCAAGATTTGCATGTTGCCATCGATTTAAATATACTCTCAAGTTTGACTTTCAACACAATCAGCAGCAAACCTGATCTGCATTTTGTGGTTGGAGGGAAAAGACCACACACATTGCTTCCGTGTAGCCATTTATGCCAAAAGCAGGGAGACTTACTGGGTAGTAGAGACGTCAGCCACAGGCCTGTGCCCGTGAAAAACTAAAAGGATAGGATAGAATCAGGCACTCTTTAGGATGTACTTACCTTGCACTGATTCTGTCACAGCCCTCATGACTTTCTAAGGAATCCAGCCTGTGTGGCAATCGTCCAGTTTTCACACTGCCACCTTCACCTCTCTTTTAAACGTGAGTTTAGACAAGAAGCAACCCAAAGCATCAACAAATAGGGGCCAGGATGTCAAAGACTTCCACAGATTGCAGTGTGTTTAAAGTATCACTTCTGAATCTAAAATTTGGCTAATATCAATATTAGTTGTATTTTCCATTGAACAATTCTGTTCTCTCTTCCTCCCACTTTGTGCTTGTATACTCTTACAAAATCAGTTAATTAGCAGTTCACAACCTGTAGTTTCTGGAAGTCGAGATGATGGCAGCTGGAACCTTACCAAACTACTTACATATTTTTTGTTCCAATTATTTTTACTGCAAGTATTTTAAGTACGGAATAAAAAATATTGAATGGCTTATATATTTGCAAGCACGGTTTATAAAGCCTTACTCTCCACCAAGGTAAATGCAAAACTGCAAGTTTCTAAAGGCTTAATACTTGTGACTGAAAACCTTGTCCACTGGGACTTCCTTAAAGTCACCCTAATGACATGGAACTAATTAACAATGATGATAACCTTCTGTTGTCAGTCGCAACTCTGAGGGAGTTTAACTATGATTTCATCGACATGCATGCCCTTTGCTATGCTGGAAAGGCTGATTCTGCAGTGTCCATAACATTCTGAGCTTTAGAACATTTAATAAACTGTTTCTACGTGCTTGTCCTCCCAAAATGTATTTCACTTTAGTGAAGCTGCCCAAAGACTCTTGTAGGTAGCCCGGCCACAGTCCCATGCATAGCTGTCAAGTGGTCTATATCATTTGTGCAAACGTTCAGCCACTCTCACGTTTTGCTTACATCACATGACTCTCTGATAGTTTTCCTTCTGACATTTGTAGGATGAGCTTGAAAGTCACAGCATGCGATGCACTGTCGAGAAAGAAGGCAGGACTGGCTGAATAGTTCAGACATCACATGGGAGTTAACATATGAAGAACTAATAATGGTATAAGATACTGCCACTACTGCCATAATCACGCTAATAATCTTCCATCAAGGATACTGTAATTGTTTTGTACCAATCGGGGTAATGTAGTTGACACGGTCATAGCTTTGTTTTCTTCCTGTGTTGGTTGAAGCTGTGGTGAAGCACTGCAGCTCATTTAACTACCTTCACATCCTGTGTCAGTAATTGTTACAATATGTTGATGCACTGGCAGGAGTTCTAAATCAGAAGCAGCCCACACACTAGGAACGTATTGCACATTCACAGTACTCAGTGCTGGTAAGTGTATACTCGTCGAAAACAACTTTACTAAAACAGATCTGCTGCACACCTAGCAAACGTCGCCCATGGAACGTGTCACCTCCCCAAGTCCTGGCTCTCTATCCAGTATCACATTGCATTCTGGGGCTTCGAGTTTCACTTTTTACAACTTTAACTAGGAATTTTAAAAAACTGCATACAAAGTCATACACCTTTCTGTCTTTTCTCTCGCCAGGGAGAGGTGTGACTTTTTATGCAGTTTTTTTTAATTCCTAGTTAAAGTTGAAGACTGTGGGAGGCATTCAGCTTGTTGGCAGGGTGAAGATGGCAGCTAGGATGAGTTAAGACGCAGTAAAGTGTTGTTGCCTAAAAAGATGAATGAATGAAATTACCACACTCGTGATCGGTTACCAGCTTTGTAATCGTATGGAAAGATTTCGGACATTTCAGAGAACACAGGTATACAACATAAATAAAGCACAAAACACCCCCAGTCATAATAAAACAAAATGGGGCAAGCCGCTGTAGAGTTCTCTGGCCACTTTACAAAACTACAGAAATCCGTCGAGGCCTGTTAAATCTGGTATAGGGGGGTGGGGATACGTTATTCCTTGTCAATCCAGATGTCATTGACAAATGCCAAGTGGAACCGTGCGATGTCCGAACATGCCATCAACCTGACGTACGAGCCACCGGTATGTTCCAATCTATGACTTGTAATTTCCTTATTAACGTTCTGTGAATTGGCTCACAAACCCAAACATTGGATGCTAGTAGCTAGTAAGCCAAGACTTTGTGAAAGTGCCATACAGGTCACTATCACCGGGTTTTCTGTGACTTCGGGGAAAGGCCGTGACCTTTGAACTGTTGTGCACTGGAAGATTAATTCCTTTTTCTTTCATTGCCCTACACGCGATAAGGACATTAACTTTAGGAAAGCACGTACACATTGGACAGATGTGTGTGTTATATTTAATTACAGGAAGATATACCTCCGCCAGGCCCAGTTACAATAGCAGCTAGGGCTCCTGTGAAAGCAGAGGTTTGGGACTGGTCGAGACACGCATGGCGGCCCAGTTCAAGTTACACGCCGAACCCTTTTCTTTACTTATCGGCAAATGTCCCCGTGGCAATAAGCGTCGAGGCTTGTCTTTAAAAAAACCCTGTTTAAGAGCAGCGAGTGAATGTGTTACAGGCTGGTGAGAAGTGCAGCAGCTGGCTGGATTGGGAGAAAGAAGCCTTTATACGCCCTGCTGTCATTCAAAGAGGGAGCGGCCTGTATGCGTGCCACCCCGCCCGACCCGAGGCCCTTGTCTCCCCACAGGCACGCGAGGGGCAGGTCTTAAGCCTCCCTATACAAATGGGGAGCTTTTGCACATGAGCAGTTAGACTGTTTTTGTAGTTTTATATAGCGCGAACTCGACCCTTAGATACTGGAGCGCTTTAGATGAGCACCAATTACATGACCTACACAAAAACTCATTATTATCTTGTAGGCACAGGGAGATTAAGTGATTTGCCCAGAATCACAGGATGTTGAGCCAACACGAGACTGGGCCTGGCTCCTCACTAAGTCCCCAGCACTGGCCCTTAAGTCACATCTCTCAGACGTGACTGGGGCAGAAGATAGGCCCACGTACCAAAATAAAATTGCCCCACCTCCAATTCCAAACCAGATAGCGATAAAGAAGTGTCGCCACTAAAAGTTGGGGCAGTTTTGAACTTGCAAAGACAGACTGTACACCCTTCATTTTACATGGCATCAGTGAATGTATTATGCATTCACAGTAAGAACCGGCTCATTGTTATTATTATCATGTTTTTAAGCGCGTGGCTACCCGAATTAAGTTTCTCGGCAATAACAGCCAAGATTGGGAGAGACTATTTCGGCATACGTTATAGTTTTTCAGATGTTTCCTGGAGCTAGACAGATTATCATTGAGTCTAAGAATGATGGGTATGACATTCCCCAATTTGGGAACAAGATAGAACGAAAAGCCACCGGTCTGGGTCTCTTGACTCTTGGAATGGTAAGTGGGCCTAATTTGGCTGACCTCAAATCTCTAATTGCTTACACTACAAAACGAGCCCACGAAAAGCCACAAAACCGGCCCACACCGGCCTGTCAGACTTGTCAGGCTAGCTCTTCTGGAACAGACAGACTGACCGCATATGCCAGTCCGCCCCTCTCTCACTAGTATTCATTCATGACACGAACCTACTACCTCGTTTGCATTTCATTAACTACGCACAGCACGCTGACGTTTCTCACTGGGAAAGTATACTTTAAGCGTGACAAGCCTTCCGCCTGTTTCTTGTGAAACTTTTTTTAACCATGACAGTTCAGCTCCCAATTTCCACAAGGAACATATAGAACGGGTTTCACAATATGTGAAATAACATTTTCACTGTTGTGTATAACTATTGTATTTGTGGTTTGGCACAGTCTTCAATCACCAAAGAAACGCCTCAGTGCGCTAGTCTAAAGAACAGGAGTACGATCACAGAATCACTCACCATGGCACACTTTTTAACATATCACAAATAACAGGTGGACAAAATTGAGCTTTTTATTTTTTCTCCCCCTTCAGCACGTTCCAGCATGGGACTATACTAGAGTTAGGGAGTCGGTGGCCTGTCTGAACCCTCTTTAAGTAATCCTCAAATTAGAGTATGTATGCACAGTGGGCGCTCCCCCTCTAAACCGGTAAATTTTATACCTAAATCAGGAGGATGAAAGCAGCGGCGACCCTTCTCTTTTCACACCAGAACCATCAGGAAAATGATACATAAGCCTGGGTTATGCTGCTTTTTGAAAGAGTGTTAATAGTCACCCCATTGATGGCTCTTTTGACAATTTTGTCACCTCCTTCAATTTACAGTTACCAGATGAATTCATAACATACGGTTCCAGTCCTTAGCTTTCCATTTACAAATCACTTTCAGGTGTATTGGACTAATTGAAATGGGGCCAAGGCTACAAACCCCAGAAAGCATTGGTTGTTCAATAAAAGGCCACAAGTTAAAAGAGTGACATTTTGGACCAGGGGGTCATCCGGTAGCTTTGCTCCTCTATATTGCACTTTCATTGACTGACTGTGTGAAGATGACCGCTTTTTAAAGCAATATTGCCACTTTTTCATTTGGGTTTTATCGATGTCAGGTATGCGTGCTTCTTTCTTATTTTATGATTCGCTTATGCTTTGCAAACATTTCTACATTCCGATTACATCTAGGGGCCCTGAGGGAGTTTGTCACATGACGTCCTGTGATGTCACACCATATGACATCATGCTACTAAATTACCCTACTAAGGGCCTAATTTATACTTTTTTAGCGCCGCATTTGCGTCATTTTTTGACGCAAAAGCGGCGCAAACTTCGAAATTCAATACAGCGCTAAAAAGTATAAATCAGGCCCTAAATGTTTTAGAACTGATGCCCTGGTGTTATGTTAATGATTGTAGGAGTGAACCAGGTGGGACACATCTAGCGCTTGGAGACATCTTCATAGAGGTTTAAATGTTCCAGATGACGATGATGACTTTCGACATCTCTTTATTCTCCCGCTAACTGCACAGCTTGAGGGGACTGCTTACTTATAATGGGAAACATAGCCTACAAGTTCCGTAATGCTTTCCCTGTTAGTCGCTCTTACAAGAAGGCGGATGGTATCAACTATTTGGCTGCCACGAGGAACATACGGTGAGAATTTGTTTTTAATCGAAAACAAATCGCCCGGCCTGTAATTTATCTCCATTCTTAGTTCACTGAAGTCTGTACCCGGTCAAATCCCGGTTAAGGAGTTCAGATAAATGTCACCATCATGCTAAAACTCCAGTGCCTCCACTCTGGATCGGCGCGGTGAAAGGTGATCCGCGGCCTTTGCTCTGCCAGGCCCGTGTTTGCCGAAGGCATTACCCGTGTGTTTTGAGAAGCTGTTTAGGCTGGCACCGACGCTTCCTATTTATTACCACATGCGAGGTGGCACGCAAGTTTAATTATCCTCATTCAGGACGTGGGAGGAACGTTGTGCTTCAGAGCAGGACGTGACTGCCACCTACTGTCAGAAAACAACACGAACACTGTGTGCAGTTGATACCATTGTCCCGAATGCCAAAGTTGTTTTGCTAACTTGTTTCCCAGTAGTAAGTTGTTCCTCAGAAATCCAATCTAACAATCAAAAAAGGAGGAAAGCAGAACACACAAACCAATCCATCTATCTATCTTCGATCCAACGGTGCACCGTAATAAAGAACGTTGGGTCGAAACGCGTCGGTGTCTGTCAGAAAATCGGATTGGGTGTTATTTAATGTATACATGTCTCCTTTATGTGATCTCTAGAAGGGGTTCTTGTGAAAACGTACTCATGCCGATGGCACACAATTCCAAATGAAAGTGTTTCTAAACCCATTCTGTTTTTCATCCCTGGAAGAACCCTCAGTCAGAATTCAGAATTTGATGGCAGAGGTCAGAGGAATAACTTGGAAAAACACTTGGGGGTTATTACAAAGTTGGAGGAGGTGTTAATCCGTCCCAAATGTGACGGATATACCACCAGCCGTATTACGAGTTCCATAGGATATATTGGACTCCTAATACGGCTGGTGGTATATCCGTCACTTTACCGTCACTTTTGGGACGGATTAACACCTCCTCCAAAGTTGTAATAACCCCCTTGATCTTCTTAGAGTGTAAGGGACAACCCTCTTACCTAATTTCCCCCTGTAGCCCCTATTTTTGAGAGCATTTTCACTCAGAACATAAAGCAAATAAACTACGAGTGATTATAAAGTCATTTCCCATACGCCCCAGACTGCTGCTGGCTACAACACCTACCTCCTGTAACATTTATGTAGAATAGATAGGACTTTTTGTCTGCTTTTCCAACGGTATTGGTCAATTTCTGTCAGTGGCGCATCCAACTCTGCAACGCCTGAAGGTCTAAAACGTGATGAAGCAACATGAGAAGTCTGGTTAGTCTGGGGAATGAGGCCATGGAAGAGTTTGCACAACCAGGAGAAAGGGTGGCTAACTGGATTAAATTGACCAAGGCGTGTTTGGATTGAAATGTCGCCGTCATTTTCACTCACCCTATTTAGCAGAGAAGATCTTTCTCTACCACCCCCTTAGACTCCCTCCCCCCCTCAAAAAAAGCTCTCGATAGCCCCCTGTGCCCATGTCTTTTGATGGAAACGGGGTAGGTCATTCTGCATACAGGTGTCTGAAACACATAACAATGTCCACGTTGTGTTATCGTCTTTTTGGAAATCGTTTAAGAAGCAAATATTTTCTAGCTCCCTACAGATTGGATTGGGTGAAATGCCCAGAGACCCCGTTTGGTTGTAGTGCTGAACGTATTTATCACGTATCAGTCATTAGCGATTTAAACAATATAGTATGGTGTTTATCAGTTGGCAACTTCAAAATGCACGCATATAAGATCCTCAGTCACTGAGTGCCATTGGTTTGGGTGGTCGTTCTTTGTGTGCGTGAAGGAGGCTACATTGAAATCTGATAACCACTGTTCAGGGAGCTGACGTGACATTTCTTTCTGAGGGGACACATTTACAGTTGTGGATCATCATTTTCAAAACAATTGGTTTCAAAATAGATGATATAATGTATTTAAATGAACTAAATCAAGACTACGAGCCCCAGTATGCATCTGTATGGCAAGTGAACTATTTAGGACTGGAAACAAGGTGTACTTGTCACACTAACTCAATTACCACCATGTTATCGACTGCTGTGTAATACCCTGCTGTTAAATGAAAATTGTTCTTCGCCTATGCCCTCTCACAGCAGCACACAGTGCCTCCTCTCCTCCCCATGTACATTGGGCTCCACCGCCAAAACACCACCTCGTCCAAAACCACATCCTACTCCCTCACACTAGCAATGATATACGTACTAGCACCGAGGAGTACCCTGACTTACTCTTGGAATTCAGCTTTGTCAGGAGTACAGAAGTACGTCACATGCGTCTTACTCTCTTATGTGCAATCTGTAGTGCCCCTGTCATGTAGTATTAAGCAGTGCTTAATTTGTAAATAAAAACGTGCCTTGCCCAAAGCCCCCCTCTCAAAAACGCGTCTGCTGACGTTAAATGTGGGAACACGGAATACTGAGGCAGCGCAATCCTGAAGCCATCTCGGGCCTCTTCAATCCATATAAAGCCACTCCCTGCCCCTTCAGCTCACTCTTGCAGCTTTCTACTTTATTCCTTTGTGACGCTTTTTCGTTTTTCTCTTCCTCCTTCTTCCCCATATGTGTCTATTGCTCCCTGCAAATGCTTGAGGCAGAAGAGTAAGCCCTGGCCCTAAAAAATAAGTGTCGGTGCTCAGCACCGGAAACAACAAGCACAAATTAAGCACTGGTATTAAACCAGGAATACTACAAGAGAAAGTCACGCCTACTCACACCAAAATCTCAGTGAATTAGACTCTGAATTTTGATAAGTCCGACCCTCAAGGTTTGTCCGTGCCATTTATGCTCACAAAATAATCTCAGGGGCTTTTGAGAGTTTGTGTTTTGTTGCACTTATTTACATGATCGTATCTAAAAGGGCTGGAATGTCCTTGGCCACCAAGAGCCACAGAGCGGTCTTTGCCTGCGACCACTGTCCAAATCTGAAACAGATGAGGCGGCTTCGGCAGCACTTTCCATCGTGTTTGCTGGATGCTTGTCGTCACTAATTAGCGTTGTGCTACAACTAGACCTATGTGGCATTTTCAGGCTTATGTTACACATTTGTTCTTTTCCATTGCTGATGTGTGGCTTTCGCCATTTTACAGCCCCTGTGTTGAGAAATCGTAGATATTCGCACGATCCTGTTACTTGATTCACGCTATTTTAGACATTCTCAAAGAAGATTATTTGACATCTGAGATAAAACCCAATGGGATTAGGTGTATTATTACGTTTTAATCACAAACCGGCTGAGTCAGAATTCTAAAGAAAAACATCGAGATTTCCTTGAGCCAGCCCTGAAAAAGTGCAGGAGCCCAGGGCATTAAAGGATCTTATCTGCGACAGGAATTTCTATTGCCACCAATTTACAGCAGTTACACTGATGCACTGATGCGGGGTTCTAATGGGAAGGTCAGAACTGTGAGGCATATGTAGTGTCTTGCTCAGCAGTAGGGGAGGAGGGGGATGTGCTGCAGGCAAATCCCTCTCAACCTTTCATGAAAGAGCCCCCTAGAAGCGCACCCATTTCAGGCTTTTTGTTTGCATTTTGTTACTTGCAATCTTGCATTCACAGTGGAATAAACTACAATTACCAGGAAACAGAGGACAAACCTTGAGTGCGTCAGCTACTTGTGCCTGCTGCATGGGCTTTGAAACATTAGAGAAATTCGAGTAATTTGCTTAAAGTGCATATCATTTGCGGCATTAACATTAGTCTCCATAGGCCCAAAAAGTTATATCATCCCCTCCCGAGCCTAAGGCCTTTGCATTACAGTAGGTTGGAATGATTCTTATTTGCTAGGTAGGGCATTTAAAATGTTCAATTTTATTGAGCGTTTCAATTGTCTCTAATGATAACCACCCCATGCTCTCTATTTCAATTTAGACTTCCCACTTATATGTGCTTTGTTGAGTCCTCTTCAATTGCTCTTCAATTAGGGCATGGCTCCTTAGCACCGAACAGGGAGATCTGGAAAATAAAGTAACCTCTCTCCTACTCTGGCAAAACTCAACTAAGTTCCTTTGAGGAGCTGGCGCTGTGGCTCTCCTTAACACGAGGTGCTGACATGTCTTGCTTATAGAAAACCGGGCTTGCCTTTGTGATGTAGTAAGATTTTTTTTTATCCTTGGCAATGTATCCACTTGCATAGCCCAGGCATGATTTCTGCGCTTCAGGTGCCATGTCACCTTTCTATAATTTACTATTAAACAGAATGAGTGCATGGCTCAGTAGTCAGTGTAGAGTTACCCTAACTTCCTGAGTGTGCAGAGGTTTGGCCTGTGCGATGGGACTCTAAAGTGATTGATGGAGGGTCTTGTTGGGTTGACTTGGAGCGATACCATATGTAAACTTAAAAGCACACCGACAATGCAGAATGAGGGGTTAGTGCTTTTTTAATGGGGCCCAGTGGTGAGACCTTCTAAAATAGCTAATTTACTTTTGTCAGTAGCTTGAAGAGTAAGACTCTTGTGAATGAGGCTGGGGTGCATTTGAAAAGAACAGTCTTTTAACCGCCCGCCTTCGGTCCCCCAAAGAACAGACAGTATATACTTGCCACTCGGTTGTACATCCTCTGCACAATTGTTTTCAAGCCACATATTTACACAGAAGCTGAGGTTTGACGATGAAAGCATGTACATAAGTAATTTCTTTAGATGAATTAAAATATTGGGGTTTTTGAGACTCTAGGAATACGTTATAATGTAAAACCATTCAAAGAAACAAAAAAATGTGTACCTTAAGTTAAGAAAATAGTTTATTTGCAAGCGATCATGATATAAAATCATTTAATCAACGTAGATCAATTGAGTCTGTGAATCAAAGAGGCACTGCTTTTCTGCAACTAGTCTCATCCCTGTATTCCTGTGACAGAGAGTGTAACAAATCTTTCACTCTCTGTCTCTCGCTCTCTCTCACACACACACACACACACCTCTCTCTCACTGGCCCTCTCTTCCTCTATCTCTCTCTCTCTCTTGTTTGGAGGGTGGGGTGGGGGAGCTTGGTTTTTATTGTGTTGTTCAAAATACAGAAGCATATATGCCCATATTTTCACAAGTAACCATGAAAGGTGGGAACATTTCATGGCTCTCTGTTAAAAATAGGTTTTGTCATCATAATACTCTCTAGAGTTTGCTACATAATCATATTGGTTCTGATAATTGTGAAAGTTGTCTGAGTTATCTGACAAAATTATCTAAACCACGCAGCACGGTCTCTGGCAGTTTGATATTTATCCATTTGAGCCAGGTACACCTTTTTGTGAAATTGGCAAATTGTGTGACAAATGTGGTAAATAATTGTGTAGTAAATGCCGAAGTTACAGAATCACTTAACTCCACTGGCCCTCAACATGTTTCTCAAATATTACTTAAGAAATGCAAATGTGAACTTTTTAATTCAAGTTAGTGTCCTTGTAATCTTATTTAGAATAAAACAGTATTTTGAAGTTAACTACCCCAAAATAAGCAGACATTACAAACATGTGTAATTTACATGTGTAATATGATCTTATATTGCCACCTTTGGGTTCACTTGAGCTTCGGCGTTATGGTTTGCGATTTCGCCAGAACCCGTAAATGACAATGTTGGACCATATTACATGGTTAAGTGGTGGCGCATATATACACATATATACTCCATGGCAGTAAAAGTAGGAGGCCCATTAACACATTTTTAAAACAACTGTAGTAATAAATGCGCACTCACACATTTATTACTACAAGGCAAGGGTTGAATTCCAGGTTATTACCACAGTAAAGTGAACTTGAGATACAAAACGCTCTTTACTGCTTCACAGGTTTAACACTACATTTACACAGGGAAACAGATCTGCCCATAGAAGGCCTCTTGTTGCACTAATATCACCCTTTGCATCCTGGTTTTGATTAAATACATGAAAGGTACACAGATGCATGAACAATTTCCTTGCATAAACCATGTATATATATATAGATGTAGAAAGCACAATGTGTTACTTATCACCCTATTTGTAAACATACACAGCGACCATGAGTTTGTTTCTGAAATATACAAAATGTCTTCGTTTCTTCTATGAGTCATATGTTATGCATAATATTAGCTCTAAAATAGTACATAGTATGTATTTATCTTTAGCTATGCCAACTAACTCGATTTACCAGTCTTGAAAGACGGTGAGCAATCGAGTGGTTGGTGGCATTTTTTTTCAATATGTTTCAACATATCGCATTTGGGAGTGATTAAAACATTACCCTCCCTACTCCAACAAATCCTGTTGCAAGGAAACCGGTTTTGGAAGCGAAGTTAGGGTATCTGAATATTTGTTCAGGAACATGTTTTCCACAAGAAAGTGAATTTTGTTTCTTGTTTTTTTTTTTTTTTTTTAAAAAGCACAACCTACTGTTTTTGGTAATTGAGAGCAAGCACGTTTTTTCTTAATATATTTACTAACAAAATAACACTCACAGGACTTTAAATGCAACCTGACAACTGCACAAAGACTCCATATGGTAAGTCCAAGAAAAAATAAGTCTTTACTCTCATCAAAATAAATAATAAATCCATCTTTTTCCAACTACGAACAAATACCAAAGACGTGTTTTGCTAATACACCGTTCTAAGTGATGTAATTGTTGTAATGCGTTTTTCCAATGCTCACTTAGTTCCAAAGGGCAATTTACTTGCCTTATTTATAAGTTATTTTTATGTGTTGTTAGTACTGCCTGGAATATCATAATTTAGCTTGGGTAGCAAAGTTTTAAAACTTGTTTTGTTTCTTTATCCCCCAGGTGCGGGTCTTCGTTAACCAGCTTTACCAGCCAGAGGTCGTTACTGATATTGGGAGGAATCCAGATCTCCAGGCAATCCGCATCGCCTCTGTCAACCCTATCCTGGACCCCTGGATATATATCCTGCTTCGAAAAACAGTGCTGGTCAAAGTCATCGAGAAGATCAAGTGTCTCTTCTGTCGTATGGGTGGGGGCAGGCGATCACACTCGAGGGGCAGCTTCAACTGTGTGGAGGGCAGGAGGACATCATCAGTCATGTCCAGCCACTCGCCCTCCTTCGTCTCCCGGGAGTTGAGGGAGGTCAC
The DNA here is from genome assembly GCF_031143425.1 of Pleurodeles waltl. Taxonomy (NCBI): domain Eukaryota; kingdom Metazoa; phylum Chordata; class Amphibia; order Caudata; family Salamandridae; genus Pleurodeles; species Pleurodeles waltl. The sequence continues at coordinate 239,167,964 of NC_090436.1, forward strand.
CAGTACCTCACAGACATTGCTTTACCCACTGGAGCTGAGTGACTGCAGCATGAAGGGCAGCAACATGTTGCCAGGCACGACTATTGGTACAGGTCTGTCCCGGACATCGGAGAGGAATTTGCATGGCTCAGACTTGTCAGATTCCTCACAGGGGACTGACGTGGAGCAGTCTTGTTTAGTAAAAGAAATGAGACCCACACGAACATCAATCAGAACCTCCCCGAAGGGCAGTAACCTTCATGTGACTTTTCCAAATGAACCAATAAATTTATCTGAAAAATGCATTTAGTACTAGATCAATTACTCACGCACATGTACTCCAAAGCTTACAGTGGCCTGGTGAAATGGGCAGAAATGCAGGTTGCATCAAAGACACTTCCTTGACTAGGAGTCGCCACAGTGTCAGTTACACAGCCTTACACGACGTGTTCCAGAAAGAGGAATGTCACAGAGTGGACCATACTGTTTGAGAACAGAAATCACAGAAGCACCTTCCAACACAGCTGTTGGTTGATGTTGTCTAGTCCATCTGTTCAATGCTGGTGTTATCCCGTAGTTGGAATGCTATCTACTTTTTTCATAAGAAAGTCAAGAGTCTTTCTTATTAGGACTGAAATATATCATGGTTGAAGGCGTGGCAGTACTGTGCACTTTTAAGACAATCTGACTACCTACATGCTGATATTTGTGTGTCTAAGTAAGCGTTAAAATGTGAATTTGTATTGCTATGTACATAGGAAAACTATTTATTTTCTTCTCTATGAGAAGGTGCATTTTCAGATAATCGGTAAGTGTAATAAAATCTAGTGCCATATTCAAATTATTGTTGATTACACGTGAGTCCAAACCAATTCTTCACTGGACATGTTCTGAAGTTTCATGTTGTAGTATCAGTGCACAGTTACAAATGTGTGGGGCCAAGTGTTGTAAACTGGGCTGATGGAACACATTTCTGTTTGCCTTGTCCTCAGGGAGGAGCTGCAGTTAAGGGATTGGATTAAATTGCTAACTCTCTAACCTTTACAGTGACCCTATTTGAGCTAGATCTCCCCAAGGAGTGTTAGTCAGGAATTAAGGCCATATTTTGATTGCTTGCTAGGTGGAGCAGACCAAGCAAGTGTGTTTTGGTAGAAATTGAACTATACAATGCATGGTCGCATCTTCTCTGCCCCTTCAGCTATTTGAGAAGGTATTTTCTGAAATATAGTTAGAAGAACAAAAGTCTACTTCCCTTAACCGAAGGACAATAAAGATTTCAGAAATGTCATTTGTTTGATGAAGCTTGGGTTTTGATAACTTTTTTGGAATCAGTAACTAGATGGATACTTTAAGGATGTTCAATGCCTCCGACAGGCCATCTTGGCATATCACAGAATAGCTTATTTCACAGCAGACCTAGACTCAGCCATTTCCTTTAGTGCGATTTCATTTTCTTCCAGACATACTCCTCAATCCAACCCAAGAAGTCCCACCTGGTGTACTGTGTCCCAAAGGATACTCTGGCCCTCAGTAAACACGTACTTTAAGACAATATAAAATGCACATGATTGTGTGCTATATTCAAGCAAGTTGTCACATTACGAATTTGACTGTAAACTTTTGAAAATGGGTGTCTTTCCTTTTTACTTAATTGATTTATTTATGCTGGTGGGTTACTGTCTAAAAAACAGAACAAGATTTGAAATTCATGTAAGTTTATTTAATGTCTTCGTCTCCCTTTCTCTGTTTATTGGATACCGGCCTGTATTTGTTGTGTCAGCTCTTTGAACACAACACATCCTAAATCACTGTCCACTCTTCTGTGGACTTGTGAAAAATCAAACCATTCACCATCCTATGAAAAGTGCACTTTTGCCATTGTCGTACTGTTGGTTTTCAGCAACTCTGCGACTTTCGGTTTTCTGAGACTGAAGAGCATAGTATTATGTTTTAGTTATAACTCCCAAATACCATATATCCCAAAAGAGAATTTAAAGCACAGGAAAGAAGTGTCCCTAACACCAAAGTGGAAGATGAGCACTTCGATTGTTCCATATTCTGAAAATTCCTATAAAGAAATTTATATATTATAATTGTATTAAAAATATGTAATATAGTTCACATCCTTTAAATGGAAATTATAGACAAATGGTAGCTTTTGTACAAATGCTGTTTTGCAAAGTTTCACTTAAATATGTTAATTGTAAAGCTATTAGTGTGTTGATTGTTGTGCCCCCAGTTTTGGTCATGACATCACAACCCTTGACTCAGCATGCAAGCAATTCAAAGCGAATAAAGGAGTCTACAATCGTGACACTGACAAAAGCAGTGTCACAAAAGAGTCATCATATCACGGACAGAAACTAGGGCAAGAGGACAAACATATTGTTTGCAGAAGTACAAAATCAAGTTAAACTTTGCAAAACAGCTCCTTACAAGATACCCCTTTATAAGGAGGCAAGTAATGTGGTGGATTCCTTAAAGGGAGAGTAATATAGACTCTTTTTAAGACTTGCTTTAAAGTTGTGAGTACAGCGTTTGGCCACCAGACTTGGAGTTGTGTCTGGATTTAAGGATATCCAAATACAATAAATTTATTGATAATAAATTGTAACAGTTTAGGTGGTGGTTGGCTTAAACATCTAGTTTCTGTAATGGCTCTGGTCGCCGTGGACCCAGGAGTAACATGCTTGGAGCAGGCGCAAAAGGTCCTGAGTTTTGTTTCCTCATAAGTACTTTAATCCCTATATGAAGGGGAATGGTAATAGCAGCAAAGAGGAACTATACTCTTTGTCTCTCATTCCTTACCTTCCACATCGTTTACACTTCATGGCCGAACTACTGCTGGCAGTATTCATAAGTAGATGTCTTAGTGAAAAAACAAGGGGGCATTCATCTGACTATTTCCAACTGCTGCGAGGGGGGGGGAGGGGGAGTGGATTGGCAAATCATATCCAAAACTCTGATGATGCTTAAAGAAATTAAGGGGACAGTGCAGTGCAATGCAGTAAAATAAATTGTCAGTGCAGACTGCAGTAGGTATGTGTTTATTTAAAGAGTTTTCTAGTTCCTTTGTGGAATTAGGCCCTTTTGTTAGTTAAGCTCACACAAGGGGACAGAGGATACTGTCTTTTAGCGGGAGTGTCCAACGGGCCGGCTTTCAGGAGGATATCCACATGGGATGCATACAATGACACTAAATGCAAATAATTTATATAGTAGTTGATTAAACTGAAAAAAAAATGGTTTGGATCTAACCATCTGGTACCAGTGGTGGACACTCCTGCTTCAAGCTCTTGCAGCATTTGTGCCCATTATATCTGTGCGGAATTGTGCAGGATTTATCATACCATAATATCAAGCATGTTCTGTTGCTTAAAGTGTTTATGTGAATTGCTTCGTTGTGATTACACTATGAGCCCGATTTTGATGGTGCATCAAGGAAGCTGTTGTGCTGGCCAAAATGTTTTTGGAGATCACAATAAAATAGAATTGTTCATTTGACTGTGGCTTCGTATGTGCTCATTGAACCAGTAAATTGTTGTCTATCTTTTTTTACCAATATTACCAGAAAAAAGCAAACTAGCCAGTGATTCGAAACAGCTCGTTAATTAATGAAGGATGCATGTAAGCAGTCCCACTTTCAATACTACGCGAATGGTACCCTTTTCTATCACAATAGAAATGGTTTTATATTGGCGGTATTGAAACGGTGTGGCTAATATATGTGATGATCGAAAATCAAAAAAAGATACAACTTGCCAATCAATCTTCAGAGCCGGAGCTGGAAGGGTGGGTGTGGCTAGTAATGTGCTTCATCTTCCTGGACTCGGGACTGGCAAACAAAATAATGTTTATTCAGTGAGGTGCGCCCACCCCTCGTGATCAGATAAGGTGGGGGCAGGAAGCTAGAGGCTATAAGGGCAGTTGTGTTGTTTCCAACACTTGACTGGTTTCTGGCGAGGCGACACCCTATTTGTTGTTATAATCTGGGATATTCTTGCAATGTGCTTCCAAATGGGCAGGGTTGTGCACTATATAGGGAAACACCTTCACCGTCTACAGAGCTTCCTAGGGACAGATGTTCAGATGGGTATTAATGGGGGTCAAAGGTCTGTACTTTGATGCACTGACATAGCAATGCAAACTAGAGTGAAGATTAAAACCATATTTCCTTCATGCCATTGACGTGATTGTTCCAAATAATGAGACCTAAAGCATTTTGCCATTTTCTTGTCTTCCAAACCCCGAAGGCGAACACACCTGGTGATGCACGAAGAGTATGTCAGTTTCCATTATATAAAGAAAGCAGGAGTAAGACGACATTGTATTAAAACATCACATTGAGATGGACTCTGTGAATATTTAACAGGTCTGCCACAGATCTGCCTAGTTTAGACTAAAGCAAAGAACATTTTGTCATGCAATGTGGAGACGTGCTCTGTTCTCAGAAACGGTTCCTTAGGTGCCAGTGACAAAACTATTTGTCAGCATGCCAAGAGCCTCTGAAACGCAGCATTTAGCTGCTACTAGTGTCTGCAGCCAGGACAGATAAAGGGTCCAAAACAGATTTAACAGCTGCCGTAGTTAAACCTTGGAGAGTGTACACTGTATAAGGCTGATGATGGGTAACCCCGGCTCCCTGCAAACGCAGGTAACTTTAAATTAAATGGTAATATGTTGTCTCATTGCAAGTACATTAAAAAAAAGTGGAGTGATTTCTAATATTGATGTTTACAGGGATATTTCAGCATGGTTTTAATTGCAATTAAGTTTCACTCAGTGTCGCACACAAGGCATGGGATGTCACACTTAAGCTATGGTAATGTCGCACATAAGCAGTGTGAAACTTGGCCGCTATGATTTAATAATACATAGCTTTCTACACGTTATTAGTTGGATGTTTTGCTGTTTATTGTGATTTTGGAGAATCCAAAAAGAAAGAAGAATTGACAAAACAAGCCTCTTTGGCGTGCAGTAAATCCAACCAAAGACACGCACCCTATAGGAATACTTGAACACATACAAGCACTAGACTGGGCTATGTGCACTGGAACTGTGGAGCGGGGGAGGGAAAAGGAGTATGACAGCATTGACTAAATTATGGAACAAGAAAAGTTAAGTTATGTGATGCAATGCGCCTCATTCTGTAGAATAATTATTTCGTTATATTTTAATACACATTAATACTGTGTGAGGAAAGGTTCCTCACATCAGTAGAAGTTTAACACGACTACAGCAGTGATCATCTGGAAGGTGACCATTTACCCTTTGCAAATTGTCTGCCACTGTGCATAGCACAACTTTTAGTCACTTTTGATCTGTTTAGGTCAGAAACAGCATTTTTATTTTGTTAAACTGCAAATTATGCAGCAGATAGTGGATTATCTGGTAACTGCAACCAATCTATAATCAAGTAGAAACTGCCGTGGGCACATAATTGCATAGTTGTAGTGGCTCTGCTTGTTGTACATGCATATGTGAAGATACAGACCAAATCACCTACAATCATCAATGCACAAGTAGGCATTTATTTACCTATGGATGACGCACCTAGAGGCATACCACTTCCAGATACACAGGGAGTCACACTCAAAGAGTGGGTGATTCAAGGATAGACAGAGAGATGGAAGTGTCTCGCTGGTGATTTGACAGTGGTTAGATATGGATACATATATACATAAGGGTGTGGGTCTATAAATGGGTGCAGAGGTTGGGATTGGTGAATGTGTGCGAGGTCACCCTCATTCTGTACTTCCTCCTCTCTTTTTGCTCTAATGACCTCTCACTTACACTCCCAAAATGTCCCATTCCACGGTTGAAATTAAAAAATGAAATTATGTGCATTTTTCCAACAATTTTACATAGTGGGAGGCAAATTATTGCTTCCATAACAAGGGGTAAAGTTGTTGATCAAATGACATTTCGTTCAAGTTTGGATTAGCCATGTGTGGTAGTAGTTGGTTCACATTCTTGAGATGTGCTGGAAATAGGCATGGAGTAGAGGGCTGCTCCCACAGAAGGAAGTTATTCTTTCGGCCCTTATTCAGAAAGCTATTTATTCATGTAAATTTATCTTACATGAACAACTGTCTTGATTTACAAGTGCTAATTCACTTTCGTAATTCACTAAATGCAAGTTTGTGCTGACTGTGAGATTTATTTATGTGTAATATAGCCCCACATAACTATGGTTATATTATGAATGGGAAAATCTTGTAACAAGGGTATTCACACATTTGTTCCTGACTCACTTCCATCCTAGAAATAGTCCAGATGTATTGAAATGGTAACCCTCCCTAAATTGGTGGGCTTGTAGGGCAAAAGGGTTTCACAATGGGGAATAATATTTTCTCCATCCATGATAAAGTGCAAAGCCATTTACACATGTACATTTACACACGTACAATAATAAACTATGCATTACTATGTTAGTGGATCTGCTTTCACATAGACGCCATTAGGTATTCGAAAGAAAACATTTCCAGGAGTACTCCTAAAAACCTAGAATTGTTTCAGATTCTCATGGTTACTCTTGGAAACCATTGTGAAGTCAGAACGTTTGTGAAAATGCACATATGTGAGGGAGTCCAACTGCAAGTGCAGGCTTGCTAATTCTTTAGATAATTTGAACCCAAGTTTTGATAGTAAAACACAAGCAATACCATGCTTTTCTTAAGCATTTTTAAATAGCCTTCCCACATCCCTAAATGTTCCACCAAAAATTCAGCACTCTTGACCTTCACACCTGCATCGCATGATACCTTCTCTGCTACATTGTGATACAGAAACAGATACCAAGGCTGCCTTTATCAGGCCAACCCACCATAACGTTATTCTCATGTGACATAAACTCCCCCCACTTCATGCTGAAATGCCATTCCTTTTTTATATTTGTACCAGCATCACTTGCAACATATCCACAACTACTCAACCCTCCTAATCACAGATGACCCATACCCAGTTGAGTGCCAAACATGATAAATAATTGTTGAAAACCTTACATTCTTAGCCCTTGGCACACGCTGTAGCCTAAAAAAATATTGCTGCAATTTGCCACTTGGCTGTTTGTGAAATGGCCTTACCTGCCCACTTTGTGGTAAACAAATAAATAAGAGGCTTATGATTGGTTCAGAGCAAGTATTTGGGGTCAGAGTTATTAAGCTTTTGCATTGCCTTTGCATCATGCAAAAACATGCACGGCAATGCAGGGCCATGCAAAGGCTTATTTGGGATTTATATTCCCACGCAAGGCTTTATGTGCACTGCTTTGAGTGACTTTGTATGAAATGCAATGCAATAGAGTAGCTTGCACTGCATTGTGTTACATTTCTTAGTGGTTGGAGTTTCATGGGTGGAGCGTGATGTCTTGTGACATGATATCAAAGATGTCACCTGGCTAGTGCTAATTGTTCAAAACCCAGCAACCTTGAAATGTGATATAACAGCATTCCAGAGTGGTCAGTTTGCTGAGCAGGGTAGCTGGCTGGGGTGTTTTGAATAAAGCTCTTACATGAACTGGCACCACAGACTACTAGTGCTTTAATAAGGAGAATTTTACAATGGCGACGAGCTTCATCAAATACCTCACTATTTGACATTAAAGACAATGCCTTTATATATTTCTCTGTTTTTCTTTTCTCTCGCATTGTTTAACAACAACAGATGTGGCAGTTTTCTAAGTTTGGTGTAACTTCAAGTGACAAGAGATGCGAAGCATTCCATCTGGAAGTATAATTTATTAAGGGGTGGAGGACACATTGTAACATGCCCATACAGCAGTGATAGGCACACTTAAGCAGTTGGTGTTACTGAGATTTTCCCTATCCCACGGTGATGGGCACACCTTATAATTCAGTACAGTAATATTCAGTTGTATATCTGTGCTTTTTTATTAACTATGCAAGAGTCTGTGAAACAAACTTGAGTGCTGAAAGAAAATACTTTGTTCTATTTTACTGCATAGGCGGGGAAGAACAAGAAGTTTTAGAAACCTTAACTAATTTGAGTGTTGAAGAGGAGCAAAATGTAAATAAAATTCAAATTTGTATGTTGAAGTTAGATCGGCATGACCTGGTAAAAGTTAGCACAATAATTGACCAATACTGTTTTGGATTGAGGGTACAAGGAAAAGATGAATCTGTTGAACTTACATCACCAGTTTAGAGAAGCTATCTGCCACATGTACATTTGGTGGGGCCACAGATGAAACAATCAGAGATCAGATAATTTTGTGTTTGAGGTGTAGCAGTGATACGATCAGAGAAGAGTTATTGCTGAAGGATACACCTCCTCTTAAAGAAGTGATGAATGATGGCGCCAAAAGAGTGGAACACATTTTGAATTGTGTAAAGGAATTAAGTAACTCAACTGTTGTATATGAGAAGGTTGAAGAGTCAGTATGTGTGGTGAAAGAAATGAAAGTAGGCAAAGTTTTAAGGGAGAATCTTTCAGGTGTGGCAGGCAGGTACACATAGCCAATGCAAGTAACTGTTCTATGTTACATGTTGCCTGTAATCAGTGTGGGAAGAAAGACCATTGTGCGAAATGTTGCAGGACCAAAACAAGAAAAGACTGAGTGAAAGATGTGCAAGAAATCTTTTCAAGAGATCATCTTTCAGGTTCGAACAGTATCTGGTTATGGTGGCACATCTAAAAATTTCAAGCATGAACATCCTTCTGCCATAGAGAGAGGTAAGAGGCAACTTGTTGGGTGTGTTGATGAGATTTGATTCACATTTAACAATCATTTCAAATGAGGTGTTTCACAATACATTTGGAAACAAAACTCCTTTGTGTGAACTTGATGTGCAACCAAGGGGTTATGGTTTGGCTCCAATAGAAATCTAAGGTTATTTTGAGGCACATTTAGAACTGGGTGATCATTTAGGTGAAGGATAAGTTTACTTTTCTATCAAAGTGGACAATTTGATTGGATGCCCCGACAAGGAAGCTTTAGGTGTTAAGCTAGATCCCACCCCTGACCCCCAGGTGGTGGTACAGGAAGTTCAACAGGAAGCCACTCATTTTGTAAAACCTTTCCAACAATTGGTCAGAGGGAAGTTGGGTTATCTAAAGGAATAGAAATACCATACTGGGCTAAAGAAGTGTGCCATGCCAAATGCGGCCAATATACAGCGCATTCTCTTGAGTGTGCAGGAGTGCTTGAGGGTTGAGTTATAAAAGTTAATGGATGCAGGCGTTAGCGAGACAATAGAAGTTAGGGAGTGATTGACTCCTATAGCGGTAGGTAGGACAGCCAATAGGGATGTGTGTCTGTGTGTCGAATTAAGAGAACTTAATCAGGAGGTGATTGTTGATAAATTTCCCCTTCCTAACATTGATGAGTTAGCCACCACACTGGCAGGCGCAAACTATTTCAATACACTTGATTTGACTTCAGACTATCAGCAGGTAGAACTTGATGATTCTTCTCATGAATTGACAGCTTTCATAAAGCCAATGGGAGTGTATACATTTAAATATATGCCCTTTGGGTTAGTGTCTTTAGCATCAGTCTTCCGGGGGGTGATGTCAGATATCTTGAAAGGATCACTGGGTATTTTGTGCTATCAAGATGATTTGTTAAGTGTTGGAAAGAATGGAATGGGACACAGTGATAGAGCATGTGCAGTTTTGGAAAGATTAATTAGAGCTGGCCTGACTATAAAAGAACAAATTCAAATTTGGTGTACAGGAAGTAAATTAGCTAGGTCACCATATTTCAGGCTCTGGTAGTAGGCAGAAGAAGGAGTTAGTGGACACAACCATAAACCTTGAAGAGCCTGGTAACAAGGAGGAATTGGTATCATTTCTAGGAATGGCAGAATACTATTACAAATGTGTAAAAAAGTATGCACATAAGACGGTCAATTTGGGAGACTTTCTAGTAAAAAAAGTGGAGTTTGAATGGAATACTGACTGAAAAAGAGAATTCAAAAGTTTAAAAGGGGATTTGGAGAATTCACTCAGTTTGCAGGTGTAGGTTCTGAATGATGACAGCATTATAGTTAAGGATGCAAGCTTGAAGAATCTTGGTGCAGTTCTGCTTCAAAATGGGGTTGAGTACCTGATTGCATGTACTTCACAATGTATGAAGGAGACAGAAAAAATACTCAGCAATTGAGAGGGAGGCATTAGCCATATATTGGGCCTTCAAATAATTTAACATTTTTACATGTCAAACTTGTTTTCTAGTTCACTCTGACCATAAACGTTTGTAAGAGGTCTTCATGAAATAGGAGCTTGATTCAATATCGTCTGGTACATGTAGATTGATAATTTTCCTTCAAATGGTCCAAATATACAAAGATACACAAAGTAGTTGAGCCTTTTAAGAAAGCCATCAAGACTGATGATGGGAGAGTATGACATCTGAACTGAGCAGTGAGTAGTGAAAGATGCTAAAAAAATAGGAGCTGAAGAAGAGACTTACTTGTTGGTTAACATAGATAGGTGTGAGGAAAGGGATTTTCCCTAGAATTTGCAAAGCTCCTGCTTATCTCAAAGATTTTTGTCATTGAATATCTTGGTTCCTGATGTTCTTTGGACTATTGTTACTTATGTATTATTATTTTTTGTATTATGTTTACCTTACTTAAGTAAATGTTTTCTAATCTATGTACTCTTGTGAAGTGAACAATAATTTGTATTTCATTATAGTGCATACGGTAGGTGTTGGAAGATAACCACTATTTAAACTGAGGAGCTCGAAGAGACACTGTTTCCAGTCATATCTCCTCCTTCAACTGTGATAACCACATCACTGCTTGAATGCCTACATTCTATGAATGTCAGCTAGTCTGATATTCCACGTAAATAAGCAACATATCACTCCCCCCCTTTAACTGAAAACAAAATTATATTAATGTAGCATTACAAAAATAAAATGAGCAAACAACAGTAATAATCTACAATTTCATGACTATGAGTACATGGCAAGTTCAATTCAACCTAGATAATAAACATTACCTGGCAAGTTGAATTCATCCTAGATAATAATAATTGCAATTCACAAATATGTTAAAACATTTATATTTATCATAGTAATAAGAAAACCAAAGTAACACTAATTGTTTATTGCTGAAAATGTAATCTTTCAACCAACCTGGAACCTTTTTTACTTCACAGAACATTGATTAAGATCGATGATTACCTCCTTATCCGCATTTGAACCTGTAGCTTCCAAAGAGCATGGTGTGTTTACATTCTCTGACTAATCCAAACCTTCACTCAACTCTACCAAAACATCTGAATTAGCTACACTGAGCAAATTGTCTGGTCTCACACTTATTTCCCCACTCTTTTCAACCACAGAGTAATTCAACACCTTCTCCTGTGTATCACTTCCATTCACTACTAACTAGTTAATTCCAGGCGTATTCTCAAATTCCTTAATAGAAGTTTCATCCTTATGCCACTCATATTCTCCTCTTACACTGCAATCAGGTTTCTTGCCAGTGGCAATCCTGTTAAAATTCTATACTTTACCATTTCGTAGTCTCATTGCATTCTGCATACTTCAACAACTTCTTCAGGGCCATAGAATCGACTTTGCTCTCTACACATCAAACCGGGGCCAGATTTAAGAGGCCCTAGCGCCATTCTAACGACACATTGGCATCATTTGTTTGACGCTAATGTTGCGTTAGATGGCCAAAAACGTTGCACCATATTTACAAAGTGCCACAATGTATGCATTGCATCAATTTGTAAACCTCTGTGCTACATTATGCCTGCACCCCATTTGGGGGCGGGGGGGTTAAAAAATGGCGCAAAGTGATCTAAGAGATTTCTTTGCGTCATTTTATTTCGGCACTTTTAAGCTTGCTCTAACAAGGCATTGAAAGGAGGATTCTATTGGTTACAATGGGCCTCTGGGTGCTTTGCAGGATCAACATTTCTGATGCTGATCATGCAAAGCACTGAATTAACGTAAAAAATCTGACGCTAGTTCCCTAACTACTGCCATGGTGCGCTACATAGTAAATACAGCGCACACATGCTGGCATTAGGGGAGTGCTAAGGGGTGCAAGAAAAGTGGCACTGCACCCTCCTTCAACTGTCATAACCACATCAGTGCTTGAATGTCTACATTCTCTGAATGTCAGCTAGTCTGACATTCCATGTAACAGAGCAACATAACATAATAGGTCACATTTATTTTCTTAAGTTACCTTTTGTTATGTTATTATGGAGGGAGAAGTGTGATGTCCTATAACATGATGTCAGTGATGTCTCCTGGCTAGTGCTCATTGTTCAAAGTCCAGCCACCTTATATAACAGCATTCCAGAGTGGTTGGTTGGGCCTAGCAAAGGAGCTAACTGGGGTGTTTTGAATAAAGCTCTGAACTGGCACCACAGACGTCCTGTGCATTATTAAGAAACATTTTACATGGAGCATGGGCAATTCTGTGCATCCACCCATGGACTTCACGCAATTCCGGATTTATTAAGGTTTGTAGAGCTGAAATGGCATGAAATTGGGACTCCTATCACAGAGAGGAATTAACAAGAAGTAAAATATGTTCTTCTCCTCATTATTTCCCCTTGTACCCCTGATGCATTGTGCATCATGTATAGAAAGTGGAAAATGCCTTCCTGCATAAAAAACATCCCTTCCCATAACACAGGCACCCTTGCACCACTGTGCAATCTTGGCGATAGGCAATGTCAAGTGTTCTACTGCAGGGTGAAAGCTGAAGAGCACCATGTCTCAGTAGATGTGTCGCTTTCTAGCTCTCTCTGATTCCCGCAGTGCAGCAGCTTGCCTTGCTGTACTGCTTTGTGTGAATTCTTGATGTGTGCCCTTTAGTGTCAAGCAGTAACTGCCCAAAAGTGCTTTCTTTACACTAAATGTGTTTTTCGGTTATGCTCCTTTCAACATTCTTGAGCCATATACAAACAAATGTGCTTGCGCTTGGTTAACTTGCAACAAAGCCAATTCTCAACCCTAGTGCTTGCACAAGAGACTATAATGCGATGTCTTGTGTAGCAATAAATTACCTCTTATTTGGCAGCCTCTTCTTTGATACTCTCCAAGGAGCATTCATGGCATTCACTGTAAATCTTTTATTCGTCTTCCTAGAGAGCACACACAAGCAGAGTCTTGCCCTAAAAATGTTTTAGAGACTTTGGCACAGTAGTCCTATAATTTTAGCAATAAGTGTAATTGCTGTTTGTTTTTTTAATTTTATTTATTTGTTAAGCGGTTTTATATTGTGTCCAAAGTATGTTGGCACACCACTAAAAGTATATGCCATTAGTATTCAAAATTATCCAATTCCAGATACTTGCATAAATTCATCGGTTCATCGGATTTTAATGAGTTGTATGATAAGCTCACCCAGGGTCTGTGCTTGTTACTTTTTTCTATTTTCACTCTTGTATTTCTACTCTTCCAATGAGGAAGTCATGGGACTCCTCTATCAAACGACAAAACACATTTTGGCTAGATGTGGTTTTCATAACTATGAAGAGTCGGTCTGTCCCTCTCTGTGTGCACTTATCTGTTGATACTGTTTTCTTGGTATTTTGGCTCAGATATTAAGGTAGCATGATATTCCATATTCGAGTTTCATACCTGTTGCAACAGATGATGAACGAAAAGAACTGAGAGTCAGAAAGATGAATCAGAGGCTGGATAACTAGGTTATTTGAGAAGGTAAATTAGAAACGTTAATTCAGGTAAGAGATGGCGAGGGATACACCTCAAGGAAAATAGCGAGTTAGGAAGGAAAAGCAACTGAGTAGCAATTTTCATTTTTTATCCAAAACAGAAAAAGATCATCTAGACTCCTATGGTATTTAAGGAGAGGTCTTTGTTATCGACACTGAAAATGCTTGTGATGCAGCACGGTCCTGATTGCATTTTCTGGATTCCAATGAGGAGCGCCTCTGCTTCTTAAATTATTGTTTCCACCTGAGCTTTTCAGAGAGCCTCTTGATAAGGTTATACCTCCAATATGTTGCGGTCCATTTTGAAACTAACTCTGGCTTTTCACTGGAGCCAGTGGAGATCTTTCAGCAAAAGAGTGATGTGATCAAAATTCTTCTCTCTAGATAGCAGTCTAGCTGCATAATAAAACACAGCTTTGAGAGACCCTAATGAGGTTTTAGCGACTTCAATTTATTTTATTTTATTTATTTATTGGATTTATATAGCGCACAGCTACCCGGAGGTTTCCCGGCGCCGAGACAATGCAAGACAAAAGGCAGGGTCAGGAGATCAACTTGGGCGATTACTGGTTAAAAAGCCATGTCTTAAGCTCCTTACGAAATCTAATGAACACCCTTTCGTGCCGTAAGTGAAGAGGAAGAGAGTTCCAAAGAGAGGGAGCTAGGAAGGCAAAAGAACGTCCCCCCATTTTGACACGTCTGAATCTGGGCACCTGGAATTAGTGTTGATTGGAGGATCGAAGAGAACGAGAGGGCCGATAGAGTTGGACCAAAGTTTTAAGGTAATTGGGAGCTAGGCCCATAGTAATTCTATGCATATAGCATAGAGCTTTGAATTTGATGCGATTCTCAATTTTCAGGCAATGTAGTTCACAAAGTGCACCAGAAGTGGGAGCAATTCTGGGAAGTTGACAAAGAAGCCTGGCCGCAGAATTCTGAACAACTTGAAGTTTGTGTAGTACTTCTTTATTTGCACCCAGATAGAGCACGTTTCCGTAGTCCAGTCTAGAAGTAACCAGCGCTTGGACCACGGTTCTTTGAGCAGCCACAGGAAGCATCCAAAGAATTTTACGAAGCCACTTTAGGATAGCAAAGCAGGTAGAAGCTACTTTGGTCACCTGCTGTTTCATAGTCAATTGGTCATCAATAATGATGCCCAGGTTACATACAGAAAGAGAGGGGATTGGGGGGGCACCCATCTCAGAGGGCCAGTGTTGGGGGCCCCAGAGTGATTTTTTGTTTCCAAAGATAAGGAGTTCTGTCTTTCCTCCATTAAGTTTGAGTTTATTAAAATGCATCCAGTTGGCTATCTTAGATAATCCTATTTGCAAAGAGGGAGAGTTAGAGGTTTCTTTGGAAGAAAGTGAAAAAATAAGTTGAGTATCATCAGCATAAGAATAGATAGTTAGACCAGCTTGTTCTGCTATGCTTGCCAAAGGACTGACATATATATTAAAGAGTAGTGGACTAAGAATGGAGCCCTGAGGGACTCCATAAAGGGATGCGTGAATCAGAGAGGAAGCTGTGTGAGAGAAAACCTGAAAAGTCCTATTGGATAGAAAGCTGGACAGCCACAAGAGGGCTTTGCCGCCAATACCCTTGATGTTAAGAGTTTTTAAAAGAGAAGAGTGAGATACAGTATCGAAAGCTGCGCTTAAATCCAATAGGATAAGAGCTACTGTTTCTCCTTTATCAATTTGTTGACGGATATTTTCAGTCACACCCAGTAGAGTCGCCTCCGTTGAATAGCCGGCACGAAAACCAGATTGAGAAGGATGGAGGATATTACTGGTTTCTACAAACTGGGTCAATTGAAAATTAACAT
Organism: Pleurodeles waltl; assembly: GCF_031143425.1. Taxonomy (NCBI): domain Eukaryota; kingdom Metazoa; phylum Chordata; class Amphibia; order Caudata; family Salamandridae; genus Pleurodeles; species Pleurodeles waltl. The sequence goes on from NC_090436.1 coordinate 239,183,445, forward strand.
GTTTTTCCAGGATTTTGGAAAAAAGGGGAAGGAGAGAAATTGGACGAAAATTAGAGAAAATTTCCGGATCAGAGTTAGTTTTCTTTAATAAAGGAAGGACCATTGCGTGCTTCCATAAAGCAGGAACATAAGTTTCCATAAGTGACATGTTAAGGAACTGCATAATGGAAATAAGTATGGGAGGGTCTAGCTTTTGAAGTATCGTAATGGGGATAGGATCTTGCGGGGAGCCAGACTTGATGCTTGTAAGGATCTTAGAAAAAGAGGCAGTATCCATGGGGAGCCATTCATTAAGTAACTTAATATTATTAACTTGAGTCATTTCTTGAGTGATAGGAAAAGATAAAAGGTGGTTGGATTGAGGTTTAATACTAGTGCTGGGATTGTTAAAGTCGTTGTGGAATTCAGAATAAATTTTATCAATTTTATCCACAAAAAAATTTGCCAGATCGTTGCATTTTTTAGAGTCAAGATCAGGGGGCTTAGATAAGCGGGAATCACCAGAAAGTTCCTTAACTACTTCAAACAGCACTTTGGGGCAGTTCTGAGATTGTAAAATAATCTCGGTGGCATGTTCGGCTTCAATTAGGGCTCTATTTCGGAAGTGAGTCCAACAGATCACTTTTGAGACCACCACTATGCGTAATTGTTTATAATTTAGAAATAGTTTTAGTGTTTTTTTGTGAAATGTAGTGCAGAACTAGCTGTTGTAGAGAGTGGACGACATGAGCGTTCATGGAGAGGCGTTAATAAATCTAGAAACCTAATGATTTTACCTCACATAAGATATGTCCTTAATTTCTTTCACAAAGAGCAATTATCTTTTAAATTTACAGCTATATTCATAAACGTATGTAAAATTAGGCTTCACCAATTCTTTTAAAGTCACACATTACTCCAGCAGCATCTGTTGAACCACAGGCATTAAAATAGTTGAGAAAAAGCAGAAGACACTGGTGACCTGCTCAGTATCCCCAGTAAATAATTTAGGAAATAAAGAGCAAACCAGTTGTATCTGTGGATCAATCTTACAGGTATGGGAGGCCACAGGTGTACTTGTACTAGTAGTACAACATAGTTTGCCTTATTGCAGTAGATTTCACCTGCCACTAAAGTCCATAGGTCCTCATTTACGAGGCCCTTGTGCAACCAGAGCGTCCCTTTTAGCGGCACACCAGGGGTGCTGTGCCCTGCTCCATATGTACAAGGTAGCGTTAAGCCACTTTATGTGGCTTAACATTGCCTTGTAAATATGGGCCACTCCACGCAGTTTTCTGCGACAAAGGGGTGTGCAATGGGTGTTGCTGTGGGTGTACCCACACAATACCTATTGCTTTTTGAAACTGCCCCAGATTTACAAGAAATCCTAAACCTGAGGCAGCGCCAAAAAGTAACGCCACCCCAGGGGTGGGGTTAGAGTGGTGCAACAAGGAGAAATACTTTTATTTCTGCTCGTTTTTTGCTCCTTGTATGTGTGCTGCAATCTACAGCATACATAGAAGGAGCAAATCAGCATTAATGATTGTTTATGTGCAGGAAGGTGCCCCTTACTGCACCTTAACAATCAGCTCTGCAAAGCAGGTATCCTTGCACTATGGCGCAAGGGTGGCTGTGTTTGCTCTAGGCAGCTGATTTAGCACTGGTGCAGGGGAAATACAGGGATGCGCCGTATTCTTGTAAATAGTGTGCATCTCTGCGTTTTGGAAATGACGCAGCTTAGCACAGCAATATTGCTTGTGGCACCATGCTGCACCATTTTCCACTAAATGAGGCCCATGATGTGTCAATATAGCAAAATAAATATTTGGAGAATTTCAGTATATTCATAGTTCTATGTTGTAACTATATTTCATAATTTTAACCATCAATCTAAACAAACTTCATGCTTAATATTATACATATTGATGTACAGAATGTAAGAATTTGGACATTGACACCGTCCACTATATTGGAATTGTGTAATCGTTACATTCCATACCGAGGTTTCGTTAAAATATGTTCCACTCAACAAAATACTATTAAAAAAATTTATGTCTACCACCAAACAAAGGAGACCAAGGCCCATATTTATACTTTTAGCGCTGCATTTGCGTCATCTTTTGACGCAAAAGCGGCACAAACTTACAAAATACAATTTTATTTTGTAAGTTTGTGCCGCTTTTGCATCAAAAGTGGCGCAAATGCGGCGCTAAAAAAGTATAAATATGGGCCCAAATTTGAGTTGTTATGGTGATACTATGGAAGTGTGTGCTTATCTATACCCAGCCATCATTGAGATGAGTAATATTTTACTATGAAAGTTCTTCAAAATGTATACATTATGTGCTGAACTTTAATGCCCAACATAACTTAGTGGCGGGCGCCACTGCAAAGTTAGGTCGTCTGCTTTTCCATAGAAAGTGTGTTTTTTGGTTTGCTAATCGCTTTGGCCCCGTTTTTCAAATGTTTTGGGGTGATCTGTCAAACTGGGGCCAAGGTAAAAAGGGGGGTCCCAAAATGCAAAATCCCCATGCATTTTCCTTAGACTTCTTTAGACAAGGCTGCAGCAAAAACTGCTGAACTGAATTACACCAAATTAGACAGAAAGCTACATCTTGGTCCACAGATTTAGCTTTTTATGATTTGCTGTAAATCCATTCAGTAGTTTTTGAGAAATTAAGGTTGAAATATATCTGTGTACCTGGACGGTTGGATCTACAAGAGTCTCGAGAGACTTTCAAAGGAGCGACAATTTAAAAATAGAGCGTTCTGATTGGCCCACAGGAGCTTTATTTCCTTTAGGCCATTTCCCTCCGATGGGAGTCAGACTCCCACAAGAGCGAGTGCTCTTGTTGGCTGCCAGCAATACGAGAAAAATGTTCTGGGAGCCATTACAGGATTGGGGGATTTAGGGCCAGATGTAGCAAAGGTTTTTACCCATTCTGTGTCTATGGGAAAAAGTCTTCGTACATATGGCCCTTAGTCCCCAGTCCTGAAGTTACAAAAAAAAAAATATAAGGGGGCAGGGTAGGGATACCCTGACTCCCTAGGCCCCAAAATGCAAACAATGCTGCAATGCCACAGGACTCCATCAGGAATGAGAAAAAAACACAAAATGGAGGCCTGGCCGCATTTGTTATCTTTATGCCCCGGGGAGCCTACCTTGGAGCGGCATTCATAAAGGGGACTTGCTGCATATCCACCCTCCTGGAGCCTCTAAAAGCCACGGGTAGCCTACCCCCAGGGTTAAAATTTGATAAAATGGGGAGAGGGCCACACAGCCCCCATCCCTGAGCCTCCAACGGCTCCAGAGAGCCTATCCGCTGGGTTGAAATTACTTATATGGGGAGGGAGGCTGCACAGCCCCCCTCACTGTGCCTCCAGAGGCCCTTGGAAGCCCACCCTTAGGACAAAATTAATTTATATGGGGAGGGTGGGCCCTGCATTGCCCCCTCCCAAAATTAAAAAGGCCCAGGGAGCACACCCCTGGGGCTGACATTTACCAAAAGTGGGAGGGAGGCCATGTGGCCCGCCTTCTCAAACCTCAAAAGGCTCCAGGGAACCCACCATGGGGGCTGAAATTTTACGAACTGGGGAGGGGAACGCATGGCCACCCTCCCGAACCACAAAAGACCCCGGGAGTCCACCGATCGGGCCAAACACGTTAAGGGAGGGGGCAACCCCTATATGAGCCATTAATGGCCCCAGGGACGCCACCCCTGAGGGCCGGGTCAGTAGCTATGACCCGAAGAGCCTACCCCAGGACATATCTGTTTCCCTGCCGACAGAGGCGTGGACAGGGAAACCTGTATTTGTTCTTGCTTGGTGGGGGCATTTTTTAATCTTCAGCAAAGCGGTTGCAAACACCAAGGCCCTCATTATGACATTGGCAGTAAATACCGAATTACCCCGCGGTGACTGCCGCCAACATACCACCGCAGAGGCAAACATTCGTCCGCCAGATAACGACATACACACACAAAACCGACAGAAACCAGCCACAACCACAAATCCGCCAGACCCACTGAACGCGATAAACTGTTGGAACTAGCACCCATACCGTTATGCCACCAAAACAATGCTGTCCTAACAATGACCCACGAATCACCACAGTGGACGTTCAATGGCGGTAAACTATTGGCGGTGCACACCACCAAGGCGGGAATGGCCATCCAAAAACAAGACAATATTGGCAAGAACAAAAAAAACCAAACCTGGCACAAATACACACACCCACCAAAAGCACTATAAGCCCCCCAACAACACCCACAAACCTTTGCAAACGTGAGAAGACCGCTACACCTTGCCATGTCAATCCCAGAGAGAACTGCACACACATACCACAACTACCCATACATCTGTCACGCACCACACATCACACACCCCACCACATAACACATCACCCTCTGCACAATGAACACACCACACAACACCCATGTCGCCACAAAGGCACCCCGTTTTACTGATGAGGAGTTGCGGGTCACAGTGGAGGAAATAGTCAGGGTAGAGCCACAGCTGTTTGGAGCACAGGTTCAGCAAATCTCCATTGCCAGGAAGATGGAGCTATGGCGGAGAATCGTGAACAGGGTGAACACTGTGGGACAACATCCACGAAATTCGGAAGAGATAGAATGACCTTCGGGGGAAGGTGCGTTCCATTGCAGCAAGGCACCAGCTCACCATCATAAGGACTGGCGGTGAACCTCCCACCTCCACCCCCACAGCTGACAGCATGGGAGGAGCAAGTCTTTGCAATACTGCACCCTGAAAGACTCACTGGAGTAGCCAGAGGACTGGACACTGGTGAGTCACCATTGACAACCTACCACCCCCCCATACCTGTATGCCATGTCACCCGCTCACCCTGACTCCCTTTACCCCGCTCTGTCCCACACAGTGCACTACCCCAATTGCCACACCTAAATGTCAACCCCTGCATGCCATACCCACAGCAAACACATCCCTCCCAGCTCTGCATGCACACCCACCACCAATGCATGCACAGCATGGAGAACTACCAGTCCCACATTACATCACTATACACTACCAAAGGTTGGAGGACAACACCAATATCATTGGGAAAGCTAGAAACGCGGAATATATCACAGACAATTACCTGAACTCATCACTTACATCCCTGGGTGCCCCAGCCAATGTCAGCGGTGAGGAGGTGCCACGGCTACCCAGTCCCCCACCAGAAGATGCCCTCAGTGATGACAGCAACTCTGGAGATCTCGATCTGGATGAACTCCCTGGCCCATCTGGGACCACTGGGCAGTCGGCTACCCCATCCCATAGCCAGTCCACCTGAGACTCAAACACCACAGCAGCCAGCCAATGCCCCCAAACCTCTGTCCCCAGGACAAGTCAATCAGTAGTGTGATCACCTGTACAGGGACCCGAGTCTGCACCACACAGGCAAGACAATGAGGGTTCTGGTGTCAATGGGAGTGGCAACACAGTTCAGGGGACACAGGCACAGGGGGACAGGGACAGTCAGAGGACAGCAGTGCGCCAGGGGGAACACAGGCTCTGGGAACCAACTGCACAGGAGGCACTCACAAATGTCCTGGGGGCATACCAACAATCCCAGGACACGATTGGTCAGCTGCTCAACATCATGCAGGAGAACCAGTGGCTGTAGCAGGAACACCACCAGTAGGTCATGCAACAATTGCAGGCCTTGAATACCACCATGGCCTCCATTGCAGGGGTGCTGGGTGACATGGCCAACATCATGCAGGAGTACACAGCACACCAGTGGGCCTCTACCACTAGCCAGTGTACTGACCAGCCCTCCACATCTAGTGGACAGGAGGCCCTGCCACAGGACTCACAGGTCACCAGCACCCCTCCTCCTGCACAAGGTGAACCACCGCATAAACATTCCCTGCGACCTAGACAGATACCAGAGACAGTTGCCAAGACCATGACCACTGCCAGAAAATGAGTCCCTCCAGAATGTGCCCCTTGTGTTCCACTGTGTCACCTTGTTCACTTTGAACTGCCATTGCTCCTCCTCCTATGGCCCCTTGGACACTGGATCTGTGCTACAAACAGACTGGCCCACTACACTGGACTTTCCCAACCATTACCCCACTTTATTGCACTTTGTATTGTATATCTATTTTAAAAATAAACACCCTTGGACACAACTGGAGTAATAGTGCTTTATCAGAAAGAAATGTATTGAACTGTATTGAACTGCATGAACCTGTGCAAATGTCCGCTAATGTGTGAATCCATCCTAAATATGTGTCTCAGCAGTCTGTACACATCACATCATTACACTGTTGTAACCACACCAACATCTTCAATAAGGGAAGGCATAGGTGACAGTTAATTGGGATGCAAAGGTAGTGGGTGGCATTATACTACAGACACACAGCACAACACTTAAATGTAGAAATGTAAAGATCTACAGTCTTACCTGAGTGTCATTGGAAGTACTGCTGAATGATATATGTCCTGTTGTCCACATTTTCCTCCTCTTCCTCCTCCTCACTGTCCTCAGTGTCCACTGCTGCCACAGGTGTATTGTCACTCCCTCCTACTGCAGATAGGGCACATTGCGTTTGAGGGCCAAATTGTGCAGCATGCAGCACACCGCCACAATATGGCAGACCTTCTCAGGGGAGTAGCACCTGTCAGATGGAGGCACCTGAACCTGGCCTTCAGGAGACCGAAGGTGTGTTCCACAATCTTCTTGGTACGCCCATGAGCATCATTGTACCTATTCTCTGGTCCTGTTCTTGGATTCCAGTTTTAAGTGTGATGGTCCAGTGGGATGGGATCCCGGGGGCTGATAACGGCTCAGGTATGGGGTCTGCATGCCCCTCCCCCCTGAAAATCATGCCAGGCTTCAGAGCATTGGGTACTGGGAGCAAAATCGGCCAGAGAAGGGGGGCAGCATGCCCCCAAATATCACAATGGGCCATGACCCACAAGCCCCCCTTCCCCTAAATATCATGCCAGGCGCTGGGGATGGGTTGTCCAGGGCTGAAATCAGTCTGGAGAGGGAGGCCAGATGTGCCCCCTGTCCTTTATGAAAAGGAGTGACCTCATCTCCCAGAGCCTAACAAGACTTGGGGATGGGGTGCCACATGGCCCACCCTCGCCTTTAATAAAAATCTACAACCCTGGGTGATGAGGTCCCTATGACTTAATAAGGCTCAGGGAGGGAGAAGGTGGCTCCCTCCCTTTTATTTTAAGTAGCGGCCCTAGAGGATTTGAGTGGTCATCCGTGAAGTTATAAATTATGTCATACAAAATGTCATGAGTGATGTCATATGTGAGGTCATAAACAGTGCATGACAGGGGTGCACATTATAGATAGCTATACTAACTAGAACTGGGGAATTTCTGTGTTTTTTGTAATTCAAAATGTTAATGTTGTCAATGGCAAATTCACCTAATTATATTTGTTAATTTAACTTTTGGTTTTTCAGTGAATTTCTAAGGTTTTTCTTTAAATAAAAACAGATCCTTTTTACTACACCTACCTATAATGTTACTTTAACCTTTGTTTTTTTCAGTGAATTATAATGTTTTTTTCAACATAAAGTAATATGTAATTACCATACATAAATACAACATCCCGCCATGCACGGCCTTGGGCTGTGCACTGCGGGGTTGGCTGCAGGACCTGGCCTGCCTCCAACCCCCACAAGCAGCCAACACCATGCTGCACAGCACCTTCGGTCATGCACAGTGTGGGGTTGGCTACAGGACTTGGCCTGCAGCCAGGCTATGTGGCCAACCCCCTCACATGCAGTCAACCTAACACTGGGTACAGTCTACGGCCATGGGCGGTAGGAGGTTAGCCACAGGGCCTGGCCACACGGCCCCTCTCCCTCATTAGACCTTGGGGACCCCATCCTCATGGCCCTTATTTATTTTAGAGGGTAAGGTGGGCCACGTTGCCCCCCTCCCTGAGCCGTTTTAGGACCTGGAGATCCCATTTCTCAGGATTGTTTTTTTAAATAAAGTGTCACGCAGCACCCATCCCTGAGTCACTACCGGCCCCAGAGTCCCCATCCTCCAGGACCCTCACACCGAAAGGTGGGTGCCCTGTTGCCCACCCATGTACCCCATACTATTGTTGGAGCCCGTGGGGGAGCCCCACTGCCCGTCCGCTCCAGTTGTTTCCCCAGAGGAATTGGCATTGCTCCCACCCAGAGGGGACAGCTACTAATGCTGCTCCCTCCGGGTGTGACCAATATTTTGTTCTGTTTCCTTTCCCGCTTTAGTGCTGGCAGGGAAACAGATCAAAAGTCTGCTCCCAGCAAGCAGGAGCATTTTGAAAGCTCCCACCCAATGGGAACAGACTTGGGGCTTCATTACGAGTTTGGCGGTCTTTTGGTAAGACTGTCGCGGTGGCGGCTGCCAAAAGACCACCATGTTGGTGGCAATCCGACCACCGTATTAAGAGTCACACTGTGAAGTCTGCCAAAAAATAGCCAAATTCCCGAAACCTCCAGGACAGTGGAGGACAGAAAAGAGGCGGTCCCAGCACTGCCAGCCCGACAAAAATCCACCCTTCAAATTACGCTCCACAAATCACGACAGCGGTTCGTCCATGGCGGAAACCATTGGCAACAGTCTCAACTCAACTCTGTCAGAACACCACACCACATTGGATAGTTTAAATTCCCCACACCTGATACACAGCCACAGACCCCACACACCTACTAACTGCACTATATAACACACCCCAACACAGCCCACAATCCTTTGCAATCAAAACACCACACACAACCACAGATGACCAACATTCTAGAGAGTACAACATAGCAAGAATAGGCATCCATTTACACTTCACTACGCACGGATCACAAACCTGCACAAACTACCAAACGCACACATTAGTACCACACACAATACACACCACATATCACACACTCACATAACAGCACTTACACCTCACCATTTTCCTAACTCTACACCCATTCCCTTAGCACACGACCACACCCACTTCACAACTACTACTATGTCCCCCCAAAAAAAACACATTTCACTGATGAGGAGTTGAGGGTCATGGTGGATGAAATTGTAAGGGTAGAGCCACACCTGTTCGGAACACAGGTCCAACAAACATCTATTGCCAGGAAAATGGAGTTGTGGCAAAGGACAGTCAACAGGGTTGATTCTGTAGGCAGTTATCCATGCACAAGGGAGGTCATCAGGAAGAGGTGGAATGACCTCGGGGGAAGGTCGTTCCATTGTATCCAGGAACCAGCTAGTGGTACTGAAGGCTGGCGGTGGGCCCCCACCTCCTCCCCGTACATTCACATCTTGGGAGGAGAAGTTCTTGAACATCTTGCATCCTGAGGGCCTGACAGGAATACCTGGGGGAGTGGAGTCTGGTAAGTACCAACATCATTCATGTTACACAGTTGTCTTGTCCTGCATGCTCCTTCACCACCTATACCACCCCAATTTATACTCCACCCACTACAACTCTCTCCCAATCACCTAATACCCCTCCCTGGCATTTCTACGTGTCCACTAAACACATCTAGCCCTACAGCCCTTGGAAAAGGCACTTGAAGCACTGGCTAATTATAGCACTACAACTCCCAGAATGGAAAACCTCAACATATTCAACACCAGTACACTGCACCAAATATTACTTATCATGCATGTCAAACCAATATCCGAACTAACCAATCTTGATTGTACTAGTGTGGAAAAGTACATGGCAGTGGCAGCAATGCAATGGCTCACTCACACTAACATGAGTGCCCATATTTAATGGCCACAGATCAAAGATCCCATGTTAGAAATATAGTCATCTCGTTTGAAAAGCCAGTTGGCTGAGTGGATCACGGGCAGTACATCCAGATACAGGTCAATGTCCATTGTAAACTCATATACTGTGTTCCTACAAGGACACCAATGTGCATTCTACTGCTCTTATTTGTGCCACCTATCATGCTAGGCAGTTCGTTAGGTGACAGAGGTGAGCAGCCATGTCAATTATCAGACAATATCAGATGCCATCAGCTGTACAATCACTACCAACATAGTTTACCAGCACCAAACATGGTGTGTGGAATTGAAGTTACAGAGTTTCATGTTGTACCAAGTTACATAGTGCATCAGCTGTCAATGTAATTTCTGGGGATCATGTCAAGGCACTGTCTGCATCTCACACAACTGCTACGATACCCCCATTGTAACCTGAACTCTGTGTTTCACTCCCTTCACAGGTAACCTTGCCATTGGCAGCATTGAGAGGATACCAGAGACTGCTACTACCCCTCTGGATGAAGGCCCCAGTGAGGACAATACACCTGGATGTCTGGACACTGGCGAAGAACCTGGCCCTTCTGGTACACTTGGTCAGTTAACAACTGTCAACCTCACCCTGCCCACATCAATTCCTCCCAGCCCTGTTGCATCTACACCACAAGCAACCATTCACCCCCAACCTGTATACCAAGGACTGTTTCATCCATTGTGTGCCCCACAGTACAGGAACCTGAGTCTTACTTTGCCACCCCTGACAATAATGGACCTGCCACCACTGGGAGTAGGAACACTGTGCCAGGGGAACAGGAACATGGGGGTAGGGTGTGTGGAGGGATGCTGTGGGCCAGAGGATGGGGTCTCAAAGGGACACTACTGACCAGGCAACCATCTACCAAGTCTTGGGAGCCTACCAAAGTTCCCAAGGCATGATGGGCCAAGTTATTACCATGTTGGGGGAAGTCCAAAAGCTGCAAAGGGACAAGCACCAGGAATTCATGCAACAGTGGCAGGCACAAAACGCCCACTTGGCTTCCATTGCAGGGGTGCTGAGAGACTTGAATATCACACTGAGTAGGTCTTGTACCCAACATCTGCCCCCTTCCACTAGCAATGATACATCAGGCCCTTCTACATCTACAGCTGCTAGTAGAATGGAGGCCCTGCCAGGGGAAGAACATGTGCCTCAGAAACCCCACCCCCTGTAGCTGAGGAATCCACCCCGCTAACGTGGACACCCACCCAGGCATCCAGCAGGAGCAGATGCCAAGGCCACACCCACTGCATGGAAGTAAACTTCTGAACTGTTCCCCTTGTGTGCCACAGATTCACTCTGTTGACTTTTCTGTAACCAATCTCCGTTTTCCAAGGACACTGGAGCTGTGTTCCCAAATGGTGTTGCAGCTACCCTGATGATGTCATCCACCATGTCTAAACCTATCACCATTTTTGTGTGTGTTTAACGTTCGTAGTCGCATATGTTTTTTGTTTTTCTACAATAAATCACACTTAAACACAGGTCCTGTGTATGTCTCATTTATCAACCATGGACAATAGTTATGCATGCCAACTCTAGTCTGATCTGTATTCTACACCCATTGTTACGGATCTCATATGTGGACTCCATCAGCAGGAGACTCATTACAATAGGATAGTAACTGGACAGATACCAAATAAGTTGTAAACTACAACTACACACAATCAGTGAAAGATATGCAGCACAAAGAGCATGACTGAGAGTCGCATCAGGATATCTGCTAAGGTGTAACACAATGCTAAACTACACAAGAGAGAAGTTATGGTCATGTCACTCTGCCAACAAAGCAGGAGGCACACAGAGTGGTTCTTTGTATGACCTGACAAAGCCTTATGACAGACCCATACCATAGCTTTCAAATATACATATGCCATGGTACAGACAGAGATCAGTATTGATCTACCCATACCTGGAAATGTTCACTTCCATTGGTCACATACCTGTAGGCTACTCACTCATCTATGTCAGTCCACAGTGACATGCACATTGGTCTGCAAAGTGGGAACATACTGACAGCTAGATTCAAGGTAGAATACATAAAACTGTTACCATTGTGCAGGGAGAGGCTATGGTCCTACATTTACACAAGAGCTAGACTTATATTCAGACACTGATAACTGCATTTGACAACCTCATGTACCCTACAGGTGACCTTGACAGGAAAACACTTTCTCACCCCAGTGTCCTGACAGTCTAACAATGTCAGTCATACTCCACATAATCAAGACTCATCGTACCTGGTATCAGCCATGTCCACTTCTCATGTCTGTCTGCAATTACCATCATCTTCTGACACTGTCTGTCGTTTGCCAAGATTGATGAGCCAAACAGGATCTAGACAAATCTGTGTTTGTAAGAGAAGAGGGATGGGACATAGCAAACTACACTCCTCAGTTCAGAGAAGTCATGTCCAGAAGTGTAACTTTGCATCTGCTATAAAAATACATGATACGGTAGTCACTCTGTTCTGCACACAATACAATTTTCAGTTTGCATGTACATCTCACCTATTGGCATTGGAGCTATCTACAACCCCACAGAGGATGCAAGAAAGGAGGTTACACGCTACCCATGTACTTCAGGTTGCAAATTTGACGTTACAACATTACGTCTACTTCACATACCTTTTAGTCAGTTGAAGTACTGATTGATGAGATCTGCCCTGCAGTCTCCTGCTTCATCTTCCTCTGGCTCTTCATCACTTGGCAAATCGGCATTTCCACCCACAGGTTCTACTGGTTTCCCCTCATCTGGTATAAATGGTATCTGTCATCTTAGGGCAACATTGTGGAGTATGCCGCAGGCAACTATTTTGTGACATTCCTTGTTGGGTGAGTAGAGAATGGCTCCTCCTGATCTGTCCAAGCACCTAAATCTTGCCATCAGGAGCCCAAAAGTCTGCTGAACGACCCGCCTTGTCCTCCTGTGGGCCTCATTGTAGCGGACATCCCCTGGCGTGGTTGTGTACCTCACAGGTGTCAACAACCAGGGACAGTTTGCATAGCCTAAGTCACCTGTGAACAAATTGGCAGAGCAACACACACATATATGTGGGATATGCAACATTGTGATGGCAGGAGACATACATTGCAAATACACATTTCAGTTGTAACTTACCAACCAGCCAGGCCCTCTCTGTGTAGAGTCATGTCATCAGTAGTGGGACATTGCTGTTCCGCATGATGAAGGAATTATGGACTGATCCTGGATACTTGCTACTGACTTGTGAAATGTACTGGTCTGCCAGACACACCACCTGAACGCTTATGGAGTGGTAGTGTTTCCTGTTCCTATACACCTGCTTGGCACTGTGGGAACCAAGAGTACATGGGTACCATCTATGGCTCCAACCACATGTGGAATGTGTCCCATAGCATAAAACTCTGCCTTCACGTAGGATAAATCCGCACGTTGTGGAAACCAGATGTAGCTATCCAGGTGTTTCAACAATGCACACAGTACATGCCTCAAAACCAGACTTAACCTGGGTTGAGACATTCCTGCAGTTAGGGCCACTGTATTCTGAAAGAACCCAGTGGCCAGGAAATGTAACACTGACGAGACTTTAACAACTGGAGTTATGCTATAGGGATTGTGAATGGCAGGCATCAGATCTGGCTCCAATTGATTACAAAGATCCATGATAGTATGACGATTCAGCCGATATGTCTGGATACAATGTCTCTCCTTCATGGTGGCAGGTCTACTAGGGGTTGTCGTCCCCGCCACACGGCAGGAAAACAATGTGAAAAAATGTCAGCATAGTATGTGACATGCAGCATGCAGACATCTTGTAAAGTCAGATACATAACTCACACATATCTGCTGTCTAGGTTTGTTACAAACTCAGATGTCTACATCATAGCACATGGGTATGAACCCGATGACGACCTCCTTGGTGCACATGCCCCCACTTAACTATTGAACTAGACATACAGATTAATCTGTTACTGTACATGGTTGTCAGTCTAACCAATTTGACATGTCTTACACATATTGTTGCACATTATCAATGTTTTCAAAAAACAATGGGAACATTCGAGTAGGTTTACATTGCTATCACCACATGTCCTCCAGTAACACAGCATTTACTGCACAGATGCACACATTGACAACTAAACTATGAAGGCAGTACTTACAATTGTACTGCACTATATGGGTACAGTTAATGACAGATGATAAAGCTCTTTCATACATGTAATGTGCTTAAAATGCCAGCCGCCTGACCTACAGTACTGGACACATGGAAGTGACCTAAGTCCGCCGACTGAAGTCTTCATGGCAGTAGGCGGTCACATCCACACTGAAAATTGCCATTGGAAGATATTGCTGCCTTTGGCGGACTTGGGCCAATGGCGATGTTCGCCGGCGGTGACACTCATGTATGTGACAGACCTGACCGCCATCTTCTGCAGTATTGCTCACTTGATTCCTAACACTGTTGCCAGCAAGGAATCCACTAAATGAGCTGCTGGGTACTGCCTCTGGGAGCTATCATGCAACATCCTGCAGGTGATAGGGCCCCAGCCTTCACCCCTGAAGAGCTGGAGAAGCTCACGGAGGAGGTCCTACTCCTATATGATCCCCTATATGCTATGGTGCACCAGAAGAGCAGGTGAATCCAATACAATACCAGTGTGTGATAGGTGTGGGGAATGATGGTGTATCTGAAATGTATCTGAAATGTAAAGCAGTGAAGGTGTTGATGCATGCAGATGATAATTTGTTAATGAGTGTGAGTTGAGAGGATGGGAATGTTTGCCTACTTGCTGTCACTGATGTGTACTGTCCACTACTATTGGTACAGTGCATGTGGACAGAACTTTTTCCTTTTGTTTGTGTCATCCATGCAGGTCAAAGCCCATCAGAAGAAGGGAATTTGGTGTGCCATCGCCAAGCAAGTGCAGACCCTGGGGGTCATCAGCCAGTAGAGCACCCACTGTAGGAAGTGGTGGGAGGACCTGAGATGCTGAGCCCAGAAGACCGCAGAGGCCCAGCTTGGGATGTTCTCCAAATGAGAGAGGGGTGCCCATCAGACCTTGCCCCCCCTAATCGCCTGCATTTTGGCGATGGCCTACCCGGAGGTGGATGGCATTTGAGGGCAGCACAGGAGCCACAAGGGGGTAAGTACTGACATAACCCATGTACCTGCCTCTGATAGTTTAGTGTATGATGTCTAAGTATTGCAGCTGTGACAGTGTGGTAAGTGCTGCAGGTATGGTGACTACTAGGAAGACATGGTACTACAGTTTCCAACATACAAATACAGATGTGGCCATTGTATTGTTCATGGGAACATGTTAATCACCTTTGTCTACCATATAGTATGACTGCATGTGGAGATGCACATGTGACTGTGTCATATGGATGACTTTACTCAGACATACATATTTGTAACCTGCTGTGTCATCCTTCCCACCTAGTGGTCCCAAGTCCATTTACGCAAATGGTAAGTTGTATAGCTTTTTGGTGTCTGACCACTCATATTCCACTGGGTCTGCTCTATGTGCAGCACTGGATCTGACAGATGAGTGACAGGGCCAAGTAATACTGTGTCCTCAAATAGTTGGACACTTCATGTGAGGCTGTCATCCCAATCAGGCTTTTGGTACGGCCAACATACTACACTCCCTATGAGGTTTGAGAAGGTGTCTCCATTGTCATGTCAGATTCATACATTGGGAAATGTGAAGTTTGATAAGGCTGGACACCCTAAAATGTGAAACTCATGGTGACAATAAGACATTGACATTTCATGGTATTAAATTGACGTGTGCAAATACCTTTTATCCTAATGTATTTGGTGTAGAGAAGGTAAGTGGCTAGGCTGCTGTACCCTTAACCCATGTATATTGTCCATCCTACATAGGGCAATACCATACCTATATGAGTACACCATATGCTATTTGCTGCCTACATCATGAGTCAATTGATACTTTGTGCCTGCTTTGATGTTGAATTCCTTTTTCCCAGACTTACTGTAGCAAATCTGAGGCTGTTTGGGCAGTTTTTGTTATGGCTGTGCTCATTTCTGCCTGACGTAACGGTGTAGCAGGTGTTCCATTTCACATACACCTGTTGTTGTTGTGGGATACATTGTCATTCAAATTGCTTGACTCAAGGTGTAAGTGTAATTCATGGGTACATTAGTAATCAGTTGTATAAGTGTTGGTTCTGCACTTAGGTCGGAGGAATCACATGTCTGGACAGTTGTTACTGATGTAGATGTTCAGATGCTGTTATGTAGAGGTTCTTATTCAGCATGTATGGTGGAATGCTAAAAGCCCTTCATGACCATTGTTTGGTGTCCATTGCATTGTTGGTGTTACTATGCTCCCTGTGGTTGTCTGTGGATGTATCATGTGTGCTAGGTAGGCCCCTATTGCAGTACATAGAATTGCTTGTTGTATATGTGACAATATATCAGATTAGTGGGTGCAGACATGTCTAATGAATCTTTTCCTAGTATGCAGATAGATGTTTCAATGACATGTTATGTCATTTTTTGCATCACACTGTATGGGAATGCTACATGTGGTGTCTTCATCTCAGGTGTTTGCCATTGTGTAAGTTGTGTACAGAATGATCAGTTAGGCATTTTATTGGAAAGCAACATGTTGTGTTGTATGTGAAGTGAGATTTGTTTACTTTTATGGAACATGAGTATTGGTGATGGACTGGGAAGGTGTAGAGCAGGGGCAGGCATGAGATTGTGTTATCAGTCAACTGTATTTCCTT
Organism: Pleurodeles waltl; assembly: GCF_031143425.1. NCBI lineage: Eukaryota > Metazoa > Chordata > Amphibia > Caudata > Salamandridae > Pleurodeles > Pleurodeles waltl. The sequence goes on from NC_090436.1 coordinate 239,199,949, forward strand.
AGATTGATTTGATGATGGACAGTGATGGTCTGTATCGGGATAGATTTTTAATGTAGCCAATCCATCTTGTGCATGATGCTTTTGAGTTACAACTGAATTGATGGGATGGTGATGTAGTGGTCAGATGGTTGGATTATGTTGTGTGTGAGACGCTGGTCATATGGGAGAGTTGGAAGTATTTTGCTCTGACATAATGTAGGCTCTGAATGGTTTCTAACTGGTGCTTCATTTGCAGGAGATGTTTTGTTACTGTTGTGCATGTTGTAATGTATTTGTGTGTAAATAATGTGATGACCCTCTCTTTCTCTCTCTCTTTCTGTGCATTAGCATCAGCATCAGCAGGTGAAGGAGATAGGGCACAGCTGAGTGAGGAAGCTGCCGGCCATGGGACCCAGAGTGCCCATACCACCGACACCGAGGGACCCAGTGGTCCGGAGGGCGAGTGGAGTGCCATGAGGAGACAGGATTCACGCCTTCTTCATTGCAATTCTCCTCCAGTGGACACTCTCTGGCAGTGGCGGACCCATCTGGGACCACCCCAACGCTTATTTGTCCACCACCCCCCTTACTACCACCCCCTCCCTATAGCTCCCCACCCAGTTGGCCGCGCCCGTACACCCAATAGGGTGGGCATCTCCTTTTCTGCAGGCAACTCTGCCCCTGTCAGCCCTGCTGCCATCAGTGAGGAGGCTATTGACCTCCTGAGGTCAATCTCTGTCAGTCATTCGACCATAGTGAATGCCATTCTTCGACTGGCAACTCAAGTCCAACAGAGTAATGGGTTCCTAGAGGGCATTTATGGTACACTTGCTCCCCTACAGAGATCTTTTCAGGCTCTGGCCTCCACACTGATGCCAGCCAGTCACCCTTTGTCTTCCGTCCCCCCTGCACCTTCCTCTTCCCAATCCCAAACCCCTCTTCCTGGACCCAGCCAAAGCACACAGAAAGACAAGCATGCATCCACCTCAACATCCAAGGTAACTCAGACAAAAACAAGCTCCACAAGGCACACCACCGGCATGCACATAAGCAACATACACCTGCACACACATCAACAGTCACAACCTTCCCTGACACCCCCACCACCCTCAGCATCACAGACACAACACCTGACACACTTGCAGACAATACACCAACATTCACAGATCCAGCCACCACACCTATCTTACCCTAGACAGCACCACAGGAGACCCTCTGACATCCACCCCAGCCACCAGACCCACAGACATCACAAACACTGACAATCCTACATGCAGCACAACCGCCATACCTGCAGTCAGCCACCACCCCAAAAGACAGTCACCCACCAACCATGGCATCCCCCAGCACCTCTAACCCCCTCAGTCCCATACACATAAACACCCACCCAACAGACATCCACCAACCACAAGCATACCTCCCACACACATGCACCCACGACAACCACACCAACCTTCAGACAACCATTCCCTCACCCTCCACTCCCAAACCGCCTTCTGATGGTCATCCCTGTGTGTCAAAAAAAGTGTTCCTTTCATGTTTTGACCTTTTCCCTACTACTCTTCCCCAGTGAGTCCCCTAAACACTTTGTTTCCCTCCCCAGGTCCGTCCCTTCCACTGTCAAAGCCTCCCATACCCCTCCTGCAAGTAACCATGTCCCTCTCAAGAAGTATACCCCTCCCAAGAGAACCCAACCCTCCTCTAACCCTAGACCTAAACCCCCCTCCCAATCCCAAAGGACCCCCTCCCAAGCCTAAGCCCAAATCCCCCTTCTGCTCCCCGTAATTCCTGAGGTGCCTGCCTTGATACCCCTTCCTGTGGAGATTACAAGGCAGTCAGGTTCAGGGCACCAAGATGTGCATTAAGTGCATGTTTCACTATTTCTATTTGAACTTGCCTATGACATTTTAATATTTGTGTCAGTAGTGCTTGTGCTACCTGTTTTGTCTGGACAGCATGTGAGATTGTGTGCAGTGCATTTGTCCCCCAGTGATGGGTGTGTGTTGTGTGATGGCCATGTGTATGTTGGGGACATGTTGTTGTCATGGTATTGAGAGGTGTTTGTGTTGACATGTGTTTGTTGTAGTATTGTCTGGCTTTGTGTGTTTTGACTGAGTGCGTGTGCGTGTTTGGTGAATGGTATGTCAGATACATTGTGATGTGTGTTTGCTGGGTATGTCGAATGCTGCATTGTATGGCTGTGTGATAGTGAGTGTTCGTTCCCTGTTGGTGGTACGTTGTGTTGTATGTGTGATTTGTCAATGGGTAGTATCTAGGGTGGGTGCTTGTTAATGCATTGAGGGTGTTGCGGTTGTGGTGTTGTAGTGTTGTTGTTTATTGTTGTGTGTGACTGTGCCGGTGCTGTGTTTTTGGGAGTAGGTATGTGTTTTTGACATGCGTGTGTGTGATGGCCATAGTGGGTGTACTGTATATGTGCATGTGGCTCTCTGTGAATGTGAGTGACAGTGTCAGGTTACCTGTGTGTGTCGCTCTTGCCACCCATTCCCGATTGGTATGTTGTGTGCGCGTACGAACCTTGACAATTTACAACAGTGACAGTTAAGTGTGTGTACTCACCGTTGCTGTTGTCTTCTTCGGAGTTGATTCCGGTGTCTCTGGGTGAGCAGGAGAAGTGGGAAGACGTGTAGTTCTGGTTCCATGGCGGCTCCGGATGAGTATGACTTCCTGAAGGTGAGTGTCTCCTTTTATACGGTTGGTTTCTGCCTGGTTGTTTGTGGGAGTGCGACCACAGCAGAAGACTTGAAGATGTGCAACCTCACAATCATGGTCTCCGCCAGCCTGCAGGTGTCTATCAATCAATCAATCAATCACAATATTTATAGAGCGCACTACGTACCCGCTAGGGTTTCAAGGCGCTGAGGGGGGGGGAGGGGTGCTGCTACTGTTCGAAGAGCCAGGTCTTGAGGAGTCTCCTGAAGGTGAGAAGGTCCTGGGTCTGCCGCATGGGGGTCGGCAGGGTGTTCCAGGTCTTGGCGGCAAGGTAGGAGAAGGATTTGCCGCCGGAGGTCTTGCGTTGGAAGCGGGGGACGATGGCGAGGGAGAGGTTGGTGGAGCAGAGATGGCGGGAGGGGACGTAGAAGTTGAGTCTGTTGTTCAGGTAGGCTGGTCCAGCGTCGTGGAGTGCTTTGTGAGCATGGGTGAGGAGCTTAAAGGTGATCCTCTTGTCCACGGGGAGCCAGTGGAGGTCTTTCAGGTGGTGGGAGATGTGGCATCGGCGGGGTACGTCGAGGACCAGTCGGGCGGAGGTGTTTTGGATGCGTTGGAGGCGCTGGATGTCTTTTGCTGGGATGCCTGTGTAGAGAGCGTTGCCGTAGTCTAGTCTGCTGCTGACGAGAGCCTGGGTCACCGTTCTTCTGGTTTCCGTCGGGATCCATTTGTAGATTCTACGGAGCATGCGGAGGGTGTTGTAGCAGGAGGAGGAAACTGCATTGACCTGTTTGGACATGGTGAGGGCGGAGTCGAGGACGAAACCCAGGTTGCGTGCGTGGTTGGTTGGCGTAGGAGGGGGTCCCAGCGCGGAGGGCCACCAGGAGTCGTCCCAGGCCGAGGGGGTGCATCCGAGGATGAGGACCTCCGTCTTGTCGGAGTTCAGTTTCCGGCGGCTATGTCTCATCCACTCGGCGATGGACTTCATTCCCTCGTGGAGGTTGGCTTTGGCGGTGTGTGGGTCTTTGGTGAGGGAGAGGATGAGCTGGGTGTCGTCGGCGTAGGAGAGAATGTTGAGGTTGTGCTGACGGGCCTGTTGTGCGAGGGGGGCCATGTAGATGTTGAATAGCGTCGGGCTTAGGGAGGAGCCTTGGGGTACGCCGCAGATGATGTTGGTGGCTTCGGAGCGGAAGGGTGGGAGTCGGACTCTCTGGGTTCTGCCGGAGAGAAAGGAGGAGATCCAGTTGAGGGCCTTTTCTTGTATTCCGGCTTCGTGGAGGCGTGTTAATAGGGTGCGGTGGCAAACCGTGTCAAAGGCTGCGGAGAGGTCCAGAAGGATGAGGGCTGATGTTTCGCCATTGTCCATTTGCTGTCTGATGTCATCTGTGGTGGCAAGGAGAGCAGTTTCGGTGCTGTGGTTACGTCTGAAACCGGACTGGGAGGGGTCCAGGATGGAGTTGTCCTCGAGGTGGTGGGTGAGCTGAGCGTTCACGATCTTCTCGGTGACCTTCGCCGGGAAGGGGAGGAGGGAGATCGGACAGAAGTTTTTGAGGTCGTTGGGGTCTGCCTTGGGTTTCTTGAGGAGGGCGTGGATTTCGGCGTGCTTCCAGCTTTCTGGGAAAGTCGTGGTTTCGAAGGATAAGTTGATGACCTTTCGAAGTTGGGGGGGCGATGGTAGAGTCGGCTTTGTTGTAGACGTGGTGGGGGCAAGGGTCTGAAGGGGATCATGAGTGGATGGAGTTCATGATCTTGCGAGTTTCAGCGTCGTCTACGAGGGTCCAGGCGGTTAGGCGGTTGGTGCAGGTGGAGTTGTCGGGGTGGGGTCTGGCGGAGTCGTGGTGTTGAGGCTGTCGTGGATGTCGGCGATCTTCTGATAGAAGAAGGTGGACAGGGCGTCGCAGAGTTCTTGGGATGGTGGGATGTCGTTGACGTTGGCGTTGGGGTTGGAGAGCTCCTTCACGATGCAGAAGAGTTCTTTGCTGTCGTGTGCGTTGTTGTTCAGGCGCTCTGTGAAGTGGGAGCGTTTGGCGAGTCTGATTAGCTGGTGGTGCTTGCGGGTGGCCTCCTTGTGGGCTGCAAGGCTGTCGGGTGTGTGTTCGAGGAGCCATTTCTTCTTTAGTTTCTGGCAGGTGCGTTTGGAGGTGAGGAGTTCGTCAGTGAACCAGGCGGCTTTTTTCTTTCCTTGGTTGTCAGTAGAGCTCTTGAGTGGTGCGAGGGTGTTGGCGCAGTCGGTGATCCACTGTCGTAGGTTGAGTGCGGCGGCGTCTGGGTCGGTGGAGTCGGTGGGTGGGTTCTGGGCGAGGGTGCTGGTCAGCTGGTCTTCGGTGACTTTGCTCCAGCGGCGGTGCAGTGGTAGTTGGGTGCGGTGGTGTTCGATGTGCTTCTTGAATGTGAAGTGGATGCAATGGTGGTCGGTCCAGTGGAGTTCGGTGGTGTGGTTAAAGGTGATGTGGTTGCTTGCGGAGAAGATCGGATCAAGAGTGTGGCCGGCGATGTGGGTGGGTGTGTTGATCAGTTGTCTGTGGCTGAGGTTGGAGAGGTTGTCGATCAGAGATGTGGTGTTGGCGTCGTTGTTGTTCTCCAGGTGGAAATTGAGGTCTCCAAGGAGGATGTAGTCCGTTGAGGTGAGTGCGTGGGTCCTCGTGAGGTCGGCGATGGAGTCGCAGAAGGGTGCTCGTGGTCCTGGTGGTCGGTAGATGAGTGTTCCCCTGAGAGTGGTGTTGGGGTCAGTGTGGATCCGGAAGTGTAGGTGTTCTGCGGTCTTGAGGGTGTCGTCCATGTGGGTGTGGATTTTGAGGGTGGATTTGTGGGCGATGGCTATTCCTCCTCCAATTCCGTTGGGGCGATCCCTCCTGGTGATCTTGTAGCCGTCCGGTATGGCTATGGCGATGTCCGGTGCTGAGGAGTCGTTCCACCAGGTTTCGGTCAGGAAGGCTGCGTCTGGGGCGGTGGTGTCGAGCAGGTCCCAGAGCTCGATGGCGTGCTTGCATGCGGAGCGTGTATTGAGGAGTATGCAGTGGAGGTGGTCTGTTGTGGTTGTTGCAGGTTTCCTTGTTCTGTTGCAGGTGAAATTGCAGGCGTGGCAGGAGAATGGTCCCTTAGTGTTCTTTGGGGATGACTGGAAACAAGATGTGGAGCGGCCGGGGTTGAGGGCGATGAGCTGGTTGGCTGGTGGTGCGGGGGGGGCGTGCGGACCGGGGGGGAGGCGCTGGGCGCGGTCCAGGCGCGGACGGGCGCAGACGGGCTTGCCTCTGGTCTACCGTCCTCCATGGCGGCTAGACAGCATTGGCAATGCCAGCGGTGCTTTGGCTGTATCCTGTTGAGAATGCTGCCATTGTCATAATATGGCAGTCTTCTCCGCCAGCCTGTTGGCGGTGTGACTCCCACTGCCAATGGGGCGGTCCTGGGACACCAAACTCGTAATAACCCCCTTGGTGTTTTCTTCCACTTGGCAGGAAATTAAAAAATGCTCCTGCCAAAGAGAGTAAACAAAGGTTTCTCTGCCCATGCTAGTGGGGGCATGGAAAAATCTATGTTCCTCCTAAGCTGGGGCCATTAATGGCTCTGGGATGGGGGGTTTACGCCCCCCCTCTCCCTTAAAGAAATTGGCCCGGGTGAGTTCCCCAGGACCTTAAATGGCTCTGGTAGGGAGGCTGTGCGCCCCCCCATTTGTCAAATTTAAGCCCTAGAATTCGGATCACAGGGGCCTTTGGAGGCCCAGGGATAGGGCCCATAGGCCCTTCTCCCCATTTTGTCAAATTTCAGCACTGGTGGTGGGTTCCTGGGGGCCTTTGGAGGCTTGGCAAGGGGGGCTGTGTGACCCCCATCCCCATATAAACAATATTTGGCACCAGAGTTGGGCTCCCCGGGGCCTCTGGAGGCTTGGTGAGGGCAGCCACGCAGCTCCCATGCATAAGATTCATAAATGAGGCCTGGCTGCCATTTTTAGCGTTTTCTTTTTGGTCCTACAGGATCACAACTTTTTTTGCTGATTTTCTTTTCTTTTTTGGCCCCAGGGGATCCCTTTGTGTCCCCACCATGGGACCTAGGGGATCAGGGTATCCCTACCCTGCCCCCATAGTTGTATATTTTTGTAATTTTAGAACAAGGACTAAATCCCCGAGTCCTGTAATGGCTGACAGCAACATTTGTCTCATGTTGCTAGCAGCTAATCAGAGCACTCGCTCTTGCAGGAGTCTGACTCTCGCAGGAGTCTGTCTCCCACAGGAGGAAGATGGCTTAAGGGAAATAAAGCTCCCTGGGCCAATCAGAATGATCTATTTTTAAATTGGTGCTTCCGTGAGAGTCTCTCTCAAGCTTTTAGCGAACCCAGCTATCCAGATATACAATTATTTTTGGCCATTAATTTCTGAAAAATTACTAAACAGATTTACACCAAATCACAAAAGCAGTGAGGCTTAACTTAGAGGCAATGCGTAATACTTTACACATTGCCTTTAAATAAACCTGTGCTTAACCCTCTGGTAGCTGGGCACAAAAGTAGTCAGGCTTAACTTAGAGGCAATGTGTAATACTTTGTGAAGATACTCCAAGGGCTTGGAGTAGAGCTTGCCTCCTGTTGGAAGTCTCCAGGATATCAAAGACTTCAGCTTCATCCCCCTGCAGCACTGGGAACCGTGTGTTTTGTGCTGCAACAGATGAAAAGCCACTACAATGCCATCAACTCCGCCGCTGACTGCACATGACCCGATGACACCAAATGGAGCTTTGCCCTACACTGCACCGCAAACCTGGGCTCAACGAGGCCGCCCCCTGACACCATCACTGAGCCGCTGCTTACACCATGATCTGTGGGCCACGCACTCTGTATCGCCTTGCTCACACCACAGCCTTGACATCCCCGACGACGCTCCATGCTGACACCAATGCTGCTGCCTGCACCGTGGCCTGTGGACACCACTCGTGAGGTACACAAAGCACCCTCCTGTACGGCAGACCCGGTCCACGGACACCAACGCCATCGACTCCAGTGTCGTCAACAGATGCCCCTTTCTGCACTGTGACCCATGTACGCCGCACAGAGCCCACGCTGCACCGCAACCTTGGGCCTACCGACGACAACGCTTTAGCAACAACGACGCCACTGCCTGCTCTGTGACCTGGAGACAACGCAGTTCGCACCGCCCCACTTCACATCACAGCCCTGATCTCACCAACACCGCAGGATGCCGTCACCAACCTTCTGCCTACACTGTGACCTGTGGGCACTGCACATCGCATCATCCCACTTCGCACCAAAAAGTGTGGCACAATGGTTAGAGCGGCAGACCCTGAAGCAGAGATCTGGCTCAAGACCAGGGTTCAAGTCCCGCTTCGGCAGGTCTTGGGCTCAATTCCCTTGGACCAGATAATTCTCGCCTCAGTGCCTAATCTAATTAATGGGTCCCACTCTGCAACTCTGGGCAATAGCTTGCTTAATCTCCACAACGGCTCCAACAGCGCTTGGATGCCTGGCTTCACCCTGGGGGTGCCCAGGAGTGGGCACCTCACAGGGAAAAGCCAGGAGGGGTTCCATAGCAGTATGAGTACAGTGCCTTGAGACCCTAACGGGTGAGTAGTGCGCTATACAAGTGCAAAATGTACATTTACATTTACATTTGCACCGAAACTCCAATGTCTTCCACGCCAGTGCTCCTGAATTCGTCATCAGCCTGGAGTTCGATCTGCATCGCATGTGAATTCAAGTGCCTGACGACCCCCACATCGACCTCTGGAACCGACACCAGCGACGCCTCATGCCAGATCTCATTGCGAGGATCACGACACCCTGCATTTACAAGGTACCGTTTTGCGGGTCTTTCCGACACTGTAGCTGGTCCGCAACGCCATGGCTGGCCTGAACTGTTGGACTTCTTGTTCATGATGCAGTAATAGCCCCAGAGAGAGCTATCGACTTCAAGGAACTGGATTTTTAAGGTAATGTTTGCAAAATGCATATCTTTATTATTGTATGTTGGATTTTTCTCGTTTTGGTCTTGTGTTACACAGATAAATATTGGCTATTTTTCTAAAACTGTTGTGGTGTCCTTTTGTAGTGTTTTCACTGTATTACTGTGTGTTATGTGCAAATGCTTTACACCTTGCTTCTGAGATAAGCCTGACTGCTCATGCCAAGCTACCAAGTGAGCAGGGGTTATGTGAGCTGGGTATCTCCCTTACCCTGACGTAAGTGAGGGTCCATAGTTGGAGAGGGCGCAAACCGACTGCCAACTAAAGGCCTCATTTCTCACAAGTATGAACTAATCCCTGGTGCTGCATCAGTTTTCCCCACAAGGCAAATGTGCACTTGCTTCCTGGTTTATTTTAGTTCTTTCCTCTGAAGCAGATCTGATGGTCCCGCTGTACTCTCACAGGCGAGGTCACCGACAAATTCAAATAATCCCATGGTCTGTTTAGTGGAACATGCAGCGGTCTGGCTTAGTCCAACAGTGCAGCAGTTAGGATGCCTGAACCCAGGTGTAAGTACATCAAAAGAGTCCGCCGTGGGTCTCTTTCTCACATGTGGGTCAACCCCTGCCAAGAGATCTGGGCCAGCCAACAATGAATGTATTATTTACACAATCCAGTAGTCAATCAACACTTAGACTGCATATACAAAAGGACAAACAAACCAAAGGTTTCTGTTGCTGTTGTGTAGGCTCCAAAATATATGCAAATAACAGTACAACTTAATAATATAAAGTTGCAGATGACGCAGTGCTCGGGTGGGTGCATAAATACATACAATATATACAAAAGACATCATAAGTAACCCTGTTTTAATACATAGTTGTTAAATATCAAACATGTGCATCCAATTTGGCCCATCACAACTAATCACAATAGCTGTATGGAATTGAAAGTGTCACCATACTGGTACTCTATTCCTAATAACAAATAAAAAAATAAAAAAACTAGCACATTAATTTTTCAAATTTAATAGGTTTTAAAATGTAATAAAAGGTATGTAAAGAATTATTTTGAAATACTAATAATTATTTGACAAAAAGCTGAATAAAATGTAAATATTAAAAAACATTATTAGTGCATTTTTATAACAAGTATTTATTAATTGGATTTTTATTTTGACAAAATAAATATCCAATTAATAAATACTTGTTATAAAAATGCACTAATAATGTTTTTTAATATTTACATTTTATTCAGCTTTTTCCTATTTTTAAGTAACCTCCAACATTTACTACTAAAATCTAGCCCTATGTTGCAGAGATTTCTGCACTTGTGGGAGAGATCTCTGCATAGATAAGTTAGGAGAAATGAAGGTTTCAGCATGTATGTTTGTGAATTGCATTTCATGGTACATGAGTAGTACTACTGTAGTGCTACTAAATATACTACTAGTTTGTGAATGCTTTCCTATTTATATAGTACTGATGAGCAATATTTGAAGATTGTTTCTTACTATGGAAAGGATAAATGTAAAATAATATGTTGTATATTAGTGTTTGTTATACATTAGGATACATGTGTGTTTTTAAATACAGGTGCTTATGTGGTCTTTCATAACTTTAGTAATTTGACTACATAAAATCACATGAATGAACAAAATGGTAATATTCTGAAAATGACCGGCAAAGTTTTACCTGTTTGGTTACAACAAAGCATTACAAATATTCATAGTTGGGTAATCTTTCATAAGCATCTGTCAAGCTTGAATTTGAAGTATGGACTCACTGCAAATACCGACCTTTCCTAAGTCTCTCAAGAAGTGTTGAACTCTCACCCCCTCTGTGCATAAAGAGGCAGAAAACAGGAAGGGAGAAGAGAAACACAGCAATGCTTGCTGCTGCAGGATGGCTTGGTAAAGCCCATATTAGACTTAGGCCCTGATTCTAAGCATGTCGGGCGGCAGGAGCCGCCCGCCAAGCGGGAACCGCCAGAAGACCGTACCGCGGTCAAAAGACCGTGGCGGTCATTCTGGGTTTCCCACTGGGCTGGCGGGCGACCGCCAAAAGGCCGCCCGCCAGCCCAGCGGGAAACACCCTTCCCACGAGGAAGCCGGCTCAGAATGGAGCCGGCGGAGTGGGAAGGTGCGACGGGTGCAGTTGCACCCGTCGCGAATTTCAGTGTCTGCAAAGCAGACACTGAAATTCTTTGTGGGGCCCTCTTACGGGGGCCCCACGACACCCCATACCGCCATCCTGTTCCTGGCGGGTGAACCGCCAGGAACTGGATGGCGGTATGGGGTGCCAGAATCCCCATGGCGGCGCAGCAAGCTGCGCCGCCATGGCGGATTCCCATGGGCAGCGGAAAGTCGGCGGTACACCGCCGGCTTTCCGCTTCTGGCCGTGGCTGTACCGCCGCGGTCAGAATGCCCGGCAGAGCACCGCCAGCCTGTTGGCGGTGCTACCGCCGACCCCCGCCCTGGCGGTATGTACTGCCAGGGTCAGAATGACCCCCTTAATTCGGCTTCTAGACTGGTAGGCTAGTTGCCTTTAATGGCTGATGATAAAGTGTGTTCCTGCTCCAAGACAGAGGGAAGACGGTTGAGGCCAGATATCAACCACGATACTAGTACTGACCCTAAGGCACTAGAGAGCTGGAAGACTTGAACAGCATCAGCAATAAGTAGACATACAAGCCATAAGCTACAAACAATATAGGAAAGCCACAAGCAAAAGGGCAGGGACTGGTCCAAAAAGGAACCAGGATAGAAGAACACAGCAAGAGCATTGGGCTGCAAGGCTAAGTAGAAGAATAATACAGGAGCTCACAGTCAATACAACTACAACATGTTGCCAGACACGGAGCCATGTTTCAGTGGTGTTAGATAATGCTGCTCCTGGTGACCCAGACGTGACCTTCACACTGGGAAGTTCGCACCTCCATGGCAGTTAGCAGTCTAGCTCTTCTTCGCTGCCATCCTCTCATCTTCCATAGAATTTCTGCCCTGAAATTCAGACAGCACTGATGGTAATTTAATCAACTTTATTTAAAAAACTAACAATTTCTTTTTAGTACTGACTGACTTGACTCAGGTATATGTCTTAATGTAACAGCAGCTTACATTTATAGATGTTTGATATTTGATACTGATAAATGAATGAATTGCTTTATTTGTATGATAAATGTTTATAGGTTTTGACTATTCTAAAACAAAATAAAAATAAAACATGCATAGGAATTTTGTGTTGTTTTATATGTTGTTGATGTTAAAAGATTGCTTATTGTAGAATGTATTACTCTTTTGGTGGAACTGAGTTCAAAAGAGTGGTATTACGTCTTTTTATATGTATATTTGTAGTTTGTGGTTTGATACTGATGAATGAATTAATTGTTTATTTGTATGATAAATGTTTATAGGTTTTGACTATTCTAAAACAAAAAAAAAGATAAAATATGCATAGGAATTTTGTGTTGTTTTATATGTTGTTGATGTTAAAAGATTGCTTATCGTAGAATGTATTACTCTTTTGGTGGGACTAAGTTCAAAAGAGTGGTATTACATCTTTTTATATGTAGATTTGTAGTTTGTGGTTCTCCTTTCATCTATGGAACTTAAAGCCACTTGTGTTGAGCTCGGTAAGCCATTCGTTTTTAAAAGTTAGGCTTGGATGGTCTTGTTCGAAAGATGAATTTGGTCTTACCTGGGCTGAGACTGTCAAAGTTTGACGATCTTCATTTTTGGAGGTTTTGAAGGAAGGTTCTCAATTTATGGAGGAAATTAAAGGAGGACATTTTCAAATTAATTCGAGTATTGTCTGCATATTGGTCAATGTAGACCCCTGACTCCACCATCACCATTCATAGGGCTTCATGTATAAGATAAACAGTGAAGGGGAAAATATGGAACACTGAGAGATGCTCCAGGCGATTCAAGTAGTTCTAGAGGATGAGTTCTCCATTTTACTCCACTGTTTATAGTCAGCTACCTATGAAATGAACCCTTCCCATCTTTTCATCTAGCCAATATGTTTCCAGCATTTGCAGAGTCCTCTCATGATAGATCGTATCAAATGCGGCCGACCAGCCAATCAGGATGAGGTGACAAGTGTCACTTTTGCAAGTTTTGCATTTTCTGCTTGTGTGCACCTAATTCATTTGTCCAGCTTTCATTTCTTCAGCATGAGTTGCATGCTATAGTCATCTTATGTGAAGGCCACACACTGGAACAGCCACTTATAGCTTTACGCAGCTCACACCTCCAAAACAAAGCCAAGCTACGACCTTTTCAAAGCATAATAGCCAAACAACGATAAATGTATTATGCACCAAATATATATGTGTTAGAGGTCGTCTGGGAAACCCATATGGGTGCTAAAAAAACTTGGTTAAAGAGGGAGGAGGTTTTACCGTAGGCTGGTTTCCTCAATTACATTAAATGCTTTGGTTTAATGAACAACATCTAATCGGTATCAAATGTGTTGCCATGAGACCCATTATGCTTATTTTAACAGTGACATCTGTCCCTCACTATATGAGGGAGTTATTTATTAATAAAGACTTTAAAATATATAGGGGGTGATTCCGACCCCGGCGGTCCTTGACCGCCAGGGCCGGGGTCGGCGGGAGCACCGCCAACAGGCTGGCGGTGCTCCTAAGGGCATTCTGACCGCGGCGGTATGGCCGCGGTCAGAAACGGAAAACCGGCGGTGTCCCGCCGGTTTTCCGCTGCCCTAAGGAATCCCCCATGGCGGCGCAGCTTGCTGCGCCGCCATGGGGGATTCCGACCCCCTCACCGCCATCCTGTTCCTGGCGGTTTCGACCGCCAGGAACAGGATGGCGGTGAGGGGTGTCGTGGGGCCCCTGGGGGCCCCTGCAGTGCCCATGCCAATGGCATGGGCACTGCAGGGGCCCCCGTAATAGGGCCCCACTTTGAATTTCAGTGTCTGCTTAGCAGACACTGAAATTTGCGACAGGTGCTACTGCACCCGTCGCACACCTTCCACTCCGCCGGCTCCATTCGGAGCCGGCTTCCTCGTAGAAGGGTGTTTCCCACTGGGCTGGCGGGCGGCCTTTTGGCGGTCGCCCGCCAGCCCAGTGGGAAACCCAGAATGACCGCCGCGGTCTTTTGACCGCGGTACGGTCTTCTGGCGGTTCCCGCTTGGCGGGCGGCTCCCGCCGCCCGCCAAGCTTGGAATGACCCCCATAATGTGGATTTCCTATGTGTGTGTTCATCCATGGTGACAAGAGGCTCTGTAACTCACAGATTAATAACTAATCTTGTAGCCTCACAGGACTGATCATTACCCTAGACGCACCCTCCCCAAGTAGGTCGTGGGATGTACATGGATTACAGTCCACCTGAGTTCCTGGCTCAGGTTAGCAAGTAGACCTCAGCATGTGCTTACCAGAAGGTTTTGGGTGTCTAAAACTGGGCCGTATTTTCTGGGGAACCTGCAAAACTGCTTTACAGGGCCCAGTATGGGGCCAGAGCTTTGAGAAGCCCTTGGGGAAACACACGCAAGATTGTACCGATATTTACTAATACAGAGACATCTGTTGTAATATTTGTTTCTTCCTTCTGACAGAAGCTCCGTATCTGTTGAAGGGTTTGTCAACCGCTTGATTAGTTAAAGGTTTTCACCATCTGATTGCATTTTGAAGTGCGTTCTGAATCTTTGTTAATATTGCAGCTGTGTCTGTACCCATAAGGGTAAACTTTAGGGATCCATTGACACAGTTCCTCGTGGGATGAACATTTACCGAGGTGGGATATGAAGTAATTATAATAGTTACAGTCCTTTATTTTATTTGTGGGTAGAGTTTGATCTCATAGGTCCGAATACCAGGCTTTTTCATAAATTGAACATTCCTTTAGGGTTTCAATAACATCAAACCTGGGTTGACAGACAGCTACCACATCCAGTGGAACCTGTTACAATGGGTCACTTAGCCCTCCCAGGAGCTACTTGGCCAGTAGTAGGTGGTTACACTTCCCAGCATCGAGCAAGAAACCTGAATGCCCCAGTTGTAAGACAGTTATTCAATTAATTAATGGATATATATAGACAACTTCACCAATATGTGCTATAGAGGATAGTGACCAGCATTTTAGTTCCTGCTGCCACACAGACACTTGCTCCAGTGCAGATTATTAGTCCACAAACAATTAGCACGGTTATGGGTAAAGTGCCGACAAAGTGAGATAAAATCCCATTTTAAATTGCTTACAAGACTAATCAGTTGGAAGCAGTGTGTCACAGTCTTAGAGGGGGAATAGCATTATGACTTTTATATGGTTTCAGTCATTTAGCTTTAGACCTGAAAACGTTTGGGGGTATGAGGGTGTCAAGGAAATTTGGTGACAGGCAAGTGTATTTTGAGGAGAATATCCATTGCAGTGAAGGAGTAAGTAGAGCTACTGCAAGTGACTGAAAGGGTGTCACCAGTGGTGATCATAAGAAAGCCTAGGAGTCTGAACCAGAAGATTGAAGTGGGCATCTTTCTGTTACCAAGTATCAATGAAATGGTTGAGTTATTAATTTTTACACCAACTTAGACCGTCTCTTTGCACAACCCCATATTTGTTTACACCTTTCTTCAAACTTTCTATGGAGGGCTTTTACTAGTTACTGTTTGATTTAGCTAACTCGCTAGTGTTTCTTCAAAGGATGGAAAATATTTTTTTCTG
Organism: Pleurodeles waltl; assembly: GCF_031143425.1. Taxonomy (NCBI): domain Eukaryota; kingdom Metazoa; phylum Chordata; class Amphibia; order Caudata; family Salamandridae; genus Pleurodeles; species Pleurodeles waltl. The sequence goes on from NC_090436.1 coordinate 239,215,190, forward strand.
AGACTAGAGAAATGTTCTCTTCCAAAATGATATACTGGGGTAAGTAGAGACAGAAGAGGAGCAAAGTCAAGTCTTGGCAAAAGTCTTATCAGTCTTGGAAGAAACAGGCTGTATTCTGAGAAAACAAAAGTTCATCCTTCCAATGCAAGAGACTGAGGCCTTCATCACAACCCTGGCGGTAAATGCCGCCTACCGCCATGCTGACAGCCACCAACATACCGTGACTGCGGCAGTATACCACTATGGGTATTATGACCCACACATAGAAAGCCGCCACTATACAGACACCCACACAAGTGCGCCAGCCCAAAGGTCAGTGATAAACTGGCAGTGCCAAAATCCACACCATAACGCCAAAAGAAATACGCCTACAGTATCAGGACCCACCAATCACTGCGGCGGTCTTTCATTCGCAGTAAACCATTGGCGATACACACCACTGCGCTCAAAATACACACACACTAACAAAACTACACCACATTGGACAATTCAAAATACACACACCTGACATACATACACACACCACACCCACAAACTCAGACCACTATAAAACACCCACCCACACTTCCCGCAACCCTTTCAACGACAAAAAAGATTGCCAACAGAGAGAGAGAGACAAGCCAGGAGCACCCACTCAAGATGAGCCACAAAACACCATTACCCATACACCTTCCACGCACCTCACAGCACACACCCCAAAACATCACCCCACACACCCTCACACATGCCACTCGCACATACCACTCACACCACATCCATGGTACCCCAAAGACACCCCAGGTTTTCAGACAAGGAGCTAAGGGTCATGGTGGAGCAAATCATCCAGGTAGAGCCACAGCTATTCGGATCACAGGTGCAGCAGACGTCCATTGCAATGAAGATGGAGCTATGGCGGAGAATCGTGGACAGGGTCAATGCCATGGGACAGCACCCAAGAACAAGGGATGACATCAGGAAGAGGTGGAATGACCTACGGGGGAAGGTGCGTCCGTGGTTGCAAGACACCAGGTAGCTGTACAGAGGACTGGCGGTGGACCCCTACCTCCTCCCCCACAACTAACAACATTGGTGGAGCAAGTCTTGGCGATCATGCATCCTGAGGGCCTCGCGGGAGTAGCAGAGGACTGGACTTTGGTAAGTCAAATCTTCACTATTATATCTCCCACCCTACCTGCATGCCATCACAAACTCCTGCCCCTACCCTCACCCCCATCCCTCCAACACCTCAAATATACCCCACTATCACAACCCACCCATCCCAATACCAATCCCTGCATGCCACACCAATCCATGGACCCCCATCACAGACCTGCATGGACACCCATCACCACAGCATGCCCATTAGAGAGAATCACCTAGCCCACATAATCACCACTCACACAAGGCAAAGCTGACAGGGCAATCACAACCATACAGGGAAACACACCCATGCACAAAATGGCACACGCAGATACAATAACACTGCATTTACATACCCACAGGACCCCCACTCAATGTCACCGGAGATGAGGTGCCTCCAACATCCAGTCCCCCTCCAGAAGAGGCCCACAGTGATGACTGCAGCTCTGCACACCTGGATCAGGATGACCAACCTGGCCCATCAGGGACCTCTGGACAGTTGGTTACCCTGCCACAGTCCCAACCCACCACAGAGCCTCCCCCCTCAGGAAACAACAGCACAGCACCCACCCAACGGGCCCCTGCCACTGTCCCCAAGACACATCAATCAGCAGTGTGTCCACCACTACAGGGGCCCCAGCCAACCCCACAAACCAAAGAAAATCAGGGACCTGGGGTCAGTGGCAGTGGGCACACGGTTCAGGGGACAGAGGCGCAGGACAACAGGGAAGCTGGGAGGACTGCTGTGCGACAGGGGGAGGACAGGCCCAGGCAACCCACTCTTCACTAGCCACTCACCAACATCCTGGGAGCATACCACCATTCCCAGGAGACCATGGGCCAGATACTGGCCAAGTTGCAGGAGACCCAGCAGCTGAAGGAGGGGCAGTACCTGGGGATCAGGGAGGACCTCAAACACATCTACACCATCCTGGTCACCATTGCAAGGGTGATGGCTGACATGGCCAACACCATGAGGGAGGCAGTGGCACACCAACGGGCCCCTGACACTAGCCACACCGATGAGCAGCCCTCCACCTCCGCCGGCGCTAGTGGACAGGAGGCCCGCCACTGGAACAACAGGCCACCAGCACCACACCCCCTGCAGAAGGAGAATCACCCTGCAAATGGTCCCTGCGATCTAGGCAGAAGCCAGAGAACATTGCCAAGACCCCCACCAGGAAATAAGACTCTCCTGATTGTCACCCTTGTGTCCCACTCTGTCACTCCGTCCACCTTGAACTGCCATTACTCCCCTTCCTATGCCCCATTGGACAATGCACCTGTGATACCAAGAGACTGGACTCTATCCTGGACTTCCCTCCACCATCACCCCAGCCCATTGCACATCCCCCTCTACTTATTAGCACTTGAATAAACACCCTTGGAACAAATACACATCTGGAGTCTGTCAATTGATTGATATATGTATTAGTACAACTTTCTGAAAACATTGCAATTCATATGTACAGTAATTTATACATTGGTATGACCTGTAGTAGGCAGCAGTAAACATACCAGGAGCCAGAGAGGGCCACAGAGATCTGAAAATAGAGATGGCAAAGGGAACAGAAAGTGGCCATAGACATAGGGAAATCATGCTGCATTGTGCAATGTCCAACAGAAAACTGAAAAGTAAAGTGAAGTTACAGTGTCTTACCTGTGTGTCACTGGAAGTACTGCTGTATAATATTACTTCTGTTGTCCACATCTTCTTCCTCTGCCTCCTCTTGCTCACTGTCCACAGGCTCCACCACTGCCACAAGACCAAGTCCAGGCTCATCCTCCTGCAGAAAAGGCACCTGGCGTTTCAAGGCCAGGTGGTGCAACATGCAACGATGATCTGGCACACCTTCTTGGGTGGGTAGTACAGGGATCCACCTGTCAGATGGAGGCACCGGAACCTGGCCTTCAGGAGGCCGACGATTCTCTCAAAATCCTGCTTGTTTGCCAATGTGCCTCATTGTAACTTTCCTCTGCCCTTGTCCTGGCATTCCTCACTGGGGTCAGTAGCCATGAGAGGTTGGGGTAACCAGAGTCACCTGCAAACATCGAGGGACAACTGTTAGACACACACTAACCCTTAGGGATAACCCCATACCCAGACACCAACATATACAGGGTGGGAGCCTTGGGCTCACCTATTAGCCACACCTGGTGCCTCTGGAGTTGAGCCATCACATATGGGATGCTGCTATTCCTCAAGATAAAGGCGTCATGCACAGAGCCAGGATACTTAGCATTCATATGGGAGATGTACTGTTCAGCCAAACACGCCATCTGCACATTCATAGAGTGATAGCTTTTTCTATTCCTGAACACCTGTTCATTTCGCCGGGGGTGGGGGGACAAATGCTACATGTGTACCATCAATGGCACCAATGATGTTGGGGATATATCCCAGGGCATAAGTGTCAGCTTTCACTGTGGCCAAATCCTCCACCTGGGGGAATACGATGTAGCTGCGCATGTGTATCAGCAGGGCAGACAACACTCTGGTCAACACGTTTGAGAACATTGGCTGAGCCATCCCTGATGCCATGGCCACTGTTGTTTGGAAAGAACCACTTGCCAGGAAATGGAGCACTGACAGGACCTGCACTAGAGGGAGGATACCTTTGGGCTGGCGGATAGCTGACATCAGGTCTGGCTCCAATTGGGCACACAGTTCTTGGATTGCGGCCCGATCAAGTCTGTAGGTTAGGATAATGTGTCTGTCCTCCATTGTCGCAAGGTCCACCAGGGGTCTGTACACTGGAGGATGTCCCCATCTCATATTCATCCTCAGCGGTCAAAGTCTAGGGAGGAAAACGGTGAGCAGAGGGTCATATTCACACATCTATTGCAATGATGATGCATCTCTTCATTTACAGAACCAGTATGTGAATCCGAGAGTCAGCTGATGTGTCAATGTCTGCTGTGACGCAGTTAGGTGCCATGGCCTGTGCCTCCCTGAAATGGCGGCTGCCTGACCTGTGAGGAGGGACAAGTGGAAATGAGGTAATTCCGCTGGTGTTGTGTGCCATTGCGGTAGGAGGTCAAAGACCGCCGCACAACTTCACATTGGTTATCATAGGGCCATATGGGTTCCAGGAGCAAATGGCGATGTACGCTGGTGGTGACAGTACGCACCGCCGTGGACGTGACTGCCATTTTCTATCTATTCACTCACTTGCTACCTGACCTTCAACAGGAGAGGTCCTACACTGCAAGTGCTGCTGGGACCTGTGTCTGGAAGCGACAATGGCTCATGTGTCTGGGGAAAGGGCCCCTGCCTTCACTGCGGAGGAATTGGAGAGACTTGTAGATGGGGTCCTACCCCAGTACACTTTACTCTATGCTTCTCCAGACAAAGAGGTAAGTACATTGTGAGCATGATGCATGGGGCATGAATGTATAGAGTGCTGTGTGTGTAAGCCACATGTAGGGGGGGCTGAGGTGTCCTGGGCAGAGTGCTGCATGTATGGTGGTCAATGTATGTGTGTTAGTGGATGGGAAGGATATGATGGGCCATGAGTGTGACGGTCCAGACGGTATTACTAATCCCTTTTCTGCTGTATTTTTCCTGCAGGTCAGCGCCCATCAGAAAAAGGGTATTTGGCGTGCCATCGACAAGGAGGTGCGGACCCTGGGGGTCTTTGACAGGCAGAGCACCCACTGCTGCAAACGGTGGGAGGACCTACGCCGCTGGGCAAGAAAGCCGGCGGTGGCCCAGCTGGGTCCACCCTCCCAACGAGGAAGGGGTGCTCGTTATACCCCGACCCCCCTGATGTTCCGCATCCTGGCGGTGGCCTATAAGGAGTTGGATGGGCGCTTGAGGGCATCACAGCAGCCACAAGGGGGTGAGTACAAATTCAGATTCATGAGTTGGCGCGCATTAACGTTTTACCTGGGTGGGGGATGTGGACTGTGGGTGCCCCTAGGCCAGGGCGAACATGGCAGGGTAGGTACCTTGTTGGGCACGCTCTGAAGCACTCCAAACCCAATGGTGTTAGTGGGCATCTACTACTGGGCAGGGCCCTGTGGGTTTCAGGTGTGCAGCTGATGGTGTTATGCCATGTCCCCCATGGGCTGGTAACTAGCATTGTAACTGGTAGTGCATGGCCTATTGCATAGGGCAGCTCCCTGTGTGTTGTGTACGCCATCAGTAGTGGTGTTGCTGGCATTGACCAAGTGCATCCTCTGTCTCCCCCCCCCTTTTTGTTTTATCACCCTGTCCTTGGGTGCATTAGCACCATCTGGCAGAAGAGCAGAGGCACTGAGACACCAGTCAACGCACTTCAGCCCTCTGAGCCTGCAGGTGAAGGCTGCGTGGCTACCAGCACAACCGCAAGCACCGCCACCTGCAATGCGGCCATCACCCCCACCTGCCCCACCGCTGCAAGCAGCGCCGCAAGCACTGCTACCTGCACCGCTGCAAGCACCGCCGCAAGCACCGCCGCAAGCACGGCCACCTGCACCGCCACCTGCACCACCTCAAGCACCACTACTGTCAGCAGCCCCAGTGGGCAGCCGTCCGAGGTTGCAGGGGAAGGGCTAGAGCCTCCCCCCACCGCTGGCAGCACCGGCACCGCCGCAAGCACCGCCGCCTGCACCGCTGACAATAGCACCACTGGCAGCAGCAACAGCCTCAGTGTGCAGCCGTCCGAGGCTGCAGGAGGAGGGCTAGAGCCTTCCCCCACCACTGCCAGCACCCCCACCACCACCTGCACTACCACCACTATGCAGCCATGGCCGGCGGATGGACTGCAGCCCTGCCTCCATGGACTATCATGCATCCTGACCACTGCAAATCTCGTGGCTCTGACACCCAGTTGAGGGACTGTGACCTGGCACCCCCCAATTGCTGCATCACTGGGCACCAAGCCCCCTCCAGAACCAGTGGAGAAAGGCATCCACTCACCCTATTCTTGGCAGGATGAAGCACACTGGGCACAAAGCCCCCTCCAGAACCAGTGGAGAAAGGCATCCACTCACCCTATCCTTGGCAGGATGAAGCACACTGGGCAAAAAGGCCCCTCCAGAACCAGTGGAGAAAGGCATTCACTCACCCTATCCTTGGCAGGATGAAGTACACTGGGCACCAAGCCCCCTCCAGAACCAGTGGAGAAAGGCATCCACTCACCCTATCCTTGGCAGGATGAAGCACACTGGGCACCAAGCCCCCTCCAGAACCAGTGGAGAAAGGCATCCACTCACCCTATCCTTGGCAAGATGAAGCACACTGGGCACCAAGCCCCTTCCAGAACCAGTGGAGAAAGGCATCCACTCACCCTATCCCTGGCAGGATGAAGCACACTGGGCACAAAGGCCCCTCCAGAACCAGTGGAAGAAGCCATCCACTTGAGAGACTGTAACCTTGCATTCCCTAGGACCAAGCAGTGGGCAAACCACCCACTGGAGAGACTTGAGAGACTGTGGCCTTGCACTCCCTAGGACCAGCCCCCTCCAGAACCAGTAGAGAAAGGCATCCACTCACCCTATCCTTGGCAGGATGAAGCATACTGGGCACAACGCCCCCTCCAGAACCAGTGGAGAATGGCATCCACTCACCCTAACCTTGGCAGGATGAAGCACACTGGGCACAAAGGCCCCTACAGAACCAGTGGAAGAAGCCATCCACTTGAGAGACTGTAACCTTGCACTCCCTAGGACCAGGCAGTGGGCAACCCACCAACTGGAGAGATTTGAGAGACTGTGGCTTTGCACTCCCCAGGAGCAGGCAGTGGGCAAACCACCCACTTGAGACACTCTGGCCTTGCACTCCCCAGGACTAGGCAGTGGGCAACCCACCCACTGGAGAGACTTGAGAGACTGTGGCTTTGCACTCCCCAGGACATCGCTGTGGGCATGGAGCCCCCTCCAGGAGCAGTGGCGTAGTACCATCTTCCGGCTGAGGTGCCCCCCCTTCTCCGTCCCCCTGAGGTGCCTGTGTGTTTTCAACCCGATGCCCCTGCAGTGTTCTCTCCGTTTTGAGGCAGGAGTCAAGTGTGGGCTTGGCCTATGTGTTTTGGCCCAGTGGGCCACAGACTATTTTTGTATGGACATTGTCCCTAATTTTTTATATATTGTATATATTGTACATACTGTTTATTTATTTATGAACGTATTTCTCTTCAATTCTAATATTACACTAATTTGACACAATTCCTTTTGTCCTTGCGTTCTTCCAGAGGGTTACGGGGTGTATATGTAATGTTGTTGCATGTGCTTGTGTGTATGGTATTGGGGGTGAGGGTGGGGGTGGGGATGTTGCGTGTTGCGTGTGTGTGTCACTCTCTTTTTCCTTCCCCCCTCCCCTGTGTGCTAGGTGCTGTACTCACCATGGTTGTTGTTGCCGCTGTTGGTACTCCTGATGTATGAGAAGATACACCAGCATGGGCAGGACCTGCAGCTCGGGCTCCATGGCTTCCTTGTTCTTCCTTGAGTATCGAGAGGTAAGTGATTTACCTTCCAACTACTGTTTCTGCCGTGCTTTTGATGGCGTTGGTTCCGCCCCGGAATAGCTGGCGGATGGGCAGGTTGTAATGGGGTGGGTGGTACATTGTCTTCCGTCTGGCTGTTGGGGGTTTCTGCCGTGGTGTTTGTTGCTACCGCCGTGGCGGTCAGAGTGTTAAAGTGGCTGTATGTGTTGGTGGTTTCCGCCGTGGTCATGATTCCATTTTTTTTACCACCTGCCTGTTGACAGTATTACTGCCGCTTTAACACCGACCGCCAGGGTTGTAATGAGGGCCTGAGTATTTGAGGTATGCAATTTCACAGGGTGGTGTGAAACTAAAGAGGGACCTTGTTCAAACAATTAGGTTAATGCCTAGGCCAACTGAAAAGCATGTTTAATACCCTTCATGAGCCTTTTGGAGTATTACTCTAAATTAGTGTAAAACGTTGCAGATAACAGTCTTTGAAAGGATTTTTGGGAAAGGGAAGATCATTTACTTGGAGAAGAGAAAGATTTTCAAATGATCAAACAGAACATTTGCAGTGCTAAAATTGTGAAACCTTTTGATGGAAGGGAGAAGAGAATATTGATAGTGGATGCAAGAGCACCTGGTTTGGGAGATGTATCATCCCAAGAAAGCAAGGGAAAAGAGAGACCCAGTCCTTGGTCATTAGAAGACTCAACCCAGCTGAGCAGAAATATTCTGCACTCAAAAAAGAGGCATTAGTAGTGGCTTGGGCAACAGAATATATTTGCACCTGCTTGCAAGGAAGACAATTTGTCTTACGGAAAGACCTCAAACACTTACTGAGAGCTGAGGGGGGAGTTGGAAAGGTGGCCTCTGGCGGGGTCTGCTTGGTTAGCAAGATTTGCAGCAAGATTACAGGTTGAAAGAGGAAGAATTTGCATGTGTATTGTTTGCTGAGACTACTGTAGAATTGGGAGAACATGGATCTCAGGACTAGAGAGGGTGAGTGATCGGAAAGTGTGTTGCCCAGTGTGCAACATGTGATTGCACAATGCTGGATTGTTATCAGTCAGAAAGAATGAGAGGAAGTCTTGGGTAATGATCAGGGCTGGCTTTAGCACTGGTGGAGCCCTGTGCAGCAGTCTTTTTTTGGCTTCCCCCACCCCATGACCAACTCCTCAGAATCCCTCACAACCACCCTGCAAATGTTCCCCTCATCTCTCCATAGCCCCATGTCACTTACATTCATTTGTTTTAAAGCCCTTGTAAAGGTTGGCTTTACTAATCCACTCAGTTATTCACATAAAATATAGCTCTGTTCTTTGCAGCAGGAACGTTAATCCTCTACGCTACTTTATGCGGAGTCAAAGCTGCTGCTGGACAAAACTTCCTTCTCTCTCCCAAGCAGGAACATTAATCAGAAGAGGTATCTTGACATTTAAATTGTTTCCTGAAGGCTCAACGCACAAGGAACTTTTCAGCAGGTACTTTTAAATTGCAAGTTTTGCAAGTTATTACTAAACATACAGCCCCCCTGAGGTCAGAGCCCCTGAATCGAGGTCAGCACCCGGTGCAGCCACACCGTTCGCACTGCCCTAAAGCTGGCCCTGGTATTAATAACATACTCAGGAAAGTAGGAAAGTGGTAACTTGCAGCAATCAAAGATGGATGTAAGAGAGAAGGGATCTTGGAGTAGACAGAATTTCCAGAAACTAAAGTGATGAGTTGCATTTGAGTGGTGAAGAGAACATGGCCAAGAGGAGAGACAAATGTGTGCCTCCAGTTGACTAATGCCTATGATTCATAGGGATGACTCACAAAGGACATTTAGGAAGAGTTTCACAAAGAAGAGATTAAGAAAAACTGTTTGGTTGCCAGGGATGGATGAAGAAGTTTTTCATTTGGTTAAAAAGTGAGACCAATGCAGGGAAGTTAGAAAAGGCTGTGAATGAGTGGAGGCAGAATGCAGAGTAATGATAAGGCAGAAGGCACATGAAATGTTTGTTAAAATTGCATAGGCCCAATGAATTGTCTAAGGCCACTGGAAAGATTTACAGTGGTGTTTGTTTATACTTCTTCTAGGTGGGTGAAAGTAGAGTTTGTTTGCAGCATTATAACTCGGTCAACTATTGCTAACCTAAAGGAGATTTCCAGAAAGGAAGATTATCTGGGTTGTTTTGTAAAAGATAATGGCACAGTGAGGAACCTCTGTTGCCATGTCAGAAATTTTGAAAGGCTGTAGAGTGAAACATGTAAAAACTTCTTTACACACTCCACAATTGTACAAATTAATGGAAAGGGCATGCAGGTTAGTAAAAGGAACCTTCCAGATGGCCATAAGAAGAAAACAAAATGTAAGGGAGGATGTCAGTGTCGCACCACACCTAACTTGAATGCGCTTTTCAAAAGTAAAAGGAGGAGGGAGCGCAAGACTAAACTGGTACTTGATTGAGTGACAAAAAAGTGTTCTGAAATTAGAGGAAAAGAGGCAGAGACCTCTACTTGGTGGTTGTCTGAAGTAGATTAAGTTGAAGTGAAAGAAGGAAAGAGCGGAGAAGGACTGTCTACCATCTTCAAGGCTTAATGGGTGACATGAGATCTAGGGTTGAGGGTGGTGCTGGAAATTGTCGAGAAATTAAATAGAGGACAAGTGATTCTGTATAAGAGGGAATAGAGAAAATAAGTGTGTGAGGGATACCACTAACATGCAGAGGTGCTGTGGATTCTTGTACATTAATTATGATAAGTTGTACATGTTTGTGAGAAATTCCCTTAGGGAAGTGGAGATTAAATTTATAGAATCAGGGCAGTTTTTTCAATTTTTAAAGCTCCAATCGCCTGGACAGCTCAATATTTTTTTAATTAATTTTAATTTTTCATTTTTTACCTCACACTCCACATGCATTAATGAAGATATGGGTAAGAAAATAGATAAGTGTGTTGATAGAGGGAATTCTTCTAGTTCAATTGTCTGGCCTGGTGGTGTTAACATTTCCAAATGCCCTTGTGAGGGGGAGGACATATATAGTTATACTGACCTTCAGGATGACGATGACGTCACTTTTTGCATTCAGCCTATGGTGAAACATTAAACCTCGTGATTCTAGCCTTAAATCTAACTTTTGGATCTGATGTCCAAGAGGAAGGTTATCAAAATCTGCCTACTTTCACAGGAAGGGGAAGGGGATCCACAATTGATTTCACATTGATATCAAGAGACCTGGTTCAGTGTGCCCTTGGTTATGAGGTTCTCCCACTTACACTTAGGGACCATAACCCTGTTGTTTAAAATTCTGTCTTTACCAGGTGCCTAGTTCATTTGGAAATTCTACGCCATCAATAACTCACCCACCCAATAGGGGGTTCACTTGCAATGGGGTTCTATTGATTCAAAAATGTTTTGTGAAAACTTGGTTGTCAAAAGTCGTAAGGAAGTTTTGGGTTGCCTTTGAGTTTCAGAGGACCCAAGAAATATTTTGAACAGTTTTGATGGCCTACATAAAGCAATATCTGGTGGGCTAATTTCTTAAGAACACTTTAAAAGCCCGAGTGGGTAATCCATGGTTTTCTCATCAATGTACAGTAGCTTTGCAGTCACTTAAATCAATCACCAATTGTACTCCATGTAACACTGCAGATATGAGACTAGCAAGATATAAATGCAAACAGGCCCTTATACAAATGAAATTTAAAATTAGAGTAAAAGAACAGGAGGATTAAGGCAGCTCGATTTAAAGATTCTAAATTATTTTGGAGTGTAGTCAACAGCCCATTTTTCAAAGACAATTTGTCTGGAGAGATTATGTCACATCCCAGTACAAGACAGGGTCGACCAGTATACTGTAGTTGTTAATCCCGAGACTAAGGAAGGAATGACCGGAAATGAAGGAGGGTTTGAGTTCGAGGATGGTTGGGTGGCTGACTTGATAGATTTAGTGTCAGTTTCTGACTCCGTAAAGAGTGTCTCTAATGGTAAAGCTCCCGGCCCGATGAGGTCCCAGTTGATTTGTACAAATCAAATGTAGATCTCTGGGCCCCTTTGGTTACAAATATTTTAAGGGCAGCATCAAAAGTGGTCTGATTCCATCTTGGAAGGAATCAATAATTGTCCCTATCTATAAGAAAGGTGATAAGAACTTGCCCACATGTTATCGCCCAATCTCATTTATTGACACAACGCTGAAGTTATTGGGCTGGGTAATTTTGGGGAAATTAGAGTCATGGGTGGAGAAAACTTCATTCTTTAGTCCAGTATTATATGGTTTCCGATCACGTTTAGGAACTGTGAAGTAGGCACTAAACCTTACTTTTATTTTTGGTAAATATGTGACAGCTAGGAGAGTTGTACTTCACATGGGAGTCATGGACCTCTCCAGTGCCTTCAATTTGGTAGACAGGGACATATTGTGGGGTTTGATGGAGCAGGCAGATATAGTTACCCCATTATTAAACATTTTAAGGCAGCTGCATCAGGATTCTTCCACCAGAGTGCATTATACAGGGAGTGCAGAATTATTAGGCAAATGAGTATTTTGACCACATCATCCTCTTTATGCATGTTGTCTTACTCCAAGCTGTATAGGCTCGAAAGCCTACTACCAATTAAGCATATTAGGTGATGTGCATCTCTGTAATGAGAAGGGGTGTGGTCTAATGACATCAACACCCTATATCAGGTGTGCATAATTATTAGGCAACTTCCTTTCCTTTGGCAAAATGGGTCAAAAGAAGGACTTGACAGGCTCAGAAAAGTCAAAAATAGTGAGATATCTTGCAGAGGGATGCAGCACTCTTAAAATTGCAAAGCTTCTGAAGCGTGATCATCGAACAATCAAGCGTTTCATTCAAAATAGTCAACAGGGTCGCAAGAAGCGTGTGGAAAAACCGAGGCGCAAAATAACTGCCCATGAACTGAGAAAAGTCAAGCGTGCAGCTGCCACGATGCCACTTGCCACCAGTTTGGCCATATTTCAGAGCTGCAACATCACTGGAGTGCCCAAAAGCACAAGGTGTGCAATACTCAGAGACATGGCCAAGGTAAGAAAGGCTGAAAGACGACCACCACTGAACAAAACACACAAGCTGAAACGTCAAGACTGGGCCAAGAAATATCTCAAGACTGATTTTTCTTAGGTTTTATGGACTGATGAAATGAGAGTGAGTCTTGATGGGCCAGATGGATGGGCCCGTGGCTGGATTGGTAAAGGGCAGAGAGCTCCAGTCCGACTCAGACGCCAGCAAGGTGGAGGTGGAGTACTGGTTTGGGCTGGTATCATCAAAGATGAGCTTGTGGAGCCTTTTCGGGTTGAGGATGGAGTCAAGCTCAACTCCCAGTCCTACTGCCAGTTCCTGGAAGACACCTTCTTCAAGCAGTGGTACAGGAAGAAGTCTGCATCCTTCAAGAAAAACACGATTTTCATGAAGGACAATGCTCCATCACACGCGTCCAAGTACTCCACAGCGTGGCTGGCAAGAAAGGGTATACAAGAAGGAAATCTAATGACATGGCCTCCTTGTTCACCTGATCTGAACCCCATTGAGAACCTGTGGTCCATCATCAAATTTACAAGGAGGGAAAACAGTACACCTCTCTGAACAGTGTCTGGGAGGCTGTGGTTGCTGCTGCACGCAATGTTGATGGTGAACAGATCAAAACACTGACAGAATCCATGGATGGCAGGCTTTTGAGTGTCCTTGCAAAGAAAGGTGGCTATATTGGTCACTGATTTGTTTTTGTTTTGTTTTTGAATGTCAGAAATGTATATTTGTGAATGTTGAGATGTTATATTGGTTTCACTGGTAATAATAAATAATTGAAATGGGTATATATTTGTTTTTTGTTAAGTTGCCTAATAATTATGCACAGTAATAGTCACCTGCACACACAGATATCCCCCTAACATAGCTAAAACTAAAAACAAACTAAAAACTACTTCCAAAAATATTCAGCTTTGATATTAATGTGTTTTTTGGGTTCATTGAGAACATGGTTGTTGTTCAATAATAAAATTAATCCTCAAAAATACAACTTGCCTAATAATTCTGCACTCCCTGTACAGGTAATGGGGATTGTGCACCTCCTATTAGGGTGGTAAGGGGAGTCAGGTAGGGATGTATATTGGCCCCCTTCCTTTTATTATTTTACATTAATTGCCTGGATTAACCTTCAAGTATGTGCAGTGAGGATGTTGCCAGAATTGAAAATCAGCCAGTTTCAGTACTCATACACGCTTACGAAGCAGTCCTTTTTGGAGCGTACTGCGAAGGTCTCCAAAAACGTTTGGATGGTTTTAATGATTTTATTTTGGGGCTCAAGCTTAAGGTTAATCATGAAAAATCTTTTATAATGACATGTGGTCCAAACAATCTGAAATCTAAGACTTTTTATATGGGAAGGAGACTTGAGGCTACATCGACCTTAAATTATTCAGGCATTTTATGTGAGTCAAATGGGACATGGACCAGGTTAAAAGCTCAGAGAGTGCAAAAAATGAGGGAAGTTGGAGAGGCTATATTTGGGTTCACGAAAAGACTAGGAAAAAAACCTGTGCAAGAGGTGGTACACCTTTATAAGAGTTGGGGCCAGATGTAGGAAGCTGTTTGCATGGTGCAAACTGCGCAAATCACAGTTTACGCCATCCAAACAGCCTTATGCGATGCTCATTCACAATTTGCGAGTCGGTACCGACTCGCAAATTGTGAATGCGACTCGCAAATAGGAAGGGGTGTTGCCTTCCTATTTGCGACTCGCATCGCAATGCAGAATTGCTTTGTGACCGCGAATGCGGTCGCAAAGCAATTCGCAGTTACTACCAGTGTCACACTGGTGGTAACTCATTCGCAAAAGGGAAGGGGTCCCCATGGGACCCCTTCCCCTTTGTGAATGTTGCCAAAAGGGTTTTTTCAGAGCAGGCAGTGGTCCAATGGACCACTGCCTACTCTGAAAAAACGAAACCAAATGGTTTCGTTTTTTTTCTTTTATTTTGCAGCTCGTTTTCCTTTAAGGAAAACGGGCTGCAAAATAAAAAACAAACTGCTTTATTTAAAAAGCAGTAACAGACATGGAGGTCTGCTGACTTCAGCAGGCCACCATTCCTGTGAGTGCAGGGACTCGCTATGGGGTCGCAAAATGCGACCCACCTCATTAATATTTATGAGGTGGGTCTTTGCGACCCCATAGCGAGTCGCAGACGGTGTCTGAGACACCGTTCTGCATCCGATATTGCGACTCGGAAATTGCGAGTCGCACCGACTCGCAATTTCCGAGTCGCAATATCGGAAATTCATACATCTGGCCCTAAGTGCCTAGCAGTAGGAACCTATGGAGCCAGAGTTTGGGGGTATAGAGCTGTGGGGAAACTCCTGGCCACTGAAAACTGTTTTTTGAGTAGACTGATAGCAATTCTTAGGGTAACTGCAAGGTTTAGTGTCCACACGAATTTAGGGATGGTTTTTATTGAAGACCATATAAAGCTGGCCTCCTACTTCTGTGGCTGAAAATATGGTGTACCCCTCAAGCCCACTTTTCAAGAAGAGTGCTGGCTGACTGCCTAAGATTAGATCATATGGAATAATTCCATGGAAGGCTTTTGTAAAACATACCTTTCATAATTTATATTGTAGATCCTTTTTTGTTAATCCTGAAAATATTCTTGCCATCTATGAAGCGAAGTTAATACAGCTTTATGGTTCAGCAATTGAAGAATCTAGGCTCAAGGAGGATTTAGCTATGGCCACAGTTATGAGATATATGCAGATTTGCACAACTTCTAAATTGGAGCCATACCTGTCATGGATAGTGAAACCAGAATACAGATTTTATTTAACCAGGTTAAGGCTGAATATACTCCATTATTTAGTGGCTTTTCCTGTCTGTGGTACCTGGCTCGCATCTCTTCCTCCATGCTAATGTGATGAGCTAACTGAACAATCAACTTTGCACTTTATGCTATTTTGCACTTTGTATTCCTCTCCAAAGCTAAGATTTTTGCACTCCATTTTGTTGCACAAACAATTTACATCACATAAAGAGGGGCTGATTTATTTGCAGTCTATATATGCACCACAGTCCTTAGTTATATAATTGCTGCTATTACCATAAAAAAGGTTTATGCATTGTAATGTTAGAATATTGTTTTCTTCTCTTGGGAAGCGGGAGCCTCTGTTTTATAAAATTACTGATTTTGCTATTATAGGTGTATACATGAGTAATGTTATTTTAAGATGAATTATTGATAGATCTTTGTGTAAAGTTTTAATTAATGATTGTTTTTTAACTTTATATATGTGCTTTTATGACCAAGTAATTCTTGCAAATAAAGTTTGACTTGACTTGATGTGTTGTATGTTGATTTTGTTAGCCTCGATTGTGGTGCAGGTAAAAGATTGGCGCTACTCCTGCATAATACATCAATAGCGTAAAAAAAAAAAAAAACGCTTTTGTCCCCTACCCTGCGCCATGGTGCGCTGTAGTTTAAATACGGTGCACACATGGTGGCTGAAAGGGGGTGCTAAGGGGCGCAATTAAAGTAGCACTACCCTGGGTGCAGTACCACTTTCGTTAAATCTGCCCCTTATTTCCTTTAAGTCACAGACTCAGAGATAATCATTTACCTCCTTGTAGCCTCTTTCTACTTTACCATTTGTGGAGTTTTTCAAGCAAAATGTTTACTTTCCTGGCTACTTGCGATCTGCACGTTTAATGTTTAGGAACTGTATAAATGGGTTTCAATTCCATGCCTTGAAATCATACTAAATTAGCTAAAACCATCATAACTGCAGAGACTGAGACTCATATGTGAGAGTGACTGTGGACATGCAAACATTTTCATGTTTCAGAAACTCCGAACTAGTTCTACAAAAACAGGGGCTCTGTGTGTGCACACTTTTGTAAACAACCGGATAGGGAAAATTGCATTTGCTCCAGTGTAAAATATGAAGCAACTGTTGTTAAAATAATAAGAAGCGAGTAAAATAAATCCCCCAACTTTCAAATGGATCGGTTGTGAGGCAAAATTATTTTCTGTTTTGAGGGCTTTAGTAGCAAAGTAGAGTACAATAGTCTTGCTTTTTTCTAGAGGGTTATTCAGGGATTGAAAATACTTTGTTAAAATGGCTTTGACTCACTAGAAATCATATACAAGCAAGGCGTATACTGCATACGGTTTCATAATTAATTTTCTCAATGCCCTGGTGCAAAAATGTTTTTAGTGAAAAAGACTGTATCGATTCTGTTACTCCTGACTGTTGAACTCTTAGGCTCAGATTTCCTAAAAATTTGCAACGGGTTTGTGGTATATTTGTAATGCAAACCAACGCAAAGCATGGTGAGAAATACCTCGGCATGCAAATTATGATTTGTTTTGGAAAACTGTCTAAAGTAATGCAAGGTAACACTATCAGCTGCTTTGCACTACTTTGCACCAAGGGTCGTTCCATGGGTGGTAAAATGGATGTTCCCATGGTATCAATTCCTATCTGCTAATATTTGTAGACAGGAATTTTCACCAACAAAAAGTACGCCTCCTAGGGGCAGACCTAATAGTGTAACAACTTTTAAAACCCCACATTCTTCCAACTTTGCATCTGCGCTATACTGCACAGCACAGATACAAAGTGGGAAAAGTAATAAAGCATAGTTTTTGTACCGGAAGCTTCCGAAGCGTCCCTTGCCAGTGCAAAACCTAAATCTGATAGAACCCATACACCTTTGCACTGTGTAGTGTAAACAGTGGTGCTGGAATAAATTTCAGTTTGGGGGTGCAGCCGTCAGTGATACATCACTGAAGTCATAGAGATTGTGAAAAATCCATATGTGACACAAAGAACAAGTGTAGCAAATGAGCCAAGTCCATTCAGCAGGACATTGGTGACAGTGTATTATGTGGCCAGTGATGCATTTTGGACCACTCTGTTGAAAATACATTGCTAAAGCATGATGTGGTAGCACACTGTCATTTACAGACAGCACATTTCACAGTGAAATGGCCACTAGATTTGCAAAGATATGCAGAATACTGATAAAACTATATAGCACTATATAGCGCACCAGTGCTTAATTTGTAAAATAATTAATTTCAGTGTCCAAAGCTCTGCTCAAATGCACAGGCCAGTGCTATTAAACGTCGGTGCACTGAATGTTAGCCTTGAATCCACATTAGGCCTCTTTAATCCACCCCCAATAACCTCTGACCCTTTATCTCACTACTCCCTTTTTAACAGTTTATCCGTTTTTTTCTCTCTTTCATTCCCTTTTGTGTCTTTTTTCCTCGCTGTCAAAGTCTGATGAGAAAAATAAGTGCCTGTCCCCAAAAATGAGTGCCGGTGGACCTCACCAGCAAGCACGGGCTCAAATTAAGCACACAAACAATAATATGTGGAAATTGGATATTAGCAAATATTTATCATTTGTGAATCACCAAGAAAATAGTCTTGATTTGTTTTGATCCAATCAAAATCTTTGTTTCAATCACACATCAGACATTCTTTCTACAGCTTTTCCTTTTTTTATCTTTATTGCTTCTTACATCATGGTTATGTTGGGTTGCTGCAGCAAGGTTGTGTACGTAGGTACAAGGCAGCCTAAAGTGCACCAGTGCATACAGAAAGGAAAACAGTGCCATATCTCAATAGATAAGGTGTTGTTCTGTTCTCTCCCTTTCACACAATGCAGTTCAGAACTTTAGTTACTGCAATGCATGAATTGTTAGTAAATCTGTCCTTTATTATGTACACAGTCACTAATCAATTCAAGCAATCTTTATTTGGTTTGTAGAAAACCATAAAAAATTCAACAAATCCACACAATACAGTTTGCAAGAATAATAGGATAAAATGTTTAAAATGGTTCATGACAATATATTAAAAGAAAATCCTTCATAAGATGCATTGTCTTAAAGTACCAGCCGTACGAGTATTAGCTTACTTATAACTGCTCTCTACATCAATTTGGAGGCTGCTCCGATCCATGTTTGATTAGCAACCATCCTTCGTTTTCCTAGAATATGTAGCTGATTTTAGAAAAGAGTATATTCTGAAACATACTTCTCGGGTTCCTAAAGCCTGTAGGAAAAATATGGCATCATTACATTTCTCAATAGCTGAATACTTCAAAATTGGCTTAAGAAATTGAATAAAATACTCCTATAAAGTTGAAAAAAAAATAGAAAGTGCAACAGAGACTGAGAAGAAAAAGCATCACAGTTACAGGCACCCAACTAGAATTTCCATTGAAAAACATAGGGCCTGATTCTAACTTTGGAGGACGGTGTTAAACCGTCCCAAAAGTGGCAGATATACCACCTACCGTATTACGAGTCCATTATATCCTATGGAACTCGTAATACGGTAGGTGGTATATCCGCCACTTTTGGGACGGTTTAACACCGTCCTCCAAAGTTAGAATCAGGCCCATAATCTTGGAAATTTAGTAATCTCCACACCGTGCCTGCCCTGAAGCGGAAAAGCTGTCATCTCTCTTATTGAGACAGATCTAGAGTTAAATAGAATGCAAGACCTGGCTAACATAGCCGTAGCTAACATAATAAATTAATCCTGCACAGAACGCTTAGCACATTCTAGATCATGTCGCTGATTTAAACTAAAGGTGCTGAAGCTGCTCTTCACTAATAACTTATCAGACTTAGCTTCACTATGTGGATCATGAAAACGTTGGAAATACTTGGTTCACTAAAGGATCTACACACGTAGTTGAGCCAGGACCCCTTTCCAGTTGCTAAGAGTCAAGGATAACATACCTATTGAAGCTAGCCTTGGATTTGTTCCAATCACTGACCCATATTAGGAGTGGCGTCAACCTGATACTTTTGGAAAAAGTTGCCTACAAACACAAATTTCTTTGGTTTGCAAAACCGAAGGATTCTTTCTATCCCCAAATCCCAGCTCCATACATTGCCACTGGGATGCATTGCTGATTATACATTTTTTTTAAAGGGGACAGAGGGCCCTTAAAAGATGGATGAATACATTTCAAAATGGCCCTGGCAGTCCTACTCAACTTCACATGCAAAATATTGAGTTGAGGCTGCCAATAACCACCTTAATTAAAAGTAACCCCGCAATAGGTAAAATTACTCACATTGCTCATAGACTTATCTCTGACTGCCAAACTCACCATACTTTTCTTCCCAGGCTCACATACCATAATATGGGATTTCCCAAACTTTGTCACTAGGTCTAGGCTACCCATAAGGGTAACAGACGCTTCCACTAAGCTCCTTAGGGCCCTGTGGGTCCTATCCATCAAATCAACATCATCGACGTACAGTAGTGCTGGGACCATAGTATTACCAATTTTTGTAACATCAACAGTAACAGCTTCCAAGTGGGAGCATAAACCATTGACATATAGGGTAAACAGGTGGGGTACCAAACTTCATCCCTGCCTCACCCCTCGGGGTAAGAAAAAAGTATTGGAGGTTATTCCGGCTTAGCCATAATGCACCTTTGCTGATAGGGTTTTCATGCAAATTGTAAAGAAAATTTATAAGAATACCTTCCACGTCACTATGTCCAGCAACTTTAACCAATGCTTGGCCCTGTTAACGGAATCAAAGCCTGTGGACAAATTCATAAATGCTAGATACATTAGACATTGTTTTGCAAATGTGTATGTATCCAATATTAGATGTAAATTCAAACACCTAGCCGTGGGCTTAAAGCATATTGAAAAGGTGATAGAATGTTATTATGATTGGTCCAAATTCTTACCTGTTGGAATATTACTCTTCTAATAATTTTGATTGAACTACCTATAAGAGATATATGGCGATAGTATTTTGGCTGATTAAGGTCACCTTTCTTAAAAATAGGAACGATGATCAATAACGACCAAGACCTCGGAATTGTGAGACAAAATGAATTATTAAATAAATTAGCAAGCGAGGGGCGCTAAAGGGCAAAGTAACTTTCAAGAGTTCCTTTATAACCCCGTCTGGGCCCAGGGCCTCCTCCCTCAACTTTTCTTTATTGCATTCTCACCCTCACTTAAGTAAGTGAAGTAAGAAAGTAAAATTGTATACAGCACGCAAATGCCAAGGCGATTTGGCGCTAACATTAGTGCTGCATGAACACGCCTGCAGTTAAGCTCCAGGGGTGTACAATTACATAATCTAATCCTCAAAAGCTCTAATAGCAGTTTATCCTCCTCTACTTGATGAAGAGAGCTAAAATTAGTAACCCAAACCGGGCTGTAATACAACACATTAGTAGCGGTTTTGGCAGGGCATCTCTAGTTGGACCTTACTGACAGTATCTCGAAATACTTTGCTGCAATTACCCATTGCGCGTTGCGCTAACTGCTACCAATCTTTGCTTACTAAAAACTTTTTCCTACTACTGATTGTATTCTTGTAGCCTTTCCTTGCCTCCAAAACGTCCTTAGGATCCCTTGGGTCACTCATTAAAGCCATTTTAAATGGCGGTTAGCCGTTGAGCATGCTGCATCAAGTTTCTAGATCTGTCTTGCATGCTTCCTTAAAAACATTTTGAGGCCTATACATAAAGAATTGTAGTGAGCACCCAATGTTTCCTTGCTCCCTTCAGTTAACCAACCTCCCAAAAAAGGCAACATTGTTTTCAATAGTAGGCTAAGTGTACTAGTATGCTGGAAAATCTCAATAGTTGCTTCCAGGGGGATAAACTTGCACACTAGGAAGTGCCCAACTACCACTAATGCATTGTGGTCGCCCACTGAGTCTCAATTATGGTACTCCTAGAGAACCAGGGAAGGAAATCTCTAGGCACAAAGATGTAGTCAATAGTCAAAACCCTTCCATTCCCTCTATATGACGGTAAAATGTTATCATCATCCTTAAAATATGTGACCAAATCTACTAGATCTTTCTCTGACAGATAATAACCCAGCTTAACCCCCTCCTTTCGCTAACATCCTCATGAATACAGGACCCTAAGCTCCCAAATCCTCAGTGCTAATAATGAATTTAGCATTATAATCTTCACTAATAATATACTTAATTTGTACTGAACCATCAATCCTGGTGAAAATCAAGCTGATTAAAAAATGAAATAATTCACTAAAATGAACACAAACAGTACTGGAAAAGTCATAATTATACAAATTAATCAGGGAGAAATTGAAGGGCCTCGAATTGTCCTTGATATGTAGAACCTGAAAGCAGCGCTGCCTGAGTCAATCACAGATACTTCTTTATTCAGATTAATCTGAAACCAAACTGCTAGACCTCCCCTTGCTCTCCCTCATATGGATGGCATAACAGGGCTGGAGTAACAGACAAAACCATCACATGTGAGTGAGTAAGTAGTCCATGTTTCCTGGTATGCAATAATATCATAACCAGCTATAAAATTGCGCTAATCTGGGTCGGATACTTTCCCATTTAAACCTGCAACATTCCAGCTCATAGGAGTAAATGTATGCCCCCTTCAGCCACCGCCTTCCTACCAGGGCCATGTCCTTCTAAATCAATAGTTCCTTTGCGGGTCCCCCTGAGCATAGGCAAAGAGGACCCCGTTGCTGTAGTGATGGGGTCACCTGGATGGACCTTCCAAAGAAAGGGGACCACCTTCATTAGGCTTAACCCCCTGCTGGGTCAAAGGTTGAGATGCATACGATTGAGTTTTGTAGAAAAAGCCAACTGGTACCACTGAAGTGGGACTCCTCTAACGGCCTCTACTCAGGTCACCAAACAACAGTCTCTGCACCAATAAGAGATATCTGAAACTAACAACAACACAGTCTCCGCTGATTTGAACGGGCCACAGCCAATCCAACATAGCCTCCTGGTCAACAGAATTACATTAGCTAGGTGGAACGGAAAACCCCTATGCCAAACAAACCAGCCCAGGACTTTGTTGTATAGATCCTCTCATGATTCTACCTGGTTTCTCCTCAAGGGTGGAACTCCTACTATTACAGACACATGCGGACAGGATGCAAGCAGGAGATCAATGCGGGCTTAGCTTGGGGTACATGTCCTCTTTTCCTCTAGGCCACCCATATCCTTTTGTTTTGGTAAACTACACTTCACTGCAGTCCCTTGCTGATCCCTAGTTTGACATTTTTCTACTGCTGTATTTGAAATGGGACCACACCTCTGTGGTACCCTATAAGGCACATTGGTGGACACCTGATTACCCCCTGCCTCACCCTTTTGTGTCATACTTTCCTTATCGGGGTGGGTTACTGATAGTGCACATATATGGGATTCCAGGTTCTAGGTCCCAAGAGAGGGGTCTTCAAGACAGCAGAAGAGTGAGGTGAGATTCTAGGGGCTTATTTACAAGCCCTTTGCTCCGCCTGTGTGTCACTTTTCACCATCATGCAAGGGTGCTTATGTCTGCGCAAGGCAGCCCATTGTACACCAGAGCAGGGAAAGAGGAAAGAAATGCACCTTATCTTGTAGATACTGCACATTTCTGCCCTTTCCCTGTGGCACAGAGCAGCGCAGCAACCTAGACTAGTGCCAAAGTACATGGAGAGTCTTCTCTCCATAAGAGCAATCAAAGTACTGATGACTCCCACAACTCTTTCTAGCATTCTGTCTATGGAGGTACTTTTGGCTGCAAAGATAGGGACAGGTGACGCACATGTAATCTTCTTTTTCCCCATCTTAACTTTGGGGAAAAAGTGATTGAAAAGTCCACCAGCTCCCACGCTCTTCTTAGCTGTTAACAAAAACAGGTAAACTTAGGGCCAGATAAAAGATCTTGACCTTTTCCCGAAGGGAAAAGCCAAGGGAGGGGGTCTAGCTCAGCCTCTTCTGGGCTCTGACATATGCCTGGACGCGTCCCGCCTGCTTCCCATACCACGGGCAGAAAGCAGTCCTTTTCAGGTGCCCGACTGGCGCTGATTGCAACTCCCCTTCCTCCTCCTGCAGGGCTTTTTGGGGCCTGTAGTCCACCTCATGTGTCTCCCCTCTGAGCTCCTTTGAGCATTCCTAATCTATCCCTGTGGCAGTACGCAAAATGTCCCCTCCCCAAAAAATAATGAGGTGCTCATAAGATTCCACATCTATCATATATGCATAACCGTTAGACAGAATGAAGGCACCTGAATGGCTGGATAAGGGGCAGTTACCTCCATGCACAGCTAATTACCCCACATATTTTATCACTCATTACATGTTCTATAACATCACTGCAACATTTAAAAGGACATTATTGATGACAAAACTGCGTATGGTTGGGGCACAAGTTATAGTTACTTTAGTACACGAGTTATACTTACTAGAGATAACTATAACTTGTAGAATTCAGGGTTTTTGTGAGTTTAAAATGTTACTATAACATCACTTTATTCTACACACACACAACATGACATACCTATAATTATGAGGACCGGTCATTGACCGTAATGAAGTGTGTATTTACTATTCTAACTCCGCATGCGATTTGATAGTAGGGAGGGTTATGAAGCAGAGGCAAATATTAGTTTTTTTGATACACTCGCTCGAAACTACTTAAACACACTACGGGTACCAGTCCTCATCACACACCGGTCCTCACAAGGATAGTGTTTGTCTTGAACTGACAGTGCGCACAAAGTAATTACTTTGGGTGCTTGGTCTCTGGTACAGTGGGCTATTTGAGACTTGAAATGTATTTTTTTGCTTTTGTTTAGCCATTGTATTATTTTATGTTGGCGAGGGCCTGGGCAGCACCCCCAGCAAATAACATTGTTTTTAAAGAATGACAAAAGAAAAAAAAGCATTGCAAAAGTCAAAAGCGAGGCAGTTAATAGCTAATACCCAACCTCTTTGCTTTGGCAAGGGTTGTTTAAAGTGTTATTTACCTCTACTTCATTTGCAGTCAAGTAGAACTAGCTCTTAAATGTCCCATACAGCAACATCCTTCCAGGGGTATTGTAGTATAAATACGAAACAATGGAAACAGGAATGAAGAGATAATTTATTGAATCAATCAGCACTGGAGGTCTTGCCAGCCAGCTGGTCCTCTCGGACGCTGCAAACACATATGTAAGGTTCCAAATAACATAAGGAAATAATTTATAACGGTTCAGAGGAAACTGTGACTGCATCCTGAAGAGTGATTTGTTGTTTCACGACTGAGTGACAGGTGAATGCCTTGAAACAAAAAGTGGGCAGTGCACAATATCCTATTTTGCCAGACAAAAAGCAGCAACGCGTCAGAACCAAGGGCTGGTCATTTTTGAAAAGTTAGTGGTTCTAGAGTTTAAATTGCAATAGAATCGAAAATACAAACTACGGGGGCAACCTGTTCTTTGCTGCCACACTTTGCAATACAGGGAAGCAAAAGCGAGCCATTGATGGTAAAAAGCCCAAGGATTTTCAGTGACCCGGGGAAACAGCTCTTTTATCCAGGGAGCGCTCTCCATGTTCCAACAAATAAGGCTAGAGGGGAGCACTACATGAAGGACTTCATGGAGCCCATGGGTGATCGTGGCTTATTTCAAGAACAGCTGTATCGGCCTAGCATACCACTTTGGGATCGGACATTTCCCTATAGTGCATGTTAAGACCTTTCAGGGCACTTACGTTTAGCTGTAATTACCTCAAAACCAAACTTAAATTCACATTATGTTGTGAGAGGGTATTAGAGTTGTTTTCCTTTTTTGACTTTAAATGCATAAGAGACTGGGTTTATGCTAACAAAATCTGTGTTTACACTGTCCTCCATCTTGAATCACTGTTGTAACAAAGCACGATAATTGGTATAACCATTTCTTGTTCTAAAAAAAGAAGTGCAAGTTTACTCTAATAAACAAAAAACGTTCCCAGAGAATTATCCCAGCATTGTGCTTAATCAAGGACAGTCTAACTGTCCCAGGCTGTGGGTATACAAGGTATCAACTAGTATGCTTGAATAAACAACTAAATCCCATGCAATACTAGTATGAGAGAATCCCCAAATGTATTCTGCAGTAAAATGTTTCCACTTGCTTGTTTCTTATTGTAGGATATTGTGAGAACCAGGAACTTGAGTAGAAATGTGTGAATGTCATTGTCTAAAGTCTTATAAAAGGATGTACAACTCTCTGTACCCCAGAAGCCCCTATTTCCCATTCTTAGAAGGCACATTTGTGGCAGATTTGATAACAAAACTTTACTAGGTTCTTTGTACTGATGACTTGTATGCTCTTGTGCTAATCTTACTGATGACATATTTAATGCATTTTGCCAAATAACCTCATATAAAATTTCACATTATAACTGGTGTCTGACATTCTTAATGGAATGTCTCAGCTTTGATCATTGAACTTGATCACAAATGTATTATTGACATGTACAAATGGGAAGCACCAAAGTCCGCATTAGATAATTTAAAATTTAAAATAGATTACCGCGCTGACAGATAAGGTAGCAGCGGGATGATGGTTCCAATTGGACAGCCGGGCCGGAGTTCAGCATCTCCGACCCAGCAGTCCACTGAAGACTGCCGGCGGTATCATGAGTCGAATTTCCGCCAGGGTTTCTGCGGCAGTAGCACTGCCACAAAAACCCTGGCGGAAAGGCTACCCATGACAAGAAATGTCTTTGCTGTCACTGCCAGATGACTCCCTCAACTCCCCCCTGCAAATTCAATACCCGTCCACCCCCCTTTCAATACCATCACCCTCCTCCCCAAACTCCCCTTCCAGAACGGCACCCCCTCCCGCCACTCCCCTTCCATACCAGCAACCCCCTCCTGCATACACACACACCCACACACACCCCGCATACACTCATTCACCAACACTTACATACATGCATTCATCACAAGCATACATACACACATTCACTCACACACATACACACACGCATTCAAACATGCATTAAAACACCCATTCACACATGCATACACACAAGCATTCAAACACGCATTCACTCATGCATTGAAATACTCATTCACACATGCATACACACACACATACACCCAAGCATTCAAACACGCATTCAATCACCCATTCACAGACGCATAAACACATACCACACACATACACACAAGCATACACACACGCATTCAAACACCCATTCACAGACGCATACACACACGCATACACACACACATACACACACCCACACGCACCCCTCATACACTCCTTCACCAAAACATAAATACACACATTCACTCAGACACATACATACACGCATTCACTCCCACACATACACAAATGCATTCAAACACACATTCAAACACCCATTCACACATGCATACACACACCCATTCACACACGCATTAACACACCCATTCACACATGCATACACACACGCATTCAAACACCCATTCACACACACACACTTCTGTAATCGTAATAAGATGGTGGTCGGTGCTGGCGCCCGTGGCTTCGTCTGAAGTCATAACGAGGGCCATAATCTTTATCTGCACGATTGTGCAAATTGAACTTAGTTGCTGTTCGTTCCTTGGTACATGGCGTAGTGTTGTGTGAGTTGTGAATGACGGAACTCTTTTGTCTCCAGAAAAGTGAAGGACTCCATTGGAATTATGACCGCCATGGTCATCTGCCACTTCTCCGATCAGACCGCCATGGCGGAGACGACCGCTGGGCTGGAGACTTGGGTCTCCAGCCCGGCGGCCGTCACAAGACCGCCGGCGGTATCATGACCCGGCTTACCACCATGGAGTTCATGGGGTTTGGAACCGCCATGAAATCCATGGCGGTAAGCACTATCAGTGCCAGGAAATTCCTTCCCTGGCACTGATAGGGGTCTCCGCCACCCTCCCCCCTCTCCCCCAAGTCCGTCCCCAACACCCCCCTCACCCCTGCCACCCCCCAAAGGTGGCAGGACCCCCCTCCCCACCCCTACCCCGACATCACAACACAGACACACACCCGACACGCATGCAGACACCACCAACACACATTCCCGCACACACACGAACAAACATGCCAACAGACACACACACAGTCACACACGCATTCAGACATACACGCACACATCCATACAGACATACATACAGACAGACAGGCACACATTTCCATTCACACTACACCCCTGCATGCATACACGCACTCACACACCCCCTCTATATACTCACACGCACACCCCCATGCACCCACACATCACACAACACCCCTCCACCCCCCTCCCCTAACGGACGATCAACTTACCTTGTCCGTTGATCTTCCGGGAGGGGACGGGATCCATGGGGGCTGTTCCGCGGGCACCACACCGTCAACAGAACACCGCCACGCCGAATCACAGAACGTGATTCAGTGGGCGGTGTTCTGTTGACGTAGCGGTGGAGGTGGAGCAACCTCCACTTCCCCGTCGCCCGCCAGTATGGCTGCTGGCGGCTCTCCGTCCGGAAAAGGATGGAGGGCTGCCAGCAGTCATAATACGCCGAGCGGAAAACCGCCACCACTGGGGGTCTTCAGCACGGCGGTCCCTCGGCGGTCTTGTGAAAAGACCGCCGAGGTTGAAATGACCCCCATAATGAGCTATCTCTATTGCCACAACAGATGTCTTTAAAAAATCAAGTATATACATCGGCTGCATCAACGCCATTGAAAAGTCAAGGTTTATTTGTAGCAGCAATGAAACACAAGAAGACAAAAGTGAAAATGCCCATTAATGTGCTTCAAAGTACGCTGTCAAGTGCCTGTTTACTCAGTTTCAGTACAGCTGCTAATATGGGACTGATCTCAGTGAACTACAACATGAATGCTCGCCACAAAATAGTAAGTCAGTTCCCTTTGTTGTTTCTTAGGTTCGGCAAACCTAATACTATGAAAGTGAAACCTCATATCAATAAGGACGTTTGTCCTCTTGCTCAAAGACATAGACAAATTGCACTTCATTTACAAGACGCTGTTGAAAATGAACTCAAATCATTACTTAAACATGATATCTTGGAGTGTTCTATAGGTTCAACGCCATGGGCTTCTCCCATAATGGTAGTACCCAAAAAGGACAGTGAAGGAGCTGTATGCGTCGGTATGGATATGCATCAAGCGAACAAGGTGATTGAAAGAGAATGACATCTAGAAGCGCACATTGCTGACATGATACCACAATTGAATGGTGTGAAGGTCTTCTCTTGCCTTAATTTAAACAAAGGATATCAACAGTTGGAACTCGAGAAAAACTGCAGGTACAATACAACCGTTTTTACACATATTGGTCTGTTTCAATATGAAAGACTAAGGGCCTGGCTTTGAGTTTGTCAGACAGGGTTACTCCATCACAAATGTGACGATATCCCGTCCGACGTATTACGACTCCATTACATCATATGGAAATCATAATACAGCGGATGGGATATCAGTCACATTGTGGCATTGTGACCTATCCACTAAACTCTAAATCAGGTCCTATGTTTCGGTGTGTCATCAGCTGCAGAAATTTTTCAAGATGCAATTTGACATATCATACAACCTGTCATGAATGCTTTCAACTATATTGAGGACAGTTTTCAGATCTACACAAAAAGAGCGCAATAAAACTCTCAAGCAAGTGTGTTGCCTACTTGTTGATGAAGGTTTAACTTTGAATGCTGAGAAATGTGAATTCAAGTTATTCGGCCATATCTTTTCTGAAGAGGGTATGTCACCCGAAAACCAGCTAATGTCCATGCGTTTCTCCAGTCCTCCACAGGAAGTTTCCATGTTATGTTCATTCCTTGGCATGGTCATTTACTGTTCCAGATACATATGAGACTTTGCCACTGTAAGTGCTCCATTGAGAAACTTGATGAAAAAGAATGCTTTATTTCATTGGTCACATGAATGCGAGCAAAGCGTTAAGAGATTCAAACAAGCGAGAACACTACTGAAATGGCATATTTTCATCCAAAGCTTCATACAGAAGTTGTTGTTGACTCTTGCCCAGTTGGATAAGGTACAATTCTTGCACAGCACAGTGGACACCCAAATGCTTGATGACATGACATATGCAAGCAAAAGTTTGTCCCAAACTTAACGTGCTGATTCACAACCTGAGAAAGAGAGTTTAGCACTGGTGTAGGCTTGCGAACATTTCCACGTGTTCTTATGTGGAAAGCCTTTTACGCTTGTGTCAGATCATCAAGCATTGTTGACCATCTTTGACAATCCAAAGGCCAAGATTCCTCCTCCCATTGAATGTTGGGGTCTATGGTTATTAGAATACAACTACACAATCATGCACCATCCAGGGAATGATTGAAAACCTGCAGACCTCTTCTCCAGAGTGCCTATTCAGTGTCATGGTACCCCTTTCAAGACTGTTGAAGCCTACATAAATTTAATTGTGAAATTAAACACACCAGTGGCCATTTCGCTGGATCAAATTGTCACTGTCACAAGTCAAGACAGTGACATGTGAACACTGAACAACATCATTACACATCGGTCTTGGAACCAGCACACTCAACCTCTTGCCAGAGACAATGAATATCAGAAATTTTAAAATGTCAAAGATGAACTGTCCATGACTCAAGAAGGCATTATCCTGAGGGGTTCAAGAATTGTTTTTCCGGAGTGTCTGCAACTACAGATATTTGAAGTGGCCCATAACAGACATTGTGGAATTGCTGCCACAAAACAAGCTGTCCAACACCAAGTCTGGTTTCCTCAGCTCAGTGAAAAAGTTGAAAGGGAGCTGAAGGCCTGTCATTTATGCAACTGCTGTCATCGCAAACCACTCAACGCACCTTAAGCATGTCAGAGTTGCCGAAGCATGTTTAGGAAAGAATTGCTGTTCGTTTTTCTGGTCCTCTTGACAATGGACATCACCTGATGGTAAATGTTGATGAATACTCCTGTTTTCCATTGAAAGAAGATCCCTCATCTATCACTGAAGAGAGAGTCATCAAAA
The DNA here is from genome assembly GCF_031143425.1 of Pleurodeles waltl. NCBI lineage: Eukaryota > Metazoa > Chordata > Amphibia > Caudata > Salamandridae > Pleurodeles > Pleurodeles waltl. Next base: position 239,245,494 of record NC_090436.1, read on the forward strand.
GATTAGACAGCATCTTTGTAACATGGAATGTTCCTGTGATTTTAAAATCTGGCAATGTCCCACCTTTCCATATTTGAGGCTTCAAAGATTTTCTCAGTCATCTTTAAGTGAAGCATCAGAAAAGTGCACCTTTTTGGCCACAGGCCAATGGCCTTGTTGAATGTTTCATGAGTACATTGAATAAAGCTATTCAGCATGCTGCATTAGAAAAGCTTGTCTATACCACTGTCCTAAACTCTACCCTGCAAGCTTACCGTTCAACACCTCAATCCACCACAAGTGAAAGCCCGGCAATTTTGATGTTCGGGAGAGCCAAGACAACAAAATTTCCAATATGTAGCTCACCACTCATCAGATGCCGACATCAGCTTAGAGCCTGGTTCTGAAATGACAGTAGAAAAACTCCTAACTGTTGTTGCTCCTGCTTCGCCGATGAACACTTCCATTGCCGGTTCCCAGTTTCCAAAGACACAATTGGGATGAAAATTCACAGCACCACTTGTCTCATCGAAGAACTATGATTGTATATGTATTTGTAAAAAAATTGAATCTTTTTTATTTAACAGAGGAGGAGATGTAATGTGAGTGAGAATGACAGAACTCTTTTGACTCCTGATTGACTCCATAGAACTGTGACATAAGTGTTAAAGTTTGGTGAAGTGAATGCAGGTTTAGAATGTACAGTTCTCGGTTCCACATAGACTAATACATTTGTGTGATATATAGCTCTGTGTGTGGCATAGTCATTGGCAGGCATCCCGGCTGGGGAGGACACTATACATGGGAGTGAACACACTGAATACAGTGACTTTCACGGGTTGAGGGTTCACTGAATGAAGTAGGTAGGATTCTTCCTTTTTTAGAGATTTCTGTGTAGTAGGAACAGGCAAATTGTGAAAGGTTTGTAAAAAAGTGGCTCAAAAATTTCTGCCAGTATTTGGGGGTTGTGTCATAAAAGTATCACACAGGGATGCTGTAGACACAGGCTGGTATTGGTGGACAGATAATGATGGAGAAAGTGAGTGATTGGAACGTAGAATGACTGAGAACTTGTCAGAATGGGAAATCCCTATTTAAAGAAGGAAAAGGACATAAATAAGGAGAAAAAGATCCCCCTGAAGGTACCCCAGCTAGGAAGATGGCAGCCAAGAAAGGGTTTCACACAATCAATGAATAAGTCAGCTTGCAGACCATGACTTGTTACCCGTGAGGGTATCCAAGTGTTGGCAGGGCCCAGCGTCTCAATTGGAGAGCCAGGTTTTCAGCGTCTTACGGATCCCATGTAGAGTATGGGATGTCCTGAGGTACAGGGGGAGACCATTTCAGGCTTTGGCTGCCAGATAGGAGAAGGAGTGTCCTTCTGCTCTGCTGCATAGTATGCAGGGGTATGGGCCAGTGTGAGGAAGGCTGAGGTGTCTGGTGGGTAGGTGGAATTTCAGGCGGTGGTTGATGTAGGCCGGTCCGGAGTAGTGCAGGGTTTTGAATGTGTGCATTTAGAAGCTTAAACTGGCATCTCTTCTGAGCTGGGAGCCAGTGGAGATTTTGAGGTGGGGGTGATGTGGGTGCACCGAGGGAGATCCAGGATGAGTCTTGCTGCAGTGTTCTGGATGGCCTGTAGTCTTTGAAGTAGGTGGGTCTCAATTCCCAAGTAGAGGTTGGTTAGGTAGTCCAGTTGACTGGTGATGAGGGCTTGGGTGATGGTGCATCTCACATTTTTGGGAAGACAGTTGAAAATATTATGTAACATGCATAGCATGAAGAAGCATTAGGATGACTTTGCGTTGAGTGGGTACCTCATGCTAAGCTTGCTGTCCAACATGATACAGATATTCCTGACATGCTCAGCTGGGGTTGGTATGGGCCCCAGTTCTGTGGGCCACCAGGAGGTGTCCCAGGGGAAGTTGTCACTGCTGAAGATCAAGACGTTTATCTTGTCTGGTTTGAACTTGAAGCAGTTATTCCTCATCCAACTGGAAACGCATTGGTGGACGGCAGCAGTAGAGTTTTCATAGGGGGAGAGGATGAGTTGTGTGTCATTGGAAAAGGATATAATGGTGACTCCATGGGATATGACTATGTTGGCAAGGAGGGACATGTAGATGTTGAAGAGGGTGGGGCTGAGTGATGACCCTTGAGGGACTCTGCAGATGTTTGGCTTTGTTTCAGAGGTGAAGGATGGAAGGTGGACTCATGTTCTGTCAGTGAGGGAGGAGGCGACCCATCTGAGGGCGGCTCCTTGGATGCCTATGTCGTGAAGTCTGGTGATGAGCATGTGGTGGGAAACAGTTGTTGAAGGCTGCTGAGCGATCGAGGAGGATATGTGCGACTGTCTCACCTTTGTCAAGGAGGACCAGGAGTTTGTGTATGGTCGCGGTCAGTGCTGCAGTTGCTGTGGATTCTGGATTGAGAGCTGTTCAAGAAGTGATTGCGGTCCAGGTAGATTGTGAGTTGTCAGTTAAGTGCTTTCTTGTATGACTTTGGCCGGAAAAGTGAGCGGGGAGACTGGTCTTTAGTTGCTGAGTTTGTTGGGATATACTGAAGGTTTCTTCAGCAGGGGTTTGATTTCTGCATGATTCCAGTCTTCTGGGAAGGTGGCATAATCCAGTGATGTGTTGTATTGGGTGGAATGCTTGAGACCAATCCTGGATGCTCCTAGGTTGAAGATGTGCTGGGGGCATGGGTTGGAAGGGGCCCCTGAGTGGATGGACTTCATGATGGTGATGGTGTCCTAAGTGATGAGGTGGTTTCAGGTGGTTAGCCTTGGGATGGTCATGTGTAGAGGTATGGCCATTGAAAAAGTCTTCAGGCTAGGGTTGGGGGTTGAAGTTTCTATAGATTTTTGTGATTTTGTTGCGAAAGAAATCTGCAAGGCTTTTGCATAGGTCCTGAGATGGGGCAATGTTGCTTGTCACCATTGTGGGGATTGTGAATTCTTGACTACTCAGAAGAGCTCCTTACTGTTCTTGGGGTTAGCTTCAATGTGTGATGCTAGGGTTTTTTTTGTCTCACGTAGTTGGTGGTTGTATAGGTTGAGTGCTGATTTGTAGCTGGTTCTGTCAGCTGGGTCTTTTTGTGAGCGCCACCTTCTCTTGAGGTACTTGCTGTGGCGCTTGGCTGCCCTGATGTCCTCTGTGTACCAGCTGGCTTGGTTGTTGGATCTTCTGGTCTCAGCAAGGTTTCATTACCTCTGCTGGTCCTTCCATTAAAGACAGACTGCATGTTTCAAATCTGTTAAATGCTTTGCAATGGTCAAGGGACATTGTTGTGGTGAAGTATGCAGCACACAATAGTGGCAGTGATTTTGTTATCATGGGCAACCGTTATGCAGATGAAATTGCCCAATATTACACTCTTGAGTCCAGCACCTTTCACCTGGATGAACCAGGCAATGCAGAGGGAGAGACTATTTTCAATATGCTACTGAATACTGTGCATACCTTCAATGAGCTGAGAGAACTGCAACATACAACCCCAGAAGTGGAAAAATCCAAATGGGAAAAGATGGGGTGTGTGAAGGGTGCCAGTGACATTTGGGTGTCTGGCGACAGGAAGACATTTCTCCTTGATTCCCTCCTGGCCACTATGATGTGGCACATGTACAGCCCAACACATGTGGGTAGAGACGGAAGGATTTAGGCTTTATCGGTTTAATCCCCTTGATGGCAGAAAGCTTGTGCCATTGTTTTTTTGTTTTGTTAGTAACATATTTTATTATCAGTTTTGTGTTATACATCAGAATGTAGCAGTGCTTTGCATACACCTCTAGTAACAAAACAGTTATGTAGGGCATATATAATGAGAACTGAAACTCCCCGTCCCACCCCCGCTTCAGTACATTTCTCATCATATAATTTTTCCCCTCCTTCCTGTGGAGGTCTAACATTGTAGGGTGATCTATTCCTGTACCCTTCTGTTTCCATGAACCCTTTTATGACTCTGTAGTGTCTTCCTGGCTCTCATCTCTCCTTCCTTTGCTGAAAGTATACTCTGGGGCCTAGGTTTACCCCCAGGTTCAGTTTTATGCCTATCCCATCTCCCCCCCCATATCTTCTTGTATTTATTTTCTTTGCCTCTATCTAGGTATATTTCCTTTTCAAGTATACACCATCTGTCCATGCCTTCCCAATATTTGTTATGACCTGGTGCCATCCCTGAACCCCACTGTCTGCCTTTGTCCCTTTTTGCGATCATAAAGCCTAGGTTAACCAATAGTTTTTGATACCTTGAGTGGTCGGTTTGGCCCCATACCCCCAAAAGTACTGTTTCCGGTTCCATTTTTATAATTTTCCCCATGGCGTTTTCCAGGGCCTTTCCTACATCCTTGCCAAAATCTGGCGATCTGAGGGCACCTCCATAGGGTGGGGTAGAATGTACCAGTGTTCCCGCAGCCTGGTAGACAGAATTGGTTGTCCTCCCTATTTTATAAAGCAAGGATCTTGTGTAGTATACCCTGTGCAGTATTTTAAGTTGTATTAGTTTGAGCGATACTGGAATGGCTACCTCGACTGGGAACCTAGCGTTTCTGCTCAATCGGCCTCCTCTAGCTCCTTACAGTATGCTTTCCACCTCTCCCATAAATTAGTTAGTGAGGGCTGTGTGTTTCTCATAATTGTGCCGTAGGTCAGTGATGTTAGTTTCTTTTGTATCTCACCCTCCAGGAGTCTTAATACCAATGGAGCATCTTCTTGTGTTTCCTCTTCTACGGGGATACTGTGTTTCAGGGCTGCCCGTAGCTGGGCATAGTGTAACCATTGTGCGTCTGATATTTGATATTCTGTTTTAAGGTGTGAAAAAGGTGCCACCCCATTTGCGTCCCATATGTCAACTAGGTGTGTTATCCTTATGACGTCCCAAACCCTATTTCCATTTAGGGTATTCATCTTAGGTAATCTCAAACCTTTCCACAGCGGTGTCCTTGGGGTCAGGCGTTCGGCCCATCCCATTTCCCTAGTGAGTCTTTTCCATATTTGTACGAGCGTCATGTTTGCTGGGCTAAACGCAGGATTCAGTTTACCCCCGGATAGCCAATGTAGATAACTGTTATTGTACATCGGTTCCCTGTCTCCTTGGAATGCTGGGTGTCCCATGGAGCGAAAGCCCATTGATTCACTATGCTTACTTGTGCCGACCCATAATACTTCCAAATGTTTGGCAGGGCTATACCGCCCCTCATATTTTGACCTTTGTACTGTGTATAATTTAATTCTGGGTTGCCCGCCGGAACATAAAAATGTACGTACCAGGTGGCCCACTTTATGGAAGAATGTGTCTGGGATGGGATGGGGGTGTTGAGCAGGATGTTTAGGAAGCGGGGTAGCGCCACCATCTTAAAAAGCGCAGCCCTTCCCATCAACAAAATCAGGAGGGATTGCCAATGTCTAACTTCTATTTAAAACCTTTTTAACAAAGGGGATAGATTTGCATCGTAGTGGAGGGAGGTTCGGCCTGAGACCCAAATACCAAGATATTTGAACTTCTCTAGTTCCACCCTAATTGGCAGTGTCATTGTTCGGTCAGACTCCCATGTATCCACCAGGAATATGAGTGATTTAACCCAATTTATTCCAAATCCTGATACCTCCCCAAAAACCTGAAAGATGTCTCCCAGGCGGCCCATTGAGGAAGGGGTCTGAGTTATGTAAAGCAAGATGTCATCTGCATACAATGAGATTCGTTCTTCCTTGCCACTGTTAGTGGGCCATCCTCTGATCAGTGGATCTATTCTTATCCAATTGGCCAAGCCTTCAATTACCAGTGCAAAAAGCATCAGCGACAAGGGGCATCCCTGTCTTGAACCCCTATGGAGGTTAAATTCTAGCGAGGTGTATCTATTTACTCACATTCTTGCGGTGCGGTTACTATATAGTAGCTCAATCCATCTCCGGAATTTCGGACCGAATCCCATTTTGGCCAGAGTGACGAACATTTATCTCCATTCCACAGAGTCAAATGCCTTATTGGCATCCAGGGAAAGTACGGCTCTCCCTTTGGCAGACTTTGTTATCAAAGCTAGATTATTATGGAACTGTCGGAAATTCAAGGCTGTTGAACGGCCGGGTGTGAACCCGGTTTGATCTGGGTGGACCAGGGTCATCATTACTTTCCTAAGTCTGATCGCCAATGCCTTTTCTAGTATTTTGGCATCAGCGTTATCGGGTGATATGAGTCTCCCCAATCCTTTGATTTATTTGGCTTGGGTAGAAGATTAATCGTCGCCATTCTCATATCATTAAGGAGTTCTCCAGTTTCAAAGGCTTGTAATAAGGCCGCATGCAGGTGTGGCATCAGCCCTTTTCCAAGCTTCTGCTAAAACTCGACGGAGAACCCGTTGGATCCTGTGGCTTTCCCCATCTGTAATTGCTCCATCGCTTCTGTCAGTTCTTCCTCTAACTCCGCGATTTGAAGTGGGGATAATTGCACCAGGGGACAGTCAGCTATGAAGCTATTTATTTCTACCTCTGGTATGGTTATGCAGGATTTGCAGTAATCTGCCATTTGAGCAGCCAATTGTTCCATAACTCCCTTGGGGTCCCTAATTATCACCCCTCGACCTGTCTGAATTTCTCTAATGAGGAAGTCACTTTGTTCCTTCTTTCCTATCCATGCTAGTAATTTACCTGCCTTATTTCCTGCCTTGTTTAAGTGTTTGCTTTTTAATAGGTATTGGCACCTTACCTCATCTTTGGCTACTATATTGTATTCTTCCCTTTTTTGTACCATCTCTTTCTTTATGTCCTGTGCCATTGTTTTGATACCTGCCAGAAACAGAACATGGGCAAAATAACTAATTTATTTGAGCTGTCCCAATGTAATCAACTAAAGTATATCCTCATCATCATATGCTTGTTCTCACAATGGGTTCAGGCATATCCCATTAGGAAATGTGACAAACTAACAGTTGCTAGACTATTGCTGTGGAAGTTAATATCCTGATGTGGGATGCCAGTTCATCTTGTATCAAATCCACAAACTCACTTTAAGAGTGAGGTAATGCAGTTGCTGTGTACAGCCTTAGGGATTGACCACAACTTCCACAGATAACCTTGTTCTGGAGTGCAAGAGATTATCTGATGTTATGCATGTTATCTCTGATCAGGTTGATACCGCTACTCCTGTGGTATGAGAATCTCCAGGACATGATTTTAACTCTGATGATTGGGTTCACGTCAAGAATCAAGTTAAAAAATCTTGCTTAAAGGGTGCCAGAGAAGCCATTACCAGGTGATTCTGGTCACCAACACTGCAATTAAGTGCGCTGGTCTGCTGAACTGGATAAATGCCTCCCACACCACGAGAACAAGAAGAGGAGGAAGCAGAAATAACATCCACTAACTCCTTAAGTCACCCTAGGTTTGAAAGCTCCAAGGCTTCTGAAGAAGAGGAAAACCATTCCAAGGACCCACAGTCTCCATCAGGCAAGCGTCACTAGGGATGAGAGCCAGATAAAGGCACTGTTATCCAGCAATCACTTTGATACCAGCCACTGGATTGAGATACACATTCACCAGGACAGTGAAAATTTATGGAAAGCTGAAACAAACTTGCCCCACCCAAGGTTGCAAGAGCCAGAGGGTACTGTGGTACAAGGAAGTTCCTCCCCTGAGAGTAAATAAGCCTCATCAGAACCAGAAATCTCAAACACATCTAAGGATCGAGGCCCAACTGCAGAAGTCTGGCCAAGGACTACAACTACCCAAGACAATTGACAGCAAAGAAAACACCAGAGAAAGTAAGGGAATATAGTGAGTTAGAAGAGACAAAGCAGACTGACAACCTGATATTGTGGGTGACGGCTTATACTTGACCACTTCCAAATGACCTAAAAGAGAGAAAAAGGTTAATCAAAAAAGGCTCAGATTGGATATACCTTGCTAAAATCAACTTTGAATATGATGATTGCCTGACTGACATTGGCAAACGTCCCTGAGACCAAGACGAGCCACAGTCAGAGCACATTTATATTGATCAATGACAAACATTGAAATGGCGGTCAGAGAGTTTGGGTAATGGTCAGAAGATGGTAGGTATGTTAGGACCTCAGCTGACTCAGAATAAAAACCTCTGTAGCTTCTGAGATGGGATAAAGGCGATAGGGTAAAACCTAGAGGACTAAAAACCCTTATCTGAAATTCTGAGATTTCCTTGATCTGATACAGGGCCGGCTTTAGGGTAGTGCAAGTGATGCAGCCACACCGCATGCTGACCTGGATTGGAGGGTGCTGAGCTCAGGGGGGGCGTTGTGTTTAGCAATAACTTATGAAACTTGTGATTTAAAAGCACCTGCTGAAAAGATCCTTGTGCCTCTAACCTTCAGGAAACAATTAAAATGTCAAGATACCCCTTGTGATTAAAATTCCTGCTTGGGAGAGAGATCAGAGTTTTGTCTAGCAGCAGCTTTGACTCACCATAAAGTAGAATAGAGGGTTAATATGCCTGCTGAAAAGAACAGAACTATATTTTATGTGGATAGCTAAGTGGATTAGTAAAGTCAGCCTTAACAAGCGCTTTAAAACACATGAATGTATGTGAAAGGTGGGCTTTGGAGAGATGAGGGGCACATTTGCTGGGTGGTAGTGAGTGGATCAGAGGAGGTGTCATTGTGTGGGGTGGCGCCAAAAAAGACTGTCGCACAGGGCCCCACAAGCGCTAAAGCCAGCCCTGATCTGATACAAGCTAACTGGCGCAGCAACGCTGCAAACTTTTGCATGTAGTTTTGGCAGTTGCCATTTCTGTTTCTATGTTTGAATGGCTGCTGGATGTTCATCTGTTGTGAGGGGATATACCTCACCCTCCAATACAGTCAACCCTTAAGTCAGTAGTCAATACACCTGCTTGTGAGAGTAATGTCTCGCACATCCCATGGCATGAAAGTGTTTAGAGTAATAATGTGTATTGCCAAATGTTGGGTGAATATGTTAAGGTTATGGAAAAAGAAAACTGCTATGTGTGCTCTTACCTTCCAGCATCCATGGCTGAGGGAGCAGCATATTTTCATTTACCCTTGTCCTATTCCTTCTGCTCTGTTTTCTTAAATTTCTTATACCAGCAGGATTCCATTAAATTGTTCTATTCCAATTTTGATAACCCGCTAGAAGATGTGCTAATAGTAACTGGTGCAAATCTGTATTTGTGGGCTACTAAACAGGGTTCTCATTCTTATTCAAGTCAAGGGATCAGCATGAGTATATGATGAAATTATTTACTCTTGTGACTAAAATGAGTGCTACTAACCAAAGTATGATGTAACATTTAAAAATAGTAAAGATTAAAGGTGTTTGTAGATTAACTGAATGAGAAGATAAGAATAGACAAAGAGAAGGGGCAAAGGAAGACAAGCGCAAAACATATTAGAAAGTGTAAGAAGACCTTACATGAACCACGCCCAAGATTGAGCATTGGTGTCACTAAGAAGAGATCTTTATGTATAATATGAAAGCCAGAGGCAAATGAGACCGTGAATCTGATAGCTACCCACCGAATATGAAAAATGGTCTTAGTGACTGCCACAGTACTGAAGGGGGTGGGTCAGCCATATTAGATGTGCATCATGTTGTCAAGGCCTAGATGGGCCATCTCTAATTGATATGATGGGTTGCTCAAGCCCACTGTCAGCCAGACATCAATCACAGTGAGTTGGGATGCCTAATAGCATAGGCTAATATCTAATTCCCCTAACCCCCCTATCGTAGACCGACCTACAACATTTAGCAAAGGCAATGCAGGGAGGTTGGCCCATCCAGATAAAGGAGCCAAGCAACACCATGACCCAAGTAAACCAAGAGTAAGGAATGTGGAGTGGGAGGTTTTGAAGCACATATAAGAATCTCAGGAGTATCATCAATTTAATGAGTGCGATTTGCCCCAATGGATTTAAGGGCAGCTTGATTCAGTTGTGTAGGCTGGTTCTAGTGACGAATACCAGAGGGGTAAGATTGAGTCTGCATGTAAGTTCTTGTAACGTGGCAATGTAGATTCCCAAATATTTAAATGAGACAGCGGACTGGAATGTTCGCTTGCCAAGACAGTATGGAGTAGGCACCATGTATGGGGACTAGGAGTGACTTGTTGTAGTTCATATGGAGGTTCAAGGTCTCCTCAAACACCCTCAGAATGTTTAAGATCCCGAGACTGAGCATGTGATGGTCTGCAAGGAAGAGTAGAGCATCGCATGCATATAATGCGATCCTCTCCACAAGCATCCCACCACAGCTCCATCCCAGCACCTGGGCTTGAACCGCTGATCCTGGCAAGGAGTTCAATAGCCAGAATGAAGCAGAAAGGGGGCACCCCTGCCTGGTGTTGTGTCTAACAGGTAAGGTGCTTGACAGCATCCCATTGATAAGGACCTGCGCCACGGGCGTGTTATAGAGTTTGACATGCTTCCGAAAATTAGGACCACAGTTCATACATTAGAGGACTATGTCCAAGTAGGCCCAGTTGACCGAATCAAAAACTTTTTCAAAATCTACAAGTAGGAGCGCCATGGAGTCATGTATTTCGTGGAGGTGGGCCAGTGCTGTGTGGACAAGTCTGATGCAGTACGGAGTGCTGCCATTAGGCGAGAAGCCACATTGATCTGGATGTATTAAGGAGCCCAGGACATTGTGGAGTCTGTTTGCTCGGGCTTTGGTGACGATTTTAATATCTGTGTTGCTCAAAGAGATGGGACGATATGATGCACAGCCTTCGGGGAGAAAGCCTGGTATAGGAAGGACCACTATAGTGGCCCTTTCAAGGTCAGAGGAAAGAAACCAAGTTGGATCACTTTAGTGTAGAGTTTGAGCAAGTAGGGAACAAAGATGTCTCATAATTTGCAGTTATATTCGAGACGGAACCCACCTGGGCCAGGAGTTTTCCTGGGTGTCAGTGTATGTAGAGCTGCTCGTATGTCATGTTGGCAAGCAGGAGGTGTGTTATCTCTCTAGCAGGTCATGGTTGGTGGGCATAAAGCTGGTCATAAAAATTGACAAATGCATCTGCAATTGCGGCTGACGTGTGTAGGGGGGCTCCCAATGGATCAGTGATGGAGGGGATTAGTCTAGAGCTGTGGTCCCTGGTGGAAAGCCAGTAGAGAAGGTTACTGCTTTTGTTACCATGTTCATATATAAAAAAACAATGGATTAAACCCAGACCTGTGACTGGGGGTGAATGTTTGATTTGTTCAGCATTCTGTCCATCATCTGTTCCTTTTGCTTGTGTTGCCCAAGTGGGAACGGTATGCCCACACGTAGGTCCGGTGCACACTGTACCACTGGATTCAAGCAAGCCTGGCTGATGAGGGGTGGTACACTGAAACTAATCCCAAGATGCTTGTTTCCAGTCCAGGGAGTACCTGGACTGGCAGTTCGTGCTGGGCTGTTCACATGGGGAGCAAGGTCAAGACTGATTCGCATATGGCTTTGTCCAAACTGTGGGGAGGTGGTGAGCAAAAAAACAATGGATTGGGGGTGAATATTTAATTTGTTCAGCATTCCGTCCATCATCTGTTCTTTTTACGTATGTTCGTATATGCGTCAGACAGATTCCCTCCAACACTGGTGAGCTTCATGGAAAGCAAGTTGTCATATGGGTATTCTGTCAAGCACGAGTTACCAGCGCACGGATTCGAATGTGGCTTTTGCAGTTTTAGTCTCTAGATATAGTATGTGAGATTCAAGCTCTGCCACATGGGCAAGTCTATCTTTGTTGGCGTGTTTGAGATATGTTTTGGCCACTCTGAAGATAGAGGCTTTGCTAACTGCCCACATGGTGCCCACTGTTTCAACTGACCCGTCAATGATCTCCAGGTACACTTTGGCCCATATTTATACTTTTTTAGTGCCGCATTTGCGCCATTTTGTGACGCAAAAGCGGCGCACCCTTACAAAATACAATTGTATTTTGTAAGTTTGAGCCGCTTTTGCGTCAAAAAGCGTCGCAAATGCGGCGCTAAAAAAGAATACATTTGGGCCTTAGTGTTCTGTGACTAGATGGTCTGTGAAGCGATTGTCAATGAGGAACAAGATGTTGAGGGTTCAGCGTGGGTGCTTGTGGGACACAGAGGTCCCTAAGCAATGTAGCAGTGGAGAGTGGTCCAAAAATGTGGAAGGATATGTGCATCAGTCGTGTACATCATGTCAGTGGTGAGGAGAACTGTAGCACTAGCATTATTGCACACTTATACATATTTTAAATGCGCTGCCATTTAGTTATCCTATACTGTACACTGCATGTTAGCTCAAGCATCTTAGTAAGCACAGCCTTGTTCTTGAGTTGGGGTTTTATATCCACACAGATGTATTTGCAGAACAATGAGTGACTAAACACAGGGCTTCCAGTGATTTTGGTTGTAAAGTTTAATTTTTTAAAATCAACTGCTTATCCATTAGAATCTAATATGGATCAATCACATGACATGATATGTGCAGAATTGATGGACTCCTATCCACTCTGTGCCTATGTTCCTAGAGCTGTCCTCTGTGACAGTTTTCGGGATGGCAGAGGTATTGACCCTGTCCATGCAGGAACCACGATCGTAGTCAGGGCCAGTCACTAACACACCATAGGTTAACCTTTGCCGCCCTCTGGTAGCTTGGTACAGAGCAGTCATGCTTACATTAAGAGGAAATGTGTTAAGCATTTGTGCAGCACTTCAAACAGTGAAACGGTGAAAACACCACAAAAAAAGATGCCACACCTGGCTAGATAAATATAGCTTAATTTAATAAATAGAACAAGACCTAAATGACAAATATACAATAAGTAGAACTTGAAATATGAATATTTAAAGATTAAACTGCAAAATACCGTTTAGAAGCAAGACGCTCCAATCAGGGATATCTGGTCGCGCCAGAACAAAGTCAAAAGTTCAGGCCGACCGTGATGAAGAAAGGGTTGGCTACAGGGACCCCGTTGTGCCAGCTGAACAAAAGTACCTTAATCCTGGTTGTGTCAACATTGAAGATGCAGGGAACAGGTTGAAGCAATGCATTGGTGTTGATCCACGCTGTAGAGGCGATGTGTCGATCCTCCCTACTCAGTAGCAAAGATGCATCAATTTTCTCCTGAGAAGGACTGTTTCTGAAGGCACTGCATCAAGGTCGATCTGTGCTGGAGAGGCGATGCATCGATTCTGATCTGCACAAAGGGGGCCAATGTAATAACTCCGAACCACGCAACAGTAATGATGCACCAGTTCCGATCCGCACAGTGGCAGCGATGCATTGATTTGACTGGAGAAGCACTTTATACCCACTTCCAAGGGCGCAGGACTGGATTGGCACCTATTGGCAGGACAAGACAACAGTTGGCAGACTGTAGGTGCTGTAGCAGGTGATTTGGAAGTCTTTTGTGTCCCTGAGACTTCAGAAAATGGGAGGCCAGCCAGCAAGCCCTTAGAGTCACTTTGGTTCTGGTTAGGAGATATGCAGGTCCAGTCCTTCTCAATCCCAGGCAAGGAGGGCATCAGGCAGCAGGTCAGCACCGCAGAGTAGGAGTCCAGCAGAGTAGGAGTCCAGCAGAGTAGGAGTCCAGCAGAGTATCAGTCCAGCAGAGTGGCAGCCCTTTCAGCACAGTTGTCCTTTTTCATGGCAGAATATCCACAGGTACAAAAGTGTACTGAAGTGATAGGGTCAGAAGTCCAGTTATTATTTAAGAGGTTTTCCTACTGGGACATGTGAAACTGAAAAGTGCATGTCCTACTCTTTAAATGCACTGCACCCTGCCCTTGGGCTGACCAGGGCCTACCTTAGGGGTGACATATATGTATTAAAAAGGATATTTGGGCCTGGCAAGATAGTTAACTTGCCAGGTCGACGTGGCAGTTTAAAACTGCACACAGTCTTTGCAATGGCAGGCTCGAGACATGTTTGAAGTGCTACTCAAGTGCACTTATATCACAGGAAGGAGGAGGACTAAGTGGCTTAAAGAAACACACCCAGATTTTATTTAACATTACCACTGAGTAATAAAAATATATATATTTACAGAGATGTTGATAGAAGACATCGATAAAATGGACACCTAATAGGAAATCTGAAAACTGCACACAAGCTTAAAGGGTGGCTTTAAAGGGGCCAAAAACAACCACTAGTAATTATTTGGGGCTGCATCCCAGTCCATCATTATTTTTCCAACTATTCCCCCAAACCCAGTTAACTGTAAGACTGCCTTGATCCTACTTTAAAGAAACAATCTAGCCCAAACTTCTAAGCCAGGTTCTCTCTGAACTGAAGCACAAGCAACCCAAGACCGGTATTGTCCTGACTGGGGCTTATCAGTCAGGGCCAGCTTGGTTCCAGTGGCACAGTGAGCATGGGGCCCAAGTCTGGGCATATCGTGACTTGGCATGGGCAGTGCAGGGGCCCCCAGGCATAGCCCCGTCGTGCATTTCACTGCCCGAATTTCGGGCAGTGAAATGCGAGACGGGTGCTACTGCACCCGCTGCACATCAGCATTGCCGCCGGCTCTATTACGAGCCGGCAGCAATGTTGATGTGACATTTCCGCTGGCCCAGCTGCAATGTCATAATAGGGAGCCAGGGATACCACCGGCAATGGCGGTATTCTGTCTCCCGCGTCCTCGGCGGTCTTTTTGCAAGAACGCCAAGGTCGTAATGACCCCCTTTGTCCTGCTTCAGTACCTACAAACCAGCCTGAATTATCAAGCCAGGTTGTCTGTGAACCAGAAGACAAGAATTCCTAGACCAGTTTGACCCTCATTGCAACTCGGCTGTTGGGTGTAGTTTTGTTCCAGTGAGCACAGGACTCATATTTGTGAATGCCTGTTACAGTTAGGGAGTCACACAGAAGTAAACAAAACAGCAACTGGTGGAATGGTCGAATTAATCTCAGTCTCTGATAATTACTCTGGGCCACATCCCAGTTTACAGTTATTTTGGTCACCATGCCTCATCAGACTGGACCCATAGATGAGTACATCAGCCTTATTCCTGCTCCAGTATGACAGCTCAGGCCAGACTGCCAAACCAGGTCCTCTCCGAACCGGAACACAATAAAATGTTTTTTGCTTTGGAACTTACATTTTCAAAGAAAGAATTTATGAATACTTTGAGAGTCCTAGCAATAACAAATAAATAATCAGACTAACGTTTTCAATAAGCCAAGAGAAAATAGAATTATTTGATACTGTGAGGTATGTGGAAGCAGGTAAATTGGAAAACATAGGTTTAGAAAATAAACTGCCACGAATAGCGTCCTGGATCCTGACAGCCACCATGACAAGATGTTAAAATGGAGCATCCCGCATGGGGAGATGCCGTGGATAAAAATAAACAGGTCCACGGATGAAGAACTAGAAAAGAACACAGAAGCACCAGAATGCATATTCTTTGAAGAGGATATCCAAGAAATGCGATTGAAAATGCACTACAAAGAAAAGAGCCCCAAAAAGATTTGCTCGTCGTCAAAAAGCCAAAACTAAAAGGTATACATTAAAATGAGACGACAATTACACTAATTGTGACATAAAACAATAAAAGATCTGAATTTCATATCATACTCCATAGACACTGGACATAAATAAAAGATGATCCAAAAAATAAAAGAAGACTTTGGCCGGGAGCCGACAGTATTATATGAGAAGCCATCCTTAATAGAAGACATTATCACGAGCAGTCATTTTGATAATGGAGAAAAAAACTTGTGATGCTCTTAACAGAAGGGCTTTTGGAAACTAAATGAATGCACAGCATGTGAATGTGCAAGGGATAGAGAGGATAATCCTGCAAATGGAAGAAAACGTACCTTTGCAAAGAGAATTACTTGCAAATATGTAATCGAATGCCCTTGCAGTCTCTGGTATGTCGGGAGTTCAGCTTGTAGTAAAAAAGAATAGTAGAACATTTACATGTGACGAGAGACCACAGTTATGCAGTGGTACATCATCATGATAAATATCACGATGGAAATATGGATTCAATACAATACTATAGCATTAACATTGTAGGAAGCCCAAAGAGAAGAGCCCACCTGGCAGTTAAGGCAGCCTGAATTAAAATATGTCCTTATATTAAAAGCACCTTCCCACTAGGGCATGATCAGGAGAATGAATTATATGCATAACTGGAATAAGAGAAAAACGGGATGAAGAGTTTTCAAACGTGTCTCCAGATCTAATCCATTTTGATCCAATAGTCCACCAAACACTGAACCTAATGATCTCATATAAAGAGAATGAAGAATAGATCAAATTACAACAATAAGCATGTTAGATGGCTGTAGAAGATTGTTATTAGGAGCAGAGTTGTTTACCAGTGGGAAGGAAGGTATGTAGAGGTGACCAATAACTAATAATAGACTGCAACAATTTTAATAATAACAATACCAACAGCAAAATAAGCAATCAAGGAAGCAGTTGAGGGTTTGTCAGGGCAATGCATTTTTTTAAGTTTAAGAATATTTTATCTCAAAATAAAATTTACCAAAGAGGTACAATATCGTATTACAGAATTAAAACTTTCTCCAAAGGATAACACAAGAAAGTACAATAGATAAAAAGTTAACAAACGGTGTAAAAGTATATTATTAGCTATAAAAGGTAAGTAATGGATATAAAATGTACCATTATTAAAACTGCATTTGTATGTTTTGTATTTTTCAGAAAAAGAAGAGAGAAAGATAAAGGTATCGAAAAAATGATGAGAGAGAAAGAGTAAAGAAAAGAATAATAAAAAAGAGGAAAAATAAAAATATATAGCTGGTCATTATGACTCCCAGGGTTAACGTGGCGGTATTACCGCCAACAGGTTGGCGGTAATGATCGCCAAATTATGACCATGGCAGTGATCCCTCCCATAGACAGCCAATGTACCACACCAACCGCCAGCGCAGTACGAACACCAAACATGGCGGTAGCCACCTACAGGCAGGCGGAAGACAAGGATCCGCCCACCATATTATGACATAGCACACAGCCACGATTTCCGGGGCGGTAGCAACAACACCAAAAGCCTGGTGGAAACAGATTATCTAAAAGGAGACACTCACCTCCAGGGACACATAGGAGTCCGCATCCGCCACGGAACCTGAACTGCAAGTATTCCTGATGCTGTACCACGCCATGGCCATCCTGGAGCACCAACACCGACAAAGACAACAATGGTGAGTACAGCACCAGCACATAAGGGTGGGGGGGTGGGAGAATGACACACACACCCACCACACACATCATACACACACCACACACCCAGAAACACATGCACAGGAATAAACAGCAACAGAACCCTGGAGTAAATAAAAGCAGGACATATACACAGTCCCAACTACTGAATTACTTTTGTATGAATATGAAAAATACAAAAACATGCAGAACTGCAGAAATAAATAAATGCAGGCCCAAAGGCCAGTCCAAAGTCACTAATGCCCACAGGGCAAAGTCCAAACCCCAACTTGACTCCTGACAACATCGGGACTCCATGGTTTAGAGGAATAGGGGGTTATTACAACTTTGGAGAAGGTGTTAATCCGTCCCAAAAGTGACAGTAAAGTGACGGATATACCACCAGCCGTATTACGAGTCCATTATATCCTATGGAACTCGTAATACGGCTGGTGGTATATCCGTCACATTTGGGATGGATTAACACCTCCTCCAAAGTTGTAATAACCCCCATAGTGTTGGGCAGGCACACCAGGGGGTGGGGAGGTGGGGTGAGTGGGGATTGCAACTCATTATGAGGGGGCTCCTAGCCCACTGCTTTTGGAGTGGGCTTCCTGCCCACAGGATGAGGAAGGGGCTGGCTGCCCACTGGTTCTGGAGGGGGCTGGCTGCCCACAGGATGAGGAGGTGGCTGGCTGCCCACTGGTTCTGGTGGGGGCTGGCTGCCCATTGGCTCTGGAGGGGGCTGGCTGCCCACTGGTTCTGGAGGGGGCTGGCTCACCACAGGATGAGAAGGGGGCTTGCTGCCCACGGGATGAGGAGGGGGCTGGCTGCCCACGGGATGAGGAGGGGGCTGGCTGCCCACTGGTTCTGGAGGAGGCTGGCTGCCCACAGGATGAGGAGGGGGCTGGCTGCCCACTGGTTACTGATGGTGACCCTTGGCGTCTGGTTCTGGATGCTGCTCCATGGCCACTATATGGTGGGCCTCCTGGCTGGTCCTAGGATATCTGTGGGGCCTGTCCAGAGATTTCCAGGGTTCTTCTTTGTCCAGGGATTCCTGTGGGGCCTTCTTCCCCAGGGATGTCTGGGACTCCTCCTTGGCCTTGAATGTCTGGGGGGCCTCCTTGGTTTCTTGGGCTCCTCCTTGGCGTTGGATGTCTGGGGAACCTCCTTGCCCTATGATTTCTTGGGCTCCTCCTTGGCCTTTGATTTCTTGGGCTCCTCATTGGCCTTGCATTTCTTGGGCTCCTCCTTGGCCTTGGATGTCTGGGGGGCCTCTTTGTCCTTTCTTTTCTTGGACTCCTTCTTGGGCTTTGATTTCTTGGGCTCCTCCTTGGCCTTGGATTTCCTGGGCTCCTCCTTGGCCTTGGATGTCCTGGATGTCTGAGGGGCCTCCTTGGCCTTTGATTTCTTGGGATCCTCCTTGGCCTCCTTGGGCATGGATTTCGTTGGGGCCTCCTTGGCCCTGGGTTTTGGAGGTGGCCCCATGTTCTTGTCAGTCTGTTTGGGAGAGGACAGCACTTTAGCCCTGTTTTAGGGGGGAGTGTTCTTGGTGCGGGACTGGCTTCTCACTCATGTCCCCCTTAGTGGCAGCTGGAGACTTTGGGGGTGGTGCTGTGTCAGACTGGGTTCTTGAGGTACTGGGCTGGAGTGGTGTGGTGTAACCTTCCTCTTACAGACAGCACGGGAGTGAAGAGGTCAAGGCAGACAAGGAAAATCTTCTTTGGAACAGTGGGGTGGGATGTGGGAAGAGGGATGGAAGTGGAGGTAGAGGGAGTGGTTGTAGGAGGAGGAGGTGTGCTGGATTTGGGTGCAGGTGCATGGACTTGTGCGTGTGTGAGGTGGATGGCTGTTGGGGGGTCTGAGTGCGTGCGTTTGTGTGTTACTGGAGGGAGCAGACAGAGTGGGGGAGGACAAACATGACGTGTGGATGGATATTGTGGTGGTGTCTGCAAGTGAGGTGGGTGTGCTGCATGTGTTGGTGGTGGTGATAACTGCACATGTGGTGTGTGGGGTACATGTCTGCGGGTCTGCTGTTGTGGTGACTATGGGCAAGGCTGTGCAGGTGGCAGGATCTGGGAATGTTGATGCAGTGCATGCAGGTGTGAGTGAGGATGTGACTGTGAGGGAGTAGGAGGAGGGAGAGACATTGGAGGCAGTGGACGATGTTGTGTGTGCATCTGAGTGTTTGCTGTGTGAGTGCTTGTGGACGGAAGTGTGCTGCCTGTGTTTGTCTGTGCAAGTCGTTTGTGTTGTTTTGGGTGCATGCTTGTCAGAATGTGTGCGTGGGATGGGCTGGGGTAAGGAGACTGGGTAGTGGTGGTGGGGGGGACGGATGAAACAGGGACACTGGCTGCCATCAGTGAAGAGGCTAGAGCCTGAAACGATCCCTGTTTGGCCGCCAGCCCACTGTGGATGCCCTCCAGGAAGGCATTGCATTGCTGCATCTGGGATGCCAGCCCCTGGATGGCATTTACAATGGTTGAGTGCCCTACAGAGATGGATCTCAGGAGGTCAATAGCCTCCTCACTGAGGGTAGCAGGGCTGACTGGGGCAGGGTCTGAGGTGCCTGGAGCGAATGAGATGCCAACTCTCCTGGGTGTGCAGGCACGGCAAACTCGTGGTGGGCACTGGGAGGGCGTTGCTGGTATGGGGATGGCGGTAGAACCTGTAGCTGGGATGGTCCCAGAGGGGTCTGCCACCACCAGGGAGCTCCCATCGGAGGACAAATCAGAGTCAGTGGTGTCACCTCCTGTCCCCGCCATGCTGCTCCCCTCGCCCTCAGTCCCACTGGTCCCCTTGGCATCGATGGACTCTGACTCCTGGGTCTTGTGGGCTGCAGCTCCCTGACTCGTAGGTGCCCCTGCTCCTTCGCCAGATGAAGCTAATGCACACATAGACAGGATGACAGAAGGAGAGAGAGGGAGAGAGAGAGAGAGTGAAAAGGAGCACAGGGTCAATCTCAGCACCAACAGCACAGATGGCAGACACATCACTGTCACAAACTGAGACTAAGAATGGACAGTATGGACCACACTGGCATACAATTGGCTAAGTACCACGGCAGGTAGGAGCCAAACACTGCCAGCCACACACCAACTGGGACCAGCTAAGCACTGTCTGACATGGGATGTCACTTACCTAGCTATCTAATACATGCTTTCAACCCCATTATCCTGAGCTGGACTACGCAGCAATACCTGAACTGGCACAGTGGGGGATCCACTGACTAGCACCCTGCACCCAAATCCCATGAGAGGCAACAGAGATGGTTGACATACACACTGTACTCACCCCCCCCTTGTGGCTGCTGTGATGCCCTCAAGCACCCATCCAGCTCTGGGTAGGCCACCGCAAGTATGTGGGCCATCAGAGGGGTCAGGTTCTGATGTGCATCCCTCCCTCATCCCCAGCTAGGCCTCTGCGGTCTTCAGGGCCCAGCGTCTCAGGTCCTTCCAACGTTTCCTGCAGTGGGTACTCCGTCTGCTAGAGACCCCCAGGGTCCGCACTTCCTTGGCGATGGCACGAGAGTGATGGCATGCCACAATCCCTTATTCTAATGGGCGCTGACCCAGAGGAAACACAGAAGGCGGGACACCATGAACTTGACAAACCAGCCTGTCACACATCTGGCCCACAAAAAGCACTTCCCCTCATCAGGCACACACATGACTTGTACCACTGCATTGACGCTGCCACCAGCCATTCCCCCCCACCGGACACACTGCCAGCACACACACACATCTCCATGCAGTCATGTCGCATGCAACTTACCCATGTTGTACTTACCTGTTGGACTGGAGGCCCATACAACTGGCCATACTGGGGTAGAACCCCGTCCAACAGGCACACCAACTCCTCTGACGGAAGGCTGAAGGCTGGGGCCCTTTCTCCTGTAGCATGAGCCATGGCAGGTTTCAAACACAAGTCACAGCAGCACATGCAGTAGAGATATCGTTCTGTGGAAAATCAAGAATCAAGTGAAGTGGTAGAAAGGAAATGGCGGTCACGTCCACAGCGGTGAATTCCGTCACGGCCGGCGTTGATCATCATTGGTTCCCATACTCCATGAAGGGCCATGTGAGCCAATGAGCAAAATCACATCGGTGTGGACCCCCTTCCGCCATTACGCCAACATCAGCGGTGTGAGGTCACTTCCACCTATCCCTGGCGGGTGCCATTTCCTAATGCTGGTACACATGTACAGATTAATAAGTGCATCATTGTAGTCGTATGAACTCACCTCCACATTTCCAGTGTCTACAATACAAACATGCTCTGTGTACACTGCTGTAGTGTGGTCATGGTTCCTGTTGACACTCCTTTTCTACATTTGGGTCCCTTAGGTACCAACCACTGCAGAGGAATAGGAGGAGGCAAACACCGGTGTACAGACCCCTTGTGGACTTCACTGGAGGACAGGCACATCATACTCACCTATGGTCTGGACAGGGCCACAATCACAGAGCTGTGTGCGCAATTGGCACCTGATCTGCTACCTGCTATCTGTAGCACCACAGCAATCCCTCCTCTTGTGCAGGTACTCTTAGTGCTCCATTTCCTGGCAACAGGCTCCTTCCAGGTGACAGTGGGCTTGGCTGCAGGGATGTCACAGCCAATGTTCTCTATTGTGCTTGCAAGGGTTTTGTCTGCCTTGCTCAAACACATGTGCAGCTACATCGCATTCCCCCGGGTAGATGACTTACCCACTGTGAAGGCTGGATTCTATGCAATGGGACATATACCTCATGCTATTTGGCCATTGACGGGACCCATATTGCCTTAGCTCCTCCCCACCCAGGCCAAAGAACAGGTGTACAGGAATCAGAAGAGTTTCCACTCACTCAATGTCCAGATGGTGTGCCTGGCTGACCAGTACATCTCCCATGTCACTGCCAAGAATCCAGGGTCGGTGCATGATGCCTTTGTCCTGAGGAATAGCAGTGTCCCACAGCTGATGGCACAACTACAGAGGCACAGAGTGTGGCTTATACGTGAGCCTGAGTCCCCACCCAATGTATGTCAGTGTATGCCTTCAGGAGTAATCCCCCCTGCCAATGTGCAAGGCTAATGTGAGTCCTTCACTTCTTGCGAGTGATTCTGGCTACCCAAACCTGTCCTGGCTCATGACATTTACAAGGGATCATGCAGTTCATTACAGTTCGTTACATTGTACATTAGCTTTAGATAAAGTACTTTTCCACAAGTTGTGTCCAAGGGTGTTTATTAAAAATAGTTCTACAATGGGAAGTGCAATAGAGTGGGGTGATGGATGGGAATAGTCCAGGGTATTGGTCCAGTCTGTTTGTAGCACAGGTCCAGTGTCCAAGGGGCCATAGGAAGGGGAGCAGTGGCAGTTCAAAGTGGACAAGGTGACACAGTGGAACACAGGGGAACATTCAGGAGGGTCTCATTTCCTGGTGGTGGTCTTTGTCTTGGCAAGTGCCTCTAGTGTCTGTCTGGGTCAGAGGGAGCATTTGCTGGGTGGTTCACTTTCTGCAGGGGGAGGGGTGCTGGTGGCCTGTGGGTCCTATGGCAGGGCCTCCTGTCCACTAGCTGCAGCAGATGTGGAGGGCTGGTCAGTTGACTGGCTAGTGGAAGGGACCGCTGGTGTGATGTGTACTCCCTCATGGTTTTGGCCATATCACCCAGCACCCCTGCTATGGAGACCACAGTGGTTTTGAGGGCCTGCAATTCTTTCCTGATTTCCTGGTGGTATTCCTCCTGCAGCCACTGGCTCTCCTGCATGATGTCTATCACCTGGTCCATCTTGTCCTGGGATTTTTGGTAAGCCCCCAGGACATTGGTGAGTGCCTCCTGGACAGTCGGTTCCCTGGGCCTGTCCTCCCCCTGGCGCACAACTGTCCTCTGAGTCTCCCTAGTCCCCTGTGCCTGTGTCTCCTGAACGGTGTGCCCACCGCCACTGACCCCAGGACTCCCATTGACTGGGGTCCTTGTACAGGTAGGGACACTGCTGATTGACGTGTCCTGGGGACAGAGGTCTGGGGACATCGGGTGGCTGCTGTAGTGTTGGATACTGAGAGGGGAGGCTCTGTGGTGGAGTGGGTGTGGGCTTGGGTATGCGACTGACTAGTGGTCCCTGATAGGCCAGGGAGTTTATCCAGATCCAGAACTCCAGAGTTGCTGTCATCACTGGGAGCATCTTCTTGTGGAAGACTGGGTAGCCGTGGCACCTCTTCGCCACTGGCAGTGGCTGTGGCACCTGTGGGGTTGTAAGTGGTATATTATGCTACATGTCTGTGACATATTCAGCATCCCTAGCTTCCCCTACATCATTGCTGAAGCCCTGCCACCTTTGTTTGTGTATGTTGAGGTGCATGCATTGGTGGTGGGTGTACACGCAGGGCTTGAAGGGATGTGCATGCAGTGGGTATGGCATGCAGGGCTTGGTATTTGGGTTAGTTAATTGTGGTGGTGCACTGTGCGGGATGGAGTGGAGTCATGTGTTTCAGGGTGAGAGGTGGTGGTGGCATGCAGGCATAGGGGGGTGATAGGTAGTAAAATTGACTCACCAGTGTGTCTCAGGATGCAGAATTGCCAAGACTTGCTCCTCCCATGTGAAAGCTGTGGGGGATGAGGTGGGTGTCCACCGCCAGTCCTCTGGATGGCGAGCTGGTGCCTTGCTGCTACAGATCGCACCTTTCCCCGTAGGTTGTTCCACCTCTTCCTGATGTTGTCCCTTGTTTGTGAATGCTGTCCCACGGTGTTCACGATCATCCGCCATGGCTCCATCTTCCGAGGAATGGAGATCTGTTGTATCTGTGCTCCAAACAGCTGTGGCACTACCCTGACTATTTCCTCAAACATGACCAGCAACTCCTCATCAGTGAAACGGGGTGCCTTTGTGGGTACGTGGGTATTGTGTGGTGTGTGGGTTGTGCTTAGGGTGTAGACTAATGTGGTGGGGTGCAGGGTGTGTGGTACGTGATGGATGATTGGGTGGTTGTGGTTTGTGTGAAGTTGTCTCTGTGATTTGCGTGGCTATCTATTGTGGTCTTGTCGTGTTGGCAAAGGATTGTGGGTAATGTGGGTGTGTGTTTTATAGTGCTGCTGGTGGGTGTGTGTGGTGTGTGTATTTGTGTCAGGTGTGGGTTTTTAGTTTTGGCCATTGTTGTCTTGTTTTGTCTTTGGGTGGCCTTATCCGCCGCCAATGGTTTACCTTTGTTGAATGTCTGCTGTGGTGTTTGGTGGGTCATTATTTGGAGGGTGTAGTGTTGGTGGTGTACCGGTATGGGTGGTAGTACCAACAGTTTATCATGTTCAGTGGGTCTGGCAGATTTTTGGTTGTGGCTGTTTTCTATCGATTTTGTTTGTATGTCCCTCATTACAACCCTGGCGGTAAATACAGCCTACTGCCGTGCTGACGGCCGCCAACATACCGTGACCGCGGCGGTATTCCGCCACGGGTATTATGACCCACACTGAGAAATCTGCCACTATACAGACACCCACACAAGTCCACCAGCCCAAAGGTCAGTGATAAAGTGGCGATAGCAAAACCCACACCGTTACACCAACAGGAATATGCCCACGGTATCAGGACCCACGAATCCCCGCGGCGCTCTTTCAATTGCGGTAAACCATTGGCGGTACACACCGCTGCGCTCAAAATACACACACACTAGCAAAACTACACTACATTGGACAATTCAAACTACACACACCACACCCACACACCCAATCCAATATCAAACACACACCCACATAACCCACAACCCCTAACAGTGAAAAAATAGACAACAGGCAGAGAGAGACAAGCCAGGAGCACCCACTCAATCACAGCCACAGAACACCATCACCCATACACTATTCACGCACATCACAGCATACACCCCAACACATCACCCCACACATCCTCACACATATCATACACACCACATCCATGGCACCCCAAAGACACCCCAGGTTTTCTGAGGAGGAGCTAAGGGTCATGGTGGAGGAAATCATCCGGGTAGAGTCACAGCTATTCGGATCACAGGTGCAGCAGACGTCCATTGCAAGGAAGATGGAGCTATGGTGGAGAATCGTGGACAGAGTCAACGCCGTGGGGCAGCACCCAAGAACCAGGGATGACATCAGGAAGAGGTGGGATGACCTATGGGTGAAGGTGCATTCCGTGGTTGCAAGACACCAGGTAGCAGTACAGAGGACTGGCGGTGGACCCCCACAACTAACAACATGGGAGGATCATGCATCCTGAGGGCCTCGCAGGAGTAGCAGGAGGACTAGACTCTGGTAAGTCAAATCTTAACTACTTTATCCCCCCCACCCTAGCTGCATGCCATCACAAACTCCTACCCTCACCTCCATCACTCCACCACCTCACATATGCCCCACCATCACAACCCACCCATCCCAATACCAAGCCCTGCATGCAACAACAATGCATGGACACCCATCACAGACCTGCATGGACACCCATCACCCCATCATGCCAAGTAGAGAGACTCACCCAGCCCACAAGATCACCACTCACACAAGGCCAAGCTGACAGGGAAATCACAATCATACAGGGAAACACACCCATACACAAGATGCCATATGCACACACATTAACAGTGCATTTGCATTCCCACAAGACCCATACTCCACGTCACCGGAGAGGAGGTGCCAGCCACATCCAGTCCCCCACCTGAAGAGGCCCACAATGACGACAGCAGCTGTGCACGCCTAAAGCAGGATGACCAACCTGGCCCATCCGTGACCTCCAGACAGTCGGTTCCCCTGCCACAGTTCCAAACCACCACAGACCCTCCCCCCTCAGGAAACACCAGCACAGCACCCACCCTGCGGGCCCATGCCACTGTCCCCAGGACACGTCAATTAGCAGTTTGTCCACCACTACAGGGACCCCAGGCAACCCCAAAAACACAGGAAGATCAGGGCCCTGGGGTCAGTGGCAGTGGGCACACGGTTCAGGGGACAGAGGCACAGGACAACAGGGAATCTGGGAGGACTGCTGTGCGACAGGGGGAGGACAGGTCCTAGCGAACCCACTCTCCACGAGGCACTCTGCAACATCCTGGGAGTATACCACCATTCCCAGGACACGATGGGCCAGATACTGGCCAAGTTGCAGGAGACCCAGCGGCTGCAGGAGGGACAGTACTGGGGATCAGGGATGACCTAAAAAAAATATATACACCATCCTGGTCACCATTGCAGGGGTGCTGGATGACATGGGCAAGACCATGAGGGAAGCAGTGGCCCAACAACGGGTGCCTGACACTAGCCAAACCGAGGAACAGCCTTCCGCCTCTGCTGGCGCTAGTGGAAAGGAGTACCCATCACTGGGACAACAGGCCACCAGCACCCTACCCCCTGCAGAAGGAGAACCACCCCGCAAACGGTCCCTGCGATCCAGGCAGAAGCCAGAGAACATTGCCAACACCCCCGCCAGGAAATAGGACTCTCCTGATTGTCACCCTTCTGTCCCACTCTGTTACCCTGTCGACCTTGAACTGCCATTGCTCCCTTTCCTATGCCCCCTTGGACATCGCACCTGTGATACCAAGAGACTAGACTCTACCCTGGACTTTCCTCCACCATCACCCCAGCACCTTGCACATACCCCTATACTTATGAGAACCTAAATAAACACCCTTGGAACAAATACCAATCTGGAGTCAGTCTAATGATTCACAAATGTATTAGTACAACATTATCAAAGCATTGTAACGCAAATGTTCAGTGAAATATACTTTAGGATGACCTTTGGTGGGCAGCAGTACACTGAGCAGGAGCCAGATTGGAGGACAGAGATCTGAAATTAGAGATTCCGAAGAGAACAGTCAGTGGTCATAGACATAGGGAAAGAGGCTGCCTTGTACAATATCCAACAGATGACTGAAATGTAAATGGAGTTACAGTGTCTTACCTGTGTGTCACTGGAAGTACTGCTGTATTATATTTGTTCAGTTGTCTACATCTTCTTCCTCTGCCTCCTCTTCCTCACTGTCCACATGCTCCACTGCTGCCACAAGATCATCTCCAGGCACATCCTCCTGCAGAAAAGGCACCTGCCGTCTCAAGGCCAGGTTGTGCAACATGCAACATGCAACGATAATCTGGCACACCTTCTTGGGTGAGTAGTACAGGGATCCACCTGTCAGATGGAGGCACCAGAACCTGGCCTTCAGGAGGATGAAGGTCCTTTCAAAGACCCTCCTTGTACGTCCATGTGCCTCATTGTAACATTCCTCTGCCCTTGTCCTGACATTCCTCACTGGGGTCAGTAGCCATGAGAGATTAGGGTAACCAGAGTCACCTGCAAATATCGAGGGACAACTGTTCGACACACACTAATCCTTAGGGACAACCCCATACCCAGACACCAGCATATACTGGGTGGGGACCTTTGGCTCACCTATTAGCCACACCCGGTGCCTCTGGAGTTGGCCCATCATGTATGGGATGCTGCTATTCCTCAAGATAAAGGCGTCATGCACAGAGCCAGGATATTTGGCATTCACATGGGAGATGTACTGGTCCGCCAAACACACCATCTGCACATTCATAGAGTGATAGCTTTTTCTATTCCTGTAATCCTGTTCATTTACCTCGGGGGGGACAATTACCACATGTGTACCATCAATGGCACCAATGATGTTGGGGATATGTCCCAGGGCATAAAAGTCAGCCTTTACTGTGGCCAAATCCTCCACCTGGGGGAACACGATGTAGCTGCGCATGTGTTTCAGCAGGGCAGACAACACTCTGGTCAACACGTTAGAGAACATTGGCTGAGACATCCTTGATGCCAGAGCCACTGTTGTTTGGAAGGAACCACTTGCCAGGAAATGGAGCACTGACAGGACCTGCACTAGAGGGGGGATTCCTGTGGGCTGGCGGATAGCTGACATCAGGTCTGGCTCCAAATGGGCACACAGTTTTTGGGTTGTGGCACGATCAAGTCGGTAGGTAATGATAATGTGTCTGTCCTCCATAGTCGCAAGGTCCACCAGGGGTCTGTACACCGGAGGATGCCCCCATCTCATATTCTGCCTCAGCGGTTGAAGCCTATGGAAGAGAACGGTGAGCAGAGGGTCATATTCCCACATCTATTGCACTAATGTTGATTTATTTACTTTACAGAAACAGTATGTGAACTTAAGAGTCAGTGGATGTCCCAATGTCTGCTGTGACGCAGTTAGGTGCCATGCCCTTTGCCCCCCCCTGAGATGGCCGCTGCCTGACCTGTGAGGAGGGACAAGTGGAAATGAGGTAATTGCGCTGGCATTGTGCGCCATCGCGGTAGGCGGTCGATGACCGCGGCACAACTTCGCATTGGTTATCATTGGGCCATATGGGTTCCAGGAGCCAATGGCGATGTACGCCGGCAGTGACGGTACGCACCTCCGCGAACGTGATCGACATTTTCTATCTGTTCACTCCCTTGCTATCTGACCTTCAACAGGAGAGGACCTACACTGAAAGTGCTGCTGTGACCTGTGTCTGGAAGCGACAATGGCGCATGTGTCTGGGGAAAGGGCCCCTGCCTTCACTACGGAGGAGTTGAAGAAACTGGTGGATGGGGTCCTACCCCTGTACACATTACTCCACGGTCCTCCAGGCAAACAGGTGAGTACACTGTGAGCATGATGCGTGGGGCATAAATGTATGGAGTGCTGTGGATGTAAGCCACATGTTGGGGGGTGCTGAGACGTCCTGGCCATAGTGCAGCATCTAAGGTGGTCACTGTATGTGTCAACACAAAAAGGTATGGGGTTCACCAATAATATGGAGCTGTGTTCACGAGAGATTATCCGTGGGCTCCTAGACCTCGACTGGGTGTAAAAAACGTGCGGTGTCGGTGCTGTGTAGGGTGAGTGAGGGAAGGGGGATTTCCTTTTACGGACTAGGTAGTCTCACACACTATATAGTGTCATGCTTCATCATTTGACCACCTAGCCCCTCCTAGGTAGGACAGTGCCGCCTGGGCGGACTCGACCTCACCGTTAAAAGAACGGGAGGAAGTGTGTAAATATATTTTGACTGGAGATAATGGAATCCAACTAAACTAGGGGAATATAAAAACACCTAGGCAGCTACCTGTGTGTGGTCTACACTTTTAATAGTGGTCAAAAAGAAAAAAGGGAGCACACTGCCTCACACTCCAGCAAAAAGTTAGCCCCAATGCATCATGGTAAATGCAGACACTTTGTTTTGTGTTGAAAAAGTAATCAAAAGTCGTTCACCTAAGTAGGTGCAGCAAGTGCTGTGTATCTCTGGATACGTGTTTCTAGGTTTAGCCCGTCATCAGCAGAGAGCAGCCAAGTCTGTGGGGTTGCTTGAAATGCCGCCAAAAGTCTTCTCAGGTTTATGTACCACTCACTGGCGCACAGGTGCCTCACCAGAGCTCGTCAGCTCGTTAGCTCAAGGGAGCTGTCATTGGACAAAAAGAAAAAAGGGAGCACACTGCCTCACACTCCAGCAAAAAGTTAGCCCCAATGCATCATGGTAAATGCAGACACTTTGTTTTGTGTTGAAAAAGTAATCAAAAGTCTTTCACCTAAGTAGGTGCAGCAAGTGCTGTGTATCTCTGGACACGTGTTTCTAGGTTTAGCCCGTCATCAGCAGAGAGCAGCCAAGTCTGTGGGGTTGCTTGAAATGCTGCCAAAAGTCTTCTCAGGTTTATGTACCACTCACTGGCGAACAGGTGCCTCACCAGAGCTCGTCAGCTCGTTAGCTCAAGGGAGCTGTCATTGGACAAAAAGAAAAAAGGGAGCACACTGCCTCACACTCCAGCAAAAAGTTAGCCCCAATGCATCATGGTAAATGCAGACACTTTGTTTTGTGTTGAAAAAGTAATCAAAAGTCTTTCACCTAAGTAGGTGCAGCAAGTGCTGTGTATCTCTGGACACGTGTTTCTAGGTTTAGCCCGTCATCAGCAGAGAGCAGCCAAGTCTGTGGGGTTGCTTGAAATGCCGCCAAAAGTCTTCTCAGGTTTATGTACCACTCACTAGCGCACAGGTGCCTCACCAGAGCTCGTCAGCTCGTTAGCCCAAGGGAGCTGTCATTGGACAAAAAGAAAAAAGGGAGCACACTGCCTCACACTCCAGCAAAAAGTTAGCCCCAATGCATCATGGTAAATGCAGACACTTTGTTTTGTGTTGAAAAAGTAATCAAAAGTCTTTCACCTAAGTAGGTGCAGCAAGTGCTGTGTATCTCTGGACACGTGTTTCTAGGTTTAGCCCGTCATCAGCAGAAAGCAGCCAAGTCTGTGGGGTTGCTTGAAATGCCGCCAAAAGTCTTCTCAGGTTTATGTACCACTCACTGGCGCACAGGTGCCTCACCAGAGCTCGTCAGCTCGTTAGCTCAAGGGAGCTGTCATTGGACAAAAAGAAAAAAGGGAGCACACTGCCTCACACTCCAGCGAAAAGTTAGCCCCAATGCATCATGGTAAATGCAGACACTTTGTTTTGTGTTGAAAAAGTAATCAAAAGTCGTTCACCTAAGTAGGTGCAGCAAGTGCTGTGTATCTCTGGACACGTGTTTCTAGGTTTAGCCCGTCATCAGCAGAGAGCAGCCAAGTCTGTGGGGTTGCTTGAAATGCCGCCAAAAGTCTTCTCAGGTTTATGTACCACTCACTGGCGCACAGGTGCCTCACCAGAGCTCGTCAGCTCGTTAGCTCAAGGGAGCTGTCATTGGACAAAAAGAAAAAAGGGAGCACACTGCCTCACACTCCAGCAAAAAGTTAGCCCCAATGCATCATGGTAAATGCAGACACTTTGTTTTGTGTTGAAAAAGTAATCAAAAGTCTTTCACCTAAGTAGGTGCAGCAAGTGCTGTGTATCTCTGGACACGTGTTTCTAGGTTTAGCCCGTCATCAGCAGAGAGCAGCCAAGTCTGTGGGGTTGCTTGAAATGCTGCCAAAAGTCTTCTCAGGTTTATGTACCACTCACTGGCGCACAGGTGCCTCACCAGAGCTCGTCAGCTCGTTAGCTCAAGGGAGCTGTCATTGGACAAAAAGAAAAAAGGGAGCACACTGCCTCACACTCCAGCAAAAAGTTAGCCCCAATGCATCATGGTAAACGCAGACACTTTGTTTTGCGTTGAAAAAGTAATGAAAAGTCTTTCACCTAAGTAGGTGCAGCAAGTGCTGTGTATCTCTGGACACGTGTATCTAGGTTTAGCCCGTCATCAGCAGAGAGCAGCCAAGTCTGTGGGGTTGCTTGAAATGCCGCCAAAAGTCTTCTCAGGTTTATGTACCACTCACTGGCGCACAGGTGCCTCACCAGAGCTCGTCAGCTCGTTAGCTCAAGGGAGCTGTCATTGGACAAAAAGAAAAAAGGGAGCACACTGCCTCACACTCCAGCAAAAAGTTAGCCCCAATGCATCATGGTAAATGCAGACACTTTGTTTTGTGTTGAAAAAGTAATCAAAAGTCTTTCACCTAAGTAGGTGCAGCAAGTGCTGTATATCTCTGGACACGTGTTTCTAGGTTTAGCCCGTCATCAGCAGAGAGCAGTCAAGTCTGTGGGGTTGCTTGAAATGCCGCCAAAAGTCTTCTCAGGTTTGTGTACCACTCACTGGCGCACAGGTGCCTCACCAGAGCTCGTCAGCTCGTAAGTTCAAGGGAGCTGTCATTGGACAAAAAGAAAAAAGGGAGCACACTGCCTCAAACTCCAGCAAAAAGTTAGCCCCAATGCATCATGGTAAATGCATACACTTTGTTTTGCGTTGAAAAAGTAATCAAAAGTCTTTCACCTAAGTAGGTGCAGCAAGTGCTGTGTATCTCTGGACACGTGTTTCTAGGTTTAGCCCGTCATCAGCAGAGAGCAGCCAAGTCTGTGGGGTTGCTTGAAATGCCGCCAAAAGTCTTCTCAGGTTTATGTACCACTCACTGGCGCACAGGTGCCTCACCAGAGCTCGTCAGCTCGTTAGCTCAAGGGAGCAGTCATTGGACAAAAAGTTTAGCTGGATCCCATTATCTCCAGATAAAATATATTTACGCACTCCCTCCCGTTCTTTTAAGGGTGAGGTCGAGTCCGCCCAGGCGGCACTGTCCTACCTGGGTGGGGCTAGGTGGCCAAATGATGAAGCATGACACTATATAGTGTGTGAGACCACCTAGTCCGTTTTTAATTCCTGATATACGCTGTCTATGTCTCTATTTCCCTCCCTCCCTAGAGTGTGACTATAAGGAGACACTCCCCCTCCTAGAATCTGAGGCCAGTAGCCTTAGATATTAGGGTAAGGTTTCTTTTAATCAATAGATCTGTTTTTTCACTGCGTGCTCTGCATGACTTTGGCTTGCTGTGGCACCCCTTGTTATTATATAGTGTGTTTTGCTGTGTTGTGTTGTTGAGTTAACGTCACCCTTGTTTTCTACTCCTTCAGGCCTCCGCGAGGTAGTCCCTTGCCACAGGTAGGCCCATTCAATTGTTATAATTATTTCTCTTTCTTTCCCCCCCTATATGAGGGGAGGTTCATCTATCTGTACTTTGCATGATGGTTAGGGACCCTAGGCCCTGAAGAATGCCCCCAGACCTTCCATTGCTCATAGTAGAGGGCAGAAACATGTCGGCCAATTCTTAGATAGGCGACCCAGTGAGTCCTCATTCTCACCGAGGTGTCCCACCCTTGTTTTTAGTTACACCAGCAGACAGCACTATTAAAAGTGTAGACCACACACAGGTAGGTGCCTAGGTGTTTTTATATTCCCTTAGTTTAGCTGGATCCCATTACCTCCAGATAAAATATATTTATGCACTCCCTCCCGTTCTTTTAACTGTGAGGTTGAGTCCGCCCAGTCGGCACTGTCATACCTGGGTGGGGCTAGGTGGTCAAATGATGAAGCATGACACTATATAGTGTGTGAGACCACCTAGTCCATAAAAGGAAATCCCCCTTTCCCTCACTCACCCTACACAGCACCCACACCGCACGTTTTTTACACCCAGCGAGGTTTAGGAGCCCACGGATAACCTCTTGTGAACACAGCTCCATATTATTGGTGAACCCCATACCTTTTTGTGTTGACTAGTTTTATGAAGAGGGAGCTAGTATGGGTTGTTTCCCACCAAATACATGTTACTTATCTCCCTTAACTCTCCGGTAGGGTGGTAATGGTCACTGTATGTGTGTCAGGGGATGTGTGGGAACTGTTGGGCAATGAGTCTGATGGTCCGGACGGGTGAATAATTCCCTTTTCTGCTGTCTTTTCCCTCCAGGTCAGCGCCCACCAGAAAAAGGGTATTTGGCGTGCCATCGCCAAGGAGGTGCGGACCCTGGGGATCTTTGACAGGCGGAGCACCCACTGCTGCAAGAGATGGGAGGACCTGCGCCGCTGGGAAAAGAAGACGGTGGAGGCTCAGCTGGGGTGGCTTCCCAATGAGAAAGGGGTGCCCCTCGCACCATGACCCCTCTGATGTTCCGCATCCTGGTGGTGGCCTATGTGGAGTTGGATGGGCGCTTGAGGGCATCACAGCAGCCACAAGGGGGTGAGTACAGATTCTGAAAGCTGACTTTGCATGCGTTTGGAGGTACCTGGGTGGGGGATGTGGCCTGTGGGTGCCCCTAGGCCAGGGCGAACATGGCAGGGTAGGTCCCTTGTTGGGCAGGCTCTGGAGCACTCCTAACCCAATAGTGTAAGTGGCCATCTACTACTGGGCAGGGTCCTGTGGGCTTCTGGTGTGCAGATGCTAGTGTTAGGCATTGTACCCCATGGGCTGGTGACTGTCTTAGTAAATGGTTGGGCATGGCCTAGTGCATAGGGCTGCTTCCTCTGTGTTGTGTACACCAATGGTATTGTTGTTTCTGGCACTGACCAAGTACATCCTCTGTCTCTCCCCCACCCCCCCCCCCTTTTGTTTGGTCACCCTGTCCTTGTGTGCATTAGCATCATCTGGGGGAGGAGCAGAGGCACCAGCAACGGAGGGAGCTGCATCCCACATGGGCCTGAAGGCCGAATCCACCGAGAGTGAGGGCACCAGTGGGATGGACGGTGAGGGGAGCACCACGACGGGGACAGCAGGGGAGACCACAGACAGCGACTCCTCCTCTGATGGAAGCTCCCTGGCGGTGGCGGACACCTCTGTGCCTACCCTAACAACAGGTACAGCTGCCACCCCCCCAACCAGCACACCCTCCAAGCAGCCCCTCAGTGTGTTTCCCGTGCCTTTTCACCTAGGAGGGTGGGCATCTCCTTCGCCCCAGGCACCTCAGGCCCTGCCCCAGTCAGCCCTGCTGCCCTCAATGAGGAGGCTATTGATCTCCTGAGATCCCTCTCTGTTGGGCAGTCAACAATACTGAATGCCATCCAGGGTGTAGCAGGGCATTTGCAACAAACAAATGCATACCTGGAGGGCATTCACTCTGGCGAGGTGGCCCAACAGAGAGCATTTCAGGCTCTGGCCTCAGCACTGATGGCAGCCCTTGTCCCTGTGTCTAGCCTCCCCCCTCCAACTTCCTCTACCCAGACCCAATCCCCTCGACCCCAACCTATCCCAAGCACACCTTTAGACCAGCATTCACCCAAATCACCACACAAAAGTGGCTCATGCAAACATAAGCACCACACTTCATCTCACAGAGACTCACACAAGCACCATACAAATGCAAACACACCAACATCCACTGCCTCCACTGTGGCCCCCTCCTTCTCATCGTCCACCTCGCTTCCAGTAGCATCTACACTCACACCTGCATGCACAACATCTTCATCCACTACCTCCATCACAACACGCCCCACACGAGCAGTCACCACCCCCACAACCATGCACATGTCCCCTGTGTCTTCTCCCAGTGTGTCTGTGACCCCTCCTCCCAAAGTACACAAACGAAGCACCCACCCACCCGTCATCCACCACACAACAGCATCCAGCCCATGCACCTTCACCCAAACTCAGCAGATACCTCCTACAACCACTCCCTCTTCCTCCACTCCCAAACTCTCTCCATCTTCCCATCCCAGTGTGTCTAAAAACCTTTTCATAGCAAACACTGACCTGTTCCATACCCCTCCCCCGTCCTTCCCCTCGGGCCAGGGTGTCCAGACCCCAGGCCAGCACCTAAGCCACCAAGTCGGCGTCCGCTGTGGTACCTGCACCTCCCAGAGGATCAAAGGGGGCACCGTCAGGCCAGGCAGTGTGCCACGACTCCTGCAAAGGACCAAACCATTCTGCCACCTGCTAAGGTGAAGAAAGGGACAGCATGCAGCAAGGGCAAGGAACATGACCCACCCAGCAAGTCCTCCTCCAAAACTCCAGCTGCCAAAGGCAAGGTCCCAGCAGCATTTGCCAAGGTGAGGAAGGGCCACCTGCACCGCCACCTGCCCCACTGTTGCCACCACTACTGTCAGCAGCAGCATACCCAGTGGGCAGCCGTCCAAGGCTGCGAGAGACGGGCTGGTGCCTCCCTCCACCACTGGCAGCACCTGCACCACGGCCAGCACCGCCAACATCCCCGCCGCAAACACCGCCACCTGCACCTCTGACACTAGGACCACTACCAGCAACAGCAGCCCCAGTGTGCGTCCGTCCGAGGCTGCAGGAGCCGGCCTGGAGCCTCCCACCCCCACTGAAACACCAGCACCGGCACTACCACCAGTTTGCAGCCTTAGTCACCGCAGGATGGAGTCTGACCCTGCCTCCATGGATTATCATGCAACCTCGTCCATGCAAATCTCATTTCTCAGACACCCAGGTGAGGGAATGTGAACTGCCACACCCCAAGTGCTGCATCACTGGGCACAAAGCCCCCTCCAGAACCAGTGGAGAAATGTATCCACTCCCCCTATCCTTGGCAGGATGAAGCACACTGGGCACAAAGCCCCCTCCAGAACCAGTGGAGAAATGCAT
This sequence comes from Pleurodeles waltl, assembly GCF_031143425.1. NCBI lineage: Eukaryota > Metazoa > Chordata > Amphibia > Caudata > Salamandridae > Pleurodeles > Pleurodeles waltl. The sequence goes on from NC_090436.1 coordinate 239,281,415, forward strand.
CCACTCACCCTATCTTTGGCAGGATGAAGCGGACTGGGCACAAAGCCCCATCCAGAACCAGTGGAGAAATGTATTCACTCACCCTTTCCTTGGCAGGATGAAGCAGACTGGGCACGAAGCCCCCTCCAGAACCAGTGGAGAAATGCATCCACTCACCCTATCCTTGGCAGGATGAAGCACACTGGACACAAAGCCCCCCCCAGAACCAGTGGAGAAGCCATCCACTTTAGAGACTGTGGCCTTGCACTCCCCAGGACCAACCAGTGGGCAACCCACCAACTTGAGAGACTTGAGAGACTGTTGCTTTGCACTCCCCAGGACCAAGCAGTGGCCAACCCACCCACTTGAAAGACTGTGGCTTTGCACTCCCCAGGACCTAGCAGTGGGCATGGAGCACCCTCGAGGAGCAGTGGCCTTATTCCATCTTTCGGCTGAGGTGCCCCCTTCCCTGTCCCCCTGAGGTGCATGTGTGTTTTCAACCTGATGCCCCGGCAGTGTTCTCTCTGTATTGAGGCAGGAGTCAAGTGTGGGCTTGGCCCATGATTTTTGGCCCAGCGGGCCACAGACATTTGCAAAGGACAATGTACGGCCTTTTGTACATATTGTAAATATTTGGATATACTGTTTTTCTATTTGTTATGTATATCTGCCTATTTCTAAAATATCACTTATTTCACTCAATTCCTTTTGTCCTTGCGTTCTTCCAGGGGGTAACGGGGTGTAAATGTACTGTTGTTGCATGTGTTTTTGTGTATGGTGTTGTGGGTGAGGTTGGGGGTGGGTGTTTGCATGTGTGTGTCACTCTCTTTTTCCTCCCCCCGTGTGCTAGGTGCAGTATTCCCCGTGGTCGTTGCCGCCTCCTTTGATATTCCTCGTGCACGAGGAGGTAGACCATCATGGGCAGGACCTGTAACTTGAGCTCTATGGCGTCCTGGTTCTTCGTTGAGTGTCGAGAGGTGAGTGGTTTCTCTTCCAAACACTGTTTCCTCCATGCTTTTGATGGCGTTGGTACTGCCCAGGAAAAGCTGGCGGATTGGCGGGTCGTAATGGGTTGGGCAGTACATTGTCTTTCTGCCTGTCTGTTGGTGGTTACCGCCGCAGTGTTTGTTGCTACCACCGTGGCGGTCGGTGTGTTAAAGTGGCTGTCTGTGTTGGCGGTTTCCACCATGGTCGTGATCCCATTTTCTTTATCGCCGGCCTTTTGGCGGTATTACCCCCGCTTTAACACCAACCGCCAGGGTTGGAATGAGGGCCAATATATCATAATGTGCCGGTCAGATGTTTGCCTTCTCAGCGGTATGTTGGCGGCAGTCAGCATGGCGGCATTCGTTTTTTATCGCCAATGTCATAATGAAGGCCATAGTAAAGAACAACCCTTACCAGAGACAGTGATTACTTGGATATCACAACATTTGCTATATAGTTTGAAACAGTAAAACAACCAATTAATATAATTTGGTGTGAAGTATTATTTCATGGTGGCTGGCAAACAAAATTCTCGTTTTGAGACTGAGTTGATTGATGACATAAGTATGTATCAAGAAGAGACAAGAAAGAGTCTTTTTGAAGAAGTTGCCTTGTGGAATTGACAGATACTCTATCAGGTCTATGGTGATGGCAAAGTAAATTCCACCATCCATTAAAAGTAACATTAGTGGCGTCTTTCCAGTTCGAAGTGGTAATTTGAAAAGCTATAGCAATGATCAAATTAACATATCGACCCATTTTACGAGCACCAATCCAAATAGGCGAAGAGCTTTCCATAAAAATGTTGATAATGTCAAAAGGAAAGTTGATATTACATATATGCGCAATTGTATTACATATCTTGTGCCAAAAAGAAGCAATGGTTGGCCATTGGAAGAATGAATGCAAATAGGTACCTGGTGTATTAGAGCAGGTCCAGCAGAGGTTATTTAGGGTTGGGTTATATTTGGAGGGAGAGAGGAGTTTAAAAAGCATGGGGTAAAAGTAGTAGGTTGTTTGTGTAGTGCTATCATTGCAGTAGGTATGATGTAATATTGACCATATACAGTTCCATGTTTGGACAGAGAAAGAACAATGGAGACCAGATTCCCATATAAGTTCTATTTTATGATTGGGATGATTTGGGAGCTGATAATGAAGGTATTTGTATAAATAAGAGGCCCTAGAGGGAGTAGAAGAAGAGAATTGTAAAGGAGTTGAAGTTAGGGTGAAGGAGGAGTCCCATAATAAGATAGATAATACTTGGGTAAGAAAAGTACTTTAAGATTGGTATTTTAACATGGAGGTGGCTGAAAGATTGAATTTGGATTGGATTTTAGAATGAAAGAATGGTTGCATGTTTTGAAATCATTGTTTGACTTGTATAATTCCTTTAGCTACCCATTCTTTCCAGTAAAGAGTACGGTTGGATAATTTAATATTTTTATTATGCCAAATGGAGGAGTCCAGAAAAGTATGTAAAGATGATAAAGGTTTGGTAAAGAATGGAAAAATTATCAAGATAGAGTGTGTGACAGTGGGAGATGTGAACATTCTGGGAGAATGTGAAAAATAAGCTAATGACTGAAAAGGAAATGGGGAAATCACAGTGTTTTCCAATCTGTACCAGATCGGCAGGTAGATGCCGCTAGAAGAATGGATATAAGATAAAACTTATTTCAGTAAATATGAAGAATGATATTGGCGAAGATTAGAAAAATTTACTTCACCTATTTCTTTAGTCTTACATAAGGAGGGTAAAAATATACATGCTTTATGTCCATTACCAATATGCTATTAAGAAGTTTAAAGAATTTCAGAGGTGTTTTAACAGGTAACATGGACAAATAGAAATTTATCACCGGAAGCATCTTCATTTTAATTGATTCCAACCTACCCCACCAGGATAGATAAAGGGGAGACCATCTGTCTGACAAATTACGAATTTTCTGAAGAAGATCATCCATATTAATCTGAATAGTTGTTGAAATAGAAGAAGTATCTTTAATCCCTAGGAATTTTATATAGTTGGTATGCCTGCAAACATATACTTAAGACAAAATGTATTCAAGGGGAGTACTTCAGATTTAGTGAAGTTTAATTTATAACCTGAAAGATTAGAATATGTGTTTAAGAGATCTGCAAATGCAGGTAGCTATGTCTGTGGATGAGAATTGTATAAAATGATATCATCTGCATAGGCAGTACATTTGATATGCAGATCTTTATGTATAAAACCATCAAAAGAAGGAGAATTTCTTAGGGAATGTAAAAAGGGTTCCAGAGATAAGATGAATAATAGCCATTATCATGGACATCCCTGTCGGGCACCTCGATGAAGGGAAAAATATTTGGATTGAATACCATTTGAAAAATGAAGTATATTTATGTACTTTAAGATTCCAGGACCAAAGCCATACCATTTAAGGACTTGCATAATCAGCCAGTTAACACGATCAAATGATTTTTTAGCATCCAATGTAATTGCAGCCAAGGGGGTGGAACTTTTAGAAGCTAAATGCAAAATGTTTAATAAAGCTCTGGAATTATCAGTGATATATCTGCCTTTAACAAAACCAGTTTGTTCTGTGCCGATTACATCAGGAATAATCCGATTAATATGAAGTGTTAAAATCTTTGCAAATATCTTACAATCTAAGTTAATCAGAGAGATAGGCTGAGAGTTGGCACAGAGAGAAAGATCTTTGTCCTTTTTATGAATGAGCCAGAGCATCGCTTCAGAAAATGTGCCTTGAGCTTCGTCATAGTGAAGGAATTGATAATATAGTGAATGTAAGTGTGGAAGGAGAATGTGGGAGAAACAGAGATAAAATTCAACTGTAAAACCATCTGGGCCTGGAGCTCTGTCTTTCGGTGCCTTGGTCAAAGCCATCTTGATAACCTGCAGAGATATTTCTTTATCTAAAGAAGAGAAGTCCTGTGATTGATGGGGACACGGTGGGAGAGATTCAAAAAAGGAGTCGAGGGTTGCTTCCGATGAGGAGGATTCAGGTGTATAAATATTTCAGTAAAAATCAGAAAAGTATTGTAAGATGTCTTCATCTCTGAAATGATTGATACCTTTATCATCTATAATGTTTGAAATTTTAGATTTTTGGGATTTAACTTTAAGATAGTTCACAAGCAATTTGCCAGCTTTATTATGTCCACCGTAGAACTTGGAATTAACCCTCAAAAGAGTGCCGGAGGCTTCCTCAGTTGATTTTTTTATTGAAATCCAGCTTGGCTTGAATGAGAAGTTTAAGAGTGTCAGTATTATTTAAAGTATAATATTTATGTTCAAGATTCTTAATAGATGATAGAAGAAGTGCAGAGTCTGTAGGAATTTGTTTCCTCTTTATGGCTACATGGTCAATAATAAAGTCTCTAGCCGTGGCTTTAAAAGCGTCCCAAATAGATATGTAACTGCTGAGTTGAGGTAAGGTTAGATTCAAAATATTCTTTAAGGAATTTTTCACATTTTTCTACAAAAATCTGATCTTTCAACAAATAATTATCAAAATGCCATCTCCTTGACTTATAAGGTTTGGATATAGTTTCTACGTCAATGAATATAGGTGTGTAATCAATATAAAACCTATTTCAGCATGCACTAGAGCTGTAAGTAAGTAGGTGTCAAAAAGATGTAATCAGTCCTAGATTTGGATTTATTTATGGGGGAATAAAAGGTGAATTCTACATACTCTGGATTGTATATTCTCCATGCATCAATTAGACCTCTAGAGTGAATGGCGTTTTTTAACTTTTTATTCATTTTAATAGGTGCAGTCCCCACCCACTAAAAGGTTATCAGTTGGGTACGAGTCCAGATGGTTTGAGATGCGTTCCCAGAACTTTATATTGATGCCCGTAGGACCACCTATATTAAGTAAGGAATAGGGAATGTTATTAATAGTAAGGTGTATGAGAAGATACCTCCCTTCATCATCTTTCTCTTCTCTCTCTATTCGTAAGGAGAGTGACTTATGAAATAGAATAATGACTCCATTTTTATTATGATATGCAGGAGAACAGAATACATGACCCACCCTCTGCCTCTTTAAGGAATTGAATTGGGGGATAAATGGGTTTCCTGTAGCATACCGATATTGCAATTCAATGTGGAATTATGAGAAAGAACACTTTGCTTCTTGATCGTATTGCGCAAACATTTCACATTCCAGGATACACCACGCATAATGTTAACCATATAATAGGATAGTAATGAAATAATCTACAACAGCATCTTCAGTTTAGCAGTAGTTACATGACAACAAATAGAAAACCACTAGATCATATACTAACAAAAGCTATATATGATGGTAAGGTAAAATTCAGTTAAGTAGGAGAGGAAAAAGGAAGAGATTAGAGAAAGAAGAAGAAAAGAAGTGTAATACAGGATAGAAACAGAATAGATGGCTATAAGTCAAATGGCTTCAACCATAATTAAACAAAGCATGTCCAACGCAATAACAATAAAGGGGGGCGCAAAAGGAGAAAAGATGGGCAGCAACCAGAACCTCACAAGAGTGGGTACAGAAAGTCACGGAGATGATGAGTAAAAGAAATATATAAGGCAGCATTTGAATTAACGCTATTGACTGATACAAAATACTTACTGACAAATGAGAACATATTGGAGACAATGGATCTGGGACTGAAGACACAAAGGGGACACGTATCTGAAATAGGGGATCAGGCGGGCATGGAATTTCTGTAAAGAAGAAGAAAAGGTTATTGAACCAAAAGACCACTTTTAGTAAGTAAACAATAGCATAAAATCCTTTTGCAACAAAACAATATGTATATAAGCATTATATAAGAAATCTAATGGTCAGAAAAAATATATAAGCAGATAAACAGTCAAGATTTGCCAATTTCACCCTTGCACTGGAAAATGAACTTTCTCAAATCTACAGGAGAAGCAAATGAAAAGGATCTTTATTTATAAGTCAGTTTGAAAAAGCAAGGGTGCACCAGGCCATATCGTGCTTTCAGAGACCTTAGATCAGGACCAAATGAAAGAAATTCCTTGCGTCGAGCTGCAATAGCCGTGCCATATCTTGTGAAAAGAACCATAACATATGTTTCCTTTTTTAGCCGCAGATAGGACAATAAGTAGTTCAGTGTATTCCACAAAAAGAAATATTATGCCTATTGCTCAGTCAGACAATGAAGCACCAGATGGTCTGGGTCCCATATGACGGGCTCATTGTAGATTCAGAGCAGTACCATTCTTGAAGCCAATTATTTTAGGATTGTGTGTTCTAAGAAAAGCAATTATGTTGTTGCCCTCCTCTCCCTCAGGAATACCATAAATTGTAAGGTTGTTACATCTATTATGATTTTCCAAATCTTCAGTTTGCTGTTTCAGAAGCAAAATTTCTTTAGACATATCATCTATTTTGGGTGCAGCGTCTTGTATATTGCTCATCCTTTGCTCAGCCTCTGTAACCCTGGTTTCTAGATTAGACCACTTTTCTTCACTCCTTTGAAGCGTAGCATTAGTCTCCATTACAAAGGTCTTCAGGTGTTTTATTTCTTCCATGAGGTCTTCAAGGGTCAAAGGCAATGGAGATTTCATTGGGGAAGTGCGGTCTTTTTTTTTAGGTTTAGAAGTGTTGTTATATTCCTTGCGAGCAGAGGAAATTGCTCCAGATGATGACACAGCCCTTTGACAGGAAGTTGAAGAAGGCCCCATATACAATAAGTATGTAATGCACACTTTCAAAACTGGTGAATGTATTGAAGCAGCTAAAAAAGCCTTATGTGAAGAAATCATAAGCTGCAAATTTCACAGACTTAGCCAGTTGCTAGGAGTTGTAGTAAAGATGGTTATCAGATTATTAGAGTAAAAATAAATAAACAGATAAATAGACATGAGGATATATGTTCAGTGCAGGCAGAATTCAATAAAGGTGTTATTAAGCAAAGATGTCTCCAATATGTTCCACTGCGTCACTTTAGAAACCCAGGGATGGGCCGTATTTACTAGAATACGGTGCACCCATGTGTTTCCTCCTGTGCCGGCGCTAAAAATAGCTGCCAATGCAGGAATCCTTGCACCATAGTGCAAGGGTGTCTGCATTGAAGGGAATGATTGTGTATGTGCAGGAAGGTGTCCCTTTCTACACATAAACAATCTATGATGGCGATTTGGCAATTCTGCAGCACACATAGCAGTGGCAAATCGTCATTTTTGAATGATTGTTTATCAAGGAACACCTTCCTGCGCATAAACAATCATTCATGGCCTTTTGCTCTTTCTATGCATGCTGCAGAATGCAGCACACATGAAAAAAGCAAAAACAATGAGGAATAAAAGTAATCCTCCTCGTTGTGCCATGCAGAAAACTGCCTTGGAGGGGCCCATATTTACAAGGTGGTGCTAAGCCACAAAATGTGGCGCATTGCACAGTTCCACTGGAGCGTCACGAAAAGTAACACTCCAGTAGAGCAAGGGCCTTATAAATCTGGCCTGATATATTTTAACCACTTAAGCCTTATTGTTGTGCGAAAATCCTAAAAGCAGCACCACCACCTACCAGGGGGATTCCAATCTAGATTGTAAAAATTAAGATGGTTAACACTATGGCGCACGTACTTCTCGATTTTAATAGGACAGTGCGGCATATCACATTATGAATGAGAGTGGGTAGTATTAACATGCTATAAATCCAATACTAATTCCTCAGACATATTGCTAGAGGAGCAGTCTTCCCAGAATTTAAATATACAGTTTCAAAACATCCAGTTAAAAAAGCTATGACTCATTGACATAGCCCTAAGGGTTTAGTTAATGCTAGTGAAAGCCAACAGAGCCTTCTATTTGCCTCCTGGGCCAATAAACATCTCAATCAATATTTTGTGTAATTACATAATCTTAAGTGCGTTGCCAGAGGGAAAAAGCAGTCCAACGATCAGTGACACAACACAACTGGATTTGAGATCAAGCCTGTTTCATGCTTTTGATAGTCATATCATGATAGCATACGGAAGGATTGTTATACATTTAGAATGGTATATCTTAACTAGCGGGCATAGTGAAACCCAACAATGGTAATAACTGAATGCATCTAGGACATTACATATATTCGTTGCAGAACAATTTTACTAGCCAGTTGAGGAGTACGAGATAGTCTGTATAAAAAGAATACAGAGGTATTTGAACTCTCCAATTTGTTGCTAAGGTGCCATCTCTCTCTAATATTGCTTTGACCAATGTACAAATTGTTAGCTCGACATCTCACTATTAAAACAGATATACTGTCCACGTACATATTTATAGCGTTAAATTTGTTAATCTATATTAGGGCTATGATATATTGGTAGCATAGCTTTTTAAAACTCAGTATTTACACAGTATACCTTCCTCAGTTTAGTCACCCCTTTCAGAATCCAATTTGTCATACTTTAATTGCAGACAAACTATCCTTATTATTCCTATACTCTCCCTCTAAAAATAACACTTAAACTGGGTTGTAATGAGCATTCTCTGACATAGAGATACCTGACCTTCCAGAAAAATCCATTACAATGTACTTTAAGCGCTGAGTTAATTGGACATGTTTTAATTAACAAAAACGGCAAAACTAAGGCCAATTGTTAGGAAATAACCACCTGTCAAATAAATGGGTCTACATGACCAAAACAAAAAAAGTAGAACGCAAAATGTAGAAACAAAAGTAGAGGTGAAAAAACTAATATGTAGCAAACGTCTTCTATAGCACTAACACAGCTATTGCAGTAAATAGGTCGAACTAGCACTATGCAAATGAACTTTGTAGCTGAGATGTATGGCTTTTCTCGACTTTATGTTCGACGACCATATTAACAAACGTTATGCTTTATACATTTGCCTACTTTTATTAAAACAAATTTAATGTTCCTAATCTGCCCTGGAAAGTGTGAAACTGTGCCATTTGAGACAAAGTATAATAAATCGACCCTTTTCAGTGGGTGAGGTTGACACATATAACAGGCCAATCCAAACGTATAACTGTAATGTTTTTTTGTCCATGCCAGTGTTATTTTTTCAGTTGTAGACACAATAGGGTAGCTGGTCTGGGTCTTTGAGTGTCGTGCAGATTTAAGGTTCCAAAAACAAAGTCGATTCAGTTTATGAACCATTCATTTGTTCAGCCTACAGAATATTAAACATTTGTATTGATCACTTTGAAAACTTTGCAAAACATGTTCATCTCACTACAACTGAAACCAAGGGAAAATGGACAGTTTTTAAAAGGTTACTCTCTTTGATTTAAGTAAGCAACAGTGGCAAGAAAAGAGAGAATGTGAAACAATTTTGTTTATGGTTCATATGACTCCATACTAGGCCGTCCTTACAATGGTATTGAAAGACGGAATGAGACATTTAACCCCTAACAAAAGTGGAATAATACTGGTGGGAGGCCCCACATCTTTGTGGCCAAGAGAAGTGTGGCCTTAAGAAATTGGGCTATCATTTAACTGTGGTGACAAAGTGAACAACCTGAAACTTAATAGTGATATTCAGTGTCAATCTAATTATTCACAACTGGTTTGAACCATGAAACATAAGAGGTTTAATCATCTTCGAGACATCCAAAAAATAGTCAAATATTTAAGCTTCCCTTGGCTTTTGCAAGCTAAAAGATGCAAACAGTATCTTCCAAGGATCATGTTAATGCCTTGGCCGAAACGTCTGGGAATGGCATAACTCAATGCTGGTGAACATGTTATGTTGTGAGCAAGTGTTGTTAACGCTCAGCATCTTACACTGCTTGCCAATTCTGGAGAGCAGGCACTTTTTATCTGTATACATAGTCAATGGAACTATTCATCAGAGGCCAAAGTTCATAGCTTTTTTTGTTTTATAAATCAAAGAAGCCTTTGTGTCTTAAGGAAACGGAAAAATGTAGCACGTGGTTACTGTAACAGCAGGAGTGGAACAAAACCACCCTTCTTCGCTGTACAGAAATGGGATGCTTTGATTTGCCATGCCAATTGAAGCTGATAGACAATTACTAAGGTTTTAGACACACCAAACCAAAATAAATAAATAAACACCTATTCTACAACTAGGTAGTGTAAATTACATGGTCGTGATGTCATGAGGCCGGATAGACAGGAAATGCTGCACCCAACAATATGCAATAACGTCACAGGTAAACTGCATGGAAATATATACGCACGGTATTACTAATAGAAAAGATCAACTGCTACAGGTCGACAACTACTGAAGTGAAAGTAGCTGGTTACGTCCCACAGCACATTTTACCCCTCTGATGGCCCCTACAGGTATATTTCAGCAGTCAGCCACAGGTATGTCATCTAATCACCTCCCCAGGTTCATTTGAAACCTTAGTACAGTGCCAGCAGGGATTCAGAATGAGGCTGCTGCTTTCTCTGAAGCATTATTTACTACCAGTCCGTCAGCAGGCACGCCCAGCAACACAAACAAATATTGAAATACTCTGGTAAATTACATGAAACCTGTTACTGATTGCGGCAATGCAAGAGAGGCCTAAGTAGCTCTGTATATAGATAACACACAAAACTGTACAGTGTTCCAGCAACTGATGTCAACAAGGTGGCAGTTTTAATGCTCATATAAAATGTACGACCTTGTTTGACATTGATAGTGAGGGGCTAAGCTTAACGTTGTGAAAATGTTCATAACATGTGTGGGCATGTACAAGCTGCTAGTCAGGCATACCGTCTATGTGTTAGGGGACAACAATGTTCCTAAAGTCTAGCTGTTTTAAATTATCATAACTATTTTCAGAGTGGAGTATCAATAGTTATATGGAAGTAAGGTAGGCACATCACACACCAGGATTCATTCCGAGCTCTGGTAGGTATATCCAAATTCACAAAATGGCTCAGAGGAGCCAGAATGAAACCACTATTTTCCACCCACAAATAGATCAAAGGAAATGAGGATGGGCTGCAGCAAACAGTATAAACATACATTTATATTCTGTGGTAAACTATGGTAAATATTAGAAAATGGAGACCCACATTTAGGAAAGATGACACATAACCTTGCTAGCGCAGTTGTGCGTCAAAACTTTTAACGCCGGCTGACATTTCTTTGCGCCATCCGTGCGTCGTATTTATAAAATTATACACCATGGCGTAAAGGAAAGGTTAGCGTAAAAAAAAATGACGCTAACCTTTGCGACACATCGTAAGGAAAAACAACGTTAATGCTGCAAAAATAGCATTAGCATGATTAGCAGCATGTTTTTGTTGCTAATCATGTTAGCGCCATATTTGCAGCATTAGCTTTAAAAAAAAGCCCGCAAGAAAAAAAAAAAAGGAAGGAGCCAAAATGGAGAATGCAGGCCAGAAGAGACCCTTAAGAGATCCCAATCAGCCCTGTAAAAGCCAGGATGGAACAGGAAAATCCCAGGAGAAGGAGAAAAAGGAAGCAGAAGTGTCGCTTTAGTGAGGAGGAGAATGACATCTTGGTCAGAGAGGTGACGGAGCACCAACACCAGCTCTTCGTCACCTCCAAATTGCCAATAGGCAGGAAGGAGGCCATATGGCAGGCAATAGTAGATAAAGTCAACAGTGTGGCAGAGGTGAAGAGGACTGTCATCAATTGTAAGAAGTGCTGGCATGATTAGATCGCAAAACTTAAGAGAAACTGGCCCAGAACCAAAAGGGAGCACTGCAGACTGGAGGTGGACGTCCTGCACCCCAGGAAGACCTGGATGACCTGGAGGTGATGGTGGCAGCAGTCATCCCAGAAAAGCTGGTCACTGGAATCAGAGGACAGGATAGCGCCGACTTCCAAGACCTACCCCAAATGCACAGTAAGGTGCAGTGGAGAACAATCTGGAAATTAACAACTGGCAGAAGAGGGAGGCACATAGGACACACCAAATGCATGTAAAAGGGTTGCATCGGGACACATAGTGCCAGAATCAAAAGGCCCTACCACCACCCGAGCGCCCTGTTAGAGATGCTCTGGTGGGGCTATGCACTACGCCATATTTACAAAGTGGCGGTAAGCCACTTTTTGTGGCTTAACTCCACCTTGTAAATATTGGCCCTTCACATGCAGCACTTTGCTTCAAAAGGGTGTGCAATTGCTGTTGCTGTGGGCTTGCCACAACAACACCCATTGCATTTTGACGTCATCCCAGATTTACGGGTTCATGTAAATGTGAGGCTGCTCCAAAATCTAAAACTGCCCCAGGGGTGGTGTTAGCATTGCGCAACGAGGACAAATGCTTTCATTCCTCCTCGTGTTTTTGCTCTTCCTATGTGTGCTGCATCCTGCAGCACACATAGAAAGTGCAAATGGCCATAGAAGATTCTTCTTGTGCATGAAGATGTCCCTTCCTGCACAAATATAATCTCCCCTGCAGCACAGTCATCCTTGCACCATGGATCAAGGTTGTCTGCATTGGTGCGCTGCTGCAAACATAGCGCCAGTGCAAGGGACAACACAGGGGTTCGCTATATACGCTTCAAAATGGTGCATCCCTCCATATTGAAATTGACAGAGTGCGGCGCTGCCAAATGTGGTGCACCCTGGCGCTCCGTAATTTTCCCTGAAACCTGGGACATAATGGCCTTCACTTCAGATGCGCCCACACCTTCCCCCTATATACACCAACCATTTCTCAACTATCCCAGCAATTGCTTCAATGTTGCCACTGATCCACCTGCCCATGTATAACACTCAGTGTAAAACATGTAGTACGCTTGTTGCACAGGGTGGCCCAACAAGAACTGCCACACACCTCCATGCACCATTTGGGAATGGGCACAAAAGTAAGCATACACAACAGATGGGGCATGTCTGTGATTATCATTTGTGCTGCTGTACAAGTAGCTTCCATTTCACCATGTAGCAAGGTTGCTTGTGTTGTGGGAATGGTTGGTGTTGTGCACAAAGGGACACCTTCATGCATAACAACAGCTACAAGTGATATTGATATTGCACTATGGACCCACTTTTAAAAGCCTGTAATGTAACATTAGCATTATACAGATTGTTGCCAATGTGAATACGAGCTACCCATTCCCCTTGTGCTACAGCAACAAAGTCAAACAATTCATGTACATCCTTCCACCTCTATATGCCTGTGGCAGATATGATGTACGCAAGGAAATATTCCTTACGCAAGGAGGTAAGAACTAATGGGGCTGACAATCCATAAAGGTTGCACTGTGCTATCTAATAACCTCATGTGTAAGGCCTGCCAAAGACAGATGACAAAGTGATGCAAGCATTGTAATCAATGGTCCTCCTTGTGCTTTGCTGCACTAGTGCCATCATTTATGGTGCCAATTCAGTTAAGCACCAATATAGTGACAAAACTCATAAGACTACTGTGTGAATGTCCACCATGGTGACCATTAATGTCTATAATTGGCTTCAATGTTGTCGTTGGCTGGGGCCAGCGAGGAAAATGATGGTGTGGGATCAATGCACCAGATACATTGAAAGTTTGCCCGATGTGTGATGCATAATGCAACACACAATAAAGCACAACAATCTGCAGAGTTACAAACTCGTCACATGCCCACTTGTCAATCCCACACCACCCTGAGTTCTTGGACTACACTTAACCAATTCCAGATGTGCCAACCTTTTCAAAGGCACCATGAGCTGGGTGGGTCACACATGTTGTATGGGACTATCACAAATAGACAAATTGAATGCCTATTACATGCAGTGTCAGGTGTGAAAGGGGCACATGGAAAATGTGCCAGGATAAGGTATGCAAGGGGCCTTACCTTGGCATGTTAAGTATGACCTATCACTATCTACCACTCAAGTAGAAGTCAATAAATGTATATGCTTGCCTACAGCACTATGATGACTGTGTCTGGAGATACTGGCACATAATTACCTATTTATGAAGAAACATGCAGTGCAACAGCTCAGCTTGCTCTGCTGTGCAGCATCAATTTAAATGTGCAGGGATGTGTACTTGTCACAGGGTCTATGCATCCCTCTACTAACCTTGGTAATGACTAAATACCCTGCATGATGTAGGGGTGTCCCTCTTGCTGGTCCTAATGCACATCTGCAGGAAGGAACACATCCTACTGAATCTACTAACATGAATGCTATCTGCCACTTGAAATTTTGATGATGATTGCAACACACATTGAAACTAGTCCACTATAGGATAACTGCTATGTCTGTCCTCAGTACCACAACTACAATGCCACCCCTGATGTTGTGTCCCAGCATAATGCATCCACACATCAACAAGCCTCAAAATGTATCAGGTCCGCTTCCCACCACACATGTGCTGACAGAGTGATGGAAGTGGGTGGGCTTTCCACATGCATCTTCCTAGCCACTTAAGCCCAGATCAATGACAAAGTGGTACAGCAACAGTGCAGCTCCAAAAATAGCAGTGCCACACTGTGCCACTTTTGAAATGCAGGGATGCACCATATTAACAGGAATATGGCTCACCCCTACGTTTCTCCCTGTGCCGGCGCTGAATGAAGCTGCATGCGCCAATGCAGGCATCCATGCACATAGTGGAAGGGTGCCTGCTCTGAGGAGATAGATTGTTCATGTGCAGGAATGGACACCTTCTGTACAGAAACAATCATCCATGGCATTTTGCTAATGCTTTGTGTGCTGCAGAATGCAGCACACATAGAAAAAGCAAAAACAACGAGGAACAAAAACATTTTCCTCATTTTTCCTGGGGAGGCGTTAGTAATTGCTGCTGCCACAGATGTGTGATTTCCTGCACATCTGGGGCAGCATTAAAAGCAATGGATTTTGTGGTGGAAAAGCAACTGCAACACCCATCAGGCACCCCTCTGACACATAAAACTGCATTGGAGGGACCCATATTTACAAGGAGGTGGAACACCACAAAAAACTGGAATCCCACCTCCTTGTAAATATAGAGCAGTGAAAAGTGCCACTGGAGCGTTGAAAAAAGTGATGCTCCGGTGGTGATAGGACCTTGAGAATGTGGCCCCTAGAGTCATGTGTTGTGCAACCTGCACCAAACAACATAACAATTAACCATCTAGTGTGTATGTGTGCAAACAGGAAGGTCTACCTTCAACCATAACAACACACAGTCCAGCAATGCAGCCATCCTTGCAGCTATGCAACAAGGAAACCTGAGCAGCATGGCTGAGTGTTGTCCTGCAGGAAGGGAGAAAATCCTGTTTGCTCACATACACACAATGTGGTTGAATTTCACAATGGGTGGTGCAGGATGCTGGATACACGACTAAAAGTGGCGAGGAGGATGCATGTGGACAGTTCACTCCCTACCATCACTCCAACAACACCTGTAGGGTAACAGATAAGTCAGTTACTAACGCAAATATCGGTAAGAACAATTTCCAAGTATTTCTGTACATCTCCACTTGTGGTATGAGCACACATCTAGAGCAATGCCCATGGCTTGCAAAGTAAACACAGTCAAGTCAATGAAAGGGGTACATATGTCGAATGCCATGATCAAACAATCAAGGTGAGTGCAACACACTGGGGACTGTGGACTGGCAGATTGTGCAAATGATGAATACACACAAATGATGTTCAGGTGGCACAGTGCACCATTAGGGGCCCACAAATGTGTAGCTTGAGGTGGAGGTCTGTACCATGTCACTGAGCCACGAGTAGCAAGTAAATGATGAGCCATGTCAACAGCCACTACAGTCAAATATTGACCTTTCACTGTCCCATTGCAGAGGATGATGCCTTACCTCCTGTGGACCAGCCTGTCCTGAATTTTATAGATGACATGGATGACCAGCTGCCGATCATCAATGATGACACTTTTCAGGATGTTCTGTGTTCCTTACAGACACCACCTCCAGTCACAGGGAGGACACACAGCATTGCTGGGTCTCCATATGACCCACCCAACTACCAACACACAGCACCAACCAATCCTGCCACTGCCCTGGACTCTGAGGACCCAGACATTACCTTTCAGAGGACAGCAGTAGAAGTCCAGCAGGAGCTGGCACAGCAGGTGCAGGGGGGGATGGAGACTATGGTGGGCAGCCTAAAGGGAGGGCAGAGGTGCCTCAGTCCGAATAAGGACCACTCTGCTGCCATCAGAGGCACCCGCTACGTGGACTCCAGCAGTCCCTGGCTGACATTGCTGCTGTCATGAGGCAAAGGCTTGACTAACTGCCCTCCTAAAGTGCCAGCAGCATGACTGATACCAGGCTGGGGGCTATACAAAATGCCCTGGAGTCCATACTTCAATATGTGGCCTCTTTCAGTGAAAACATGGCTGCTTACCACTGTGATGTAGTAGTGGTGTTACGAAATGAGCAGTTGCTCCTTGCTGCAGTGATACCTTTGACATTCCCACAAATGGCAGCTGCCGGGATCTTTGATTCCACATCTCTATCCCCTGATTTGCGCGCGTGCTCCCCTCAACTTCAACAAGAGCACCACCCATTGTACAGGAGGTACCACACACATCAGAGGATGAAGATGTAGAAGGAACAACATTCACAAGAAAAAATACTCGGTAGCTCTAGTCTGTGCCACAGGGACAGTATCTCTTTAGTTCTGTGCTTAGACAGCTGGCAATGTGCCCTCTTCACTCTACTCTACTACCACTGTTGACTTATCATGTATGGACTGTCATTGTCTCAATTCCTGCCTATTGTCAATGTGGACACATCCTCACTAATACACACCTATCCTACACATGTCTCATGACATGTTCCTCACCTTTGGACTCTGACTAAATATCAATGGCTTTGGATCTCTCATGGGGTCAGCGAACAGTACATTGGACATCATTGGAAACTAAACTTGGACATATAAATAAATCACCATAATCACACATGTCCTGCTTTTTGCAGTGTTCCATCAACTCCTATAAAATGTATGCATTGTGTAAAGTTATGTCAATGAGTACAGAACCAAATGACATGTGTTGCTTACTGTCAGACACAAAGGCACACACTAGGACTCAAACATGATAAAGGTGACCAAAAGTATTGTGGACTACAACCAACTATCTGAGGCTTCAAAGCATGTATCAAACAGAAATCCATGTACGTTGACATATCTCATGAGTGGTTCAGAACACAAGTGACTAGCATTTTCCCTGATGATTGAACCTGAAAAACAAATATGTGAGAAACAGAAGAGGCATATGTATGGCTGTGAGGGGCAGCTATTAGTGCGCCAGTATCCATTCCCCAAATAAGGTGTAGTTTAATGTGCTAAATTTTTCAATAATGATTGTTACAGACCTTAACGATGACAATTGATGTTGCTTTATTTACCTGACAAAGAATTTGTATCCATACAGATTCCAAGTGTCGGGAACTGTGCTGAAAACTGTCTTGAGTAGCTGATATCATACCGCTGCCGATCAGACAGCCCCTCAATCGTAGGGGATACACATAGTCATACATGTAAATCAATACTCAATGTATACCCTAAGGCATTTCTCTACTGTGGCCAGTGCAGACATGAGAACACCCAGACAGTCAATCAGCATGGACTCCTCATTGTCTAAAACTGACAGGATTTATTGTTACTTAAAAACACAACCTATTAAAACCCTAAACTATACACTAACTTACACTAAGCTAACCTATACTAACTTATCTTAACTTACCCCTACAGCTATCTATCCTAACCTAAACATATCTTATACATGTAACGCCACACAATAAACATTGTCCCCAAATCCCGCTTAAGAGACAATAGATGAGTGGGACAACATGAACTAAAGCTACAAATATACTTACTAAACCTATTGCCTAAACAAATTTATATATTTTTGTATTTTTTATTTATTTGAGATATTTTGTTTTTTTATAGAGCCCCATACATAACCCCCTACCCAAACCCCCCAGTAACAATAAAAACCACCCCCCCCAACTATACTATGTCCTACAGCTAACATAATCTCTGCTACCTAACCTATAACTACCCACCTAAAACCCACTAATACTATATAGAATATAAAATAGGAGAAGGCAAGGAACTTGGAAAGTCACCATTTTCAAATTCATAGCTGTTTCAGCTTTTTCTTAATGTACTTTATTATTTTACAGTTGCAGGCATTGCCTTGCCAACCTGGCCTTTACATCTGTGATGTCTCTTTTCATGTCAGCTTCAAAGGTGGATACTGTGGCAGCTGGTGGTTGCTGTTGCTGGGCTACTGTCAACCTTTGTGCAGTGGATGTGAGGGGAAGGGACCTGCTGAGGCACCCCTGACCCATGGGGTGAAGCTTGAGGTTTTTTTGCTGCTGGTTGTTGCCTTTTGAGGTGGTCCTCCAGGTGGGAATGCAAGCCAAGACCCCGAAGACTTCTCCCTTTAATACCTCTTGGCCATCTTGCGGTAACCTGCTGGCACCTTTAATATGTGGCAGAAATGCTCGGCCTTCTTCTAAAATGCACGCTTCTGTGCTGGGGTCATTGTGGCAGCTAAAACATGAGGAGAACATTACATCAAAAACTGCATTGGCTCAAGGAAGCACAACCATGCAATGTAAACAGCATCTTCAGATCACACACGTCCTCCACCAGACATACTACAACAATGTCAAGATCCAAATCAATACAAATCTGCCTACCAGGCAGCTACGGTATCATGTTCATGTCACAGGGATAACATCTATCTAATGTTGCACATTAGGGCCCAGATTTAAGTTGGACTAGCGCCTCCTTGCTTCACATTAGCGTCATCATTATTGTGAGGCTGATGTGGACCAACAAGGCTAACATTCCTGTACCATAGTAACAAAGTGGTGCAATGGACACATTGCACCACTTTGTCACCCCTTGTGCTACAATATGCCTTGGCCAGGCATCATGTATGCAAGGTGGGTGTCATCCGGTAGGGGGGCCTGGAAAAATGGCACTTGGGCTTCTAAGACATTCCACAGCATAATTTATTTTTTTGCCTTTTCAGAGCAGTTATTACAAGGGGGAACACCATTGATTACAATGGGCCCCTATGTACTGTTCAGGGTTAGGGCCAAAATATTTAGCGCTAAGCCTGAGTAGTATATCAATAGCGTCTACAAATGTTACCCTATTGCCCCGACCTGTGGCATTGTGAGCCGAATTTCTAATGCGGCGCACACATGGTGGGCATAGGGGTGCACTAAGGGGCACTGGAAAAGTGGTGCGATACTTTTCTTAAATATTTACCTATCTGTGCACATGCCTTTTAAGGGTATATCATGTAGGTTAATCTGCACACATCTTGTTTGCTACAATCCGTAGACATGTCCCACATCCATCTGGAGAAGACCCGAAATCTCTCTGTGTACTCAACTGACTGTTACCCATCAAAAAAAGCTCCTTGCACGACCGGTGACTCACTTCATTTCTGAAGAGTAGTGAAGCACCAGTGGTGCAAGTATCTCATTGATAAGCCCCTTAGAGATCTCAACCCATGTACATAAATTGTACCATGTCCAGAGTGAACTAGTGCAATGTGTGGCACACAGTGCAGCAACATGTGCTGTGACAAATATGTTGGCAACATCCATGCACTTCTAAAAGTCAGCACCTCTGACAAATATCTTGACTGATAGCACTGTGTTTGTGGGCATAATTGTCTTTTCCTAAGACCCACAATTCCATTGCAGCACACGTTGGCACCGATGTTGATACCCAAGCATAGATGATGGTTCCTTAATTGTCATACATGCCATTTCCACATGGCATTGCACACATCATACCCGCTCACACACAACCCTGGATCTAGACATGTGACATACAGGGTGACACTTACTGGCTGCATCGGGGTCTACAAACAAGACACCTCTCCAACAGTGTAGGGTGGAGGTGCGCCTGCATGACATCACAGGAAAACACAGCTTTCTGATTGTTGAACAAATATAAGCATGGACAACTGCTACACATTAAACTTGCTTAGCTAAGTGAACTAGTCAACTTAGTGTTAGGAATGAACAACTGCCAACTATTACATGTCTGTCAGAAAGACAAAGGGCCAGATTTCTAAGGCCCTAGAGCCACCGGAGCATCACTTTCAGTGACGCTCTGGTTGCGCTTTTCACTGAACCATATGTACAATGAGCTGTAATGCCACTTTTTGTGGCGTAATGCCTCCATGTAAATATAGGCCACAGGAGTCTGCGATGGATGTTGCAGTGGGTGTCTCATCGCAACAACCATTACTTTTGACGCAGCCCCAGATTTACGAGATATCATAAATTGATGGCAGCTTAAAACATAAACACCTCCCCAGAAGTAGCGTTAGCATGGTAAAACAAAGAGGAATGCTTGTATTTTAACCATCCTGCACATAAAAACAAACACTCCCCTCAATGCAGACACATTTGCTCTATGGTGCAAGTATGCCTGCGCTGGCACAGGTAGCTTAATTAGGTGCTGGTGCAGGTGCAAGGCAGTGCCGTACTCTTGTAAATATGGCAGAGCCCAGCATTTAAAAATTGGCACAGCGCAGCACTGCTGATGTTGCACAGCACCACGCTGTGCCTGTTACCGTAATATCTGGCCCATAGTTAGCCCACACAAACGCATACAGATATGGGATGCAAACATAAATACTTGTATCAGATACATACATTACACATTTTTGGGGGACAGGATACTGTTGATTGGCAGAAGCTTAGATGTTTGTAGTGAATCTATTTGAAAAAGCAGCAAGCACTCAGATGCTTTACTCTTTTAAACCCATACTACCACCATATAACTCCATCATGGGTGTGCCGTTTGTAAAATATGGCACACCATGCAGATGTCAGGACACTGACATTTGTAACTATGATATTATGTTTGCTCTTAACATGTTTTGCCCCATACATGCAGGTGCTATACCTGGAAAGGGAAAATAGGCATTTTAATACCAATGGAATTGTCATGTAATGAATCTGCCTTAGGCACAAATACAAGTTAACCCCCAAAAAGTGTAACCAAGTTTATTTAACGGCAGGAATACACACCTTGCATTCTTCAGGCCTGGCACTCAATGCTTGCACTGGCCAAATTTGGGCATATGGTTAGGTAATACTTGCCTCCATCAGCAACATTACCTTCAAACACTAAGACATAGATGTTGCATTATGAGGCAATCACACTTACATTTTTGTTCTCGTCATGTCACTCTGCACATACATGACTCAAGGCACATACGCACCCATGACTAACAATACTACTGCGTCAAATTTGTGATCACTCAAACATTACTTGGCACATTTCCACAACTGTGAAGCCCATGATGGTCATGTACATTTGTGCCTGGGAAAAAAAAATAACCCTTGCATCATTGCACGTGTGTACAATTGTTGGCACTTTATTATGTATATGTAATACACAAGGGCCCATATTTATACTTTTTGACGCTAAACTGCGCTAACGCAGTTTAGCGTCAAAAAGTTTTGCGCCGGCTAACGCCATTCTGAAGCACCATGCGGGCGCCGTATTTATTGAATGGCGTTAGCCGGCGCAAGCAGACCGGCGCTGCCTGGTGTGCGCGAGAAAAACCACGTACACCAGGCAGCGCCGGCGTAGGGGGAAAATGGCGCATGGGCGTCTTAAAATGGGGCAAGTCAGGTTACGTCGAAAAAATCATCGTAACCCGACTTGCGCCATTTATTTTCGACGCCCATCCCCCATCAACATGACTCCTATCATTGTAAAGATAGGAGTCATGCCCCCTTGCCCAATGGCCATGCCCAGGGGACTTCTGTCCCCTGGGCATGGTCATTGGGCATAGTGGCATGTAGGGGGGCACAAATCAGGCCCCCCTATGCCAAAATAAATTATAAAAAAAAAAAAAAAAATACTTACCTGAACTTACCTGAATGTCCCTGGGGTGGGTCCCTCCAGCCTTGGGTGTCCTCCTGGGGTGGGCAAGGGTGGCAGGGGGGGTCCCTGGGGGCAGGGGAGGGCACTCTGGGCTCATTTTGAGCCCACTTGTCCCTTAACGCCATGCCTGACCCAGGCGTTAAAAAGCGGCGCAAATGCGGCGTTTTTAGCCACGCCCACTCCCGGGCGTCTCTTTTGCCCGGGAGTATAAATACCACGTAAAGGCCTGGGAGTCATTTTTTAGACGGGAACGCCTCCCTTGCATATCATTAACGCAAGGAAGGGGTTCACGCTAAAAAATGACGCACATTCCGGGAACTTTGGCGCTATACGCCTCTAACGCCATAGTATAAATATGGCGTTAGTTGGCGTTAGTTTAGCGTCGAATTTGCGTCGAAAAAAACGACGCAAATTCGGCGCAAACGGAGTATAAATACGGCCCAAGGTGCACAGAAAGGAATGTGCAATTTGTCTGCAACTGGTGCATTTCTGAGCTCTCATAAATGCAGGTTGTTTAAGACACAAAGGGGGTCATTCTGACCCTGGCAGTCATTGACCGCCAGGGCCAACGACCGCGGGAGCACCGCCAACAGGCTAGCGGTGCTCCCAAGGGCAAACGGAAAACCGGCGGTGTACCGCCGGTTTTCCGCTGCCCTGGGGAATCCTCCATGGCGGCGCAGCTTGCTGTGCCGCCATGGGGATTCCGACCCCCATACCGCCATCCTGTTCCTGGCGGTTTTGGCCGCCAGGAACAGGATGGCGGTATGGGGTGTCATGGGGACCCTGGGGGCCCCTGCAGTGCCCATGCCAATGGCATGGGCACTGCAGGGGCCCCCGTAACAGGGCCCCACCATGATTTTCAGTGTCTGCCATGCAGACACTGAAAATCGCAACGGGTGCAACTGCACCCGTCGCACCCCTTCCACTCCGCCGGCTCCATTCGGAGCCGGCATCCTCATGGAAGGGTGTTTTCCGCTGGGCTGGCGGGCGGCCTTCTGGCGGTCGCCCGCCAGCCCAGCGGGAAACCCAGAATACCCGCGGCGGTCTTTTGACCGCGCAGCGGTATTCTGGCGGCTCCCGCCGGCCCTGCGGTTACCGCGGCCGGCGGGAGTCAGAATGACCCCCAAAATGTGCTGTCCTGACCCTCGTCATTACATGCTGCAGTTATCCTTATGTCCTACTGTCATGCACATGCAAATGAGGATGTTGCAATGTAAAAGGGATACTTACCTTTAGGTCCACCAACCCAAACCACCAGGTGATCCAGGAGATCTTCTTCCCGGGCAATGAGGTCTGCCCACCGGTGTTTGAGCTGGTGGTTTGTCCACTCCACTGAAAAGATCCTGCACAGCTGGTAGAGCATCTTGCCATACCGCAGCTTTCTTGCCTCAGTTGGGTAGCCCATGGTAACCCGGCCACCCATTGCGACAATGTTGCGGAAGTAGTGGCACACTAGCCAGATGAACCCTCCCAGTTCATCACCACTCATAAGATGGGCTCCCCCTCCCTTCCCGACATTTTGCAGGTCCCCTCCACTGCAAAAATAACGACCCCCCAAAAAATATAACAATACCCACCTAACCTCAAATACCCCAACAAACTACACTACCCCAAGATGAACACCTGACAATATAATTACAATAACAGGACAATAAAGTAAAAAAACACTTACAAATATAACAAATTGGACTTGACACAGACAGGACACAGAACAAAACTCTCCAAAACCACCACTGCGTAACCAGCGCAATCTCCACACAACCTCTCGCAACCACAGACTAGAAGACTGTAAAGGAAAAGTGAAAGTAATTGCACTTTACCATGTGTGCCGCATGGAAGTCCTGTTACATCACTTTCTGGATATATGTGTCACAGTTTTCTGATGTGCGTAGTTTTTTTTTATGCATAACGGGCATGCGTGTAATTTTTCTATGAAGGCTAACAAGGCCTGTCAACGTAGCACTGATGCGCAAGGCCAGGCGCCATTTTAGGCATGTGTGTTGGTTGTAGGACAATGGTATGCGTCAAACATTTTTGACGCATACCGCACATGCGTGGATGTTGGAGGTAAGGCTGAGAAGGCAAGAGAATTTAGACGTGCGTGGTGCCAGGCGTCATTTAAGTGCTTTGCGATGTAGTGAGAAGTACCGCAAGCGTCAATGTTTTGGCACATAACAGCCATGCATGGATTTAGGTGGAAAGGCTGACCCCAGATTCATATACTTTGGTACGGGGGCTATGCATCTATGTAGTTTGTATGTTATTACTACATGTGTGTGCGTGTGCATTTCATTGTGTACCAGTAACATAGGAATGTGTTACCATATATTTGTATGTGTGTGTGATGTATGCAAGGACTGATACTGTTTGCAAATGTGCATGTGTATAAAGACTCTTTGCCACATACATATTTACGCATATGTACTGAGTGTACATATGTGATGCTACTCACATTATGGGTCTAGCACATTGCCATGTCATAATTCTGACTGTATGTTTCAAAACCACGATATAAGAGCACACAACAGGCTGGCGGTGCTTCCTGGCCAATTCTGACCGCGGCGGTAAAGCCGCGGTCAGAAAAGGGAAACCGGCGGTTTCCCGCCGGTTTTCCCCTGGCCATAGGAATCCTCCATGGCGGCGCTGCAAGCAGCGCCGCCATGGGGATTCCGACCCCCTTCCCGCCATCCTGAACAGGATGGCGGGAACGGGTGTCGTGGGTCCCTGGGGGCCCCTGCACTGCCCATGCCAACGGCATGGGCAGTGCAGGGGCCCCTTAACAGGGCCCCATAAAGATTTTCAGTGTCTGCTTTGCAGACACTGAAAATCACGACGGGTGCCACTGCACCCGTCGCACCCCTTCAACTCCGCCGGCTCCATTCGGAGCCGGCTTCATTGTTGAAGGGGCTTTCCCGCTGGGCCGGCGGGCGGCCTTCTGGCGGTCGCCCGCCGGCCCAGCGGGAAAGTCAGAATGACTGCCGCGGTCATTTGACCACGGTACGGTCTTCTGGCGGGTCCCGCCAGGCGGGCGGCTTCCGCCGCCCGCCGGGGTCGGAATGACCCCCTTAATGATGCAAAGCAGCACATGTATTGTTCCGCATGCATGGAAAATGTTGGAGATGGTGTGCTGACATGTGTCATTGTAGGTATATATATGACATGTTTGTGTGTGAAAATATATGTATCATGTCTGATACATGATGCATGATACAGTGTTGTGGTTAGGGATTAGACACATACCAGTTCTTGATTCCAGCTGTGTCATATGTAGGCCATTGTCTCAAGGCTGTGTACACATATCAGTGTAAAATATGCTTCACAATGTGGGGGCATTTGTACTGATCACAATTAGTTGTAAGTTATAATGTGACACATACACATTTTATCATGTAAATTGTATTCATTTGTCCATCCACAGGTAGACAGCACCAGGTCTGGTCCACCTAGCTGGGACATGTGTGGAAAACTTTAGGTCTTATGTGTTGAAAACATAAAATGTGAATGTTCAATGAATCAAACTTTGTTGTTATTGCCAGAATGGTAAACTTGGATACAATTTGTACGGCAGGGCTGCTCTCATGCAGTGATGGCACCCTAGTCATTCTTGCTCCTGTGGCACTTTGAATGGGCACACAGGCCCTTTGTTGCATGTAGTAACACAAGTTGACTGTGGTCAGCCCAGTTCACTGTGCACAATCAGCAGGTCCCTGACTGTGTCAAGGGTCAATGTAGCCTCCTATGCGGGTTGGGGCGCATTGGGTGGTGATCTGCCATCCTCATAGTGGATCATCAGCACTGTGATGCACAGTTCCCTATAGACATACACCTGCATGTTTGTGATCCCATGTTCAAGTATGTTTTGTTACCTTTATGGTTCTTGATGTCAGGCATTCCCTATCATGTAATGGGGCCAGGCAGCTTGTTTGTGTAGGTCATGTCTTATCAGTTCCCATGGTTTTACATGACTAGCCATAAATAGTTGAGATTATTCCTAGGATGCTTGGTTAGGTCATTGATAGGTTGTGGAACTGGGCCATGTGTGTAGACCCAGGGTACAGATGCTGTCCTCACTGGGCTTCCCTTCTCTGTGGATGACCACTATTGAAGCCTGGTGCTGGTTTAACGGGAGTACTCCTCACTTCTAGCTCACCTCATACACCTGCTTCAGATGTGAGGAAAGCTTAGTGGCTGTCAATTTACTGGGTTCTATGGCTACCTTGTTGGGCCCTGATGCTTTGCCTGGCTTCACATCCCTGATGGCTCGTACATTTTCCCCCTGGGAAAGTTTGTCTTCTAAGGCTTCCCTATCCTCTGTAGGGAGGGTTGGGAGGAGAATGTCGTCTAGGAGCTCGCCTGCTTTGCCTTTAGTGGGGTCACGTAGGGTCTCATTATTCTAATGAGACTACTGGATTTGAGCGGCAGAATCACCTGCGGTGTGGGAGACTGAGTCTCAACCCACTACAGGTGACACCTGTCGCCCCAATCCAGGTTTTGCTCCGGCTAACTAGCAGTGCCTCATCTCTACCCAAGAGCAGGAATGATAGGTCAACCAAGGGCATGACACAATTGACTCCTCAGGGAAACCGTGGTCACTCAGATCTAATCCATTTCTCTCAGTTACATTAGTCTCACATATACAAGGAACAAACAGGCAGTATATGTTTCTATAAGGTTTTAATGAAGCAACTGCATTTTAGACAATAAAGCGTGTACTGCAATAACCTAGACAATAAAGCTTGACAGGATTTAAATTGTGACAAGGAGAGTAAAGCATCGAAATAACGCTATCATTCTGTCACTAAAGTCAATTACTAATTCCAACCTAGGTTATATTAAAGCACAGCATGTTAAGCTCTATTTCTGCCCTTCAGGTTCCCCTGGAAAGACAAAATTCCCCATACCTGAGCAAAGGCCTGAAGTCTGCATAAGCAGCTGTAGCAAAGCATTCAGCAATCAACATACAGTCGGGGTCATCTGGCTGGAATCTCCCTCTAATGTGTATGGGACAGGGAAGTGTTTTTACAATAAAACAGCTCATGTTCTGAGAAAATGTCCCTACGTAAGGATGTGTATGTTTCTATGTATACCGGAGACAAAACGTTTACCATGTTTACCGGCAACCTATCTTACTGTAGCCTTGAGAGAAGCATAGAGTGAAAGAAATGTCTTGTTTAAGAACACAGTGCTGGCCTAGGCATAGAACAGCTAGATATAGAAAAATAAAACAAGACCGCAAATGTGGCTATTGTTAAAATAAACAACAAAGTTGAATAAACTATATCTAGGTTAAAGTGCGCAGCGGCAGGCCTAGTGTGCTAAAATAACGTACATGAAGCTATAACTAGAATGGCTACACAACACCGTCCCCTTTCCGGTTGAAGGTGGTTCAAAGCCTAATTATGTATAAAAGCTACTAAAACTCAACTTAAGATATATATATATATAATAATGTCAATAATGACAAGTTAAAAAGGACACTTGAGCACATACAAGAGGACAATTTAAAAATGTTAACTTGGGAAGTAAAAAAGGTGAATTTCAAAAGTCAGAGTCTTTTTGGAAGTTCCCAATAGAATCCAGGACAATTGAAGACAGGAAATCTTCCACTTCGACAGGTGTTAAAGTAGGAAGTGCATCACCAAGAAGAACCAAGGAACATTTGTGTTCCATAGCCTGAGCTTCAGCCAAAGCATCAGCATTCCGTGGTGTGCTCAGTAATGAGTTCGGAGATCATCATCCAGGAAGGGCAACTTATAATCAGCTTCCCGTAGCAAACGCACCCTCAACGCGCATGTCCGGTAATGAACCCTCAGCAAGAACATCAACAGATCAGCATCCAATGAAAGCAAGCGCTGCGTAGAAAGACAAACTTTCAATGCATGTTCGAATGAGCACCAGAGGCACTGAAAAACGGGCTGCACACATTCCTCCAGTAGTGTTGCTCCGAAGTACTGCATCATGCCCTCACGACATAGCTGCACTGGTAGGATCGCTTTAATTTCTCCTTGTTGTGGTGGGACAGCCATTGCACAGAAAAAGTAGCAATAGCAAAATGCCACCTATTATAGCCAAAGTTATTGGAAATCCCCCGAAAATACTGGAGAATATTGAGTGGATGGCTGATGGTATTAAACCAAATATGGAGGAGAAGGTGCGGACGAAACCAGAACCAACAGCCTTAAAGAAATTTGCTATTCCAGTAGTCCTGGATGCATTAAATATTCATCCCATGAGCTCACCAAAGTGCCTCGGAAAGTTGGTACTTAAAAGGGACTGAATCTCTGCTGATGACCATGCCACCTGATTTGCATAGGTTTCGCGTGCAGATGTGAGCGCCACATGTTTTTGGAACAATAAAGCCTTGAGTCTGCTCAACTTGTCAATATTCACCTTAGAAGTAGCAATATGAGGCCAAATGTCAGCTACTTCTCTTTGTCTAGTGGGAGGAAAGAGTACGATCCCGCAGTATGTAACAATCTTAGAGACCAAAACAACATAGACTATTCCGGCTTGCATCCCACAACTGTCTTCACTATTGAGGAGAACATAGCTGCCATTTGAAAGCGCCTGGAACGCAGATCTAATCAAGGGGACTGGAACTCCCTTCAGATAACAAGCCAGGTTTGCTGCACAAGCGTTACATGCCCGTTACAAACCATCGAATGGCTGACAGAAGTCTTGCATTCACTACCGCTAAGAAAGACCTCTTTCATGCCACTGTGACATTTCTACGAGAAGGGCAGCTCCCACACCTCATGGATAAAACTATCACCCAGCTTTTCATATCTGCCTACTGGAATGTGTTTTAAACAGGATGTGAATTGGAGTGTTGAAATTGTACATTAATGACCCCGTGTATTAACCATCCAGCAGATGGTATGTCAGCCACAGTAAAAGGCAATTTTCCTAACTTTTCGATGTTGAACATAACATAAGTCACTTCTTTCTTAGCCATTAGTTGTTGCTGTCACATTAAATTAAATGCAGAAAATATGTAACTTGCGCTAACGTGTTGCCAGGGAACACGACCTGCCTTCAGTGTTTGAAGTGTCCAATCCAACTGCATAATGGACCTTAGTTGACTCTATCCATGGTGTAAAGAAGACATATCACTTTGTATTATGTCTATTACAGAAGAGACAATGGTGGCCATTACAACCGTGGCGGTCGTTGTTAAAGAGGCGGTAAAACCGCCAACAGGCCGTCGGTAAAAAAAATTGAATCACGACCGTGGGGAAACCGCCAACATAGACAGCCACTTTAACACTCCGACCGCCACGGCGGTACAAACAAACATGCAGCGGTAACCGCCAACAGACAGGCGGAAGACAATGTACCGCCCACAGAATTACAAGCCACCAATCCGCCACCTTTTCCGGGGAGGATTCACTTCGAACATAAACACGGCGGAAACAGGACTTCGAAGGGAAAACACTCACCTCTACACACCCCACGAGGAACCAGGACGCCATGGAACCGGCACTTCAGATACTCCCAGCCTTTATCTTCCTGCTCCTTTACAAGGAGCACGAACGCCGGCAGCGAAGACCACGGTGAGTACTGCACCTACGACACAGGGGAGGGAAAAAACAGTGACACACACACGCAAGACGCAACACCCCCACCCCCACCCTCACCCACGACAACACACACACCAATACATATTGATACATCACAGTTACACCCCCCAAGCCCCCCTGGAAGAATGCAAGGACAAAAGGAAATGAGCCGAATTATTGTACTATATTAAAATACAGTAATCAAAAATATTAACATATATACACATTTACACTATGAACAATTATATACACCAAGAACACAAGTCCAAGGGATTCCACCAACATAGTCCGTGGACCACTGGGCCCAAAAGGCATGGGCGAGGCCCACACTCAATACCCGAACAAGACGAAGAGAGCACTGCAGGGGCATCAGATAGAAATAAAACAGGCACCTCAGGGGGAAGGGAAGGGGGGGCACCTCAGCCGGATGAGTGCACGACGCCAGCTCCACGAAGGGGCTCCATGCCCAGTGATGTATCCTGGGGAGTGCAAAGCCACAGTCTCTCAAGTCGATAACAGTGGGTGGGTTGCCCACTGTTCAATCCTGGGGAGTGCAAAGCCACAGTCTATCAAGTCTCTCCAGTGGGTGGGTTACCCACTGTTCAATCCTGGGGAGTGAAAAGCCACAGTCTCTCAAGTCTCTACAGTGGGTGGGTTGCCCACTGTTCAATCCTGGGGCGTGCAAAGCCACAGTCCCTCAAGTGGATAACAGTCTCCACTGGTTCTGGAGGGGGCTTGGTGCCCAGAGTGCTTCATCCTGCCAAGGACAGAGGTAGTGGATGTAACTCTCCATTGGTTCTTCAGGGGGCTGGGTGCCCAGAGTACTTCATCCTGCCAAGGACTGAGGTAGTGGATGCTTTTCTCCACTGGTTCTGGAGGGGGCTTGGTGCCCAGAGTGCTTCATCCTGCCAAGGACTGAGGTAGTGGATGTAACTCTCCACTGGTTCTGGAGGGGGCTTGGTGCCCAGAGTGCTTCATCCTGCCAAGGACAGAGGTAGTGGATGTAACTCTCCACTGGTTCTGGAGGGGGCTTGGTGCCCAGAGTGCTTCATCCTGCCAAGGAATGAGGTAGTGGATGCCTTTCTCCACTGGTTCTGGAGGGGGCTTGGTGCCCAGAGTGATTCATCCTGCCCGTGGCGGCCTCAGTAGCATAGTAATCATTGGCGCTCACTGTCCTGCGGTGGTGCTGGCGGTCTTGTCCTGGGCAGCGGGGCTGCTGCTGGCGGTCTTGTCCTGGGCAGCAGGGCTGCTGGCTGTCTTGTCCTGGGCAGCGGGGCTGCTGCTGGCGGTTCTGTCTTGGGCAGCGGGGCTGCTGGCGGTCTTGTCCTGGGCAGCGGGGCTGCTGCTGGCAGTCCTGTCTTGGGCAGCGGGGCTGCTGGCGGTCTTGTCCTGAGCAGCGGGGCTGCTGGCGGTCTTGTCCTGGGCAGCGGGGCTGCTGCTGGCGGTCCTGTCTTGGGCAGCGGGCTGCTGGCTGTCTTGTCCTGGGCAGCGGAGCTGCTGCTGGCGGTCCTGTCTTGGGCATCGGAGCTGCTGGCGGTCTTGTCCTGGGCAGCGGGGCTACTGCTGGCGGTCCTGTCTTGGGCAGCGGGGCTGCTGGCGGTCTTGTCCTCGGCAGCGGGGCTGCTGCTGGCGGTCCTGTCTTGGGCAGCGGGGCTGCTGGCGGTCTTGTCCTGGGCAGCGGCGCTGCTGGCGGTCTTGTCCTGGGCAGCGGGGCTGCTGCTGGCGGTCCTGTCTTGGGCAGCGGGGCTGCTGGCGGTCTTGTCCGCCGTGCTGATCTTCCCAGACTTGCCGGTTTTAATGTGCCCCTTCCCCAGCTTGGATGGTGTTGCAGCTGTTTCCACACTCCCAACTGTACCCCTGGGAGCGGCTGATTTCTTTCCCCTTTCCCGCGGGGCACTGGCCAACTTTTTATGTTTGACAGGTGGGGGACTGTCCGTACTCTGGCTCCTTGCCACACTGGCTGCCCTGCTGCCTGGTGCACTCCATAATCCGGTGACTACTGGCACCACTGGTCCCGCCAATGTTGTGGCTGAGGTACTAGGTTGGGACCTGGAGAGTTGGGTCCTAGGAGACTGAAGGGGTGAGGGAGGTGAGGGAAAGAGGTCAAGGTTGGCCAGGAAAAGTTTCTTCGGAACACTGGGACGGGTAGCTGGAGGGGGTTTGGGAGTGGAGGAAGAGGTAGTGGTTGTAGGAGGTGTACGTTTGCTGTATTTGGGTGAAGGTGCATGGGCTGGAGGCTGTCGTGAGGTGGATGGCTGTTGGGTGGGTGTGTGGCTGCGTTTGTGTACCTTGGGAGATGGCCTCACAGACACACTGGGAGAGGAGACAGGGGACGTGTGAATGGTAGTGGGGGTGGTGACTGCACGTGAGCGGGGTGTGGTGGTGGGTGTGCTGGTGATGGACGCAGTGGCTGAGGATGTAGTGCATGCATGTGTGAGTGGAGACGAGACAGGGAGGGAGACGAGGAGGAGGGGACACAGTGGAGGCAGTGGATGTTGGTGTGTCTGCATGGGTATGATGCTTGCGTGAGTGCCTGTGGGATGTGTGGTGCTTATGTTAGCCTGAGCTCCCCTTGTGTGTTGAGGCGTGTGCATGCAGGTCTGATGGTGTGCTTGGGATAGGCTGAGGTACAGGGGTGTGGGTCTGGATGGAGGAAGTTGGAGGGGGGAGGCTAGAGACAGGCACAATGGCTGCCATCAGTGCTGAGGCCAGAGTCTGAAATGCTCGCTGAAGGGCTGCCTGACCAGAGTCAATGCCCTCCAGGTATGCATTGGTTTGTTGCAACTGCCTCTCTACACCCTGGATGGCATTCAAAATGGTAGACTGCCCAACAGTGAGGGACCTGAGGAGGTCAATGGCCTCCTCACTGAGGGCAGCAGGGGTGACTGGGGCAGGGCCTGAGGTGCCTGGGGCGAATGTGATGCCCACCCTCCTGGGTGAGCGGGCACGGGGCACAAGCTGAGGGGCTGCTGGGAGTGCAGTGCTGATAGGGGGGGTGGCGGCTGTACCTGCAGATGCGGGGGGCACAGATGGGCCCGCCACCGCAAGAGAGCTCCCATCAGAGGAGGAGTCCGTATCGCTGGTGTCAGCTCCTGTCCCCGCCGTGGAGCTCCCCTCGCCCTCCGTCCCACTGGTGAATTCAGACTCCGCAGTTTCGCCCTCCAGGGCCATGTGGGATGCAGCTCCCTCCTGCTCCGGTGCCACTGCTCCTCCGCCTCATGTTGCTAATGAACACAAGAACAGGGAGACCACAAAAAGGGGGAAAGACAGAAGAAAGACATTTTGAGTGCATGCAATACCGCTACAGTTGGCGGACACAACAGACATAGAAGCCCCCTGCACTACACCGCACACTTGGATTCCACTATTCAATCCCAGGGACATGGGTTACAAGGCTATGGCCAATTTCTGCACACATGGATGTCACAGGAGCCTGACTAGGTGTAGTTAGCACTGTACACAGGTGAGGTGGGTGCCACAGGGCCTGCCTTAAGTAGGGTCCTTGCCTACTAAACTCACCCTGGCCTAGGGGAACCCACAGCCCACCTCCCCCACCCAGACACCTACAATGCGTGCTGAATCAGCAGAATGAGAGTGTATTCACCCCCTTGTGGCTGCTGTGATGCCCCAAGCGCCCATCCAACTCCGGGTACGCCACTGCCAGGATCCTGAACATCAGGGGGGTCATGGTGCGAGGGGCACCCCTCCCACGTTGGGAGGCCATCTCCAGCTGGGCCTCCGCCGTCTTCTTGCTCCAGCGGCGAATGTCCTCCCATCTTTTCCGGCAGTGGGTGCTCCGTCTGTGGTAGACCCTAAGGGTCCGGACTTCCTTGGCGATGGCACGCCAAATGTCCTTCTTCTGGTGGGCGCTGACCTACAGGAATAGTACAGGGGAAAAGGAGAAGATATTACCGCCCGCACCGTCACAGTCATTGGCCCGCATCCCTACCCTTGCCATGACACACCATCACTCACCGTCTTTCCATGCACGCCTCATTCTCACCCCCCCTATCTTTCATCCACCCACTCCACACAGGCATTGCCCATACAGCATGCTCACAGTGTACTTACCTGTTTGTTTGGAGGACCGTAGAGTAGCGTGTACTGGGGGAGGACCCCATCCACAAGTTTCTCAAACTCCTCCGTGCTGAAGGCAGGGGCCCTTTCCCCAGACACACAAGCCATTGTCTCTTCCAGACTGAGGTCACAGCAGCACTTGCAGTGTAGGTCCTCTCCTGTCGAAGATCAGGTATCAAGTGATTAAACAGACAGAAAATGGCAGTCACGTCCGCGGCGGTGCATACCGTCACCGCCGGCATACATCGTCATTGGCTCCTGGGTCCCATAGGGTCCAATGTTAACCAATGCAGGATTGTGCTGCGGTCTTCGACCGCCTACCGCGACAGTGTACAACGGCAGCGCAGTTACCTCATATCCCCTTGTCCCACTTTACAGGTCAGGCAGCCGCCATTTCATGGGCCCACATGGCATTATTTTTGACTGCGTCACACATATGTAGGCCGTGCCTAAACACTCATACAGGCTAATTTCGAATTGCTAATATTTTCAGAGTAAGCTGTGTTTACGTACCTCAGAGTTGGTTGACTCTCTGCTCACTGTTCTCCTCCATAGGCACCGTCCGCTGGGGCATGTGAGGAGATGGCGGCATCCTCCGGTGTACAGACCGCTGGTGGACCTGTCGACAATGGAGGAGCGACATGTGATCATCACCTACAGGCTTGATCGTGCCACAATCCTAAAACTGTGTGCCCAGTTGGAGCCAGACCTGATGTCAGCTATCTGCCATCCCACAGGAATCCCCCCTCAAGTGCAGGTGCTGTCAGTACTCCATTTCCTAGCAAGTGGGTCTTTTCAAACTACAGTGGCCATAGCATCAGGGATGTCCCAGCCTATGTTTTCCAACGTGCTGTCCAGATTGTTGTCTGCCCTGTGAACACATGCGCAGCTACATCGTTTTCCCTCAGGTGGAGGATTTGCCTACAGTGAAAGGTTATTTCTATGCCCTGGGACATATCCCCAATATCATAGGTGCCATTGATGGGCCACGTGTGGCCTTGGTACCCACCCACCCCCGCAGAAGTGAACAGGTGTACAGAAACCCGAAGAGTTACCATTCCATGAATGTGCAGATGGTGTGTTTGGCAGACCAGTACATCTCCCATGTTAATGCCAAATTCCCTGGCTCAGTGCATGACGCTTACATCCTGTGGAATAGCAGCATCCCTTATGTGATGGGGCAACTCCAGAGGCACCGGGTGTGGCTATTAGGTGAGCACATGGACCCAATATAGTGGGAATAGTTGTCTGGGTCTGGGGATGTCCCTATGAGTTTGTGTGTGTCTAACAGTAGTCCCTCGCCACTTGCAGGTGGCTCTGGTTACCCCAACCTGTCATGGCTACTGACCCCAGTGAGGAATCCCAGGACAAGGGCAGAGGAATGCTACAATGAGGCCCAAGGGCAGACTAGGAGGATTATAGAGCGGACCTTCGGCCTCCTGAAGGCTAGGTTCCGGTGCCTCCATATGACAGGTGGTTCCCTATTCTACTCACCAAAGAAGGTGTGCCAGATCATCGTGGCCTGCTGTCTGCTTCATAACTTGGCTTTGCGATGACAGGTGCCTTTTCTGAAGGAGGATGGTCCGGATGAAGGTCTTGTGGCAGCTGTGGACCCTGTGGACAGTGAAGACGAGGAAGCAGAAGAAGAGGACATTGACAACAGGAACACGGTGATCCTGCAATACTTCCAGTGAGACACAGGTAAGAAGACAAGACTGCCTGCTACATCTGATTTAAATGTACTACCTCTCTACTGTCTGTCATTTTCGCCCAGTGTATGGGCACTGAGTTGTCACTTTCCCTTACGATTTTACAGATGTGGATCCCACTGTGTGACATCTGCTTTGTTTCCTCATGGACTATAGCTGTGTGACATAGGTATGTTGACATTACATTTGAATGAGCATTTTGCCACTGTAATTGCTAATACACTATTTCGAAATCACAGACAGACTCCTGATTGTTCTGTGCTTTAAGGGTGTTTATTTAAGTGCTCAATATTGGAGGGAGTTGTAAAATGGTGAGGGGTGATGGTGGAGGAATGTCAATGGCAGAGTCCAGTCTATTAGTCTCACAGGTACATTGTCCAAAGGGGCATAGGAAGTAGAGCTGGGGCAGTTTAAGAATGGGCAGGGTGGCAAGGTGGGACAAAAGGATGACAATCAGGGTGGTCTCATTTCTTGGCGGGGGTCTTGGCATCGTTCTCTGTCTTTGTCCTGGATCTCAGGGACCGTTTGTGGGGTGGTTCTCCCTCTGCAGGGGGTGGGGTGCTGGTGTGGTGGTCCTGTGGCGGTGCCTCCTGTCTACTAGCGCCGGCGGAGGTGGTGGGCAGTTCACCGTCCAGGCTAGTGTCAGGGGCCCCTTGTTGTGCCACAGTGTCCCTCCTGGTGTTGACAAGTTCCTTCAGCACCCTACAATGGTGCCCAGGGTGGAATTGATGGATTTGAGTTCCTCCCTGAAGCCCAAATACTGTTCCTCCTGCAGCCGCTGGGTCTCCTGAAACTTGGCCAGTACCTTTGCCATCATCTCCTGGGAATTGTGGTAGGCTCCCATAATGTTGGAGAGGGCCTCGTGGAGAGTGGGTTCTCTGGGCCTGTCCTCCCCCTGTCGCACAGCAGCCCTCCCAGTTCCCCTGTGTTCCTGGGCCTCTGTCCCCTGAACCGTGTGCCCAATGCCACTGCCCCCAGGTCCCTGGTGTTGTTGGGGTGGTGGGTTAGCCTGGGTTCCCTGTAGTGGTGGACACACTACTGCTTGACGTGTCCTGGGGACAAAGGTATGGGCCCGCTGGGTGGGTGCTGTGCTGGTGTTTCCAGAGGGGGACGCTCTGTAGTGGCTTGTGCCAGTGTGAGGGGAACCGACTGTCCCGAGGTCCCAGATGGGCCGGGCGTGTCATCTAGATCCAGTTGGACAGAGCTGCTGTCATCACTGTGGGCCTCTTCTGTGGGTGGAGTGGACATATCTGGACCCTCCTGTCTGGTTACGTTGGGTAGGGGTCCTGCAGGGGTGTAAAAGCATGATTATTGCATCTGTGTGTGCCATGGTGTGCAATGGGTGGATGACCGTGTACCCCAGTGCTTGCATTCCTGTGTAGGACCTTGTGTGATAATGTTTTAGGGGGGTGTATGGGTATGTGCAGTGGCCATGCTTTGGTAATGGGTGTCCATGCTTTGGTGTTGCATGCAGGGCTTGGGTTTGGGATGTGTGGTTTGTGATATTGGGACATATGTGAGGAGTTGGAGTGATGGGGGTGAGGGCGAGGGTGGGGGTATGTGATGGCATGCAGGTAGGGTGGGGGATGAAGTAGTAAAGATTTGTCTTACCAGAGTCCATTCCTCCAGCTACTCCTGCGAGGCCCTCAGGATGCAGTATAGCCAAGACCTGCTCCTCCCATGTTGTTAGTTGTGGGGGAGGAGGTGGGGGTCTGCCGCCAGTCCTCTGTACCGCAATGTGGTGTCTTGAGACCACGGAACACACCTTCCCCCGTAGGTCGTTCCACCTCTTCCTGATGTCATCCCTAGTTCTTGGGTGCTGTCCCACTGCGTTGACCCTGTCCACGATTCTTCGCCATAGCTCCATCTTCCTAGCTATGGAGGTGTGCTGCACCTGTGATCCGAATAGCTGTGGCTCTACCCGGATGATTTCCTCCACCATGACCCTGAGCTCCTCCTCAGACAACCT
This sequence comes from Pleurodeles waltl, assembly GCF_031143425.1. Taxonomy (NCBI): domain Eukaryota; kingdom Metazoa; phylum Chordata; class Amphibia; order Caudata; family Salamandridae; genus Pleurodeles; species Pleurodeles waltl. The sequence continues at coordinate 239,318,474 of NC_090436.1, forward strand.
GGGGTGTCTTTGCGGTGCCATGGGGTGGTGTGGGTGATGTGTGGGTTGGGGTGTGTTGAGATGTGTGAGGTGATATTTAGAGGTGTGTTGTGTGAGGTGCGTGGATGTTATGTGGGTGATGGTGTTGAGTGCCTGTGGATGCAAGTTTGTAGATGGTGGTGTCTCTCTCTGGCCTTCTGTCGCAATTGTGGTCGTAGGGGATTGTGGGTGATGTGGGTGTGTGTTTTATATTGTACTGGGTGTGTGGGAGGGGTGTGTGTATGTGTATCAGGTGTGTGTATTTCGAATTGTCCAATGTGGATGTGTTTTGTAAGTGTGTGTGTATTTTGAGCGCGGCGGTGTGTACCGCCAAAGGATTACCGCAGTTGAAAGACCGCCGCGTGGATTCGTGGGTCGTGATAGTGTGGGCCTATTCCTGCTGGCGTGACGGTGGAGGTTTTGTTTCGCCAGTTTATCACTGACCTTTGGTGTGGCGGACTTGTGTGGGTGTCTAGATTTTGGCGGATTCCAGGCTTTGGGTCATAATGACCGTGGCAGAATTCCACGGCCACGGCGGTGTGTTGGCGGTCTTCTGCGCGGCGGTAAGCGGCTTTTACCGCCAATGTTGTAAAACCCCCAATGTTATTTAAGGTGTATGTCCAGTCGGACAGGGTATTAATCCCATTATCTACAACAGCTAATGCCTTCTGTAAGTTTTCCTGGTCTATTTGCCTTAACCAGGCAGCAGCTTCTTGTTGGGAAAGCTTACAAATTTCATTATAGACTGCATATAAGAAGCACTTTCTGCGTTGTTTTCTGGGGCCTAACAGGAAGTCCTGTAAGTCAGTGCTATTAAACAGGAGACTGAGGTGTTCTCTAATAGCATCTAGTGAGGAACTCTTCAACCATTGCTGGCATAGTTTCCCTACACTGTATGTTGTTACTATACCCGCATGTTCGGATGATACATAGCGAGGGTCCAGCCTCTTAGTTCTAAAAACCCCCCATGGAGTTTATAAAGTGTTTATGACACCCATTGGTATCTATTGGCCATAATAACCACCCGCCAGGAAGTGACAGTGAAGCATTAAACATGGCATTCTGGACCCATTCATCGAGATGATCTTCAGTTGCATTTATATATTTTTGCCATTTGTGAAATTTTGCCGGGGCAGGAATACTGGGCGCATTCAATTCCTTAATTTTTGCTAACCCTAAACAACTTGTTTGTTGTACGGTTTCATTTAAAAATATCATTTGAGCAGATATCAGGCATGCTCTGAATAAAGCTTCTTTCCCCCTTATTTGCCAATTTCTAGTTCCCCAGACACTTTTTAAGTCAATCGACTTCAGCCAATATTCATAGCCTTCTATAGCCAACCGGGAAACAAAGGAATCTGAATAAATACATTTCGTATTTGTCAATAATATGTGTACATTTTCCATTGATGGCAATTTAAAATAATATGACTCAATATTTTTGACACTGTGCCCAGAAAAATATGCACACTTTTCAGAATATGTTTTACAACTCCCCTGTGGTGAAGTCAGACAATGTTTCCATTGTGTGTAAATAAAAATAGTCTTTGTGGTACTTGCTCTATGAATGAAATGGAGCCCATAATAATTATAGCAAAACATATCACCATAATTTTCTTTAGATTGATAAACATCTTCAATTTCAAATACAGTATAATACTGCAATTCATAGAGTCAACTGTTTTCACTTCCCAGTCATTAGAAACAACTCCGGGTATTATTACATCGTTCATTGAAAGTTTAAACACATATGGTATTTAAATGACCTCAGGCAGGCCGTATATATCAAATGTGACTTCATCCCAAACAATCCCGTCAGGAATTGGTATAGCGGAAATGTTCACGAAAGACATGTCTCTGCGGACCTCATGAGAAGAAAAATTGGGTTTTAAGACCTCATCCACCAGTTCAACTGTTGATCTTCAGGGCGGAAATGACCATGTGTTCATAGAAAGAATGTTATGACAAAACCAATCCAAAGGAGGAAAGCTAATATAGTCAAAGAAAGCCACAGATAGTTCCATGGGAAAATAAAGTAATTTGTTTTAAGCCAGTTTATCAGCTTATGTGTTTTTCACAGTTCAGATGTAGAAGAGGCGAATGAGTCCAAGAAGGTGTCATTGAGGTCGGCGAAGTATCCAGAAGTAGTTTGTGCAAAAGTTGGAGCTGTGTCCGTAGGGGGAGAACCGGTGGGGGTTTCCCGCGATGGTTCAGAATAATTGACGCATACGTCTGCGTTGAAGTTGTGTCAAATCGATCAGTTATCCCTGTATTGTTTGTTGAACCAGATGTCAGTGGAACTAATGCAAGATCATTTTTCACCCTCCCCAAGCTCGGAGAGGTGTCAGTGTTGCTGCTCACAACTTATAGAGGGACTTCTTGACCAGTAGTGAGAGGGATTCGGGAACTACTGGCTGTTCCTCTTGGTCTGCTGTGTAGGATCGGCCACATGGTGTAACTTGACATTGTCAATAGATGCAAAGCGATTTTCTTTAGCACCAGCCAATGGTGGCAAAATGACAGTTCTGGTACTGTGCATTCCCAAGACTGGGTCAGATGCACAATAAGAAGGACCAGCCTTCTTTTTCACAGCAACCTTTTCACGTACTAGATCCTCAACCTTAGGAATCCAGCCGGTAGGTGTTACTGGTACATCCTTAATTCCTGTGGAGGCAGCACTGGCAGAAGCGTTGTCGTCACTGAACTGTTGTAATTCCTGTAAGACAGTGGCACATTCATTTATGTCGAAAGGTGTTTCTGCTGCCTCCACGCCAGGACCATCAAGATCTGGAACATACATTTGAGTTCCAAACAGGCACTAATATGAAGTACGACTCCCCAGGGACCTTCTAGGCAGATTGTTAAGTGCTCATTGGACTCCATACAGGTGGTCAAGCCAACTATGACCTGTACATGAGACTCTGGCTGTTAAGGACTGCTTTAAATCAAGGTTTCGTCACTCCATTACACTATTTCCCTCAGGATGAAATGGAGACGAGTAATGGAGTTGGACCCATAATGAAGACATGGCATTCCTGAATGCCCTTGAGGCGAAAACAGGGCCCTGGTCCGAGTGGAAAGCTGCAACTGCATATGTACTGATAAAGGCTCGCAAATCTTTAATAACAATGCAGTCAACAGCCGAGCGTTGTGGCCACACCCATAGAAATCTGGAGCAGGAGTCAACAGCAAATAAAATGTGTATGTATGCACTACCCGGTGCACACATTGTAATGGTTTGTTGGAAATTAGGAGAGGTGTCTGTGGTGGGCATCTGGCGATGGAAACCTTCATTTGTTGGCAGATGTCACAGCAAAGTACATACTGTAGCGACCTGGCCACCAATCACGTGCTTACAACAATGCTATTGTAGCTGCCACACCAGCATGGGCAGATGCTACCCCCTCATGCGCTGCTTTAATCAACTCTGATCTTATGTCTTTGTTGGGAATTACTCAAACCCCTACACCTGGTATCACTACCTCGGCGTCTAGAAAGCCACCCATTCGGTAGGAATATTTAGCATGAATGGTTTTGGGTAGGGCGTGCCGTCTGCCGTAGCTTTCACAGCAGCCCATATGTCATCGTCCGGATTCCCTCCTGAGCGGATTACCTCAGCACAGTAGCCGTAGCTACTGCTGATTTCACGGCTTCATCAGCCAGTGTATTTCCAACAACGTGTATTCCAACGTGCTGGTGTTCAAGTGTATGTACAACATGGACATTTGGTAGCGTTTCCTTCAGATACGCTACTTTCCCCCACAGGAGTATGTGTTTGATGGTGTTGCTTTCAGAATCTCTGAACCCATTCTGGCACCGTACTGTAGGTATTCATTGAAGGACTGGACACAGTAGTACGAATCACAAACAATCAGTGTTAACTGTGCTGGATCTGTATGTTCCAGTGCCATCACCAGAGCCTTTAGCTCTGCTAGTTGTGCTGTGCAATCCCCTAGGGTTTCCATGAACGTATGCTGGGGACAAAATGTATTATCCTCCATATAGCCGCTTACGAATGCCCAAGCAGCAGAGTATTGATGCTTTGTGCCAATTGCAGGTTGTGCAGAGCCATCGGTGTACATGACTCTTTGATATTGATCAATAGGCAATGTATTTGCTGGAACTGGGTATTCTAGTTCATATTGCAAAAATTCCTGAGTTTGTAACTTTGGGTCAAAAATGTAGTCCACATCAGTGGCTGTCAAAGGCGTTGCCCATTGAATCCAACGTGGATGTAATGCTTTAGTGTTTGGAACGCTGGCTTTTGGTAACAGCCTCAAGGACCGGAATTGGAGAGATGAGAATAATGCGTTTGCCTTGGGTTAGAGGTCTTTCTTTCATGACGGCCATCTGAACAGCAGTGAGAATTCTTTCAGTGGGAGCAAAGCATTGTTCTGCTGCTGAATACAAATGTGATTTGTATGCTATCTGGACTGTCTCACCCTCATTGAAAGTTACATAGGTGAAACCAATGGCACCAGCAATTGGTCTGATGACCAGATGTGTTTTGTTGTCCCTCGTGTGTAAATGTTGTGCTGCAAGCATATATGTGTGCAAAGCTCTGAGTATGCGTGTGTGTTCGACTGTCCAAAATGTACTCGAAAAATCAGGACGTATTAAGTTATGTAAAGGTTTTATGCGTGATGCATAATCAGGAATGTATGTTCTTTCAAAATTTAGGAAACTCAATAGGGATTGGAGTTTTTTTAATTGTATTTGGAGGTTGTAACTGTGCACATTTTTCCAAGAATTGTGGCGCTAGGCTCTTTCCTTCACTGGATAGCTCATATCCCAGAAACAGGACGATAAGGAAGGCTATTTTTGCTTTTTGAAATTTTATTTGTAGCCGAACTCGGCAAATCCTACAACAATGCGGGCTACCCATCTGGAATGTTGCAGTAATTCATCATCCGTGAGATAGATATAATCTACATAGGACAATGCTTCAGGGTCAATGTTGTGCAATATTGAAGTCACATAAGCCTCGAACAGCCCTAGACTGTTCTTGTACCCCTGGAGTAAACGTCAGAATTTTTCTGGGAGCCTAGTGAGCTGAAACTTGTTAAGTCTCTACTCTCAGGTGCTATATTTTGGCAGAAGAAACCATTGGAAATGTCCAGAGTTGTTTTGTATTTTTTACGCACTATGTTATTCATGAGTGTTGTGTTATGTGAGTTTTGTATAGCATATGTGCGTGTATGACTGTTTAAATGTCTGTAGTCTAAGATTATTCGGTACGAATGATCCAGTTTAGCTACTGGGAATAATGGATTATTCATTGGTGAAACGCAGGGTTCGATTACGCTCTGGTACTCCAGTTGTGTGAGGATTTCCCTCACAGGTGCTTTCGCATCATGTTTGATTGGATATTGTGATTGTGGTTGGGGTTGATTTTTAATAGGGATTAAATGATAAGGGGAATCTTTATTCCACCCTAAGTGGTTGTGATGTAACGCAGGTGCCTGCGCCAATGCCCAATCGATGGCGTAGGATTCTGCAAGCTCTTCGGGAACAAGGGGCGAGAAAGAAGGTTTGATAACATCTTCTCCATATGGGCAGGTACGGCCAAATTCAGGTGGCCAATCCTGTTCGGCTAGCAAAATATCATGTATGTTTACAAGGCGATCCCAAAAGAGTGAGTCTATTGTGCTCTCACTGTCTCCTCCTAACTGTAACGTTACTTTGTACACCCTATCACGCGTGGAGACACGCATGTCCGCGGTTTCCACTTGTAGAAAGTCACCAGTTGCTTTCACCTCCAGATGCTCTAGAAGATTCCAGCGAACTATTGTGACCTCTGCCGCGCTGTCTAATAGCGCCAGTGCCCACTTCTTGTTCTTCAAGAGAGCCCTCTTCTTGAGTGGCATGTCGAACTGCAACTGCTGCCACTTATTTCTTTTTTAATTGTGGTTTTTGTTGGGGAAGTTTCTCTTCTTTTTTAACAGAAACTTCTGTTGAGCATTGTGATTCCTGTCTCGGTTTCACGTACTCAGTTCTTCCCTCTGACCACCCACCTCTCTCACTGCGTTTTTCCGATGAGTCCTGAGAGGAACGAGATTGGCGCATATCAGTATATTGATATCTGTCAGGTGTCTTTATATTATCTCTATTTCTGAGATTGTATCTATTCTATGGGGTCTCAATATACGGAGATTCTCCCCTCTCTTTTTTAGGTGTTTGTTGTTTTTTATCCCAGCACTTCTTAGTACCCACAGGAGCTTGCTTGGTAGAATCTTTATTAGATTTACCTTGAAATTGTGGTTTTGTTGGTCTGGCCCTCAGACTATCTCAATCAATGCTACAGTAGGCCTCCACGATACTCTTTGGCAGCTCGCGTTCTTGATCCTGTGGAGGAACGTCCCTGAGCAGCATGCGCACCGCAAGTGCGACCGCTTCCCCTTTAAGGTTACTTAATATAATTGAGGATACCGTGGCAAAGTTGCCCATAAATTGCACCCCAAGTCCAGGGCCGGGGCAGCCCGTATTTATCTTGAAATGTTTCAACACTTCAGGTAAATTGGCAAGTGTTGGTGTACCATGAGCGATAGTATAGAGCGTGGCAAATACCGTGCCCCATGTATTACAGTTATCTACTGTGGGAACCATCCCAAATGACAAGCACATTGTTAATATCCAGTGTTTATCCTGAGGTCCCGTATGGGGAAATACTGCTTCCAGCCATTTATTTTTTGAGCTAACCAAAACGGAATTGCTTCTCATTTGGCGGGTACTTCACCCATGATCGAATGTACAGTCGCAGGGTTAACGCCTGGCGTTACTGCATGTGGTTGCGCCGGAGCAGCACGTGCTGGGTTTGTGTGTAATGTTTGCATTACAAACTGTACTAATCGTCTATATATTTCCGTCAGCTCAGCATATAAGCGGCGGACCTCAGCTACTGTTAGGTTCACTGCAGCAGGGTGAGGTGTGTAAGGGGCCAATAAAGGCCATGTAGGACCATCATTACTTAGGGGACCTAGCCTAACATGTAAAATTGTGTGGGGTAAGGCGCCATCAAGCCAAATATTATGTTCTTGATAAGATAAGGGGATTTCTAAATATGCATATGCTCTGTATTGTGCAGGTACATTTGCCGGTGTATAGTGATGAAATGTATTTGTGTTCCTATCAACTGCTGGAAATGTGACCCATGAATAAAAAAGTTCTGTTCTATAGGCTGGATAAACCTCAACAACAAATGTGACTGGACCCCCCTGGGCCGTTAGACTGTGTGCCAGTAAATGGGCAGTAAGAGGTGGTTGCATATTGACTGCTATTGCTACCTGTTGTGGATTCACCATAATGATTGATTAACCGGTTCACAGATAAGCACACCAAATGGGGATTATCCTTTTAGAGTTCAAGCTTCAACAACCTACAGTGTTAGGTACTCCCTACTTAGCTGTGGAGGAAATCCTCAATACCACGGACGTCTCTGTATGTAGTACTGAGGTGTCTTTGTATGCAGTGAGACAGAGATACTCAGGAGGACCCGAAAATTAGAGCCTGATCAAACGTTGGCGGCGCCATGTGACGTAAGCTATCATTATTCTAATGAGACTTCTGGATTTGAGCGGCAGAATCGCCTGCGGTGTGGGAGACTGAGTCTTAACCCACTACAGGTGACACCAGTCGCCCCAATCCGGGTTTTGCTCTGGATAACTAGCAGTGCCTCATCTCTACCCAAGAGCAGGTATGATTGGGCAGCTGAGCGCATGACAAAATTGACTCCTTAGGGAAATCATGGTCACTCAGATCTCATCCGTTTCTCTCAGTTACATTAGTCTCAAATATACAAGGACAAACAGAGGAAGTATGTTTCAATACGGTTTTAATGAACCATCTGCATTTTAGACAATAAAGCGTGTACTGCAATAACCAGGACAATAAAGCTTGACAGCAAAGGCCTGAAGTCTGCATAAGCAGCTGTAGCGAAGCATTCAGCAATCAGCAATCAGCATACAGTTGTGGTCATCTAGCTGGAATCTCCCTCTAACATATATGGGACAAGGAAGTGGTTTTATAATAAAACAGCTGATGTTCTGAGAAAATGTCCTTACGTAAGGATGTGTATGTTGCTATGATTACTAGACACAAAACGTTTACCACGTTTACCGCAACCTATCTTACTGTAGCCTTGAGAGAAGCACAGACTGAAAGAAATGTCTTCCTGACTTTTAACAGCTGGAGAGTTGGCATGAGACAATGATCAAATGAGGAGAGACTATCATACACCCACAAGTAAAAGGATAAAGTGCCGGGTTGCTGGGTTAAGGGTACACCATACTTCTGGCAGTCTCTTGGCAGTGAGGAAGTCTGCAAATGGTCGTCTAACTGAGTCGAGGGGCTTGGGGAGATGTTGGTGAATGCTATAACTCAGCGTTACGTAAACGTCCCCTCACATGAACAATTCCCATCTTAAAGACTGTGTAGCAGAGCGGCCTGAGCTGGTAAAACCGAGTGCTGGCCTAGGCAAAGAACAGTTAGATAGAGAGAAATAAAACAAGACCGCAAATGTGGCTATTGTTAAAATAATAAAGAAAGCTGAATAAAATATAACTAGGTTAAAGTGCACAGCGGAAGGCCTAGTGTGCTAAAGTAACGTGCATGGAGCTGTAACTAAAATGGCTACACAACAGTGGCGAAACACCTTGCATGATAGATGTTCCCATAGTAGTGGGTAAACATTTGGGCTAGGGATTCTCGACTACTAGTAAGTTCCTCTGAATCCTTCTGGATCCCAGGAGCCCATCTATCCACTGCCTCCTACCTTTCCAGCTAGGCCAATATTTTTCCTATCTTGTCCCCCATTTCATAGATGTGGTCCTGTGTTGCCCTATGTTGCATTTTAGCAGCTTCCTGGGCCACATCTTGGTATTCTTTTTGCTTAAGAGCTAAGATGTGGGCTCCCTCTGATCCCTCCTCCTCCTGGTAAGCCGGCCTCAAGGGACAATAACTCACGTTAAAGAACCTTCATTTTGGCCCTTTTTAGTTTTTCCTTTGTGCCATCATGGAGACACCCACCCCCTTGACTACTGTCTTGTAGGTGGCCCATAACGTGAATGCAGACTGGACCAAAGTGCTGTTTTCCAGAAAATAATAGTTTGTTGTGGCTAACATCCCTTCTCTAATATTGTGGCACTTTAAGGTACCAAGGGCTCAATATCATGTGGCTAGTGTTCGGCCTTTCGCCCCAACCATACACCAGACACAGGGGAGAATGGTCAGAAATACCCCTAGCTAAGTTGGTAATCTTCCTGACTTTTAACAGCTGGAGAGTTGGCATGAGACAGTGATCAAATGAGGAGAGACTATCATACACCCACAAGTAAAAGGATAAAGTGCCGGGTTGCTGGGTTAAGGGTACACTATACTTCTGGCAGTCTCTTGGCAGTGAGGAAGTCTGCAAATGGTCGTCTAACTGAGTCAAGGGGCTTGGGGAGATGTTGGTGAATGCTATAACTCAGCGTTACGTAAACGTCCCCTCACATGAACAATTCCCATCTTAAAGACTGTGTAGCAGAGCGGCCTGAGCTGGTAAAACTGAGTTGTGAAGTCATATTGGATAAATACTAAAAGTATGTTTAAGATGCCCAGGTCCCAGAGCACCTCATAGTGACCCAGTTTATTGGGCCATATTTGCCAAATGACCAGTGGCAGCGTTCTCTGCACCAAGATTAATACTCCACCAGAGGAAGTCGTATGGGCCACATGAGCAGCCTTTTTATATCCCCAATGGTCCAGAACGTGACACCTATTACCTAGGAGGTGAGTCCCTTGTAGGTGAACTATATCAGGGGAGTCTGGTATGATGCACTGGAGCACCACTCCCCATTCGACGTTGTTGCCTAGGCCATTGACGTTCCAGGATAGTATCCTTAGGGTTGACATACTAACTTTGGACATCCCACTGTATGGTTATTTGACCACACCCGGGGGGTGCCGGGCCAATGCTGGATGGGGTTTTAGACTGTGAGAGTGAATGTCCTGTGTGCCTCAGCTATGTTGACTGGCCATATGTATCTTGCCTGAACATATACTAGAACAGTAACCCCTTTTCCCCTCTTCAATCATGAATCCTCCCTCCCGGCTACAATGCGCTGCGGAATCCAAACTGCCCACCTCCCCAAACCTCCCCAACTGCACATAGCGCCTGTTGCCCCAACTAAACATACTTCTAACTAGGAAGCAACACTATCTCCTTCTGGCCCGACCCATCCCTCACTGGAATGTCTTTACCAAGTTTGTTTCTCATATCCTCTGTCTCAATCTTGCCCCCAATCACAGATTTAGGACCATTGAGGGCAGCTCTCAGCCCACCCACAAGATGCTCTGGGTGCATCTCCAGTGCCACATTTACAATCACACAAGCCCCTCTCGTCTCCCCATGGGTCCCAAGATCTATTCCAGGACAATGCCCCGGGCTTGGCCAATTGTTTTTGCCATGCATCTCCACTTCAAGTGTATCACAAATATCCTTTGCGGTGCTACCACCCCAGCGCTTCTTAGGGAGGCTGCAGTGTCTTGGCCCTCCTGCCAATTGAGATTGAGATCCATCCAACCAATCCTGACCAGCTTCTGGGCTTCATAAAAAGTGAGTTTTGCATGCTGCGACTAATCAGATGAATAATTTAATACTTGTGGTCCTATTCCCTCATAGCCTTCTTCACCTATAAGAAACTGTGGCGCAGCCTCTGGACCCAAAGACTGAAATTAAGGAAGAAGGTAATCCAAGCATTACCTATATGCAATGGAGGGGTACTGCGAGCTTCTTAGAGAATCACATACCGGTATTGGAAGTTGATAAGTCTTGCTACGATGGGACAAGGTTGTGCTCCAGGCTTTGATAGTGCACCTGCGATGCGGTGGGCTCACTCCATCTAAAAGATTTTGGAAAGTCCATGTGTTTGCAGCTGTTTCAGGATGCTCCACGAATAGGTCCATGGCCGGATCCTTGGTATTTAAAGGTACCAGGGGTATCCATACATTATTTTAGCAGGAACAGCCAGTCAAGACTTCCAAATTCTCTCTCAACTGTTCACTGTAGCTTCATGTATTTTTTTATACATGGCCACATACTCACATTTGCATTCCACAACCTATTTCACATTCACAATGAGTGTATTTTGGAACGGTGATTACTCATGTCAGCTATGAGGAATGACACAATCAACCTTTCTGTGTCATTCTTCACAAATACAAGTTGCCAAGAGTCTGTGACTTGTTTGTACATTGCTTGACTTACATGCATATTCGTAATGCCTCATTTTAATGCCTTCGTCTGACCAGGTGTTAAACTTTTGATGATAATTGGACTTAGCGTCATTTTTTGGACCCGGTACTTTGCGTGCGTCGTTTTTCCGCTGGGTTGTAAATATGGCGTTAGAGGCCTAGAGTACTTTTTTAGGAGGGAACGCCCACCTTGCATATCATTGTCGTTAAACGGCACAAAGTGAGGTGGTGCTCCCAAAAAATGACTCTAAGTCGAATATTTTGATGCTAGACTGTTCTAGCGACAAAATATAAATATGGCACTGTGTTAGAGGCACTTTTCTATTAAAAAAATGGCGCAAAGGCAGCGCTAAGTTTTCTTAAATCTGGGCTCTGGTTGCAAAAAGAGCTTCTGTTCATTAGAGTTTTCTACGTGTATCACACTGCTCATGTGACCATGCTCACCAACACCCATGTGACAAATAATCCCGGTACCTAATGAATCTTGCAAAAAACTGTCACAAAGGACATGGGCAGCATGTAAATGGGTTCATACAAATGTTTTTTTGGCCAGGCATGCTAGGGTTTGGAAGTCAACACAGACACCGCCTGTATTTTTGCAATGTTTTACAAAGGTTGATAATTAAAGTGCACAATTAAAATGTGAGAGTGATAGCACCTGACGTTGTTAATCTGTCATAACTATGATGTTGCTCATGAAAATCTATTTATTTAAATGAAAAAAATATAGATTACCAGGAGATTAAGATTTATAATTGGACTCATTTTTCTGTTCTACCAATGTCTGTGAAGAAGCATGAAAGTATATTATGTCTAATTTTTCCTTTTTGTAATTTTTTTTTTTAGTTTATAGTTTATTCTTATGGCCCAATGCTGTTAGTGCTGCGATCCCAATTCAGTCAAGAGGTCAGCGAAATCTTCTTTTATGTCATGAAACTAGACGTGGAGACACTGAACATGTAGATTGGAGGAGGTAAGTAAATGGGCCAGATATAAATTGGCATACTTAGGGGCATATTTATACTTTGTTTGCCCCGTTTTATCGTCATTGTTGTTGATGCTAAAATGTTGCAAACTTAACTCCATATTTATATTTTGACGCTAGATCCATCTAGCATCAAAAAATTGGAGTTAGTGCCTTTTTTAGGCTGCGTGAACCTACCTTGCGTCAATGAGATGCAAGGTAGGTGTTCCCATCCAAAAAATTACGCTAAGCCCTTGACGTCCTATTCTTCCCCCTGGCAAAAATGACACACAGGTGGGAGGCGGACCCCAATAATTACGCTCAGCTTGCTTAACGTCATTATTTAACGCCTGATGTTAAGGTGCCTGTGGACCCATTTCCATGGCCAAACACCATGGACTGGGCCCACATGTGCCCACCCCAAGCCGCCAGAACACCCCCACCAGCATCTGAGGGACACCATAGAATGGGGGACCCCAACCCAGGTGAGTAAGGTAAGTATTTTTCAAGATTGTATTGAAGTGCCACAGGGAGCCCTTACATGGGCCCCCCTGTCTGGCACTGGGTGTAATGGCCATGCCCAGTGGACACTGGTCCCCTGTGCTGGCCATTGGGGTGGTGGGCATGACACCTGTGTTTACTAAGACAGGAGTCATTTTTGGGTGGTTGTGCGTCAGGAAATTACGGTAGGCTGGTTACTGTCATTTTCTGTCGCACAACCTCCTTTTCCCAAATCTCCATCCCCACACGGCTAGCGTCTTTTTTTGTGACGCTAGCCCAAGCTTAGCGCTGGCTTGCACCATTCCTTAAATATGGCACCCGCCTGGTGCTGTATAATGGCGTATGCCGGCACTATACCTTTTGATGCAAAACTGCGCCTGGGTTCTCCATATGACTATGAGGTAATGCCCTAAAAGTATGCTTAAAAAGGAGAGTCACTGTGCTAATATGTTTTTGTGTCCAAAAAACGTGTTTGACCACCCTGCCATATGGTAAACATCACCGGACAGTGTTATGTTAATATTCTTGGGCAGGTGAGGCCTCAGAGTTTAATAAGGCCCTCAGCTCCAAGACAGTTCTTGAGTTTCCAGTGGACATATGTATGCAACTATTTCACTTTATCAGTTAAAATGGAGCCTGGGATTGCAGGAATAATATTTGCTATAGTCCTTACACACACACCCGGTTTCATCCCAAGGGCGTTGACCCTATACCTAAAATGATGCCTGGAGCTCCATGATCTTTTTCTACACCGAGATCATGCAAACGCCTGGTGTTTTTAACCCTTTAACCATGTGAGTTTAACATCCATTGAACAGATCAGACAGAGCTGACTTAATCTTTCACTGTCTTGAGGTACAAGGCTGACATTGGGTTGGGTGTGGCGAGTAAAAGGATCACCTATCATTTAAGGTGAAATCCCTTTTGTTGGTGGCATAATCTACGTTTTGACTTTTATTATCATAGCAGAGCCTTGGCTCTAAATGCTTACTTCTTCCCATTACCCAATGTCATGGGTCATCGTGTGTTTTTTTTACACTTGGCCTACAGGTATATGGAAAAGAGTGAGTTACTCCAACACTGGTGGAATGGTGTGAGAGCCAGGGCAAGAATTCACCTGGAGACTAGAGGACAGAACTAAAACAATGTGTGGGGCTCTGTGCAGGTAGATTTATAGTGGTACTGCAGCAGGAGGCCACCAGGATGACAAGAATTAACAGAACCGTGATGGTGGGACAGAAGGAGTGTGGTTGTAAGTTGCTTCTTGCAAGATGGAATCAAAGTGCATCAGAAGGCAGCTCTAGGGAGTTTTGGAAATAAAGGTCTCTGGATCAATATGCCAAACTGAGAGAAGGGTCAACCAGCATTGGGGCTCCTCTGCAGGCAGGACTATGTGGATGAAGTACAAAACAATAAAAGGAAAAAACTAAACACTTCAGTGAGTCCTCTCTGGGAATGGTTGAAAAACTAGGCATTGGAATAAGAAACTACTGGGAGTAGTTACACAAATGTAGACTGAAAACCTTCTTAGATTAAATGCTAATCTGTACACTTCATGCCATTTGTCATGATGTAGATGATCCATGTGTCCCAGCTCGCCTATGGCCATGGATTGAGATAAATTAGCATCATAGCTGATCGTAATGAAATGATATGATAAAAAATTATAAAGCGCACAGTTACCCAATGGCGCCAAGGTGCTAACAAGGGGGAAGAGGAGGTCCAAAGAAGGAAAGAACTCATATCAAGAAAAGTACCACCAATAACAGAGCGAAGAGCCAGATCTTAAATGCTTGTTGGAAACTATTGTGTTCCTGCAGACCACGAGTAGCATGTGAAAGAGAATTCCTCAATTTTGCTGCAGCCACAAGAAATACCCCCCCACCTGGTCTTTCTAAATTTGGGAATAACCACAATATAGCTATTAGCAGACCGAAGAAGACTAGTGGAAATTAATCTCTGGAATATCCTAGTTAATGCCCTGGGCCCAGTATCTTGCACCACTCCACGAACAATGCATAAAGCCTTTAAAGAAATGCGCTTGTTCACAGGTAGTCAGTGCAAATTGAAGTTCCACGCCAAGACTGATAGATGTTTCGGAATGTGAAGTATGGCTGGTGGCCGCATTCTGTACTAGATGAAGTTTAGCAATTGCAGGTTTATTGATCCCCAAGTAAAGAGCATTACAGTAGTTTAATCTAGAAGAAATCAAGGCAAGTACTACATACTAGCGAGCTTTCATCGGAAAGAAGGGAACACCTTTCTTAACATCTGTACAATCCAAAAACAAGTGAGAACCGTGCAATTGACCTGGAGTTCAATAATATAGTATCAACAAGGACTCCAAGATTTTTTTCGGAGTCTACCAGTGTAGATAACACCCCTAAAGTGTAATGCCACCACAAATTGTTCCAGATAGGGTTCATTACCAAAAACTAGAACCTCAGTCGTATCCTCATTTAGTTTAAGGTAGTGACAGCTCATCCAAGACGCCACTGCCTGCATACAATACTTTAATATAAAATTAGATAAACACAACTAACTCAAAGATTTAAGAAATGGCACCATTGAATTCTGTAAGGGATCTTTACAGTAGCGCATGGCTTAAAGGCTCTGATTGATGTGGACAAGCACTGGAGACCACCTGCTTACTGCACAAAGTTATCTAATTGGACTCTACCCAGCTCTGTTATATGGGAGGGCACAGAATGTAGCTGCTGATGGCAGTAGTGAACCCAGAATAACATAGGGGGTCATTACAACCCTGGTGGTCGGTGTTAAAGCGGCGTTAAAACTGCCAACAGGCCGGCGGTAAAAAAAATGGAATCACGACCGTGGCGGAAACCGCCAACATAGACAGCCACTTTAACACTCTGACTGCCAGAGCGGTACAAACAAAGACCGCGGCGGTAACCGCCAACAGACAGGCGGAAGACAAGGTTCCGCCCACTGTATTACAACAGGCCAATCCGCCACCTTTTCTGGGGCGGATTCACCGCAAACAAAAACACAGTGGAAACAGGACTTGGAAGGGAAAACGCTCACCTCTACACACCCCACGAGCAACCAGGACGCCATGGAACCCGAGATCCAGATACTCCCAGCCTTTATCTTCCTGCTCCTCTACCAGGAACAACAAAGACGGCGGCGAAGACCACGGTGAGTACTGCACCTACGACACAGGGGAGGGGAGGGAAAAAAGAGTGACACACACACGCAACACTCCCACCCCCACCCTCACCCACTACAACACACACACAAGTACATGTAGATACATTACATTTACAACATCCAACACCCCCTGGAAGAATGCAAGGATAAAAGGAAATGAGTCGAATGTTTGTAATCTATTCAAATACAGTAATCAAAAATATATGTATATAAATATTTACACTATAAACAAATATATACACCAAGAATACAAGTCCAAGGTATTCCACCATCATAGTCCGTGGACCACTGAGCCCAAAATGCATGGGCGAGGCCCACACTCAATACCCGATCAAAACGGAGAGAACACTGCTGGGACATCAGATAGAAATACAACAGGCACCCCAGGGGGAATGGAAGGGGGGGCACCTCAGTTAGATGAGTACACGATGCCAGATCCACGAGGGGGCTCCATGCCCACTGCTGTATCCTGGGGAGTGCAAAGCCACAGTCTCACAAGTCTTTCCAGTGGGTGGGTTGCCCACTAATTTATCCTGGGGAGTGCAAAGCCACAGTCTCACAAGTCTTTCCAGTGGGTGGGTTGCCCACTGCTTTATCCTGGGGAGTGCAAAGCCACAGTCTCACAAGTCTTTCCAGTGGGTGTGTTGCCTACTGCTTTATCCTGCGGAGTGCAAAGCCACAGTCTCACAAGTCTTTCCAGTGGGTGGGTTGCCCACTGCTTTATCCTGGGGAGTGCAAAGCCACAGTCTCACAAGTCTTTCCAGTGGGTGGGTTGCCCACTGCTTTATCCTTGGGAGTGCAAAGCCACAGTCTCACAAGTCTTTCCAGTGGGTGTGTTGCCTACTGCTTTATCCTGCGGAGTGCAAAGCCACAGTCTCACAAGTCTTTCCAGTGGGTGGGTTGCCCACTGCTTTATCCTTGGGAGTGCCAAGCCACAGTCTCTCAAGTGGATGCCTTACTCCACTGGTTCTGGGGGGGGCTTTGTGCCCAGAGTGATTCATCCTGCCAAGGACAGAGGTAGTGGATGTAAATCTCCACTGGTTCTGGAGGGGGCTTTGTGCCCAGAGTGCTTCATCCTGCCAAGGACTGAGGTAGTGGATGTAAATCTCCACTAGTTCTAGAGGGGGCTTTGTGCCCAGAGTGCTTCATCCTGCCAAGGACTGAGGTAGTGGATGTGATACTCCACTGGTTCTGGAGGGGGCTTTGTGCCCAGAGTACTTCATCCTGCCAAGGACAGAGGCAGTGGATGTAAATCTCCACTGGTTCTGGAGGGGGCCTTGTGCCCAGAGTGATTCATCCTGCTCGTGGCGGCCTAAGTAGCGTCAGAAGCTTTGGCGCTCATTGGCCTGCGGTGCTGGTGGCGGCAGTGTCTTGTTCAGTGGTGCTGGTGGCGGCAGTGTCCTGTTCAGCGGTGCTGGTGGCGGCGGTGTCCTTGGCAGCGGTGCTGGTGGCGGTGGTGTCCTGTTCAGCGGTGCTAGTGGCGGCGGTGTCCTTGGCAGCGGTGCTTGTGGTGGCGGTGTCCTTGGCAGCGGTGCTTGTGGCAGCGGTGTCCTTGGCAGCGGTGCTGGTGGTGGTCTTGTCCGACGTGCAGGTTTTCACCAACTTGCCTGTTTTTCTGTGCCCCTTCCCCACCTTGGATGGTGGCGCAGCTGCCTTCCCACTCCGAACTGTACCCCTGGGAGAGGCTTTGGTGGTAGATGTTTTGCCTCTCTCCCGCCGGGCACTGGCCAACATTTTGTGCTTTTGAGGTGGGGGACTGTCCGTTGTCTGGCTCCTTGGCACACTGGCTGCCCTGCTGTTTAGCACACTCCAGAAGCCGGTTACTACTGGCACCACTGTTTCCGCAGATGTTGTGGCTGAGGTGCTGACTTGGGACCTGGAAAGGCGGGCCCTAGGAGACTGAAGGGGTGGGGGAGGTGAGGGGAAGAGGTCAAGGTTGGACAGGAAAAGTTTTTTAGACACACTGGAACGGGTAGATGGAGGGGGTTTGGGAGTGGAGGAAGAGGTGGTGGTTGTAGGAGGTGTACGTTTGCTGCCTTTGGGTGAAGGTGCATGGGCTGGAGGCTGTCGTGAGGTGGATGGCTGTTGGGTGGGTGTGTGGCTGCGTTTGTGTACCTTGGGAGGTGGGCTCACAGACACACTTGGAGAGGAGACAGGGGACGTGTGAATGGTAGTGGGGGTGGTGACTGCATGTGAGCGGGGTGTGGTGGTGGGTGTGCTGGTGATGGAGGTAGTGGCTGAAGATGTAGTGCATGCAGGTGTGAGTGGAGACGAGACTGGGAGGGAGGAGGGACACGAGGAGGAAGGGGACACAGTGGAGGCAGTGGATGTTGGTATGGTATGTCTGCATGTATATGATGCTTGTGTGAGTGCCTGTGGGATGTGTGGTGCTTATGTTTGCCTGTTGACGTGTGTGCATGCTGGTCTGATGGTGTGCTTGGGATAGGCTGAGGTACAAGGGTTTGGGTCTGGGTGGAGGAAGTTGGAGGGGGGAGGCTAGAGACAGGGACAATGGCTGCCATCAGTGCTGAGGCCAGAGTCTGAAAAGCTCGCTGTTGGGCTGCCTGACCAGAATGAATGCCCTCCAGGTATGCATTGGTCTGTTGCAACTGCCTCTCCACACCCTGGATGGCATTCAAAATGGTAGACTAACCAACAGTGAGGGACCTGAGGAGGTCAATGGCCTCCTCACTGAGGGAAGCAGGGCTGACTAGGGCAGGGCCTGAGGTGCCTGGGGCGAAAGAGATGCCCACCCTCCTGGGTGAGCGGCCACGGGACACACGTTGAGGGGCTGCTGGGAGGGCGGTGCTGGTAGGGGTGGTAGCGGCTGTACCTGTAGATGCGGTGGGCACAGAGGAGCCCACCACCTCAAGGGAGCTCCCATCAGAGGAGTCCGTGTCGTTGGTGTCAGCTCCTGTCCCCGCCATGGAGCTCCCCTCGCCCTCCGTCCCACTGGTGGCTTCTGACTCCATTGTGTAGCCCTCCAGGGCCATGTGGAATGCAGCTCCCTCCTGCTCTGCTGGCACTGCTCCTCCGCCTGATGATGCTAATGCACACAAGAACAGGGAGACCACAAAAAGGGGGGGAGACAGAAGAAAGACATGTTGAGTGCATCCAATACCGCTACCGTTGGCGGACACTAAAGACACAGAAGCCCCCTGCACTACGACGTGCACTTAGAGTTCCCTAATTAATCACAGGGACATGGGTTACAAGGCCTATGCCCGATTGCTGCACACATGGAAGTCACAGGAGCCTGACTAGGTGTAGTTAGCTCTGAACACAGGTGGGCTGGGGTGCCACAGGGCCTGCCTTAAGAAGGGACCTTGCCTACTAAACTCGCCCTGGCCTAGGGGAACCCACAGCCCACCTCCACCACCCAGACACCTACAATGCGCGCTGAATCAGCAGAATGAGAGTGTACTCACCCCCTTGTGGCTGCTGTGATGCCCTCAAGCGCCCATCCAACTCCGGATATGCCACCGCCAGGATCTGGAACATCAGGGGGGTCATGGTGCGACAGGCACTCCTCCCACGTTGGGAGGCCATCCCCAGCTGGGTCTCCGCCGTCTTCTTGCTCCAGCGGCTAATGTCCTCCCATCTTTTACGGCAGTGGGTGCTCCGTCTGTGGTGGACCCCCAGGGTCCAGACTTCCTTGGCGATGGCACGCCAAATATCCTTCTTCTGGTGGGCGCTGACCTACACGAATAGTACAGGGGAAAAGGAGAAGATATAAACATCCGCACTGTCACAGTCATTGGCCCGCATCCCTACCCTTGCCATGACGCACATGCAATCACCGTCATATCATGCACGCCTCATTCTCCCCCCCCATCTTTCATCAACACCACTCCAAAAAGGCATTGCCCATTCGGCATGCTCACAGTGTACTTATCTGTTTGTCTGGAGGACCGCAGAGTAGCGTGTACTGGGGGAGGACCCCATCCACTAATTTCTCCAAATACTCCGCACTGAAGGCAGGGGCCCTTTCCCCAGACACATGAGCCATTGTCTCTTCCAGACTGAGGTCACAGGAGCACTTGCAGTGTAGGATCAGGTATCAAGTGATTGAACAGAGAGAAAATGGTGGTGACGTCCACGGTGGTGCATACCGTCACTGCCGGCGTACATCGACATTGGCCCCTGGGACCCATAGGGTCCAATGTTAACCAATGCAGGATTGCGTCGCAGACTTCGACCGCCTACCGCGACGGTGTACAACACCAGCGCAGTTACCTCATATCCTCTTGCCCCACATTACAGGTCAGGCAGGCGCCATTTCAGGGGGCCACATGGCATTAATTTTGACTGCGTCACACACATCTAGGCCTTGCTTAAACACTAATAGAGCCATATATCGATTTTCAAACATTTTGCTATAAAGTTGTGTTTACGTACCTCAGCGTTGGTTGACTCTCTGCTCGCTGTTCTCCTCCATAGAGCACGTCCGCTGGGGCAGGTGAGGAGATGGCGGCATCCTCCGGTGTACAGACCGCTGGTGGACCTGTCGACAATGGAGGAGCGACATGTAATTGTCACATACAGACTTGATCGTACCACAATCCTGGAACTGTGTGCCCAGTTGGAGCCGGACCTGATGTCAGCTATCCGCCATCCCACAGGAATCCCCCCTCTAGTGCAGGTCCTGTCAGTACTCCATTTCCTAGCAAGTGGGTCTTTTCAAACAACAGTGGCCATTGCATCAGGGATGTCCCAGCCTATGTTCTCCAACATGTTGTCCAGAGTGTTGTCTGCCCTGCTGAAACACATGCGGAGCTACATCGTTTTCCCTCAGGTGGAGGATTTGCCTACAGTGAAAGGTGACTTCTATGCCCTGAGACATATCCCCAACATCATAGGTGCCATTGATGGGACACATGTGGCCTGGGTCCCCCCTGCAGGAGTGAACAGGTGTATAGAAACTGGAAGAGTTACCATTCTATGAATGTGCAGATGGTGTGTTTGGCCGACCAGTACATCTCCCATGTAAATGCCAAGTTTCCTGGCTCAGTGCATGACGCTCACATTCTGCGGAATAGCAGCATCCCTTATGTGATGGGGCAACTCCAGAGGCACCATGTGTGGCTATTAGGTGAGGACATGGACCCAATACAGTGTGACTAGGTGTCTGGGTCTGGGGATGTCCTTAAGAGTTAGTGTGTGTCTAACAGTTGTCCCTCGCCATTTGCAGGTGACTGTGGTTACCCCAACCTATCATGGCTACTGACCCCAGTAAGGAATCCCAGGACAAGGGCAGAGGAACGCTACAATGAGGCCCATGGGTGAACTAGGAGGATTATAGAGAGGACCTTCGGCCTACTGAAGGCCAGGATCCGGTGCCTCCATATGACAGGGAGTTCCCTATTCTACTTACCAAAGAAGGTGTGCCAGATCATCGTGGCCTGCTGTATGCTTCACAACTTGGCTTTGCGACAACAGGTGCCTTTTCTGCAGGAGGATGGTCCAGATGGAGGTGTTGTGGCAGCTGTGGAGCCTGTGGACAGTGAAGACGAGGCAGCAGAAGAAGAGGACATAGACAACAGGAACACGGTGATCCAGCAATACTTCCAGTGAGACACAGGTAAGAAGAAAACACTGCCTGCTGCATCTGATATCATTCTTCTACCTCTCATCTGTCTGTCATTTTCACCCAGTGTATGGACACTGAGTTGTCACTTTCCCTTTCGATTTCACAGATGTGGGTCCCACTGTGTGACCTCTGCTTTGTTTCCGCATGGACTAGAGCTGTGTGACATAGGTATGTTGACATTACATTGGATATAGCATTTTTCCACAGTTATTGCAAATACACATTTTCATAAGCACAGACTGACTCCAGATTGTTTTGTGATTTAAGGGTGTTCATTTAAGTGCTAAACAGTGGAGGGGGTTGTAAAATGGTCAGGGGTGATGGTGGAGGAATGTCCATGGCAGTGTCCAGTCTATTAGTCTCACAGGTGCATTGTCCAAAGGGGCATAGGAAGTGGAGCTAGGGCAGTTTAAGGATGGACAGGGTGACAAAGTGGGACAGAAGGATGACAATCAGGGTGGTCTCATTTCTTGGCGGAGGTCTTAGCATTGTTCTCTGTCTTTGTCCTGGATCTCAGGGACCGCTTGCGGGGTGGTTCTCCATCTGCAGGGGGTGGGGTGCTGGTGTTGTGGTCCTGTGGCGGTGCCTCCTGTCCACTAGTGCCAGCGGAGGTGGTGGGCAGTTCATCATCCAGGCTAGTGTCAGGGGCCCCTTGTTGTGCCACAGTGTCCCTCCTGGTGATGACGAGTTCCTTCAGCACCCCTACAATGGTGTCCAGGGTGGAATTGATGGATTTGAGTTCCTCCCTGAACCCCAAATACTGTTCCTCCTGCAGCCGCTGGGTCTCCTGAAACTTGGCCAGTACCGTTGCCATTGTCTCCTGGGAATGGTGGTAGGCTCCCATTATGTTGGAGAGGGCCTTGTGGAGAGTGGGTTCCCTGGGCCTGTCCTCCCCCTGTCCCACAGCAGCCCTCCCAGTTCCCCAGTGTTCCTGGGCCTCTGTCCCCTGAACCCTGTGCCCACTACCACTGTCCCCAGGTCACTGGTGTTGTTGGGGTGGTGGGTTAGCCTGGGTTCCCTGTGGTGGTGGACACACTGCTGCTTGACGTGTCCTGGGGACAGAGGTATGGGCCCACTGGGTGGGTGCTGTGCTGGTGTTTCCAGAGAGGGGAAGCTCTGTGGTGGCCTGTGCCAGTGTGAGGGGAACCGACTGTCCCGAGGTCCCAGATGGGCCGGGCTGGTCATCTTGATCCAGTTGGACAGAGCTGCTGTCATCACTGTGGGTCTCTTCTGTGGGTGGAGTGGACATGTCTGGACCCTCCTGTCCGGTGACGTTGGGTAGGGGTCCTGCAGGGGTGTAAAGGCATGATTATTGCACCTGTGTGTGCCATGGTGTGCAATGGGTGGTTCACCCTGTACCCCAGTGCTTCCATTCTTGTGTGGGACCTTCGGTGATAATGGTTTAGGGGGGTTATGGGTATGTGCAGTGGACATGCTTTGGTGATGGGTGTCCATGCTTTGGTGTTGCATGCAAGGCTTGGGTTTGAGATGTGTGATTTGTGATAGTGGGACATGTGTGAGGAGTTGGAGTGATGGGGTGAGAGCGAGGGTGGGGGTATGTGATAGCATGCAGGTATGGTGGGGGATATGGTAGTTAAAGGTTTGACTTACCAAAGTCCATTCCACCAGCTACTCCTGCGAGGCCCTCAGGATGCAGTATAGCCAAGACCTGCTCCTCCCATGTTGTTAGTTCTGGGGGAGGAGGTGGGGGTCTGCCGACAGTCCTCTGAACTGCAATCTGATGTCTTGATACCACGGAACACACCTTCCCCCGTAGGTCGTTCCACCTCTTCCTGATGTCCTCCCGTGTTCTTGGGTGCTGTCCCACTGCGTTGACCCTGTCCACGATTCTGCGCCATAGCTCCATCTTCCTAACTGTGTTGGTGTGCTGCACCTGTGATCCGAATAGCTGTGGCTCTACCCGGATGATTTCCTCCAGCATGACCGTGAGCTCCTCCTCAGAGAACCTGGGGTGTCTTTGCGGTGCCGTGGGGTGGTGTGGGTGATGTGTGAGGTGGTGTCTGTTGTGATGTGTGGGGTGATGTTTTGGGGTGTGTGGTATTTTGTGCGTGGATATGTGTGAGTGATGGTGTTGTGTGCCTCTGTATGCTGGTGTGATCTTTGCTTTTCTGTCTCTCTGCTTCTTCCAAATTTTTCGTTGTAAGGGTTTGTGGGTAATGTGGGTGGGTGTTTTATATTGTATTGGGTGTGTGGGAGTGGTGTGTGTATGTGTATCAGGTGTGTGTATTTCGATTTGTCCAATGTGATAGTGTTTTGTAAGAGTGTGTGCATTTTGAGCGCGGCGGTGTGTACCGCCAATGGAATACTGCGGTTGAAAGACCACTGCGTGGATTCGTGTGTCGTGATAGTGCGGGCGTATTCCTGTTGGTGTGACGGTGGAGGTTTTGTTATCGCCAGTTTATCACTGACCTTTGGTGTGGCGGACTTGTGTGGGTGTCTAGATTTTGGCAGATTCAAAGCTGTGGGTCATAATAGCTGTGGCGGAATTCCGCGGCCGAGTCGGTGTGTTGGCGGTCTTCTGCACGGCGGTAAGTGGCTTTTACCGCCAATGTTGTAATGACCCCCATAGACTCTTGTTTATGTAAACTTGGAGATGCCCCACTTCATAGGTAACATAGCTGTTTTGAAGGAGCTGTAAGCGCTAATTAGAGCGTGGTAGATATGAAGGTGCATATGACACAGAAGTGAGGCAGACACCAACGCTCGCGATGTAAACCAGTAGAGGTTTATTGAGACAAAGTAGGAATACAAGTAAATGGTACATAGAGCTCAGAAGACATAACCAGTCCCCGCCCGCTTCTCTGGCAGTCTCAGTAGTGGGTTCCCTTTTAGAATACAAACATTACATATGTCACCAGCCTATGAAAGTTCATACACACACCACACTTAGCTATACACCACACATTTACTTATACACACACATCCGGTGGGACCATGTGCTTATGAATGTCGGTGGATCCTCAACTAGATTGCCAAACCACGTGCTTCCTTCTGCAAACCATATATAAATATTTTTGTTCAATGCAATTCAATAGAAAATTAAGCCATACAACTTAACCTGCGTGACGCCTGGCAGTGTATTGTGACTAGGATTGCCTGGTTAATTGTGGCACATAGCAGTTGGGCATGTTTTCGGTCCTGAGCTTATATCTCCAACAATTCAGTGCTGTCTTTGTCTTGTAGTCTTGTTTTTTTGCACTAAATCTTCTCTACTAATCGGCTTATTATCTATTACTTGGAAATGGAAAGCAGTGAGAAGCAAAGATAGAGAAATCCGACAACCCTGATCGTATTATACCCGCCAGGACAGAGATAGGATTGTTCTATGGCCCTGCCATCGGTATGCAATCCACACCAGGCTGTGGACAGAGATTGGTGTCCGTACAACCTTGGTTCTTCAACAGTATGAAATGTAGTGTATAAGCATTGTTTCTGGTTATAGGGACTGTTCCATGCTAACGGGTAAACGTGTTGGGACACGTAGAGCCATATTCATCTGTAAAAATACTGACAACTGTCTTTGTGTATCTGGGCAGAAATTGCAGGATTAGCTGACAGTCATTCTCATGACATCAAGAAAGTTCACAGATAGAGGTCTCATTATTTGGCAGAATATCTCATGACATGTTTGGAGAGGTACAGCATCTGTCCATCTTGGGGTCAACAGTGCATTGGCAGAAAGGGGAAGAAACACCACGTGAAGGGAGGCGAATCTGGCAGCATCAGCACTGGGATTTCAGTGTGGTGCCACTCCAGCTCCCCGTGCTTATGCATGCAGTCTCACTGTAATGTGCACACTAAAAGAATGTAGTAAATATGAACGAGGCAGCCGTAATTACATTATACTGCTTATCAAATAAAATAAAAACTCACAGAACCCATGACACATCCTACCTGTGATGAGAAATACTGCACTTGCATGTTTGTGTTAGTCAGGAACTCCTTCAACTCAGCTCATACTCTAGTGACCACCTCATGTGGGGCAGCACCTATACAATATGCTGTTCCTTTTTCTGGAGCACTGGTGTCCATCTTAGACATCTTGGATGATCTTAATGGCTTTATTTGAAGGAGAGGTAGGACTTTCAAAGCATGTATAATTGAAGGTTAGTTCCTTTAACTAGTGCATTGACTTGATGGGAGAACATATTAGCATTGAAGATTATTAATCCAGATGTCTCACTTTTTCAGGTTAACAGGCAGTGAAGTTCCAAGGGTGCTGGTCACCAGTTGCTGGTATGGTTTCTGTGTCACCCACCAATAGCATGACCATTTTTAAGCCACTGAGCTAAAGTTTGCTCTTATAAATGGTAACATTGATCCAGGCATTTTATCTTCTCTGTTCTTTAGTTGCTTCCCCGGCTTGACACAACTCTGTTTGCTGTCTGCATAGCTAGGAATTTCCACCAGATGTTGTTATACAAGTTAAGCTATCGAGCACACATAGACAGTGAATAATACAGGTTTTAGCGATGTCCACAGAGATGCACAGGGGGACCCACAATCTAGAGAAGATGACATAACTGGTCCCTATCTGTGGGCTTCGGTGAAAAAGAAACAATGGGATTAAATGTAAGGCAGTTCATTGAATTGTAATCATTCTCCAATTCATCATAGTGTGAACATGATCTACTCTACACTCACCTTCTCTACCTGTAGCTATTTGCTGGAAAAAGGTGGTTCGAGCTTAGATACTGAGCATTCAGAACATGTGCTTTGATTAAAGTAGATAAAGAATGCCAACATCTTAAAATCTACCTATTTACCTTCTCTTGCTCTCTCTCTGTCTCTGTCTCTCTCTCTCTCTCTGTATCTCTCTCTCTCTCTATCTCTTTCTCTCTCTTTGTAAGAAATCGAGTTGTTGGTTGACTGGGGTTTGAGCCCTGGTCAAACAGCAACCACTGTCCTTCTCAGGGTAAGGAACAAGCAAACCCCAAATTAACCTATGCTCAACGCCTGGTAGCTGGGCACAGAGCAGTCAGGTTTAACTTAGAGGCAATGTGTAAAGTATTTATGCAACACTTCAAACAGTAAAACAGTGACAACACCACATAAAACAGACCCCACACCAAGTTAGAAAAATAGAGCAACATTTAGTAAATAAAATAAGACCAAAATAAAAAAAAATCCAATCAGTAGAACCAGAGTTATGAATTTTTAAAGAATAAAGTGAAAAATAGCACCAAAAACCATAAACGCCAACCGGAGATATCTGGTTGCGATGGACAGGGTCTAAGTCAAAAGTTCAGGTCGGCCGAGATGGAGAATGTGTCAGATACGGTCCCAGATAAGTCCTGCTGAAGTTTTACCTTCTCAAGTTGTGTGCAATGAGGCCCGTTTGCATTGGAGAGGGCCGCAGGGAACAAGAAGAGAGTTGCGGGCGGTGGTCAGTGTGGCACGAAGAGTAGGCCAGACATTGTGGATTGGTGGGCTGGAGCTTTGCATTGACGATTAATGCTTACTGTCCAAAGAGACAGGCTGGCAGCAGCCGTCTCGACTAGAACTCTTCTTACTGCAGTAATCTGCCAGTCTCTGCACACCACCTGGTTACTTGCTTGTTCTGGATTGACCAAGAAAGGGGTGACCCTTTCCAGTAGCCACAGTGCTGCTGATAATGAAACACCAAGCAGGCCATAACCTCCAGAAGGAGTCCCAGAGGGAAAAAAACAGCAGGGAAAAACCTCTAATCAATGAGCTCCTGAAAAATAAGAAAAGAAAAAATATTGAGGCACAAAAAAGGACTGGAACAAATACTGAAGTCAGGAAAAAGGTAGAATCCAAATCACGGGATACAGGAGCGAGGAGCACAACTGGAACGGAACTGTTTGCAACGCAATGTACAGAAGACAAACTGTGCTTATATATAGACAAGACAGGAAATGACATGCAGGAAGTACTGAAAACACCATCTTGGATTGGGAAGAGCCACATAAAGATAAATGATAAAATAGCCATAGTATAAGATAGGAAGCAAAGAATGCAGAGAAAGAATACAGACTTCTGGGAAAGAGAAAATGTGTCCAAAGAAGAAACAAAAAGAAAAAGGGAAAAAGAAGAGAAGAAGAAAAACAGCAGAAAACAGGCAAGAAAAATTAAGGGGGCAAAAGGTGGATGCAGTGAGAAACCGAGCCTAAAGGAAAGGTCTCAGGTCGCTCTGCAGCATCCGAGAAGCGGACTGCCAATCTGACCACGGCCCGCGAGTGAGGCGCCGCCAGTTTTTGCAGCGTCACAGCAACTTGCACTGAACTTTGCTGTGAATGGCGAGGTCTTGGTGCGAATGAGACTGTTTGCGAAGAGCCCAAAACTTCATTTCAAGAACCCATGAGCCACATCAAGGGCCCAGGCCTGAGAGTCACCACGTGGGGGTTGGAAACTCACTGTAGGTGGGTAAAGGAGCTGTTTGGGGAGACATTTATGTCCATGAGGCTCAGATCAGAAGGCCAGCAGACTAGACCTCTCAGTCACTCTGGGGTCCTGGGTACAAGATGAAGTTGCGGGTCCAGTTCTTTGATCCCAGGCAAGAGGGCAGCAGAGCAGCACAACAGGACAGCAGTTCCTTTAGAGCAGTAGTCCAGCAGAGTCTCAGTCTTTGTAGCAGCACAGCAAACCTTATTTCTGGTGGAGTATCTACAGGTCCAGAAGTGTACTAAAGAGTAGGCATCTGAAGTCCTTCTTTTATACTCAGTTGTGCCTTTGAAGGGTGGAGAACCTTCTAGAGGCATGCCTTTGAAGTGGACAGATACCCTGCCTTCCTGGCTCCAGGGTAACTACAGGAGGTATGCATCCCTTTGTGTGGAGGCAGGACACGACCCATTCAAGTGTATGTGGGGCTTTACCCAGCTACTCTCTCCAATCCCGCCAATGATGGCCCATCCAGTCACATCTAAGCTCCCATTGTGTGTGGCTGTCCATGGAAAATACACAAAGCTTGTCACCCAAACCCAGTCATTTGACCCATAGACAGGCTACAGGCACTAAGGCCCATATTTATACTTTTTTTGCACTGCATTTCCATCATTTTTTTAACGCAAATTCAGCGCAAACCTAACTCCATATTTATATTTTGACGTTAGACATGTCTAACGTCAAAATAAAGGAGTTTGCACAATGTTTTGGATGAGTGAACCTACCTTGCGTCAATGAGATGCAAGGTAGGCGCTCCCATCCAAAAATGTTGCTATCGCCATAGTCCCATATTTATCCCTCGTGCTAAAATGATGCACGGGTGGGAGGAGGGGCTACATAATGGTGCTAACCCCTTGTTGCCCTGGGGCCCACCACCCCCTCTGGGGCAAATGTTCACAAAAACCAAGGGGGTATATATGGGACACCTGCGCCCCAGGGACCACCATCCCCAGGGCTAAGTTCGTGTTGGATAGGGGCCACACGGCACCCCTCTTGGAGCCACAGATGGCCCTGGGGACCACCACCCCCAGGGCCTGCTCCTGCTATGTCCCAGGGTGCCCACCCCCGGGACATAACTGTTTGATATGTTTGGCTGCAGCGCTGCAGCCAAGCCAAGCCACAGAAAACACTTCTGTT
The DNA here is from genome assembly GCF_031143425.1 of Pleurodeles waltl. NCBI lineage: Eukaryota > Metazoa > Chordata > Amphibia > Caudata > Salamandridae > Pleurodeles > Pleurodeles waltl. The sequence goes on from NC_090436.1 coordinate 239,347,513, forward strand.
TTGTCAATGGGACCTTAAAAGCAGGTCCCGCTGTCAAAATCCGATGTTTCATCTCTGTCCCTTGCACATGTAAAGGGGACAGAGATGAAATGCTTCAGAAAGCCCAGATCTGCTGTCAGTGCTTGCTGAAGCATTGGCACTGCGAGGGAAGCCTTAAGGGTTCCCCCGCAGTGCCAGGTAGCCCGTAAGGCCTTTGTATTAAAAAAAAAAAAAGTAGGAACCGCAGGGATCCCTCCTCGTGGTCCCACATGGCCCATAAAGGCCTTTGTAATAAAAATGTAAATAAAAAACATATACAAATAAATATTTTAGGGACAGCGGGAAGCCCTTGAGGGCTCCCTCGCAAGTCCCACATAACCCACTAAGGGCTAAAAAACAAAAGAACAAAAAAAGAAAGCCCCCATAGCTCAGCGTGAAGGTCTGCAACCTTCACACTGAGCTATGGGAGTTTGAGTCCAGCTGGACCCATTTCCTTTTTTTTTAAAAATATATATACTTTCTTAAAAATATTAAATAAATGTTTTGTTAAATCTAACAAAAATATCTAATTCTAAGTATATGAGATACTAAAGCTTTAAAAAAGCTCTCTTTCTCTCTCACTTTCTCTCTGTCTCTCTTTCAATCAATTTCCCCCATTCACACACCCACTTAGACACCCACACACCCACTCACAGATCCACTCAGACACTCATGCACCCACTCGCAGACCCAATGACACCCTCATGCAGCCACTCATGGGCTCGCGCACAGACTGACGCACCCACTAAAATGCTGATGTATGCACTCTCACATCCAGACAGATAATCTGACAGCCACTCTCACCCCCAGATACACCCTCTCAGATCTATTCTCACACCCAGAGAAGCTGCAGCTAACTCCCACCGCTCATGGCGAAAACGCTGTGCACAGCGTGGGTTTGGGTGATTGGGGAGTGTTGGCTGCAGGATGTGGCTGTGGGCCAGGTCTTGCAGGTTACCCTCCCCTGCGCATGGGTGAAGGACATGCATGGTTGGGTGCTTATAGGGGTTGGCCTCAGGGCCTTGCTGGAAGCCAGGCCCTGTGACCAGCTGCGCACTGCAAATTACCCCACAAATTGCGGCAATCATGCCATCCTTCATAGCATCATTGATATTATCAATGTAATATTTGCAGTAACATATTTGACAAAAAAACCTGTGCATGGTGGGGGTGCAAGTTATAGTTCCCTTAGGGCACAAGTTATAGTTATTTGAGGTAACTCTAACTATAACTGGTGAATTTCTGTGGTTTTGTACATTTTAAATGTGATTCTAACTAAACCTTCCCTGTAATCTTTGTTTTTTTAAGTGAATTTCCATGTTTTGTTTTTTTATTATTCTATTTTGTAATCTATAACGTCCCTGTAACCTTTGGGTTTTTTCGTAGAATAACATGTATATGAAATATATCATATATATATATATATATATATATATATATATATGCCTTTCCCAGTGGTCTCCACTGGGCAGTAATAGTTAGGATCATGTTTCCAAAGGAAAATCATTTTTGTGTTGCTAATAACTTTGGCGAATCTCCACAAAATATTTTTTGTAAAGTGCTACTTTTTGACTAGTTTGCGCATGTAAAGTTTCGGGCTGACCTGTCAAGCAGGTGCAGAGAAAAAGGGGGGTCCCAAAATGCATTTTTCCTATTCATTTTTCCATAGAAACTCTAGACATCACTACATCCCAAACCGCTGAACGGATTTACCCCACATGTGACAGAAAGCTAGATCTGAGTCCAGAAAGAGTACACTGTGTGTTCTGGAGTAAATCTGATTTAAAAAAAAAAGCTTTAAAAAAAAATTAGTACATATCATGATGAGGAGGATGCATGGAGGCGGCAGTTCACAAACTAAGATCTGATTGTCTGCCACCACCTCAACCAGGAAACGGTGGCAGCCATCCTAGGACTCAAGACTCAGTCCGAGTCCTAGAAAAAAAGGTTTAAAAAAAAGACATAAGGGGCGTGGTAGGAATACCCTGATCCTCTAGGCCTAGTTCCCGCCAGGGGCCAAAAACATTTCTCTTTTTAATTTTGCTGCAAATTCGCAGAGGATCCACAGCAATTTAAAAAATAAAAGAGGTGCAGGCTCCTGCACCTCTTTGTATGTGGTCATAGGGGCCAGGATCCACTAGGGATGTGACGTGTTGTAAGGGATTCACCAAAGGTATTTCCATCTGCACAATTGTATATATTTGTAACTAATGCATAGTATTTAGTAGTGTGTGTGCAATCAAAGTTCTTTTTCTTTTTTTTTTTATAAGAAAAAAAGCTGAAACTGGACAGCAGTTTATTGAGTGTTGTTGTTGAGTATCAGCGTCCTGGGATTACTAGCCCACAACACCTCCCCTGAGTTGACCTTGACTGTTCTGCTTCTCTGTCCTGACAGTCCAGTGTTACACTGGTACTTGGTTCCAAGTAAATGCAAGTTGCAGTTATTTGTGATGTACTCACATCTTTCACAACTACTAACTCAATTTCTTACAGCCTGTGTCACCACCCATTCTCCTGAAACCAAATAGCCTCACTAATGATCACACCTACCGTACGGCATTATTATATCACAAAGTAATTTGGGTACATGCATGCTATTTGAAGGTTCCGGCGGGAACCTACAAGTTCAGTTATTACGATCCCTAAACTAGCCCATTATTTATTAAGAGGTGCCTAGTAGTAATACATTCGCTTCATGGTGGCTGCATTTAAAGCGTGTATTTACTATAAAGAGATAATTACCCAATTTCATTGAAATAGGGTTGATAATCAGTACGGACACTTTTTTTGCACATTGGTATTCAAAAGATAATTTTCTCCCTCTGGGAATACTCTTAGCTGATGATGAAAGTATCAAAAACCTGCCTCTTATCCACTGTGTTTAGTTAAACGATTTTGTGAAATGCGTATTTAACAAACGTGGGTGTCCAGGCGGGCCCTGGTCACGAAAAATGCAGAGTTTGCTGACTTCTGCATTCAAAGTATTGCAAGAACATAAAATATGTTTAAGTTGTAACCTTGGTGGAAATACCAGTTTACCATTTACAAAGTGTTTTACAGGATCTGGCAGAAAGCTGGCATGTAATTGTCTGCCATAAAGAAAAATATTCTTTAACGTACTGCTGTGTGACCTCTATTGGTTTCTGTTGGTGTGTCTTTACACAGTAAAGCGTTCATATTTTTATTTCTGCTGAACACATATGGTCCGGTGCCCAAAAGTAGCGTGACACAACTTGAATTATTAGAAACCAAATGAAACTGGCCCAAAGGAATTTCCACCCGGGATCCATGAATGAAATCAAAGGCAATAAAAAGAAGATATTGAATATGCAGTTTGCAGAATTGACAGACGCTGATAGAGCATAGAAAGCACTTGCAAATCTACACAGCAGAAATGTTATAAATAGACTGTGTTGTGGTTACACAAGAACTAAACGCCCGATCTAATCAGCAGATGCAAATCACACTGAAAGCGTTTTACAGGTCACACTTCTTTCACAGCCAATCAGATGTCTTTCGATTGCGAAAGTTGGTGCAACTGGCTTCAGGTGAATGTCATAGAGTTGGCCGCTTTCACTTATCTTAAACTCTCAAAACTCTAACATTATTGCAGTATAATAATTCTAAGAAGTGGCTATGGCATCAATGTTGCGTCACAACAAAGCAATCAATAAATCATGTTTTAATGATTGCACTTCCTCATGTATGTTAGTGTTATGATGTAATAACACATCATAAACTATGGGGTCTAACGGGTATTAAATGTACGTTATCAGCAGACTACCATGAGTCATCTGTACTTCTCAAACACACTAGGCAAAATACAGTCTTCCATTGAATAATATCACGCAAGTGCTTCGTTAGTGTACACTTATGGGGCAGTCTTGTTCTGATATATTTTAGATAGCTTCCTCATCCCACTGCCAGACTTCACCAAGGGAATTTGACCTGTTCAACAGACAGGATTTCCCCAGCCTAGCCTTAAATCAATACTTGTCTGGTCCCTCCCACAGCTAAGAGCCACAAATTGGTACTACACCTGCACGTTGTTCTGTCTTTCCTCACTTGCTTCAGGGTATGTCTATTCTAACCACAGTAAGTTACGGCTATCATTAGTCTGCAAGCGGCCTGTTGGGCTGTGCTTTAGCTTTAGTTAGTGCTTGGATCTATTGTGGTTCGGGGGCTGTATCTGGGCAGTGGTCCCGCTCGAGCACAACCCACTGCCATTCCTCATGCAGTCTGGCCCACTCTCATGTGGCGCTCCAGTGCCTGCAGATTTGGGTGTTGTTATTGTTCCAGGTGTTGGGTGTCTGGGGGCCTGTTGTAGGGAGCAGTACTTTCTTGTTGCATTGGAGCGAGTGAGAGTGTGTGGGCAGCCCACACACTTTGTTGGTTGAAAAGATGCTTATAATGCCATCTTGTTCCCAATGGTTTTCATACATTATCATAAGTACTCTGAGTGGGACGTCGTCATTTGTGGGTCACCTATCCTCTGGACCACTGTCATTGCCTGCTTTGGTGTTCCATCACCTTTGGGTGAGTAGGTGGCAGGGGACACGGAAGGTGTCCCTTAGGTCCTGTTGCATATTGTCTGGCCACAAGTAAAGGAACCGCATACACGCTCTCAAAAGAGCCAGCAGAAGTCACTGCATTTTCACATATGCAAAGTCGATGGGCTCATGGTTATGAGCGGGAAGGGATGCCCTCTGTCAGTAAGATGAGAGTCTCCTATTTTCACCTTGCTAGCTTCCGGCTTTGGAAGATGACAATGAAGGGGCAGCATTAGCTTCACTTCTGTGGCATTTCATTTGTAAGGCAACAGTTACCTCCCTGCGGGCTCATACTTAGGATCGCTCACCCACTCAGCCATGGTAGAAGGACTGGATAGACCAGGACCCTGGGTCCATCAAGCTGAGAAGGGAGCTATGGAAGTGCCTGTGTCATATGTGCTCCAGTTGTGCCTTTCTGACACCAGCTGTGGCAGCTGAGAAGAGGACTTTTTTCATCAGTACTATGGGTAAGTGTTTCAGAGCATAGCTGGCCGAACCTACCAGATTAGGTAGGATATTCATGTTTATTTAGGAGGACATTGCTGTTAATAAATCTTAAATTAACAGGGAAATGAATTTCTTCCAATCCAGTTTAGTTTGTTGAATCTCCTTTGCTCTACAGTTTAGACACTGAATGTATTATATGATCTATATATCTTCTACTGTTAGGAGACATGAGTAGTCCCAAAGACAGCCACTCATTCATATAATATATGTCTCAATAGGTTCTATTGACTGACAGTTGTTGACCATGCTTATAACTGTGATGTATCAATACAATGTATTATTTTGAAATAGAATATGCTTAAAAAAACTCCCTCCCCAAACTGGCCCATGCCCCCACCACATCTACAACCTAGGACCATCACCAATCAGCACCACCCTGACCCACATCATGAATACCTCCATCATGCCTGCCACTTTCCCGGATAAAGAGAAACTTGCAACACCCTCCTCATGCAGTCCTCAGCCAATCTGAAGCAACTGAGCAACTTACTACAGCTTACAACATCTCCCTGCTTCCCTATCCAGCCCAAGTTATTGAGAAGGCCAAATGCAAGCAACTCACACCCCACTTCACACTTCACCATCCTCTAGACAAGACATCATCGTCATCTCCTTCATCGATAAAACCCAACTCATTCTCTCCTTGACAGACAAGACAACCAGCACCAGTACCAAATTCGCCAACTCCGTGACCATGGTAGCAGGCTCGATGCAAATCAATTGCCTAGAGCTGAACTCCAAGAAGACGGAAGTACTGGTCTTCAGCAACAAGACCTCCTTATTGGACTCAGAGCTAGTACCAACACTCACACCCCCGACAGACCTTGCAAAAAATCTAGGGATCATCCTGGATAGCAAGTTAGTTCAACATGATAGCTTAAGTCAACGTAGTGTGCACCTTCAGCTTATATATCCTTCAAATGCAGTGAAAAATCTTCAAATGATTGCCTCAGATCACCAGAGGGACCATCATACAAGCATTCATCACTAGCAAGCTGGACTCCAGCAACACTGTCTATACCGGAATCTCCAAACAACTCCTACAAAGATTCCAGACCAACCAGAGCACTGCTGCAAGGCTCATACTCGCCCTCCCATTGAACACCCACATCTTAGCGCACCTCAAGAAGCTTCACTGGCTCCCCATCCACAAGTGCAGCTAATGAAAACTTCTCACATACACACACAAAGCCCTACACAACACAGGACCAGAATACCTGAACAGCTGCATACACTTTGACCAACACACCAAACACCCATGCTCTGCCTCACTTTCACTTGCACACATTCCCGACATCTTTAAAAGCAAACCTGGGGGTCACTCATTTTCCTAAATCGCACCCAATAAATGGAACAAACTCCCTCAACACATCAGATCCTCCTCACTTCTCGACTTCCACAAGAAGCTGAGTACCTAGCTCTTCATATAAGCACCTTTGGGACCACAAACCTACACACCTGCCCAAGCACCTGGATACCCTCTCAGGTGATTAGTGAGCTATACAAATCAATGTACCAGAACAGAACATATGCCTTTAGAGTTGTCTGAGTCATACAGTCCTTCAAGAGATACCATTATCAATAAGGTCATTTGCAGTTGGACAGACTGTTATCCCGATCCTTGAAACTAGTAGACACACACAATTGGTACTTATGATTATAGTTATTTTTTATGTACATTCAGCATGCAAACCTTGTGTACAATAATCATAAGAACTATTATTATTTCAGCAGCTATCATTTCAAAGTGAATGGCAGAAAAACCCAAAGCATTTTATATCTGACATTCTTACTTTCTACGATAATTAGTCTAAACTCTGCCTTTCCCTATACCTATATTATCGTCATCATCCTTACTATGGCTGTGGCTGATTTGTCACCCAGTTTCTATTTTATGCCAAGCCATAAAATATTCCTGCATACCTCTGAAACGTTTTGCAGTTGGATATCAGCTCTCCATCATTCTTCCCAAGCAACCAGTATTCATGCTTGCCCCAACCTAATTCTTAGGTCTTCTTATACATAGGAGGGGGAAGTTGTGTGCATAGATTCTTGTACCTATATTTCTGTTCGAACAATGCCTATGTTAGAAACTGACCAGAGAGGAAAGCAATTGCTCAGAACACACTTCATTCTGCATTAGCTCTGTGCCCAACCAGATGACCTTCCAGTGTGCCTACTGCATGTAGATTCCTAAGCGGCACAATGGAAGATTTTCTCTTTTCTGCCTCCTTGTTATTTTTGTTAACACAACTAATGTCAACCTATTCATAAAATTATATGGTGATCTTGAACAGACTGTTAGCTATCATCACAGTTTCCAATTTTAGTTTCTTAGGCCCTAAACCTTCCACATACACACTTTAGTCTCTAAAGGATTAGTACAGCAATGGTTAAACCTGATATGTATGTAACATGCGTAGTGTAGCACATTTTCCTGCTCACTTTGATTTGATACCGTTTTCTGGGCCCTACATTTTTGCTGGCTGTAGACCACTGTACCCCTACCCCTGCTAACCATTGATAAAGTGTCTGTGCTCCCCCTTTCAAATGGTGATGTCGGCATACTCCTATTGGCATGTTACTTTCCTGTAAGTCCCTAGTATATGGTACAAAGTACACCAGGACCTGAAGTTTAAATGTCACTAGGGGACTGCAGCACCCATTGCTCCATCCACAATAAAGAGGCAGTGCAAACTTGGCTTTAGACCTACTATTTGTAGCCTGGTTATTGCAGTTTTAAAATGAAAATTTGATCTGACAAAATAACCCCTTTTGACAGGTGAACACCTTCCTTTTTAAATATTTTAAACATCCCTATGTAGGCCTTATTGACCATAAGGCAGAACGCATGGTATTTAAAAGAAAAAAAAAATTATACACAGACTAGACCACCCAGTAATAAAGACAGTAACACTTCTGCTTCCAGTAGCACCACAGATGTTTCGAACATCACTAGTGTGGAAACTGAACCACCAGTGGAAAATATCCCACACATGGGAACAACTTTGGGAGGTATGTGTTCTTCTTATTTAGAAGAACTAGTAAGATACAGAAAGGGAACATGAATGAATTACAACAAACAGAACCCAAACATAAGAAAACCAGGAAGGGGGAGGGAGTTCAATGGACACGGACAAAAGAGAAAGGGCCATATTTATACTTTTTTTAGCGCCGCATTTGCGTCGTTTTTTGATGCAAAATCGGCGCAAACTTACAAAACACAATTGTATTTTGTAAGTTTGCGCCGATTTTGCGTCAAAAAACGACGCAAATGCGGCGCTAAAAAAGTATAAATATGGCCAAAGGTATGACCACGAGATCGGTCGCACGGAACCAGAGACCATGAGTACAACTTCCATATCATTACCAAATGTTGATTCTAACTCTAAAAGTGATACGGATGTTGTACAAGTTGTCAATTTGTCCACCACTGTTATCTGTGATTAAATAAATGTACTCAGCACAGGTCTAGGTTTCTGTCCTATTTCAGGCCCCAACTTTACAGATATACATGTAGGCTTGTTTAAATTTATACATCAACTCAAACTAAAGAAATACTTCATGGACAAATCTACCAATAGGGACAACACAGTGAATATTGTGACCTCAAGGTGTAACAGAACCATCAGGGACATACAAGAAATAGAAACACTACAGTCTTTAGACAGCGTGAGTACACTAGTACCTAAGATACAGGACATCATGGAACACCTTGACATTCAGCCCAACCCTGAGGTAGACAGTGGGTTTAGACCCAGATCCACATTTACACCAATCTTACCCCCTGACAATTACATTGATGTTTTTACAAAGCAGTGAGTATTGACCTCTATCACTTGGAAGATAAACAGTACATACAGTACCTTTACAAATAATCTCAAACTCAATGAACAACTAGCTTTTAGGAAACATGCCCTGAATAGGGACATTGTGATCAGGGAAGCAGACAAAGGAGGTGATGAACAGATCAGACTACATGACAGACATTGATAGACAATTGGGGGACACAATAGCTTACACACCCCTCAGTGGTAATCCTCTAATTGAGGCCACATGATTAATAAAGGACTAACTCTCAGTCTGGAGGGAACTTTGTCTTATATCTGACTATGGGTACAAGTATATGTTTATTCCAGCACCACGAGCACCTTGTATATACATACTCGGAGACCCATTTTATCTGGAATTGGATTACCTACTGAACACATTTCATAATACATTGACTCCTTCTTACAACCTCTAGTATGGAACTTACAGTCCTATATCAAAAACACTAGGGACCTATTGTGTCAATTTGAAGATATTGACTGGACAGAGGAGTGCATATTTGTCAGTTTTGACGTAAACTCACTGTACACATCCATTCCTTTGGAAAAGGGTCTAGAAGCCTTGACTGCTACATTATCCTGTAGAGATGCAACTTTATTTGAACATACTAACATGCCTATAGATCTCACCAGATTGGTTCTGGAGAACAATGTCTTTTTGCATGACAGGTATTGGTACAGACAAGCTCAAGGAGTGGCCATGGGGGCCAAATTTTCTCCATCCTACACAAACCTGTACATGGGGCATCTTGAGAGACATCATCTGTGGTCAGATTACCCACTGAACATCTCACAACACATACTATACTGGAGTAGATACATTGATGATATACTTATCATTTGGATAGGTACTACTTCTGACTTGAGCGTTCTCATTTGTCATCTAAACAACAACAGTTACAACCTAGTGTTCACACATCATGGCATAGATCGCATTTAATTTTTGAACTTCACTTTATACACAGTACACAATAAGATCCTGTCTAGAATATACAGAAAACCAACGGCATACAACTCCATTCTGCATGCCCCTAGTGTCCAAATTAATCTAGGCAGGATATTGAGTAAGAATCCATCCTTAGTACATAGTAGAGGACACACTCTGAGAAACATATTGGCCCTCATTACAACATTGGCGGTAAATGCTGCTTACCGCCGTGCAGAAGACCGCCAACACACCGCTGCGTCCGTGGAAATCCGCTACAGCTATTACAACCCACAAGCCGGAATCCGCCAAAATCTAGACACACACACAAATCCGCCACACCAAAGGTCAATGATAAACTGGCGATAACAAAACCTCCACCGTCACCCCAACAGGAATACGGCCACACTATCACGACCCACGAATCCACGAATCCACGCAGCAGTCTTTCAACCGCGGTATTCCATTGGCGTGCACACCGCCACGCTCAAAATACCCACACATTTACAAAACACAACCACATTGGACAAATCGAAATACACACACCTGATACACATACACACATCACACCCACACACTCAGTACAATATAAAACACCCACCCACATCACCCACAAACCCCTATGACAAAAATTGAGAACAAAGCACAAAGAGAGACACCACCATCAACAAACTAGCATCCACAGGCACACAACACCATCACTCACACAACATCCACGCACCTCACACAACACACACAAACACATCCCCTCACACATCACAACACACACCACCTCACACATCACCCACACCACACCATGGCACCACTAAGACACCCCATGTTCTCTGAGGAGGAGCTCAGGGTCATGCTGGAGGAAATCGTCCGGGTAGAGCCACAGCTATTCGGATCACAGGTGCAGCACACCTCCATTGCTAGGAAGATGGAGCTATGGCGCAGAATCGTAGACAGGGTCAACACAGTGGGACAGCACCCAAGAACACGGGGTGACATCAGGAAGAGGTGAAACGACCTACGGGGGAAGGTGCATTCAGTGGTCTCAAGGCACCAGATTGCAGTTCAGAGGACTGGCGGCGGACCCCCACCTCCTCCCCCACAACTAACAACATGGGAGGAGCAGGTCTTGGCTACACTGCATCCTGAGGGCCTCGCAGGAGTAGCAGGAGGAATGGACTCTGGTAAGTCAAATCTTAACTATGACATCCCCCACCCTACCTGCATGCTATCACATACCCCCAACCTCACCCCCATCACTCCAACACCTCACATATGTCCCACTGTCACAAACCACCCATCCCAACACCAAGCCCTGCATGCAACACCAAAGCATGGACACCCATCACCAAAGCATGTCCACTACAGAAACCCACACAGATCCCCACACCAAATATCACACAAGGTCCTAGGCAAGAATGTAAGCACTGGGGTACAGGGTCACCCACCCATTGCACACGATGGCACACACAGATGCAATAATCATGCCTTTACATCCCTGCAGGACCCCTACCCAACGTCACCGGACAGGAGGTTCCAGACATGTCCACCCCCCCACCACAGATGAGGCCCTCAGTGATGACAGCAGCTCTGTCCAACTGGATCTAGATGACCAGCCCGGCCCATCTGGGACCTTGGGACAGTTGGTTCCCCACACACTGGCCCATGCCACCACAGAGCCTCCCCCCCTCGGGAAACACCAGCACAGCACCCACCCGGCGGGCTCATACCTCTGTCCCCAGGACACGTCAAGCAGCAGTGTGTCCACCACCACAGGTAACCCAGGCAAACCAACAAACCCAAGAACATCAGGGACCTGGGGGCAGTGGCAGCGGGCACACGGTTCAGGGGACAGAGGAACAGGAAAACAGGGGAACAGGGAAGACTGCTGTTCGACAGGGGGAGGACAGGCCCAGGGAACCCACTCTCCACGAGGCCCTCTCCGACATCATGGGGGCGTACCATCATTCCCAGGAGACGATGGCAACGGTACTGGCCAAGTTTCAGGAGTCCCAGCGGCAGCAGGAGGAACAGTATTTGGGGATCAGGGATGAACTCAAACCCATCAACACCACCCTGGACACTATTGTAGGGGTGCTGAAGGACCTTGTGAACACCAGGAGGGACACTGTGGCACAACAAGGGGCCCCTGACACTAGCCTCGATGATGAACTGCCCACCACCTCCGCCGACGCTAGTGGACAGGAGGCGCCGCCACAGGACCACGACACCAGCACCAGCACCCAGAGAGGGAGGAGCAGTGCCCCTGGAGCAGGAGGGACCCACATCCCACATGGCCCTGGAGGGCGAGACAACGGAGTCTGAAGTCACCAGTGGGACGGAGGGCGAGGGGAGCTCCACGGCAGGGACAGGAGCAGAGACCAGCGACACCGACTCCTCCTTTGATGGAAGCTCCCTTGCGGTGGTGGGCCCCTCTGTGCCCACCGCATCTACAGGTACAGCCGCCACCCCATTACCAACACTGCCCTCCCAGCAGCCCCACAGCGTGTGTCCCATGGCCGCTCACCCAGGAGGGTGGGCATCTCCTTCGCCCCAGGCACCTAAGGCCCTGCCCCAGTCAGCCCTGCTGACCTCAGTGAGGAGGCTATTGACCTCCTGAGATCCCTCACTGTTGGGCAGTCTACCATTCTGAATGGCATCCAGGGTGTAGAGAGGCAGTTGCAACAAACAAATGCATACCTGGAGGGCATTCATTCTGGCCAGGCAGCCCAGCAGCGAGCATTTCAGGCTCTGGCCTCAGCACTGATGGCAGCCATTGTCCCTGTGTCCAGCCTCCCCTTCCAACTTCCTCCACCCAGACCCAATCCCCTGTCCCTCATCCTATCCCAAGCACACCATCAGACCAGCATGCACACACCTCAACACACAAGGGTGGCTCAGGCAAACATAAGCACCACACATCCCACAGGCACTCATACAAGCACCATACCCATGCAGCCATACCAACATCCACTGCCTCCACTGTGTCCCCCTCCTCCACGTTTCCCTCCTCCCTCCCTGTCTCGTCTCCACTCACACCTGCATGCACTACATCTTCAGCCACTACCTCCATCACCAGCACGCCCATCACCACACACTGCTCACGTGCACTCACTACCCCCACTACCATTCACACATCCCCTGTGTCCTCTCCCAGTGGATCTGTGAGCCCTCCTCCCAAGGTACACAAACGCAGTCACACACCCACCCAACTGCCATCCACCTCACAACAGCCTCCAGCCCATGCACCTTCACCCAAAGTCAGCAAACGTACACCTCCTACATCCACTACCTCCACTCCCAATCCCCCTCCATCTACCCGTCCCAGTGTGTCTAAAAAGCTTTTCCTATCAAAGTTTGACCTCTTCCCTACACCTCCCCCCCGTCCGTCCCCTAGGGCCTGCCTTTCCAGGTCCCAACCCAGCACCTCAGCCACCACACCACCGGGCACAGTGGTGCCAGCAATAGCGGAATTTTGGAGTGCGCCAAGCAACAGGGCTGCCAGTGTCCCAAGGAGCGAGGGCAAGGACATTACCCCACCTCCAAAACAGAAAAAGTTGCCCACATCCCTGAGGGAGAAGGCAAAAACACCTGCCACCAAGGGCTCTGGCAAAATAAAAGTGGAAAGTGGGAAGACAGCTGCACAACCATCCAAGGTGGGGAAGGGCCAAAAAATCAAAGGCAGGTCCACGTCGATGCCAACCTGCAAGGTGGACAAGACCGCCGCCACAGACACCACCGCCAGCACCGCAGACACTGAGCCCTTCACCAGCACAGCAGACAATGAGCCCGCCACTCGCACCGCCGCTACTGACACCACCGCCAGCACCGCAGTCAGTGATCCCGCCACCAGCACCGCAGTCAGTGAGCCCGCCACCAGCACTGCCGCCACAAAGACCGCTGCCAGCACCGATGCCACAGAGCCCACCGCCAGCACCGATGCCACAGAGCCCTCCGCCTGCACCGATTCCACAGAGCCCACCGCCAGCACCGATGTCACAGAGTCCGCCACAAGCACCGCCGCTACTGACACCGCCGCCAGCACCGCCGCTACTGACACCGCCGCCAGCACCGCCTGCGACCTTTCGACATCCTGAGCCAGTGGCACCACCGCAGACATGGCTGCCATCCCCAGTGGTCAGTCGTACGAGGCTGGTGGTCAGTTCCAGGAGCCTGGCCAGCTTGCATGTTGCACCACCGTCAGTGGAGTGTCACATCCACTACCTCAGTCCTTGGCAGGATGAAGCACTCTGGGCACAAAGCCCCCTCCAGAACCAGTGGAGTATGGCATCCACTACCTCAGTCCTTGGCAGGATGAAGCACTCTGGGCACAAAGCCCCCTCCAGAACCAGTGGAGAAAGGCATCCACTTGAGAGACTGTGGCTTTTTACTCACCAGGATAAAGCAGTGGGCAACCCACCAACTGAAAAGACTTGAGAGACTGTGGCTTTGCACTCCCCAGGATAAAGCAGTGGGCAACCCACCCACTGGAGAGACTTGAGAGACTGTGGCTTTGCACTCCCGAGGATAAAGCAGTGGGCAACCCACCCACTGAAAAGACTTGGGAGACTGGGGCTTTGCATTCCCCAGGATAAAGCAGTGGGCAACCCACCCACTGAAAAGACTTGAGAGACTGTGGCTTTGCACTCCCCAGGATACATCAATGGGCATGGAGCCCCCTCGCTGAGCTGGCGTCGTGCACTCATCCGGCTGAGGTGCCCTCCTTCCCTTCCCCCTGAGGTGCCTATTTCATTTAAATCTGATTCCCCAGCAGTGTTCTTTCCGTTTGCAGTCTAGTATCGAGTGTGGGCCTCGCCCATGCATTTTGGGCCCAGTGGTCCGCGGACTTTGAACGGTGCACTATCCGGACTTGTATAGTTGGTGTACATAATTGTTTATACTGTATTTAAAGTTTTGACTAATGGATTTTTATTGATTACAATTGTTACAATCATTTCCTTTTGTCATTATGTTCTTCCAGGGGGGTTGGGGGTGTAAATCTATTGTTGCAGCATGTATTGGTGTGTGTGTTGTTGTGGGTGAAGGTGGGGGTGGGGGTGTTGCGTGTGTGTGTGTCACTCTCTTTTCCCTCCCCCCTCCCCTGTGTTGTAGGTGCAGTACTCACTGTGATCATCGCCGCCGTCATTCGTGCTCCTGGTAGAGGAGAAGGGAAACTATTGCAGGGAGGATTTGGAGTTCTGGCTCCATGGCGTCCTGGTTCCTTGTGGGTTGTGTAGAGGTGAGTGTTTCCCCTTCCAAGTCCTGTTTCCGCCATGTTTTTGTTCGCGTTGAATCCACCCCGGAAAAGGTGTCGGATTGGCCTCTCATAATAGTGTGGGCGGTACATTGTCTTCCGCCTGTCTGTTGGCGGTGACCGCCATGCTGTTTGTTTGTACCGCCGTGGCGGTCGGAGTGTTAAAGTGGCTGTCTATGTTGGCGGTTACTCCCATGGTCGTGATTCCCATTTTCTTTTACCGCCGGCCTGTTGGCGGTCTTACTGCCGCTTTAACACCGACCGCCAGGGTAGTAATGAGGGCCATTGTGTCCTAGCTATGTCACCCCACAAACACAGGTAAAACCTACAACATGGTTATCAAATAAACTTACTGGTTTCCTCAAATGTTGGTGCTGTATTTCCTGCCAGTTTGCTCTTAACAAGACAACTACTTTCTCATATAACACACATAAGATGTACCAGATAAAACAATTTATCAACTGCAACACCAAATATACAATCTACTGCATTATCTGTATCTGTGGCCTGATTTATGTGGGCAGCACCATCCACCCCTAAAGGAACACATTCAGGAACACGTAAGAGCTATCAGACACAACAACCCTAATTACCCACTGGCAGTATATTATAACCTCTTACACAGAGAGTCAGAAATCTTAAAGATCAGATTCCATGGCATTACACAAGTCACCAATCACCCCAGGTTAGGGGACAGAAATAGGGAACTGAGGAAGTGTGAGGCACGATGGATCATAAAACTATGAGCTGTGGAACGTGGCCTAAATGTGGACAGGGAACTACATGCTTTCCTGGAATAAGCTGATGTCTATGTTTACAGCATATCTTGACAAGCATAGCAATGTATATGATATGCTACAATGTGTACTTACAAATTCCGTAACTATAGTTTTGTCATTTAGAAACACATTACTAAAGAATGACATTTATGTTACATCTGTACATTACTAATTTTATATACATGTATGTGGAAACTGTATATGCATTTATGGTGGTCGGTACAGTCAGTCCTAACTCTCTTTAACTCTTTCTTTTAACTTGTCACTATTTGTTTCTACTCCTGTCTTTATAACGCTAAGTTCTTTATAACTTCTTCTTATCGTATATTTACATATGTTAGTATATTTCAGGCTCTACCCCCTCAGAATATTGTGCAGTAAGTGAAACTTTTTGTATACTGAAAGATGGGTGCCACTTTCGTAGTCCTCCTACTGGTCCTAACTGAGCAGCTCTAAGTGGGTTTGATTAACCGTTATTTAAAAAATGTAGCCACTATATATTATGGGGCATTAGTTGTATACCGTTTATGAGGACTTCGTAGGCTCGAACCTCTAACTTTACAGCTTATCATATTTTATGGATAGTGAGCACTCCAATATGGCCGCCACATGTTCGGTCCGCTTTCTATTTCCAAACGAATATACTTGCGCTCTATATTACTTACTCTTCAATTTGGCTATGGTTCCACACATACCCTCGGCATGCTTTATATGCAAACGTTTATAACTTGTTACATTTAGGATTCATGTGTGGTGTTACTATTTTCTTTCTTACACATAAGGGACTCTTGGTACTACACATACCTATGTATGGTGGACAACATCACCTTTACAATGCATGGCACTTTTGGTCTGCATGGTGCGGTGTCATGTCCATATATTTTGATTGTGTTCTCTTATAAGTACTTGTATCCATCTTTTTGCAGCCTTGAAAAAAGTCACTGTGTGACAAAACACGTGTTGGCTGTTGTTTGTATTGGACCTACTACGAGCTGTTACTGTATGTACTGTGTGTACATGAACCATATGAACTGTACTATCTATGAAGGACTATTTTTCTAACTAGTTCAATACGATTGAACTATACTGTTAAGAACATCTTTGGATACAAATAAACCTATGAGATCATAAGGAAAAAGAATTAATACTTCGCTGCAGATTAATTGTGTACTTAAAAGTGTGTTTTGTGTATTATCACATATTTAGTGAACTACTTAACCTACTATACGCTTTTTTTGATTTAGTGCTGTGGTTCTTATCTAATTATTGACGTGTTATGTATCCTTGTGATACGTACATTTTTTGTCTTGTGGTAGTAAGACAATTGGGCCATATTGCACCACCATATACTTCCTTAACTTTGCTTTTAGACACTTGTGGGAAGTGCACTGTTATCATTACTACCATTTCTCATTGATGTTCATATATATGGTATTTAAACGTAGTACATGTTAGAATTTAATGTTAAACATGTATTTACAATGAAAAAGCTTCAAAAACTATTTTCACTCTGGCAAGGCTAACTGTTCCATAGGAAATCACTGAGTTATATTATTGCATTGACAAGTCCTATTTTTGGTTATGAAACAGCTGGAAAAATAATTAAACTATTTATAATAATTATTACAACTCCAATACAATGGTGAAGTTGGATTTTTGAAAATGTTAAAGAAAAGGTACTTTTAGAAAGTTACCTTTTCTCTGCCCAAAGCTCCTGGAGGCCTATTTGCATTTATTCTGCATCTTCTGCGAGCCAGTAATTAGGACTGGAAGACGTATGAAAACTGTTCCCAGAGTAGAGATCAAAGGCATGGGTATGGGGAGATGTTGTTGTTCCCTTGACAAGGGATTGGGCATAGGAACTGAACTAACTTCAAAGAGGCCTTCCCTGTGATAGGCAAATGTTAGCTGACACCTGGACAGGTAAACTTCCATTGCTCCCTTCCTGACAGACTCCTGTCACAGGGGGCCTCTTTCTGACATTACAGTGTTAAATCCTGCTTGAATGTCAAATCCTACTTGAAAGGATGCAAAAACAATTCTTTTGTATCAACTGTTTGATCACTGGAAACCCCTGTTTGTTCTGCCAGACTGCTATCTCTGGGTTTAATGGTTTTATTGTGGGTGCAGTGGCTGCTTTAGACTGTATTTTGGTATTACATGTGGGAGGACTCTAGTACTACCCTAGTACACCCCCAGCCATAACAGCCCAAGTTTAGAGTCATCAAACATTTCTGACATAAATGCCCATAGTGGATGCGATTCACCCCAGGAACCTTTACCCCATTGGTTAGGCTATGTCCATGAGTCATTCCTCCCTTTAACTTGTGCCAGGCATAAATGTGGCACCTCCAGGCAGCCACAAGAACAGAAGATGACTGAGACCTGAGAAGATTAGAAGGCTGAAGCTGACCTCCCTTTACTAGCCTTTCTTGCAACAGCCCAACTGAGCAGTGGTACTGGCCCTGGACTGAACCATGTCTGGTTTTTAATCTCTCCCTGATCACCTATGAGTTTCTAAGTGCCTACCCTGAGGTCCAGGCGGTCCTTAGTAGGGTACTCTTGAGGTGGACTGGGGCTTCAAGGACTAAAGTCAGACGTTTATGGGGGTCATTATGACCCTGGCGGTGAGTGGAAATGTGGCAGTAGTACCGCCAACAGGCTGGTGCTACATACTGCCACATTATGAGAATGTTGGGTTGGCTGCAGCGAACGCGCCACTTCTCTACTCATACCGCCATGGCAGTATCAGCCACCGCGCTGGAGATGTCAATCAGTATGAGCCTACCTACCACAATGGTTTTCGTGGCATTAGTAATGCCACGAAAACCATGGTGGTAGGCCCTACCAGTGACAGGGAGTTCCTTCCATGTCACAGGTAGGTGGCTCCCCCACCCCTCCCAACACACACCTGACACCCCCATCCCCCTCCTTCCAATCCCACCCACCCCCTCAGGTCATCACACACACACCCCCACCCCCTCCGATCATCACACAGATCCCTACCCCCTCCGATCATCACACACACACACCCATACACGCACACATCAGCAGACATGCACCACTCATACACCCACTCACACTGTATTCATGTATTATACACGTATTCATACACAAATACTTCCAGACATGCTTGCACACATTCTTACACACAATCACACTGACATGCTGACAGGCACTCACTTCACCATTCTTACACTGATTCACTCACACACATACAACCACGCAAACAACACAACCTACACAGACGCATTCACACACACACTCACGCATTCATGCACACAACCAGACACAGACACACAACACCCCTCTCCTCCATTGAAAGCCCATGTTACCTTTGTCGAGGAGGTCTTCTGGCAGGAAAGAGGAAGGGGCGCTGCTACTGCCAGCAGCGCCCGCCAGCAGAACACCACCAGGCCGTATCAAATGTCATGATACTGCTGGTGGCGTTCAGCTGGTGCGGAGGTGCTGGTGGTAGAAGCGCCAGCTTACCACCGTCCGCCAGCATGATCACTGCCGGATCTCCGCCCTTCTTGTGGCGGAAGTCCGGCAGTGATCATAATATGGCAGACAGATGGTAGCCACGGTGACAGTATTTTGGTGGCCATCACCGCGGCGATCGGTGGTTTTCACCGCCAATGTCAAAATGAGGGCCAATATCTTTGAACAGGACGTCCCTGGTTGATGTATCTGAAGCGCTCTATCGCAGTCAGAGTCAAACTATACCTAGATCCCAGTCTACTAGAACTATTGGTTAGCATTGACACTTTGTGCCACTTGGTGGCATTTTTACTCCAAACCTAAAAAACAAATTCTCCAGTCCAATTACCCTTAATGGATTTTTGTCATTTGGTATAATTTTTTAATAAAATGTACACATATTTTTCTAATCTGGTTTGAAATGTTTATTGTGTTGCATTTCAACTTTATTACTGTTTGGGTACCTAACAAATGCTTTGCACACTGATCTAAGTTAAGACTGTCAGCTCTGTAGCATTGTTACCAATAAGTTGCGCTCAGGTTAATTTTACGACTTTAATGGTTCACCTTGACAATGGCTGTGATTATTTGTTGAAGTGGGTAGTCACTCGCCCTAATTAATAATCCAATTTCGTACACGTGGTTTGTCAAGACAATCCCTGATATTTATGTCAGGCTCATCTGTGTCATGTCTTGTCATCTTGTTCAGGTGTGCCTGGAATCCGCAAAGTTGGCCAGAACCAACCTGTAATAGTGCTGTTGTGTACATTTACAGTTCGGTTGTGCAGCTTTTCAGCTAAAGTGGATCAGATCTTCCTGCCAGCTCCCTCGTAGTTGTAGTTGGTGTCCCATCAGTCGGCATGGCCGGACAAACTATTGATACTGACACAAGATGAGAAATATATGCAGGAGAAGTTAGCACGCTGCATCCAGATGATCCCTTGAGCTTATCTCCTCTTTCAGCCCCTTGTTTGTCATTCTCTAGGTCACCCGACCTACTCCTTGTACAATTAGGCAGCTTTGATTACAGTTTCCTATTTGATTTTAGTTAACTGGTGACTGGCAGTAATCAATCTTCAGGTAAACCCTTAATTACTCAAGCCAGAACTTTACATATATTTCATTCTCATATGTCACGCACGAACACAGAACAAAATAGAGACTTACGTTTTTCATAAAATTAAGTTGACTAATTATTTCCTAATTTAATTTAATAGTAGCATTGGTTCAGTCTGAGATTGGTATATTCACTAACTAATAAAATCAAATACGATAGTCAAACAATACCGAATCAAACAAATTATTCTTAAACTATGAAACATGACGTGTATTTACAAAGCACACATTCACCCTTAGGGGGACCTTGGCACTGAATAACAGGTGTTTATTGTTATCCAACTCAATGGTACTCATTTTAAAGGCCTCAGAAGGATGAAAAGCTGAATGGTGTTTCATGTCACTCAAGTCAATGCTACTCCTTTTGTTAACATCGAAAGCATGAAAAGCTGGAAGGGTGAAAGGCTAGGTGGCTCTGCTGGGATTTGAACCGGTGGCCATGAAGCCAAAGTCTAGATTCTTGAGTGGATGCATTAGTCCCCCAGACACGAACTTCACATCACCATTAATGACAATCTTTATTCATATTTAAATTAAAACAAAATAAATGTTAGTTATTATCGATGAAAATGCAACGGCACTACATTAAAGCTTTTACATTTCTAAGTGGCAAGAAGTGTTTTCAGATGAAACCTGTACATTTTGGTGTCAGTTTGAAAGATTGCTCAAAAGATCTGGCCCTCATTTCTATAAAGTGAGCTGAATTATGTGCAAGATTTTAAGTGGATGTGTGGTTTCAGCGGCTGCTTGTGAAAAGATCACTGAGCCACCGAGACCTGATTAAATATGTGCACGTTATTGTGTATTCTGATGATCTAAGATCTTCTATTAAGGATTCATGGTGACTAAGATTGTAGTGGTCCATGTATAAGAAAACGTATGTGCCAAAGATCATTGCATGCAAATGCGGCGTGGACTGGGGCGACAAATGGCAGAATTTTGCACAAAATGCACACTCTGAGGAACAGAAGAACACAGTTGGGGGCATATTTATAAAATTTTCATGCAGCCCAAAAATCCACCTTGTTGTGCTGTGCAAAGGAAAAAGGGCAGGAATGTGCCGTATTTAGCATTCCCGTCTTTTACTTGCTCTGGCGCACAGTGTGCTGCCTAGGCCCAAGACAGGCACCCTTGTGAAATGGTGCAAGGTTGCCTGTGTTGCTGACAGGATTGTTTTTGTGCAGGAAGGAGCACCTTCTGTCACGGTTTACTCATTGCTTACGGTTTTGGCCAACTGGAACTGAAGGATGATCTAGATTCTTGTAGGTCCTGCTCTGACCAAGGTAAGGGCGGCTCTTTCTGGTAGCCACGGTGCTGCTGACAATGGTACATCAAAAGGCAGTCCGTGCTCTCCAGAAGGAGTCCCAGAGGAAAAACCCAAATGGAAAAAACCTCTATGACTGGAACTCCCTGGAGTAGAAGAAAAAACACAAGAAAAAATGTCAGACTTCCAATCAAGAACAATAAGGAAGTGTTGCAGCGCAAGGAGAACAAAAATCCCACTCCTTAAACTTAAATACCCCTAAACAGGAAGTGACATACAGGAAAAGCAAAGACGCCATGTTGGATTGGGAAAGGACTATAGAAGAAAATAGATGAGGACGCCATTTTAGAAAGGAAACCTAATGCATGCAGGGAAAGAGATAGAAAGAAAGGCATTCTGGGAGAATGAAGAATATGGCCCCTACTTGGAAAAAAGGAAAGATGAAAAAAAGAAAGAAAAAGAAAGAGGAAAGAAGACAGAGGAAAGAAGTCCAAAAAGGTCAGTCACCAGGTAAGTGAGGAGTGGGCGCTGAACTAGCCGAGGCCCGATGACCAATCTAGGGCCTTGTGCGACATTAGGCTGAAAAAAGGGGCTGTGGCGAGCCCCCCGGCCAGGAAAATGAACTGCGACACCAACCGCGTCTCGAGCTGGCTTTACCACCCGGGCCGCGGCAGCCCGCGGCACAACACCTTCCTGCACAAAAGCAATCCTCTGAGACATTTTCCTCTTTCTAGGTGTGCTGCATCGGCATATAGATATTTCTTCTCATTACACCTTGCCTGGGAAGGGGTAGCATTTTGATGCATTCCCATGTGTACCAGTAATGGTAAATCTGGGAATGTGCCAAAATCCATAGGTGGATGTGTGGGAACACTCATGCTCTAGCCATGGTATGCCTCTCTAGGGGAGAGTAACACAACACGATGATTTGCATTTCATTGGGTTACTCCAGATTTATTAAGCCACTCAGGGCCACACAAGGTGGCCTTGCATGGCTTGATAAATTTGACTTACATTTTGAGCCACACTAGGTGGGCAAGGGTGGCGCAAAGCCCTTGATGAATATGCCCCGTGTATCAGAGCATCTAGAGACAGGTCTTTGTCAATAATCAAACTCACCTTCATAACAATGACCATAGTTTTGTGGACCAGCAGACGTATGCCCTGATTTATGCTTTTTGGTGCAACACTGCATGAATGGTGCAAGGCGGTGCAAAGGGTAGGCTAGCGTAAAAAAAAAAATGACTTTAGCCGGGTGGGGCAGGTGGTATGGAAGAAGGAGGTTTTGCACCAAAAAATTACGTTAGGCAGGTCAGAGTAAAAAAGAAATGACCCTAACCAGCCTAGCCTCATTTTCTGACGCAAAACCATCCATACCACATGACTCCTGTCTTCAAAAAGACAGGAGTCATGCCCACCACCCCAATGGCCAGCACAGGGGACCAGGGTCCCCTGGGCACGGCCATTGCACCCAGTGCCATGTAGGGGGGCCCACTTAGGGCCCCAATGGCACTTAAAAAAATAACCAAATACTTACTTGTACTCACCTATACCTACCTGGGATGGGGTCCCCCATCCTCCGCTGTCCCTCTGGTGTGGGTGGGGGTGTCCCTGGGGTCTGGGCAGGGCACCTGTGGGCTTATTCCATGGTGTTCCACCATGGAAATAGGCCCACAGGTCCCCTAACGCTTGCCCTAACCCAGGCCTTAAATAATAACCCAGGCCTTAAATAATAGTGCAAAGCAAGCTTTGCACCATTATTTGACCGAGAGTGAGGCTAAGGCCATAGAGTCATTTTTTGCACAGGAACACCTACTTTGCATCTCATTGACACGTCCAAAAAATGACTTTAACTCCATAAATTTGTCGCTAGACGGATCTAGCGCCAAAGTATAAATATGGTGTTAGTTTTTCATCTAATTTGCGTAAAAAAAAAAAGATGCAAATTTGGGGCAAAACAAGTATAAATATGTCCCTCAGTCTCCCAATTGACCACGATCTCCATTAAGGTAGTTGTTTGCTTTCCAACCACAGACAGCAGTAAGGAATTGGTGATATGTGGTTCAAATCTGAATATTGTCAAGACAGTAGAGAAAGTCAAACCATAAAGGCAGATGACCTCTGTCCAAAGTCGAATATACTGGTTAAAAAAGATAAGGGAGAGTGATGACCATTGATAGACACTACAGAGGGATGGCAGTAGGTGGAGCAGAAAGGGATGATGGTTGATGTCTGTGTTCACTTAGCAAGAAAGGACCTGAGCAATTGCAAATTAGAGTCTTAAATTCCAAGGCTAAATTCCTGCGACACAGTTGACCAAAATGGAGAGGCTGACCTTATCAAATGCAACTGGGAGACTTTTTTTAAGGAGGAGCCATGCTGTTCTCCCTGGATTTTAAGCAAGAGCGGCAACCTAAACCAACATAGTCCCATGCCTGGACTGGAACACAGCATGAGTCCTGGCCGCCTTGCAAGATGTTTTGCTGTGATTTGCCAGCCGTGTACTGGACCAGTACCTTGTCATGGCTGCTGCACCAAAGCTAGAGTTCTTCAAGAGAGGGCTAACCATATCTCTCTTGAGTACTACTGGAAAACAGCCAGGGGCCTGCAACCTCTTGATCATGTTGCAAATTGAATGAAAGCGTGTGGTTAACACACTTTCCTATGTTTAGACAATGGGAGATATCTGAATCCTGAAACATGTAGGAATTGTGGCAAATAGTATAATTAGGATTTAAATAAACAGAATTTTGTATAGTTTTGAGAATAACCGTGGATGTCTTGATGGTTCCATGTGATAACATATGGAATAAACACATTTGTGCAAAAATGTACACTCCAAAATACAGACCACCAAAATCTCAACCTTACATACATATCACTCTACAAAAACATCATCATATATTTATCTACTAAATCCTACTCAGCTCACAACATATTTTATAAATCCCTTTAATTTTCTATTCAAACTATTGATCTCATGTATTTTGGTTGAGTCACGTGACAGTGGGATAACTTGCTGGCTGAAATTTTAGATATTTGTGTAAAGTCGAGATTTTTAGAGTCTATTTCCACGTTTTATAATTTATGTTTTTGAAGTGTATGTTTTCACAAACTACTGTTTTGACTTGTAACCTGGAGGCCACATGTTCTGCGAGTTACATCTGACTTGTGTTGATGTAATGGTTGCTGTGACAGCTACCACTGTATAAAATATATTAATATTAGGTTGTATGGCACTATCTCACTGTCGAAAATGTCAGCCTATCATAATGTAACATCCAGTATAGCTGCTACTATAACATCATGGTAAGTATATAATTACTACTCTTACAAGCACATTTACTTGCCTTGTGATCTAATGCTTAGGTTAAGGTAGCTCATGCAATGTTATTGTCATGCACTATATTTGGGGCGGGAGTTGGAAATTGGGTCTCTAGTTGGCAGAGGTATACACCCTTTTCCAAGAAGGGACCAACATCCTTTTCAGGGTAAGGCACAACAAAATCCAAATTATCCTGTGCTAACCCTTTAGTAGCTTGGCACAGA
This sequence comes from Pleurodeles waltl, assembly GCF_031143425.1. Taxonomy (NCBI): domain Eukaryota; kingdom Metazoa; phylum Chordata; class Amphibia; order Caudata; family Salamandridae; genus Pleurodeles; species Pleurodeles waltl. Next base: position 239,372,776 of record NC_090436.1, read on the forward strand.
GCAGGCAGGCCTAACTTAGAAGGAAATGTGTAAAGTATTAGTGCAATATTTCACACACTTACACATGAAAACACCACAAAAAGTACTCCACGCAGTCTTAGAAAAATAGCAAATATTTATTTGAATAAAATAAGACCAAAAGCAAAAATCCAATATGCACAAGTCAAGATATCACATTTTAAAGGTTTAAATGAGTCTCAATACTTAAGAATCAGTGGCTGTAACCTTGTAACACACAGTACTTGGGATGCATCAAAACTAACGAAGCGCAGGGTAGCAAAGGAGGAGATGTGTCGAAAAATAAGGCACTGCATTGGATTTTCCAGCACAGCACAGACGATGCGTTGTTCCTTTCCATGCTATAAGGTGATGCGTCGAGTTAGAGGAGCGCAGCTTTGGTTCTGAGGAGATGTGTTGAAAAATAAGGCGTTCCGCCGCATTTTCCAGGGCGGCACAGAGAATGGGTAAATTCTTTCCACGCTGCAAGCGGATGCATCGAATTACAGGTGCCCAGCCTTGGACCCTCACTGCGATGCAGGGATATTTTGGTGACCAGTGGCGATGCTTTGAAAATCCTTAATGCACTGGTGAGAAGGAGCAGGCACTGCGTTGATCCGTTTTTTCGGCTGCAAGGCAGGTGCTGCATTGATTTCTGCAGGTATGGCGTTGATTTTCCGATGCACAGGGATTTTCTTCTCTTTGGTGAAGTCTTTGTGGCCCTGAGACTTCAAAACAGGAGGCAATCTCAATCTAAGCCTTTGGAGAGCATTGTTGGGGAAGGCAGAGTCTTTTAAGCAGAGTCAGGGGTCAACAAGCAGGGTAGCAGTCCCTTTCAGCCAAGCAGTCCAGATAAGTCCTTTGGCAGCCAGGCAGTCCCTCTGACAGAGTCCAGGTGTACATCCAGAAGTGTCTAATTTTTCAGGTTCACAGACCCAGTATAAATACCCAAAAATGCTTTTGAAGTGGGGAAAACTTCAAAGAGTGGTTTTGAAGTGCACAAGTTCCCCTTTCAACCCAGACCTGTGTGCCAGGATCCCTGTGGGTGGTTATCGGTCCTTTGTGTGAGGGCAGACCACTGACCTTTAAAGTATAAGAGAGAGCTCCTCCACCCTTCCTGCCCAGGGAGACCCATTCAGTATGCAGATGAGTGCAAATGTGACTGAGGTTCATGTGTTTATGGCTGTCTGACTCGAATGCACATGGGGAGCTGTCAACCAGCACAGACCAGACATGGATTGGAGACAGGCTGTAAGGCACAGATGACAGTAAGTGCAGAGAAAAGCCTACTTTCTAAAAGTGGAATTTCTAAAGTAGCAATATTAAATCCAACATCACCAGCAAGCAGGATTTTCTATTTCCATTCTGGCCACACTAAACATGACATGGCTACTCCTTTCAGATCAGAATTCACCACTTAAACATATATAAGGGCATTTCTAATGCTGGTCTATGAGAGGAGTAGGCCTCACAGTAGTGAGAAACAAATTTGTGAGTTTTTCCATTACCAGGACATGTGAAACTCATACGTGTATATCTTTCACCTACATAGCACCCTTCCTAATGGGTTACATAGGGCCTGCTTTAGGGGTGGCTTATATGTAGAAAAATTGGAGTTTAAGGCTTGGCAAGTAGTTTTAAATGCCAAGTCGAAGTGAAAAACTACACACACAGGCCTTTCAATGGTAGGCCTGAGACATTGTTAAGGGGCTACTTATATGGGTGGCACAATCTGTGCTGCAGGCCCACTAGTAGCATTTCATTTACAGGCCCTGGGCAACTCTAGTGCACTTTACTAGGGACTTGCAGGTAAATTAAATATGGCAATTGGGTAGGAGCCAATGTTACTATTTTTAGGGGAGGAAGCACATACACTTTCACACTGGTCAGCAGTAGTAAAGTGTGCAGAGTCCTAAAACGAACAAAAACAGGGTCAGACAAATAGAGGGAGGCAGGAAAAAAGTTGGGGGATGACCACCCTAAGGCTGTCAGGTCTAAAAAGGGGGATACATTAATTTTAGACAGTTCTGATCATAAATGAAAAATCTCGAGACAAATTCTTGGAGCTTCTAAAATAAGGCATATGGGTTCACAGTGGTGGTGCTTTTGGAGAACTGTTAAGAACAGTTCCCCCTCATTTGTACCAACATGTGCATCACATGCTGGTGGATCCCTTGACTTCCCATGATGTCCATTGCAATGATCCTCAGTAAAGCATCACAGGCAGTATGCAGTCACTGATATCTTCTAATACACTAAAATAGGGGCTGCCTTTGCACTACAGGAGTCTCAAAGGCTGTTTGTGAAACTAACTGATCTTGTGGTTCATGCAGAAACGAGGTACGATAATGGATAAAACATAAGCATGACTGGCATTCTAGCACTAAGAATGTAACCAATGCTTAATTTAGGCTAGCAGAAGCCCAATTTCAGTGATATAGAGAAATGCCTCAGTGGTCTGTTAGAAGGGCCCCCTGAAAAACATGTTAGAGATAACATACAAATAGTGCGCCTGGAGTTATGAAGCTGTGCACTCCACAGTTGTTAAATGGTAACATACGACAGAAAAGAACTGTGCGTTCAGGTTAGGGAGTGGATGTAGAGATAGTACTGTTCAAGGCAAAGAATATTGCTATAATGGGTAGCGCTTCCAACTGGGCAAAAGCCTTTCAATATGTGTGGTAAGGAAAATAGAAAAGGCTCAAGAAAATTGTGAAGGTTGAATATTATTTGTAACTTAGGGAAACACAGGGAAGATCTAGCATTTCTAGTCATATGTGTCCAGGTTCAATCATAAATGGAAACTAGAGTTTAAACATAATAGCTATATACTTATAGCAAATAAATTTGGAAGTTCGAATGGACCTTTGCCCGTCTGGGAAGTTATCCATCGACATATGTGCTCCCTTGTAGACAGGCCTTAGTAGCAAACACATGTGTGCTTGTTCAGTTGGTGTTTCATTGACTACTGAAATGAGGCATTTCCTTCCCCACCACAAGAATGCTGTGAGCACCAAAGGCCTCATTTACAAAGCCCGTGGCACAGGGTGGTGCGGCAAGTGTCTTGGTGCACTGCCCTGCATCACAGGGATAGGGCAGAAATGCACCCTATCTACAAGATGTGGTGCATTTCTGTCCTCACCCCCTGCAATGGCACACAAATTGCTGCCTAGCATCAATGCAGGAACCCTTGCACCACGGTACAAGGATGCCTGCTTTGCGGAGACACATTCCTGCACAAAAACAATCACAAGAGGTGTTTCCTCTTTCTATGTGTGCTGCAGAATGCCCCTAAGGTGGCGTAGGAATCTGACACATTCCCAGACTTGTAAATCTGGGAATGCATCAGATTCCTTTGGGTTCTCTGGGTGTTGCATGGGAACACCCCAAGTAACACCTATGGAACGCCCCTTTCACAAAGTGTTATGCATGAAAGGGGTCCATAATTACAAGGCCATGAAAAGCCACGCAAGGTGGATTTGTGTGGCCTTGTAAATATGTGCTGGCACACCGGGGCAACAGAGCATCAACAAAATAGCACTCTGGTGGCGCGGTGTGCCGTAAGGGCCTCGTAAATGAGGCCCCAAGTTTCTTAGCTGCTGTTATTTGTTCTGCTAACATCCGGACCTCACATCATGGTCGGGATATAGCCTATATCACATACCGAAGCATCCACAGCTGTGCTATATTTACTAGGTGTAATCTTGAGAACTAATAAATGGCTGTTTCTGAGTCTTGGATACTTGCATTCTTGGATAATTGGACACACAACCTTTATGTAAAATTCCGTACAGCAAAAGTATTGTACTGATACTTCCATGAGTGCACACATACATATACGGAAAAAAAACAAATAATTTATTCATCCTGCAGTGTGCACCACATTCATTTTTATCATTTCTTGTTTAACTAAATCATGGAAAGAAAATCTGCACCTACCACATTCTTACAAGCCTGTCTGCGTTCATCCGCACCTGGACTGCGCCCAGCCTCAGAAACCGTAGTCTTCCTGTGACCCATCACTCCCCCTCTTTGTTCCTCCACGCTCCAAACCTTAGCTGCTGCGCATCGCACTGTTGCTGTACTGCACCTCACAACACAGCCTTCACTTGCACCTCCTGCTGTTTAACATGGACCACCACACCCATTACCCAAAACATAACACCCAGGGCAACCACACTAACAGCACCCAACACCCACATGCACCCCACTCCTCAATGTTATGCATGCTCTACACCCACTCACTCAGTATGCATGCCATGAAAATTGTGGAGCTATTGAACGATGCCCCCCAGGGCCTCCTTTTCCTCACATGAATATGGCTGTCCACAGCATCAACACCAGATATCGCCACAGCAATTCCCACAGGCTACAAGATTGCCAGGACTGCCAACACAAATCTGGAGGAGAATTCGCCATCATTTTCAAAGACACTATCAGCTTCAACACCAGCTGAGAAACTGAAATCGACTACAGGGCACATCTCATTTCCAAGCTACAAGCCACAACCAAATTCATATTAAGCAGAAATTTGATCTACCGACCTCCAGAACCCCAAGCCAACTTCACCAGCAACATCTCAGACTCTCAGACTTTAATGCCCTACTAGCCACCGACTCCAGTGTCTACATTCTTTTAGGAGACATCAACTTTCACCTAAAAGACCTGACCAACCCCAACTAAGTTGATAACTACCTCAATAATCTTGGAAACCACAGACTCATCCAACTCATCTGAGCCCCCCAACCATGCAGCCCGACACATCCTCGACTCTGTCTTTCCTTCATTCAATGGTATCACAATCACCACACCCACTCAGGCCACTCGGATGATCAAGGTATCACAGCTTCTCAATCAAACACACCCACCACAAAAGAACCACTACAACTGGCTCTGACAGCCGACATTGGAATAGTCTATCTGAGATGTAGTTGCCTCCACCCTCCACAAAACACAACCAGAGCACACAGGCCACCTAGTCAGAAGACATCAATAACTTCAACAACTAGAAAATTGCCTGTGCCAATACCCTGGCCCAAACAGCAAGAACGCAAATGCAGGCCAAGTGGTACAGAGAAGAACTCAAAGCAAATAAATGGCAATGCAGGCTGATCAAGAGCAAGTCAGAGGGAATCAGACAAGAAAACTTTCAAATCCACTCAGAGCTGCTACTACCAGCAATTCCAAGAAAACCTAAAGTAAGCCCTAGCCTACATATTTACAGCAGCTCCAACAGCAGCAAAGTAATCTTAGATATCACCAAGGACTTCACCACACCTGCAGCAACCACCAACAACATAACCCCAAGCCGCGAACTATGCAGTGACCTCTCAGACTTGTTCTGCAATAAAATCACAGCTGTCTATACCAACTTCTACCCACAACTGGACCACATCAGCCTTGCAATAAGCCTTCGGCATCAGTTAAAAGAAACACTCTAACAACATGGTGCCCTATCACCACAGAGGAAACCACAGCAGTCAATGCCATCCACTCTGGGGTCCAATTTGACCTTTGTCCACATCGAGCCTTCTACAAGGTTAAACCCCATCCGCAAAGCTCTCACCACCATTCTCAACACCTTTATTGACACAGTCACATTTCCAGAAGCGTGGAAGCACACAGCAGTCAACACCTGCCTGAAAAATCCCTCTAGACACACATCCAAATTTGCAAACTTCTGCCCGATCCCCCTCCTTTACTCGACCAAAGTTCTAGAGAAAACAATCAACTGGTGCCTCCTTGACTACCTCAGCAGCCACTAACTTTTCAACACCATGCAATCAGGCTTCAGACCTAACCACAGCATAGAGACAGCCCTCATCACAACAACAGATGACGTCTGAAGGATCCTCAACAGAGGAGAGACAGCATTCCTCATCCTACTCAACCTCTCTGCAGTATTCAACACAGTCTCCCATCCCATCATGATCAGATGACTTCACAAGGCTGGCTTCCAAGGACCCACCCTCCCATGGATATGCACTTTTCTTACTGGAAGAACGCAAAGGGTCAACTTGCCATCCTGCTTCTCAGATGTCCGAAAGCTTACTTGCGGTGTCTCTCAAAATATCTTGCTCTGCCCAAAACTTTTCAACATCTACATGACGCTGCCGGCAGATGTTATCCATGCACACAACATTGACATACTCACCTGTGCTGATGACATACAGCTGATTTTGTCTCTCTCAGAAAAACACCCAACATCAGGAACCACTTCAACTCATGCATGACTGAAGTGGTCACCTGAATGAAGTCGAGCTGCCTCAAAATCAACTAGGATAAGACTGAAGTGTTAATGTTTGGATATATACCAGACTGTGGAACTCACCATGGTGGCCTACGGACCTAGGACCTAGCAGACAAGCAAGAAATCTTGGAAACATCATTAACAGCAAGCTAGAGATGTCCACCCAAGTCAAAGCCTTCAATTTGACCCTCATCCACACCTTGAGGATGCAGAAAAAGATATTCAAGTGGCTACCTAAGACCACCAGGAAAACCATCACACAAGTCTTATCAGCAGCAAACTAGACTACAGAAACACCCTCCACGGAGGAATCACCAACCAGCTCACAAAAAACTTGAGGCCGTCCATAAGGTAGCAGCCAGACTGGTTGTCAACCTCCCACGACGATCTCACATTATACCTCAACTAAAGGAACTACACTGGGTCCCTATACATCAGTGCACACAATTCAAGCTCTTCACTCACCCAGACATTCACATCATTACACAACACAGGACCAGTGACCCTGAACAGCTGTGTGCAGTTCCACACTCCATGCACCTGTGCTCAGCCGGACTTTCACTGACTCACATACCAAGCACAGGCAAAAGCAGGTCAGGAGATCATGCCCTCTCGCACATCACCCCCAAAGCATAAAACGACCTCCCACTCCACATCAGGGCCTCCTCTTCACTTCCTGAATTCTGCAAGAAGATGAATACTTGGCTCTTCAAGTTCGCCTTTGAGGGAAGTCTCACAGACCTGCAAAGTGTCAGGATACCTTCATAGGTGAAATGGCACTATAAAAATCCATATAACATAAAATAACATGGTTGTTAATGTGTTTGAGGGTACACTGAAGGAAATCTCTAAAGGGGTATCAATTAAGAGGAGTATGGATAAAAAGGTTGGCAAAACGTTTGTTTTAGTGCTGTGAAAAAGCTAGATATTTATGATGACTTATTATACAGAGGAGAGTTATTAGTGATACTGGATGCTTTGAAAGGACATGTTGAATTTAGTGCATGAGGGTCACCCTGGGATGAGTGGGATGAAACTTAGATTCAATTCAAATTTATGGTGGCCACATTTGGACAGATCCGTGGAAGAACAGATATATGTTTGAGTAGTTTGCACTTGGAGTCACAAATCGCAGAGAACAACTTTGCAATTGAATGAAGCAATTTCAAGGCTATCAAGAGCGTAGGAGAAGGTCGGGTTGGATACTTATGGTACTTTTCATGTGAGTTATATGGGTGTGGGGTTCGTTGTAGTGCTACTGTAGCAATTTTCTCCATGGTTGGAGGCAAAGTTTGTCAATCAAGAGAACACATAGGAAGCCATAAAGTTCGGGAGTAAAATGTTGCCATAAGAGTTGGTGGGTAAAAATATTGTGCAGTTGGCATCCATTGAAATGGAGTGTTTTCTGAAAGGATTTAGAATTATGTACATATTGATATCAGCATACTTTTCAGTTATCCAGTTCGGATATTATTCCCATAGCAATGGGAAGGTTGAAAGATGGAAGAGAATGTTAAAGCAGGGTATACGATTGGTGGTATGCAATGATAAAAATGTGAAGTATGCTGTTGAGGTTCTGGTAAGGGTACATAAGGCAATACTTCGTAAGTATGGTGATAAGGATGTGTCTCTGTTTATAAAGAGAGAAAGAAAATCTTGTAGTCTGTTATGCCATGATGATGTAAATGCACGACATTGTGTAGGACAACCAGTTGTAAGGAAATTTATCAGAGGGTGAAAGGAATGGTCTTTAGTTAGGTTTGAAGGATGTTAAGATGAAAAGATGTTTCAGTTGGTTGTAGTTTGGAGATGCTGTGAGGGTAAGATGATTTAAATTGGGAAGGAAAGATATGGCTAGAGTTTTCGACTGTTTGGCTGCAAGAAAAATTGGAAAGTTTGTGGTAGAACTGAGTGACAATAATGTTTGAAATATGAACAAGGTTGTAAAGGTTCATCGTTGTTTGGTACGTTTAAAGGCTGGGATATCATATTTCACTTTTTATTGGGTTCTGTCGCCATCGTTAGTGGCTCATTGCATATTTTAAACATTTTTCATCGTTAGTGGTTAATCATTTTGATACTGTTGTAGTTTTGTTTGAATTCGTTCATTTTTTAACTGAAGGAGAAGTACTGTATTGTGGCATGTTTCTTTATGGGATGTTCAAGTGTCTGTTACATACTCTGTGCATATTCAACTGGTGTAACATTCTAAATGTCTCACTCTCCTGCATAAGGTTACCAATGAAACTACCAATTTTAATTTATGTTGGAAGTGTCTTTGCTGTTTCATTCACCTACATTAAGACCGCCTATTAAGGAAAAGGATTGATCCTGCATCCACAAAAGTGCTACCTATTCAGCAGATTTCATTAGTAACGTCTACAACACAGGCCTGACAATGTCAGTCAGTGTAACAAACCTGAATATTTTTTTTATCAGCTTGTATTTATTGAAAATTTTAAAGGCACATTTTCAATTATTACATCATCAAACAGATAGGCCAAATAGCAATATGGAACACCAATAGTCCATACAGTTTTGTAAAATTAGAATTAGGCACATATCTACAAATGATATCCTTAACTTGATGTCAGCCATGGATAGTATATCATTTCGTTCAGTATCACCTTAACACACATGCAATTTCTTGCACTTTTCTCATTCTTCAGATGCGCCTCAGGTAAACTAAAAAACACAGATTCACAAAGAAAACATATATAACTTTCAAAACATAAAGGATGGTCACCAAGCAGAGAAGCAGTGGGTTGAGCTGAGGAGCGGCACGTCGTGGGGAGCAGCAGGAGAGTGTCATAGTTACGTCATAATGCTAGGAGGCAGAATGCATTTTATGTTTGGAAAAGATTTTGCGTTCGTATACGAGTGGGGCACGAAAAGAGCGGCAAGCCTTGTGAAAGGAAATGGACTAGTGGACCCCAGATAAAATCAGAGCCTTTCCTAGTCTCCTCCATAATATCTGTCATGCGCTCCATTGTAAGAGCTTGCCATTGGGATATTGAAAGGGCCTCTGGTTTCATCCAAGCTGCTGCTAGCGCCAATTTGGCTGCCCCCAAACATAACCACATAATAGAGCGGTCACCGATTGTTTGGTATTTAAGGGATGGAGAGCGGAGACCCAGCAGCACTAGTAGGAGTACATGGCACTGGTATCCCAAGATTTCTTTGATTTGGGCTAGGATTTCTGTCCAATACAGCCGGATTGTCGGGCAATCCCACCAGATGTGCTGGAAGTCCCCTAGAAGGCTGCATCCCCTCCAGCAACGATCTGAAGTATTTGGGAAAATTTTGCACACTTTTGAAGGGTATAAGTACCAATCGTAAAGTACTTTGTGGTGTGCCTCCCATAGGCCTACTGATCGATTACACTTTGTTATGTATGTCCACAATATTTGCCACTGCCCCTCTGTGATCGGTTTCCCTAGAATGCGTTCCCAAAATGTAACATAGTGAGGTGTGGGGGTGCACGTGCTGGATTGCAATAGTGAGTAAAGAAAGGAAATGGATCCTCGAGTGGCTCCCGCTCTTTTTACAAATTGTTCGATTGGACGTAGCTCCAAGCTAAATATTTTTGATGAGTTTTGCAAGCTGGTGATCACAGTGACTATGTAACTACATTTATTTGTTGTCATACACATGGTAGACAAGGGCTTGCGGAAACTACCAGGTGGAGCTGTATTATCAAAAATGGCCCTGGGTGCAAGGGGCATGCGCACACACTTTTGTCACTCCAGTGTGCAATTTGTTGCTACAGAAGGAGACCTCGTTGTGTGCGCAGCCACTTCTGTAAACATATTGTGCTGGTGCTGAATGGACGTTAGTGGGATCTCAAGGAGGTGCTCTCTTATTTGCAAGTGGGTTTGGCTCCATGGAAATAAAGGACTTCTTGCCCCTTTGCTCATGCCATATTATAGAAACACAGTTATCAAGAGGCCATCACTATGCTCACTGGCTGTTTGCCACATTGACGGCGCTGCTTGGAATATGGTATCGGAGTCCCAGAGAACATTTGATTTGGGTATGCCTCAGTCAAATTCACCTATTTCTCCTTTAATGGCAACCTCCACTAAACTATGCTACATAACACACCGAATCAGGACCGCGGAGGTGATTACGCAGCAGTCTCTATCCAAAAATAGAACTAGACAAAAGTGTTTATTTATTACATTGCCATATAGAGACATTATACTTCGATACAAGTTTCATTTATTTCCACCACAGCCCATCTTTTGTTCTATCTCCTCTGTTACATAGAGCAAGCCTTTGTGTTCAGTCTAAGAAGTTTTAGAAGATTACATGGTTTACTGTCCCTAGACGCCATCTTGACACTTCTTTGATGCCAACAGAAAAGTAGTAGAGTGCTGAAGAGTAGACTATCAAACAAGGAAGGCCTTCAGGAAGAGTGGGTATGTACATAGAAAGGAAAAAGAAACTACTTCCAATAAAAGCTAAAAATACTAAAAATCTAGGAAACCCAAATACAAACAGGCACTGACATGCAAATCAACTAATGTAATGTGAAAAAGCTGATACACAGTACTGGAAAATTACAGGGGAATTCAGAACAATTGGGAGATGAGTGTGATGTGCACGGTACTTACAAAGTATTGCAACACACTGCATTAATTTTTTATTAATCATTTAAAGAAGGTTCTTGGTGGGAATTCTAGTAGTGCTCGGGAATTATATGCAGATATCTTAACTACTAGTATGAAAAGATTCCTCATTAAATTGGACAGGAATAATCCTCCCACCACTGGAGGTCTCTGTTATAATGTAATGTATGTGTGTGGACACTGAAAACGTGGTCTAATTCTTCTTTTTTTTTTTTTTTTATCATCATTTACCTTCCAAATTTCCCTTCACATACCTGGGGGGTGGGGGGAGCAGCAAAGATCTCACACAACTGCTCACCACCCACATCCCCCCTGTCTAGGAAAACCTTCCACACAAAATCCAATGTGGAATGCAAAGGAGAGAGTATAATCATAGGATCACATCCTACCTATTCATAACTCCCTACTTCACAGCCATTGCTTCAGCGGATTCCAAAATCTGATTCTCTTACAGTCTTTTTGACAGTCTAATTTGAGATTATAGATAGAGAGTTTTTCCATTCAACAAAAGTAGGGGGAACAGGACTGATCCATTTCCTACAGATCTCCCTTCTTGCCACTAGAACAACATCTTAGCTCCATCTCTACCCATCTTCTGCGCCTCATATGAACAACCAAAAATCACTATCAACAGTCTTACCTTCGGACGTGTGGGAAGAATCTCCTTAATTGCATCACCCACCCCTTGCCAGAAACTACGGAGTAGAGAACAATCTACAAACATGTGTAGATCGTCAGCTGATGCAGAACCACACTTCTTACACCTCATCATGTTATCCTGTCTCAGTCTGGAAAACTTTATGGGAGTCCAAAAGGCTCTGTGAATTGAAAATAAATGATTTCTTCTGAACGCAACAGGTTTAACAGTATTATAAAGAAGTGTAGTAGATGCTTGCCAAAGATCTTTAATCTGAGGCTCCGGCAAGCACTCCCTCTAGATTTCTTCCAGAAGATTAAATTCACCATCCACAATGTCCATCATCAGCCAGTACCATCTAGCCACTTCTTTCTTCAACGGGATATCCAGCTGCATCTGGTCCTCCAGTCCGTTAGTACTTCCCACTTCCTCAGTCACATTCCTTACCCAACTCTTCATCTGAAGGTGTTTAAACTTAGACAACCTTCCTCCTTCCTCCATGTTAAGGTTATCAAACTCCCTGATTTCTCCATTATAACACAGATGTCTCCACTGCACTAATCCTTCCTCTTTCAGTGGAATGGCCAGGGCATCTTTTCTCCATTCTGGAGAGCCAGGAGAATCCCAGATCGGAGCCTACTCACTATAATACGACAACTTTGTGATCTTCCTCACCTCATACCACATTGCCCAATCCTGTAATATCTTAAATTGATTTTTTTTAAAGAACTTAGGATCCCCAAACTTATACAAAAAACGTTTCTGAACCTCCTGTCCCTCCATTATAGCGATTACCACCTGCCCCAACTCTGAATGATCTGGTACATTAAGAATCTGCCTTACATTTTTCAACAAAAAAGCCCATGCGTAAAACTGTATATCAGGAGCCGCTAGACCACCTTTTTCTTTCTTCCTTCTGAGTTTTTTCCACGATATACGAACACCTTTGGATGCCCAAATAAAACTGCTAATTTTCCCCTGCAACTTCTTTAAAGCAGCCTTGTTAAACATTAATGGCAGTGAGTTAAAAATAAAAGTTAGTTTGGGAACAATCACCATTTTTACAACATTAATCCGACCTATAATAGTTAGTGGAAGATTGAGCCATTTTCTCATTAGTAGGTCCACCTCCCTCATAACCCGACCAAGATTTATTCCTGCCATTTTACATATATTGTGCGTTTCAATAATCCCAAATATTTAACTTCTTCCTTTACATTCACTGAATCATTCACTGAATCACTTATTTCCATATTCCATGTCATGATTTCGGTCTTTTGATTATTAACAGCATAACCAGAGATTCCCCCAAAATCCTCCATTAACTCTTGTAGAACTGGTTTGGCCTGACTTAAGTTTGCAGTATAAATCATTAAATCATCCGCATATAAAGAGACCTTCCTGACTAGATCCCCGCACCGGAAGGGAAGTATTCTCTTATCTCTCCTAATTCTACTAGCTAATGGCTCGATATAGAGATCAGATAATATTGGGGATAGTGGACACCCCTGTCTCATCCCTCTTTCTATTTTTACCGGAGGAGTAAGCATACCATTAACCAGAATTCTTGCACTCGGGTCATGATAGATTTTTTGTAATGTTCTGATAAATTGGCCTCCAAGTTTATAAAATTCTCATACCGTAATCAAGTAACTCCAATTAACCCTATTGAATGCTTTTGTGGCATCCACTATCCCCACAGCCAAAGGCATACACAGAGAAGTGGCTAAATCAATAGACCCTACCAACCCCTGTGTTAATTCATGCAAATGTCTACCCTTCAAAAAACCTTTCTGATCTATGTGTATGAGTTTCCCTAATCTATCAGTCAGGAGTTTTGCAAACATTTTATAATCACAGTTTAACAGTGATATTGGATAATATGAATCACACTTCCTAGGGTCTTTACCAGGTTTTAAAATTAACGTAATAATAGCTTCTTTCCAAGAAGGAGGGAGATTCTCATAACCCCCCATAATATTATCACATAATTGCTTAAGAACTTCAGAAATACTGCTACATAAAACTCGATAAGCCTCTTCATTCTGAGTAGGTAAATCTAGTTACCCAAGCCATCCCCTCATTACCTTCAAAGGAGGCTTCAACTCTTCTGTATATAAATCCTTAAAGAAATTTTAAAAACCTTCTTCCACCTGCTTGCCACCTTTTCTAATCTCACCCGAGTCTTCATCTCGAATTTCTATCACCCGATTTCTAACCCTATCTGATTTTAACTTTCCAAGCCAACAATTTACTACTGTTCTCACTATACTCAAAATGTGTCACCCTATTAGCTTCACATCTCAATCTAATCGCTAAGGGAGCTGAGCCCATATTTCTCCTAAAAAATTATTCTCTATCCGCCCGCAATTCTGCAACCACCTCATCTTCCAAAAGCAGTGTTCTATCTAGAGTCCTAAAGTCCTTACATCCTAAGATGTAAACTAACTGCCGAGTGTGGTCTAATTCTTTTGTACATTATTTGAACTCAGAAGACAAAGGGACTTGTTTGTGACTTTTGTGGCACAGGGCAGCGCAGCAAGTCACCTTGCTGCACTGCCCTGTGTCACAGGGAAAGGGCGGGAACTGTATTTCTCCAATATGCTGCATTCCTGTTCTTTTCCCGTGCGCTGGCACCGTTTTGGCAGCTTCGCGCCAACACAGACACCCATGCATGGTGCAAGGGGGCCTGTGCTGCAGGCAGGATTGTGCAGGAAGGAGGCTCCAGAAGAGACAGTTTCCACTGTCTAGATGTGCTGCAGGATGAAGCACACCTAGAAAGAGTTAAAACGAGGAGAAATAAGGATATTTCTCCTTGTTTTGCCTCTCCTGGCACATTCCCAGGTTTACCAGGCTTGGTAAAGTAAATGTGGAAATGCGGCAAAAACCATGGGAGTTGCATGGGAACAGCCATGCAGCTCGCTTGGAACTCCTCCTTGGCACAAAGTAATGCAATGTAGTGATTTGAGCTGTGTTGCATTACTCCGGATTTTTGAAGCCATTCAAAGTCACGCTCAGTGGCTTTGCAAGGCTTCAAAAATCTGACTTAAGGTTTGCGTCGCTCTTGCACCACGTTTCGTGGTGCAAGAATGACACAAACCGAGTCATAAATATGGCCCATAAGTTTTCCTCCTGAAACGCTGCCCGCAGGATGTCCACCCATCTCAGGTAAGTGCTTGGTGCTGATGCGCTAGTTCCGTAGCCATACACTACATCTTCGAAGTTCCGTATTGCTAGACAGCTTCAGGGAGAAAACCAGCAGCCCAGGTTGTCCATGTTGTACCCTGCACTCTCTCCTTTGCTACTAGAGAGAGACTTCAGAAGTGACATAAGTACTGTTGAACCCAAGAACACAAACCTTCGACCCGAGGGAGGCTAATATGGAGCTACACACATCTCCATGCCTCCATGATGCAGCTCGGAGAGTAAATGTATTAGCACCTCACTTTTTCTTCTATCCTTTAAGCAATTGTTTCCAGAAAACGCACAGTCGTCTTCAAATATCAGCCGTATTGTATTTGGCTTGTCAACATATCTATCTTTGGCATATCCTCTCCCCATCTCTCCTCTTGATAATCATCTTTGTACACACTCAAAAACATAAATACGTCCCTATTCAGAATGGGAACCTAGGGCCAGATGTATCAAACCATTTTGCATTCGCAAACGGTGCGAATCGCAGAATTTGGCCTTTTGTGAATGCAAAAACGTGGTCTGCGATGCATGAAAGGCATTAGCAGCCCAAAAATAAGGAATCGCAAAAAGTTTGATTTTTTGCGAAGCAACATGGTTTTGCGTGTCGCATTTTGCATCTCGCAATTTGCGACATGAAATACCGAATCGCAATTAGCATTTCACAAATTGCGAGTTGGTATAGCGACTCGCAAATACTGATTCGGTATTTCAAGTCGGAAATTGCGAGACGCAAAATGCGACTCGCAAAACCATGTCACAATTCGATGCATCAAAAATTCACAAATTGCGAATGGCCTTTTGCACATTACCACTAAGTGAAACCAGGTGGTAACCAGGTGCAACCTATATAAAGAGGCCCAGAATGCCTCAGACTCTTTTCCACAATGGCTGCACTCTACGTCATGGCGAGGAGAATGAGGATCTTGGCAGGTTTGAGGAGAGATAGGAGGAGACAGGAGCGCATTTTCAGAGTGCGCATTACCCTTTTTGACCAGACTGAGGAGGAGATATATGATAAGTACAGGTTGGACTCAGCCATGATTCTTGACCTGATAGCTGAGCTACAACCCATACTGCAGCGCACAACACATAGGACAAATAGCATACCCACCCATTTGCAGTATTATGCTCCCTGCACTTACTTGCCTCAGGGAGCTATCACGGGGTCATTGCAGCAGCTGGAGGAGTATCACAGAGTGCTCTCTCTAGATTTTTCAATGCATTTATCAACGCCATGCTGAGTAGGATACAGCAGTACATCAGATTCCCCCACACTCCACAGGAAATACAGCAGACTAAAATAGATTTCTACCAGATAGCACAGTTCCCCCACGTCCTAGGTGCCATAGATGGAACACATGTTGCAATCTGTCCACCATCGGCCACAGAGTATGTGTACCGCAACTGTAAATACCAACATTCAATGAATATACAGGTGATATGCAATGCCTCCTACATCATAACTGATGTTGTGGCCAGGTACCCAGGGAGCACACATGATTCATACATCTTTCGCCACAGTGGGATTCACACAAGACTGCTAGCTGGGGAATTTGGTGAAGGATATCTACTAGGTATTGTCCCTCTGTACACTGGTGCATTGATGGCGTTGTGACGTCGGATGGCTCACTTACTCATAATACCCTCTGTTCCTTCCAGGAGACAGTGCCTACGCAGTGCGCACCTACATGATGACGCCCTACCTAAATCCTACAACACCAGCAGAACGGAGATACAATTCAGCACACAGGGCAAGCCGCAATGTGGTGGAGCGCACCTTTGGCTTGCTGAAGAGTCGCTTCCGGTCCATCCACAAAAGTGGAGGGGCACTACAGTACAGCCCGGACACGACCTGTAGAATAGTAGCCACATATGCGATCCTGCACAATATAGCTACCACCAGGGGCATACCTGTGGAAATATCTGATCCAAACGAGGATGATGATCCCATACCCCCCGTACAGCCAGCAGACAGGACCAGTGCAGCAGAGGGCAGGCAAAGGCGTGCAGACATCACGCACAACCATTTCATATGTAAGTAATAACAACACAACTTCACTGACATGTGTACTGGTAGTTAGTACCTTTATTACCTTAACGTCAGGTAACATAAGTGTCACTAGCAACAAAATTAAACACGTCTCATAAAATAAGCAGGAACAGTTTCTCACTATTTATTCATAGTTCACTGTAAAACAAAAAAAGCAGACAGTCCCCTGTGGCCATTACAGTCACTTTTTACGGCCATGCAAGCCACTTGAGTGCGCAGTGGCCTCACCGGCACCTCTGGTATCTGCCTCAGTGGCAGTGCTGTGCCTGGCACTGCGACGCCTAGGATCTGTAGTGGACACTGCTAGGCTGCCGAGGCTAGATGAGTCCTCAGTCTCCCCTAGTCCAAGTTCACTGGGTGTAGCAGAGCGGTTACCCAGCATAGTATCCAGCACATTTGTTATCTGGACCAGTCCCTGGGCTACATCCCTACTGCTGTGCGCTGCTGCCACCTGTGCGGCCACAGCACACTGCGATATGAGGGCCGTAGATGTTGCAAGGCGATTGACTGATCTACAGAATCCACTAAACATGCCCATGAATCGCCTCTCATGCCTGCGGTGGCTGACTCTGTCATGCCTTATCTCTGTGCAGAGTTCCCTCACTGCATTGGTCAGCTCCCTGGTGTTCTCGGAAGCTGTGATCTGTCCCTCATGCAGCTTTGAAATGTTTGAATTAAGGCACTCCAACTGCCGATGCAGCCCCCCCTTTTTGGCATTGTGTGCCTGCATCTGCCTATGCATTTCCGTAATCTTCTTATTTTGCAGGTGCTGCAGTTTCAGCATAGAGGATTCCAGGCCACCGAAGACTGATGGGCCCTCTCCTGCTTCCACGTGCTGTGTGCCTGCATACTGAGGCCTCCTGCGGGGTGTTGAGTGACGCTGGGGCTGGGACTCATGCATTACGGTGGATCTGCCATCTGGGGATGGAGTGTGGCCATCATCCCGCATGTCATCTGACTCCTGGCTCAATTCGGGGAGCAGTACAGCCCTTGCCCTGAATCTGTTAGACGCAATATTCACTGACTCACTGGTGTTGGAGTCTGATGGAGGCTGGGTTTCATCATCCCCAACAACGGCACATGCTGAGGCTGCTGGGCCTGGACAATGTGCTGCATGTTATTTATGTATCACCAAATTTCAACAATGGTAATAAATGTAGTTACATCATATTACTATGTAGTGGGTGTTGTGTTCTTCTGGGTGTCGCTCTACTTAATTACATTCTATGCACTACTTTCAGCTCTGGGTTGTGGACTACCACTCCCATAAGGCATTGTTGTGCCGGTTCTAAGATGTGGAATGGACTACTTATCACAATGCTTTGCACTAATTGCTAATTCCTAAGGGGCATTTGTACATACACATATGGGGTTATATTTCAATATTGCACTTACCTTTACTGGTGCTTGGTGTGCCGGATATGTCTGTCAGTGACCCCACTGACAGCTTCTGGAAGGAGTGTCGACTCCACCAGGTGTTCCATGGGGGTGGAGGGTGTCTCCGTGGATGGTTCGCCTCCTGTGCTCCTTGCCTCCTGTAGTCTTCTGGTCACCCTCTCCTTGGCACGGGAACGCAGGTCGTACCACCTCTTTTTAATTTCCTCCACTGAGCACTGCACAACCCCCACAGCACAGATTTTTTTTTGTATGTCTGCCCAGAGGTTGCGCTTCAGGGACCTAGAGTGAGCTCTTCCCGAACAGCCAGTCATGGCTCCTCACCACCTCCTCAGTGAGCACCTCCAGTTCCTGCTCACTGAACTTCAGTTTTCTTCTCCTCTCTCCCTTCTCCTTTCCATTTGCAGAGTTGTCCATGCTGATGTGCAGTCTGGTCTTGTTCACAGACTTGCTCCCTGTGGCTGGGCTGTGTCTCTCTCACTGCTCCTTTGGGTGTGGCACCTGCAAACTGCCTGGGATGACTCACTTCCTGCTTGTGATGTCATCAGGCTCTGCCAGGTGTGCATTCCCGCAATTTGCGATTTTCAAATACCGAATCGCAATTTGTTTGCGATTCGGTATTTGGGCCTCACAAATTGCATTCGCGTTTTTTAGAAATCGCTAATTCCAAATTGCAATTATGTTACATTGCATATTGCGACTCAGAAATAGCAATTTCTTAAAAATTGCTATTTGCGATTCGCAAAGGGTTTTGTTCATACATCTGGCCCCTACTTTCTTTCTTCTAGGCGCACTTGTGTCTCCCTCTCTTCTATGTAAAGTGGTTTTATTTTGTCTTCTTCGTCTCTTTAATTTTTTTTAAATACGTCCCTTGGGAAAGGTCTCTCCTTCATTCTACACCCACAAGAGGGACAAATTCATATTTTATCCTCTAATTTCTCCTCCATGGATCTGCGTGCGGGAAGGGCACGACTCCTCCCTTTTAGTCCCTCCTTTAGTCTCCAGGGTATTTGCCCCAACTATGTAATTACAGATACAAACAACCCTTTATCAACTTTTGTACTTTTTACACTTGACTTCATCATTGTCTTCTAACCCTGGGCCCAAACTGACAGTAAATGGTACTCAGCAAAGCTTTATCACCAAACGGCACCCCCCTGCTGCCCCCTCCGATCAATGGCAGAGCCTCGAATGCCTCGGAAGGCTTGGCCGAACAAACATTCTATCCACGTGTTCTTCCGTTTTTAAAAATGTGGACACTTGAGTTTTCCACAGTTTTTTAAGCTCACTCCCCAGCGAGTACGTTATTAATGGATGCTTCTGTTGTTTACAAGCCTGGAGTCTACATGATGTATGTATACAATAGCTATACCGTCTGGCCCCTGTGGTTTGCAGCTGCTTACATATAGAATTTCTACTTTGTTTAATATTATGCTATAGAGTATGTTTGGCCTTGCTAAAGGTTGCATAGATGTGCGTGCCCAGTTGTAAACTTCGGAAATCTAGTAACTCCACCCGGCCTTCATTTACTGTTTATTTGGTGAGCACTAATCCTAGATGTGTATACTTCTGTGTATTCCATGCAACCCAAAGGCTCAGGGACAGCTTTAACAGAAAAACATATAATAGTGTTTTTCCGTTAATTTCCAGTTCCTCTCAGGAAATGAAATTCACATTGAAATGTGATATCTAATCACGTGGAAGCCAGAAGTCCATGCGTGAAAACCTATGCCTAGCGGTCTTATCACGGCTAGTTATGGCATCACTACTTACCTGTAATACGAAACCAAGAACACTCTCAACTGTAATGACTAGGTGAATGTATGTTTACCACACCTACGTACTAATACCCCGTAGTGTTGTAAAATCCCTCGACATGGTAACACTTGTGTCTTTTGCTGCTGACCAAATTTGTCAATTTTTATAGTGACTGTTTATCTTTGTAGCTGGGCTCAGTTTATATATGTTTCATGTGATGTTATTTATTTGTGAAGAGACACAAAAATTATATTTTGTATTCATTTAAAACCCATCCCTGTAGTTTTCTGAGTTATATGTATTACATTTTTGATTTTTGATAAGTTGTGTGTCACAGAAAGTTTGCGCTGGTGCTTGTGGAATATAGCTAGTTTAAGTTCAAGTCCATATTACCGAGAGATCTTTGCACCAAGGTAAGATCTAGTAACCATATATTAGGTGTATTGCTTTCATATTATTATAATGTGTAACAAACATTTAAACATTCAAGGACATTCAAGTCAATAAATAATCACCAAAAACAGAACTGAATAATTGATTGTACACGGTGTAGGCTGCTTAAAAAGTACAAAATGGAACAAAATAATTCTGACAAACATTGCCATTCGCATTTAAAAAGGGGGAACGTTCATTTTCGTCACGCCTTTTCCTAAAAACACAGCAAAAATAGTGCCACACCAGTTTGTGTCATGCTTGTATACGTGCAAATAGTGTTTGCTCTAAAATGGTGCCCCAATTATTTCTTTTTTGGAACCATTGCAAGGTGTCTCTACTATGGCTCTTGGACATCACTTGGCCAGACATAAATGTGTGTGCTGTGTGCTCCCACACTTTCTAAGCGGCATACTTAGATTGATAGCCAGGCACATCAAAACGCTTAATGTCTTAGTAACTAATGACAAGCTGCTCACTGGTGTGCTAATTTTCACTGTACAGATCTTTTTTCTGCCTAATTTTCATTGTACATGTCAACATTTTATTTCTGCCTGATTTTCACTGTACAGGTCAACATTTGTTTCAACAAAAGATTCACTTGGCGTCAGAGGAAGCAAAACACCAACAATGTAAGAATGGTACCAATGAGTGGGAGATACAGGAAGGTTAGTTAGAGCATGTGTCAAAATAGGTCACGTGGATAAAACACTTCCCCTCCTCCCAGGCCAGCAATCAACGTACAGGATTTTGCAAATCTCCTGAGATAAAGTTACACTTCATATCGAAACTTCCCCTCCAGCCTTGTTCTTCTATTTGGTTATGGAAGTCCTCTGTGCCTTGCAATATAATGATAACGACTGATAAAAGGTACTTTATTCAATATATATTAACTGTTGACAAAATGACGCACTATATTAATGCTAAACAAAATTCAGAGCTTTCTAGGCAGGGCACGTTCTGCTATTCAGAGTACGCTGCTATTAGGCTCTGCAATTTAGCAAATTAAGTTCTATCTTTCACCCTTAACTTCTGATCAGGACTCAATAGTAATCCTTCATTATAAAGCACTTAGGCCCTAGCTACAACATTGGCGGTAAATGCCACCGACGGCCACGGTGACGGCCGCCAAAAGACCGTCGCCGCGGCTAACATCCATCTGCCAAAATACAACCAGAGCCAGATTTCCGCCACAAGAAGGGCAGAAATCCGGCTGTGGCCATACTGGCGGATGGTGTAAAGGTGGCACTGCTACCACCAGCAGCGCCACGCCAGTAGACCGCAGCCAGCCATATTATGACAAATAATATTCTGTTGGCGGGCGCTGCTGGCGGTATCAGTGCCCCGTCCCATTCCCTGCCAGAAGACCCCCTGGATGCAGGTAAGTTGGGCTTCTGACAGGGGAAGGGGATCAGGGGGTGATGGGTGTGTGTGTGAGGGGTTTTGTGCATGAATGTGTGAGTGTGTGCATGAATGCGACTGTGTGTGTAGTGTTGTTTGCGTGGGTGTGTGCATGTGTGAGAATGCATGTAAGAATGGATATGTGAATACGTGTCTGCGTGTCAGTGTGAATGTGTGTAAGTATGGATGTGTATGAGAATGAATGGATGCATGCGTGAATTAATGCGTGTACGCCTGTATGAGTGAGTGTGATGCATGTCTGTGAGTGTGCGTGAATTGGGGATGGGGGATCGGAAGGGTGGGAGTGTGGATGGAGGGGGTGGGGGATCGGAAGGGGGGAGCGTGGATGGAGGGGGATGGGGGATCAGAAGGGGGAGCGTGGATGGAAGGGGGCATGGGGGATCAGAAGCGGGGATCATGGATGAAGGGAGGGTGGGGGCCATCTGGGGAGTGTTGGGGGTGGTGAGCCTCCTACCAGTGACAGGGAAGGAATTCCATGTCACTGGTAGGGCCTACCGCCATGGTTTTTGTGGCTTTTCAATGCCACGAAAACTGTGGCGGTAGGCAGGGTCAAAATGCCACTGGTGGTACAATAGCAGCCGCCAGGCTGGAGATTGCTATCTCCGGCCCACCGGCTGCTACCTCCATGTGGGTAGGTATGGTAAATTGGTGGGTTGGCTGCAGCCTTCCCAAAAACTGAATAATCCTGCACCCGAGGGTGAATACAACATCAACATTTTTGCCTCTCCTGTGTTGCTTTGCCTCCCCAGCCCAGCGGAGTCCTACGATCGCTCTCCACTGAGGGGAAGCAAAAAGACGAATCCTGTGAAAAGGGCCACAGTCTGGCGAGGTGGGCCGGGCTGAGCAACTGAGGCCTACAAATGAGGTGAGATTTGGGGGCGTTCTACCGGATGATGAGCGGCTGTATCCTGGTCCTGGTGCGGAGGGGCCCTCCTTGCGTGACTGGCGCACCGTGAGGACCACATGGAGGGGCCTTGCTGTGGCCAGGGGTGGCCTCAGAGTGGTGGCACCCCCCACGGAGTTCATATTCGGCTGCAATAGGCCTGCAGCCTGGGGTTTGTCAGGAAGAATAGCCTGCTACATTGATGTTGGAGGTGGGGCTAAACCGCGACGGCCTCCTGAAGCAAGGAGGAGGAGGTCCAGGGACCCCGCCAGCGGGGTGGCTGCTGGCAGTGCTGCAGGAAGGGGTCCCACTGAGCCCTACAGCGCAGAGGCTTGCACCATGGAAAAGGATGGTCCGATGAAGGTTGCCTCCAACCTAAACGCTCCAAGAGTGGTTTTACGTCCCTATCAGAGGAACCCTGCTCCTCGATCAAGCACACTGTGAGTACAGGCACTAACCCGGATGACCTGCTTATAGCGACAACAGAGGGGGGCTTTTTCCTGGGAGGCTTGCAATCGGTACAACACTATACACCATGGAGACATTACACAAGGCATCGGCAATATAAGCTTAAAACCAAAATAGGTACCGGAGGTGGAAGTGCGACGCGGGCCGATAGACAATGAACGACAGATGCAGGGGGACTAGGGCCCCCTATGCCATATCCACCACAATCGCTCTAATCACTTGAGAGCTAGTGGAAGTACAGAAATAGCTCTGGGGCAAGAACACCTGTGATCCAGCACTGTGGAGTCCAGGAATAATCAATGTCATACATACATCTGTATGCTACCACAGACTCTTGGAGATATATATCACGACAAGCCTTTGTTTTGAGGTCCCTGAACTTTGTCACTGACAGTGTAAGCATAGACTACAACATGGGGAGGGACTGAGTGCAGCGACAAGTGAATGGGAACACTATAACCCAATACACTACCCCGCGCCAGGAAACGAGCGGCTCACTGGGTGAGCAGGGGATTCCCCGGATTGGTCACCCAAGGCTCCACAGGAACCATCTAGAGCAGCACTACAAGAAACAATACCTGGATCGAGGACAATGCTGGAAGGGCAGATTGCCGAGGTATTGGTGAAGGTTAATCTCCGGAGAACCAACCTACAGAAAGTGGCAGATAAGGTCTCTGAGGCAGACAGTAACATAACCACCTTGCAGTTGGAAGTCAGACAGCTCAAACAACAGATGTCTTGTATGACCACTCTCACATCTTCCCTTGATGAGCGAGCAGAAGATGCCAAGGGACACTCACTGAGGAATAATATCAGACTCCTGGGTTTCTCCGAAGGCATAGAAGGGCAGGAGGTGGAGCAGTTCTTAGAACAATGGACATGAGATGAGCTCAAACCAGGGGAGTTGTCGCAATATTTTCTGATAGAGAGAGCCCACAGGGCCCTGGCCCGAAGCCCCCTCCTGGTGCACCACCTCAGGCTCTCATAGCACGGATGTTAAACCATAGGGACAGAGATGAAGTACTTAAAACAGCGACCGAACAAACTAATGCTCAATATGAAGGCTGGAACATAGCGATCTATCCAGACTACACTTGTAGAGTACAGGAGCAACGCAAACCTTTTTTTTCAGTAAAAAATACCTCATAGTCATGCACATCAGGTACATGCTCCTCTATCCGGCCAAGAAGAAGAGGCATGGTCATGGCTAGACATGGCAGAAGTCCCCGGAGGGGACCACGTGAACAAAGGAAATCACAGCAAAAGTATGGAGATCGAAAAGGCTCCTGGCGAGATTGCTCTACTCAGCAGTCCTCCTTTGAGGGGTCCGGACGGGTAGTGATCGGGGAAGATGGTACAATGATTATGGCAGACTGCATACATAAACCGGATGACAAACCTGGTCAGACCTCGATGGAGGAGACTGGATCTGTGACTCCTCTCTCCAATCAGGGAGACCTGAGCTCGGACCATGAGATTGCACAAGTGGGTGCTTCCGGTGCCCTGGCCTGAGAGTAAATGTGGAGCCTTCAGACTGGAAACATGAGAGGATCGGAAACAACTCACGGTAAACTGACCCAACAGTGGGAAGGTTTGATGATAAGGGGCGCATGAGATTAACTACCCAATGGTGCGATGTAGAGATATCTCTAACAGAAGGGGTATTCTGAGGAGGAGGTCCATTGAGCACAGAGTCTCAATAGAGAAAACATGATATAATATGTGTTATTAGCAGTCTAAAAGTGCAGGGCGGTACCTGGATGGGGAGGGAGTAAAGCTTAACATGATGAGGCCTCGTAAATGCTCCTATTGGATAGTCACATTCCCAGGGACATTGAGGGAGCTACTACAGAAGTTCCAACCAAGTGCTTTAACTTCTGCTGTTCCTTATTGTTAGGGGTTACCACTATGACTGGGTTGGAGAGGCAGGCCTCCTGATGAAGCTTACTTGCCCATTCAGAGTATAAACTGCAATTAATGTTGATTCTTCTAATAATTAACTGCTACAACAGACATGGAGGGACGGGGGACCTTCTGATAATAGGTTGAGAAGGTTCCTATACATACATACTCAGGTTGGGGGGGGAAGATGCACGTTGTAGGACATCTAGAATAATGGACCAGAATGTGTTGTTGTTTAATTATTCGCTGCCCAGGGTGGGTGGGGGGTTTAGTGTTGCAATGTTCTGTTATTCAGTTGATGTGTTGCAGACACTACAAATACATTGGGGATGGGGCCCTTTTGGGGCACCCACTGCAATCATTACCATGTGATCACCATGCATAAATACAAGCTACTTACCTGGAATGTTCAAGGGCTGGGGTCCTATCAAAAGATTACAGATTGTTCAGCCTACTGAAAAGGCAAGGAGTGGATCTTGGCTGCCTACAAGAGACTCACCTCACAGATCAGGAAGCTACCAAATTAACTAAGAAATGGAGGGGACAGGTGTATTATACTAACTACTCCTCTTATTTTCAGGGGTGGCAACATGGTTTGTTCCGGGCACACCGTTTGCATTAACATAAATGAGGCAGACGTGCAAGGTATATACTTGTTTATACAAGGCAGGTTGGATGTGCTGGGTGGGGCATTTTTTAATTTTTGTGGTGCAAACATTGATGACAGACAATTTAATGGCACATTACCAGACAAGGCTGCCCCTGTGGTGGTTACAAAGCTGATCTGGGTTGGGGGTTTTAATTGTATCCTGGATGGAGACTTAGACAGACATCCACCTAAATATAACACAGACCCCTATAAGATGGCAGAATTATCTGAGGTCATGACACACTTCTCGCTCTGTGACGTCTGCAGAGAAACACATTCAGGGCAACAGGAGTACACGTGTGATTCACCCACACTTAGCACATTCAGTCGGTTGGATAGAATGTTGATATCAGATGAGCTGGCACCAGCGGTGACCGGGGTGGAGCACTACTCTCGATATTTATCAGACTGTGCTCCTATGGTCGTTTCTGTAGAATGGGGGTTAGGCATGAGGGCTCTAAATTTCTGGAGGTTTTTCACCAAGATTTTGCAAAACCCTATGTCTGAGAAACACTGGAAGAGGCTTTACAAAATTACTTTACAGATAATTGGCAGGGCACATGCAGCCGAGCATCTGAGGGGGAAGCCATGAAGGCAGTAATAAGAGGGCGATGTATAGGACTTACCTGCGGGGTTTATAAGGCACTACAAACAGAAATTTCCCCAAAAGAGGAGGAGCTGGAGGCATTACAGAGATTGCCCCCTGATGAGATACTGGGAAGGGATGATGAGATCAACATAAAGAGACAAGTAATGGAGACTAGGGATAGACTTGAACGTTACACGTTGAAATCATATCAACAGTTGTTGCATCGAGAGGGGGATCACATGGGGCGTCTCCTTGCTTGGATTCTGTGCAGAGAATTGCCATGTCACACTTGCATGTACCTCAGAATGCCACAAGGGGGAGATGCCTACACACAGGCAGACCTGCTGACACTTCTAAGCTATCACCTACAGCAGGTATTTACCAGTCCACTTACACAGCATACAGCAAGGGTGATAGAATTAGTTTCAACACTAAGCCTTCCACAACTAGAGAAAGGAGTGACAAGATACTTAGATGCAGATATCACGCTAGAAGAGATCAGATTAGCACTAAATAGCCTCCCGAGGGGAATCACCTGGTAGTGATGACTTCCCAGCTGAATTTTACCGTACATATACAGTAGATATTTTTCAATGACTTCTAGAGGTTTATCTCGAGGCCAAGGAATGTGGACTCTTGCCTCTGTCCATGAGGGAGGGGTGCATAATGATGGCCCCCAAACCGTGCGCGGACACCTCAGTTTCATCCTCATACAGGCCACTTACTATGATAGATTCATACGTTAAGATACTATGTAAGCTGTAGGCACTCTGTCTTCGCCCTGTAATGACTAAGTTGGTACATGTCAACCAATGTGGGTTCATGCCCGGAAGGAATACCACGATGAACTTGAGACGCCTCATGCATATGCGCATGAGACAGCAATGGCACCAGATGACATGGTGGTGGTGTCTGTTGATATAGCCAAAGTGTTCAATACAGTTGACTGGCACTATATTCAGAGTGTATTGGAAGCAATGGGACTTGGCCTTCACTTTCGAGCCTGGATCCGTCTCCTCTATGCAGAACCCATGATTAAAGTCAAACTGGTATGCCTGTCCTCGGATCCGATTCCGGTGGGCACAGGGACGTGGCAAGGTTGTCCATTGCCCCCATTGCTCTTTGCATTAGTAATGAAGCCTCTGGAGATACAACTTAGACAGAAGATGGAGAGGTGAGGAATTGTGGTGGGGATGCCACTCACCTGGTGTCTTTATATGCAGATGATACTCTTTTTTAATTGAGATCACCCAGGGAATTGTTACCTATTCTACTCCCATTCCTGAACAATTTTGGAGACTTAACAGGCCTGCAAATGAATCAGCTGAAATTTCTGGTATTCACGCTGGGATGGCTAGCTTAGGTGGACCCTACTATACTACCGAAGCTCCCACTACAATGGAAGACAGAAAAGTTCAGATATTTGGGAGTGACCATAGCAACTACCCCACAACAGCGAACCCAACATAATAATGTAAAGAATATGTCTGATGGTCTGCGGGCCTTGATACCATTCTGGAACACGTTTCCCCTCTCAATGATTGGCAGAGTGACAGTTGCAAAAATGGTGTTCCTCTCCCACTGCCTCTACACTCTACAAAACTCGTTCAACACATTACCTAGAGCAGTGTTTAGATGCCTACACTCACTACTCACAGCCATGCTCTGTAAAGGAGGAAGATGCAAGGTGTCCCGAGAGCACCAACACTTGCCGACACTGGAGGGCGGCCTAGCGGTCCCACAAAAAGAATGGTATTATCTGGTTTCCCAAAAACAACATGCAGCCTATTGGTTAGCAGAGGAAACAAATTGAGAGAAGACACTCCTGGCAGGCAAGGAGAGAGACACAGAGCTTCCACTCTGTTTACATTTAGGCGGCCGTGCCACGGAAAAAGTCCCATAGCTAGCCACACACATGGCAACATTATGGGAAAGAACAGTTAAGGCGATACTAAGGACAGCCCCGTTTGCCAGAGAGTTTACTACCTGGGACTTACTGGCCTTTTGCCTACTGACAACAGCGGTGGACACAACAGCCTGGAGAGCGGGAGGTTGTGAGACATTAGGAGACCTCTACCCCTCCAACAAGTTTCTTTCTTTGAGACCACAAGGGAGACATTTGCTCTAGGGGAGGGAAAATTCCTCGTGTACACTAGCATAGCTAACATAGCTAAAGAAATATGGCCGACTTACCCAACTGCCCCTTCCCCTCGTCAATGATATTTCGGGCACTTCTGGAGTATGTTAGTGCAAGGCACTTGCTATCACACCTATAATGCTGCAATGATTGACAGAATGAGAGCCTGATTTCCAGCTAGGGAAGCATGGGAAATAAATTTATGGACCCCCACTTACGAATAAACAGTGATCCAAGATGTGCTCCTTGGTCTGCAGTGTCATCCAACGCCAGATTTAAATTGACACATTTTAACTATTTGCACCGTACATATGTCACACCCGTTCTAATTAATAGGATAGACCGCACTAAGATGACGCGCTGTCCCCGCGGCCATGACAATAATGCAGCTTTCATACAGCTTGCTTGGAATGGCCCACCGTGAGGGCATTGTTATGTTATGTTATGTTATAATTGCTTATATAGCGCCTAAACTGCCCAGAGGCCTCGTAGCGCTTATACTGTGATAGCGGGATTGTACTGTTTATGTTTGTGCAGGAGTTTAAGTTTTAAATAACCTAGTCTTCAGATCCTTCCTAAAAGAAGTCTCTTGTGAATTTGATCTAATATTGAGAGGAAGGTCATTCCAAAGCAAAGCACCTTGATATGCCAATGATCTTCCTCCCCATCTTGCTTTCTTCACCGTTGGCACTATGACCAGCTTAGCTGAGGAGGATCTGAGTGGCCTGGCTGGAATGTAGACATATGCCAACGTTTTAAGCATTTCAGGACCATTATCGAATATGGCTCTATGAATGTGGCATGGGGCCTTGAACTGAATCCTTTTCTCCACTGGGAGCCAGTGTAGGGACGCGATTCCTGCCCGTATGGAGTGTTGCTTAGGAGTATTTAGAAGCATACGTGCAGCTGCGTTTTGTACCCTTTGTAATCTTTGAATCACGTATCTTGGTGATCCTACAAACAGGGCATTGCCATAATCAATCCGAGAACCTATCAGTGTCTGAATAACCAGTCTTCTGGCAAGAAACGGTAGTATAGTTAAAACCTTCCTCAGAGTCCTAAGCAGGGCGAATTAGGTTCCTGCTATTCTATTAGCATGTTGGGACATTGAGAGTTGGGGGTCCAACCATACACCCAGGCTTTTAATAAGACCTTTAGGGGGTGAAAGGGTGGGCACTCCTCTTAATAAACTAGAATTAACTAAGGGCATTTTTTGCCCAAAGAGCATAACCTCAGTTTTTTCGTCATTGAGCTTCAGTTTACTTCCCGACATCCAAGTAGCAACTGCTTTCAGACAAGGGCCTAGTGCCGTACCCATATCTGGGTAAGTATTGGAAAGGGAGACGACCAGTTGAGTATCGTCTGCATAGGACAGCAGGTTCAGTCCAAATGGCTCAACGATCTCTGCTAAAGGCCGCATGTAGATGTTAAAGAGTAGCGGACTCAGAGCAGACCCCTGAGGGACACCACTACTACCGAAAGTGCGCCTGGAGGTATACGATCTATCCAGTACCTGAAAGGACCTCCCATGTATAAACGAAAGAATCCATTCTAGTGCGACTCCAGCGATTCCACATCCCCGCAATCTGTCTTTGAGGATATCTAAATCAACTGTATCGAAAGCCGCACTCAAGTCCAAGAGGATGATCGCGGTTTCGATTCCTTTATCCATCCTCTTTTTTGCTTCTTCTGTAATGGCAATCAGTGCGGTTTCTGTCCCATGCTTAGGCCTAAAACCCATCTGGGTAGGTTGTAGAAGCTTTTTTCCTTCCTGAAGAGTAGACAACTGAGAATGTACATTCTTCTCCGCAAGTTTAGCCATTAGAGGCAGCAATGAAATCGGCCTGTAATTGGTCAGTAGCTAGGAATCCAGATTAGTTTTTTTCAGGAGAGGCTTGACAATAGCCTGTTTCCAGGAGTCTGGTACCGTGCCAGAAACGAATGAAGTGTTAATAAGTTTAGTGATTATCGGGCCTAATACTGGTGTTCCCATGGATAGAATCTGAGGGGGGGGGGGGCAAGATCCAGCGGAGAGCCTGATTTCGTTGAGCTCAATAATTTAATAACTCTGTCCAGACTAATGGGAGTCAAATTTGTTAAAAAGATTTCCTCCCTAGCCTCCTGGTTCATCATCCCCTGATCTTTGATTGGGGAGTTGGGGAAGGCTACATAGATGTTCTGAATTTTACTTAAAAAGAAGCTTGCCAGATCCTCTACATGTTGCTGTGGGGAGTCCATAGTTTCTGACTCCTCAATTGGATGAATTAGATCTTTTAAGGCGTTAAATATCTCCTTGGGAGAATTAGCTGCTGCTTCAATTTTGTCAGAGTAGTATGTAGCCTGTGTCTTTTTAATTTCTAAGTGATATTCTCGAATCATATTCTTATATTCCCTTTTCACAGGGTCATCTTGAGTGTATCTCCATTTCCTCTCTTGCTTCCTACATTCTCTTTTCTTCTCAAGTAGGCTAGCATTGAACCAAGGAGCCGATTTCTTTCGGGGTATATTTTTGGTAGAAGAAAGGGGTATGATTTCCTCCAGGCTATCCTCTATCCATTTGTTCACGGAGTACGTGAAATCGGTTATATTATTTGTATTTATATTTCCTGGTCTCTTTTTCTCCAATGCGTTAATAAACTCTGTGGCCTTAAGTTTGTGCCACTTCCTTCTACGTAGAGGGGCCCTAGTATTCATGCTCTTATATTGAGAAATGGATAGTTCTAACTCTAGAAGGAAGTGATACGACCATGCTAGTGGACGTGATGATAAAAATTCTAGACCTGGTACATTGGAAAATACCAGATCGAGTGTATGTCCTCTATTATGAGTAGGTCCCTGAATTAGCTGTACTAGGTCACATGCATTCATATCTGCTATCAACATCTTAGTCGAAGCATTGTCTTCTTTTTCCGCATGTAGATTAAAATCTCCCAACAATAGGAAGTTTGATTTAGTATATACAAGTTGCAAGATATTCTCTGCCAGTGAGATCATAAAATCTCCCATAGGACCTGGTGGACGGTAGATCAAAACACCAGATAGGGTGTAAGGAGGGTTCACACTGATGGAGAAAGACATACTCTCACAATCTTTAATCAAGGTGGGTGCTGTTGTGATCTTACATGTATCTCTATAGATAACTGCTATACCACCCCCTCTGTTAGGTCTGTCAATTCTGCTAAGTTTATAGCCAGTGGGAAGTGCCATCACAATATCTGGAGCACAGCTTTCATCCAGCCAAGTTTCTGTCAGAAATAAGGCCAGAGGTTTTATTTGTTCCACCAGAAGGTTGATATCCATTATATGAGCCCCTAACGAGCAACAGTTGACTAATGAAATGGATAGTTTATCAGAATCCTTAGCTTTTTGAGAGTCCGTATGCATTTGGAAAGACCAAGCACACGAAGGGCATCTATATTTGCCAACATAAGGATCTATGCTCTTAACACACAACTTGTGAGATTTAGGGGCATATTTATACTCCGTTTGCGCCGAAATTGCGTCATTTTTTTGGACGCAATTTCGACGCAAAACGAACTCCATATTTATACTTTGGCGTTAGACGCGTCTAGCGCCAAAGTCCATGGAGTTAGCGTCATTTTTTAGCGTGGACACCTACTTTGCGTTAATTATATGCAAGGTAGGCGTTCCCGTCTAAAAAATCGACTCCGAGGCATGTGCGTCGGATTTATACTCCCGGGTAAAAATCACGCCCGGGAGTGGGCGGGTCAAAAAAAATGACGTACGGCCGCTTTTGTGCCGTTTTTTAGCGCCTGCAAAAGGCAGGCGTTAAGGGACCTGTGGGCTCTGAAGGAGCCCAGAGGTGCCCCCCATACCCCCAGGGACACCCCCTGTCACCCATGCCCACCCCAGGAGGACACCCAAGGCTGGAGGGACCCATCCCAGGGACATTAAGGTAAGTTCAGGTAAGTGTTTATTTTTTATTTTTTTTGTGGCATAGGGGGGCCTGATTTGTGCCCCCCTACATGCCACTATGCCCAATGACCATGCCCAGGGGACAGAAGTCCCCTGGGCATGGCCATTGGGCTAGGGGGCATGACTCCTGTCTTTGCTAAGACAGGAGTCATTTCTATGGGGGTTGGGAGTGAAAACAAATGGCGCAAATCGGGTTGAGGCGAAAAAATTGCCTCAACCTGACTTGCCCCATTTCTTGACGCCCAAGCTCCATATCCCCCTACGCCGGCGCTGCCTGGTGTACGTCGTTTTTTTTAACGCACAACAGACGGCGCCGGCGGCTAACGCCGGCTAACGTCATTCAATAAATACGGCGCCCGCATGGCGCTTCAGAATGGCGTTAGCTGGCGCTAATTTTTTTGACGCAAAACTGCGTTGGCGCAGTTTTGCGTCAAAAAGTATAAATATGGGCCACAGCGTTTAGAAGGAATAATTCCTCTTTGGAGTAGGTAATAGTTACCTTCTCTGAGGAGTTTCGGTCATAGTTTCTTGGCTCTTGGCTCGGTCTGGCGCAGACGGGCTTGCCTTTGGCGCGCCTTTAGTGCGCCAGCGGCGCGCCCACTGCGCGCCGCGGTCATGGCGTCTAGAAATAGCTCTCTAACAGTAAGAGGCTAGAGTGCTAACCCACAAAATGGCGGCGGTTTTCCTATCTATATCGGAAGGGAGTGTCCTACTTTTTAGTATTGTTTACCCCCGATAGTTTATGTGGAGGATCAAGTTTTTAACTCAGGTCAGCCCTAATTAAAACAGCATGCCTGTCTATCTTTTAAAAGAGAAATCTAGGCAACTATATAAAAACGAATTTCGTTGTGAATAAAAAAAGCGAGCGTGTACATCCACAAAGTGCAATGTGCATAAAAATATGTCAGATTCAGTACATCAAATTCAATAATCAGCATTTCACAATTTAAAACTCATACAAACAGTGACTTGCCGCTGGCAGTAAGCGTATATAGTAGATCAGAGAAACTCTGCCTACCTTCCGCTGCGCGCCGCGGTCATGGCGTCTAGAAATAGCTCTCTAACAGTAAGAGGCTAGAGTGCTAACCCACAAAATGGCG
Source organism: Pleurodeles waltl (assembly GCF_031143425.1). NCBI lineage: Eukaryota > Metazoa > Chordata > Amphibia > Caudata > Salamandridae > Pleurodeles > Pleurodeles waltl. The sequence goes on from NC_090436.1 coordinate 239,406,207, forward strand.
GCGGTTTTCCGATCTATATCGGAAGGGAGTGTCCTACTTTTTAGTATTGTTTACCCCCGATAGTTTATGTGGAGGTTCAAGTTTTTAACTCAGGTCAGCCTTAATTAAAACAGCATGCCTGTCTATCTTTTAAAAGAGAAATCTAAGCAACTATATAAAAACTAATTTCGTTGTGAATGAAAAAAGCGAGCGTGTACATCCACAAAGTGCAATGTGCATAAAAATATGTCAGATTCAGTACATCAAATTCAATACTCAGCATTTCACAATTTAAAACTCATACAAACAGTGACTTGCCGCTGGCAGTAAGCGTATATAGTAGATCAGAGAAACTCTGCCTACCTTCCGCTGCGCGCCGCGGTCATGGCGTCTAGAAATAGCTCTCTAACAGTAAGAGGCTAGAGTGCTAACCCACAAAATGGCGGCGGTTTTCCGATCTATATCGGAAGGGAGTGTCCTACTTTTTAGTATTGTTTACCCCCGATAGTTTATGTGGAGGATCAAGTTTTTAACTCAGGTCAGCCTTAATTAAAACAGCATGCCTGTCTATCTTTTAAAAGAGAAATCTAGGCAACTATATAAAAACGAATTTCGTTGTGAATAAAAAAAGCGAGCGTGTACATCCACAAAGTGCAATGTGCATAAAAATATGTCAGATTCAGTACATCAAATTCAATACTCAGCATTTCACAATTTAAAACTCATACAAACAGTGACTTGCCGCTGGCAGTAAGCGTATATAGTAGATCAGAGAAACTCTGCCTACATTCCGCTGCGCGCCGCGGTCATGGCTTCTAGAAATAGCTCTCTAACAGTAAGAGGCTAGAGTGCTAACCCACAAAATGGCAGCGGTTTTCCGATCTATATCGGAAGGGAGTGTCCTACTTTTTAGTATTGTTTACCCCCGATACTTTATGTGGAGGATCAAGTTTTTAACTCAGGTCAGCCTTAATTAAAACAGCATGCCTGTCTTCTTTTAAAAGAGAAATCTAGGCAACTATATAAAAACGAATTTCGTTGTGAATAAAAAAAGCGAGCGTGTACATCCACAAAGTGCAATGTGCATAAAAATATGTCAGATTCAGTACATCAAATTCAATACTCAGCATTTCACAATTTAAAACTCATACAAACAGTGACTTGCCGCTGGCAGTAAGCGTATATAGTAGATCAGAGAAACTCTGCCTACCTTCCGCTGCGCGCCGCGGTCATGGCGTCTAGAAATAGCTCTCTAACAGTAAGAGGCTAGAGTGCTAACCCACAAAATGGCGGCGGTTTTCCGATCTATATCGGAAGGGAGTGTCCTACTTTTTAGTATTGTTTACCCCCGATAGTTTATGTGGAGGATCAAGTTTTTAACTCAGGGCAGCCCTAATTAAAACAGCATGCCTGTCTATCTTTTAAAAGAGAAATCTAGGCAACTATATAAAAACGAATTTCGTTGTGAATAAAAAAAGCGAGCGTGTACATCCACAAAGTGCAATGTGCATAAAAATATGTCAGATTCAGTACATCAAATTCAATACTCAGCATTTCACAATTTAAAACTCATACAAACAGTGACTTACCGCTGGCAGTAAGCGTATATAGTAGATCAGAGAAACTCTGCCTACCTTCCGCTGCGCGCCGTGGTCATGGCTTCTAGAAATAGCTCTCTAACAGTAAGAGGCTAGAGTGCTAACCCACAAAATGGCAGCGGTTTTCCGATCTATATCGGAAGGGAGTGTCCTACTTTTTAGTATTGTTTACCCCCGATAGTTTATGTGGAGGATCAAGTTTTTAACTCAGGTCAGCCTTAATTAAAACAGCATGCCTGTCTTCTTTTAAAAGAGAAATCTAGGCAACTATATAAAAACGAATTTCGTTGTGAATAAAAAAAGCGAGCGTGTACATCCACAAAGTGCAATGTGCATAAAAATATGTCAGATTCAGTACATCAAATTCAATACTCAGCATTTCACAATTTAAAACTCATACAAACAGTGACTTGCCGCTGGCAGTAAGCGTATATAGTAGATCAGAGAAACTCTGCCTACCTTCCGCTGCGCGCCGCGGTCATGGCGTCTAGAAATAGCTCTCTAACAGTAAGAGGCTAGAGTGCTAACCCACAAAATGGCGGCGGTTTTCCGATCTATATCGGAAGGGAGTGTCCTACTTTTTAGTATTGTTTACCCCCGATAGTTTATGTGGAGGATCAAGTTTTTAACTCAGGGCAGCCCTAATTAAAACAGCATGCCTGTCTATCTTTTAAAAGAGAAATCTAGGCAACTATATAAAAACGAATTTCGTTGTGAATAAAAAAAGCGAGCGTGTACATCCACAAAGTGCAATGTGCATAAAAATATGTCAGATTCAGTACATCAAATTCAATACTCAGCATTTCACAATTTACAACTCATACAAACAGTGACTTGCCGCTGGCAGTAAGCGTATATAGTAGATCAGAGAAACTCTGCCTACCTTCTGTGGGAGGGGGTTTTCCAACATCTGGAGGCCACATGTGGAATATGGTTGGAGTGGTGCCCAGGAGTGGGGTTGCTGGGGGATGTGTACTCACACAAGGGGAAAAAGATGGAGTATAAGTTCTCATAATTAACACTATGTTTTACCATCACATGGATGGGACAATTGGGACCTTAAGTTGCACGATGGGAAAATGGTGTAATGGAATGGACTATGGTGGAAGAGATTTGTCTAAAAAATACATGAACAGACAACAAATTACAGGACGATTTACACAACTGGGGAACATTACTGTCTAGATTTGAAGGAAGGGGACACCCAGTCCACAGATGAATCATCAGACGAGGAGGCGTGACCAGTCATAAATGGACAAGCAGCCTCCGAGACACTAGTGGATGGGGGGCCATTATGGAAGGGACATGTACTCGTTGGTTGTACTCTTGAAATGTTATTCTTCTATTTCAGAAACAACAATGACCATTGAACGAAGTTATTTTGTACATCTAAGTATGACAGTGGTCTCCCAATTTCAAATGTTCTTATGTAATAGTTTATGATGCAATGTAGTATCTATGTATGAAAAACCAATAAAGAAATTCTTTAAAAAACAAAAAGGTATCCGAGTGTGATTGATAGTGACAGCAATGTAATATTCGCCTGCCAGGCAGATATATAGTCAAGCCTTGTTATAAAGGTAGGCTTTGTTTACCTAAAATGCGACACTGACTTAAAATAAATGAAGCTTAAAGAAAGTTAGAAAGGCATTTAAAAAAAACAGTTCTGTAGAACCTACATGAATATTTACCAAATAAATGATTAATAAGAAAAATAATTTTTCTTTTCACATATGACACGATTGAGATACTCACTGCCTCTTCTTCAGAAGTGCCTGCATTAGGTTTATGTGAGGTAAAATAGAAAACAAAGAATGTTTACATAGGGATGACTGGCGATTTTCCAAACCCAGGAAAAACTGTGCCTAATTGTTCACACATAAAAATTAAATGGAAAACCACCTGTATGTGACAGAACCTGTTTTGCTCAAACTCAAAAGATCTGCTTGCTTTTTTATACCATTACCTCCTGTCAGTCTTGCCAAGTATCACACTTTTTGTGTTGGCACACGCAGCCAACTGACAAGTTGGGTGATAAGATGGACTAGGCTGGCCCCAAGGTACTGTGAGTGTTTTGAATCCTAATTGTTAAGTATATAGTTGCTGCAGTTTCCTGTGGCACTGGGGTTCGTTCTTAACTGGACACATAACCTCACCTGCCCCATTCGTATGATCTGATGAGAACTGCCAGTGTCCCTCATTGGCAGGTGGTGCAACACCTAAAGTGGGTGCTCCGAGCAGACCCAGCATCTCAACCCAATGGCAAGTACTGCCTGAGGACAAAAATGCCCACGTCTTTTGCAACATTAGTGCTCTTGATGTCTGAAGCCACTGATGCTCATATTGACTGAGACAAGTGATGCCCATTAATGTCTGGAACACTGAGGCTTATACTGTCTGGTATAGGGAAGCTCATACAGTCTGAGCCCGCTGATACCCATTAATGCCTTAGGCAGTTGATGCTTATACTGATCAACTACCGATTTTCACAAAGTATAGGGTAAGTAAATCAGACACTGCCGGGGGCCGTTGAGACATGTACTGCATAAGGCTATAAATATTCATACTATCTAGCACAATTGATGCTCATACTGTTTGGGGGCATCAACGTCATATTGTCTGGGGTCAATATTGCTCATTCTGCATGGGACCATTGATGTTCATTACAGCCTTAGGCCACTGGTGCATGTACTGCCTGTGCCAACTGATGCTTATTACTGTCTCAGGCCTTTTCTTTTTTCTTCAAATAAAGAGAAGGGATCGGAGGATTTTGTGGTCCAGTGTACACCCTCCAGTCAAACTGATAATATAATATAATACACTGTTCCAAAACCGAATTCGGGAACGCAGCCGCGGGGGTAGGTGTCTCACTGCACGCCGGTAACCTCACAAATTCATTGTGAACCGGGCAACAGGCCTGCGTGATCCCATGAAACACTTCCTCTAAATAGAGATGGGTGACTAATAGGAAAGGGAAGCCAGTCCGGTTTATCTCTAGTAAGTGACCAATGACGTCTTGACTGTGAGCGTTAGGTTGCAGGAGCTGATGAATTTTCCTTTGTTTTCAATTGGAGAAGTCCAATGAATAAATAGGTCCTAAAGAAGCGTCAAGGGATCCTGTTGGACCATGAGAGACGCGAAACATGTCGACCGTATATTGACCTTATACTGAGGGACTTCGGATAATTACCGTCTTCCTTTATCTTGATTTTTGTACGAGTGTCTGAGCATTACCTCTTGTTTCACTCCCTTGCTACTTTTTTAATCTTGACCAATTCCCAACAGCGAACAATAAATTATTTAGTGAGGGTTTTGAGCCAATTTTATCCTCTTCTTGTCTTTTTTCTTTCCTCTTTCTCGGACCCACATGTGGTTCCGCGGCTTCATCATTAACTAAAAGATCTCCGGCAAAGAGCCCGCCTTCGGGGGGTGCCCGTCAGGCATTGCAGTGCCGGCCTGACGAGGAGCTGTCCTATGATGAAGCATGACACCAAATGTGGTGTGTGAGGACTTGTGCTCCTGATTATCAGGACTTCTCCCCTTTCCCTTTCACCACTTTTCTTTTTTCTTTCTGGATGTTGATAGTGATCTACATACTGCCCGGGCCATTTATGTTAGGGGTATGTCATATTTAATGTTGTACTGCTTGGAGGCCACCGAGGCATATGATGGCTTTAGTCACTGATTCTTGATCTGCCTGTGGCCACTGACGCATATAATACACCGGCACTGCTATTGATCCATATACTTTAGAAGGCCGTTCATTGGTATATTGAGACCATTACTGCTGGTAATGGAAAATGGATGATTTCTGCATTTTGGAAGACAATTTATTTTGCACAGGTGATATTATTCATTTAGTGAAAATATTTTCTTTGTGCAAACTGTACTTGTAATAAGATCATGGAAAAAGTGGTAAACTTTCAACTCTCCAAATTTGCCAAGTGTGCAAGCATTCTGGATTCTGCCCTTCAGTTTTTCGTCGGTGCACAGTAAGAGATATTTGCTCTGTTGTATGATGGATTGCAGAGGGAAAGGGAATTCAACCTATTAGATCTTTCCACATTGCTGCAATCCGTATTACCCTTTATATCCAGGTATGCCAACATATGACCATGGCACCTTTTGAGTCTACATTCTGAAGGTTAAATTATTAGCTGTTCAGAATATGAGTTCTGCACAAATAATCGGTTCACAGTACTGGGAACCAAGGGGCATATTTATACTTTTTGGTGCAAAACTGCACTAATGCAGTTTTGCACCAAAAAGTTTAGCACCGGCTTGTGCCATTCCTGAGCACCAGCCGGGTGCCATATTTATGGAATGGTGCAAGCCTGTGCAAAGGAGGGGGGGACTCTAGCGTAAAAAAAAATGGCGTAAGCTGGGTGGGGCTGGTGGTAAGGTATAAGGGGGTTTTGCACCAAAAAATGACACTAGGCTAGTTAGAGTAAAAAAAAGATGTCTCTAACTAGCCTAGCATCATTTTCTGATGCAAAACCATCCATACCACATGTCTCCTATCTTAGAAAAGATAGAAGTCATGTCCCCTGGACATGGCCATTGCACCCTGTGCCATTCAGGGGGCCCCAAGTTGGGCCCCCAAGTTGGGACCCCAATGGCACTTTAATTAAAAATAAATAAAAATACTTACCTATACTTACCCTACTTACCTGGGATGGGGGTCCCCCATCCTTCGGTGTCCCTCTGGTATGGGTGGGGGTGTTCCTGGGGCTTGAGGAGGGCACCTGTGGACCCATTTCATTGTGTTTAACTAGGGAAATGGGTCTACAGGTCCCGTAACGCCTCGTCTGACCCAGGCGTTAAATAGTTATATAGCCCCTTCTCCTATCCTCCTAGCACGGGGTGATAAATATGGGGCTATGGGGTTAGCACCATTTTTAGATGGGAACGCCTACCTTGCATCTTACTGACATAAGGTAGGTTCACACATCTAATAAATGTTGCAAACTCCAATATTTTGATGTTAGACGGGTCTAACGTCAAAATATACACATGGAGTTAGTTTTGCGCCGAATTTGCATAAAAAATGACGCAAACTCGGTACAAACGGGGTATAAATATGCCCCAAAGTACCATATTGTTGCTCCTGACTCTCCCAAGTTAGCAAAGCAGAGCAGTCTATGGCCTACTCAGGTGGCGTGGGCAAGTAATCTCCATTTGAAGGCATGCATGCAAAAACAACACTCATTAAATTATTATTATATCCAGGTATGCCGACATTTGACCATGGCACCCTTTGAGTCGACATTCTGAAGGTCAGGTTATTAGTTGTCCAGAATATGAGTTCTGCACAAGTAATCGGTTCACAATTGTCTCATTACTGGGAAACAAGTACCATATTGTAGCTCCTGACTCTCCCAAGTGAGCGAAGCAGAGCAGTCCAAGGCCTACTCAGGGGGCGTGGGTAAGTAATCCCCATTCGAAGGCATGCAAAAACAACACTCAATAAATTATTGTTGAGTCAGTGCTTTTTCTTTGAAAAGTGAAATGTACATTTATTACACACATTGCTAAATACTGTGCATTTATTTACAAATATAAACAGCAGGTAGATGAAATACTTTTGGTGACACACATGTACCTCATTTGACCCCTTAATGTATCATGACCAAATAATCTCAATACTCCCCAACTAATACCAGATGCCATATCACAATATAATGGGGCGTCATTATAAATAAAGCAGGTCTATTGGTTTTGTCAAGAGGTCATCACATTAACCATAAAGCAGGCCTCCTGTTTTTATCAGGGGGTGACCAAATCAATATGTATAAGGCAAGCCTATTGGCTTTGTTATGGGGTCACCACAATGCTAAAACCATTATTCACATTTCACCTAAAAACAAATGGACCTATAATCATAGAAAAATTCACTCACTATGAACCCCTTCGTCGCCATGGACGTAATGGTTATGTCCATGGCAGCGCCCGTTTGGTGCCATGGACGTAACCATTACGTCCTGCGACCGGCCCTCGGGAAAAGCGCTAGCGCTCCCCCCGAGGGCCGACCCCCCCTCCCCCCAGGCCAGGGCTGAGAGGAAAAAGTGTTTTTTTGGCCACATTTTGAGGTTTGCAAAGGATTCTGGGTAACAGAACCTGGTCAGAGCCCCACAAGTCACCCCATCTTAGATTCCCCTAGGTGTCTAGTTTTAATAAATGTGCTGGTTTGCTAGGTTTCCCTAGCTGCCGGCTGAGCTAGAGGCCAAAATCCACAGGTAGGCACTGTTTTCTGTGAAAAAATGTGATGTGTCCATGTTGTGTTTTGGGCCATTTCCTTTCGTGGGCGCTAGGCCTACCCACACAAGTGAGGTACCATTTTTATCGGGAGACTTGGGGGAACGCTGCGTGGAAGGGAATTTGTGGCTCCTCTCAGATTCCAGAACTTTCTGTCACTGAAATGTGAGGAAAATTTGTTTTTGTATCCAAATTTTGAGGTTTGCAAAGGATTCTGGGAAACAGAACCTGGTCAGAGCCCCACAAGGCACCCCATCTTGGATTCCCCTAGGTCTCTAGTTTTCAAAAATGCACAGGTTTGGTAGGTTTCCTTAGGTGCCGGCTGAGCTAGGGGCCACAATCTACAGGTAGGCACTTTGCAAAAAACACCTCTGTTTTCTGTAAAAAAAATGGGATGTGTCCACGTTGTGTTTTGGGGCATTTCCTGTCGCGGGCGCTAGGCCTACCCACACAAGTGAGGTACCATTTTTATCGGGAGACTTGGGGGAACGCTGCGTGGAAGGGAATTTGTGGCTCCTCTCAGATTCCAGAACTTTCTGTCACTGAAATGTGAGGAAAATTTGTTTTTTTAGCCAAATTTTGAGGTTTGCAAAGGATTCTGGGTAACAGAACCTGGTCAGAGCCCCACAAGTCACCCCATCTTGGATTCCCCTAGGTCTCTAGTTTAAAAAAATGCACAGGTTTGGTAGGTTTCCCTAGGTGCCGGCTAAGCTAGGGGCCAAAATCTACAGGTAGGCACTTTGCAAAAAACACCTCTGTTTTCTGTCAAAAAATGGGATGTGTCCACGTTGTGTTTTGGGGCATTTCCTGTTGCGGGCGCTAGCCCTACCCACACAAGTGAGGTATAATTTTTATCGGGAGACTTGGAGGAACGCTGGGTGGAAGGAAATTTGTGGCTCCTCTCAGATTCCAGAACTTTATGTCACCGAAATGTGAGGAAAATTTGTTTTTGTATCCAAATTTTGAGGTTTGCAAAGGATTCTGGGAAACAGAACCTGGTCAGAGCCCCACAAGGCACCCCATCTTGGATTCCCCTAGGTCTCTAGTTTTCAAAAATGCACAGGTTTGGTAGGTTTCCTTAGGTGCCGGCTGAGCTAGGGGCCACAATCTACAGGTAGGCACTTTGCAAAAAACACCTCTGTTTTCTGTAAAAAAAATGGGATGTGTCCACGTTGTGTTTTGGGGCATTTCCTGTCGCGGGCGCTAGGCCTACCCACACAAGTGAGGTATCATTTTCATCGGGAGACTTGGGGGAACATAGAATAGCAAAACAAGTGTTATTGCCCCTTGTCTTTCTCTACATTTTTTCCTTCCAAATATAAGAGAGTGTGTAAAAAAGACGTCTATTTGAGAAATGCCCTGTAATTCACATGCTAGTATGGGCACCCTGAAATTCAGAGATGTGCAAATAACCACTGCTCCTCAACACCTTATCTTGTGCCCATTTTGGAAATACAAAGGTTTTCTTGATAGCTATTTTTTACTCATTATATTTCAGCAAATGAATTGCTGTATACCCGGTATAGAATGAAAACCCACTGCAGGGTGCAGGTCATTTATTGGCTCTGGGTACCTACAGTTCTTGATGAACCTACAAGCCCTACATATCCCCGCAACCAGAAGAGTCCTGCAGACGTAACAGCATATTGCTTTAAAAAAATCTGACATTGCAGAAAAAAGTTACAGAGTAAAACGTAGAGAAGAATTGCAGATTTTTTCACCTCAATTTTTTTTTTTTTTCAGTTGTTATTTTCTGTAGGAAATCCTTGTAGGATCTACACAAATTACCCCTTGCTGAATTCAAAATTGTATCTACTTTTCAGAAATGTTTCGGTTTCTGGGATCCAGCATTGGTTTCACGCCCATTTCTGTCACTGACTGGAAGGAGGCTAAAAGCACAAAAAACATAAAAATGGGGTATGTCCCAGTAAAATGTCAAAATTGTGTTGAAAAATTGGGTTTTCTGATTCAAGTCTGCCTGTTCCTGAAAGCTGGGAAGCTGGTGATTTTAGCACCGCAAACCCTTTGTTGATGCTATTTTCAGGGAAAAAACCACTAGCCTTCTTCTGCAGCCCCTTTTTCCCATTTTTTTGAAAAAAAATGAAATTTTCACTGTATTTTGCCTAACTTCTTGGCCTCCTTCTGGGGAACCCACAAAGTCTGCATACGTCTAGAATCCCTAGGATGTTGGAAAAAAAGGACGCAAATTTGGCGTGGGTCGCTTATGTGGACAAAAAGTTATGAGGGCCTAAGCGCAAACTGCCCCAAATAGCCAAAAAAAGGCTTGGCACCTGAGGGGGAAACGGCCTGGCAGCGAAGGGGTTAATATATGCATTGCAATGTTCAGCAGTAATCACTGTCAATAAAACATTTTTGAATCACAAAACATGTGTCAGTCTTTCATTAACCACTTCAGGCTATGTAATGTAGCCATAGAGAAAACCACTAGGAGTCTCTGCACTCCTGAGTTCAAGAGCACCAAGCCCCAGCTCTGGGAAGGCTTAAAAAATGCTGAACCTCTCTTGTGGGTTTTACTTTGATGTGCATTGAGACCTAAGGCAAGTTTCTAAATCACTTTGATAGGGGACTGCCGCACTCCGTGCAGCCCTCACAACACTGGAAAATAATGTTGAGGGTGCCCTGCATCTCCATGTGGCCCCTAAGGGCCAAATAATATGTAAAACAGCCCATATGTTTCTCTTTGTTTTTTTCACATCCTAGAGGTCCGTGCTTCCCAGACACTCCAGGGGAAGGTAGAAAGGTGGAGGCAGGACAGGGATCACCTTTCTACCTTCCCCTGGAGTGGCCGGGAAGCACGGACCTCCAGGATGTGAAAAAAAGGGAAACATATGGGCTGCAAGATCGCCCCAGGAGGGCTGTTTTACACATTATTAGGCCCTTGGGGTGACCCCTCTGCTATCAGCCAGCACAACATCCTCCAGCTCACACTTCCATGCCTCAGTCTCCTCCGGCTGTCATTCAGAGCACCTAAAGTGGCAGTAGAGTACAGATCTACCCCCACCTGGCCCTCAGGGGGCATGAGAGGGCCAGCACCACTAGCCCTAGTTAGTCCTATCTATTCTTTGGTGTCAGCTGCAGATACTGTCCTTATTCCATCAGGGGCATCAGGTGGTTTCTCGTTCTAGCTGTCCGTAGTTCTGCTGTTGTTGCCTTCCAGGTTCAGGGTCTTGTCCACTGTCTCTTCCTTGTGGAGGGATTTATAACTAGGTGAAAGCTGTAAATGCCACATACCCCTGCTCAGTCCTAAGATGCCATATTATCTTCCCACCTTGTTCCAATATTCCTGCACAGCATTCTGGGACAATCCAAAGTGGTGCCAACTAGTTTTCTCTGTGAGCCTCTCTGCAGGCCTCATCTCCACCCCTAACTGACATCACTGCCAGATACGTTCCGACCAGAATTTCAAAGAGGAGCACCACCTGTTTTAGCTCCTAATGTTTAGATTTCCTCCATTGTTCAGTGGGCCTGAGCCGACCCAACCCAGGTCAGTGTGGCAGCTAATTATCAGATGCAGCTTTTCGTCCCCAACCCTTCCACCTCAGTAACTAAGTCGATCACTGATAATAACTCCTTTTGTGTGGGAAAGCCTTTGTTCCCTCTGCTGGAGAGCAGAGTAATTAACGCGGGCCTGTAATCTAAATTATGAAATATAGAAATTCTTGTCCAGCCATAAGATACACATATCTGTATGTCATTAGAACCCACAAAATCAAAATCACCTAGCATGTTTTTATCCCTGTTTCACACAGCCGCTGGATTGAGTAGGCCTAAGTGGAGCAAAATGCACTGTAAGGCAGATTTCAAATAAATGCATAATACGGTGAAAGCACTGCAGATTTCCCAGGAATCCCTATCGGCCTATCTATGAATATCCATTTATATTATAAGGCCTACACTCTTTCTTTTCTTTTTGAACTGAGCGGCCTTCATGTTAGACTGTTTTCTGATTTATATATTTTCTCAGAGGCAGCCTAAATGTTGGTCATCTTGTTGATTACTCTTTCTTGTCTTAGGAAATGAGCAGATTTATGCTAGTTCACCAGTGAACTATGTTTGGTTATGGCTAATTTCCTTACGTTGTGACCTCTCACAATTAGTTTTATTGGTGTTGATTTGAATCTGAGTAACTACTTTTTGCTTTCAGTAATGATTCTTACATTTTGAATAAACCTTTATGGTTTTGACTTTGAATTTTTTCCTGTGAAGGTTTTCTTTATTTGTTCAAGGGCCTCATTATTTGGGATTCACATTTCCCCGATACTGCGCATATGCCAGTAGTTAATTTGTAAAAGACCGAGTGCCGGTCCCAAAGCTGTGCTCAGAAGCCCATGACAGGTGCTATTAAATGTCCGCATGCCAAATGGTAGTCTTGAATCTTCACTTCACTACCAGGTACTCCCTACCCATTTATCTCCCCCTCTTTCTTGCAGATTCCTGCTTTCTCCCCTGTTGTGGCAGGTTTTCTGTCTTTCTCTTTCTCCCTTTCTCCACTTTGTTTTTTTCACTCGCTTGGTCTCTGTCAGTGTTGAATCAAGAAAAAATGAGTGGTAGTCCCCAAAAATGAGTACAGGTGAGCCCCACTGACAACCACCGCTTCACTACTTTAAATTTATTTGTGAAAGGCGCTGATACTTAACACATGAGTTGCACATGTTTCAGAATGTCACCCTTTTTGGAGGAGGAAGCTGTTACTCTAATGAATGGTACTTGTTTTAGCAACCTAAGAAAGCCAAGGATTGCTGCCAAGATTCAAAATAATAACTGCAAATTATCATGGAGAACAATTTCTCCAGCAATCAAACAAACTTGCTGAGATGTTTTGGTACCAAATTATAAAGACATGAGTATACCAATAATAGGTCTACAAAAAATTACTTGAAATAATGAAAGATGGAACATTATAGAAATATAAACATGTACATGCTTGAACTTCAAAAGGACTACACCATACATACAAAACTGTTCAGATTGGTCCAAAATTGTATCTTTGTTGTCTGTGACACTAACCTACAGGCTTGCAAAGATTATCACCAGTGCTTACACATATCTCACTAAAATAAACCAGACTTTATGGTAGCTCCCACTGTGTTCTGTTCAGCAGCAGCAAATCCTGTTCAGTGGTATTTTGCAGAAGGGGTATCAGCCCTCCTGAAACTCTCATCAGCTAAAGGTTCAAGCTTCGTTCCACCGAATAGTTTTGACTTCCAAAAAACAGACTAAGTTCAAATGTAGCAATCTTCATGGTATCTTTGTGTAGCAGCTCCCCTACGATGAAGGCTCCTCCTTGGACACTGCCTGAAGCCCTACCACGCTGAAATTTGCCTTCTCAGAACCTTTTCTTCAAAATATGTTCTAAGTCAGAAGGTAAGTGCTGGCCGGGCCCAATTCACTTTTTGTATCCGACATGTGCTCCATCACCAACATCCATATTTGTTTTACTTTATCTCGTTCTTGTGTGGCTAGATGTCAGCAGTTGGCACTTTCATCTTCTAGGCAGTAGAATTTACTAAAAACGTTAACAACTTTAAAAATTCATAACTCCTCACTAAATGTTTGTCATTTTGTTGTCAAATACCTTATACATTTTTTTCTAAATTGGTGTGGGATTTTTCTTGTGTAGTGTTTTCACTTCTTTACCATTTGTGTGCTACATAAATACTTTACCTACTCCCTCTAAGTTAAGCCATACTACTTGTACTTACTAACCACAGGTTAATTTAAGACTTTTTGTAGTTCACAGTGGTGGGGATTGTGGCTGTTGCTTAAATAGGAGTCACCCCCCTATTCTACCAGCAACCCAGTTTCTCACAGTTCTGTTTTGTTGTTGACAAACTAATAATCTTAGTGATGGTCAAAAACGTTAAAGATTCCTGAATGTAGCTATTTATTGACAATTTATTGGCAATCACAGATGTATCACAGATTGAAAGTACAGGTGAGCCAGATTAGAGTACCATGACTTTCTTGTAATAAAAAGAGACCAAGTTCCAAATGCTGTAATGCAGTAATGCATGTCTGCCCTGCACGTAAGAAACATTAGGAGTTTGATCCATTCAATACTCATACACACCACTAATAGTAAATGCTTCTTACACTTGCACTGCTAGATGATGTAATTGAGTTTTCTCTCCGTTAAATAACCAGTTGGGCCCCCATGGTCCCTGTGCTGGGGTGAATCTGCAATAGTGTTACACAGTGACAGAGTAAGTAGAAACCATACATTTGTTTGTAATAAAATCACAAGTGTGAAGGGATAAATACTATTTGAATGTAAATTCAGGATCTTAATCAGCCATTCCAGGTGGACTCAAATGTACAGAGCTCTCAAACACATTCAACAACTATAGATAGAGTTTTTTAATAGTGCATGAAATCAAATGCAAGTCTTGAGCTGTAGCTATCTGATTGCTCTCACAGCACAAGCTCATGATTCTATAGGCCACACTGTCAAAAATAAAATTACTAACACAACTTGTCTTGGCTGAGCTGCAACTGCCGTTGCCAAACAAAGAGGGAAGAAGGTGCGCCCCTCATGCAGCCTGTTATCAAATGGTCATGGGGCCTGGTTGTGTCAACACAGTTTGTTGTTCTTGGCCAGAAAGAACATGTTGCGCATCCGTGTAAGGCAATGAAATATTTTTTTAGCATTAAGAAACAACAATTAGAAATGTTCTTGCATGTGAAACGTACTTGACCTTGCATGCAAAGACAGCATCAATGCTGGTTAAAGGTCTCAGAATGACACAGAAAAAACTGTGTGCTTCAGATGCTGACGTCATTTGCATTTCAGTCACTAACCAAGAGAAGAGTCTAAGGTAGATCTAATACACAGTTTCCCCCAAACTGGTGAGATAAGAAGGAAGATCCCAAAACATAAAGATCTCACAAATATTGTTTTCCTCATTGTAGACAGAGCAGCAGGCTGCCTCGCATTTTAAGCATCTAACTCTCTGGGGATTCTTGCAATCTTGGTGCGTTGCTTCTATCTTATCTTAAATAAGAATTTTACATAAGAATTTTTTTTGAACCAAATAAGATACCACTAAGATGGGATGTTGCAAAAATAGGCAGATGATACTCAACAGTACCGTAAATAATCGCACAAACTATAGATCTTATTCACAGTGAAAATACATTTCAAATTGATGAGTTTTAAAGAGTACCATTAAAGAGGGTTACTGTTTGAACACTCAAAGCTACTACATTAGTTCTTAAAACCCATGTGTTAGGCACTGAGCTAGTAAAAGGTTGGGATGGCATATCGTGGAGTCTCAAACGTCGGAGGGACTTGTCAATGAAGTGACCTTTGGTCCACAAGACCCCCCCTTCTCTTGTATTTTTTCATTTCTCCCTCTCACCCAACCTTCTCACAATGGAAGCATATGACACAAAGCACTTCATACACACAAACGGACAGTGAACACGTGGGTCTATAGAAATGCAAGGGAGCTTCATGACTTATTTTTACATAACTCTTTACAGAGCCCACTGTCTTTGGCACAAATACCATACTTGGGGCATACTTAAGAAAAGTGGCACTGCACTGTGTTTCTTGCACTCCTTAGCCCCCCCAACGCCACCATGTGTGCACCGTATTTAAAGTATGGAGCACCATGGCTGTAGTTAGGGGACAAGTTTCAGAGTTTTTTTATGCTAGTCCGGGGCCTTGCAGGATTTGCGTCACAAATGTTGACGGTAATCCTGCAAAGCACCCAGAGGCCCATTGTAAGCAATGGAAGCATCCTTTTAATGCCTACTCTGAGCAGGCATTAAAAGTGCTTTTTTTTTGCCCCCCCTCCCAATGGGGGAACGCCCCCTTTGCATACATTATGCCTGGCGCAGGCATAATGTAGCGTAAGGGGTTACAAAGTGGCGCAATGCATGCAATGCACTACTTTGTAAATATGGCGCTGCGTTTTTGCCATTCTAATGCCACATTAGCGTAAAAAAATGATGCTAATGTGACATTGGAATGGCGCTAGGGGCTCTTAAATATGCCCCTTGGAGCTGCACAATATCACACTCATATGAAGAAAGTACATATAAATAGAATTTAAACTGCAGCACATATTGTAAAACACACCTTGCCTTGGTACCTCTGCACTCAGACACAAATGATCTGTGCAGTAAATTGGTGAGAAGCAGAAACAAGCCACTTATATTGAACTAGGTATACAGAAGCTACCCAGTTTTGCCTGGCATTTAACATTTCCATGACATACTCCTTTCAAACGTGGAATTCAAGTTTCCTTTTGTTAGAACATTTTCAGCTACCAGTGTCTTTCTCGGATGTCAGATAAAAAGCTTCAGTTCTGCTAACAAATAACACTATTAGTGATATAAATGCAACATAATACCTGATTTTTTATGTACAAATATATACATTCACAAAGAGTTTGGTTGCAATAAAAGAATTAAACCTCAATTCGACTAGCAAGGTTTTACTCATTTTTTGAGAGTCACGAAACCTAGAAGTGTGTCCCTGAAGAGGCTGTGATGTGACAAACATCCTTAGTGTGCACCTGCAGGCTTGTCCTTCTGACTCCAACTGCTCACAGAGCAAAACTTCTGGGGCTGCAGGGTCAGTATAAATGTGGTAACAAACTCTTTTGCTGTTAATTGTCCACCTTAAAACATTTCTTTCATGTGAAGGAAACCCCTTCCCCACTTGAGGGAAACAGATGTGTCTTAGGCATTTTATCACAGTCATTGGACAGCTTTTACCTAAATGAGGCTGGCTTTGAGTTTATCGGAGGAATAAGTGTGCAAAAGACACTGTGGGGACTTGATTGCTCTGTGGGGACCTGGAACCAAGTCCCCACAAGGCAATGTCTTCTAAATGATAAAAAAATGACTTAAGGAATATCTGTGCCAATTTTTACAACTTTTGAAAAACATACCTTGTGGGGACCTGTGTTTCATCAAGTGTGTTTATATTTTTGCTCAGCTCTGCCCCTGTAGGCAGTCTTTGCATTTAAACACACTTTGCTCACCAGAAATACCACACAAAAAAGAGCAAAACACCATGAATGATTGTTTATGTGCAGGAAGGGCTACCTTCCTGTACATAAACAATAATTCTCTACAACCCAGGCACTTTTCACTAAGGTGCAAGGGAGCCTGCGTTGGCGCTAGTCAGCTGTTTTAGCACCAGCACAGGGGGAGAGGACAGAAATGCACCATGCCTTCCAGATACAGCACATTTCTGCCCTTTCCTGGTGGTGCAGGACAGCGCAACAAGACACTTGCTGTGCCACCCTGCGCCACCTGGGCTTGTAAATAACCCCTTAGTCATACTTCTATGTCCGTGGTTGTCCTGGTTTTTGGTTTTTAAAACTCAATGACTCTATCAATATGTCTTTCAAAATGCCATAGTGTCTCTCCTTCTACCCACAGCTGTGACTCTGCTGCTGAGGCAGACATACTAGATCATCCCCAACTCCTCTATTCTGGCTGCAGCTCTTAGAACAGTACAACAGATTTTTGTGACTGCTGTGGAGATGTGTGTGTGTGTGTGTGTGTGTTTTTGTAAACTCATATTAAAGGTGTGATTAGGACTATAAAGTCAACGAATGATTACATTCTTCTGTGGTCAATGAACTCATTACGATTGAATGGATAATGACATCCAATACTTATACAAAAAACAACTACATGTGTAGGGGTGTGCTTTGTAATTAGTCAATACTTGGAGATTTGAGTTTGATTCATCAAAAAAAAAGTAAGAAACATTTGGGTGGAGAGCTCCACCTCTCCGCTCATGTTGTTTCCCTTCTTAAAAAGGTCAATGCTGACCCAGAAGTACCAGCTAATTTTCAGCTGATTTCAATATAGCCCACTGCTGCCAAAATCTTAGACAAAACAGTAAACCATTAGCTCTCTATGTTATAGGCTGATAACAAGCTGCCACACCCATCCCAATCCGGCTTTCGCACTCGACTTAGCACAGAGACAGCACTGCTAGAAATCGCTGAATCGATTAAGATTAGTTTGGATGCTGGTCTTAATGTGGCTTTGGTGCTGTTGCACTTATCAACAGCATTTGACATGGAGGACCACAACATCTTGCAATAAAGACTGACATTTCTGGTTGGGGCAGACTCAGACCTTGCTTGCTTGGGATCTTTTCTGTAAAAAAGTAAACAGGTACTATGGATGACACCATAGTTTTCCAAAGTCTAACAGTTGAGATGGGGCATATCTCAGGGATCTGCTCAGAGCCCTACCCTTTTCAACATTTATCTGTCGTCTCTGGGATTCTTGGTTGAATTGTTCACCATTACGATTATTTCTTTCACGCATGATACACAGATCCTGCTAACCTATGAAGGGGATTCCGCTAGCGCCAAAGAGACTTTTGCTCTGTGTGTGAAGGCTGCTTGACTGGCTCAGGAAGAACAAACTTCAGTACAACATAGACAAGACCAAGGTCCTGCTGGTGGGCCTCTGGGGATGGACATGAGCCTGGTGGGAAAATGTTTCTACTCTGAAGCCCACTACGGAGGTGGCACGATACCTGGGAGTTGTGTTTGATTCACATCTTTCCTAAGGTCTCATCAGTTTTAAAATCCTGTTTCTGGATGTTTTGCCTACTCAGGAAATTTCTGCATCTGATCCCTCAAGAAGCACAGGTTACAGTGGTTAGGGCTTTGGTATTATCATGGCTGGACTATGTTGATGTTTGTACCTGGGTATCCCAGAGGATTTAATCAAGTGTTTACATGTGGTGCAAAATATGGTGGTCCATCTATTTTATAAGCTACCTAAACACTCATCTGTATTGCATTACCTCAGGAAGCTCCATTGGCTCCCAGTGCATAGGGAATAATGTTTAAAACCTTAATTCTGACACACCAAGCCCTCCACAACAAGGGTCTTTCCTATCTTAATGAAAGGATTAAGGCCTACAGACCAGGGAAACTGCTGCACTCCAATCAGATAGGGTTCTTAACAATGAGTGGAGAGGGGGGTTCATTCTTTACGGTCCTGGCTGTGGGAATGTGGAACCAGTTGACTGGGAATTTGAGATTAATGATAGAGGAAGTAAGTTTTAAAAATGCACTGAAAACATAATTTTTAGTCTTTAGGGTATTTTTGGTTACCAGCTGAGCACCAGGACACTCTTGGAGCTTCTGATGGCTATATAAATAATAATTCCTTCATATATCTATCCATTCACTCATTCATTCATTCACCTCTGTCTGGGCAGTTTTTATCCTTTTAAATGTCCCATGCTCAGATTCCCAGGCATACTCCTTGAACGATAAGGCAACCGTAACAGCTGACACTCAAGACATCATAATACCTCAAAGGATGAGGGCATCAGTCAATAATTTCTCATCCAAGTACTTATAGGCCTCACATCTGTAATTGAGACTCCCAAAATAAGCTGAGACTTTACCATCTGTCCTTTCAAGATAGTACAATGGGGAATCAATTATATATAAGTCAAGAGGATGTCCTGCAAAGTACACTAATGTTCTTGGGGTGGCTCAACTATTTTGACGTGGGGAGGGGGGCCCGTGGCCCTCATGTCCTAAACTAACTATAACTCCCATCCTCATCATGCACTGCCAATTACCCCAGTGATTACACCGATCATGACTTCTATGACATCATTTATAATATCACTGCAACATTTGCAATGAAATAATTTATGGGAAAACTGTGCATGGCGAGGGTGCATTTTATATTTGCTTGAGATAACTGTGTTTTATTGAGTTTAAAACATTATGTTGTTTCTGAACATTTCATATAACAATAACATTACTGTAGCCTTATGATTTTTTCAGTATGTATATGTCACTCACCAATATGTAGTTACAGTTACGACCATGTTTCCATTAAAAAAATCATTTTTTGACTTGCCTATATCTTTGATGCCATTTGACAAATCTTCACGAAATGTTCCAAAAAAAGTATTCTAGAGAATCGTGTTGTACATAGGAAGTTTAGTGGTGATCAGTCAAAGGGGGGCTGGGGAAAAAGGAAGGTGTCAAAAAAAGTGCATTTCCCATTATGATACCCATAGGGATTTTAGAAACGACTACAGCTCAAACCGCTAGACAGAATTACACCAAATTTGGCAGAAATGTAGCTCTTGGTGCAAAAGAATGCTTTTTCTTATTTGTTGTACATCTGTTCAGTAGTTTTCAAGATATTAAAGGAAAAATAAATATAGATATATAGCAGCCCGAAGGGTTTGCTAATAATAACAAGCTTGTGAAAGGAAATGCAGAGCTCTGGTTGGCTGCCAACTCTTCATCCAGGAAGTATTGGCAGCCATCCTGGAATTCGGCTTCAGCTGAGTCCCACAAAAAGAAAAAAAATAGGGAAAGGGGCCAGGGTAGGGACATCCTGGCCCCTTAGCTCTGGTGCTGGAGTCCAAGAGGGACCTCCTGTGGCTAAAAAGCATTTTTTTAAACGTTTTGCTGCAAATTTATAGTGGATCAATGCATCAGCTGCAAAAATGTAAAAAATGAAGCCGCTGGGTGGGCCAAGTCTAAAATAAGAGGGTGCACAGGGCCCACCTCCTGGGCTTGCTGAAGCCCCGGGATCCACCACCTCCCTGGGGTGAACATACAATGTAGGGTGCCTACCGCCTTCTTCACAGCCCCGGGGATTGCCACCTCCCCTGGGCTTTAAAGTAAAATGAGTGTGGGGGGCCCACATGCCCCTGCAGCCCTAGGGACCACCACTTCTTCAAGGCACAAGTTAAATGCAATGGTGTGGGGGCATCCCAGCCCCCCTCAGCCTCAGGAACTGCCACCTCCCCGGGGCTAAGAACTAATTAAATGAGGGGGGCGCGTGCCCTCCTTAAGCCTTAGGGACTACCACCACCCTAGGGCAAAATATGGGGGGGCACCACCTCCCCAGGGCTTAATTTAAAGAATGAAGGTGCCCATCACCGACCTTCAGCCCCAGGGACCACCACCTCCCCGGGGCTATTTACATGCTGGAGGGGGCTGTGTGGCCCACCTCAAGGAACCATTTTTGGCTCTGGGGATCGCCACTCCCCAGGGCCAGCTCCTGCTAGGTCCCTGGAGCCCACCCCGTGACACTGCTGTTTGCTGTGACTTGGCATGAACTTTGACAGTTCCCACCAAGTTACAGCAAACACTCTGCTCACAACTCACTTTCTGAGAGCAGAGGTTTCCTCTGCTTCCCTGCCCACGGGCAGGAAAACAGAGGAAACAATTGCTTTTGCATACAGGGAACTGCAACTTTAGCAGCTCCCTGTGTGCACATGCAATGCCGGCTCCCGCAGGCGGCAGTAAGCCAGCTGGGAGCACAGGGCCTTCAGGCTCCTCCCACGGTCCCCAGCACACACTAGGTGCCCTTCAGGGCACCCAGGATTGACAGCCAGGCCCTGGGGGATGGAGTCCCTAGGGCTGAAATCGGCCGGGGGAGTGGGGAAGCACTTACACATATAAACGTAGCATATACTCCAGTTCAAGCTGCACTTCTGGAAAGGATAAAAGCTGTGTGCAGCATGGGATTGGGTGGTTGGGGGGGTTGGCCGCTAGCCCTGCGGCCAACCCCTGCCGGCTGTGCATGGTGCGGGGTTGGGTGGCTTTAAGGGGTTGGCCATTCACGTCGGTCTTTTGATTAACATATAGTAATAAAAATGACTTAACATTTAATAAACCATAGAAACAAAGGTTACAGGGACGTCACAGTTAGGAAATAGAATGTAAAAACTAAGAAATATAACATCATTGATAACATCCCTGTAGCATATGCAGTAAAAATATATATTTTTAAACTGTGCATTGGGAGGGTGCAAGTTATAGTTACTTTAGAGCACAAGTTATAGTTACTCGACCCAACCCCATGTTCAAACAACCCCAGCATTCTGTACTTTTTAATTATTTTCTGGTACTCTGTTACTCCTAAGGAAGCAAATAAGAGGTATCATGGGAAAGGCTCCTGTACAAACTCACAGAAGGACCTTGCTTGGTAACTCTTGAGTACCACAGGACCTTGAGCACAAAGAAAATGATTATTTCAATTAGTGAGGGCAAGGGATAGAGGGATATTGTGTCATTTGTAGGTCCACATGCTGCACTTGCTACTTGTATTGCGCCTCTTCCTTGTGTTAAGGAGACTTGCACGGTTGCTGCCCATGCCGTACCTCTTCCATGCTTTTGTGTATGGTTCTCCAGCGAGTAGTTCAAGGGCTACTGGCAGTTCTCCAGCTTCCTGTGAGCAGCTCCCTTATGTGTAGCTGAACCTTGTAAATCAAAAGTTTTTGTTTGGTTAAATTACTATGGGTTTCAAATTGAAAAGCATATATTTAAAAGTAAAATGTATGTATTTTTGGAACTGATGAGATAATGTTTACAGAAAAAGAAATATTTAAGACTGGTAGTATTATGGTAATGCATGCTGCATTCGGAAGTCTTGTTAGTGATGTTTTTTCTTAGGTACCTGAGGCAACGTGTATATGACAGCTATGTCATCTAAAGGCATTAAAAATCAAAATTGTTAACATTTTTTTCACAATATTGCAAGTGACCTTGCCAGATGTACATTGGTGGTCATTGCTAGTAATCCTGCATGCAATGGCCACTAAGGAAATCATGTCTGATGTCGTCACTGCTGTAATTATTTGTGTAGGAAATGTAGTGACCAGGTGGTCCTGACAATTCCCCTTTATTGGGTATTTCTTTTTTATTTTAAGGGCATGGGTACTGAGTCCCTGAGTGCTGTAATGGCTGCTGCAACATTTTTCTGTGATGTTACATCTGTCCAATCAGAGTGTGAGGTCCTGCAGCATGTTTCAGGGTAAAGGGGGACCCCATTGTCTGCCGAGAGAAAAGGCTCAATCAGCCAATGCTATTCAAGTATTATTAAAACTTTCCGCTCAGTGGAACTTTCAAATAGAAGTCCTGCAGAATTCCATGGTCACTAACATTTCCAGAAAATTAACCACTTTATAACTAGGCCTGGACAAAGTTAAAATTATTCTGGTTTACTTTATGTCACTTTGGAAATTTTGTGTTATGCTTGTAACATGAAATTCCCCAAATTAAGCCATTATCCCACTTTATGTGCCTATCACGGTAACAATTTACAGCTAATGGCGTTACTCACTCTAAATATTGTCCATGAATGGACAGGATTAGAAGAACGCAAAAGATTGCTGTTCACAGTATTTTTATTCAACACGTCATTGTGCCAAATATTGATTCAAGGATGTATTTTGTTAAAATCAAAATGACGGTTGCTGGTCATGTAATCGAGCAGAATTTTGTGTAATGGTACCATAATTTCATATACTTAGGCGGAACTATATTTGTGCTTATGTCCTTAGAAAATCCATAGCTTACATTGTAAAGCACCTATAAAAGGACTGTGTAGTACTTACATGCATGGTAAATACTGCCTGGTAAAGGTGCTACGTGATGGCAGTAGGGACATTCCCACTGTTGCAGAGGGCGCCTTCCTCCACCCCCTCATTTTTTTTTTACATTTTGTGAGCTCTTTGCTAAGCAAAACTGATAAAGTTTAAATAATTAATTCTCAAAGTTATGAGGTTTTAATCCTTGAATACCCCTACTCAAATATAGCATTGCACCTCTATCCGAAAATACACCAAGCATTGACATCCAATAAGTGAGACATTGGGATGGGTTGATGTTAACTCTGCACTGATATTTATAATACTGAGATACAGTGTCCTTGTAATGCTCCATCCTACTGACATGCATCACTGCACGCTCAGTTCTGAGAGAAAGAGGAGTGTTAGTAATAACTCAGTTGAAAACATTTCAGAGACCAGCATGTTAAATCCCAATAAAATAACTGATGGGATGACTCTGTTACCAAAATCTGTGTGTAAACTGCCATGATCCAATCCAAGAAGACAGCGTATAAGGATACTGTGTCCTCTGCAGCTCCACATGTTGCACTTGCTACTTGTATGGTACCTGTTCCTTGTGCTAAAGAGCCTTGCACTATTCCTGCAACTGCTGTCCCATGTTTTAGTGAAACCTGTTAAAGGGCTTTTGATTATACAATATACCCCCAAAAAATCAAGTTTTCCTTTTGTCCCCTAATCTTTTTATCTTTAGCACTGCATTTCAATTTAACTGGGTGGATTGAATATTCATCTCTGCATGTTGCAAGTTCAGTTTCTCAACACAGTCTTTCAGTCACCAAGGGTTAAAGAAATGGGTGGCCAACTAGAATAATACAGATCAAATACCCAAATGTTTATTTAAAGTGCTTATTGAAAGCACCAGTATCTGTGAATTTCTGTGAACTGAACTCACTTCACAAACTCTTACATTCCCACAGCACACAACCTCAAAAACACGGTATGTCTTGCATTGATGCATTGATCCTCCGCCCTTTTGGAGGAGCCGCCCCTGGTCAAATGGTCTTCTTTTTCTCATAACACACTCTACCCTTTATAGGATCACTACATGGGCAGAATTTATTTTAGTTAAATGTGATTTCCACATAATATTAGGTTTACTGCATTCGCCGTATACTCCATCATCTGCTGCACAATCTACTGATTTAAACCCAAAAAATCTTTTGTAGCACAATAGGTTGAAATGTTACTAAAAGCACAGCAACACACGTTGCCTCATAGTGGAAGGCCCTGTGGAAAGGTTGACTGTTCACCTTTCTGTTGCTTACTGCTATATTTAAGTGTTAAACTAATGCCCAGTCATTGTTACCAAGCTTAACAAGCATTTGCAATGCAACCGGTCTCGCGTTCACTCATGTTAGAGCATATAGCGTTGTAAACTCCTAACCCGACTTTTCACCTATCGGCAAAAGTGCATTTATGTACGAAACCCGAAAAAGTGCAACTAACTATGTAAAGCGCTCGACTTCTGCCAAGCGAAATTGCTCTAGTAAATTAGAGAAAAAGTAGTCCACGAGCCGGACAGAAAACAGCGAGCCTCGCATGTTTTCTGTACTTGGTCGATGCGCTCGAGGAGGGCTAGCCACCGGAAAAGGCATGACGTATGCACGCCTTCGACTAATGAAAGCAAGCAGATTTTATTAGACAAGCCCATGAACCAATCAAAAACACTGACGTGACGTCGACAGGGCTCCGAGCCCTTTTCTAAACACTAAAGCGTCTCGCTGCGATACGCATGCGCGAGCGCATGCAATACAGGCTCGACCCTAAAAATGACCAAATAATGTAGTAATACTATCACCAAATGTGATGCATTAGCCTGCATAATTTGTCTATTCATGCTGCATAATTTACTTAGACCTGCAGCAAAATTTGGCTCTCTCCAGCCGTATTATTCCAGTGGGCCTGATTAAAAGTCTTTCTGTGGACTGATCTCTCCACATCTCATGGTGTCCTTCTCCAAGGTCAATGACATATAATTGCACTTTAGTAGGCAGTATCCCTGCCTTTAAAAAAGTGGAGCATTACTACTTTTCGTAGCATAAACTCCCACCATTACTGTTTGACATCATTTTTAGGCCTGGTTGAAATTTAGATGCAGGCATTTAATTCACGTAATTTGAAGAATTACAAACGACACTTGTTATGCAGAATCCCAGAAATTGTGCACTTCTCATAATTGAGTGCCATTCACAGTAAAGGTTAAACAAACGTTTATAGGAATAATGTGAACGTCCAGAATGTGACCGGTTGTTGCTTGTGCCATTTATGTTTTTTGTACTATGTTTTTATCGCAAAACTCCTTTCGTGCTCATGTACAGCAGTAAATAATAGATTTGCAATTATGTAATTACATTTAATTTCAAATAATTTTCCTGAAATTTTGCGTAATCACACAAAAGAAAATGATGCAAATTTAACACGCTCTATCATTTTACACATTTGACAGGATCTTTGCCTTGTATATGTTGCTAGATGGAATACTAGGTCTTCTCTGATGACCCCTCTCTTTTTAGTGGATATGCACATATCATTCTGCTATCCCTCTGACTG
The DNA here is from genome assembly GCF_031143425.1 of Pleurodeles waltl. NCBI lineage: Eukaryota > Metazoa > Chordata > Amphibia > Caudata > Salamandridae > Pleurodeles > Pleurodeles waltl. The sequence continues at coordinate 239,431,995 of NC_090436.1, forward strand.
AGGTAGTACTGAGTTGCTGCCCATACGAAGGGCCACTGGAATTATGTGGCAAAGGAGGACCAAATTATGTGGCAGGAATGAACAAATTCTGCAAGAAAATGCAAATTATGCTGCATAATGCAGCGCATTGTATGATAGTATTACTTCATTATTTTGTTATTTTTTACACCTGGTAATAGTGTCTTGGAATAGAGTTCACTTTATTAGTAATAATTTGATACCCAAATACAGAAATAAGCAACTTAAAGATGACCAGTCACATTTTGTTGTTGTTGAAATCTGCAGAATATGCAGTAGATTATGGATAATGTGGCAAATGGGGCAAATACATAATTATGCGAGAATTGCCGCGGCTGCAGAATCACATAATTCCAGTGGCCCTGCATCTATGTCTTAGTTCTGACTATATTTTAATTTGCATGCCTATCTTTCAAAGCTTCTGCTCCACTCATAGGCACTGTGCCTCAAGACAAGATAAGAGCACTTCTCTAGTCACATATCCATGAACTCAAAACACTTCCGATATAGAATGATAATGGTGCTGGCTCTTCTTGGTGCCACTGAACCTGCTGCAGTACTGATAGCTGCGTCCTTAGTCTTCGTACTTGGACTTTGACTACAGTGCAGTGGACTATTCAGCTCTAGTGCTATTGTGCATACTGCACTAATGATAGATGTGCTCCTATGCTCGGTCCTCTGAGCAGTTTGCACTTTGATACTCAGTCTTCTGGGCTGTAGAAATAGGTTGCACTAGGCTCTTCACATCCATATTCCCTGATGTCACTCCATGCTAGCTGCGTTCTTGTGTTGGGAGCAGTCTGCAGAGGGCTCCTTCAACATCTAAGCCCTGGTGCCATTAAACCTGGTCAATCTCTATCTCAAGGAATTCAGAGCTCTTCCCTTAGATAAACAGAGTTTAAGATAAGTGGTGAGTTGAGATTTGCATTCACATCAGTCACTATTTAATCACCATTGAATGATTGCATGGCAAATCCTGGGGTGGCTTAACTAGCCTTCTTCCTCTTGTAACTGAATATACTCTCGTAGCTGCCCCAATTACATTTGTGGTGTGTGAAAGTTGTGTATAGGGCTTTTGTGTTACTCTGCAAAATTTCACAAAAATTAAGAGATAATACACATAATGACACAAAATGAAAATACAGCATTTAGCATTATATTTTAGTGCGAAATGCTTCTTCAAGCAAAAAAATAACAGCTCCACAAACAGATGCGTGCGCCCTAGTTGTTTGCCAAGTTCTTATGTTTCTGTAATTTGATTTTTATATGAATGGGGTATAATTTCATGATGTGGTGTGATGAAGTAATTTAAATGTAAACATGAAGTTCACATAATAATTATAACTTGAAATTTTCCAAAATACATGAAATTACGCCAGTGTGATGAAAAATTCACCCGGGCCTATAGTATACTAAAAGAGGAATGTAATCACAGACATCAGGACGATTCTCTTATGCCAAGATTGATAGACCAATCAAAGGTGATGAGTAGGAGGCTGAGGTTAGATGGCAGCCCGGCAACACAGAATCTGACTTTCTAGATAGTACTACAAGAAATGGCAAATCATCCCTTTGTAGACCGATATGTAAATTCAGGGCCTGAATCACATAGGTTAATACATATTTTACAATTAAATAATAAATAAGTACTACATTTATATTTTTATCATTCATTTATATTTATATATATATTTGTAACTATTTTAAACAATAGAATTTATTTAACATAATTTCCTATGGAATTTTATTTCAAGTTCTACTGGACAGTGTTATGTAGTGCTAGCCCTGCTACAAAATTGTAAGTTCCTACAAAAGTCCAGTTTGTGAATATCGAACAACAGTAAACTTACTCAAAATTGTAAACTTACTCAAAAGTGCAGTTTGTGAATCAGGCCTTCAGGTGAAGCAAGCACTTCAGAGAATACTGGGATCTAGTCTCTTTTATTCCTAAAAAATCACCAGCAGCCTTGCACCCTATTTCTTCATTATCAACCATCATATAACAAGATGAAGTCAACATCAAGGCTTCAAACAATACATTGGTCCAATACGATGCACTAGCACACCTCTAAAGGCCAATGTAGGGTATGCAGCACTACGTTTCCCATTCAGGCATATTTACAAAAAATGTGCGTACGGCGGTTCCGCAAGTCTCTTTGCTGTGCTGCCTTATGCCAATTGAGAGGGCAGGAACGCACCATATTTATGAGATACAGTGCATTCCTATCCTTTCAGCCAGCACCGGCACACAATTTGGTGTCTAGCGCCCACAAGGGCACAACATGGTTCAAAGGAGGTCTGCATTGTTGGCAGGATTGTTTTTGCCCCTTCTTGCACATAAACAAGCCACGGAGACATTTTCTCTTTCTATTGTGCTGCAGAATGCAGCACACATAGAAAGGTGAAAAGATGAGGTGAAATAAAAATATTTGTCCTTGTTACACCTCACTTAGGCAGGTGTACGGTTTTGACGCATTCCTAGGTTTACACATCCCTGTAAATCTGGGAATGCGTCAAAACCCATGGTTGTTACCTGGGAAAACCCACTGGAATGCTTATGCAATCCCCCTAGTCGCTGTGTAAGGCAATGTAGCGACTTGTGCTGCGTTGCCTTACACCATATCTATGAGGCCATGAAAAGTCACATAAAGTGGCTTTGCATGGCCTTGTAGTCATGGGTCTGCACTCTGCACCACCAGAGTTTCAAATAAAGTGATGCGCTGGTGGTGCAAGGTGCTTGTAAATGTGCCCCTCAGTATGTAAACTGGACTAAATCTTAATTGCACCCAGTCATTGGCAGTCAAGAGTCTCTGCAAGGCTTTCCAACTCTCTGGTAATGAGAGCAAAGAGGCGACTGTTGATTCTATCTTCAAAAGCAATCCAGATTGTCCTCTAAGCATTGCACAGAGGTGCACAGTCACAGTAACCAATACATGTAAGAATAAGTGAAAAAAATAAGCCAATGCTATGTATATTATACAAAAACTATTAACAGAGCCAGAAGTGCCAAGATCAGCAATTAAACCAGCTTCCATCAGGCCACAAAGGGCCATGGCCTTTCACACCTTCCTATCTGGTTGAAAAACTGAAAGGATGGGGGGCCCAGCAACAATAAAGAAAATGATGAATCCCTCCTGCTCACACCTCCCACATTCAGGCACTATAAATAAATAAATCCAAGATTTGTAAAGTGCAGCAAATCACCCATGAGTGTCTCAAGGAGCTGAATTGTAGGCAAGGGGAGATAAGTGATTTGCAAAGCATCACAGGATGTTGAACCGATGCAGAAATTCGAACCTGGTTCCGCCAACTCTTAAGTCAGCAGCTCAAGCCATTGCGCTATTTCCTCTTCCCTGATGAGCTTTGAAACAGTCTTTCTCTTGAAGTGAAACAAAGCTCTGGAACTCCCTCTCACTAGAAAGTCACATAACTCCTGCTTAGGTTAAAAAGAATCTCAAAATCCTCTTATTTGAGAGACACTGTGAATAAAGCAAGATTAATTGCATCGCCTTTTGATGCTGTGTGTTTTAGCTTAGCCTTAGGGTTCTTTTATTACAAATGTTTCTAAAGTGCTTCTTTTTGGCATTGTTCAGTTGCTGATATGACATTCCTATTCCTTTTGTTTTGACCAGTAGCAAATTGGCTGTTTACTGATGTTTGCTTTGCGGAATGCATGTCTTGCTGTCTTGTAAAGAACTCTAATGCATTTGGACTGCATTTGGGTTACAGAAAACCATAAGTAAATAAAGGGCCACTGCTGTATTTGAGCATACTATGGGTTGTAGTCTGGAACATCGAGTAGAGAATATTGAGTTATCAGAGTATCAGTCAAAATACTGAGAACTAAAATATCAAGGTGGTAACTGCAAATAGGTAAGTTTGGATCCACTATTCTTAACTCTAGCTCAACATAGCTTGAAGCTGTATTGTCCACATACATATATGTGGAGTTAAGTACAGTAAGCCTATACCTAACTACATATACTTGGCTATTAATATTTGGGTTCTCAAAATGTTGGCAACAATATTCTTATAACATGATATTCCCTATTAGGCATTCAATACCTCCAACATTACTCTGTACACTATGGGGGTCATTCCGACCCTGGCGGTCCAAGACCGCCAGGGCCGGGGACCACGGAAGCACCGCCAACAGGCTGGCGGTGCTTCCCAGCCCATTCTGACTGCGGCGGTAAAGCCGCGGTCAGAAAAGGGAATCCGGCGGTTTCCCGCCGGATTTCCCCTGCATGGGCTGAATCTCCATGGCGGCGCTGCAAGCAGCGCCGCCATGGAGATTCCGACCCCCTTCCCGCCATCCTGTTTCTGGCGGTTTTTACCGCCAGGAACAGGATGGCGGGAACGGGTGTCGTGGGGCCCACTGGCATGGGCATGGGCAGTGCAGGGGTCCCCTAACAGGGCCCCACCATGATTTTCACTGTCTGCTTAGCAGACAGTGAAAATCGCGACGGGTGCAACTGCACCCGTCGCACCCCTGCAACTCCGCCGGCTCCATTCGGAGCCGGCTTCATTGTTGCAGGGCCTTTCCCGCTGGGCCGGCGGGCGCTCTTTTGGCGGTCGCCCGCCGGCCCAGTGGGAAAGCCAGAATGGCCTCCGCGGTCTTCTGACCGCGGAGTGGCCATTTGGCGGTTCCCACCAGGCGGGCGGCTCCCGCCGCCCGCCAGGGTCAGAATGACCCTCTATATTCCTCCAAAGAGAAAACATCTCAAAAAGGGAAGTAAGAACTTAAGGGATGTGGAACCTCCTGGAAAGAAGTCTAAAACAAGGAGCAAACTGAAACTGATAACAAAAAAGGGGCACATACATTAAAATGCAGCCATATATTACTTATACAAATAGTACCATGGGTATACCACTAGTATGATGTCATAGAGTAGACTGGCATGCAGTGGCGTACGGTGGAGTAGTGGAGTAGAGTGGAGTCGTGTCATAGAGTACAGTGGAATAAAGTGGTGTGGAGCATCATAGAGTGGAGTAGTGTGTCAGAGTGGGGTGGAGTAAAGGGTAGAGTGGCATAGAAGGAGTGACATAGAGTGTAGTACAGTATTGTATAGTGGCACAGAGTGGAATAGTTGTGCATTATCATATAATGGAGTAGAGTGTTGCACAGTGGAGTGCCATAGAGTGGAGTCCAGTGTGATAGAGTGGAGAGACAAAAAGTGTTACAGAGTAGAAAACAGTTTAATAAAGAGGAGCACAATGGAGTGGCATAGAATGGAGTGGTGTACAGTGAAGGGAATAATGTAGAGTAGAATAGCATAGAGTGGAGTGGCATAGAGTGGTGCGGCATGGAGTAGAATGGCGAAGAGTGGAGTGTCGAAGAGTAGTGTACAGTAGAGTGGTGTAGAGTGGCGTGGTGTAGAGTGGAATGGTAATGGATTAGAGTTGAATAGCATAGATTGGAGTGGTGTGTCATACAGTGGAAAGGTGTGGAGTGGAAAAGTGTGCAGTGGAGTGAAGTAGAATGGAGTGCCATACAGTGGAATGGCATAGAATATAGTGATGTAGAGTTGAGTGACAGAGTGGAGTGGTGTTTTGTAGAGCAGAGCAATGTTGCATGGAGATGAGTGTCATAGAGAAGTGTGGAGTGGTGTGTCATGCAGTAAAGTGATGTATCTTAGAGTTCTGTGTCAAAGTGTAGGGGTGTAGAGTGGAGTGCCTTAGAGTTGAGTGGCATAAAGTGAAGTGCCGCAGAGTGGAGTAGCATAGAGTAGAGTGCAAAAGAGTGTCATACAGTGGAATGTCATACAGTGGACTGCCATTCAGTTGACTGTCATAGTGTGGAGTGTTGTACAGTGTGGTAGCGTGTTGTAGAGTGGAATGGTTTACAGTGGAGTGGCATAGAGTGGAATAGTGCACAGTAGAGTGTCATAGGATGGAGTGGGGTAGAGTGGAATGGCTTGGAGTGGAGTAGCATAGAGTGGAGTGACATTGAGCGGAATAGTGTACAGTGAAGTGGCGTGGAGTGGCATAGAGTGAAGTGATGCAGAGTGGAATAACGTTGCGTGGAGTACTATAGAATGGAGTGGTGTAGAGTGTAGATGGAATGTGTGGAGTAGAGTCAAGTGGCATGTCATAGAGTAGAAAGGAGCAGCATAGAGTGGAGCGACGCATTGTAATAAAGTGGATTGTCATGTCAGAGTGGCATGTCATACAGTAAAGGGACACAGAGTGGAGTGGCATAGAGTGGAGTGTCATAAAGTAAAGTGACGTAGAGTGGGATGGCATAGAGTTGAGTGTCATAAAGTGGGGTGTTGTAAAGTGGAGTGTCATGCAGTGTTGTAGACTGGAGTAGAGTATAGGGGCATACAGTGGAGTACAATGTTGTAGAGTGGAGTGGCGCACAGTGGAATAGAGTGTCATAAAGTGTGGTAGAATGGAGTGGCATAGAGTGATGTGGTGTGGAATGGTATGCAGTGGTATAGAGTGGAGAAGTTGAGCTCATTGGAGTACAGTGCAGTATTGTCTCATTGAGTGGAGTGTGGAGTAGCATGGAGTCCCATTGAGTGGATTGGACTGTCGCACATTTCAGTGGCATTACTGTAGAGTGAAGTGGCATAGAGTGGAGTGGCATGTCATACAGTAGAGTGGGGTGAAGTGGCATGTGGTACAGTGTCTTAGAGTGGAGATGTGTATAGTGGAGTGGGGTAGAGTGAACTGGAATGTCGTAGAGTGGAGTAGCATGTGGGACAATGGAGTGGCTGATGTACAGTGGAGTAGAGTACCATAGAGTGGAGGATAATGTTGCAGAATGCATTGAGTGGAGCAGACTATTGTTGAGTGGAGGAGTGGAGACTATCGTAGAGTAGAGTACACTGTTATAGAATGGAGTTGCGTGCAGTTGAGTGACATGTTTTAAGAGTGGAGTGGCGTGTCACTGAATGGAGTGGTGTGTTCTAGAGTGGTCTGGAGTGGCGTGGAGTGTGGAAGAGTGGTGTGGAATGTCATAGAGTGGAGAGACGTGTTGTTGAGTGGAATGGTGTGTTGTAGAGTGGAGCGGCAGGGTATGGAGTGTCAGAGTGGAGTGGCGTGCCATCGAGTGGAGTGGCGTATGGCAGAGGGGCATGTCAGAGTGGAGGTGAGTGGTGTGTAACTGAGTTGAGTTGTGCAGAGTGTCATAGAGTGGAGTAGTGAGTTGTAGAGTAGAGTGGTGTGTTGTAGAGTGCAGTAGTGTGTCATAGAGTGGAGTGACATGTCATAAAGTGGAGTGGCATGTCATACGGTGGAGTAATGTGCTGTGTCATTGAGTGTCATTTAAACATATGTAGTGGGAAAATGGCTGTACAGATTTTGTTGAAAATTGCCAGGAATATAGATTATAGTGAAATTGGTTCAGTAGTTGTAAAGTTAGAAAGAAGAAAAACTTAGGGGGTCATTCTGACCCTGGCGGTAATTACCGCCATGGCGGAGGTCGGCGGTAGCACCGCCAACAGGCTGGCGGTGCACCGCTGGGCATTCTGACCGCGGCGGTTCAGCCGCGGCCAGAAAAGGAAAGTCGGCGGTGTCCCGCCGACTTTCCGCTGCCCTTGAGAATCCTCCATGGCGGCGGAGCACGCTCCGCCGCCATAGGGATTCTGACACCCCCTACTGCCATCCAGTTCCTGGCGGTTCTCCCGCCGGGAACAGGATGGCGGTAGGGGGTGCCGCGGCATGGGCACTGCAGGGGCCCCCGTAAGAGGGCCCCAAAAAGAATTTCAGTGTCTGCCTAGCAGACACTGAAATTCGCGACGGGTGCAACTGCACCCGTCGCACCTTCCCACACCGCCGGCTCAATTCTGAGTCGGCGTCCTCGTGGGAAGGGTGTTTCCCGCTGGGCTGGCGGGCGGACTTTCGGCGGTCGCCCGCCAGCCCAGTGGGAAAGCCAGAATGACCGCCGCGGTCTTTTGACCGCGGAGCGGTCTTTCGGCGGGAACCGCGTGGCGGGCGGCGACCGCCGTCCGCCGCGGTCAGAATCACCCCCTTAGTGATATATCTGGTCATGGTATACTATGCCAATTTTACAGTATACCGCAGTACATCACGTCTAAACAGTATATTATTGGGTAATGAAAGCCCTTACAAAACTAAAAGGCAGCTATATTTTGTAGACCACACTTAATCTGTGTTCTGGGTTTTAAGGGATTCTTTAGAGGGGACAATCACGGGAGAGGAATTGCTCTCACGAAGGCTTGAATGGCTTCTGAAGAAGCACCAGGACTTTGGCACCATACGACCCTACAGAATACCACAAAGATCCATGAATATCATGCTGGAAGTAAAGGAATGTCCCATTGTGACCACAGAGTGTCGTCTTTTGTGGCTACTCTGCCTCTTTATTGATTAACTATGCTAATAGGCCCTCAGACTTGTCACCCTCTGAGTAAATAACACCCTTCTTGCTTTATTGCTCCAACAGCACCACCTCATCCTCCAGAATCTGAAGGTAGCAAGTCTGGAGTGAAGGGTTGTTCATCATCATCTGTTTGATATTGAGAGATTGTTGTTCTATATCGTTCAAATCCCGATGCATTGCATGCCTTTCACCGAAGGTCATACTGACGTACATCCCTCAGATATAGAGATAGCCAGTGGCTGTGTACTAAGATGGTGCGCACTTCCAAAAAATGTTCTTCTTTGCTGGTATTAAAATCCCAAAAAGTACATATTATTGACAGTTAGACATATATAATATACGGAGTGCCAGAGTGGCTCCACACCCAGCCACAAGGTGTGTAGATTGTGATCCCGAAGGTCCACAATGAGTAAATTAAGTTGAAAGAACCACAGCACATCCAAGCATTCCAAATGTAAGTCCTTTATTCTTCTTGGGTATTCAATGAAAACAGCAAACGTTGTACCAATCCATGTATATACAGCCGACACGTGTTTCGTCTTGAAAACAACTTTTTCAAGGCTCATTAAAGACTTTAAGTTATTTGATTTGTGTCACAATGTGGTCATCTAGTAATATTCGGTGTAGAAGTTGCCGTGGTTCTTTCAACTTAATGTACATCCCTCAGATGACCACTTTAAAGGCCTTGCATTATATAGCCAGGGATGAGGTGGAGCCCATTGTGCTCAAAATAGTCAGTCATATGATCTGCTAATGTGCCCCAGAAGGCTGGATCCTCCAGCATCGAAGGTTGTAATAGCCAAGTGGGAATAGGGGAGGGCGCTCTGCCCTAGGAAAAAAAAGACATTATGGGATTGTGGTCCGAAACCATCCAGCCCAGGTAAACAAAAGATGAGAATGACGAGCAGAGGGCAAATGAATACACAATAGTGTTTACCTGCCCAGATAAACTTAAAAGTAGTGTACAAGGGAGAAGAAGTAGAGTTTGACCCCAGACTTTGAAGGTGCCAGGCATCCTGGAGGGACCTATAAGTGAGTCAAAAGACCAGGTTCTGAGCGCTGGCAACACCGGGGGCTTGAGGGTGAGGAGGGTGTTAACGATCTATCTGTTTCTCTAAGATGCTGTTGAAATTGCCCGCTGTGACTCAGGGGAAATGTGTCTGTTTTCCTAGTGAAGTAGAGAGGAGCTGCAGGAAATGAGCCTGGTCAGATTTAGGGGTGTAATTGCATCCTATGATAAGTGGGGAGCCGTCCAGTTTGGCTTCCAACAGGACAAATCTACCCTGGGGACTTAAACACAATCATCTTCACACACTATCCGTATGGAGACTTGAACAACGCTATATAACACACTATCTTTGTGGGGACTTGAACACCACTGTAATAGCATACCATCTCTCTGGTTGCTTAAGCATTCCTGTAATTACACATAACCACTGTTCGGACTTGAACATAATTAGCTTTGTACTCTCTGGATGGGGATTTAAGCTCTGCCTTTACCACTATTTCAGTGGAGACTTTAATACAATCATCTTCCCTCTATGTCTCTGTGGGGACTTGAACGTCAATATGATAACACAATATCTCCATGGGGAGACGAACATCACTATAAAAACACACTATCTTTGCGGGGACTTCAACATCACTATTATAACACACTATCTCTGTGGGGACTTCAACATCACTATATGAACACACTATCTTTGTAGGGACTTGAACATCACTATAATAACAAGCCATCTCTGTGGGTGCTTGAACATTCCTATAATTACGCACAACCTCTTTGTGGACGTGAACATCTTTATAGTGGGATTCAAGCTTTGACACACTATGTCAGTGGGGACTTAAACGCAATCATCTTTACACGTGATCCCTGTGGGGACTTGAACATCACTATAACAACAAACAATTTTTGTGGGGACTTGAACATAACTATAATAACATACCACCTCGGTGGGAACTTGACTACTCCTGTAATTACACACAAGCTCTGTTTGGACTTGAACATCATTAGCTTAACATTCTCTGTATGGGGGTTTAAGCTTTGTCTTACACATTATTTCAGTAGGGACTTCAACACAATCATCATCATGCACTAACTCTTGAGACTTGAACATCCCAATAATCTCAAACTATCTCTGTGAGAACTTGGACTTGATTACATTGAGTACTCCTACAATCATATGCTATTTTTGTGCCGACTTGAATAAAATTATTATGGTTGAAGTAGCCATGTCTGTACAGATGCTCGTGCTACTGTGATCACATACCACCTCTACTGATTTTATCACAAACCATCCCAATGTAGTAATGACATACCACCTCTGTGGGCATCATCTGACACTACCCCTTGTGCAGACTTTAACATTACATGCATTCCTAGGAAGATGTGGTCTAATAGCTATTTTGGCAAACATGTAAGCAGCTAATCCAGCTCTGGGTTCTATATGACCATGTTCCTTGGTTCCAAATGTTAATTTCTTTATGTGTTAGTTCCCTTATCTCCAAAACGTTTGAACACTAATAAATAGGTTAAATACATTTTAAAGGCTTTTTCTGTAATCATGAAATTAGATTTTCTGAAATATTAACATAATCTGGCTTTTGTGTACACACCTGGTATATATATTCAGCAATTCATATATAAATATGTTGCAATGTTTTTTGTGTATATTGTTGGTAAAATAAACATTTAGCCATGTGCCTTTGACTGTATTCAATCACAAATAGTATTATGGACTAGGTCCTCATAAGGATAGTAGCACGTGTTCAAGTCCCCACAGGGGTGGTTCTGTACGCGCAATTAAATAACTAAATATTTGCACATTTGAAGCAGGATCCTGAATCATGTTTTTTTCTCAACATTTTTATGTTTTCAATACATGTCAAAAATATTGGGAACGGTTAGGCCCCCCCATGCAGATATCCAATCAATCAATCAATAATTGTAAAGCATGGCTACTCACCCGTGAGAATCTCAAGAGGCTGGGGGCAAGGGGCCTCATCCAAAGAATCACGCCTTGAGGTTCTTCCTGAAGATGGTGAGCTACGGGCTTTGTCTGAGGTGCAGGGCGATTTTGTTCCAGTTCTTTGTTGAGGTGTAGGTGAAATATCTTCCTCCGGCTGTGGTTTTTCGGATGCGAGGGACGGTGGCCAGGGCCATCTGGGCAGAGCGGAGGGATTTAACAGGGGTGTGGAAAGAAATGCAGTGGTTCAGGCAGGTTGGTCCTGCGTTGTGTATGGCCTTGTGTGTGGGTGAGAAGCTTTAAGGTGATTTGATCTCAACCAGTAGCCAGTGGGGGGTCCTCAGGTGTTAGGAGATGTGTTCTCAGTGAGGGAGTTCCAGAATGAGTCTGACAGGGGTGTTATGGATGAGTTGAAGTTTTTTGATGTTCCTAGTTGAGGTGCCTGCGTAGAGGGCATTGCCGTAGTTGAGCATGCTAGTGACTAAGGCGTGGGTGACTGTCCTGTGACAGTCTGCTGGGATCCATCTGAAGATCTTCCGAAGTTTGCGGAGTTGGTGACAGAGTTTACCTGTTGGGTCTTGGATAGGGAGGAGTTGAGGATGATTCCTAAGTTGCGGGCGTGCTCAGTCGGTGCGGGGGGGGGGCGCTGAGGGATGTGGGCTACCAGGAATTGTCCCAAGCTGAGGTGGCGTTTCCGAAGATGATGAGCTCAGTCTTGTCGGAGTTGAGCTTGAGGCAGCTTTCTCTCATCCAGGTGGCGACGGTTTCCATTCCTGAGTGGAAGTTCCTTCTGGCCATGTCCGGGTCTTCAGTGAGGTAAATGATGAGTTCTGTGTCATCAGCGTATGACACGATGTTCATACCGTGGCTTCTGACGATGGCAGCAAGAGGGGCCATGTATACGTTGAACAGTGTGTGACTCAGTGAGGATCCTTGAGGGACTCCGCAGTTGACTCCTGTGGGTCTGGAAGTGTAGGACTGGAGTCTGACCCTCTGAGTCCTCCGGAGAGGAAGGAGTGGATCCATTCTATGGCTCTTCCACGGATTCCTATGTCATGGAGTCTGGTGCACAGAGTGCTGTGGGAGACAGTGTTGAATGCTGCTGAGAGGTTGAGGAGTATGAGTGCTGCGGTGTGGCCGCGGTCTAGGAGTAATCGGATGTCATTGGTGGCTGCCAGGAGTGCTGTCTCAATGCTGTGGTTGCTGCAGAAGCCGGGCTGGGAGCTTTCCAGGGAGTTGTTGGCCTCGATGAAATTCAGTAGCTGTGCATTGATTGCTTTCTCCAGGACTTTGGCGTGGTAGGGTAGCAGCGAGATGGGCAGGAAATTCTTAAGTTCTGATGGGTCGGCCAAAGGTTTCTTTAGGAGATGGCGTATTTTGGTGTGTTTCCAGTCCTCGGGGAAGGTGCCCATGTTGATGGAGCAGTTGATTGTGTTACGGAGCTCGGGGGTGACAGATGCGCTGGTTCTGATACATATGTGATGCGGGCAGGTGTCGGAAGAGGCCCCGGAGTGGATGCTGTTCATGATGTTGACTGTTTTCTCTGTGGTGAGCGTGGACCAGCTGTGGATGATATTGGTGGATTCTGGGGGGTGGGTTGGTCACAGGTTCCAGTGCCAGGATTTTCCGGGAGGAAACTGTTGTAGATGTCCTGTGATGGTGGGATGCTGGTGGCTTCAGAGGGAGGGATTTGTGAACTCGTTGATGACTGAGAAGACTTCCTTAGGGTTGCGTGCGGAGGAGTTGATGCGCTCCTGGAGTGCGTCCTTCCTTGCGTTCTTTATTTTTCGTCAGTGGGCGGCGGTTGTGGCTCTGAATGAGGTGAGGTCTTCGCTGGATTGGCTGTTCCTCCATTTTTTCTCTAAATGTCTGCGGGTAAGCCTTGATTCTTGGAGTTCGCTGGTAAACCAGCTGGCTTTCTTGGGTACACGTTTGGCCAATGTCAGCCGGAGAGGGGCTAGAGTGTTGGCGTATTTGGTAGTTCATACTTTGAGATTGTGCGCTGCTGTGTTGGCATCATTGGAGGGAGGAGGAAGGGATTTGGCGAGCGATGAGGTGAGTTACTCGTTGGTGATTTCATTCCATTTCCTATGGGGGGGTCCTGGAGGTGCGGGTGTGGCTGCTGGTTGTGGTGATTGTGAAGTGTTGGTCGGTCCAGTCTGGGGTGGAGATGGTCTCGATGGTGATCCAGTTCCTTGAGGTGAAGGTGGGGTCCAATGTGTGTCCTGCGATGTGTGTGGTGTGGAGACCAGCTGTCTGAGGCCGAGGGTGGCGAGGTTGTCGAGTAGAGAGGTGGTGTTTGGGTCGGTGCGGTCCTTGAGGTGGAAATTCAGGTCGCCAAGGAGGAGGTAGTCGACTGACGCCAGGTCCTCGGTGTAGTGATGTCTACGACATCGTCTATGAAAGCTGAGCTGGGGCTGGGTGGCCTGTACACCAGGGTGCCGCGGATGGAGGAGTTGTGGCTGGAGTGGATCAGGAAGCAAAGGTGTTCCATGGTGGTGCATTGTTGTTCTGGGACGGCCTTGACACGTAGTGAGGACTTGTGTACGACGGCGAATCCTCCGCCCGGGTGGGAGGGCCGGTCCCTTCTCAGGATGCTGTAACCGTTAGGTATGGCGATGTCTGGACCCAAGGTGGAGTTGGTCCAGTTCTCAGTAAGGAAGGCGATGTCCGGTTGGTGGTGTCGATCAGGCCCCAGAGTTCAGTGGCGTGTTTGTGGAGGGAGCGGATGTTCAGGAGCAGGCAGTTGATGGGGTTGTGGAGGTTGTTGGTATCTTTGTGTGTGGAGAGTACCTTCGGCTTGTTGAGGCTGACACTGAAGTTGCAGTTCCTGGAGGTGAAAGGTCCATGGGTGTCTTTGGGGGAGATGGTGCAGCAGTTGCTGAAACATCCAGTGTTAGGGCAGAGGAGGGTCTCAGAGTTGTAACAGAGGCAGTCCAGGGGGTGGTTTAATGGAGATCTAGGGTTCCTGTTGCTTGGCGCAGTCCAGGCACAGACAGGTGCAGATGGGCTTGCCACATATAGTCCCCACAAGTATCATAACATGTGTATGTATGTGTTTGTGTGTGTGTGTGTACCCACAAAGTTGTACACCCCATTGACAATGCTTCTTGATACAGCCTCCCTCCGCTTCACCCCTGAAGGAACCCCCAATTTTTTTCTCACAAAAGCACACATTTACCACAAACGATAAAATAGCAAAGCTGTGGATTTTCTGCACATGAAAGTTTCACCTGTCGTTTTAGCAACCGCAGATCCTTAACTCTTAGTTTAGGAATCTGCCCTAAAGATCAAAGACATAATGAAATGCTCTAAGGAGATACTATTTTTACCTTGACTGTGTTATATTGATAAAATTATTGTATTGTGCTACAATAATATACTCCTTTAGACATCCAGTATTAAATCTTGGTGGACTATATTTGTGCAAATATTTATAGTTTTTTATGTAGATACCTGAAACATCAAGCTATACTAACAATTGAATACACAGGCAACAGAACATACAAGAAAAGTCTTTTTTTTTTCTTGAATCAATGCTATTTCTCCACCAGATAGACCTTATTGAGCCACTTGCAAAATGGTGTAGATCTGGGGGAGGAGCACATCAAACATAATGCAAGGAAATTATTTTACTAGTTCTATATCAGATAGAGAATCAAGACCACTCTCTACGATAATATCTGACCCTTCACTTAAGCCCTCATTACAAGTGTGGCGGTCTTAAGACCACCACACTCACAGTGGTGGTCAGGCCGCCGCCAAAGTGGCGATCCAACCTCCACATTTCGACCGTGGCGAAAACGTCATGGTCGACCACCAGCACTACCACTTTTAGGCTGCCAGACAGCCTGGTGGTGCAGGAGGTCGCTGCCTGGGGATTACGACCCCCGTGTCTTCCAGCTTTTGCATACTGGTTCCACCAATATGCAAAGGCTGGTGGAGACAGGGTGCAGGGGGACTTGGCATGGACAGTGCAGGGGCCCCATGGACTGCCCCGTCGCGCTTTTCACTGCCTGACTTGTAGGCAGTGAAAAGTGCGACGGGTCCTGTCACACCTGACACACCACAACATTGCAGCTGGCTCAATTACGAGCTGGCGTCAATGTTGTGGTGAGTTTCCCACTGGGCCAGTGAGCGGAAATGCTGTTTCCACCCGCAGGCCCAGCAGGAAACTTGTAATAGGGCCAGTGGGTGGAAATTCAGAGTAGAGGTTTTTCGGCCCAAAGAGTTTAGCGGACGTCCTCCGCCACCCTCCAAACTCATAATGAGGTCCTTAATTTGTATGACTGAATCACTGAGCAATTTGTAAAGTGCTCGACCACTTGACAGAGTGTCCTAGAGCTGCAAAAAAGAGAACCAACCACTAATAAGATGAAAATAACTGAGTTTTAAGACCCTATAAGAAACAAAGATCCATTCAAAATGGACAGCAAAGGCTGAGGAAGCCTGTTCCATTCTTTACTTTCTAGGACCGTGAAGGACCAACCAACCTATCTGACTCAGCAGAATCTTGGAATCTTTGCCTACAAGGCTGATGTGGACCTGAGGGTTCCTATTCGAATGGAAATGCACTGCCCTGTATATAAGATATTTAGGACCATGTTTAAAGAAGGCTCAGTAAGTGGTAATAAGGGCCTTAAAAAGAATCATTTTTAGGAAGGTAGTGTAGATCTCTTAGATGCTGTGAAACCGAGTCTTATTTAGGGATGTTCAAAATAACTTGCATCGCTGAGTTTTGAATAACCTGAAAATTGCTCATCCATTTTTCAGGAAGGCCAAGATATAAGATGTTAGCGTAACCTAGTTTTGAAGTTACAAGCACATGCACCACAGTCTTGCATGGTGCGTGAGTAAGAAAAGGTAGAATTGTTTTTGGGGGGTGCAGTAAGGCAAAACAGGTTCCAAGTGAAGCCAAAATTCCGGGTTGGAAAGAAAGCTTGTCATCAAACCTGATATCCAAATCTTTGGGTGCTAGAGGTGGGGGAGGATCATTAGGCCAGCATTTATTAAACCACTAGTCTCTTAATTTACCGAAGTGAAGCATCTCAGTTTTCTCTGAATTGAATTATATATCATTCATCTGCTTCCAAGCTTGAATTTTCCAGGTTGCAGACTTCAGGACTGAGAAAAGATTTTGCAGTTTTAAATATTTTACGCAGAGTCTTGAATCTAGGCAAGGCGCTTGTTTTAAATTCATTGGCAGCCACCGTGAAGCTCAAGGGGATGGGCAGGCAGGGAGGAGGTATGGGGAGGGCTAAAAGAAAAATTAAAAAAACGTACCTTTTGCTATCACCGTCGCCACCTCACTCCTCTGCTCTTCTTCTGGTGTCCCAGCATTCACTGGGACACCAGCACCGGGACACCAGCACAGGTTCCCCAGCAATCCTGGTGCTACTTTCATGCTAAACCTAGCATGAAGGCACCATCAGGATTGGTCTGAGCGAATTGGACTGCTGCTAAGACACTGCCATGGGGCCTGCGCAGTTTTTCCAGCATGGCTGTTCAACACCTAAGTGCGCATGTGTGTCTGGCCGGCCTAAGACGGCCAGCCAAACACACATGCGCACTTAGGTGCACTCTCTCCTCCTCCTCCTCTCTGTTCCCCCCTCCCGTGGCCCAGCCCCGCCCCTCCCTTCAAAAAGATAAAATGGTAAAGAAATATCGTTTTTATTTTTCAGCTCCTGGCTTAGCCCGGGGGTGACGCTCCTTCGCCATTGCAAAGGAGCTGTCCCTGTTTAAATTCCCGATACTGTTGCTTGAGTGTTTGTTACAGTGATTCACCACTCAGAGGTTCCAGCCACAGATCAAGATCGTTCGAACAACAGTGAAACCTTGCACATGCGGCAGGAACCCAAACTGCAACATCCCTCTTCAGAATATTTGCCACCAAAGTGGTTAATATAATTAAGCTTGTGTAGTTCACCCACAGAACAGTGAGTTCTACCTGGGCACTGCATGAACTTCAATTCACCAAAATACCAGGGGTAGCAGAAGTGACATCACGTGCTCTTTGACCTTCAGTTTCATAGTTTTATTCACACACACATACACACATTCACACTTACACTCTCTCATGCAAACACGCACACACACAACATGCATTTAAAAGCGTTTTTACTTACCTCAGCTGTCAGGGAGGGCCATAGTCCAGCTAATTGTATTTTTATTACATTAATAGAGAATAATTAAACATTAATTACTAACAGTGTAATAACAAATGAGAGAAACAATGAGAAAGGAGTCTCAACCAACGTCCATAAAGACGCTGTGCTCCTGGCACTGATTTTTCCACCTCTGAAGCCAGGATTCGCAAGGGGTCACAAGGGTCACAAGGGGCAAGCCGGGTGGTCCCAACTGTGACCTCTGGCCACCCCTGAATGAAATCCAAGGGGTACTGTGTTAAATAGAAGAACATGGCTAGTGCTGGCTATGAATTAGATACGGACAGGTGCAGGTGGGCTTGCCTTTGGACATCAGTGAAGCACCTGCTGGGCGCGTCCCCTGCATGCCTGCTCCGGGTCCTGCTTTTAATAGCACACGGGGGAAGAAGATTAATTAGCACCAGAGTGCACAGTCCATCTAAAATGGAGGCTCAGGTTATCCCTAAAGAGAAAACAAAATGTGCACCTGTGCAGACGCGCCCTCTCTGCGCATCCAAGTAGCTGACCAAAGAGCAAACATAGAAACAGTAATTAAAACATAAACAAAGTGCAAATGTGCTATATAGGAGCAGAATGCTTATATCTAGAAGGCCTCTTTGTTCTATGCAATACACTGACTGAAACTACAAGGGCTTATCAGACAATAAATGTCTGAATAAAATAAAATGAGTTCCATCTGCTCCCCGGCAGTGTATAGCTGCAGGGCCTCTAGCACTTGCCTGCTGACCCAATCCTTGCCTCAACTGGCCACTAGATTCCAAAGTCTCCCCAGAAGCTCCTGCAGGTCACTGTCCAGCTCTGGTTCCTCAAGATTGTCCTGGCTGTCCTCCACGTGCTTAGCTGGCCTTGACCGCCCCTCATTGTCCTCATCTTCGCTCCTTCCTTGACCGCCCCTCATTGTCCTCATCTTCGCTCCTGTACCTGGCAGACTTGCATCCCTCCCAGAGCCTGAGGTATGAGTGCCAGCAATTTTAGCTCTGGCCATTGCGCACTCTTGTTCCCGCCTTGCACCTTAGGTTGACAGTGTACTGGTGCCACAAAGCTGATACTCTCTTTTTAAGCTAAAGGCGCTGCTCCCCCTAGGGCTCCATTGTTCCTGGTCAATACTGCAAAGGAGGGGTTGACTTTAAAACCTAACCAGTGGGCTAAATCCACTAGATGTCCAAGCTCTTTTACCAAAATTTGCTCAGGCTCCCTTTGTTTGCCTGTACGCCTGCTTGTTGTTACTGCAGTTCGCCAGATTGCCGCCACCTCTTATGTTTCAGCAGAAGGAAGCAGAATTGCTCCTGCTGCGGTTTCCACGCTTGTTAACCAAAGTGGCTGCTGTTTCCCCGAAGGGCAGCCGGCTCATATTCCTCAGAGAAGGGAAGGTGGAGCAGCTCCTGCCGCACTCCCTTTCTTTGTTGACCCATCTTCCTGCCGGGCCAGGCATGCACCATAGAGTATGTCTTGTGTGCTATTTAGAATGCCTCTTGCTTCTATGCACTACATTGACAGTGACCAGGAGGGCTCATCAGACAGTAAATGTCCAAATAAAATAAAATGAGTCTCCAAGGCAAGATAAAAACAGTTAAAAACACTGTAATCAGCAAAAACAAATACCTTAAGCTAAACAAATTATTTTCGGGTAATAATACCAATCCAGAAAAGCCTGATATCGCAGGGACCCTTAACGTAGGTGGTGTTCACCTTGTAGCTAAAGATATGATACATTTATACCATAAACTACGCACCCTGGATTTTATTTTCCTAATGTACTTGTTATAAAAAGTTAAAAATCAACAGTAATGCTCCAGCAAAACGTATAATGGATTATTATTTTTAAAAAATTCTTGAAGTATGAATCTGGTTGCAGAAGACAACAGACCTCTGTACAGATGAATAGTTTAAAGTATATAAATAGTAAACAATTATTTTACCTGTTACTATTATTATTATTATAATATTATTCATAAAAGTCACCCCTATGGGGTTACAGGAGTGGACGAAAGAAAACAAGAAATAGTTGTTTAGAAAATGTGTTCCTAATGTTCAAATTAATGCAGTGGTCAATCATCTATCATATCTATATATGCCTGGACTTTACTGAAATCAATAGGATAGGGATGGGAGGAGCCTTTCTTTCGGTGGTAATTTAAGTGGCGTCAATTTGCAAGTCGGAGGCTATTTAAATACTAAGACGCGTGATGATGTTTGGACCTCCTTCCACTTCTCTCCGGGAAGGTACTATAACAGCCCTGTAAGACAAGGGAGCAGAGAGAGTCTTATAGGATGGTGGAAGACCTGACAATGTAAAGTAAGAGAGTCTTGGTTAATGAATGGCAACTGTCACACCTTGGCAGATAAGGCACTGTGAAACCTCTAGGTTGCATAGGAGGCAGGGGGAATGGAGAAGTCAAGCAATGAAGGGGTTAAGATCAAGAGGCACACCACCTGGGCCTTCTTAGCAAGCTTCTGTATACAGTGTTTACAGAATGGTACCAGCCAGCATGTTGCAGTGAAGAGCAGGCTAAACCTGCCTCATTCTCTCCTCGCAGCATATATATATACATATAGAATATGTATATAGAATATAGAATAACAACATTTACATGGATAGAGCCGTATTGTGGGTGCGCTATATCGATGATCTGTTCATTATCTGGGATGGCACTGAACAACTATTGTTGGAATACATAAATGTACTAAATAACAATCAATTTAACATCTATTTGGAAGCTACTTTCAGCAGAGACACTAGTGCTTTTTTAGATGTTCGACTGAAAGTGGAAAATGATCATCTAGAGACAACTATATATCGCAAACCCATGTCCTGCAACTCCATACTACATGCCAACAGTGGGCATTCCATGGCATTAAAATGGAGTATACCCTATAGCCAGTTACTGCGGGCTCGCAGAATATGTTCAGATGAGAACAGATATGACTTGGAAGCCAGGGCAATGGTGGAAAGATTCCTAAGTAGAGGTTATCCTCCTAAAATTTTGATGGATGCACAGCACAGGGTCAAAAACAAAAGCAGAGATGAGTTACTCTTTAACAACACAGTAATCAGCAGTGAGCCTAAACAATCATCACTTAGAATATTCTTTCAATATAATCAACAACATGATTCATTAAGAACCATACTTCAAAAAAATTGGCACATTTTACAGAATGATCCCACCATTAGGGATAACATAGGTGCACATCCGTCTATAACATTTCGTAAAGCGCGCTCACTGGGAGATTATTTGACCAGAAGCTATTTCTCGATGAAAGCTAATACATCCTGGTTGAGCCCAAAAAAATTGAGGATTTTGGAAATGTGGCCACTGTAAGGCGTGTAAGTATGCCCATAACATGCAAAAGTATCAAACTTTTGATGGTCGCCAGTGTGATATTAAAGACCGAATCACATGTGACACGGAATTTGTGATCTATGTTATTGAATGTGGGTGTCACAAAAAATACATTGGGAGCACTATTCACAAGTTAAAAGTCAGATTTTTACAACATTTTAGAGCCATAAAAAGCCAAGATAGAACCTATGTTGGCTAAACATTTCTGGGACACACACAAAGGAGATTGTATTACATTATCCTTTTATGGTGTCAAATCCATCAAAAACAATCCTAGAGCTGGAAATAGAACATTAGAGCTCAGACAAATGGAATCGAAGATGATTCTATTATTAGGCTCTGAATCTCCTTGGGGGCACAATCTTGATGCTGAGCTATATGTCCATCTTAGATGATACTATAACCATCAATTGTATTCATTTTTTGAACTTAGAAAGAGACTCTGAATGTTTTTTAATTCTGTAAACATAACTGTGAATATGATATCATCTTACTATTATCATGTTTATGAAGGTAGATGAGAAGATTATAACCATCTTAAAATCCAAAGGGGTAACTATTTATGAACTTATATTTATTATTATTTTTATCCCCAATTGAAGTTTTAGGAACTTTGTAGAAAAATGGCCATTTTTCATGATTATATATGTCTCTTTTTGCAATTGGCTCTAGGATCATACCTTCCTTGTAACTTAAGAAACGTAACAAATTGAATTAACATATATATACATATAGGATATAGGACTAAAGAGAAAGAAACAAACAAAATCTTTTTAATTAATATTATATGTTTTTTAACACTTAGTTGCACTTTACATGCACATTTTGCACATATGACTATTTAATCACTTAACACTTTGCACTTTAAGCCTAGGCCCTGTTTAAATACAGATTAATTACATACATTTATAGAGCTACTCTTTATATAGATAAGGACGGAGAATAATTAATTCAAAATATACAGGTAATAGAGACGTATCTAAGTATCATAACACAATCAAATATGATTTTGATGTAAGGCACCAACTGGATATATATACAAAAAATAAAAAATAAAAAAGATATTGTAGGCCAATTGCTAATCAAGTAACTACAACACGAGACCATAGATCATATTTTATTGAAAGTTATTTAGATATTGCAATTTATTATTATCAATATGAGGTTGCATTGATGACACAGAAAAGATTTTGAATATAGATATAATGCAGTTGACTGTTGTTATATATAAAAAATTACATATTGAGAAATCTTTGTATGACAAATTAAGGTTTTTTATGATTAATTAAATAATTATTTAATAATCTTGTAATAATTTTCTATAGTTAATCTTTTACAGTTTATCAATTTTTAGGATTGATTCATGTGTAATAATAAATTATTTGTATTGGTTTTTAACATTTTGCAATATTTATAAAATTCGTGATAGGCTGATGGTGTCTATAAATTTAGAAAGCTATATATAAATATTTATATACCTGTGTAGAAGAATACAATCCATAGAAATTTAACAAAAAAAATACGTTAAATAACATTTGATCAATTTAATTGATTGTAGGTTGACCAGAATAACTGATAACTGTGGTCTTGATGATGAATTAACATACATTATCATTTATTGAATAGTTAACCTACGATTGACATCAGAATGAATCAATGATATGTATTGTTTATTTGAATTTTCTTAGGTGACACATATAAGATATCTATGTCGCACCAATTTAAATTATTTAAATCACGTAAAGTATTTCTATGGATGTAGGTGATTCTAGTATTAATTATGGAATTAAATTATAGATCTTTGCATGTTCAAAGATGTCCGCCGCTTTAGATCAAACTAGGTTGTTATGGAAATAAATGAAGGATTTTAACTTGCATTTAAATGATGCCGGCTTTGTAGCCAGATTTGTCCAGTAGAAGGCGTTTTGCTGAAACGCATTGACATCGTATTCCAGGACTCTGTGTTACCTGTATAAAGAAATAAACTAATGAACTGAATTCGAGCTTGCTGGATTTGATTTTGTTTCGATAACTGGGAACTAACCAATGGGATCGGTGCAGCCGTCAGATGGCCATCAGTCCATCTGTTGAAGATTTATATATATATATATATATATATATATATATATATATATATATATATATATATATATATCTGTTAAACAAAACAAGTAATATATATATTTAAACACTATTGATGTATATATACTACACGATTCCTTCTCCAGTTTATGCAACAGCAGAGAAAGCATTAGAATTCGGAGGGGTAAGATTTACTATTCTCTCTACATTCTGTGCAACAGTAGAGAAAGTGATGGACTTCGGAGGGGTTCAATTTGCAATTCCCACTCCAGTCGGTGAAATAGTAGGAAAAGCGTTGGACTTCGAAGGGATAAAATGTATATTTCCCACTCCAGTCTGTGCAACAATAGGGAAAGTGTTGGACATTGTACGGGTTAAATTTACTATTCCCACTCCACTCTGTGCAACATAAGGAAAGCGTTGAACTTCGGAGGGGTTAAGGCCCACATTTAAGAAAAGTGGCGCTGCATTATATGCAGCACCACTTTTCTTGTGCCCATCAGCATCCCGTAATGCCGCAATGTGTCTGCCGTATTAAACATACGGCACACTATGGCGCAGGTTAGGGACAATAGCATCAACACTTGTGATGCTATTGTACTACATTGTAGGATTAGCACCAAAAATGTTGGCGCTAATCCTGCAAGGTACATAGGGGCCCATTACGAATAATGGTGTGCCCCTTTTAACACCTGCTTTGTGCAGGCATTAAAAATAGCTGCGAAAAATGGCGCAGTTGAATCTTGTAGATTCCACTGTGCCATGTTTGTGGTACCTCTAATGGGAGCGCCCCCCTTGCGTACATTATGCCTGGTGCAGGCATGTCGTGGCACATGGGGTTACAAATTGTTGTGCATGCAATGCGCAACTTTGTGAATCTGCCAACATTTTGGTGCTACCCCAGAACAGTACATAGGGGGCCATTGTACATAATGGTGTGCCTCCTTTTAATGCCTGCTCTGAGCAGGTGTTAAAAGTGCCCAAACAATTACGCAAAGACATCTCATTTTTCCAGCCCCTGTAACAGGGGAATTCCCCCTTTGCATACATTATGCATGGCGCATGCATAATGTAGTGCAAAAGGTTACAAAATGGCACAATGCATGCATTGCGCGACTTTGTAAATATGGCGCGGCGAAAAGGCAACCTTAATGCCTCCTTAGTGTAAAAAAAATATGCTAAGGTGGCACTAAAGGGGTGCTAGGCCTTCTTAAATCAGGGCCTAATTCCTGTGCATTGTGAAAGTGAGTTGATCCATGACGTAGACCTGGGTCCCAGTCTTTTTAACACATATTAATTGACCATTCCAGCGATGGCATATATTAGTATGGGACAGAGTCTGATGAAGGACAATTTTATTCAGTTTACTTGTTGCACATTGGCACTCATGAAGCTGCTTTACAAGTAACTTGCACAGCGCACCGAGACACTTTATTTCCTGTATGCTGCTATGAATTGGATTTTGGATTTGTTTAGATGCTTTGCACCAGATTACTTGAAAGCTGCTATGGATCTATTTCTATGTATTCCGAAATTTAGTTGTTCGATGATGCGAATACTTTTGTCCCATTCTTTCTATCATATATTTTTATTTCGTCACATTAGGGATGGAATGTATTATCATGGGACAGAGTCTGATGTAGGGTAATTTTATCTTATTTATTTGTTGCACACTGACACTTTATCCACGATGCAGCTATACAAGTGACTCGACTACACAATGTTAACCAAATATGCCAATATGATGAGTTACTGTTGGGGACCCAATTGAATCATGGTGCATACACATATATAACATTTCTGAGGATCCGACTAGTGAATAATAAGAGCTTATCTTAAAACTGCTGCTATATGTAGCTTCTAGATATTCTGACATAGGTGGTGAATATTGCATTGATGCATTGGGGTACTTCATTTCATGTATGCTGCTATGAATCTGATTGCAGATTTGATATTACAGATATGGTTAGATGTTATGCACCTGGTTAATTCTACTATTTGGATGTTAGGATTCAGGTTTGTCAACTGTGGAAAATAAGGGGTTCTGTTGAACCTGCAAAATCATTTGCCCCTTGTCTGCCTCTCATATATTATGATCTTAACATTTTAAAAGAGATGTGTGTGTATATATGGGACAAAGTTTGATGTGGAGTATGTTAAGTTGTATATTGCACATTGACACCTTATCCGCAATGTTACTATAAAAGTGACCATTTTGCAAAATGCTTTTCAAGAATGCATATATCATAGGCTATTGGTGGGACTTCATTGAATCGATGTGCACATGCACACATACGCATGATTGGAGAATTCAAGTTCTTAAGTATTGTGTTTAACAACAGTCTCCAAAAACATTAGCCAATGACACAATGTATAACAATATCCTTTTCCAGGCTGCATTTATATCATATACAGGCATATTCCTAAACACTGACATGTTGTTTGTGATGTAGCTATAAAAGTTACCCTTTTGTACAAGGAAAAGTCAGGATGTAAAAACAACGCATCATTGTGTGGGGCTTGATTGAACTATTGTGATTATTCACATATTTACACTATTCTAGATTTTTAGAGCTCCATGTAGTGTTCTGTGATAATCTTCACCAACAGATTGTAATGACTGAATTCTTAAAGATGTATAAAATAATTTTTACACTAACTTTTACACTATTTTGTCACTTGTATGTATAATTATGTATACGCATTGCAATAGAGTGCAATTGTATTCTGTGGAAGTTGCTATAATGTGAATGCATATATTCATTCATAGAAACAGCTCTGAGTCAGAATCATGGCACCTGAATAAAGCCTCAATGGTGATCAGGCAGCAGGTAGTCTGTTAGGCTGAGGGAAAGTGCAATCAAAGATTGACTGGTTTTAGAACTATATAGATACATTGGTGGTGGGATGAGGATTGCCCAGTTGAAGGCGTGATCCAAAACACTTTGGCATCCTGCTTGTTTGATGTTCACATATGCCAGAATAAAAGTTGTTCACAACACACAACGTTTGGAATAATCATATGCCTACCCTCTACGTTGGTCCGGCTGCTTCACTGAAGTAACGTCACTGTATGGATCAATATATATTACCCAGTAGTGCTTGCTACTAGATAGTTATAGTTAGGGCCATGTGTCCATTGAAAAAGTGTTTTTTGACTTGCCTATATCTTTTGCACCGTTTAACGAATCTCCATGAAATTTTCCAAAAATCTGGCCCAGTAATTCTTGGTGCTCATGGAAAGTTTTGGGATGATCCGTGAAGCAGGGGCCGAGAAAAACATTATGTTTCCCATGTTAATCCCCATAGGATCTGTCAACACATGTACAGCCCAAACCACTGGACAGAATTACACCAAATTTGGCAGAATGCTAGCTAGCTGTCAGTACGCAGATTACTCCTTTTACTAATTGGTGTAAATCTGTTCAGTAGTTTTTGAGAAATTTAGGGAAATTCAAATTTGTTTATCTCTAGGCAAAAAGTTTTTGCGAACAGGTCCATCTGTCAAAATCCGAAACTTTCATCTCTGTCCCCTGCACGCGTACATGGGACAGAGATGAAAGGCTTCAGGAAGCAGGGAGGTGCTGTCAAAGCAGCTCCGTGCTTGCTGAAGCAATGGCACAGCCTTGGAAGCCTTAAGGCTTCCCCTGCAGTGCTAGGTATCCAGTAAAGGCTTTTTATTAAAAAAATAATTTATTAAAACAAAATATATATATATGCATATATATATATATATATGCATATATATATATATATAGGGGCTCTGCTTCACCGCTGTCCCAGAAACCCCATAAAGGGCTAAACATTTTTGTTTTTAAAACCATAGCTCATTGTGAAGGTTGCAGACGGTCACACTGAGCTTTGCGGGGTTCGAGGCCAGCTGAACTCATTACTTAAAAAAAAAAAAATATTAATAATATTATATTTAAAAAACAAAACAGATACATTTCTTATTTTCAATTGGAGACAAATATCTCATTCTAAGTATATCAGACATCAAAGCCTAAAAAACTCTTATCTCTCTCCCTCTCACTTTCTTTCTCTCCCTATGTCTCTCTTTCAATCAATTTTCCCCACTCACACACTCACTCAGACACTTACACACCCACTCACAGACCCACTCAGACACGCATGCACCCATTGACAGACCAACTCAGACACTCACGCACTCACTCACAGTCCCAGTCAGAACCTCACACACCCACTCAGACAGTTAGGCACCACCTCACACACCCACTCAGACTATCACAAACCCACTCACAGACCCACTGACACCCAGATGCACCCACTCACAGACCCACACACATATTGACACACCCACTAAACCACTGATGTACACACTCTCACACCCAGACAGACACTCTGACAGCCTTACTTACCCCCAGATACAGCCTCTCAAATCGATTCTCACACGCACAGAGGCCACGGCCAACTTCTGTGTTGCTTGCGCAAAGGGCCGTGCACAGCATCGTGTTGGGTCGTTAGAGGGGTTGGCTGCAGGCCAGCCCTTGCGAGCAACCCCTACTGCACACAGGAGAAGGGCGTGCACGGTTGGGTGCTTAGAGGGGGTTGGCCTCAGGGCCTGGCCGCAGGCCATGTGCAGCGGTGGTTGGATTCACGTGTAGCAATGAAAATTACTATATGTTAAAAAAACATAGATATTCACTGAAAAAAACAAAGGTTACAGGGACGTTATAGTTAGGTACTTAATTTGCTCGTACAAAACCATATAAATTCAGCAGTTATAATTAAAATTCTTTCAAGTAACTAACATGCGAGCCCAAATTAACTATACCTTGTGCCTTCACCATGGTCCAGTGCTTCATTATTAACCTCCTTGAGCTTTGGCGCTAACAGTGCAACACACTGTACATAAAACGCAGCCAGATAGCCATCACCATCTGGCATCTTACCAGTAGTTATGTCCTTTATGACCTTCCTGATCTTCACTAATTCAAGAGTGCTGCCAACTCCAGTGCCTGTAGTGCACTCATCTTCACTAAATGAGCCACATATGCAATCACACTCTTATGTGCTCCCTAGGCATTGTCTGTAAAATTTGATGCACTGCCTCATTTACTTAATCTTGCACCATCACTAAACCACACGTTTGACCTCATCTCTGTCAGTAGGCAATAGGTGTGTGCTACTCTTCTATATACAACAACCACGTCAACGACTTGTCCCCTTCATTACATTTCCTTTCCTGATGCTCTTACAGTGAAGGCGATCCAGTCTTCTCAGTGCGTTTTTATGAGCCTGAACAAGATGCTGATGCTGGTTGTTTCTCTCCCCTGGCTATGCTGTTTTCTTCCAAACTGAGTGACTCTTCAAACATAAGCACTTCATCATTCAGCTTTTTCCAGACTCCAAAAATAGTTGTAAAGCACTATGAAGGTATCCTAAAATTCGTAAGTATTCCAAGGATCTCTCTCTATAACCAAAATACTACAAAATATGCATCTGTATCATATCAGCACATACTCTGTATTGTATAGCCAAATATGAAGAATCCATGTTGATATCCTGAGCCTATGATGTCCCCAATCCAGTGGACCATAGTCAGAAAGTGCACATGGGAGATAACCATTCCATGATACACAGTTCTGCAATTGGGGAGAGTGTAATAGCAAATTAATTCTAGAATACAGCATATGCACACGTAAATAATGGAAATATATTCTGCCTTCAGATGTTGACTACACTAGGTATCGACCATCGACCATGCTTGCATTCATGTTCGCAAATCGGCTGTAGCCTGTACTGATAGCACACTCTGCAAAGGTGGCTATGATTTTTCAATATCACTGTGCGGGTCACCGGTTAAATCGCCACACCAAGGTATTGGTTGACCCATTCTAGAGTGCATATGTGTATGAAATTTGTCTAAAAATATCCAATGACTAGCAGTGGGTGCATATAAATTAGCTATTGTGAGTGCTCAACCATCTAATACTACATCCAGTATGACATATCTACCACCTGGATGCTTTTATTTATTTAGTTACTGTATTTATAGAGTGCAAGCATTCGTCCCCTGGGGAATATCACGGTGCTAGAAAGCTCCCTATCCTTCTAACTGTGAGCACTGGAATGAAATTTATGATTAACTGTTGAAAATACAATAACCTCTGAAAAGCCATGTTTTTCTTTTTTTTATAAACCAGAGATGATTGTCTAGGGGTGAAGTGTTCCAGTGGGTTGCTGCCAGATGTGAGAACGAGCAGCAACCAGCTCTAACTCTTTTTATCAATTTGGCTTTAGCAAGAGCACGTTCAGTGACCTCAGATCAAGCGCTGGATTGTAAAGTTCCACTTTAGCTTTAAGGAGTTCGGGTCCGGTGTTATAAAGGGCCTTATTACGAGCTCGGCAGATGGTTTAGGCCGTCCGACGAACGTCCGATGAGGAGGTTGCCGCCATAGTGGCTACCTCTCCACCAGGCTCATTAAGAGTTTCCCGTTAGGTCAGCGGGGGAAACCTGAGTTTCTGCCCGCTGGCCTAGCGGGAAACAGCCTACAGCATTGTCTCGGGCTCGTAATCGAGCCGGTGGCAATGCTGTAGGATGCAGGGGTCGCATTGTGATGGTGCTGGCCAGTGGGGCCCCCTGCACCTGTTCTCTGCCAGCCTTTTCATAGCAGTGTTACTGCCATGAAATGGCTAGCGGAGTACGAGGTCGTAATCCCCACCAGTGCTGCCCTGGCGGACAAGGACCGCTGCAATCGCCAGACCGTCAGGATCTAAAATCCTGGTGGAGCTGGTGGTCCCACCGCAGCCCAACTGCCATGGTCCCTAATATGCCGCTCTGACCACCGCATTGGTGCTGGTCTGACTGCCAGACTCGTAATGAGGCCCATAGTGTCTTGTGTGTAAAGCAGAGAAGTTTGAAGCTGGCTCTCTTTCGCAATGGCAACCAATGTAGGGTTGCCATGCAGGTGAGGCCCAGCTGCATCTGTCCATATTGCATACCACCCTGGCAGCAGTGTTTTAAATCATCTGGAGTCTCGTGGATATATAATCATCCATACCCACATACAGGGCATTGCCATAGCCAATCTGCAGATTATAAGAGCTTTGTTCTTTGCCAGTCAAACGGTATCCACCGGAACAACCTTCTCAAGAGTTTGAGGATATCAAAGCATTTGTCACAAGTGGCACTGACTTGTTCTTGCATG
Organism: Pleurodeles waltl; assembly: GCF_031143425.1. Taxonomy (NCBI): domain Eukaryota; kingdom Metazoa; phylum Chordata; class Amphibia; order Caudata; family Salamandridae; genus Pleurodeles; species Pleurodeles waltl. The sequence continues at coordinate 239,462,088 of NC_090436.1, forward strand.
GAAAGTGAATCATCAGTGATGACCCCAAGATTTATTGCTGTTTTCTTGGTTTAGGCGCATCTCCTACTGCTCCAGGCCACCAGGAGGAGTCCCAGATTCGGTAGGCCCTAGTAAGCAACTAAGGGCCGTATTTTTAGGCCTCTAGCGCCACAGCAGCGTTACTTTTTGTGACGCTCCTGTGGCACTAAGCACTGCGCAGTATTATTAGAGAGAAACACTCCCAATCTGTTTACAAATATCTTCTATGCTGGGGTTCTCAGGAATCTAGCACACTCAGATCCCTGTAGAGCTATCTTCCTTTTCATGTGGCCAGAGTGCTACAGGTCATTTCCATGCTACAGCACCACAGCCGCTCACTTCGGTGATAATGCTGCATGGGTCTTCCATATTGTTAGAAATAGGGCTTCTGGTTGGCTACGGTATGCACCTAAGCCAGGCAGAACTCACCACTCTAATCAGGGAAGGGAGCTACACGCCCAAGATAAACCTGCTCACTCCCATAGTAGCTTGGCTAGAGCAGTCAGGCTTATCCCAGAAGCAATGTGTAAAGCGTTTGCACAACACACACATACACACCACAAGAGACTCCACACTCTATTATATGAGAATACACTGTATTGCATACAAATCACATAGATCAATAATTACTTTGCCAACAAGGCAATTGTACCAGCATCCCAATGAGTGCAATAAAATAAATATTTAGATGTTGCACATGTCATTAAAACATCCTTACTGCACCTATACTGTAATCTCTGGGAGAATACTCGTTATCCTGTTATATCAGAACAATCCCGACATACATCACCTCATCAGGGCACAGCATGCAGCAATTAGATGCAGAACACATAAGTGTTACCAAAACACCACGAAGGAAACATTACTGTGCATTATCCATCAATCACAATGCCCTGATTCATAAACATTGTACATATCATATTGCCACTAGAATAATACACATTATTCCGGGTAATACAATAGCCACCCATGATATAATTAGGGCATGAAAAGGCAGCAGTAAATGGGAGAAGACGCACCAATCGCCAAATATCGCTAACAGTAACAAAAGCAGGAGAAATCACCAGGTAACACTTAGAGTCCCCAATTTCCACCAAATGACAGTACGGGCATTGACCCAATGCACTTGCTCTCCTATGAGGGTCAATATGGTACTTATGTGGGCCGTCATGGAGGCAACCCCTTTGCTCCTCCTGAGGGGGTTGCCGTGGCGACCTACTACTTCAATGCGGAGAGACCACAGGCCCAACTCAAGGTAAGTAAATGCCACAGGGAGGACCACACACACACACAGCTCACGCCGTCAGAAGTCCCTGCTCACGGAAACTGGCTGCCCGTGAGCACGTGGCACAGCTCCTACAGCTCACTATCTGCCACAAGACATCCTCTACTCAGGGCTCTGGCATCAGCCTCCCAGGGCCTGCTGGAGGGCCACAACACTCCTCTACCCTTTGCAGGCGATAACAGCCTCACAGGGCCTTGGCAGGTTTACTTGGGCCATGGCTGTGAGAGCCAAAACAGATGATAGGAGTGCTGTTTCACTCAGGGCTCTGACAACAGGAGTGGATGCCTGCTTGTGCTCCAGGGGCACTAGGATGAGTGTGCTTCGTCTGCACAGATACCTCCTTCTTCCCGGCCCCTCCTCACAGGGGTAAACTCCGCTGCACTCTTGGTGTCGCTGTAGAAAGAAACAGCCTTGGGGGGAAAACAGTAGTACTCACCCAGCGCTGTTTCTCAGAAGGCTCCAGTACAAAATACAGTGCTCCCCAGATGCTATAGCTGCAGGGCCAAGGGGCAGCGATGAAACAATAGAAATCCTATGCTGGCCCCTGGAAGATCACTGAGGGCACACAAGCAGGAATGTAGGCAGCAGGCCAGCACATCGGATCCTTGTGGCAGAGAGGCAGTCCTTCTTGTGTCCCAGCAGGCAACAGGACACCACAACAAGCAGGTCAGTCCTTATGGCGGTTCCTCCTGGCTGCATAACAGTTCCTCTTGGCAGTGTGTAGTCTGTAGATCCAGCAGCATCTGGTCACACGTCCAGGCAGTATCTAAAAACATGTGGTCACAGCCCCTCTACTTATACTCAAAATGCTTTTGATATAGGGGGAACTTCAAAAGAGCCTCAGAAGTGTACAGCACCCACTTTCACCCCCAACCCTGGCTGCAGTAGGAGTAAACAAGCCCTTTGAGTGAGTGCAGGATATAGCCTATACAAATGTACGTGTGCCCCGCCTCCCTCTCTCCCAGCCCAGGAAGTCCTTTCAGTATGCAGATGTAATCCTGTTACACCTCCACCCTCCCTGTGTGATGGCTGTCAGGAAAGTATGTACAAAAACCCAGCTGTCACTCTATCCTAGACATGGATTGGAGTCAGGCTGCAAAGCACGAGTCATAAACACAGTGAAATACCCACTTTCTAAAAGTGACATTTCCACAATAGTAATAACAAAATCCACCTACACAAATAAGCAGGATTTCTCACTAACAATTTCAAACATACCAAACATGCCCAGGCCACTCCTCACAGATCAGGAATTACCACTTAGACATATATAAAGGAATTCCCAATTCAAACCTATGAGAGAAGCAGCACTCACAGCAGTGAGAAACCAAATAGGCTGTTTGCCACTACCAGGACATGCCACACAATGAAGGCAAATGTCCTACCATTTATCTACACAGCGCCTTGCCCATAGGGTTACCCAGGGTCTAACTTAGGGGTGACCTATATGTAGTAAAAGGGGAGTTCCAGGCTTGGCAAGTAACTTAAGACGCCAACTCAATATGGCAGTAAACTGTGCACGCAGACCATGCACTGACAGGCCTAAGACAGGTTTGAAAAGGCTACTTCTGTGGTGGTGCAAGCTGCGCTGCAGGCCCACTAGTAGAAATTAATTTACAGGCCCTGGGTATGGGGGATACCACTGTACAAGGGACCTACAGATAAATTAAATGTGCCAATCAGGTGTAAGCTAATCATACCAAGTTTAGAGGGGAGAGCATATGCACTTCAGACTGATCAGCAGTGATAAAGTGCCCAGAGTCCTAAAGCCAACACAAAGAGGTCAGAAAAATAGAAGGAGGAAGCCCAAAAGTTTGGGGATAACCCTGAAAAAGGGCCAGGTCCAACACATATCTCATGGCCCCTTTTATAATATTCTTGTGCTCAGAGGCCCCCCTATGTAATCGTTCTGTCAACAGTGGTGCCACAGACCTAGGACTCAACAAACAGATCTCTTCTGCTTTGCAGCTCCTCTGACCTTCCAACCCATGCTTTGTAGTGGGTGGTGGGGAAGGGAGGAGCACGCACTGGGCAGCCCAAACCATGGCAAACCCAGAACAGACAAGAATGCCCGGTCCTGACAGTGATCCTTATCGTGATGAGCTCCCTCGGAGCTAGGGTGTCCACCTGGCATGGAGGCAAATTCAGTACAGGATTGTAAAAAAATTCAAGACAAAAGGTCAAGCGTCAGGGAAAAATTCAAGTCAATGAGTCAAAATTCAGGGGAGAAAATTAAGATAAAAGGAGAAGCAGCCATACTCTGTTGGTTTATCAATACATGTATTTACTATGTTTTACATTGCAGAACTTATCCACTGTGCTGTGAACGAGACTGGTTCTAGGTATGCTACATTGAGATGGCACTTTATGTCCTTGTTCAATAGTAAATCGATGCCCTTGAGCATGGTGTCAAGGCATCACTCCTACCCACACATACCCAATCTTTCTTGGAGAGAAAGCAACAGCAACATTTTGATTATGTTTCTAAACATTTCAATACACATGCCAAACAGTTTAGGATATGTTAGGTAAGTGACTTTTTCACCTTGAGCTACTCTAGGCAGGTTGAACAAACACATCTGGCTCACCTGACCCTCTACTAGACGTCAAATCTAATAATATTACTGAGGCAGAGCAGATGGTGTGAGTCACAGTCTCACACCAATTGTTAGGATGTAAGGTACCCACATGTCGTGGGTATGTTAGTGCTTATCCTGACCTGGATTATTGGTAAAAAAGAAACAGACACATGACTCCTTACATGGGGATGAGAACATGATTTATTTTTATTTATTTTATATAATCTTTTATCTTTCTTTCTTTTCTCTTCTTATCCATCTCTCTAGTCGTCTTCTTCTGGGACTTTTTAGTAATAGCTTGTTTTTTTCTTTTCTTCCAAGGTATATCTCTGTTTCATGATAGGTAGTTCACCACAGAAGGATGGGCAAGAGTGGAAAAAGAAGGAATGGAGGGAAAAAGGTAAGTATTTTAAATTTTAGCGTTGACTAGTAAAACCTGGTGGGAGGGGGAAGGGAAAACAAAGAACCCAGGATCAGTGAGGGACCGTGCTAATAGTGTACATTTAGTGTATATTCTTTTAGTCTCAGCAGAGTGGCAACGTGCAGCCAAGGGAAAGAAAGAATAAAAAAAAACAAAGAAAATGATAAATGATAAATGAGCCCTGTTTATGTTCTGCTTTCTATTATTTTATGTCTTTTTCTGGCAGTTTCTTTTGGTAAATTCAGGTTTTCCTCTTGTCTCCCTCTTCTCTCATTCCTCTCTCCCCTCCTCCCTCCCCCCCCTTCCCCTCTCCCCATTCCCCCTTCCAAAATATGCACTGGGGTTCAGTATGCAGGCACGTACCTGCATTAGCCATGGTCTCCTGGGAGGTGGCAGGTAGTTTTGGCTCCTTCTGTGGTCTGCACTTCGTCGGCTTGGGATCTCGTTTCCCCAACATGTTCTGCCTCGCTGGGGCCTCCCACGCTCTCCTCTCCTTTCTCAGCATCCTCCTTTCATTTCTCTGTGTTCTCCTCCTTTCCTGGGTTTCTCTGTCCCACGTCTCTCTTCTCTAGGTCTTTCCCGTACGTGTCTTCCTCTGCCCCTTCCTTCTCGCTGGTGCCTCCCTTCTTCGTGCGCCGCTCCTCCTCCTCCTCCTCTTCCTGTGCCGCTTCTCAACCCTCTATTTCCAGGTCAGCATGCATGCTTCTACGTATGTAGCTTTCCGGGGTGCCCCCGGGGCACTCCTCTGTCGGCTCCACTCGCGTAGTGGTGTGCGACGTAGTTGTAACCCTGTTACACCACAACTTGTCTGTAGTCTCACAACACCAAGAAGACCCAAATGCTGCATTAGAGGACTCTATATTTATCTCGGAATTTAGGGCCGAGCACAAGACAAATAATTAAAGACCAGGATGAAGTCAGGAACAGATGGAAGATCCACAGCAACTGATTGAAAGGGTCATTGCTAAAAAACAGATAAATAAGAAAGAGAAAAACAAGGTGGGACCATTCCTAAAATCAGATAGGCCCTCCATGAATACTGGAAAGTATTGCTTACCTGGGGAGTAGTTTCAGAAGACGGGCCAGAAACAGAAGAGGCACTGTCAACTGGTTGAAGAAGCAGTACTCTGCCTCCCTGCCAAACTCTGACAGTGCAATGGTACACTGGTAGTGCTTGTGGAGGGTGTGCAGGGGCCCGCCCCTTGGAATGTTGGGCCCAGGGCAGTTGCCCACTTTGTCCATATCTTAAAATGGCCCAACATTCGATGCAAGCCTGAACCAGTGGTCTTGCTTATCCCTAAGTGCGAAAGAGCATGCAGAACCCTCACAATATTTGGGATACGAATTACACAATACACAAAATAAAAGAACATTATAAAGACTAAAATGCAGAAAGTGCTTCTTTAACACCTGGAAGTGTTTAAATTTAGTATATTAGATCACAAGATTGCATTGACATTTATTTGAAAGTTTATAAACATGAACTTTACATTTATTAACCCTTCCTCTAGACAAAGCCATGAATGAAAATTCATACAAATTGTCAGGTGTTCCATATATCATATTATTTTTATGGATGGAGGGACATTACAGACGACTTAAACATATAAAAGTGAGGGTTTCACACAGGCTACATCTCGAACTGAATTACTTGAATGTTCTCTCAAATGTCACTACCAAGTAAACTAGACGTATGACGTAACTTGTTTTGACTTAAATCACTTAATTTAGTCATGCAGATGAGCCGGGATTTGAACCCAGGTTTCCTGGTCACACACAGTGCAATTAAGCAACTAACTAGATTACTTTCTTTTTCTCAATTCCTTGTAGCACCGGAGGACACTGTTTTTGTACAATTCTGTCGGATGAACAGTACACTGTGTTAATCAAATACAGATCACATGTTGATTTGATACAATGTCTAAATACAGGGAGTGCAGAATTATTAGGCAAGTTGTATTTTTGAGGATTAATTTTATTATTGAACAACAACCATGTTCTCAATGAACCCAAAAAACTAATTAATATCAAAGCTGAATATTTTTGGAAGTAGTTTTTAGTTTGTTTTTAGTTTTAGCTATGTTAGGGGGATATCTGTGTGTGCAGGTGACTATTACTGTGCCTAATTATTAGGCAACTTAACAAAAAAAAAATATATACCCATTTCAATTATTTATTATTACCAGTGAAACCAATATAACATCTCAACATTCACAAATATACATTTCTGACATTCAAAAACAAAACAAAAACAAATCAGTGACCAATATAGCCACCTTTCTTTGCAAGGACACTCAAAAGCCTGCCATCCATGGATTCTGTCAGTGTTTTGATCTGTTCACCATCAACATTGCGTGCAGCAGCAACCACAGCCTCCCAGACACTGTTCAGAGAGGTGTACTGTTTTCCCTCCTTGTAAATCTCACATTTGATGATGAACCACAGGTTCTCAATGGGGTTCAGATCAGGTGAACAAGGAGGCCATGTCATTAGATTTCCTTCTTTTATACCCTTTCTTGCCAGCCACGCTGTGGAGTACTTGGACGCGTGTGATGGAGCATTGTCCTGCATGAAAATCATGTTTTTCTTGAAGGATGCAGACTTCTTCCTGTACCACTGCTTGAAGAAGGTGTCTTCCAGGAACAGGCAGTAGGACTGGGAGTTGAGCTTGACTCCATCCTCAACCCGAAAAGGCCCCACAAGCTCATCTTTGATGATACCAGCCCAAACCAGTACTCCACCTCCACCTTGCTGGCGTCTGAGTCGGACTGGAGCTCTCTGCCCTTTACCAATCCAGCCACGGGCCCATCCATCTGGCCCATCAAGACTCACTCTCATTTCATCAGTCCATAAAACCTTAGAAAAATCAGTCTTGAGATATTTATTGGCCCAGTCTTGACGTTTCAGCTTGTGTGTCTTGTTCAGTGGTGGTCGTCTTTCATCCTTTCTTACCTTGGCCATGTCTCTGAGTATTGCACACCTTGTGCTTTTGGGCACTCCAGTGATGTTGCAGCTCTGAAATATGGCCAAACTGGTGGCAAGTGGCATCGTGGCAGCTGCACGCTTGACTTTTCTCAGTTCATGGGCAGTTATTTTGCGCCTTGGTTTTTCCACACGCTTCTTGCGACCCTGTTGACTATTTTGAATGAAACGCTTGATTGTTCGATGATCACGCTTCAGAAGCTTTGCAATTTTAAGAGTGCTGCATCCCTCTGCAAGATATCTCACTATTTTTGACTTTTCTGAGCCTGTCAAGTCCTTCTTTTGACCCATTTTGCCAAAGGAAAGGAAGTTGCCTAATAATTATGCACACCTGATATAGGGTGTTGATGTCATTAGACCACACCCCTTCTCATTACAGAGATGCACATCACCTAATATGCTTAATTGGTAGTCGGCTTTTGAGCCTATACAGCTTGGAGTAAGACAACATGCATAAAGAGGATGATGTGGTCAAAATACTCATTTGCCTAATAATTCTGCACTCCCTGTAAACAAGGTACACAGTGAAGGTGAGGGACTGAGGAATAACATGCTAAAACACTGACTTTTTCAGTGGTTGAAGAGCATGAAAAAATATGGATACTGTGAGCCTGAGTGCAATGGGGATGTGGTCAATGATCATGGAGGCACAATCAAAGGCGTAGCTACAAAGAACAAAATATTCTGTGGCTATTTTTTTATCTTCCACCATCAGGTAACTGCATATAATATAAAGCACACCTTAAATGAATAGTAAATGGAAGTCGTCGAAAATCAGTGTGAAATACACTATTTTATGTTATAAAACCTCTGTTGGTTACTGTGATCACTATAGATGCACGTGTGTGCAACCAGAGGCCCAAATAACTAAATTCTGTTTGGTTCAGTAGGGAGTAGTCACTTGCATATTTTTTTTTTGCTAGGAGGTCCCTGCCCATTACAGAAAGCACTGTGAATGTGTGAGTCGTTATTATAAATTTGCATTACACACAGCATAAGATAGGCTGAGCGAAAATGAAGACATAAATCTAGGGTAAAATAAAGAAAAAGTGTTTTCAAATTGTACATTAGTAATGTGGAGATTGCACCTAGTGGAAACAGTTTTACAACTATGCATTAAAAGCATGCACTCCACAACTCAGCGTGGAACACCTCCTACAATACAAAACAATAAATCTTTGCCTTCAGGAAGCTTAAAGTGTCTGCATCAATTAACACCACTTCTACCGGCTCCTAAGCAGCCTATACATTTACAGATGAACCAACTGCACAGATTTACATTACTTCTCAGGCATCCGGCACCCTGATGATAAGGTTTGTTTCTTCTGTAAATGTCTGTCCCTTCCGCAGGATCGCAGCACATGAGCTGAAGCATTTAAACTGTAACATACATTTTTTAGCACAAAGGTTAAAATGACAGACAAATACCATCCACTAAAATCTTCATCACACACACATTAGGGTTTAGGCACAGACAGTCCATGAAAATTATGGACGAGTGGTCATCCTAGACGAAGCACATCTCCTCAACCTAAGCCTTGCTTCACGCAAGGTTGCGCGCTTCCATCCTCTGTTGGCACAACATATCATTTCTGTTCTATGGGTAAGGAGCTTTGCTATAGTCAAACCCCGTTACCACAAGACACGCACAATTGCTTCCGTGCTGACGGGAACTGACAATTACTGCAGGATTCCGTTGGATTCATTCATGGGTCCAGGAGCTGCATTGAAACATTCCTAGGCAGCTATGTTAGATAAGCAATTTCCACTTCATGATAGGTTAATGACACCTTCCTTGTTTTAGTTTTTTTAATTAACCACTCAAATTTTCCAAGCAGTGTTCCTAACTCTTTGTGGTGTTTCTCACTCGATGATTCAATCTCCAACTCTACCATCCGCTCTTCATCCTGGTAGGTGATAGCTTAATCTCCATGCTGTACTGAGGATGGGGTTGTCTCTGCAATGGTCCTACTTCTAGGGGTTCTTCCTACTTTTTTTCTTTACAAGAGTCACATGGTAGATATGTTCTATTTGGGCCCGCTGAGGCACCTCTACCCTCTACATGACTGGTGTAACTGTCTGCAAGACTTTATAGGACACTGGTTACCTAGTCAACAATTTATTCTCCTTAGAAGGCAATTTATCTCTAACCACCTTTGTATTTCTATAATACTCTTTTTTGTCTCTTGAGCAAAAATTCAGGTTTACTTTAATTTGTTCCTACAAATTGCTCAGAGTATTTTTAAAGTTCACAGTTGTATTATAATATGGCACATTCTTCTTTTCACTTCCCAATGCTTGACAGCCGTATTGTAAGATATTGGCTCTTGGTTGTCTGTGGTGTTAGACCTGGTCAACCAGTAACCACAACTTGTTAGACACAAGTAAACACCAAATTAACCTGTGCTCAACCCTCTGGTAGATTGCCACAGAGCAGTCAGGCTTAACTTAGAGGCAGTGTTTAAAGTATTTTTGCAACACTTCAGACAGTAAAAGGGTGAAAACACCACACAAAAAAGATACCACAACAAGTTCGAAAAATAGATAAAAATTAAGTAAATCAAACAAGACTAAAATGAAAAAGAGCAATAGGTAAATCCAGAGATATTGCGTTTTGAGGTCTTTAGGTAAAATATTGCCAAAAGGCAAAAAGCAGAAAGTGGTGACATCTGGTCACATCAGACCTGGACTGTCACAAGTTCAGGCCAACCACGATAGAGAGTGGGCTGGCTATGGGGACCCAGTTGGGCCTGCTGAACAAAGTACTTTAAATCCTGTGTGCAGAGCGTTGCATGCATGCAAGTAAAAAATGTGTCACACAGCCGAAGCGATGTGATGGTTCCAAGATTTGGCGAGGCTGAGGTGTGAGGTCCTGGTTATGTCAATGTCGAGCATTCTGTTGACGATCCTTGCGATGCGAAGTCTGGAGTTGGGGATGTATCTCGCAGAATGGGTGATGTACATGATATGAGGAGCTGCAAGGCTATGATGCAGAGTTGAGCGCCATCGTCGAGGCTGTCATCGACAATAGCTGCGAGGACCAGCACAGAGAAATGCGTCACGTAGCAGCAGCTCCGAGGGGCGATGCAGGCTGCAGCAGTGATTCCAGTCCTTGCAAATGGGTCAAATCCACACAGCTGTGGCAATGCGTCACGTCTGTTCAGGTTAGCACCGTGCAGCGGAGGAGACACATCAGTTCCCCAAGTTCACAGATGGAAAATTCCAGGTGCAGATGTAAGGTTGTTGGAAGCCTGTTATGTAACTGGGCTCCAGGTCAGGAGGCCAGCCAACTAGGCCTGCAGGTGGCATTTCTGACATCGCTGACAACTGCTTCTAGAGACTTAAAATAATCCCGGCCTATAGAATATTCTAGCCGATTTGTCTGTTTAATGTGTGCCAAATTTATCCCTCTGCCTTGATATGAGGTAGGTATAGTACTTTTTCTGTGAAAGGTTGTGGTACCACCAACTACTTTATCTCACTTTTCCTTACTGCGCTGTTTAACAATTCAACAGTCCCTTCATTATAAGGAAGTCTGTCCTACCTATTGAGGATCATACAACTGAACTGCTTGCTGCCAGGGATCCTTGTTGGGCCACCTGGAAACTTCTGTGATGCTCCCATCGTATTTCTGTGAGTAAGGATTCAGTGTTTGCCTCACATGGGGTATGAACTCAGGTGATCAGTGATATGCACAAGTGATGCCTGTAGCTTTCGAAAGGGCAGCCCAATGATGTTGGTTAATCCAATTCTTTTTACGGAGTGGTAGGGCACCTAAATATGTCTCCAAATATATTTTTTCAACATCTATTATAAACTATCAGTACTGGGTTGGAACCAATGATCCACAAGATCCTTGACATTGTGCTAGTGTCCATTTAAATTCTCTAAACCATGTCTGGTGGCCAATCCAGTCTCTCCAAGAGTGATGTTTTTTATCTCCACATAACAACTATTGCCTGCTGCGTTTACTGCTTGATATGTGGTTTGCAACTCCTCTGATAATAAGGGTGGTATACATTTCCACATCTAGTAGTCAGGTAGCATTTCAATTCTCAACTGTATCCAGTAGGTTTCCAAATCCCAACCCAGTCTTTCAAAGATGGATTTTGTTTTTTATTTCCACATAGCGAATATCATTTGTAGGATTTGCTACAAGATATGCAGCGTGCAACTTGCCTGGCAATAAGTGTGCTATATTTTACACCCAATGGTAGTCAGGTGGCACTAGAAACCACATGTTCAAAATTAATGAGCAAAAAATCAAGGCCCCTTCCAAGATTATATTTTTGTAATACAGACCTTGCTGATTACAGTAAGATCCCACAGAGCTCGCCTTGCCCTGCATTGTTTTTTCTGTCAGCGAAGAATAGCTTTGTCTCGAAACAAGGGGAGACCCAGCATAGGTCAAATCCAAACACTCACAAGCTTAGAGTGAGAGTTCTAATGAGAGGGAAACACATCTCAGGAATAGCCTCCAGGCATCACAGGTTGACTTGGATAGTATTTTACTAATCCAAAGCTGTATTACTGTACCTGGAGTGGTAAACAACTTTTGTCATTTTTCAGCTCTGTGGGACAGCACTAGTTAATTCTTTGCTTAAAGACTTTGCTGCAAAAATGACAAAAACCATTGTTGATTTTGTAGCTCAGCATGAGTAACTCTGTATTAATCCTATGCTTGAAAACTCTGCTACAAAAACAGATATTTGATCGGAGCCGATTTTGAGTGTTGCTGGTGTTGTAGAAGCACTCCAACAAGAGCAGATCTTGGATTTTGGAACTACCCAGAATTCCGAACCTTGTTCCGCATAATTTATGTGGTACTCTAAGCTTGTGAGTGTTTGGTTCTAACACATACTGGGTGACCCCTTGTGTTATGACAAAGCTATACTTCTCTAACGAGTTCTAATGAGAGCGAAACACGTGTCAGCAACTGCTTTTATGCATTCCAGTTTGGCTTGGATAGTATTTTACTAATCCAAACCTGTAATACGTGCCTGGATTGGTTAAAGACTTGTGTCATTTTTCAGCTCAGCATGATAGCACTGGCTAACCCTATGCTTAAAGACTTTGCTGCAAAAATGACAAAAAGCTTTGTTGCTTTTCTAGCTTCCCATGGTTAGCACTGTGCTAATCCTATGCTTGAAACTCTGCTAGAAAAAGAGACATTTGAGGTGGGCAGATTAAGAGTATCATTGGTGTTGTAGCACTCCAACAGGAGCAGCTCTCCACCTAAACGTGAAAACTACCAAGAGTACTTACCACTGTTTTGCGCTAAAATATATGCTGCACTCTAACATGTGAGTGTTTGGTTTTGTTCTACACTGGGTGGTCCCTTGTGTGGACACAACATCATACTTCTCTGATGAGCTCTAATGAGAATGAAACATGTGTTGGGACTTGCTTTTATGCATTCCATGTTGGCTAAGTTAGTATTTTACTAAACCAAAGCTGTAATACTGTGTCGGTGGGGTAAAAGACTTTTGTCATTTTTCAGCTTGGTGTTGATAGCAAAGGCTTATCCTGTGCCTAAAATCTTTGCTGCAAAAATGACAAAAGGTTGTCACTTTTTTAGCTCGGCATGGATAACACTGTGCTAACCATATGCTTAAAAACTGTGCTATAAAAGTAGTTTATATATTTTACAAATTTGTTTATATATATATATCCGGCCAAGTCAACACAGCCACCACGTCCTATTTTCACACCCTTAGGATGGAGACAAAGTGGCTACCAAATAACACATATGCCTTCATTACCAGCAGGCTAGGCTATGGGAACTCCCTGTATGCAGGAATCCACAAAGATACTACAGACTATCCAAAATGCAGCAGATAGACTCAACCTCCTCTGTCAGACTCGCATCAAACCACTTCAGACTCCATCATACCACCCCTGAGGTTCCCTTAGTGGCTCTCAATTTACAAGTGCACACAATTCAGGCTTCTCACCTACACATACAGAGAATTTTACAACTCAGGCCCAGTCTATGTGAACAGCTGCATACAATTCCATCAACCCTCCAGGCACCTCATCTGACCTGAACTCTTACAAGCACACATTTGTGTGTGTTTACATATATATATATATATATATATATATATATATATATATATTTTCTTTGTGTATTCATATATATTTTTTTTTTCACTGAAAAAACAAAGGTTACAGGGACATTACAGTTAGGAACTAGAATTATAAAAAAAAACTCAGTAGTTCACGAGAAAACCAAAGGTTAGGTCAACCTTATATTTAGGTTAAACTTTTACACACAAAAAAACATGGAATTCAGCAGTTACAGTTATACTTATCTCAATAAACTATAATTCGTGTCCTAAGATAAATATAACTCGCACCCCCACCATGTACAGTTTTTTCATCAATAAATTTATTGCAAATGTTGCAGTGATATTATGAATAATGTCATAGAAGATGACATGTCCGATGTAATATGTGGGGAAATTAGCAGTGCATGGCGAGGGTGTGGCTTGGACTAAACATGTAATTTTTTTTGGGAGGAGGAGGGCGCGGCTCACCTCCCCAGGCCAAACTCGGCCACGGGGACCCCATTCCCTGAGGCCTGGCCTTATGAGGTTTTTTTTGGGGGGGGGCAGCGTAGCCCCTCCGCCAAGGCCGATCTTGGCCCTGAGGACCCCAGGGCCCACACTATTTTTTTATTTTTCTTGGGAGGGGGTCACCCCCTCCTAGGGCCGATCTCGGCCCTGGGGACCCCATTCCCCAGGGCCTGGCCATTTGACCTGGATGTCCCCCAGGACACCCGGCCTCAATGTTGGAGACTGTTGGGGAGGGGGGTCTGAAGGCCCCCACGGTCCTAGCATGATCCCCACCTCCTGTGGGAGCCAGCATTGCTGTCACAGAGAGGGAGCTGCTAAAGCAGCTCCTTTTCTGTGAGAGCGAGCAGACAGAGGAAACTCTGCTCCGATGAAGGGAGAGCTTATTGACAGCACTTCAATAAGCATTGACCCTGGGACTTGGCCCACCCAGGGGTTTGAAAAGGACGAAACGCGGGAGCCTGCGCTTTGTTTTTTAAAACCATTTTCTCCGGATCAGCTGCGAATCGTGGCAAAAATTGAAAAAAAAAATTGTTTTTGCTCCGGGGGGTCACTGTGAGAACTTGGCACCAGAGCTAAGGGGTCAGGGTGTCTAAACCCTGGTCAGTATTCTTTTTTTCACATTAACAATTGTCTTACTTTTATGTGGTTGTGTGTTGTGCGTTAGCATATTTTCCCGAAATCCTGCCTTAAATTTTGCTTATCATTTTTCATTTTCCAAACACTCCCCATTGCCCCTCCCATATTTGCTACTAAATCCTTTACTGACGTAGGTGGAGATCTCTGCCACCTAGAAGCAGAGATCCCCAGCCATAGGTTTGTGAATTGCATTTTGTAGTACATTAAGTAGTACTACTGGAGTAGCACTTTACATACTCTAATATGCCTTTTGTGATTCAGGCAAGTGAGAAAAAATGGCAGTGGAAGCATTCTCCACCCAGCACAATGAAGGTGGAATAAAAATGATTTACTATATAGAAAAGTAAATTAAAATTACAGGATTTTGTAGAATATTATTGTTAGAAATGGGGTCTCTAGTTGGCAGAGGAATGCACCCTATCCAAGTAGGGACCATAATGACAGGGAAAGTCAGATACACAACCTAAATTAACCTGCACACACCTTCGGGTAGCTTGGCACAGAGAAGGCAGGCTTAACTTAAGAGGCAATGTGAAAAGTATTTATGAAACACTTAGGCCCTCATTACAACTTCGGCGGTCTTATAAAAAGACCGCTGAAGCCGCAGGTGCCACTATACCGCCAGTGTTGGCGGTATTTGTGGCTCCCGATTATGACTTTTCCGCTGGGCCAGCAGACGGAAACAGCGTTTCCGTCCTCTGGCCCAGCGGAAAATTCACATCAACATTGCAGCCGGCTCACAATAGAGCCAGCGGCAATGTTGATGTGCAGTGGGTGCAGCAGCACCCGTCGCGCATTTCACTGCCCAAAATTCGGGAAGTGAAATGCGCAATGGGGCTGTGCCTGGGGGCCCCTGCAATGCCCATGCCAAGGCACCCCGAGACCCTCTTACCGCCAGCCTTTCCATGGCGGTGTTTACCACCATGAACAGGCTGGCGGTTGGGGACTCATAATCCCCAGGGCAGCGCTGCTTGCACCGCTGCCCAGGGGATTTTGACCGCCTGGCGGAAGCCTAGCGGTCAAGTGGAGGGGCTGGCGCTATGGCCGTGGCTAATGCGCCACGGTCATAATACACTTCCGGTACACCGCCAGCCTGTTGGCGGTGTTAACAACAGTGTACCGCCGGCCACCAGGACCGGAATGAAGCCCTTAGTTACAGCAACAGAGTGAAGGACACCATAAAAAACTCCACAACAAGTTAATAAAATAAAGGCTATTTATCTGAGCTAAATGAGACCAAAATGACAAAAATCCAATAAATATTCATCCAGATATAGCTATTCAAAATCTGTATGTAATCAGTTCCGGTGGGAGCACCTGTGTGCTCCTATTCAAGTATTTACAGTAAGTTTCTTAGGGTCACAGCAGTCTCCTCCGGGACTCAACAACTGGGTTCCTGACACGTTAGATCGGGACACAACAATGCTCCACATTTTCCTAAAGTGATGTGCACAATGGAAACCTCCCTCGGTCCCTCGTGTTAGTGAATTCACAGCCCCTGCTATCGTGTAAGCACAGAGTCACTGTACCTTAAATTCACAACTCCAGCTGCCCACTAAAGCACAGTGCAGTCACTCGGGTTGCTCTTGCAACACAGGGGCGGGGGAGCTGCACTGAAGTAATCCAAATACCAGAGGCTTCCTCAAACGATCGGGTGCTGCGGCATCATTCTGGTTGCTCTGGCAACACAGGGGTGGGGGAGCCATGCTGAAGGAGGGCTTCCTCCAATACTGGGTTGTCAGCGCAAGAGTCTCTCAGCTGCAGGAGCAGCCCAGAGTTGAGGTGAATGCCCTGGATATAACCAAGCACTGGGTGCTGGGCACGTGCCGATCAGCAAAGTTGTAAGCGCTGATTCTTAGAGGCATCCGCGGTGGTGGGGATGCCGTTGAAGCCTTTAAAGGTCCTGAGACTTCAACAACAGGGGGACAAGTTACCAAGCCCTTGGAGTTCTTGGGTTAAAGAGGATGTAGATAGCCAGTTTCAAGCCTTCCTCACTGCAAGAAGTGGCAGGCAGCATACCAACACAGCAGAGCAAGTTGCAAAGTGTCAGTACCTCCTGGCAGCACAGCCATCAGCAGGCAAACACAGCAAATAAAGTGGCAAAGTGACAGCACAGCTCTTCTTCAATGCAGAGTCTCTCTTCAGGAGCCCAGAGTGAACTGATTACGCGGGGTTTAGGGTCCAGTACTTATACCAAAATGTGTCATTGAAGTGGTGGAGACTGCAAAAGAGACCTTTGAAGGTCACACGGTCCCTTCTTTTTTCTTCCCTGGCTCCAGACAGTCTACAGGGGGTGTGCAGCCCTTTGTGTGAGGAAAGGCATGGCCCTATTCAGGTGTAGGTGTCAGCTCCTCACTTCCATCTAGCCCACCCACACCCATCAGCCAGGTGATGGGCCATTAGAATGCTACCCCCAAGCTCCCTTTGGGTGTGATTGTCTAGTGGGAATGTACAAAGTCCAGCTGTCATCTACCCCAGACATTTATTTAGAGACAGGAAGAGGCACAGAATGGTTAAAGTAAGAAAATGTCAACTTTCTAAAGGTGGCATTTTCAGACTTACAATTTAAAATTGAACTTCATCATAAGTTGCGATTTTAAATTATAAGTCCAGAGACACCAAACTCTGTATTCCTATATTTTCCCAATTGGAAGTTACACTTATAGGATGCTTCAAGGTAGCCCCAATGTTAGCCTATGCGAGAGACAGGCCTTCCAGCAGTGAAAAACGAATTTAACAGTACATGTCCAACTTTTTAAATACACTGCACCCTACCCTCGGGGTTTACCAGGACTTCCTTAGGGGTAGCTTAAATGTAATAAGAAAGGAAAATTTATGCCTGGCAAGTGGGTGCACTTGCCAGGTCAAAATGGCAGTTTAAACACAGGCTCTGCAGTGTCAGGCCTGAGATGTTTACAGGGCTACTGTGGTGGGTGGCGCAATCAGTGCTCCAGGCTCACTAGTAGCATTTAATTTACAGGACCTGGGCATGTATAGTGTACTTTAATAGGGACTTACAAGTAAATTAAACATGTCAGTTGTGGATAAGCCAATGGTACCAAGATTAGAGTGCAAAGCACCTGGACTTTAGCGTGGTCAGCAGTGGTAAAGTGCCCAGAATCCTAAAAGCCATAAAAAATGAAGTCAGAAAACAGAAGATAAGAGGGCAAAAAGTTAGGGGAAACCATGCCACGGATGCCTGGTCTAAAAATTATGAAAAAAAGAAAAAGGACATGAAAGAACTTTGCAACATTATTTTCAACTTTATTTTTCCTTTCTTAGCCTACACACACCACACTAAGAGAAATCAGAAAACATTACAAAATATGTTGACAAGACAAGTGTACAAAAAAATATATAACAGCTAACAAGGAAATGGCTAACATGGTAGCCCCATGTTGTCGTTTGAAAGAGATAGTGGTTTAATTGGTGCTTTAAGAAGCCAAAGCATTTAAAGTAGTAAAAAAACAAATACAGATTGATGGCAAAACCCTAATAAAATTTAGAACTAAAAGAAGAACAATCATGGCTAAGAAATACTGATAAAATGTTAAAACATAAAAGAAGGTCCATGGGCAGTAATGGAGAGTGATAAATATTCATGTGGAGGTCAATGGAAGCAGAAGTGCAAAGCAGTGTTAAAATTATGAGCTAATATCAAATTATATTTCAGCTTTTTTTTAAGTCATAGAGACGTAGACAAAATTGGCTAAAATGAAAATGATCTTTGCATGTCTGTGGTATGGGACACTAACAAAAAATGAGGACCCTGAAGGCTATCCTTTGAATGGAGTGCAGTAGACTCTTACTGAAGAAAACAGAGTAATGGTTTGAGTTTCTGGTAAGGAAAAAGAGGTGCTAGAGGGATGGCCTGTGAAGCATAGGCATTACTAGGAGAATTTGATTAGCTACTTAAAATATACTTGAAGGCTGGTTCACAACTTTTTTGCCAACTATGTTCAGCTTATTACAGAACTTTACTTTTGTAGGGTATACTTACTCTGTAAAAAAGTGCTCAACGTGAGAATATGTGAGCATTCAGAACTTTATATTAAAAGGAAGAATACAGGAATTCTTGGTGGTGCAGTCTGCAAACGTTCTACACATTTGTACATTTGCAGGTATTCACATACATCTTGCAAGTATTTTCCCACCCTGGGAAATCACATAGATTTGCTTCTGTGAAAGGCAGGAGTTAATCAATTTAAATGGTGGGAATCAGGAGAAACAAAACCCACATCTTAATGAGATTGAAGGGGTCTGTATTATTCCACCGGAGGAAATATTTAAACCATGGAAGGAAAAAAACTGTATACTTGCGTCTCACATTTAATAATACTGAATCTTCCATGTGATATAAAGTCTGTGTTAGACCTGGCAGGCTGAGGTGGTGTTTCCCAAAACCTTTTTACTTTTTCTAATAGGTTTGAGCTGATTTCCCCTTAGTGGCCTTAGTAAGTACAGTGTAAAAGTGCATGCATGTATTCCCACATATGTTAGGAGGTAGAAATGGCCTGTATGTGCGCACTAGCACCACAGGTGTTTTAAATATGTAACTCGCCTGGCTTAGCAGGCCTGTGTGGCCACTTGCTTCTATGGTGCTCTTAAACATGTGTCCAGTCTGCCAATGCAAGCTTGTGTGTGTGCAAAGGCACGTATGCCCAGAGAGTGAAGAATACCAATGTGTGTTTTCACTACATATGAGAGCTGCTCTGTCCATAGGTTAACATGGGGGGAGTGTTACAATTACTCCCAGCTGCAACAGTGGATTGCAGCAGAGCATTGTCATAATGTTTATTATCATTGGATCCGTCTTGACAAAACCCTTTCTGTAGTAAAGGTGGTTTTGACAATAATCATGGAGAAATGCTACTTCTAGAAAGTGGTCATTTAAAATGTTAAAATGTTTTGTGGGCTTTTTAAATCGCTCAAGTCCACACTAGGGGATGGAGGAGCACACCTGTGCATTTCCCATCAACAGCTATAAAACCTAGGCGCACAACTGGAATGAAGACCTCTGCCATTTGTGGGACTTGCTGGACAGATTGTAGGGAGAGGTTATGACACTTGCCTTCTTGGTGCCAGATCATGGCCTCACTAAAGCTTGAGATCTGCATTCCACAGCCCCAGGACAGACAGGACTGAAATTTAGGGGAGACGTGTGGTTTAAAGGGGAATCCTCTGAACCTCCCCTAACTTTAAAGCGTGACCGTGCGTTGGACCTGGCCCTTTTTACAGAGTCATCCCAAAACATTTTGCCTTCCTCCTCCCATTTTTTCTGACGTCTTTATGTTGGCTTTAGGACTCAGGGCACTCCATCACTCCTGATCAGTGCTAAAGTGCATGTTCTCCCCCTTCTAAACTTGGTATGATTGGCTTACACCTGATTGGCTTATTTAATTTACATGTAAGTCCCTTGAACAGTGGTATCCCTATACCCAGTGCCTGTAAATGAAATGCTACTAGTGGGCTTGCAGTGCAGCTTGCACCACCCACAGAAGTAGCCTTTCAAACCTGTCTCAGGCCTGGGCCAGGGCCTGCATGCGTAGTTTACTGCCACATTGACTTGGCAAGTCCAACTACTTGCCAAAGCCTAAACTCCCTTTTTACTATACCTAAGCCAACCCTAAAGCAAACTCTAGATAGCCCCATGGGCAGGGTGCTGTGTATGTAAAAGGTAGGACATATGTTTTGATGTACTACATGTCCTAGAAGTGACAAACAGCCCATGTAGTTTCTCACTACTCTGAGAGCTGCTCCTCTCATGCCCTAACATATGTCTGAGTGGTATTGTCTGATCTATGAGGGCTAGCGTAGGCATTTTTGGTACGGTTGGAATGGTAACGAGAAATGCTGCTTACTGGAGTGGGTGGATTTTTTATTACCATTATAAAATTCCACTTTTAGAGAGTGAGCATTTCTCTGTTCTTATGACTCTGATGTTTTGCATCTTGACTTCAAGCCACGTCTGGGGCAGAGTGACAGCTGGGCTTTGTGCATACTTCTCAGACAGCCTGTACACAGGGAGAGTGGAAGTGTCACAAGAGTGCATCTGCAGACTGAATGGTCTTCCTGGGCTGGGAGAGGTGTAGGCGGGGCACACCTGCATCTGTAAAGGCTGTGCCCTGGCCTCACACAAAGGACTCGTTTACCCCCCTACAGATGTCTGGAGCCAGTGCTGGAGGAGAAAGTGGACATCTCTGGAACCAGTCAGTGCTGGCTGGAGCCCCCTCTTCCCCTTTGTGGAAGATGTGCAAAATGAGTATAAATACAGGGGGCTGTACTCCACATCTTTAAAGCACTTTTGGACTTGGAACCCAACCTCTGCCAGAGGGACTGTCTGACTGCAAAAATGAATCATCTGGACTGCTCTTCTTTTGTTGCCCTGCTGCCTGCTGTTTGCTGGATGGCCTAAAGGACTCATCTGGATGGTATTTAAGTGTGATGCTCTGTTGCCAGCCTTTCCCCCGAATCTGGACTGCCAGGGTTCTGTGGGGCAGCTACAGGGAACCACCACTGTAACTTCTTGTTGGGTGTGCTGGTCTGTCTGCCCCCCCCCATGTACCCTCCAGTGCCTTCTGAGGAGCTCAGCATGTGGGGAGCACTACATCCCGCTCCTTGACCCCATTTTACAAAAATGAGCATGAGAGGAGCGCTATACCTTTTTGAATCAGCACATGCAGAGCGCTTTATTTTTATCTTCCTGGGTGCAGGGAGTGCTTGGTGGACTCTGTGGTTGTACGCCTCCCCCACCCCCCACAATCGACACAGGAGAGGCTGAGAAGAGCTGCCGGCTGCCTCCCGGCATAAGTGCCCCGGGGCACTGGCAGGCACTCCCTTCTGTGGAACTCACTGCCCAACCCAGGTTTGATGGAGAGTGCGAGCCGGCATTTAGAAGCCAGAGGAGGGGGCACACTGATGTGCCTGCGATCCCGGAGCCTCATTGGCCAAGTGCGGGCGTCCATAGGAGTCTGGAGTGTGTAGCTGAGAGAAAGCAGAAGGTCCTGGCCGGGGGACTGAGGAGCCTGCAGCGCCTATGGGGTCCCTGAGGAGGAGTGGTGGCCGTGCCAGGGAGAGCAGCCCCTCCCCAGGGCACAGACTGCTCCCAGGAGGCCCACCCGATACCACCACATTCCTCTTGTTGCGGGTCAGGGCCCAACTGGTGTGCGGATTTCCTCCCCCCGCATCGGGATTACTCAGGGTCACTGGGGCCTTGTTGGCGTGGTGGTCACGGGTGAGAGATGATTCCCTGCCCACTGGGGACTGCATGTCCTGCGGCGGCATCTGTGAGAGGACCAGGGTCACCTTCCCTGTAGTACCGTAACTTCCATGAAAGGAGCGCAGGAGCTCTGGACCTGGAACGTGGAGGGTAAGACTTGGTTGGAGCGACATCGCTCAGAGGCAGTATCCCAGCTGAATGGACAGGGAGGAAAACCTCAACAGTGCCTGTCCAGCTGACTTTCTGGTACAGCATTCTTGGTAATAGGGGCGCAGGAGCTCCCGGTCTCCGCATGGTGAGCGGTGACCCACCTTACTGTTTCTAACATAAGCACAGGAGAGATGTGAGCCTCACAGACGTGGTTTATGGTGAGTCTTGACGGTACGGCGTTTGCACTACCGGGTTTACTGCCCTCATTTCTGTATTATTCACAGTGTGCCCTGGTGTAAGGATATATGTTGTGCTTACCTTAGGTGTATACCCTAGCCAACCAGAAACCCCATTTCTAACACCGTGGAACTAAGTATTGCGCCTGGAGACCGGATTTGCCTGGTGCAGAGCTTTCAAAGTCCTGCGTGCATTCAAGAAGTGTGACCCTTCAGCGTGGGACCACGACACTCATGGGTGTCCTGTTGGTAGTGAGTGGATTGACTGGTTGCGGGACCCTGCGTGGCCCACTTTTGTTGAGCATGCCTCATTTCTCTTGTGCGACACCCAACTGCATTTTCATTGTGTTTCATTGTGTGCGGTGTC
This sequence comes from Pleurodeles waltl, assembly GCF_031143425.1. Taxonomy (NCBI): domain Eukaryota; kingdom Metazoa; phylum Chordata; class Amphibia; order Caudata; family Salamandridae; genus Pleurodeles; species Pleurodeles waltl. The sequence continues at coordinate 239,484,559 of NC_090436.1, forward strand.
CGATTCATTGGTTGTAACTCTCACAGGTGGGGGCCTACCCGGAGCAGTGTCACATTCTACCTCGTGTGGCACCGCCGAACTTGCGACTCTGTGTGTGTGACTGGATTTGTCTGGTGCGGCTCAAGTCATCACGCACCAGACGTTGTGCCTCATTCAGGGAGGCACAGGAATGGAACTCTTCATGTGTGTTCAGAATTGTTTGGTGCAACTCAAGCCACTGCGCACCAAACGTTGTGCCTCATTCCAGAGAGGTACGCAATTAGTAACTTTTAGTGTGTTCGGAATTGTCTGGTGCCACTCAAGCCATCTCGCACCCAATGTTGTGCCCCATTCCTGGGAGATACAGCATTGGTAACTTTACGTGTGTGTGTGGAATTGTCTGGTGCAACTCAAGTCATCGTGCACCAGACATTGGGGGTTATTCCAACTTTGGAGGAGGTGGTAATCTGTCCCAAATGTGACGGATTTACCACCAGCCGTATTACGAGTTCCATAGGATATAATGGACTCGTAATACGGCTGGTGGTATATCCGTCACTTTACTGTCACTTTTGGGACAGATTACCACTTCCTCCAAAGTTGGAATAACCCCCTTTGTGTCTCATTACGGGGAGGTACGGCATTAGTAATTCTTTGTCGGTGATCGGAATCGTCTAGTGCGACTCAAGTCGTCGTGCACCAGATGTTGTGCCTCCTTCCAGGGAGGTGCAGAATTGTTGGTGCAACTCAAGTCACTGTGCACCAGACGTTGTGCCTCCTTCCAGGGAGGTGCTGAATTGGTAACTATTTCTGCAATAGAGTGCCTGGCTTAGCTGGGCACCTCTGTGAACATTGTGAGTCCCAAGGCTTCCCTCCCACTGTGCTTTGCAGATTGGGGCATGTGTGGAAGACACGGTGTGAAGACCACTGAGTCAACTTCCAGAGTGGTGGCCAAACTTGCATTTGTCGAATGTTGCCTGATCAGCCGTTATCTCTTTCTTGACCCCCAACTTTGCCCTGGGACCCTTGCTGAGTATGACTTCGGCTGCAAGCTGCCTAGCATCCGGGGAAAGGGTGCTTTCATCTCCAGCTCATGGGGGACAGGGTAGTAGGAAATGGTGGAGGAAAGTTTGGACCCAGAGGGGTATGCGAGGGCAGTGATGACTAACCTGCTGGATATCAGTGCACTGCATTAGGGTGATGGGAGCGAGTGTGTGTGAGCGCGTGTTATACTAGCCTGTCTGATATCCGTGGCACCACATAGTGATGCTGAGTGAATGAGTGGGAGTGACTACCTGGAATTGACAACACCGGACAGCGGTGTCTTTGTCAGAGGACTATCACAGTTGACATTGGGTTTAACCTGTCCTTCTAGGCCTCGGAGCTATTTAAAAGTGCTGCAATTCTCTGTATGTACACATTGCTGCTATTAATGTGAACCCGGGTGCACTCTATAACTCTATGATATTGAACTGAGGTAATCGCTAGGGTGAGTCTTGTGCTGACAATATTTTGGCACCGCATGAAAGTGCTGGGAGGAAAAGTATTATTTTTCTCATTCGTACACACTGCTAATGTTGTTTTAACACAATTGGGCCTAGTACTGCTAGTGATAATTCTAAATGTGATTTAGGCATCGATTTACATGATGTTCATGTTGTGTTAACTAATGTGTGTGTTGAATAGAAACTTTCTTTGCATACACCTCATGTGAAGTCTCCTTTGTAATACTCAGTGTCTTTGTTGTGTGGTAGTGCAGTGCCAATGCTTTACACATTGCCGCGTGATACGCCTGACTGTGCTGTGCCAAGCTACTGAAAGGTGAGTACAGGTTATACAGTGAGTGTAATCACCCCCTCCCCCCGACAGAAGTGGTAGGTTCTGCCTGGCTAGAGCCTCACCTCAGCCAACCAGAACATGCCACCTCCAACATTTGGCAGTCAAGCAGTAGGATAGGACTTGCATTTGCACAGCACCAAAAGATAACTAACTGCCCGCCAGGACTTCACGTAGACAAAAGTGTTCCTTTGTTTTCCAAGGGCTCCCTAAAAGGGACAGTGAGGTAGCCGGGAGGGGTGACCAATTTTCTTCCTCATAGAGCTCTATTTCTACTTCCACTAGTTTGCTAACATGTCTGAGAGCCTACTTGAGGTAAAGTTTGAGTTGGCTGATCTGGACACCTACATAGTGACACAGCTCAAGGAGGTCCTGCCAGGCAAATAGGGTGGCTTACAGGGCAAAAGCTAAGAAGGTCTGGGCAGAGGCCCACCTCGAAGGGCAAGTGGACAATGGAGAAGAGTTGGAGAGTGGGGAAGAGTCAGAACAGGGCCAGGGGAGCCCTGATAGACAACCTACAGGGGGGGAGGACCCTCTTTTCCCAGAACTGGGGGGCCCTTCTAGAACCAGCAGCAGTATATCCTCAAGGAGCCGGTCCCCAGAAGAGCTGGAGGACAGGATGGAAGAAAGGAAGTTAAAATTAGAGCCTGCCAGGATTGCCAAGGAGTATCCCTAGCCCTGGCTAGATTAGAAAAAGAGAACGTCCTGCCCAGATTGGACAAACAGCAAGCTCTGGCTGAGAAGACACTAGCAATGGAAGAAAAAAAGATGACCCATTAGCCTAGCCTCAGAGAGTTGGACATTAGAGCCCTACAAATAAGGTCTAGCAACAGTAATGGTGGCAGCGCTCCTGTCTCACAGTGAGAGCAGAGGTTGAATTGCAAAGGATATGGTACAGGATTACCAGGTGGGGGATGACATAGACAAATGGTTGGCAGCGTATAAGGTGGCCTCAAAGGTACACCAGGTCTCTGAAGAAGCTGGGGAGGTAGTTTATGGAGGTACAAGACCTCGTGAGGAGTGACACTCTGCTTACCTTAGGTGTCGGGGACCAGACTAACTACCCTGCCATGAAGACCATGCTGGTTAAAAAGCTTCAACTGACCCCAGAAAAATACCGCCAGAGGTTTATGGCCAGCCGCAAACTAACCACACAAAACTGGGTTGACTTCTTTGATTACATGAGTAAGGCAATGAAGGGATGGGTGCTGGGCAGTAAGGTAAATGATTATGAGGGATTGTACAACTTAATCTTGAAGACGCACCTCCTCGAGACTTGTTTTACCAACCTGCGCCAACACCTGGTAGACAGCAAGCTGATAAGATTGCTGGAAGCCTACTGAGGAAGCCAATCTCTGGGCCAGCACCGAGTGTCCAAAAAGATCACTGAGGGGGGCTCCTAAAAAAGGGGCCTGCGCCCCCTCACCCCCCCAAAAAAGAAGCAGGGGATCACAAAAAGAAGGAACCTTCTGCCAGGCCCCAAAAACATTCCCCGGGGAAAGGGTCTGGCCCGAGTCCCCAATCTGGTCCCTCAAAGAAAACATCCCAGGACAAAAGCCCCCCCCCCCAAGATTTCGAGGTGCTACGAGTGCTATGGGTACTGACACTACAAGAGAGCTCTTAAGTGTCCAAAGCGAGTCCCACTCCCCCCCCCCACGAGGAGGGAAGGCTCCTGGGGTGGCTAGCGTGGTAATGGAGGAGGATGGAGCCCCCAGTAATGGGGTGGGAGGTTAGTGGTGTTACCCTAGTGTCCCTGTGCGACAGTGAGATGGTTCCCAGGATCCAAGGGCCTGCTAACAGCAAAATATAGGCAGAGGGTCACCGTCAATGGACAGGGGGGTAGAGGGTCTGAGGGCTGCAGGGGCCAGAATGACTATGGTAATGAGTCAGCTGGTCTCCCCAGAGCAGGTCATCCCCCAAATCACCCATCAAGTGATGGTTGCTGATAACAAAGAGGGTTGTTACCTGGAGCACACTATCCAGAAAGAAGTGGAGCTCTGGGCTCATGTAGAGATGCTGAGGTTACCCAAATGGATCTGTGCAACCATACAGTCTATGGCTACCCAAGAAGGGTATGTAGACCTGATGGGGAATATCTGGTGACCATGGACCTTGAGTCTTTATATACGAATATACCCCAGCAAGAAGCCATTGATGTTGTAGCACTATATCTAAACAGACGGGGAGATGATCCAGCATTGAGTTTCAATCTGAAATGTTTGGAAACTGAACTATTTAATAACTACTTTGATTTTAATGGCAAAATGTATCATCAAATCAAAGGAGTCAGTATGGGTGCTGCCTGTGCACCTAGTGTGGCGAACCTATATGTGGGAGCATTCGAGGACAAGTTCATTTACAACGAAATGGCCCCTTTCTATGAGAATGTGCAGGCCTGGAGTAGATTTATTGATGATGTTTTCTTCATTTGGAAAGGCAATGAAGACCAACTACTAGAATTTTACAGTTGGCTCAATCTGTGTGACAGCAACCTCAGATTTACGATTAAATACGACCATCATTTGGTTGAATTCCTAGATGTGTATATCAAACACTATCAAGGGCACTTGCTTATGACCCTATACACTAAACCCACGGCTAGGAACACGCTGCTTCACTTTGATAGTTTCCATCTCCGTAACCAGAAGCAGTCTATTCCTTTTTCACAATTCCTGAGACTCAGGAGAAATTGCACCAGCATGGCAGACTTTTTGAAACATGCAGCAGATCTTACGTGCAAATTTGAGCAGAGAGGTTATCAGATTAGAACCATCAAAGATTCCTTAAAAAGAGCCAAGTTTTACAACCGTGAGGCCCTGTTTTCAAAACAACGATGCAAGACCAGTGACCGGCTAGCCTGTGTGATTCACCATTCTACCCTGAATAATCAAATCAGGGGTATTATTAACAAAGAATGGCACATTTTGAATTCCAATACTGAAGCGGATAAACTTGAAAAACCATTGTTCGCTTTCAGGAGGAACAAAAACCTACGGAACCATTTGGTGAAATCAGCTACCAATTTTGTATCTACTTTTGGCCAAAAGTCACTAACAGGATCTAATCCAGTTACGGGCAATTACAAATGTGGCCAATGCCATGCCTGTGACTCAGCCATTGTTGCAAAAGAGTTTACATTCAATGACAAGACTATCCCATTTATGGACATGACTAATTGTAGATCTAAAATGTAATTTACTTGATTATTTGCCCCTGCAACCTGGGATATATAGGTGAGACCTCCAGGGAATTTAGAACTAGGCTATCGGAACATAAATCTGCGATTAGGACACAAAAGATCAACGCCCCCCTAGTTGCTCATTGGTTATCTTTAAACCACAAGGAGGTAGATATCAGGTGGATTATTCTTGAGAAAGTACTGACAAGAAATGATGTGGACCCTGAAAAACAAAGGAAAAAGAAAGAAGTGTTTTGGATTTTTTCTTTAAACACATATGAGAATGGCCTGAACGAAGATCTCCCTTGGAGCAATGCCATCCGAGTACTTATGTACAGGATTGCCTGAGGGGTCAATAATTTTCCAGCTGCCTACCACAGGGTTGCTTTGTGCTCTCCTGTGGTGGCCCTTTATCTTACTTTGAAGTGAATTCTTCACTTTATCCGATAAAACCGTTTTCGGTTCCTTCTTATAAAACCTTATGTTATCGATTTGTATTATATACACGATACGTATTGTATTTTACTAACCCATTTTGTGCCTACCCTTGGGACATTGAGTACCCTGTACTTTGACGTTCCAAGATGGCGCCCACTGTTTTGGGCGTGCTGGTAAGTGATATCTACTCTTTGGTTTGATTTAGAATTGGCCATTATTTTTTATTTTTGGTTATTTCCTTTTGCCACTACTATATGGCTATGACTCTACAGTTTGATTGTACCTCTTATTCTCTGTAGATTTTGGCACATTTCATGCTGTTTTGACGGTTCTAAGATGGCGCATGTTTGACCATTTCCTTAGATGGCCCCTACGGGCCTGTTTCTATGTTCATCGCATCACCTGTGGTGATTTGGTTTAAATAGGAGGCAGCTGGGGAAGTACGGGTTATTGCTCCTCGAGAGATCATTGTGCTGGTCATATGTCCTGGATCCTGCTGATACTGGTAGGCTAGCTTTGCTGAACCTTTGTGGATTGAATTATTTTATACCGTCTGGATTGTGTCATTTCTATCTGGCTCATGACTCCCCCCTGTTCCCTTGCAGTTAGCAAGTTGTTCCCTACCAGTTTGGTATCCTTGTGGGTTCCCCCTGTGGATTACATTTTTTAAACCATGTGAACTTGTAGGTAAGTCTGTAGTTAGCGATTGTACATATGAGCAGATTTTTTCTTTTCTATCCTGTGGACTTTCCTGCCCTGTGCAAGCTAATGATTTCATTATGTTTGCTTTTAGAGTGAGAAAGCATAGCTTCATTTAGCTATATCCATGTGTTAGTCCTTCATTTTGGACTACAAATTTGAAGTTGGAGAGTGTTTAATCCAGCCTGTAAGGGATATCTAAGTTCTTTCATATCTAAGGTATTTTATCTTATTTTAATATAAACAAACTAGTCTTTTACTATTCTTGACTAGATTCTCTCGGTGGTAATCCAACACTTTTATGCTATAGGTGATTCTATTTCTGCACTTTATCTAGTATTTTGCTGGACACTAATGGTGCTTTCCTTGGATCTTTAGATTTATTTACCTTTATTAAGCATTGGTTTTATAGATTTTGATCTTGGGCACTTTATCGGTGTTTTTTCTTAATTAAGTCACTTGAGTTGGTCTGGTTGCAAATCTGACATGATTCGAGCCTTCCCCCAATGCAAAGAATTGTAATGAATAATTTTGATGTTTCTTTGATAGGCAGATTACAAGATGTACGTATGCCAATTATACTGAATCATAAAGTCCTGATGAAGGTGTATTTATATTTTTCTTCACTCACCGAAACGCGCGTCGGCTTGTAAATTGGCATGTCTTGAACATTGGCATGAAGTGTTTGAAATTGGCAAATTTGAAGCCCTGACCAGGATTGGCTACCATCAGGCCTGTAACACGAGAATTTGAATCAGGAAATTATAACCTAGAATTGGCTGTTATTATGTTGAATTTTATACAATCCAAACTACAACGCATAATTGTAGCATCAAAGCAGTAACTTTATTGTGCTGTTTAAATATCCTCTCATGTATGAGGCGGTTGTAAATTTGTATGTATACTATTTTGTGATTTTGTTGGTTCTGTGTTATTTGTTTATTTTTGTGTATTTACTGGTATGTTATTTATGTTTTCATATATGTATGTTTCATTTAGGGTAGGGGGCTGTATTATATTTTTTTGGTTGATTCTATGTTGATTATATTATGTGCGAACTGAATGTTTAATTAGCTATAATAAATATCTAAATTGAAATATATTGTATGTTGTATATTTGAATTTAAGATTTCCATTCCTATGTTTGCCATGTTAATGGAGAGTAAACTACGTTATACTCATAATACCCAAGAAGGGAGCCAGAATGGACTGGAGACTGAAACAATGGCTCAGCCCCCTGCTAAGGGGGGAAGAGGGCAAGAACGGGGAAACCCCACCATGGAATGTACCCCCGGTGAGACAGACATGGAACTGTCTGAGGCTGCCCCGGCATCCACTGGAGAGGACATTACTTCTCCTGGTGCTCTGGCCGAGCTTGCCGAGTGGCATGTGCAAGGAGGACCCACCAGGAGGAGTTCTTTAGGGCACAGAGAGAGTGCCCCACCCTCGAGGGCGTGAGGCAACAAGCTAAAGCCCAAGCAGCCGGTGATGAATCCGGGACTCATCAACTTTACTGGGAGGACACTCTTCTGTATAGTGAGCTTAGGGCTCCTGGCCAGGGGTCCCAAAGACCCTGCTGGTCCCCCAGTGTTCCTACTGCAATTGGCCCATGACATTCCCCTGGAAGGACATTTGGGCAGAGATAAGACCTTTGCGTGACTTGCTCCCTACTTTTATTGGTCCAGGCTGAGAGTTTCTTTAGATGCATTCTGCAGGACCTGTGTGACCTGCCAGACTAGCGGCAAAGCAGGGTCAAAGCCCTCCCTTCAACCCTTGTCCATCGTTGACACCCCATTTGAAAGGGTGGGCATCGACATAGTACAGCCTATATATCCTCAGACGACAGCCAGACACAGGTTCATTGTGGTTCTGGTGGTTCATGCTGCTCGGTACCAAGAGGCAATTCCTTTGAGGACCATGCTGACACCAGCAGAGGTGAAGGCCCTGATGGGGATCTTTACCTATGTGGGATTCCCCAAGGAAGTGGAGTCTGACAGGGGCTTAAACTTTATGTTGTCTTACATGAAAGCCATGTAGAAGGAGTGTGGGGTGACATATAAGTTCTCAACCTTATAACATCCCCAAACAAATGGTCTTGTTGAGAGATCCAACAAGACCCTGAAATGCATGATCAGAGGCCTGCCAGAGGCCCTGAGGAAAAACTGGGATGCCCTCTTACCATGCTGTTGTTTGTCTACCAGGAGCGCCCTCAGAAGGGAGTACAGGGGACCTCTGAGTGTTTTCAAGTAGGGCTGGGAGCAGTCTCACAAGAGAACTCCCAGGGATGTATTAAGCTACATGCTGGCCTTCCGAAGTCAAATGGCCAAGTTGTGGAAGCAAGCCTCCCACAACTTAGAAGCCAGCCAGGGTGTCATGAAAGAGTGGTGCGACAAGAACGCCACTCGAGTGGAGTTGACACCTTGACAGAAAGTGTGGGTGATGGAGGCTGTAGAGCCGGGGGCCCTCCAGGACTGATGGACCAGGTTCTACGAAGTGATTGAGAGGAAGGGGGAGACCACCTACCTGGTGGATCTTAACACCCTGAGGCAGCCTCTCCGGGTACTACACATCAGTCGCCTCAAGCCACACTTTGAGAGGTCTAAGGTCACCATGCTAATAGTGATGGATGGAGAAGAGGAGGGCAGCAAGCCACTTCCAGACCTCCTGAGGAGAGGGATAGGTTAGTGGAAGGAATCATCCTGTCCCCCAACCTGACTCTCGACCTGCAGAGGAACTGTCACCAAGTGTTGAGGCAGTTTTCCATGCTGTTCTCCCTTATCCCGGGGACTACCCATCTGTGTACCCATGAGGTGAACACACGTGACAACCTCCCTTTCAAGAGCAAATCCTATTGGTTGTCGGATAAGATAGGTTCTAGCATCAAGGTGGAAGCGTCTAAGATGCTAGAACTGGGGGTCATAGTACCCACCAGACGCCCTTGGTCCAGTCTGGTGGTTCTGGTACCAAAAGCCAATGTGGCAGGCAACACACCTGAACTAAGGTTCTGTGTAGACTATAGAGGGGTGAACTTGGTGCCTCGGATGGGTGCCCATCCAATTCCCTGTGTGGATGAGTTGATTGACAGGTTGTGTGTGGCCCGGTACTTAAGTATCTTACCTCCGGGTGCTGGCAGATCACCCTCACCAAGGAAAAAACTGCTTTCTCCACTACGGACAGGCATGACCAATTCAGGGTGAAGCCCTTTGGGTTCAAGAATGCCCCCACCACCTTGCAGAGGCTGGTGAACCAGGTCCTTGCCGGTATGGAGGCCTTCTCAGCTGCTTACCTGGACGATATTGCCATCTTTAGTAACAGTTGGGATTGACGATCTCTTCCACCTCCAGGAAGTACTTCAGGCTCTGCAGCAAGCAGCCCTCACCATCAAGGCCAGTAAATGCCAGATAGGGCAAGGATCACCGGTCTATTTGGGACACCAGGTGATAGGGTTAAGATGCAACCCCTCCAGGCTAAGATGCTCCCCAAGAACCCAAACCGGCATCAAAGCTTTCTTGGGCCTCACTAGGTACTATCTGAAGTTCATCACGGGATATGGCATGCTTGTGGCTCCCTTGGCAGACCTGACCTCAAAGAAGCAGCCCTGAAATGTAGTATAGACTGAGGCCTGCCAAGCTGCGTCTGACTCCCTCAAGCAGGCCATGTGCACCGAGCTCCTGACTACTCGCAGGAATTCGTCGTTCAGACGGACACCTCCAAACGCGGTATCTGGGCAGTACTATCTCAGCTGAACGAGGAGGGCCTAGACCAGCCAGTAGCTTTCATCTCCCAAAGGTGACTTCCCAGGGAACAGAGGTGGAGCGCTATCGAAAGAGAAACGTTTGTGGTGGTCTGAGCCCTAAAGAAGTTGAGGCAGTATTTCTTTGGTACTCATTTCTTGGTCCAAACGGCCATAGACCCCTCAGGTGGCTGACAAAGAAGAGGGGTGAGAATCCACAGCTGTTGAGGTAGTCCATTTCCCTACAGGGGATGAACTTTAGGGTGGAGCACTGCCCAGGGGTAAACCACTCCAACGCCGACGGTCTATCTAAGTTCTTTTGCCTTAGTGAGAAGGACTACCTAGAAGGTGCGTAGAACCCCACCACTTTCAGCTGGAGGGGGACTCATGTTAGACCTAACCTTGATGAGGTGGTGTTTCCCCAAACTTTTTTGCTTTTTCTAGTAGGTTTTTGCAAGTTCTCTCTTAGTGGCCTTGGGGGCCCTAGCCACTTTCCCATGGTAAGTACGTTGTCAAAGTGCACGTGTACCTTCCCACATATGTTGGGAGGTGGCACTGGCCTGTCTGTGCGCACTAGCGCCATGGGTGTTTTACACATGTAACTCGCCTGTCTTAGCAGGCCTGTGTGCAGACTTGCACCTATGGTACTTTTAAACATGTGCCCAGCCTGCATATGCAGGCTTGTGTGTGCGCAATGGCACTCATGCCCAGAGAGTGAAGAATACCCATGTGTATTTTCATTACATACGACAGCTGCTCTTCCCATAGGTTAACATGGGGAAAGTGTTACAGTTACTCCTAGATGCAACAGTGGATTGCAGAGTAGTAGTCTCATAATGTTTACTATCATTGGATTTGTCCTAAAAAAAAAACTTTCTATAGTAAAGGTGGTTTTGTCAATAATCATGGAGAAATGCCACTTCTAGAAAGTGGACATTTCTCTGCCCTAAAATTCTTTGTGTGCCTTTTAAATTGACTCAAGTCCACACTGGGGGATGGAGGATCACATTTGTGCATTCCCCAGCGACAGCTATAAAACTTGGGCACACAACTGGGACAAAGACCTCTGCCATTTGTGGGCCTGGCTCGATTGACTGGAGGGAGAAGTTTTGACACTTGGCCTCTCGGAACCAGATCATGGCCCAACTAAAGATTAACATCTGCATTCCACAGCCCCATGGCAGACAGGATTAAAATTTAGGGGAGACGGGTGGTTCAAAGGGGTACCCTGTGAACCCCCCCAAATTCAAAGGCACACTACAATATGGTGCCACATTGGTGACACACTGCAGTTTGCCACACTGCAGCAAATAGGGAACGTGGGATGGAGACCATGCACTGCATGGTGCACTCTGTCAGAAAAATCTGTTGTGCACAAGGAGTAGTTAATGCCCTAGGAAAGAGACCGCACACCCTTCCTGCATCGTGGCTGGCCGTGGCAAACTAGTTGCTTCTGTGTGGTCCTCTGAAGTGTGCTCTCTAAAGGCTTGTTTGCTTGCCCCCTGTTCTCTTGTGGAGGTCTCAGAGACATCAAAGACCTCCCACGAGGGACCTACACCTTCTACCTGTGTCATCTGGAGTGCGGTACCCTCTTAAGTGCCCACATCATCTGCTGGACATCACTTGTGTGAGCGTGGAACTAAATATTGAGCCTGGAGACCACATTTGTCTGGTGAGGATCCTTCAAAGTCCTACCCGCATTTAAGGACTGTGGCCCTTCATCGTGGGGCCACAACACGCATAAGTGTCTTGTTGGTAGTGAGTGAATTTACTGGTTGCAGGACCCGTGTGGCCAGCTTTTGTCAAGTGCTGCATTTCTCTGGTGCGACACCTGAATGCATGCACATTGTGTGTGGTATCCAATTCACTGGTTGCGACCCTCGAAGGTAGGGGGTGTACCCAAAGTAGTGTCACATTCTACCTCGTGTGGCACCGCTGAACTTGTGTATGTGTGTGTGCGACGGGATTTGTCTGGTTCGGCTCATGTCATTGCGCACCAGACGTTGCGCCTCATTCCAGAGAGGTACGGCATTGGTAACACTTTGCGTGTGTTTGGAATTGTCCAGTGCTACTCAAGTCATTGCGGACCAGACGTTGTGCCTCATCCTAAGGAGGTACGGCATTGGTAACTCTTTGTGCATGATCAAAATTGTCTGGTGCGACTCAAGTCATCACGCATCAGGTGTTGTGCCTCATTCCAGGAATTCACAGAAATTAGTAACTCTTCGTGGGTGATTGGACTCATCTGGTATGACTCAAGTCATCACGCATCGGGCGCTGTGCCTCCTTCCAGGGAGGTGTGGATTTGGTACCTCTTTATCTGCAACTAAGACTGTCTGGGGCAACTCATGTCATTGTGTCCCAGACATTGTGCCACCCTCCAGGGAGGTGTGGAATTGGTAACTATTTGTGTATTGGAGTGCCTGGCTTGATGAGGTGTCACTGTGAACAGTGTGTGTCCCAAGGTGGCCCTACCCTGTGCTTTGTAGACCAGGGACTGCGCCAGAAGGCACGGTGCAGAGACCCCAGGGTGAGTTTCCTGAGTGGTGGCCAAACCTCTATTTGTCGATTGTTGCCCGATCATCCGTTATCTCTTTCTCCCCCACCTCCACCTTTGCCTTGGGATACTGAATCAGTGTGACTCCGGCTCATGGGGGACGGGGTAGTAGGAACTGGCAGGAGGATGGAGGAAGGTTTGGACCCAGAGGGGTCTGTGAGCGCAGTGACCACTACCCTGCCGGATATCAGTGGACCGCATTAGGGTGCTGGGAGCAAGTGTGTGCGAGTGCATGTTATATTAGCCTGCCGGTGCAGAGCTAGTGAGTTGGAGTGACTGCCTGGGACTGACTACACCGTACAGGTTGTTTCTTTGTCAGAGGACTACCACTGAGTTTTACCCGTTCGGCATAGGCCGCAGAGCTATTTAAAAGTGCTGCAATTCTCTTTATGCTGCTATTGATGTGAACGGGGGTGCACCTTACAATTGTCTGATTTGGAATTGGAATAATCGCTAGGGTGGGTCTCGTGCTGACAACGTTTTGGCACCGCATGAGGGTGCTGGGAGAGAAAGTATTATTTTTCTCATGCTAATGTCTTTTTTAACACAATCAGGCCTGGTACTGGTAGTGATAATTCTAAATGTGATTTATGCCCAGATTTACATGATGTTCATGTTGTGTAAACTAATGTGTGTGTTGAATACAAACTTTATTTACATACACCTTGTGTGAAGTCTCTTTTGTGATGCTCAGTGCATTTGTTGTGTGGTAGTTCTGTGCCAATGATGCTTTACACCTTGCCCATGTGATAAGCCTGATTGCTCTGTGCCACGCTACCCAAGGGTGAGAGCAGGTTATTCAGTGAGTGTAAGCACTCATACCTGACTGAAGTGGTAGGTTCTGCCTGGGTAGGGCCTTGCCTCAGCCAATCACAATGTGCCGCTTCCAACTATCTGCATGGGTAAATGTTTGAAATGTGAGTACCACAGGTATATTGTGACTATCGTAGAGTTCATAAAGTACTCTAAAGGCCCAATTCACGAAGACATTTAAATCTGTGAGCTTACGTTTGTGGCTAAAAATCCCTTCATATACTGCTGCTAGAAATTCAAAGAGATTTGTGACGTGCTTAAATCGTTTTACTACAGTAGATTTCTCCCCCAGAAGTGCAGAGAAATCTGCAGTAGTAAATACCATGCAAAGGATGGGAAGTTGAGGAACAATTTGTGGATTGCCTTTTGGTTTGTTAACACCCACAAACATGTATGTTCATAGGCATTCATAAACTGAAATCAGGCCCCCTCCCACCATGGAAATGGTCATAGATTTCTTCCCACCAAGTGCTGGGATAACTCCTCTTCCAGAATGGGAAGAGAATAGCTTGCCATTGAGCATAATTTTAGACTATGTAGACCTTAACACAGGGCAATTAGGCAGCCTAGAAAAAGTCATATGGCAGGTGCAATCTTTCACGTTTAAATGTGCACCTGACATGGCTTTTCAGGTGTACTATTACATCCGTTTATTAAAATAAACAGAAAAAAGTGTAATAGTAGGTTTAGTCACAGAGGTAGAACTCCATCCATACTTTTAGATTTTTCTTTGCGATTCCAGCACTTAAGATATCGAAACATCCAGAAGTTTACTTCAATTCTAGTGGTAATGGTATGAGAGCAAATGTCCAACGTATAATAAGTGGGCATTGTCAATTAGGCCCCAAATCCTCAAGTGGGATTCAGTACAAAGGGCCTGATTTGAAAGTCGGTGGACAGTTATCACGTCCGCTGAAACCTGAATCCCATTATGTTCTTAGGGATTTCGATGGACAGGATATCTGTCACCGTTGTGACGGAGTAACCCATTCGAGCTCCAAATCAGGCCCATAGTTTGTTAACATTTGCATCTGCAATGACTTGGCTAAGACAACAAATGAGAGTACTAGGGCTTGTGATAGGAGTGCTGAGGTTTAGGTATGGCTGGTCAATGTTGAAGTCAATTGATAAACTGAAGTAAAATACCGTTAATTTGTAAAGAAGGCGGTCATCACAGGTGGTGAAGGATGAGGGGAAGCAAGGGTTGTAACTGAAAGAGCAAACACCAGTCTTTTAGAATTACAGAGAATGGTGCAGCAATTATGTGCAATAAACAAAAGTGAAGGCCTTGTGTCTTGAATTCTGTCAGGATTGGGGGGGGGGGGGGGGGGAGTTTCGCGCTGGCCAACGGCCAGAGCTGCCGACCCGGAACCAGGCTCGAGTCCCGGCGTCCGCCCAACATCCCGTGCTTCTGGCAAATCACCTATTCCATCCCTGCCTGAAAAAAGATATGCCCTGTGTGATGTACCTGGTGCTCATGTTAAGTGCTCCACTACCTTCGGACGTATCTGCATAAATACAAGAGTCCGGAGATAAGTCTGAAACGGAGAAAGACACAGTGTGTGCTCAGAATACGATTTACTTTTTTTGAGGGTCAAGAAAGTAGAAACAAATTGATTCTTGCTGCAAAGAGAAGAGGCGTGACCTCAAAAGAAACTCTTTTACTTCTGAGCCTGTTTCTGTGTTTACCTCTATCACTCAACAGTTCTGAAGCCAGTTTATTGACCTACAAAGGTAATTGCTCAACGTCCTGCGAACTTAACAGCTGTGTCACAGGTGGCACCCGCCAGGAGAATAATTGTTTTTGATTTGTGATTCGATGGGAGTTGACCCTTACACTATCACAAACAACTTCGAAAGGCGGAAGACTTTTGCAACATTCACCACAGCACGGTGATCAGTGCTATTTTTTATGTCACGAGGACTAGAAACAGTCATGGAATTAGTGTACTGAAATGCCAAGCCCAAGGGAAATGAGCCAGACGTTTCTTCGTTAATGTCTCATTAGGCATATGCACAGATCTGGTGAGCTACAAACAAATCAATTCATACTGGTACAATATTTTCAGCGCAGTGTAGGGCTTGATTACACGGATATTTTTGATAAAAGACAAAAAGATCAAGGATTGAGATGCAGGTTTACTGTGCATTGTGCACCCTCGGTATGAATACACAATGAATGCACAGTCTGAGGACACATTAAGAGCACTTGATAAGTTGCTCGTAATGTGACATATTGAAGTAAACCATAGTCCTATGTGCATTGTGAGGACTGTCACACAACTGTACAGCATAACATGACCAGAGAGATCATTGACTGAGAAACTGTGTGTCCAGGAGGGGATTAAGCATCTTCTACCTCATGAAACTGACTGCAAGGCCGTGAGAAAATGCATGTATCCTGTTTCGAAACACTGGCTGACAAGACATCCAAAGTCACATCTCTCAACATATGAACACACATGTTCCATGTAAGGCACTCTGGATCTTGAGCGGCTATATGGTGAACTTTTGAAGTTAGGTGGCTGGTTCGTGGATGAACCTCCACACTCAAACACTGTTGATGGTGCTAGAACACAAGTTGTGTTTCTTCTTCTGAAACAGATCCTGAAGGCGCTAAGAAGGCAGCAAAAAGCCTCGGAGGTGCTAAGAATGCAGCAAAGGGAGCACAGGAGCAAGAATGTTTCAGAATCTGTTGATAACATTGCACAACCTTTCTTAAGAAATGTAACACAGATCTACAGGTTCTCCTGTATGGTTTGAAATGTCAGTCTATAATTCAAAGCATAGAAAGTCCACTGAAGGGAGAGTTTTATATCACCATCGATGTATGAGACTTACGTATTGATAAGTTACCATTGAAACCTGGTATGAAGTATAAGAACTGGGCAGTTCACTTGAATATGGGGCTCACTGCGCTGAACGGGGCCATTCAATAAAGACATGCTTTAAAATTCTCACTTGCCAGCTTGTTCTCAGAAACAACACAGGGCCACAGGCTGGTATATTTCCTCCACTTCAAGTAAAGAGATGGCCATCAAGACCACCAAGTGGGAGAAGCATCCTGAAGTAAGTTTGCAGCTAGGCATCTGGCAGGATTTACCACCTTAATTTCAGCGCTTTACAGATATATTTCGTTTGCATACCTCATTACATTCAGCATCACCTGTTTCTACGTTGGAAAATAATTTCACATTAAAGCATATTGATTATTTATGTGAAGGAACCAGAATCACTCAGCAGCACTTCTTGGAAGAGTGCAAGTTCTATGTCCCTCTATCCATCTGTCACCCTAGCTTGTGTGGTGACATGACTCAGCCCTTTTCATTTAAGTATCGTATGCCAACCATGATGACCGCAGTTCAACCTTCTTTTGCTTGCATGTTCCACTGGCAGTGGGCATCCATTCCTTCTTTACTGCCTGTTGTATGCTCTTTAGGTTTCTCTTATTGCAAACCACTTTATGCACATTTTATGTATCTTAGTTTGAATGGCTCTAGGCTCTTACCACTGATCCTGCTTTAAAGTACAGTGGGCATCTGCGTGGGCTGGCTGTATATATTCGCACAATGGACGTAATGCAATAGCTCCCTAGACTCTGAACTTTATTCTCCATTGATATTGAACACCTTTATATGTCTATGTATATTCATCAGATCCCGTACATTTCACTTCATTTTGTCCTAATTATTTTCACTATATTCCTTCATGGCCCATCTCACTCTCAAAGCCTCAATAATGCAAGTTCAGAATCTTCCTTTCAGCAAAATATGAGCACACCAATCTAGATCCCTAATTCAGCATTTTTTATTTTATTCTTAAGTCAAGAAGCTTCACATATTCTGACATCTGCGCACTCTGTGGCGTATCTCCTCCTGGCTACACCTCTCAAGAACAATGTCCTCCTCGACAGCATCACCATTTGAGAAAAAACTCAGCTATGCTATGTAGGCTGACTGTCCACTCGGATAGGACCCTAGATCATTTTTCTTCAACTTTATCTCAAACACATGTGAGGGAGATTCTATATAAGGTACAATTATATCACACTACTCTCTTTGTTACAGTTCAACTTTTACCATGTGATGTATATATCACCATATATAAAAATATTCCATGTGCCTGCTAAACTGAGCTGTTTGAGAAGAATACATGACATTACAGATGTGTTTGGTACATTAGCTAGCTACTGCTTGACATCAGCCCAGAGCAATAGTGAATCTCCTTTTAAATATTTTGAAAGCAGGGAGGGTCTTTTATTCACTCATTGTAGGAAGCTCTAACGGGTCTAGTACATTTTTAGAGACCAGATCTTACAGTAAGAATTTGCAGTACACTCTGCACAAACCATCCCGAGACCTCTTCGGTGATGCTTTACCATACAAGTGGTTGCTGGAAGAACAGTAGTAGCAATGCTCTGTTACTCTGATTTTGATAAGGCTCCTATGAAGCAATGGCCTTTCCTGAGCACTGAGTCGTATAATGTGATCTTTTCTTTGTATATTGTATTACATAACGTCTATGTAATATTAACAGAGGGAGCATGAATATGTATCACTACTTATAAAACATGTATTTTCTACTATATTCCGCAACAGGGCTTCTGACGAAAACAACTCAGATTTCCTCCGCCGCCTTCGGGAAACACTTTGAGAGCACTCTGCTCCCTTATTTGGCTTTGATGAACATCTCCTTGTCAGGAGTGGTAGCATCCCCGAGCTTCTCAGTCCTGGTCTCCACAGTGCCCGATGCAGACATAATTAGCACTGTTTTGTCATCTGTGTGTGCAACCTTTTGCTTCTGTGCGATGGCCGCACAAACGGCCACTATCTCATCACTTTCAAAGTCATAGTCTGGAATCAATTCTCGGGCAGAAGCATCTCTGTCTTCTGCTCCGGACAGCTCTGCCTTTTCTGCTCCTATTTTCTTCTCCAAAAGTTGCCTTGCCCATGACAGGTCTTCCTCCCACAATTCTCGGTTGTCTGGAAAGATGTGCAGCGCCACTTGGAAACTTCGAATGGCCTATAACGACAGAAGGACACGTGTCGACAATCTTGCAAAGTTGTACTCTTACGATAAAACACAAATACATTATTTAGATTGTATATTGCAGGATTCTCACCCTACTGTATGTTCAAATCCTGTTGTGTGAAACATTTATCTTATTATAATTACTTTTTAAAATTAAATGAGGCATCATGTACCATGTTTCTTTAAGGCTATGCATTCCCAATGTGCTCAGAAAGCAACCATTTTATAAACAGGTCTGCCTTTATTTGCAGACATTTAAATATATCTTTGCCTTTCTCAGCTTTAATAACCTACATTAGCTATCAATTTCCTAAGTAAAGGATGTAAAAAACGTGCTAGTCATTTTAGACATGGAGCTCAGGGAAACTGGTGCACTTTTCTCCTGAGACCCACCTCACAAAGATATTTGTGCCCATGGCCTTAGCTCAGCTGCTCAGAACCCTTCATCTAAGAGAGTAAATTCCTATTCCAGATTCACTAAATCACGATTGGTGAGAATGGACACTCTTAAATGAGATACACTGTACAACAACTTCCACTTGTAGGGCATGGAACATGTGCAAATAACTTTTCACACTGAATTGACTCCAGTCAGGGGTATAACTAAATCTGTTTCCAGGGCTGAAATGGGGAAAGAAGTTGGTGATATGATCTGCGCTTTTTGAAACCCTGGAACAGTGGATCCCAACCTTCTGACTTCTGTGGAGCCCCACTTTATCAATACTGGAACCCGAGGACCCCAATGAATCATTACTGGAATCTGGGATCCCTTACTGAGCCATTATTGAAAGCTGGGGACCTAATCTGTTAAAATTATTTACTTTTCTAAGCAGTCGCGGACCCCCTGAGAAGGCTTCGTGAACCCCCAGTGCAATGCGGACCACAGGTTGGGAACCACTGCCGTGGAGAAGAGAATGTGAGAGAGAGACAGCATGAAGACGGTGATGTGTGAAATTCGATCTCACCAATTATTATGTAATCATAAATTGAGACAAAATAGAGCAACAAACAACAGTAAACAGTAACTAGACCAAGGAGAAGTCCTAGTGGTAAGATGCAAAGACATCAAAAACAGATATAATATTGAATTTGTATGAAAAGTTCTCAAAACATAACCTCGTTGTTAGAAATGGGGTCTTTTGTTGACAGTAAACTTACCCCCTGTTCAGGCAAGGATCCGCAGGGTAAAAGAGAATCTCCCTCAGCTAACCCCTGCTTACCCCCTTGGAAGCTTGGCAGAGCAGTAGGCTTAACTTCAGAGTGCTAGGTGTAAAGTATTTGTACCAACACACGTTTAGAAAAATAGGAAATATTTATCTAAACAAAACAAGACCAAAACGACAAAAATCCAACATACACAAGTCAAGTTATGAATTTTTAAAGATTAGACTCAAAATTAGCGCTTAGAAACAAAAATGCTTCAATGAGATGTTAACACGGCGTTGTGACGGAGTGGTTCCCAACAACCCGACACCAGCGACGCCGGACACGGAGTCGTGTAGACCCCCAAGTACAGTACCTTTGGTGAAGAGTGAAAACAAGCCGATGCGCGAAGTCGGGGATCGTGGCGTCTGTGCGAAACGTTGAATCCACGCACTTCGAGTGGCGTCGGTCACGACGTGGTGCGGCGACTTCCACGGAGTCGCGGACGTCAGCGGGGCTGCAGCGGCGTCGGGCCTGCGAAGAGCGTCGCGTTCCAGCGAAGGTCACGGCGTCGGGTGCAGGCGGCGTTACCGGATTCAGCAGCGGCGTCGGTCCGGAGTCGTCCGAAGTCGATTTCCTTGGATTTCCACCAGCTTTCCTTCCAAGGGCCCAGGAACTGGATAGGGCGCCACTTGTCAGAGCAGGAGTCTCTCCAGAGACTCCAGGTGCTGCCAGAGAGAAGTCTTTGCTGTCCCTGAGACTTCAAACAACAGGAGGCAAGCCCTTGGAGATTTCTTCACAAGATGGAAGGCACACAAAGTCCAGTCTTTGCCCTCTTACTCTGGCAGAAGCAGCACTGCAGGAAAGCTCCACAAAGCACAGTCACAGGCAGGGCAGCACTTCTTCCTCAGCTATCAGCTCTTCTCCAGGCAGAGGTTCCTCTTGGTTCCAGAAGTGTTTCTAAAGTCTGTAGATTTGGGTTCCCTTCTTATACCCATTTTAGTCTTTGAAGTCATCTTTCTTCAAAGGGGACTCACACCTACTTGTGAAATCCTGCCTTGCCCAGGCAAGGCCTCAGACACACACCAGGGGGTTGGAGTCTGCATTGTCAGAGGCAGGCACAGTCCTTTCAGATGAGAGTGACCACTCCACCCTTCCCTCCTAGCAGAGATGGCTAATCAGGAAATGCAGGTTACACCCCAGCTCCCTTTGTGTCACTGTCTAGTGCGAGGTGAAAAACAACCCAACTGTCAAACTGACCCAGACAGGGAATCCACAAACAAGGCAGAGTCACAGAATGGTTTAAGCAAGAAAATGCTCACTTTCTAAAAGTGGCATTTTCAAACGTACAATCTCAAAATCAACTTTACTAAAAGATGTATTTTTAAATTGTGAGTTCAGGGACCCCAAACTCCACATGTCCATCTACTCTCTAGGGGAATCTACACTTTAATCATATTTAAAGGTAGCCCCCATATTATCCTATGAGAGAGACAGGCCTTGCAACAGTGAAAAACGAAGTTGGCAGTATTTCACTGTCAGGACATATAAACCACATTACTATATGTCCTACCTTATCCATACACTGCACCCTGCCCTTGGGGCTACCTAGGGCCTACCTTAGGGGTGCCTTACATGTAAAAAAGGGAAGGTTTAGGCCTGGCAAGTGGGTACACTTGCCAAGTCGAATTTACAGTGTAAAAATACACACACAGACACTGCAGTGGCAGGTCTGAGACATGATTACAGGGTTACTTGTGTGGGTGGCACAACCAGTGCTGCAAGCCCACTAGTAACATTTCATTTACAGGCCCTGGGCACCTCTAGTGCACTTTACTAGGGACTTAACAGTAAAACAAATATGCCAATCATGGAGAACCAATTACGTACACATTTTAAACACGAGCACTTGCACTTTAGCACTGGTTAGCAGTGGTAAAGTGCCCAGAGTAACAAAAACAGTAAAATCAGAGTCCAGCACACATCAACAACCTGGGGAACAGAGGCAAAAAGTTAAGGGAGACCACACCAAGGATGAAAAATCTAACACTCGTTATGTAACAATTAGTAATTAGAAACACGAAACAAATGCAGCAGGCCTGTAGTCTGTAGAATTTCTCGCCCCCAGTGATGCAGCGACTGATGGTTGAAGCTGTACACAGCGCCAAGCAAACCAGCAAAAACAACAACGTTAGGGGAAATTAGAGCCCTGGTGCCCAGAACTGCTGCAAGCAGGAGAAACCTCTCCACAAAGGCAGCAGAAAGCAAGAGTCCCTAATTACTTCCAATACTGTTGATCCAGAATTATGAAGGTTCAGTAGGCGCCAACTTATGTATACATTTAGGTCCAACATCCTGAGGTTACACAGGATCTCAGTATTCAGAGTGGGAAGACGTACTAATGTCAGCTCTTATGAATCTGTACTGGGAACTGTATTGAATACTTGTCTGCTGCACGTTTGGCACTTTTTGGTCAAAGCCTATTACCGAACTGTGGCAATTATTATAATCCTTTCCCCTTGGAAAACTGAGAAACAGCATGTTGCTTATACTATATATAGGCCATGTTGGGATGTTCCTCACCATGGGCAGATAACTGGCTCCTGAGAGTACTCTATAAACACAACAAAATTAACTGACTTCAACAAAAGCCTTGCATAGCATCAGCTGCTAAGATAAAGCTACAATATATAGGTAGGAGTAGATCGAACAAGGAGCCCTATTGCCATCCAACTCTCTTCTATATCTAATATGTGCTAGGAAATTACCAAGTAGGGGAAGTAAGTGTTGTGGGGCTGAAATACTAGTGGGTCAAGCCGTGAACTGGCCATTTCAATACTAATCTGTTTGGGGGCACAAAGGTTCTGAAAGCTAACAAACTGTATATAATCTATCTATAATGCTCCATTGCAAAGGGTGCCTGCAAAAACCTGCTTCAGCAAACTGGCTGAATCCTTCCTGTCAAACTGTGAAGTCCAGGAGCTCAGGGTCTCAGGCTCCGAAACGGAGGTCTGAGTGGAGACATGCCACCTGGCTGGATGCATGCAACAGAAAAGTCCACTTCTTAGGTTGACTTTACTCTTTGTTCAGCCACATTATTTAGACATTTAAGCAACTTCTTCTTAGGGGACCAGTTTGATAGCGACCACAGACACAGGACATTTTTCTCACAATCCATTTCTCAAATCTGCAGATTGCTCCCTCTACCAGCTCTGGCGTATAAACAGAAAAACCCTCAAGGGTGAAATGGGATGAAGAGATCACCTCTGAGGCAAACACGTGGATTAGAATACAATACTGTGCAACTGCATCTCGTCCCATCTGCCATATTAAGTGTTGGACACCTTTTACAGATTTATAATCCAGAACATTCAAAACACACTCAATACTCAATCTAAGTCTATTGAGTCCACTGCCAGACTTAAATTAACACGCATTCAGAAGGCCTTGAAGAGTGAACATGCATTACCTTCTACAGAAGAGGGCTTCAAACTGGGGGGTGGGCCCCTATAGGGAGGCCTCAAGTGATCCGGGGGGGGGGGCTCGCCAGACTCCAGCCAATAGAAGCATTATACAGACAAAAGACCTTTGTTATGAGCAGAAGCATGTTATTGCACTTTTAAAAAGGTATCAGTACTTAACTGCAATGTTTAAATAGGTCTAGACATATTTAAACATTGCCATCTTTATCAAGTAATTGTGAAAAATTCTGATGGGGCCCAATGATTTTTTTTTTCAACTGGGGGGGGGAGGGGCATTAAAAAGTTTGGAGACCACTGTTCTACAGCATCCTTTCTTTTCAATTGCAAAATGTAATCTAAAAAACTCTAGGGCAAACCTTAGGCTATCAATCTGGCTGTCCAAAAGAAAACAGAACAACGATTTTTGTGCCTGACTTCTGCATATGAGCAAGAAAAAGAATGGTAAACAATTGAGGTCTATGGACAACCAAACATTAACAGGAAACAATAAAGGCACCAATGAAAACATTCCTGAAGCTGCCTGGGTTTCATTCTTGAATTTTCACTTTTCTATTGACAACAAACAGGTGATTTTGTTACCTCTTCAGCCATGCCTAAATGACCACCCTGCCATCTTAGAAGCCCTACAGATTAATGTAACTGATCTTCCGGAGGAATGTTCAGGGGTTAACATTTCAAATAACTAAACAACCTCGACAGAAGACTGCTTCAGACTGAAACTGGAGAGAATGCAGAAAGACGAGGCTCCTTGCCCAAATTCGTTCCCAACAGCCCTCTTTACATTTGATCCCTCATTCTGGGCTGCTGCAATATCACCACTTGCAGGATCCTACTTGACAACCAACTGAATTCCAGACTCCAGGAGAGGATCGATCATTCAGCCAATCTTTGAAGAGAGATCAAAATTGGAACTTCACAACTACCGTCTTATAGTGCTTATTGACAATGATCAAAACTTTTCACCAGCCTCCTGCTCGACGACCAAAAAGCTGATGAACGATGATGAAGGTCAGATTATTCCCAGAAATCAGTGTGGCTTTAGAGACAACTGCGGCGTGACTACAAATCTGATGGTTCTGGCCCTAATCCCGACAAGGCCCTTAGGAGAGGATCTAACCTATAATTTTGCTTCATAGACTTTAAAGCTGCTTTTGACAGCATTCCCAGAGCTTTCACGTGGTACAAATTGTAGGACCGCGGCCCCAGCCAACTTATTGAGTCCAATAGAGAAACTCTATTCAAACACCTAGGTGTGGGTCAAACTAGGGGACAGAAAGCGCATCTAAAGAAAAATACCAACAAACTTGGGTTTGAAACAAGGCTGTGTACTCGCCCCCTTGCTTTTTAATCCTTACATCCCTGATCTGTTGGAGGACCCAGTTAAAGTTAACTGCCACCCTCCCAAACTGGGAGGCCAACGTATAACACACCTGTCCTACGCAGACGAGTTTGTGCTGCTAAGCCAAAGCAAAATTGGCCTTAAGCATCAAATCTTCACTAGATACTCATACACAGTCACAGACTGCATTGAAATAAACCGTACAGAAACCATGACAGTTACCTTTGGAAGAAAGCAGCAGGTCATGGCCGGTGGCACCGCAACAGGGAATGGGTTTCAGCACAACACCATATATAGATATCTGGGCATTTACCTGGACAGTCAAGGCTCATTTAAATCTCCCTTGTTCTCTCTGAAAAACAAGAGCACCAGCCTCATGTTCACCCTCACGAAACTACAGGGACCAAGCCTAGGCCTATTAAGGTGCTGAAAGCAAAAGTCATTCCCAAACTGTCATATGGGAGTGAAATCACTCTGGGCTTGGAGACTTCTGAGCTCGAGAAATCTGTTACTTGTAGCTATAAAGTTGCTCTTCAGCTGCCAACGAGAGCTTCACTGGCGCAAATGAGGCTAGAGTTCACCTTAAAGCAGTCCTGGGCCAGAAGCTGCATTTCTAAATTTCTGTCACAGGCTTCGACTTGCCCCCAAAGCACTATGAATGCACTATGATGCATGACTTCGAGAGTATGGGATCCTCATTCAGTTGCCACTTCCAAGAAAAATGAAAGGAACTTTCAGTTAAGGGGGCATGGGAGAGAAATCTGCCACACCAAGCATTTAAAAAGCTTTTGGCAGTTTCTGCAAAAACATTGTCAATATCAGAAGACATGGCTGCACTGTGCAAATGCACACGCATGGGTAGTAATTAATTCTCAAACCCCGCGGAGCAAGCAGAAGTTCTTCACATGCACTTACCCGCTATGCCTAAAAGCTAGGCTTAGGAAGTGGAAATTGAGCACTCATCTACCCGTGTGGTGAAACACTGCAACTCAACAAACAATATGTCGCTTCTGCCCCTCATAAAAACTTTGCATACCATAAAGCCCTTCAAACCTTTGTTGCACCCTTTGGCACTTGCTTTGCTTTCCATCTACATTGATGATAAGTATCTCTTTATTAAGGACCGCTCCTCTTGCTTTGCGGCTAGGTCTTTGTCTATAACATTTTTGCTTGTTTTATATTATTTTATCCAATTATTGATAAAAATTAATTCCCTTGGGAGTCTAGGGGTTTTTTCGCTATTTTTGTGTGCTTTAATGGTGGTTTGAGACGTGCTTTAAACTGTTGTTCGAATATGCTCATTTTTAAAGGTTTTCATTAACTGCACAATAACATTTTATTTACTTACTTACTGGACCCTAGTGTGATAGAACGTTTCTGCAGTTCAGTACAAACATAATTGAATTTTCATTGGCGTTCACACTCACTGCACTGATCCTATATTCCCACAATATATATTTATCATTTACTAGTAGTTACTAGGGTAACCCTATTGGACATACTTGTTTTTGTAATGACATCAGCACTTAAACTTCACAATGCTGCAGGCTCTAGTAATTTAAAAACATCTTTACTACTGCTACTACTAATAATATTATTGACAGTAATTTCATTGATATTAACAACTATAATATCTTGTCAGACCATTCTCCTTAACCTGGCATAGTTTTTAAACACTTCACTTAGCAGAGAGGTAATTTCTATCCCGTGCATATTACTTCATCCTTTGGAGAGATCATAATTAGGTGTCGCCTACAGACCTGTTTGGAACAATAGTTTAACTTAGAGAGTACTTTAGTTCAGCCCATTGCTTACATTTACCTGGCCTTGCTGTCAACCTCATTTGCTTGCTTCTAATTTGATGGCTATCTTCCTCTTCTTCTGTTCCCTTACCCCAGCGCATAGCTCCCTTGCCATTCTTCTAATTGTATAATTTGTATTTTTCCACTGTTCACATACAAGGAACAACTTTTTTCCTTTTCTTTCACCACTATATAGGAGTGCATTATTTCTTGTTCTTTCACTTGTCTGTTACTTTAAAAGATCACCCCCACTCCCTGTTGTTCCTTCCTCCTTAATCCCCGGCTAGTCTGTTGCTTCCCCACCGCTGGAATTTTTGTTTTGTTTTTAGATTTTTAATTCTCCTCCTCCTTTCAAAGCGTCTCCATTGATCTGCCCATTTCCTGAGGTTATCTTGCCCTCCCTGCAATGACTTCTCCCACCACTCTCTCCTCTGTTACTCGCAGCCCCTTTCGGTGCATTCTTTGCATTTTTTGTAAATAAGAGTTATTTTTTAAGGCCCTACTACCGAGCTACTTCTTTAGCTCTGATGAGTGTTCAGAAATGTTTTCACCGAAGATAAGCACCCACCAATTTGGATCAGTAAGTTAACAGTAAAAAAAATGAAATAAGCACTGCATGACATATGTGTGGTGAGCTGCGCGCATATATACAGAATCGAACTGTGGAATGTTTCTGTTTTTTTGGCCCTATGCTCTCCCCGATTGACAACCACGCATGTTTTTTTCTGTATGGCGATGCGATTCAACATCTGCAAAGCCAAACGGATGGAATCATCATTGGCAAGGTGAGACCTTTTGACTTTGCCAATGATTGATTTGCAGAGCAACTATTTTATCCCGCCAATCCGAGGTTTTCCTTTTTTATGTGGCTGGTTCACGAGTAACCTACGATCACGTTGCACCTAGACAAGCAATTACTAATCCATTTTCGACTGTGGAGTGTGCAATGATGTAGGATGTGCTGCTGGGCTCGTGTAGATTTCTAAATGTACATTATCTAATTGAAGTCAAGTGCTGCCGATCCACTTACAAGTCTGTATGTGGGAATTGGAAATGAAAGGGAGAAAAAGCAGAGAAGTGACCCACTAATGTAAGAAAATAAACTTGCCGACACAAGATGTGCGTAATTGGGCCTTTGTCAACGTTCATGTGCGTACCAAAAGGTTGTGTCAGATGTTCTTTTCATGCGTGATAATTTACAATTACTTTAATTATTTACACTGGTGTGGTTTGTCTATGCTCTTGTTCCGTTTAACGATTTTTCATCAATAACTTGCTATGCACTGAAGCCCACAGCTTACTTTTACTACCGTAGGCCTCGGGTGTAGCGTTCTGTGCAGGAGAACTGTACAGAGAGGTGCTACATATAAGAAACGAGTGGCTGTTCTTAGGGAAACTAATGCTGAAAGATGGCGGGTCTTGCGGAGCCGCGGGTCTTGCGGAGCCAAGGGCTGACGTCAGTCACTCAGAAGAAACCCCTGCTTCTTGCAGCGAGGCGGCCGTTTACTTAGAAAAGTCAGGCTACATGTGAACCAGAGTGACGTGGAACGATGAAAACACGCACAGAGATCGGGTTTCCCACAGCTCTATACACTAGGATTTATGGGTTCTAAAAAAAATTAGACTTACCAAAGACTTCTCTTTCCTGTCAACAAAATAAAACTGACATGTTTCAGTGATTAACCGCTGTCTGTATTACAGGCCATCCTTTGCTGTTCTTGCGTTCAGAAGCTCCTATTATGTCACTTTTTTGACTCAGTGGGCTACTTTATTGAAAGTGTGCTACGGGTAGAGTGCCTTTTGTTTAGTGCAACTATTTGTTTTAAGCATATGGCCTATTTTCAAATGCATTTTTGCCTGCATGCTTGTGATGGCCTGGTTAGAAGAAAACTACACTGCAGGCCAATATAATTATTTGCTTCATATACCCTGTAAAAACTGGGGTGCTTGGTGTTTTGTGTAGACTGGTCTCTACTAGTTTGTTCAACAAATTAGTCAGACACAAACACAGATGAGTAAGGTTCACGTTGAAAGGGCAGATGTTATATGAATGTATGTATTTGGTAATTCTATAGTGCAAACCTAGTCAAAGGGAGCAGAGCGCTGTGAATAATAAGAGAGGTAGCTGGGTTGTGGATAGATCATGCACTGTGGTGTAGTATTTTTTTAAAGAGGTGCATCTTCAACTCTTTCTTAAATTGAAGCAGCACTGGATAGATCCTGATGGATAGGAGGATGTTGTTCTAGATCATGGGTGCAAAGATGGAAAAGGCCTGTTGTCTTGTTTTTACTATTTTACACTTCTTAGTCGGTATTAGTGTCCTGGCAGGTGGTGTGCTGAGAACCACCAGAGATGGTAAGCAGTCTATAAGATAAGCGGTGTGTTGGTCGCAATAGCTTTGTAAATTATGCTGCTAGTTTTGAAGGTGTGGTTCGACAAGAGGTGCCAATTGAATTCCCTCAAGATGAGGGTGTTATGTTCCTATTTCTTGAGGCTCTGTGTAGTACTACCCCCGAGGGGTGCCACCATGAAGTCCGGGAGGTCATGAAGTACGGCATTACCACCATCCAAATGCAAAACAGTGAGGCCTTGAACATTAATTCTGAGGTTTTTAGGAAGAATTTGTATCACTTTCTTTAGAAGAGAAAACTGGTATCAGGCATCTTTGATTTTGTTTTGCAATGTGTCCCCTGAGGTTAGGTTGGTGTCCAGAGAGGATCCAAGTGACTGCATTTGCTAAAAGTTGGGGTTCAAAGCCGTAGAAGTTCATGCCACTATTTCTTGTTTGTTGTTCTTGTGAGATAATAGGAATTCTGTCTTGGTTGGGTTAAGCTTCAGGTAGGCACTGGACATTCAGGTCTGGATGATGTGAAGACAACTGTTAAAGAAGCTAGATGTCTGAAGAAGAGCAGACCTAAGTAGAGTTTTGTAGTGTCCCCATTGTAATTTTATGCTTGCTCTTCCTGGTTCTAGGCCCCTACCATGGATTTGCCATATTCCACGCACAGGTGGATCCATACAATATTCTGTTGGTGTTACTGCTTAGCTGCTGTTGGGGATTTGAAAGGTACTCAGGGAACTAAGAAAATAGACAAAATATACCAAAAGTGTTTTTTGATGGCAAAGATGTGTTGTGCAAAACAAATTTTGTTTTCTAAAAATGGCATCAAAAAAAGGTTTGCTTTGGTAATATCAGTATTTTCCTAGCTCTCATGAACAAGCAGAGTTGCAAAAAGAAAAAAAGAAAACATTTTTTAACCACAGTTTAAAATTTTTACAAGTTTTTCCATTTTTTGTGCGGATTAAACCTCCTTGCAGTTTGTGGTGGCAATAGGTGAGAAAGCCATGGGCGAACTCAGAAAGCTAAACATTTATCAAAATTAGATAACATTTTGAATACAGCAAGGGATGTAGTTCGCTCATTGTTTTCCCAGAGATGCTAACTGCTGAAATAAAAAAACATAATGAAAATAGTAGAAAAATAGCAATTGATGTCAACATTTTCCCCAGTGGCTGATTTACAAAAGTCATACATCATTGCATTTGTCAGACTCCTCTGGTTGCAGATATATATAGTACTTGTTGAAAAGCACGTGATAGCCAGATCCAACAAGTGAGCTACAGAGTCTAATGAGTTTTATTGTGTACCAACCATGCAACAATTGGTTAAAATCAAGGGGGACTACCGTGGAAACTTAGAAAATATCATATAAGGTCTTTATCTCTAAATGACGCTGGCAATGTCAAAGAGGAAAGCATGTACAGGGAGAACGGCACCACCCATTCGGATTATAACACATGACTTGGAAGTCCCCCGTCCTCCATCACCACTAAAAACTCAAGTGCCCTCAAGTTGCCAATGACCAAACATCATGCTTTATGAAAGTGGGAAAAGCGGAAACGGGAAATCTTCACACCGGAAGCCAGGACTTTATGCAGAGTCTACCCACCCGATCTCCTTTGAAGCAGCACAACTGTTCGGGCCTTAAAACCCAAACAAAATATGACGCACACACCCATGCCCAAAGATGGGTGGCACAAGTCCAACAATCAAACTATCACCAATGTTATTAAACACACCATTACCTCATAATGTGGAGCAAATGGAAGCACAGGGTAACGGAACTTACGATTCTTGTTACTCAGAACACCCAATAAGACAACAAAGAAGAACAGTCACTGCAAAGGTCCATAAGGCACACAAACACAAGCCAGTGGAGGGTCAGCCGCCTTCTGGGAAAAATAAGCATAATTTCGCGCAGTACGCCCCCAAATCTTATGTCTCTCGTAGACAATATATTGTCAAAGGAGGCTTCAGTACATCAAGAACAAACGGACTCTTTCCAAGTGAGTGCCAACTACTCACTGCATGGCTGCTCCCTCAACGGGATTAGGTTATTAAAGTCGATCAACTCAACACTCACGGCAGTCATGAATGCTTTGACGTGGCAATCCCACAAACTGGAAGTGAAGGTGGAATATATTTCCACTTACAATGGCAGAAATGGCCAAGAACATGGAAGACATTGAGAAAAGAATCACTACTAATGAATGTCTTTGCCTGGATATAGTAGAAAAGTGGCCCACTCGTCCAACAGATCTCTCAATAATGGTCGCCGATTTGAAACAATATCTTCAGCCAGGACCACAAACCACTGCGGAAGTGGAAGGTGGAATTAACAGTCTTGGGGAACAAACAGTGACAAGTGAAAAGGAACAAAGGGAAAATCGTACAGAGGCAGTGGGGGAGGCAGGGAAACAGATTGCAGTCTCCACCACAGGTGACTTAACCATCAAAACGACTATCAAACAGCTCCCCACAGTGGAATTAGAGAGACAGCCTGACAATGAAGAAAGAGCAAGACATCGAACTCCCATGCCGTTGTCACAGATAGCAAAAAAAAGTCTTAAAAACATCAATAAATGCTGAAGAATCAGCACGTGAAAAAAGGCAGATTAAAGGCCCAGCATGATCTACTGGGGGCGGAAAGCCATATATACAATCATCTCAATCAATAGAGCTCAAAATATAGCCCAACAAGCTTGAAAGCAAATGGGCTCTTCAACTTTAAATACTATCACATATCCACAAGTAGTGCAGCAGCAAGTTTGAGAGAGTAGCAACTAAACCAATAGCAAAGGGATAACAGAATCCCCTAGGAGGTCCATGTACGCAACATGCAAGATGCAAGGACCACGAGAAAACAACAAGTCAATGGAAACAGGAACGCTCAAATACTGGGCTAAGTTCTCAAGATACAAACACAGTACCATTGGATGCCATCAGGCACATGCATGAGGGATCCACAGGCATTTCAAACACCATCACTTTCATACAAGCCTGGGAGCAACAACCCAGAAACATCAGGGATTTAACAAAAAGCAAAGGAAAAAGTGGGTGTCCCCCTGTAGAGATGTCTAGGCTAACTACAACTGGAGAGGCACTTGATGCCCCCACGAAGGCAACTCATGCAACATACGAAGATCACGTGGTCTCAACAAGTCAAGGGGGCCCAGACTGCCCCAGCACTTGGATAAGCTCTCTTTGTAAATATATGGTGAAAGCGCAATCATTGAATACGGGCGTCAGGCGGGCCATGTATGAAACACCGGCGGATAGTCGCCAGTTGACAAAAGCAAACATATGGCCTCAAGCACTAGACATGGATTTCTCCAATCCAGAAGAAAAGGGAGTATCAACAAAGACAATATTCACCCACAATATAAATACTGCGACAAACTAGATGGTTTCAAATGATCCAATATTCTTAAACTCTTATAACACATCCCCTCATTAGCCTCCATCAAAAGTGAAGACATACTAGGCATCCGATTTGACTCTACGCCCCAAGGGAAGCAGCAAGAACCCCTAATAATAGCTTGGAAAAAGTAGGTATTGCTAAAAGGGTGTTAGTGGAGAAAGAGCACTTTGCAAACTGGGGAATTGCTGTGTGAACTAAAGATGTTGAAAAATATCCCCATTTGCTAAAAAACATGGGCGACTTCCACCAGTCACAGCCCACAAAAAAGGGAAATATGGTCAAAACAAGCTGGCAGCCTAGTCCCAGCTTTAGCAATTTAACTTTTGCCCACAAGAGAACAAACAACAATTTTGCTGCAGGGAACAGCAAGGGACCAAGCAAACGACTGGAGCTGGATCGCCGCAAGCCTTGCTCTGGATAACCCCAGACACCCCTATCAATAACGGCACGGCCACAGGAAGAGAAAATCACCAGGCCACAACAACGAAAATAATACAGTGGAATGTCGCAGAATCACTAAGGGGGTTATTCTAACTTTGGAGGAGTGTTAATCCGTCCCAAAAGTGACGGTAAAGTGACGGATATACCACCAGCCGTATTACGAGTTCCATAGGATATAATGGACTCGTAATACGGCTGGTGGTAAATCCGTCACTTTTCCGTCACTTTTGGGACGGATTAACACCTCCTCCAAAGTTAGAATAACCCCCTAAGATCCTACAGAGTAAGACTGCACTCACTTTATTGAATGAAGCAGGCCTTGTTTGCCTCCAAGAGACCTGGTCAACTACACTCGCACTTCTACCAGGGTTCGCAGAGATCCATAAGCCCGCAAAAAGGCTCACTTATTTGGAAGGCCAGCTGGTGACACACTGATACATGTAAATCACTCAGCGAAACCTGCATAACTGAAATTATAGTCAAAACAGAAATGATGCAAGCTGCTATTCTTGAAGGATATAAAACCAATGGAGGCTCACTGTCAATTGTAATAATAAATGTATATTTTATCTTTCAAGGCAGAAGGACACTGCAAAAAACAGAAAAGACGATCACTCTCTTGGAGGAACTAATTAGTGAGCACATGACATCAGAAATAATCTTAATGGGTGACTTCAATAAGCATAACCTTGGACAACACCAGCACAAAGACATCCTGCCACGTGAGTGGGAGATTTAAAACATTTCTAAAAGCCTACAAACTTTAATCAGGTCAGATAACAGCAACGAAAACGGACCCACTTATTAGACAGCCCCACACATACAATAATTCAACCACGATTAATTACATCTTTTTGAGCACCTATTTGAGTAACACCTTACTGGACCTCAACATAGCCTAGCGGGTACAAACAAAAGGTGAGGAACGTCATAAACTGATAAGAAGGATAACATGGACAGCACAAATATCAACCAGGGTGGAGGGCTGAAAGGACAGTGGGAGGGCCGGTCAATTAAAGTGCAAAATCAGGACTTCATCTAAGGCTGGTCAAACCTGGTTGTCGACCCACGCTCCTTCTCTTAGGAAACTGCTGACTCAAACACAAAAATTCTAATAATTTCACCATAGGCTTCGTGCAGGAGGTTAAAACAAGCATTCGCAAACTAAGGGGGTGGGGAGCCATACAGGCAAACAATAGACTAGGAACTATCACCACACTGCAAGAGATAGCAATGGCAACAAGAAAAAACACAAACTACTTCTATGGGCCCAAAAAAGGAAACAAAAGGAGGCCGAATGGATTAAAATCTTTGATCAAAAAACAAACAACAGTAATTTTGGCATTACACAAATACTCTATGCCACAGCAAGAGTGAGAGGCAGATTCGGTATCAGCAGACAAATGGGTAGCACATGTCATGACCCTATACTTTGAGAAACCAGATATTCAAATGGGGCAAAGAGAATCTTCACGGACCCTGTGTACGGCAAAGGAAGTCAAAACACTCATGCAATCCGTAGAGATGGATTTCGCACTATTGTAGGAACAGGCAACAACTAAAGTGCTGAAGAAGATCTGAAGGGATGGAGCACCAGGCCCCTACGGTCTTCCTGTGCCTCTATTCAGAGAAGACCCTCCCTTCTGGGCGGCCTCCTCTCTCCATTGTACCAAGAGTGCATAGTAAATGAGGACGTCGTCCCAGACTTGTGGTGGGGTTCCTTACTTCAGCCGATCTACAAGAAGTGGGACAATACAGACCCCCAAAAACTGCAGGTTAATTACACTATTGGACATCGAGGGGAAGGCATATGCAAGCATCTTACTAGAAGAGTTAGTTAAATGGGTCTCAGAAGAGGATCTGCTTCCCTTCTACCAAACCGGTTTCTGCGAGGGAGGATCAATGTTAAACATTATCGTGGACCTCTCATATATAGCTCAACAAGAAGCTGCTCCCAACTGCTTACCTGTGTTTGCATGTTTCGTTGAGAACTCAGCTGCGTTTGATGGAGTGGTGAGTTGCAAAACTGGAACATATCTAACAAACTGTTGAAAGCCACCATGTCACTCTACACCAAGACATGGGTATGCATAAAGTTCTCTGGTGAAACCGCTAAAACTCCGATGGATCATGGGCTCAAAAAAAGGCTGCATTCTTGCCCCTATTTTATTTAACTTGAATATGGCTTACTTGGCCCCCGCGCTATCAGGAGCCAACCTGGCGACCCTGAGGATAGGACAAGATCGCCTCCATCACATGAAAACAGGACTCTAGAAGGCACTGGATGCATTAAATAAATACAATGAAAAGAATGAACTTATTCCCAACCCGAGGTGATTTTTGTGTGCCAGCCAAAGAGAAGGGCCCAGAAGTGGAGGCTTTAGTAAAAAAAGATTGAGAGTGCCTGTACTTACAACTATCTTGGGTCATGGCTTAATGACATGGGGAAACCCACCACACAACAGCAAATGATGAAGATAAAAGGAAAAGTGGCATATGCACCCCGTGCAAAATAAACAACATTCATCAGTCTCGCATGGCATTTAGACAGTGATAAAATCAAAACTTATTCCCACTGTCAGCTATGGCCAGCTAGCGTATCCTAGCTTACTGGGGTCTGAATTAGACAAAATACAATGCACGGGGTATAAGCGAATCTTTCAGCTACCTCCACATATGCAGAATGTATTGGTTTGCTTGGAGTTTGGCCTCACACTACAAAATCTTGAATGCATGGCCATACGTGCAAAACACTTATTTCGGATAATTTCAGCTGCCGAAAACACAATGAAAGTGGTTTTAAAATATATGTTCGCCATTGGGACCAATACAAGGCACAGCTATTTGAACATAGCAGCAGAAACGTTAATTTTGGCCATAGAAAATTAGTGCAAAGACTTGATCCCTTATATTGCCATTAAATCCTCCGTAAATAACACCTACACCAACTGCCAGGAGGAACAGATATCAAGGCTTAGTTGGAGAAAGACACATATACCCCATTTATAACATCTTATACAACATGTAACACACAACCGTACCTGCACCAAGCATTGGACAAATGTTGCTTAAAACAAATACTGTGGGCCTGGTTAGTTCCTTTTCTCAATAAAAGAGCTGGACGTTGGCTGGAAATCTCTCACTAGGATTATACGATGCAGACTGTGGGAATCCAAAAAAGAGTCGCTGACCCATCTGTTATGTTGTTGCGCACTAAGGCACAAGGCTCAATGCAGGTTGCTGAAGACAATATTTTGTCATCATGGAACACGCACGGCTGCAGAGGTGCAAACCTCTTGTTTTCTCTAGAAACCACTTCGCATCTGCCAAATTTTGGCAAATTGGTCTACCGGGTGTGGACACTGCTAAATTATAGGTCACTCATGTTGCAATATGAGGGCCCTACATCGTAGATTCCGTTTTCCTTGCTGTAGGGGGTAGGTCATCATTTAAATACGTCCTTAACTAAGGTCTTGATCATCAACTAGCAAAATTAGCATAGCGTAGGAAATGCTTGAACCCATCCTGTAAACAAATACACAGCACAGGCGGTCTGCATAAATAGTTGTATAGGGCACTTCGCACTTTAGACCAATAGTGGCATGCTGGACTCAGCTATATCTATATCTATATATATATATATATATCTATATCTATATAGATATAGATATATATATATATAGACTCTTAATGCAGGGCTTTTATGAACTGAAACTGTTCTCTTAAATTTCTGATGAATGTATTTTTTTTAATTGCATGTCTTTTTTTTATCTATGGTATAATTTTAAGTAATCGCACCGTAAGTTTTCAAACTGAAATTCAAATACACATCTTTAAATGTGCTCAAAACACTGAGTTTAGCAATAGTGTTTATTTGTACAACCCTGAGTTTGGGGTTATCTATACTACCAAGTGGTTCAGAGAGCACTTTGAAAATGTGTTCTTTCTGGCACACTAACTTACATTTGGAAGCCAAATATGGAGAGAAATCCAATCGATAATAAAAAATGTTCTGCTGTTCTGTATTTTTACACTTCTCCCAATATAATGGTACCCCACTTGTTTGCGAGGGCCTATGGTCTGCAACAAAAAAGCCCTCCATCCGTAACATAAAGACATAAAGGGGGTCATTCTGACCTTGGCGGACGGCGGAGGCCGTCCGCCAAGGTACCGCCGTCAGAACACCGGGCGGTGATTCTGAGATTTGCCCTGGGCTGGCGGGCGGCCGCCAAAAGACCGCCCGCCAGCCCAGGGCAAATCAACCTTCCCACTAGGTGGCCGGCTCAGAATTGAGCCGGCGGAGTGGGAAGGTGCGACGGGTGTAGTTGCACCCGTCGCGTATTTCAGTGTCTGCTAGGCAGACACTGAAATACTTTGTGGGGCCCCCAGGGGCCCCGCGGCACCCCCTACCGCCATCCTGTTCCTGGCGGGAGAACCGCCATGAACAGGATGGCGGTAGGGGTGTCAGAATCCCCATGGCGATGGAGCGCGCTCCGCCGCCATGGAGGATTCTGACGGGCAGCGGAAAGTCGGCGGTACACCGCCGGCTTACCGCTTCTGCCCGCGGCTGTACCGCCGCGGTCAGAATGCCCGGCGGAGCACCGCCGGCCTGTTGGCGGTGCTACCGCCAACCTCCGCCATGGCGGTAATTACCGCCGGGGTCAGAATGACCCCCAAAATGTTTACCATGAAAAATTACCATTTCAAAGATGTGAGAGACTGCAGAATATGGGCCCGAGCTCAGCCGCCACCCAAAGAAACCTATCAAACCGAGACATTTCTGAACACTAGACACCAATGGGAGTCCATAGTGATGTGATTTGCGTGGATCCCACTAGCTTTTCTTACTTGGAATGCTCTGCAAATCTAAAAATTTGGTTATAATTACAAATGTTCCTTACATTTCTGAAGGAAAATTTCGGAATCTGCAGAGCATAAAAATGCTAACCAACTTGTGTGGCTGGCCCTATCACCTGCAATGGAAAAGGCCCCAATACACAACGTGGCAATATCAATTTTTTGTCATGAGAAATGACACATTTTGGTGATGTGGGTAGCTGCAGAATTTGGGCCAGGTTCAGCCGTAGCTTAAGGAAACCTATCAAAGCCAGGCATTTCTGAAAATTAGAACAGGGGAGTCAATATTGGATGGTGTGACTTGTACAATTCTTTCCCAGAATGCCCTGCAAACTTTAAACTTTGGACAAAATTACACTTTTTCTTGTCATTTCAATGAGGGAATGTTCCACAATCTGCAGGGATCCATAGAATGCCCACTACCCAACATTGCCACACTTGTTCAGACTAAAACAGTGCCCCACTTGTGTTGGTGTGTCTATTGCCAGTGACAGGAAACGCCCCAAAATACAATGTAGAGATATCAAATGGTCGTCATGAAAAAATAACCCATTTTGGGGATGTGGGAAGCTACAGAATTTGGGCCCAGTCTCAGGTGCCACCCAGGGAAACCTAACAAAGCCAGACATTTCTGAAAACTAAACACAGAGGGGAGCGCAGCATTGCCTGATTTGTGTGGATCCCACTATTTTTTCTTAAGCAGAATGCTTTGTAAAACCTAAACTGTGAGGGAACGTTCCAATATCAGCAGAGAACCACAAAATAACTACTAAGCAGCATTCCCACACTTGCCCCAATTTAAAAAGTGCCCTACTTGTGTAGTGGGCTTGCTACAGGAAGGGCCCTAAAATGCAATACAAAGATACCAAATTTACTTCATGAAAAATTACTGATTTGGTGATGTGGGTAGTTTCAGAATTTGGGTCCAGGTTTGCCATTGCCCAGGGAAACTTACCAAACCCAGACATTTTTAAAACTTATACCCCTAGGGAGGTCCATGAGGGTGTGACTTGTTTGGATTCCACTACCTTTTCTTACCCAGAATGCCCAGTAAAATTAAAACCTTTGTTAAAATTTGATATTTTTCTTATATGTATATGAGGGAAAGTTCTAGAATCTGTGGGGATTGGCAAAGTCCATACCACCCAGTAATCTCACACTTCCTCTGACAAAAATGGTATACCACTTGAGTGGCTAGGCTTAGCACCCTTGAAAAGAACGGACCAAAATGGGATCCATGCGAAGACCACATTGAATTCATACAGTTTTCACACACCACAGTGATTGAAAAAAAATATTTCAGAATGCCAGGGAATCTCTTTTATAATGAAATCCCCTGTAAAATCATTTTCTCAGGGACTGAAGACGACGAGACATTCACATCCTTCGCACTGTAAAGGTTAACAATGCCTCCAATGGGCACAGTCACTCACTCCTTAGTGGACTCCAAATAGACTCTCCTTAGTTGGTTTAACAGTGCCTACAGTGAGTAGCACCCCTGTTGTTCCCATGTGGACGCCATACAGAATCATTTTGAATGATTTAATAGTGCTTCAGACAGCTGTATCCGCTGTTATTACTGGGTGGACTCCATATATTATCCAGTTGGTTGGTTTATACTTGCCTCCAAAGGGTGGGCCTCCATCTGTCCTAATGGAACCCCATGTAATACTTCCCATGGTTGTTTAACAGTGCCTCCCACGGGTAGGATCTCCTGTTGTTCATGGGTGTACACTATATAAAACCAGCTTGGGTGGTCTAATAGTACTTGCAACAGGTGGCCCGCTATAGAATCTCAGTGTATTCCTTATAGTATACCCTTGGTTGGTGTAACACCACCAGCAATGGGAGCGCTCCCTGTTGCTGCTGAGTGGATTCTTTATAGTACCTCTCAGTTGGCTTAACAGGGCCTCCAATGGGAGCGTCCCCTGTTACTCCTGAGTGAACTCCATAAAGTACCACATTGGTTGGTTTAACAGCACCTCAAATGGTTTGAGACTCTTGATGGTATTAATTGGTCACCATATACCCTGGTGGGCCCCATAGAAGCACGTCAATGGCAGTTTCTTTATCTGACATAATCCATCACCTATTCTTATCCTCTCTGCAACACCCCATGCTTTTCTATAGCAACAACAGGCACAGCATGCTTCCATCTCATTGTTTAAACCTGAAACACCTCACTCAACATGTCTCTATTCCACTCTATGCCCATTCACTGTATACCTCTGTACTACATTGTATGACACTCAACAACATGCCAATCAACTCTTCTCTAAGATGTACCACTCCACTATATGACACGCCACTCCATTCTATGACAATCTCCTCCATTGTACACAACAACACTCCACTTGACGGTACTCCAGTCTGTGGCACTCTACTTCACCCTACTCCACTCTAAAACACCATATTCTACTTGATGGTAGTCAATGACACCCTACTGTACTGTTTGACATGCCATTCCACTGTACAACTTTCTGCTCCAATCTATGATACTTGACTCCACTATATGAGACACCATGCCACTACAATGTATAACTACACTACACTGTATGATACACTACTACACTCTACTTCACTTGATTCCAATCTACAAACCTCCACTCTGACAGTAGACATCTCCACTGTACTGTACGACACTCCACATAACAGCTCTCCACTTACGACACTGGACTGTACAATTTGAAACACATTTTTATTAACAATTTAAAAAAAACATTGAAATTCACTTAAAAAATAAAAGATGAAAGCTTAGTTATACTTAGGAAACCTTATTTTCCCTATAACAAATCATGTTTAAACTACACAAACTTTAAAAATTCTAAAGTTATAGTTGTAATTTTCATTTACAATTTATTTACCACCTGCACATTATTAAAAGTAGCGTCCTTCATTACACAATCTTTTAAGCTCACTAACCGGACAACACTAACTACAACTTGCCACTGTACTATGCACTATGTTCTCACAAATAATGAGACTCCACTGTACAACACTACACTGTACGGGACTCTCTGCCATTGTTCTGCACAACACTGCACTCGACAACACCGAACTATACCGCACTCTACTCCACTGAACTCCTCTCTATGCCACTACACTCTACAACACTCTGCTACTCTCTATGCCGCTCTGCAACACTCTACTTGATGCAACTGCAGCCCACAAAACTCCATTTCATGACACTCCAGTCGACGATACTCCACTGTACAACACTCAGCTCTACTGTTCGACACGGCACTACACTGTACAATACAGTGCTCCACTTTGCGATACTCCACTCCACGATACAACACACCACGCCACTCCACTATATAACACTTTACTCCACTGTATGCTACGTCACTCCACTAAGCTCAACTCCATTTTATTACACTCTACAATACTCCACTCTATGACACTAGACAGTACGACACTCTCCTTTACTGTATTGGACTACACTACACTTTACGACACTCCAATCAGTGACACTCCACACTGTGAGTTGAAACACATTTTTTTTAAAAATGCAAGCCCTTAACATACAATGAAAAAAACCAAAGGTTAAGGATCATTTATAGTTAGAAATACCTTATGTATTCTTTGTATACAAACCCAAATTAAAATACACAAACATTAAAAATTGTAAAGTTATAATTATAACTTAATTTTGCAAATTACTCACCACCTTCAAATTACTATGTTGCGCCCCTTCTGAACAGTCTTGCCACCTCACTTGCCACATTACATTAACTATAACTCATGACTTTTGCATGTCTTGTGTGTACCCTTGCATGCTACATCAGTTATAGCATCTGAAATTATAGCATTCATAACATCACTTAGAACTTCTCAAATTACATTATTTATTACAAAACAGTTCATGGTAAAGAGGCGAGTTATAGTTAGTGTTGTCTGGTTAGCGAGCTGATAAGAGTGTATAATGAGGGCCGCTACTTATATCAGGTGGTGGATAAATTGTAAATGAAAGTTATAACTTTAATTATAGATTTTTTACAGTTTGTGTAATTTAAACTTGGTTTGTATACGGAAAATACGTTTTCCTAACTATAACTAAGCTTTAACTTTTAGTTTTTTCATTGAAAAAAAAACTGTGTACTGTGATTGCATCAGGGAAGACTGATCGACTTCGTGCTTTCTATGTTTCTATGCATTCCCCATCCACCCCAGCACTCGGAGATAGCAGTCATGATTAATTCATGATAAGTGGATCTGCGTAGCTGAAGTGCTGACTGTATGTCTCCCATGTGAAAATCATTTCAAACTGTACCCTCCCTTCCTGCATAGATTACACAAGGAGCAGAACAGGAGAAAGTGTGAGGTGGTTTCTACACTTATTAGAGGTACTGCATGAACCTTTCCACTCTGGTGCCGCTCCGAGTTATTCATTGAAAATAGACTTCTTTACTAGGAGAGGTTCTGCTCTCAAAGGAGACCGTAACCAGATGTCTCATGGATAACCAGCCCGACTCCAGAACAGTTTATGTGCTGGTGATATCAAGATTCTCCCCCAAATTTATTTCAACCAATTACTTTTAAAGAGCCGTTTGCGTTTTGTAAACTTTCTGCACATCTGAGCTACTTCGAAACTCGAGTTTGTAGTTTAAAGAAACTGTAGGTCTACCTTGCAGCAGTTTGGGAGACCCTTCTGTTGAGATGCCCTACAAACTTGGTCTCCCAAGAATAATGCAGAGTAACAGCCAAAGTGATGAGACAGCTGCCCAGGCATTTGGGGGCTTTCATCCTTAACGCTTACATGTGCGGTTAAATGTTATCTAACCAAGAATGTCACTGATGATGTGTGTAATGTCACGCACAGTGTTATTTGAGGTGTCATGAGCAGTGCTTTGAATCAGTATGCTTCCTCCTCCCTGGGAATGAGCGTGGCTCTTGGGTCCCCAGATGACTCCCTCATTTTTTTTTAACAAAGAGATTTGGAAACCCCATTTGATGGGCAGCTCAGATTAAATTGTTTTGTTTCGGGATAGGCTCTAAAATGAAATTGACA
Source organism: Pleurodeles waltl (assembly GCF_031143425.1). Taxonomy (NCBI): domain Eukaryota; kingdom Metazoa; phylum Chordata; class Amphibia; order Caudata; family Salamandridae; genus Pleurodeles; species Pleurodeles waltl. Next base: position 239,526,661 of record NC_090436.1, read on the forward strand.
TATATTATTGCCTTATTACACTTTGTATTTCAGGAAATATTCACAAATCTGCACCGGCAGGTGCATTACCTCGCAGGGGTGTAGATTAACAAATGTATTGGAACTCTCAGAGCTTTCCATGTTACTGCTGGAAACGTGTGCAAGTTACATGTATCCAGGTGTAATCCTGGGAAGGTCGTTAGAACTAAATTTTTATGTAGAAATGTACAACTGTATATTTACTTGGAAGAAAACAAGTGCAAATGCACCAGCTAGCTTTTTTTTACATTTCTGTTTATTGTCATTTTCAACTTTTACTTCACAAATGTTACAGATGTATGTACACACCACATTCCTCAACTTAAGCACAAACAATATTGCTAAGCATGTAGGTCACCACATTATATCAATTTGGGCTATGATATAGAAAATAAGTCCTTTGCTGCTCCAGTCATTTTCCATGATTGACTCTGTCCTTACTAGCGAAAATTAAAATCGTTGGGTGGTGGTCTGATTATATTCAAGTATTCCCACTATGCACCCCAATCTTTGTATGTCCCAGTGGTTATCCCGTTGCAGGGCCGGCTTTAGCGCTGGTTACGACCGGTGCAAGTCTTTTGGCACCCCCAAGCCATGACTTCCTCCTCGGATTCCATCACTATCACTCATCAAAAGTGACCCTCATCTCTCCATAGCCCCTCTCTCATATAGCTTTCATTTGTTTTAAAGCGCTGGTAAAGAGTGACTTTACGAATCCACTTAGCTATCCACATAAAATACAGATCTGTTCTTTACAGCAGGCATATTAACCCTCTGTGCCAATTTATGGAGAGTTAAAACTGCCACTAGGGAAAAACTCCATCTTCTCTCTCCAGGAACATTAATCACAAGAGTAATCTTGACATTATTATTACTGATTCAAAGCTGGACGCACAAGGAACTCTGCAGAAGGTACTTTTTTTTTTTGGGCCGGACTGGTCGTACCTACCTAAAGCCAGCCCTGCTTCCTTGCCCTGTACACTGGTTCCTCCATGATGGAGCAACAATCCATTCCTCTGAGCCGTTCCGTTCAGGAAAAGGAAGGGCATCCTTTGACCTCCAGTGACGGCCGAGATCTCGCATGGCAATCATGCAACCAATGCCAGTCAGCTATCTTTGCCCCCTGTCTCTAATATGAGATGGTTTACTTACGTAGAAACCTGAATAAATGCCCTTAACGAGTGTGAAAAACACTTTTGTACACAAATGTCGATTTGTACTCATAAAATATGCTATTTGCACCTATAAGTCAAACTTGTGTAAACAAATTGCTGTGTTTTTTTCAAAAAACACTATTCTCATTTGCACCACCAGGATGAACCAAATACTTTTGGTCCAGGTTTAGTTTTGTTTCATCAGTGATTTTAGCTGTTAGTGAGCAAAAACGTTCCTTTTTTCACTTACAGTTTATTTGATGGCATTTCAGTGCTGTTGTATTGCTTGTGTTGTAGTAATTAGATTCATGTATGCCAAGCATAAGTGCAATCTACTAATATACTGTTGATTAGAAAGTCGTGTATGATTTTAGACCTCCTCATTTTACTCCTGCAGATAGAGTGAAAAAGTAGTGTTATTTACTAAACTTTTTTCATTTATATCGCTATCTCAATACCACTTGCAAGGCCTAAAGCTCTTTCTGTGTGATCAGCTATCATTGTGTTTATAGACCTTCAATTCCCATGACAGGACTGTGTGGTGCTCTTATTTGTGTCGGGTTCCAGGGATCCCTTTGGAGTTAAAGAGTGGATTTGCATTCAGTGGAGTACAGTGTTGGACAGTGGAGAAGCGTGGAGTATAGTACAGTGGCATAGAGTGGGACAAAGTGTAGTAGAAGGGAGGATAGTGGAGTGGAGCACACTGGAGTGGGGTACTGTAGAGTGGAATAAAGTGTCAGGGTGGAGTGGTGTGTCAGACTATAGTAGCATGGAGTGCAGTACAGTAGAGTGGCATAGTATACAGTTGGGTAAAATGTCAGAAAACTGGAGTATGTGTTGGACAGCAGAGTGTAGTGGGGTGTCATACTGTACTGGAAAGTGATGAAGACTACAGTAGAGTAGAGTGACATACAATCTAGTTGATTTTTGTAAAGTGGAGTAGTGTACAGTACAGTATTGTAGAGTTTGGTAGAGTGAACTGACATACAGTACTATACAGTACAATGACACAGAGTGGCATAGAGTGGAGTGGTGTCAAGTGGAGTAGTGGAGTACTGTGTCAGTGCACAGTGGAGTGAAATGGGGTGCAGTGGCATACAATGGGTTGCAATGAGTACTGTATTGTAGACTTGAGTATTGTAGAGTAGAGTGGAGTAGAGCTGTACAGTGGCATACAGTATAGTGCAGTGTTGTACAGAGGACTGGAGGACCATGAACAGGAGTAAAGTGTCAGAGAGTGGCATACAGTGTAGTAGTGAGTTGTAGAGTGGAGTTGCACAGAGTTGTCGAGTGGAGTAGCATAGAATATAGTAGTGTGTAAAACAGTGAAGCTGCGTAGAGTGGATTGTTGCATAGTAGCATAGAGTGAGGTACAGTCTTGTGCAATGGAGCAGAGTTGAGTGAAGTGGTGTAACGTAGAGTGGAGTAAAGCACAATAGAGTGTATTGGCGCATCGCAGAGTACCATGACATCAGTTAAGTGTACTGGTGTAGCGTAGAAAATAAACTGTTATATACTGGAGTGGGGTCTCGTACGGTAGAGTGGAGATTTGTATCATATATAAAAGTGTTGTATAGTGGAATAAAGTGTTGTACATTGGAATGTGCAGGTATACAGTAAAGTATGAAGTTGGACAGTGGAATGTATGAGGACAGAGTGGAGTAGAATGTTGCATAGTGCCATGAAGTTTGGTAGTCTTTTATAGAGTAGTTATATAGAGTGGAGGAGAGTGTCATACAATGGAGCAGTGTAGAGTGGATGGGAGTCCACTGTATTGGCATACAGTGGATTAACGTAAAGTAGAGTAGCATACAGCGGAATAGAGAACAATGGAGTGTAGAAGAGTGAAGTGCCATAAAGTGGAATAGCGTAGAGTAGAGTGGTGTAAAGTAGAGTGGCATAGAGTGAAGTAGGGTACAGTGGATTAGCATAGAGTGGGGTGGTATATATTGAAGTGGCGTAGCGTAGTCGAGAAAACTGTTATAAATTTGAGTTGGGTCTCACACAGTAGAGTGGAGTGCTGTTTTGTACTGTACTGGAAACTGTTGTAGAGTTGCGTAGAGTGTTGTACAATACAGTGTACGGTCATAGAGTTGAGTGCAAACCTGGATAGAGGAATGTACGGGTTAGAGGCAAGTAGCGTCTAGTAGAGTGACACAGAGTGTAGCAGAGTTTTGTAGAGTGGAGGAGAGTACACTGGAGTGATGTAAAGTGAAGTAGCATTCAATGGAGTGGTGTACAGTGTAACAGCATATACTATAGTAGAGTACAATGCAGTGGCGTACAGTGAAGGAGTGTAGACTGGAGTGGTGTATGGTGGGGTAGAGTGTAATACCATACTGTGGAGTGGCGTACAGTGGAGTGGGGTTGAGTGGAATGAGGTACAGGGGCAAAGACTAAAGTTGCATACAGTGTAACGACGTAGAATGGAGTGGCATACATTGGAATAGTGCAGAGTAAAGTACAGAGGAGTGGCACAGAGCAGAACAGCATAGAGTAGAATACTCTAGAGTGGAGTTGCATACAGTGGAGTGGTGTAGACTGGAGTAGTGTAAAGTGGAGTGGGGTAAAGTAAAGTAGCATATAGTGGAGTGGTGTAGAGTGGAGTGGCGTCAAATGGACTACCGCAGAATGGAGTGGCATAGAGTGGAGCGGTGCACACTGGAGTGGGGTAGCATATAGTGGAATGGCATACAGTGGAATAGCGCACAGTGGAGTGGTGTACAGTAGAGTAGGGCAGACTGGAATACCAAATAGGGAAGTAGCGAAGAGCGCAGCGGCATACAGTGAAGTGGTCCAGACTGTGGTGGACAGTAGGGTGGTGCACAGTGAAGTGGCGTACAATAGAATAACCTATCATAGAGTAAGGTAGAATGGAGTGGCCTACACTGGAGTGGCGAAGAGAGAAGTAGCATAAAGTGGAGTGGCATACAGTGGAACAGCATACAAGTGCATGGCACACAGCAGAATTTAGTAGAGTGGAATGGCATATACTGGAGTAGCATATAGCGGGGTGGCATACAGTGGAGTGGCGTACACTGAAGAGGTGTAGAGTGTTGTTGGTACAGTGCAATACAGTAGAGTGGACTGCTGCAAAGTGGAGTCGATTTTAGTGTAATAGTGTGGAGTGGAGTAGATCGGAGTGTTGTACAGTGGAGTGGCATAGAGTGTAATAGTATATAGTTGAGTAGCATATAGAGGAGTGATATATAATGGAGTGGTGTAGACTGGAGTGGTGTACAGTGGCGTGGGGTAGAGTGTAATAGCATACAGTGGAGTACATTGGAGTGGGGTCCAATCGAATAGCGTACAATGAAGTGGTGTAGAATAGTGTTCCATACACTGGAGTGGCGTAGAGTTAAGTAGCAAAGAATGGAGTGGCATACAGTAGAATGGTGTAGAATCGAATATCATTTACTGGAGTAGCATATAGCAATCTGACAAAGTGGAGTGGCGTACACTGCAGAGGCGTATAGTGGAGTTGCATACAGTTTAACAGCGCAGTGTGAAGCTGTGTACAGTGGATTAGCGTAGAGTGGACTGGCATTAAGCAGAGTGTTGTACAGTGGAGTGGTGTAGAGTATAACAGTGTATAGTAGAGTAGCATACAGTGGCATATAATGGAGTGGGTGGACTGGAGTGGTGCGCAGTGGCGTGGGGTAGAGTGTAATAGCATACAGTGGAGTGGAATACAGTGGAGTAGGGTCTAATCGAATAGTTTAGAATGAAGTGGCATAGAGTGGAGTGCCAAACACTGGTGTGGCGCAGAGTGGAGCAGCATACAGTGGAGTGGCATGCAGTCGAACAGTGTACAGTGGAGTGTTGTAAAGTGGAGTAGCATACAGTTGAATAGAGTAGAGGGGAGTTGCATACAGTAGAATTGAATAGTGTGGACTAGTGGATAGTGGAGTAGCATAAAGTAGAGTGGCGTACAGTCAAGTGACAGAGATTGGAGTGGTGTACAGTGTAATAGCATAGAGTGGAGAGGCGTAGAGTGGAGTCTCAGAGTAGAGAGGCATAAAGAGGAGTGGTGTAGAGTAGAATAGCATATAGTGGAGTGGGTACAGTGGTATGGCATACAGATGTATGTGAAATCTAGCAGCAATGTATATAATAGAGTGCAGAGTAATTCAAAACAGCAAATTGCGCTGACTGTCATTTCTCCAAATTTGACAATCAACACAGGGCCACGCATAGTGGCCTTGTGTTCTTTAGTAAATCTGACTTAGCATAGCATTGCCCATGGAACACCATGAGTGATACAAGGGTACTGCAATGAAATAATACATCTAGAAATAAGTTATATTTTGGGCCACGATATACCGTGATAACTTTGCAGTATACCGTAGTACGTGGTGATGACAAGCCAGTATATAATTAGGTAATGGCTGTTTTTAGTGAATGAAAAGGCAGCCAGATTGTTTTTACTATACTTTGGCTGTGTTCAGTGTTAGGGCCTTTGACATAGGTAAGTAGCAGGCTCCCACCTATTACCACCAAAGTTGGCAATAGGTAGGGAAATTTACTTACATTTTTAATCCATTTTTCAGTATGTTTATGGCCATTTACTGCAGTAGTTTCACACAATTTTGTGAAATTCCGCGAAGGTACTATATATCATTAAGTTTAAATGCCCTATACCTTAAAAAAATACTTAACTACGGTACCCAAAAAGCATCATCTCTGCAACATAATGTACAATCCTAACAAATTTCATGTAACACCATTTAGCCGTTTTCACACTACATCAAATACAATAGTCGATGGAAAAAGCATTGTAGGAAAAACACATTTTGGGATCCCCTTTTACATTTGCACTCCCTTAAGGATTCATTACAAAAATGTACATCATCTAAAAATGCTATAGCTCTGGAAAGTTTTGTTGTGATTCATAAAAAAGGATGGAATGTTATTATGGAGCTAGTATCTGAGGAATTCCTATCTTTGGGAATACTAACTATAACTACACAGTGGCAATCAGATTTAATGTGATTTTTTTCTTTTTATCTATTGTATTTGTTATGTATTTGCTTATTCGTTTACATAATTATATGACTATAATTGTGCCTTTTAGTTGTTCATGAAGTAATTCTGAAACTTTATATATGTAGTCTAGTTTATATTTGTGGGCTTATTTGCTACTTTTAGTAGGATTATGGTACATTTGAAGCCGAAAGTGAATGAAAGCCAATAATTGTTTCAAAATTAAGATTAAGCTTTTTTTTCCTAATGGTCAATTATCATGTCCTCCATACAGTAGTTTGTGTGGCTCACTGGTAAGGCAATTTTCCATTTTGTTGCACAGGGGTCCATAAAAAAGATGGTTTTTGTTTGGCTTGTTCAGCCACTTTAATTTTGGTAAGCTAGAGAGCATGTAAAGACAATTTACATAGATTAAGATATTTTCTAATTGCTATGTAATTGTTTATAGGTGTTCATTAGCATATGACCCGTAAATGGGTCTTTCAGTAGCTCAAGTAGTAAATCTGAAACTTTACATATGTAGTTTAGTTTATGCTTTGAGCTTCCTTGCTACTTTTAGTAGGATCATGCTACATACGAAAGCCAAAATGAATGAAAGTCATTCATTGTTTTTGTTATGAAAATTGAGATTATTATTTTTTTCCTAGTGGCCAATTATCATTTCCTCCAAATAATAGTCTGCGTGGCGCACTGCTAGGTCAATTTTTCATTCTGTTACACAGGCATGCATAAGAAAGATGGTTTTGTTTGGCTTATTTGGCCAGTTCTATTTTGTGAGCCAGAAAGCATATAAAAAAAACTTATGTAGATTAAGATGAATTATATTTGTTATGTATTTGTTTGTAGGTTTATAGGTGTCCATTACATGTGACCATAAATGGGTCTTTCAGTTGTTCATGTAGTAAATCTGAAATTTTATATATGCAGTATAGTTTATTTTTTGGACTTCCTTGCTACTTTTAGTATATTGTGCTACAAGAATTCACTGAGTTTGAAAACCTTATAACTTAGGGAATACTTACTCTACCTACCTGCAGTATCCAAAAGAATCATCTGTGCACCCTAATATCCAATGCTGTCAAATTTTAGCAAAAATCTGACTGGCTGTTTTCGCACTATGCGAAATAGAAAAGTGCATGTAAACTGCATTGGATTTCAAACCTGTTTTGGGATCCCGCTTTTTTCTTTGCATCCACTTGACGAAATATCATGAAATATTCAGTACTCAGACAATGAAACAGGGGCAGCAGGTCTGCAGAGTTTCACGGACATTCGCAAATTGAGAGCAAAGTTATTAAGGGGCAAGAATCCAAAAAATCACAATCTCTGGTCACCTTAACTATAACTACAGAGTGGCTATCACCGCTCTGTTATGGTTACATATATGAATGTGTATGCTTGTATGCTCTTTTAGGACTATTCTGTACACTTGTTTTGCTACTGAAATAAGTAACTTGACAATTGTGATTGTAAAGATGTTTCACATTTTAACTTTTGTCTGTTTTAATGCCTCATTGAGAACGTATTTCAAACTATCTGATATTTTGTAGAATATCATAGTATAATGCCAGAAAATAATTAAAACAAACAACATATTTAACATTACAATAATGACTTTTCTTGTAAGTAATGTAATTTAGCAATGTGTTGCAAAATGAATAAACTGCTATTTACTTTCTTTTTTATAAAGATTGCTGTGCAGCCTATGTTACTATGCTATATAATAGGTATAAATACTTAGATGTTTAGAATAGGGGATATATGTATACGTCATGATAGGGCACTGCTCAATGTATCCATTATGGGATTGTTTTTGCAGTAGATAGTAAGTAATTTGGCACTGACATTAGAGCAGAGGCCAAATTACATATAGGGTCCACTGTCCTTATCTGAGTCACGGTGCACCTTTAAGTGGGTGCGCCAGGCGCAAACAGGGACAGTACACTCTATTACAATTAATATGCTGCCTCTAGGGCAAGTGTGAACTCACACTGTCCTGAGGGCAGCACATTTAGAGCGGGTACTGAAAGGCACTGCCTGCACGGTAGAGAAGGGTAAGAGATAATCCTGCAGGTGGGTGCAGTGAGTGACTACACCCATCTGCAGTGGGATATCTGTGAGGTCCATGGGACCCCCTATTAGCCCTCAGGACGGCTGCCCTAAGTGGTGCATTGACAGTACATCACCTTTTTGTAGCGCAGCGTAAGTGGTCCTCCTAAGGGCATGTTTGCCTCTGCGCCTATGCTGATAATACGGCGAGGGCTCAGAGGCAAAGTGATTCCCTCATTTGCATGGGGCTACACCCTCATGCAAATGAGGGAACGCCCTATCAGGAAAGCAATTGCACTACATATGCACCAGCACTATCAGTAGAGAATGTGGCTCATTCTGGAATACGATAGTGCCCCAGGGTTGCAAAAAGGAGGGGCAAACGTTCATTGCACCCCCAGAGCATCATAGGCATGCGGCCCCAGGTGCATTTTTAAACTATTTCCTGAGCGGTTGTTTGAATATGCTGTTTATAATGTTTGTATATTGAATTCCAGATGCATTGATAGATGCTCTCAGAGTCAAAGGGTGCCCTTTGTAGAAAGCACGTGTATGCTTGTGCATCAGATATACATTCAAAGTAGAGGTTCTGGTTGGATAGGGAGGTTTTTTCCTATAATATATTACGTGATACGTAGTTTAAGGGCTGTCAGGATCTGATGGGCACGAAGTGGAGCACAGCCGTGATGTGCTCCTGCTTTCTTGGGTTAGCTACCAGTCTATCACATGTAATTTGCAAATCAAGATCTATTTCCCATAGGCAAAAACACAACTTGTTTTAGCAGCTAAGGTGCTAGCAAGAAAAGGCATGTTTTGAAGCAACTGCAATTAACAAAAAGAGTTGGAAGACAAATGGGGTGCATCTCAAACGGACTTGTTTTGTTGGCAAGGGATTCTATACTTGTGTATCTGTATTTATTTTTCATCAGAGCACCTCAAATACAAATCTCCGCATGAGGATATCTAGAAACATAGATGTTGGTGGTAATGGAAAACAAATGTCTGGTAGAGAACGTTGTGAGTAAGAAATTACAATATGATTCAAGCAATTACATCAAATGCTGTACAAAGTACAACCTCCTAAGACTCTGTGGTTTTACGTATTAATAAATATACATATTAATAAATATCTGACCTTCATTTAGTCCTCATCAATTTCTAACAGTAAATACATTTAACACACACAAATTTCACTAGGTCTTTAGTCATTAAGCAAAATAAATCAGTCAATATTCAGTAGCTTTTCCAACAAAAAAAAAGTGTTCCCTGTGATTCATCCCTGTGATTCATTAATGTCTGGAGCCCCAATTAGCAGCTATTACTTGAAGTACGTGTTTCCTGTAAACGTTTAACAGTACCTCACGCCACCTGGGAGGAATTCTGGTCTACTCCTCTCTGCCAAACTAGTTCGGTAAATCCTTTATGCACAGTTCTCTTTAAGAATGGACTGAATACAAGCGAGGCACATCAGAGGAAGAGCTCAGCAATTCCCTCTGCGAATGATGAATGCACATAGATTTCAGCAATTTCTTTGAAGAGGCAGGTGCAGTTTAACAGAACGACTGTGCACATGCAATGCATTTTGCTTATATAACTTTAGTGAATCAGCACATTTCAAAAATTCACTTTTTTGTTATGACTGTATGTTCCTGCATTTCGCCTTAGCCATGGAGCCACTGGCAGGGAAGCTTAAACAACAAGGCCAGGAGTGGGGCATAATGCTAGAAGGGGTGACACACACTGTCTTCCTATACGCTGACGACGTACTGCTATACATTGTGATATGTGAGCCAGCATATCCAAGATCACAAACATTATGATGCAGTTCCTGGCCGCCTCAGCCTTGGGAGTCAATTGGTCAAAGTCCTGCATGTTTACGATTAACCCCGAATGCCAACTGCAGCTCTTATTGGTGGACACGCACCTTCTCCGCTAGGAGGCACACACCTTCCATATGTGGGTATTAATATTTACCATACCACACAAGATCTCTTCAATGGCAACAACATTACTAGAGAAAGTGCCTCCCTCCATCCTCCAAATGGTGTTATGGAGCACACTCCCACTCACTGTTCTGGGTAGAGTGTCATTGTCTAAAATGGTGCTGCTCCCACAGCTACTATATTTCTTCCACAACCTCCCAGTGGGCATAACCCGGAGCACATTCCATGCCTTACATGCAATGCTGGGGGGCTTCCTCTGGGATAAAGGCAGGGGCCATGTCGCTCTGCACAAGCTGCAGCTACCAATGATAAACGGGGGGCTTGAGGTCCCTAACTTTGAATGTTATTACTTAGCTGGCTTCTAAGGACAGTCACAGTGGGTGGTGCAGGAGGCCTTTCTGCCAGGTGATAGGATTTACCGGGACCCCAACAATCTGCTACGTGCACCTTAGATCACCTTTTGCAGAAGCCTGCGCCTCATGCCCTTCAGGAACCTCATCGGGAGGGAAGGGCTGACGATATGAGAAGTGGCCGGAGTGAGTCCCCTGGGTCCTCAGTTTCAAAAATGCGTGATCATCTCTTTCGAGAATCTATAGACCGACCTCGTATTGCTGGCGGACCACTTCTTGGCCTATGGCTGATTGCTGGCCAAGATGGACCGACAGTGACAGATTGACGACACTTAGCCAGAACCTTACACACTATAGGCAGGGGCAGCCAGCTTATTACCTGGCTCACACGAGCCCTGGAACACACAACACAAGATACCTTGCTACTGACCCATAGGTGCTGGGAGTAAGATATAAGATGGGACTTGACACAGACAAAATGGGACAGAATACTGTTAAATCTGCGCAAACTGACCTGCAACGCCAAGTTTTTTGTACATCCAACATAACATCTTACATAGAGCCTATCTCTCCATGGGGAGGTTACACAAAATATTTGGGTCTGCCCCGAACTGTCCCTGGTGTCAGATACCAAACGCCAATATGGCGCATATGTTGTGGACATTTTGCTCGTGACAGTTGATTTGTGGCAGGAGGTCATGGATGCACTGACTGGCATCACAGGGCACGAAAACCTCAACACCATGGCGAGCAGATTGTTGGGACTGTTTCAGTGCAGGAAGGCAGGAGGTGCCACAAACTGTTTCATAGACCTAGCACAGGATACAATCTGGAGGTCCATTGCCAAGCACTGGAAAGCAAACACGTTGCCTGGGTTGAGGCATAGGTGTGCAGCAACACTTAAATGGGGTAAGGCTGAATCTGTAGCACTTAGGGGACAGGAGACCTAAGAACTGCGTAGAGTCCTCATACCTGCAGACTGGGACAATTCATGGTATGAGCTGCAAGTGTTTCACGAGAATCTCCCTGGGAGAGAAGGGATCGTGCCCAAGCTGCTGACCAATACGAATCTCTGAGATCCTAGGGATTTCCACTCCTCACTGCCCAGAACATTAATGCAAAAAGAGTGGGGGCCATACTGTGCTGGGGTACCGTGGGGTGGTGCCATGTTGTATGTTCATGCAATTGTCTCTCAGAACAAAGGCGTGAATGTGCGGAGAACTGACACTCGAGACGGCGATGGTTGTCTTATCTTTATTTTCCTATATTCGAAACTGCAACTGTCATGACTTACTGTTAACTAGGTTTTCATTGTTGATCTACTGAACCAATCACTCCTGTTGGACCTGATGTATTGCAATGTATGCACAGGGGCCACGATGGGGTCATCAAACATGGATGTGCAAGATTGATCGGTACGTTTGTCATGTGCCTATGTGATACTAATATCAAACGTAATAAAATTGGTTAAAAAACTGCATGTTCCTGCAGCAAGGCTGCAGGCACAGTTTTAAATGTCTAACCTAGATAAAAACCACACCTTTTGACAGAAACTTTCTAACAAAATCAAACGTACTTCGTGAGTTTAATTTCCTGTTAAATTACCATGCTTGCCTAGCCTCGTCCGAGCGCTGCCTGAGAAAGGTAAAGATAAGACAACATAATGTGGTATCTTGAAGGAAATGTTTGCTTTGCATCATTTGAGAGTTAAAATGTAAGAGGATTCTACATTCCTCAGGGAGACTGTGAGAGATTGTTGGAGGTTGGAGTTGGAGAGATCAGAGCTGCTTTGGAAATCTATGTGGATGGGATAATCCTTATTTTAATAAAGAAACTTCTGGAATCTACTATCTTCAGATTTTCCATCTTTATTACACTGGCGACGAGGATGGACATTTGAACCAAATAGATTGTGTGTAATCATGACAGATGCCAGTACCAAAGGCTTAGGGGCAGTATTATTACAAAAAGGGAATGATCAGGAATTGAAATCGGTGGTGTACAATTCAGGAACACTGAAGGGAGCAGAAGTAAACTACTCCACTATTGAGAAAGAGGCCTTAGCAGTATTTTGGGCTATCAATAAATTTAGGAACTTTGTGTGGGGAAGGGAGTTCCATGTTTACACGGACCACAAACCATTAGTGGAAGTCTTCATGAAAAAGGGGCTTGACCAAATCTCGAGCAGGATCAGTAGGTGGGTTGTAAATCTTCAAGACTTTGATTTCAAAATGTTTTATGTACCAGGAGCCTGTAACAAAACAGCAGATTGTTTATCTAGACTTGCGTCGGAATCCGAGGAGAACTTGAACAATTGTCAGGAACACGAATTTAGTGTGTGTAGTGTCACAGAAGGAATAATTGAACAAGATGAGTGGGTGAAAGCAGTTGCAAATGATCCTGTGTTACAACGGGTATGTAATTTTCTCAAAAAAACTTGGGATTCTGAGTTGAAGAATTCTGAAACATTTAGAGGATTCTGGAAAGTAAGGGATGAATTATCTGTGGCAGATGAGTTGTTGTTTCGGGGAGCAAGATTGGTGGTTCCAAATGTTTTAACTGAGAAAATTATTCAGTTGGGACATACGGGACACCAAGGTATGAGTAAAAGTAAATCTAGAATTCGCCTCAACTATTGGTGGCCAGGAATGGACTTAAATATCGAGAGAATAATTAGAGAATGCCCAGATTGTTGTAATAGTGATAAGATTTATAAAACAAGAGTACCTTCAATGTGTGTCAGGAGTTTAGCAAGCAGACCGTGGGATGTAGTTTCTATGGATATTGTAGGACCAGTTCATGGAAGAGCGGGAAGCAATTACATTTTAGTCTTAGTAGATCAATTCTCCAGGTGGGTTGAGATGGGTGTAATCAGCAGTGTGGAAACTAAGAGGATAATTGATCTGCTTGAAGAAATTTTTGCTCGAGAGGGATTCCCAATTCTATTTTGGCAGATAATGGTCCACAATTTGTCTCCAAGGAAATGGAGGAATATTTTAGGAGATTGGGGATCATGAATAAATTATGTTCGTTGTGCCAATCTGAAGGGAATGGAACTGTGGAAAGGTTCAACAAGCGTGTGAAGGAATGCGTGCAACTAGAGGTAGCTGCGGGGAGAAATTGGAAAGAAGGTTTAAAAAACTTTCTTGTGGCGTATCGATTTACTCCACATTTGACCACAGGAGCAGTCCCCTTAGAGATGTTCAGGGGCAGAAAAGGTAATACCTTGTTAGCTCCAGGATGGGTGCCCGGGGACAAAAATTAAGCAGTTTCCTGGGCTCAGGAGGAGTATGACAGAAGCAGTGAAATTGTTCGCATGGAAAACAGGAAAGAGTATTTTGATAAAAAGAAAAGCGCATGTGTTGTCAAAGTAAAAGTTGGAGATGAGGTTTTGATTAAGAAACCAATATTAAGCAAAAGTGGTAGCAAATTTTGGGGTTCCTTTGCGGTCACAAAGCTGTTAAAAAAGGCATTCAAGGTAAGTGATGGGAGAATATGGAACCTCAATCGTGTTGTGATCTCCAGGAAGAAAGATGTTTAATTTCTCTCTTTTCCATTCTCTAATGCAGGAGTATTTTATTAGGATATTTTAGCATCGTTTATTGTTATTATAAGATTCTTAGTTTTCTTTTAGCCCTATATTACTTATCACATTCTTTGGGGGGAAAGTGTGTGGTATCTTGAAGGAAATGTTTGCTTTGAATCATTTGAGAGTTAAAATGTAAGAGGATTATACATTCCTCAGGGAGACTGTTAGAGATTGTTGGAGGTTGGAGTTGGAGAGATCAGAGCTGCTGTGGAAATCTATGTGGATGGGATATTCCTTATTTTAATAAAGAAACTTCTGGAATCTACTATCTTCAGATTTTCCATCTTTATTACACATAATATGACGGAAGAGGGTGGATTTGTCTCTAGCTTTTTATTGAGTCTCAGGGACTGGAAAGATGGTACAAAGGCTGAGGGTCACAGTCTCTTGCTAACCCCCACTAACACAGAGCACAAAAGAAGTCACTAAAGCCTGTTTTTCCCTGTGAAACATTTTTCCTATAGCTGAAAACTGAAGCAACATCCGGAAGAAGAGAAACTTGTGGCTTGTCTGGAAGAAAAACTGAAGGCAAATACCATATTGGCATTTTTCTCTTTCCATTGTGCAGATGGACCTGTTTACAAAGTGAACTTCAGTTGCTACACAGAAATCCGAAGAACCATATATGACTGGGCAAACAGCTGTGGACCGGAACTAGAGTTTTGGGGAACCCACACATTCAAGTACTGATCGCCTTTGCCTTGCTTCTTTTCCATACTTATTTGGAGACCATTTGGTGTGCACTGTACTTATCCACATAATCTAATAGATAGATAGTACCAATGTACCCTTGTCCAAGGAACTAGCCATGGAATATTGGAAAAATTTGGAATCAGGAAATTTAAGTTAAAGAACTTTTGCTAAAGTTAGGGCTGCAATATCTGGAAAACTAAAACAATGTGGTAAGCCTACCATAAAAAACACAAACAAGTTGGCATTAATCTAGTGTTTTTTCCTGCTCAGTGTTTTTAGTGCAAACTTGAAGGACACAGTGGGACTGCTCAGCAGATATATTCCATTTCATTAAGCCCTCACCGCGATATCTTCCAAGATCTCAGCCTTTCCCCAGAAATAGTTTTTAGTAGGTTGGTAGAATTTGTCACTGGCACACCACCAACCTTTACCCAGCATGGTACTGAAAGTGACCTGCAAAAGGTGCCTAGGGGCCAGTCAACAGCATCCCATAAAAACACTTTTCCAGTGGTTTTAAGGGAGCACTCTTTGCTTTCTCTCTCCTACTCTTTATTCTTTTTTCTTCACGTCCGTACCATTTTACTGATTATATTTTTCTATTTTATCCAACTTTCTTTGAGAATTTTAATCTCTCTGTTTCTCACTTGTATTGTTGTTTTGGTATTGTTCCATATCTACCACATGCATGTTCCTGATGAAATCCTAGTTGCTTTGGTCAAGCTATAGAGAAGCTTGTGATTTTTAACAGAAACCAATATACCTGGAGTGTATGACGTTGGTACTTGTGAAAGCTCAGCCACCTCTCTCAACGAGACGGTGGAATCTTTCTCCAAAAGCTTAACAGTCCACTGAGCAGTGAAACATTTGTCTTTGGATACTAAAGTCTTAACAAATGGGGTATTTGCATTTAATGTCAAAGGGAAGCACACTATTAGAAATATTTTGCCAAGAGCTGAAAGCTTCCAGCCACATGCCACTATATTTTGGCTACCATATAATTTGTTTGTAATAATTTAGCGTTTTTATATGTTATTACTAATTTGAGGACTATAGCTAAAGAATTCAAAATAAAGTTTGTGTGAGAAATAAAATCAGTTGCCATTGTTTACTAAGACAGTGAAATAAACAAGTCTGTTTGTCCCTGTGAAGCACGTTTCCAGTAGCTGGAAATTTAAGGAATATCTGGAAAAGAGAAATTTGTGGCCTGACTAGAAGAAAAACACTAAGCAAATTAAAGTTTGATATTTCCTACTTCCCATTCTGCAGATAGTCTTGTTTACAAAGGGAACATCAGCTGTTGCACAGAACTCAAAGGAGACGCTTGGAACTGGGCAAATGGATGTGGACCTTAACTAGAGTTGTGAGGTGCCCAAACATTCAAGTCCTGATCATCTTTGCTTTGCTTCTCTTCCATACTTATTTGGAGACCATTTGGGTGCGCACCGCACTTACCCAAGTAATCGAAGAGATAGATAGAACCCATGCACACTTTTCTAAAGAACTAATCAAGGAGTATTGGAAACATTTCGAATCAGGAAACTGAAGATCATGATTTATATTGTGTTACACTGGTGCCAAGGAATACACCAAATTTTAGTTTTGAGACTACTTTTGCCAGATCAAGCTATATAAAAAAATTCAAAAACTTTACTCTGATATTCCACAGGAAAGACTTTTAGAAACATAATTTGTGTGTACTTATTTTTTTTTAAATGTCATGTCTGTGAAAAATGAATTCTTTGAGCTATAAATAGTGTCAGCAGGAGATGGGGAGAGAGAGAGCGTGAAATAGAGAGATATCATGACTTCCTCATAAAAAATAAATGATGCCAAGCACACTTGGGTCATGGAGGATACACCAGGTTATGTGTACTTGTAAAGTACACATTCACCGCAAAGGTACCCTGGCGATGAGCAGAAGTGTATACCTAGCCCTGCCTAGAGTGGGTTAGTTAATTGAAAAACCAGGGATTAGGATTAAGTTTTGATGTGAAGCGGGAGATCGTTCCATGCTTTAGGAGCAATACAAGTAAAAGGATCCAATGTGGATAGGGTGATTTGTATAGATTTAGCTTCATTAAAGATTTTTAATGTCTTCAGATGCGGAGGTATCCTTCACTTTTCCTTAATTCTTTTCTTCTACTGAAAAAGACTTCCACTTTGATTTAAGAGAAGAGCATTTTTAATACTACCTCATTCCAAGCCAAGTCATTAACGATACAGCTTCCAGTTCTGAACAGTTCACCAACAAATCACTGATTTCAACTGTGTTAGTCTAATGAGTTCAATGGAAACAAATCACAATTACAACACACAGAAGGCATTAAACCTTCATGCTAACGTCCAGGACTAAATACAGAATCCGCAATGACCTGTTGGGAAGTGGTCACCCTAAGTGCTGCCTACATTAAGTATTATAAATAATTTGATGTCAAAGAACCACAGCTATCTCCCTATACTGAAGGGATCAAGAGTTTTGTGATAAAAGAAGGCTCAGGATTCGAAAAACAGGTTTGTATAACAGCAGTTATGCCAATGTTTGAGATGCATCGTCAGCACAGACACCTCACTCTGGGACTCTAGCCTGCTTGAACCCTCAATCCTCCCGGCAACCCACGCAGAGAACTTCAGAATAGACAACCAACCCATCATGACCGGTCAAGTGAACGCAGTTTCTGTATTCTGCTTTCACACACTCAAGATGGAGAGGATCGTCAAGTGGCTTCCCATCAATGCTCACAGAACTGTCACCCAAGCCCTCACCACCAGCAAGCTGGACTACACCAACGCACTCTATACCAGAGTCAAAGCTCAACTGACCAAAAGACTCCAGACCATACAAAATTCAGCGGCCAGTCCCACCCTCAAATTCCGACCCCTGCACTCACATCTTCCTGAATCATATAGAGTTGCACTGGCTTCAAATCCACAAACAAACACTCTTATATCCCTCTTGCAGACATACAAAGACTTACACAACATTGGCTCCACATATCACACTAACAATATAAACTTTCGCAAATGTACCAGACAACTCTGCTCAGCTGGACTCCTATTTGCATATTCCCTGCACATGCAGAACAGATCCGGTGGTCGTGCCTTCTCCTGCTGGGCTAACTAAGCCTGGAACAACCTGCCCCTGCACATCAGAGCTGCCGTCACAGTTTTTGAATCCCACAATAAATTGAATACCTGGTTCTTCACCTAGCCCCAGCCCTGGCTCAGCCTGCACAGCTTGTGGTTCAGGATACCCTCCCATGTGAGTTCTACGTTATATAAACACACATAGCATAACATGGTAGAAAAAAGGGTTTTTAACTATTACTTTGATGTTCATAGGGTTGGGTTCAAACGTGCTGGCTTCCACGCACACCACATCACCCTGGAGTTCCCTGTTTCAGAAATTTCCGGTGTTGCAGAGTTCACCGAGTTCCAGCTGGCTCTGGACCTGCATGTTGCAGTCCTTGTGAAAAGAAATAGGAAACTCAGTCTTATCAGGCCTATTTTTGATGTTTGTAGAGCATGCTGGGTAAGAAAACATGCTGGAAAATACACATGTTCTCACACAATGAATTGAGACCTTAATACTTCAGCACTCCTCCACAGAAAGAGAGTGTTAATAGGATGTTTTGGTATTCTGGGTAAGAAAATGTGCTGGGATACATGCAAGCCAGGACATCATAGATTCCCAGAAGGTCTCCAGTTTTCAGAAAAGCCCTGGCTCGATATGGTTCTCTGAATGCCGATAACTAGAGCCCAAATATTGCAGCCAAAAGTATTTTATCCAAAGTGTAGCCTGATGCCAAGGTGGTCTGACATCCTACCCTTTAACCTTTCTCAACGTCTTTGCCTGGTACTCTGGTGGGTGTACTGGCCACTAGGGGACTGATTAGTGGTTAATGCCCACATCTGTCTATATAAATGCAACTACCATGTAGTATAGTCTGCCTTCTGAGAGAGGAAGAAAAACTGTCTGAGGCACATGGAATTGTGCGGCCACCCGATGCCAGATCGGAACTGTACCTCTACCCTTATATTATTTTTTCAATTTTTCTTTTGTCCTGGTATTTTAGCGGGCTTCTTAACAACCTGGGTGACAGACTGGGGTGTTCATACCCTATCTGACCACTCCAGGGAGGGCAAGAAACCCACAAGACAACCAGAGAAAAAGTGAGACACATTACATGGGTGCAGGGCTTGTCCATCCTGGCACTGGACTTCGTCTCCATCTCTGGACACCAGACAGTATTCCTGCAGCCACCCATCTTCCTACCCTAGGGGGACAGAAAGCAGACCAGGCACCAGAGATAGGTGTCCAAAAAAGGAATGGTATGGGACATTGGGCTCTCTTGGCATTGGGTTCTCCACCAAAGCATTAGAAATCATTGTGAATTCAGCCCTCTCTATGATCCCCCGGGTAACAGAATTGACCAAATGCACATTCCACACTATGGTGCCACAAACGCACATCTTTCCTCATCTTGGATTTCCACAGAAGGTTTAGGCAACCAAACCCCCTCACGCATTTTATCTCACCTAGACTGTGGCAAGAGACTATACCATGAAGTATCAATATCTACTATGTGACAGCTTCAAAGAATTCATAATGTAGTGGCAAAGCAGCTTCTGCACCTTAAGTTTCAAGACCACATCTCACTCAGTCCATGATGAACTAGGCAACAAACGGAAAAGCGTCAATAGTTTTACAGTTTAACTCAAGACATGTTCCCAGAAACAGACACTACGATCCAATATTACCCACCACTAACTGTCCTATCTTATCAGAAGAAATGTGCCTGTGGGACATCCTTCTCTGTCCAAACTGCCAAACTGGAATTCACTCCCAGCAACAATATGGTCTATCATAAATCACCTGGAGGTTAGAAGGAAGCTGAAAATGTGGCTGCTACCCACTTCAACTTCAGAGTATAAAGTAGAGTGAGGATCCCACTAGCATTAGTAAATGGGGTCCTAGAGTAACACCGAGAAATTAGATGGATGGTTTACTCCCGACCAATAAAATAAGTGTGTCTGCGAACAACATACCTAACATAGCATTGAAAAGATGGAATTAGCATTTTACATCTGGAAACGAAGATGAAATCTTGCTTCTACATCTACGGAGTCCCAAACAGCAACAGTCAATTTCAGTGGTACATATTGTACAGGATACAATCCTGTAATTAATGATAAAATCAAAATGTCGTCCTAAACTGGTACTCTTTGGCACAACACAGCAAGTGAGCTATCATCTCATTGTGAATGACTTGCATACCATTCTTATTATGTATTCTTACTAACGGAATCCATGGCATGTGACATATCTTTGTTACTACAGTGCTTGACCTTCAAGACTAAATCCAAAGGAGCTCTTCCCACCAGGCTCACTGACCCAGCCTATATAACCACGAACCAAAATATGTATAACTGTATTCTCCAATAACAATGCTGCCATCCAATAACACAGCGAACTTACTTGGACAACCAAACAATAGAATAATACACTCTTCCCCCATCTCTTTTATTTACACAGATTTAGGAATGCAAATCAATACCTACCTAAAGCATTTGCATTAATAACAATCAACAACTAACTTTCCAGTACACTGGGAATTGCATTCAACAATTCTGTGTACCAATTCTAACAATGATGCATATTTTACGACTAACTGCAACACTTGTAACTAACACTAAAAACGAATTCTGGGTTTCACGTAGTAGCAAAGTGTTCAAAATATTGTGGGTAGTACGTGCCACATATATGTACAATACAAGTTAAGCATTAATAAAAAGGATCAGTGGATCTGTGATTGGTGAAAGGAGACACTTGATGCTACAGAAGACATCCAAACAAGAATGCAACTCCAAACAAACCCCCATATACAAGTGCAGATGAACCGAGGAATTACTCTGCCTGCTGAGGAAACACTGCCCTGTGCTAATGTTTGCTTTACTGTTCGTATTAACTTCATCCCTTCCCATTTGAATCTCCCCTTAGTCTAGTCTAGTATATAGCATTTATAAAGCTCCTAAACCAAACAGAATACAGGCACTCTGCAGAGCCAAGTCAAGGGCTGCACCTCATGCCACATAAAGATTGTATAATATCAAAACAATAAGTTGGTTCCATAGGTGAGCGCTCACTAACTGCATGGGCCTATCCTCACATAGTTCTTTACAAATTGCAAAACACTTATTAACTTTAAGGTTTTGGCTCTAAAATATTTTGGGGGAATTACCGATGAAATCATAGTTTCCAGTATTTCGGGCAAATTTTCTAGATGGTTTTATAAACCACTGCAAGGGATATAAATTTGATGTGTGATGCAGTGGGCAGCCAATACAGTAGTAGCTCGTCCATATCTGGTGTTAAGGCTCCACCCTACCATTAATAAACAGAGCAGCAGAAATCTTACAAAATAATGCTCCAAATACATAAAGAATTAATTTTACCCTCTTAGCCTAAGTGTCATCTTCCAACAACAAAGATTTTTTTGTGTCTGTGCATATTGGGGTGTTGTTGCCACCATCCCTAAATCACTCAGGCAGACATGTTAACCTTCGTGAGACAAGAGTGAAGGGTAGCAGTCGGGCTTAACAAAGGCTCCTTAGGCGCATGGTGTAACAGGTCAGGACCAGAATAATGACGTCAAACGTGTCCTACTGATTCGACAGAAAACATAAGTGTTGCTGTAACAGAAGCATGCCACCGTGCTGATGAATGCATTTAGAGATATGGCACATTTCAGCACTGCTGTCTGAGGCACCGATGAACATAATAAGTTTTCTAGGTACGCCGACACGCACTTCATGACAAGGGCACATGTCAACTGCATTGGAAACTAAACATATGTCACAGCCCGAGCGAGCTACGTTCAAACCGCATTAAAAATATGAATTCTATTCTTGACAAGCCGGAAATACAGCACACTTCCACGGTTTGTTGTGAACAATCCCTTTGTCCAAAACCATCGATTTTAAGAGGACCTCTTTTCTCTGGGCATCATCCTACCACAAACACTTTTGCATAAGAACAGGTAAAGTGGTTTTCAAGGTGAAAATGTTTATAGTTATTTTTTTGTCTGAAAACATATGATGGAACTTTCTCCATTGCACTTCAACCATAATGTAGTTGTAATAACGAATGGCTGGTCAACTTGTAGGAAACTTAAAAAGATTTTATTTTCAGCTGAAAGTCCTTTTCCTAAACTCTTAATTTTGGAATGTATTGATGTGTTTTCACCTTGAGTTGATTTAGTGTTCTTACTGTGCTTTTTGTATGTTCTGGTTCATTCAGTACAGGGCACTAACTGTGATAAAACACACTATGTTGTCTGATAAATTATCCTGACCCATGTCCCCATGTACAAATCCAAAGATAATACTTTTCTATAATTTTTCATACATTAGTGCCATTTACAGTCCTGCTAAGGGGCCACTCTCCTACTACCATCGCTGTAAGATCTTGCATTATTATTCTGGGTGGGCGACTATCTACCTCAAGGAATAATCATAGTTCTTTTAAGGTGAACTCACAAAGTCACTAAATGAACCTAAGCTCAATCCCCTGCTAGCTACTGCACAGAGCAGACAGGCTTAACTTGAGGCAATGTGTAAAGTATTTAAGTATTTATGCAGTACCAAAACAGTAATAAAGTCAAAATGCACAACAATAAAAATCCCAAAACTAATTAGAAAAACATAGTAAAATTTAATTACAAAAAGTGACACCAAAATGAAAAAATTCCCATAAGGTGAACCAGAAAAATGCACTGTTTTAAGCTTTATACTGTAATAGGTCTAAGAAGCACAAAGCACCAATGATGGACAATGGTCGTGGCAGACCAGGACAGAGGCACAATTTGATGCTGACCACAAAGGAGTGCAGGTCGGATACACCAACCAGGTTTGTTCTGTTCAAAGATATTAACTCCTGACCTAGTCCATTAGGTCCTAACCCATCACAGGAGTACACTTGGGGACTTACAGGGTGTCAAGCAGAGGCCAACAGCAGGGTCCAGTTGCCACTGGTCAGATGGGTCCTTCCAGGAAAAGGCCTTTTGTAGCTTATTCTTGTAGCATGAGTTCCTGGGGCCAATCTTACCCACCTTGGGCATTTTAAAGATGGCAACAGTCTCTGGCCACATTAACCTTGGGCTCTGAGGGCTGGGTGTGTATGGGGGTGCTGTATGATAATCCTAGTGTCCTCCCACATCTAACACTAACATCCAGCTTAAGGCAGCCACTGTACCCAGAATAATCCCAGAGACAGAATACGGAGGGGCAAAAGCAGAGTTGTTTAGCAACCAGACAGTGTATCCACAAGATTTGTCTTGGCATTCTGTTCTCTTCCCTTTCAAGTGTGCCCCAAGAGTTATCGGTTGCTTCACAGACCTGCAAAGCAGGATTAGACGCTGGACTGTCAACAGCAACAGGATGGGCACAGCCCTCACCTTTCTACTAAGCTCAAAAGAGTCATCCTTGTTCATTCAGGTCAACTGGTCAATCACAGTGACCTACTGTATAGCTCCTGGGAGGAATTCACACATCATTCATACCTTAATAAGGCCACGTACAGGTTGAAAGAAGGTAGAGAATTAATGCAAATTAGCCTTCAAGAAATATAGGGGAAAAGGCAACTCTCTAAAAGTAATTTTTCCTTAGTATATATTAAAATTTGAATTCACAATTGAATTGGATTTTTAATAACTATTAAAAATAGTTGTTTAATTATTTTTCTAACTGGTC
Organism: Pleurodeles waltl; assembly: GCF_031143425.1. Lineage (NCBI taxonomy): Eukaryota > Metazoa > Chordata > Amphibia > Caudata > Salamandridae > Pleurodeles > Pleurodeles waltl. The sequence goes on from NC_090436.1 coordinate 239,550,188, forward strand.
CCTTTCCCAATACAAAGTAGTTTGATCTGTACTCTTGTTTTCTACATAGAACAGCTAGAATTGCCACAGTGAAAATAACTTTTGGGTACTAGTCACTGTAAGGACGTTAACATTACATTTCTACATGTCCTGCTTTAAATACCATGCACCCTGTCTTCTGGGCTGCAAAGCATAGATAAGGGTGACTTGTTTATAAGTAAAATTAAGGTTTTTCCTAAGAAAAAGAGATCTTTTTGACAGGTCGATTTACAGTTTCTACACTGTTACAGTGAGGCTACAATGTAGGCCTAATACATGTTTGCACTGCCTCTGTAGTGGATGGCACAATAGGTGCTGTAGTCCACAAGGGACATTTGATGTTCCAGGCATGGGTACACTTTGTATCAGATACTAGGGACTTATAGGTAAGTCAAATATGCCAGTTAGGAGTATGCCAATTCAGCCATGTTTTAACAACACTTTACTACTGGTTAGCAGGAATAACGTGCACAGAATTCTAAAGCCAACCCAAATATAGTGTCCAGTAAAAGCAAAAACTGTTAGGTCACCACACAGAAAAGGCGGATTTCTAACAACTGCCTTTCCAGCATGCATCCTTACCCCAGTAATAATTCCACATTTAGCAGGTTGTCCTGCTCTAGATGCCATGTCGCTGTAAGGGTGGAAGTAAGTGTGGCTTGGATGCTGTTCTCACTAGACCAAATTTTAGTGAGGAAGTGAGGCCCCTCCATTTTTAAAGTTCACCAACCTCGAATAAGCTAATATGCAGGCGTCTCACCAAATCTGTGAACATATGCATAATAATTTTTTGATACCTAGTAAAGATCTTTTTGATGTTTCGAAGAAAAATAATCACACTAGTTTAGGCAAGAGCTCTTAAAGGCAGCCCTGTGCTTTTCTTCCAGGAAAGGTTTTAATTCTGTTTGCATTTTCAGAGAGGAAATACAGCTCTTACTCAGTTGACTGGCTTGTTGTTCCAAGTCAAACTGTGTGTCAAATAAGGCAACAAAGATCTCATTATGAGTGCCCCTGTAATTATGATGGGGGCCAATAATGGGCATTATTGTCCTCCTGGAATTATGAGCTCAGTGGATTTGTCATGGATCCGGTGTGCTGTGTCCAGAGACTTTGTCTGCACCAAGCAGGCGGAATCCCCGATCAAATCTCAATGGTAACATGGGGAATTACCAAAAATGGGTTTGAGGTTGAAGATTCCACTGTAATCCCTCTTTTTTTAGCAAGCACCTCATACTCCAAACATATTCCACCTGCTGAAGACAGAGGATTATCAAAATACCAGGAGTAAAAGCAGGGTACTTGCAAGGAGGCCCCAAGTGCTTTACATTTTTGAGATACATTAATACCACAGTTAGCTATCTTCATTAGTTCGAATGAAGATTTTAATTTGGATCGTACATGCCTTTAACTCAACACTTCTTTGGGGCTGGTGTTCTTTAGTAGAAGGAGGGTGACAACTGATTTCACATGCTCAGTATGAAGATCTTTCCCTGTTTACTAAGATTCTCTTAGCTTTGCAACATCTTTTTGGAAAAAATCTTGAACTATGAAAGGGATTTCTTTTGTGATAATTTTAAACTCCGGACATGCATTCACTTAACTAACATCTCTTAAAATGCAAAATAACTTCCTTCCCACTTGCAGTTTAGTAAAGCCTATTAGCTTTCACCTGAGGACATATTATAGAAGTGCCCCTGGGCGCAACATACACCCGGAGCACTTTGGTATTACAGAAAAGGGCCGCAAACGCTTGTGCGGCCCCTTCTGTAATACAGATAGCACTATGGCACATATAGCGCCAGAGCTATCATTGGTCATTGGAGGGTGTTCTCTCATTTGCATGAGGGTATGGGCCCATGCAAAAAATTGATACATTTTGCCACCGTGCTCGCACCGTATTACCGAAATGGGCGCAGAATCAAACATGCCTTTAGGAGGTCTAAAGAAAGTGCATCACAAAAAGGTGATCCCCTTTCAGTGCGCCTTCTAAAGGCAGGCCTTAGAGGTACAGGGGGTGGATGGGGGGAAGGGGTCCCATGGACCTCTTGGACATCCCCTTGCAGGTGGGTGAATCAACTCAATGCACCCACCTGCAAGATCTCTAATCCCCCTTGAAAGTGCAGGCGGAATGCCACCTGCACAGAGAAACACGGAAGAGCTTTTACACAGCTGCTCCGTATTTCTCTTAAATGTGCTGCCCTGAGGGCTGCACTAGTTCTCGGCTGCCCTGGGGCAGCGCATTCTCTCTAATGTGGCACACTTTCCTTGTTTGCACAGGGTGCACCGTTTGAAAGGTGCACCATGGCACAAACAAGCAAAGTGCAGTGGCGACTTGTGACTTTAGCAAGTGGGAGGGCGGGTAATAGTTAAAAATGCTTAAAACGGACAGTGAATAGTTTATAAATAAAAGGTGCCCCAATCACCTCTGCATTACGAATTGTATTCTGAAGTGCAGAGGGGATCAGGGCACATTCTATGTATAAAGCATTTACCCCGTTACAATGTAAAAAATAAACAAATTCTTCTTACCTTCAGCTTGCAACTGTAAATCCTCAAGTGTTCCATTCTACTGCATTGCGCTGCCTCCTTGCACATGTGTGCCTGCTGGTCGCACAGAAAGAAAGCACCAAGCACCCCAGGTAATCCAAGCACTGCTTTAGTGCTTCTTATAATAGTAAACAGCATTAAACCGGTGGCAGGATTAGCTGGGTCAGCCAAACACAATGCTCTGTCGGAACTAAGTGTGGATGTACCTCTGCTGTTCAAACTCCCTGGTTTATTTATTCTGCAAGCCTGAACTGCACGTGTTAGGCTGGCCACATCAAACATACTGGCCAGTCTGACATGCGCAGTTCAATTAGTACTGCCTCAGCTGCTCCTGGTCATCACTATCGATCCGAGAAAGACAGCCCTGTAGTTCCGCAACTAATGGAGAAAAAATGAACGGCAATATGGGGGAAGTATTTAGGGGAAAATAATTAGCTCATTTTAGGTGTAGGGGGTCAAAGCCCACACGCCTCTATGGAGTAACCACCTCTGGCAAAGTGTTGTATGTGTAATACGGCCCTTGGTGTGTTGCGGGCAGTAGAACATCCTTAGGCTAAAAGTCCCAGAGTGCCAGAAGTCATGTCCAAAGGTCTGATGTGGGGGTCCCCTGAGACTGCCTTTCAGAGCAGATGTCCAGAATCCAGCAGGTTTTGGCACTTGTCATATTCATATTCCTCATTCATACTGCTCTACAAAAGCCTGTGTAGTCCTGAGTCCAGAGGCTCACACACCATTGGTTCCTATGTATTCAGGACAGAGATCTGTTCCTCATGACTGCTGAACCCTTGACCGAGAGACAAAAGGAGTCCCAAATTCACAGATATCTAGTTTTGAAGCAAGTGACACATTCAAACACAAAACAAGAGATAAGCAATATGTTTCTGATCACGTAACTGTGAAAGCTGAACCCTGAGACATGTGAATCTCCCATTATAGAATCGTCTTTACTTGCCATAAAGGTTGAACCAATTGTATTGCTCATTTTCGTAAGATTCCTCGTGTTCATGTTTAGCAGCTGGAAACTTTGTTTAGAGAGTAATCAGAATTTTAGTGGGATGATCACAATCCACCACTCTATACAAAAAGCATAGTGTAGATGATCAGTTAAGGACCACCAACATTACCTATTGTGTGCTAGTCACACCATCCGGAACTATGCACAAAATCAAGTGTTGTGATGAGCCATTATGCAAGCAATACTGGTGAGCGAGCTGCCACATCTGAGGGGTGTTGACTGTTAACAAATAAGTAATTAAATCTAGGCGCTTGCTGCTTTCTGCCATCCTATATGTCACTTGTTCCCAATGAGTGAGTCAACGGTGTTTATGCTAACCAGTGGGGAAGGCATTACAGAGGGATCTTGCAGAGTTTCAGTGAGATCAACTAGCAGTTTGGCATATGTAGATGTTAGTGGTAAATCTGCAAAGTTAAACTAAGGCCTGTCATCTCTTGCACTGTGTAATGAGGGGGTTTCTGAGTGTGCTCCCCATTTGGTTTGGCTTTGTTTGGCAACTGCTTGCCTCCATATTTTTTATGCCACCCAGGTGGACCCCTGCAGACTCAGAAGCAGGGACATTAGGTGGGCTACCACTTACAGATTGTTTGCAGTAGGGCTGCACCTGAGCCCCAGATAAAGTGTTTATTGTTGGGTGTAACACCCTTGTGGCGCTTCCATCTTGAGTGCCTGTGCACAGTGATCACTCTCCTGAGTCTGTGTAGTTGTTGCAGTCGCTACCCCATGGTACATCACCTGTACTAAGCATTCCATCAGGATGGTGGGTGTTTGTGGCTTATGTGAATGTGCAGGGATGTATGGGTGAAAGAGCGGCATAGCATTGACTGCCAGAAGTCTTTGATTATATGTGATTGGGCGTTTAAGCTTTCTCTTTCACACAGTGTTTAGGGATTTAAGTAATTTGTATGCACCTAGGGTATGATGGTGAACTGCCCCACCTTGAGCATATTTAAAAATATGCATGAGCAGACCTGACTTGTCCTGGAAAACTTTTGCACTTTTATTTCTCTTGGTTAGAAGGGGCATGAACAATTCTCATGTTTAGGCTAGTGCTTTTTTGTTTACTGCTGACCTATGTTAAAGTGAGAGATTGGGAGGACTGCTGGGCCAGTTTGATAGAGGTCAAATATTATGTCATATTAGTGTTTTAAGCTACTTGTTTTCATGCTGCTTTTATGAGGAATGTAATCAGTTTGTTCATGCTCAGAGTGATACTAAGGAACATATCAACGCTGCCTTTTTCACATCTAAATAGGAGCACATATAAACGTTTATGGGTCTGTGCTCTTTGTTAAATATTAATGTTAAGTTCACTTGATATTGCTCAAGAACCACCCCCCTCCCCCAGGGGTATCTTTGCGCTTCCAGGTAGTCGACAGGCGAGAAATTGTTAGAACAAGACTGTTTTGAGCTTTTTCTTGAATTGAAGGTGGTCTGTACATGATCCAATGTAGAAGGGAAGTTTATTCCAATATACAGGGGCCACATAGGAGAAAGATCTGCCACCTGCTCTTGACTTTTTAATGCGGGGACTGTCAATAAGGCTTTGTTACTGGATCTGAGGCATCTTGTGGGGCAGTAGGACTTAAGCTTCTGGGAGAGGTATATGGGGCCTCTTTTCATTAGTGCTTTATGAATAAGGCAACAGATTCTGAAATTACTCTTTTTCTAATCGGCAGCCAGTGCAGTGAATTCAAAGGAGGTGCTGACGCCATGCCAGCTGGGAGATTGCAAATAAGATGTGCTTCCATATTTTGTACTACCTGGAGTTTTGCAAGCAAGGTCTCATTTGCAAAGCTAATAGAGCATTGCTGTAGTCTAACCTATTAATTGTAAGCCCCTGAATTATGATTTCCCTAGCTCAAAGCAGAAGAAAAGGGGGAGCTTTCCTCTGAAGGTAGGGCGTATGAAAGCATGTGCCAACCGTGGGTACAATCTGTTCTTCCGTGGTTAGCTTAAGGTCCAGACGAACTCAGAGATTTTTCATTATCTGTTTGGGAATAGGCACCCGGCCTAATTACTTAGGCCACCAATCCACTGCCCAAAGCTACTGGGCTTTCCAAAACAGCACGATCTCGGTTTTATTAGAATTCAGTTGTAGGCAATTGCTAGACACCCAGGCAGCAATTGCTTTCAATCCCATGAAAAAAACATTTTTGTTTTTTGCTAGATCTTTATTAAAAGAAACCACCAGCTGTGTGTCATCCGCATAGTACCGCAACTCCAGGCCATGTTCTTTCACGATGTTTGCCAAAGGGGCAAAATATAGGTTAAAAAAGCGTGGCCTTAAACAGGAGCCTTGATGTACACCCTTATTAATTTGCATTGTGTGTGATTTAAACGAGTCTAATAAGATGGTTTGGGTTCTATTATCTAAAAAAATGTCGGGACCATTTTAGGTCCACCCCATGAATTCCCACGTCTAGCAGTCTCTGTAATAGCCTTGAGTGGGACACAGTATGAAATGTGGCAGATAGATCCAACAACACAAGCATGACTGGAGTGTCGGAGTCAAGGGCTAACCTAATATGATCAGTTACAGTTACTAGAGCTGTTTCGGTACTGTGACTTGATCAAAAAACAGATTGAAAAGAATCTAAAATTTTGTTTTCCACAATGTAGCTTGTGAGTTGTTTATCTATTAGCCCTTCGGGAACTTTGCCTAGTAGAGGAAGAAGGGAAATAGGATGATAATTTGTCAAGTCAGAGTGGGTGAGATGAACCTTTCTTGATTAGGTCTAACTTGACCCTCTTTCCATGCTCAAGGGATTTTACCTGTATTGATTGGCAGGTCAACTAAAGAACATACTAGTGGCGCAAATTGCTTTGAGAGTAAAGCAACCATTTTAGGGGGACATATGTCAGCTGGAAAACCGAATTTTACTGATTTAAGAGCAGTATACATTTGCTCCGAGGTGAACAATGCAAGGTTTGGTAAGCCACAAAACATATTGGAGGGGGGAGCCTAGAGAATTGAATCAATGTCATTAAAATCAGGAGCCTATGGGGAATTTCGATATATATAAGATTTCTTTTTTGTTCAAATAAAACCGCAAAGGAATTGCACACGTTTTTGAGATTTCTTGCACACAGGCTCGTGGGTTAGTGGATTAGTTCAGGGTTTTATAGAGTATTTTGGGTGAGTTCCCAGCTTGGTCAATTTGATGAGTAATATACTTTTTTGCGGGCCTGTTCAATATTTCTGTGATATGCTCTGAGAGCTGCTTTGTAAGCTATCTTGTCACTGGTGTTACTAGTGGAGCGTCACTGTCTTTCAATTTTTTTGCATGCAGATTTCTCTAGAATCAGGTCATTCGAATGCCAGACTTCATGAATTCTGCATTTAGTTTTTGCACATATTTTTGCAAGTCCAAGTCCAAGGCCTCAGGGGTAGGGTAAAGCTCAAATTCCTTGGAAAAGGACTCGGGATTAACTCTGTGCCAGGATCGGAATACCCCTTCCGTTGTCACTATTCATTTTAGCACTGTCAGTATCAGATGATGATCAGTCCAGACCAGAGATAGAGGGGGTGCACAGGTAAGAGTTTGACAGGTAGGAAATGTTAGACCTGACAGCCTTCATGTGGTCTTCCCCCAACTGTTTGCCTGCCTCCCTCTATTTTTCTGATCTAATTTTTGCTGGTTGTAGGACTCTTCGCACCTTATCACTGCTGACCAGTGCTAAAGTGCTTGTGCTCTCTCCCCTAAACATGGTAACATTGGCTCATACCCAACTGGCATATTTAATTTCCCTATAAGTCCCTAGTAAAGTGCACTAGATGCCCTCAGGGCTTGTAAATTTAAAGCTACTAGTGGGCCTGCAGCACTGATTGTGTAACCCACGTAAGTAGCCCCATAACCATGTCTCAGGTCTGCCATTGCCAGCCCTGCAGTCTCAATGCCACTTCGACTTGCCATTTTAAACTACTTGCCAAGCCTTAAATGTCCCTTCACATATATATAAGTCACCCTTAAGATGGCCCTAGGTCACCCCTAGGGCAGGGTGCTAAGCAAGTAAAAGCCAGGACAAGTACACATGTACTTATACGTGTTACATGTCCTGGTAGTGAAACCCCCCTAGAGTTGTTTTTCACTGCTGTGAAGCCTGCTCCTCTCACAGGCCAGTATTAAAATTCCCTTATATGCTTTTGAGTGGTAATTTCTGATCTGAGAGGAATTGTTTTGTCATGTTTGTTATGGTTGAAATGGTAGTGAGAAATCCTACTTACTGGTGAAGTCGGATTCTATGTTACTGTTTCAGAAATGTCACTTTTAGAAAGTGGGCCTTTCACTGCACTTACTGCTCTCTGTGCCTTACAGCCTGTGTCCAACCCACATATGGTCTAAGCTGGTTGACCGCTTCCACCTAGACAGCCATAAACACAGGACACTCAGCTGCATCTGCATCCATCTGCATACTGATGGGTCTTTCTGGGCAGGAAGGGTGGAGGGGCTCTCATTTACACTTCAAAAGCCAGTGGCCTGCCCTTACACAAAGGCCTAATAACCACGTCCCTCCCCCCCCAACAGGGCTCCTGGCAGACAGGACTGGGCTGAAAGGGGAACTTGTGCACTTCAAAACCACTCTTTGAAGTTTCCTCAAATTCAAAGACACTTTGGGGTATATATACTGGGTCTGTGACCCTACCAAATCAGACACTTCTGGATCTACAACCAGACTCTGTCAGAGGGGCTGCCTGGCTGCTTCCTGTTGACTCCTGACTCTGCTGGAAGGTCTCTGCCTTTCTCCTCAAGTGCTCTCCAAGGGCTTGGATTGAGCTTGCCTCCTGTTCTGAGGTCTCAAAGCTCTCAAAGACTTCACCAAAGAGAAGAAAATCCAGCGTGTCAGAAAATCAACGCAACACCTGCAAAATTCGATGCAACACCTGTTGGATCGACACAGTGCCTTCCTTGTGGCTCAAAAATCATCGTATCACCTTCTGGATCGACGCAGCACCTCTTGCCTCTGCTCAACGCGTTCTGGATTTTCCACGCATCGTCCCTGGGTGTCAAAATATCGCTTCATCGCAATGAGAAGCAAGTCAGAAACTGACACATCGCCTTTCAGCGTGCAATGAAACAACGCATAGCCTTTGCCACGCCGGAAAAATCAATGCATCACTTTACTTGTCAATGCATCTCCTCCTCTGTTGCCCTCTGCATCGTTATTTTTGACACATCCCACGTGCTGTGTCTTAAAAGGATACAACCACTGATTCTTGTGGATTAAGATTCATTTAAACCTTTAAAAAGTGATAGTCTGAATTGTGAACATTGGATTTTTGTCGTTTTGGTCTTATTTTATTCAGATAAATATGATCTATTTTCCTAAACTGGTGTGGAGTACTTTTCGTGGTGTTTTCACTGTGTTACTGTATGAGTTTTTGCACAAATACTTTACACATTGCCTTCTAAGTTAAGCCTGCCTGTTCTGTGCCAGGATACCAGAGGGTGTGCACAGGATAATTTAGGTTGTGTTGTTACTTAGCCTGACTAGGATTGTGGTCCATACTTGACAGGTGCATATCTCTGCCAACAAGAGACCCAATTTCTAACAGTAAATAATGTATCCAGCATGTGACCAGCAACATGGGTCGGCAGATAACTTTCTGCTGTAAGCCTAGAGTTGCTAAGTCCGACATAAGTTGTGTGACATCTGAGTTAGAAGAATCTTCACCATGGAAGTTAAAATCACCAAGCAAAATGAAGTGCTGTGATGTGAATACGTGTGTCGCAATATATTCCATTAAATTATGGCTGAAATCTTTTTGGGGCCTGGGGGATAAACTAATGGCCTTCCGACCAGACAATGTTAAAACTCTATTTTAAAAGTGCTTATTTTTACCCAGTCTGTAATTCATGTGCTATAAGAGTGACCTTAATTGATTGTTTGTAAACTATAGCAATGCCACTGCCCTGCTTGCTGCCTCTGCCGAGCCTTAAAATGCAAGGAATAGCTAGTATAACGGCTGGTAAAGAGTAAGGGCCAATCCAGGTTTCAGTAAGGAAACCGATATTTGGAGCCCAGGAGGAGAACAAGTCCCAGAGTTTGATGGCGTGTTTAGGTAAGGACCTGATATTACACAGAAAACTGTTAAGACTTTCAGAGGCCGATAAATAGGGTAGATAGATAGCTGTAGTGATTTCATTACTAAGGGTTATATCTTCTTGTGGCAAAGAGGTACAGTCCTTGAACTGGGTATTCTTAAAAGTAACTCTGAAAGAGTCTTTACTGCAGTGAAATTGACATTTTGAGCAGGCCACCGGTCTCTCTAAATATGATGGGAAGAGGCAGGAGCAATAAGATTCAGAGGGATTCGGAGGGGTAACTAACCCTCTAATTCTGCACAACGCCTCTGTAGCGTATCAAATACTATTCGGGTTACTAACCTCAAAAAATGGGCCAGGGATCCTGGCTCCTGGTGGCAGTCGGGTGCAGATGAGCGCAGATGGGCTTGCCTTTGGTGTGCCTTCACCACGCTGGTGGCACGTCCGCACTGCCATCAAACTTAAATAGCAGGAGGGAGATTGACAAACAGACCGCAACTTCAATAATGGTGGTTCAACCAGGAAGTGTGGCCAAGTATGATTGCTTTCTCCACTCAAACTCTGACCGTGGCAGACCCACTGAATGAAATACCACGGGACCCGATGTGCAAAAATGTAAATAAGTACGTAAAAAGTCAAACAAAAATGTTAAAATCCCACTCACCAACTTTAAAAATCAGCCCCCAAAAAACACAGTGACTTGTTTGAGTCGCATTCAGACTACCTATTGCAGCGTGTCTGCACTGCCATCAAACTTAAATAGCAGAGGGTAGATTGACAACTAGACAGCAACTTCAATAATGGTGGTTCAACCAGGAAATGGGGCCAAGTATGATTGCTTTCTCTGCTCAAACGGTGACCACGCGGACCCGAAAGCAATGAAATACCACAGGACCCGATGAGCGAAAATTAAAATAAGTAAAAAGTAAAACAATTTTTTAAAAATCCTACTCACCAACTTTAAACACCAGCCCCCAAAAGACACAGGCCCTCATTATGACCCTGGCGGTCCTTTGACCTCCAGGGTTAATGTGGCAGTATCAACGCCAACAAGCTGGCGGAGTATACCGCCACATTATCAGTGTGGCGGGTTGGCTGCTGCCAACCCACCACATCTCCACTCATACCGCCATGGCGGTATGAGCCGCCAGGCTGGAGATGTGCATCCAACCTGGTGGTCCACACAAGGCCAACGGCGGTTTTATGAGCCGACCTAACGCCATGGTTTTGCGGCAGTAGCACCGTCACGAAAACCATAGTGGTAGGGCTACCGGTGACAGGGAATTCCTTCCCTGTCACCGGTAGAAGGCTCCCCCACACCCCCCAGCAATCACCGAAAATCCCCAACCCTACTAGAGTCACAGCACCCACCCAACCCATCACCACCCACCCCCCTCCCCAATCATGCACACACACCCACACGCACCATGCATACACCCATTCACCACCACTTCCATACACGCATTCACTCACACGAATACACACTGACATGCACTCTCTGTAACATACATACACACATTCACTCACATGTATACAACTACTGATACACCACAACACTCACAGATGCATTCATACATGCACACACAAATTCATACACACACGGAGACACCACACACAACATCCCCCACACTCCCACCACCCTCCCCAGTTGGACGTCTGACTTACATTGTCTGGTGAGGAGGTCATCCGGTAGGGAACGGTTAGGGGCGCTGCTACTGCCAGCAGCGCCCCACCAGTAGGACAATGCCAGGCGATCTCTATGGTTAAAATACGGCTGGCAGAGTCCTACTGGTGGGGCAGTGCTGGTGGTAGCAGCGCCAGAACACCACTGCCCGCAAGCATGGCTACTGCCAGATTTCCAACCAAAGTGTGGCGGAAATCCAGCAGTATCCATAATATGGCGGACGGATGTTCACCTCTGCGGCAGTATGTTGGCGGCCATTACCGCCCCGGTAGGCAGCAAATACCACCAATTTCATAATGACCCCCACAGTGACTTGTCTGAGTTGCGTTCAGACTACCTATTGCCCTTTAAAAAATTCTTGCTCATCATCATCATTAAATATTTATTTGGGAATGAATTTGAATCACAAAAGGTAATTTGCAGATTAATACACTAGTTTTTAGATTCTGTTGAGGTAATGTTTGATTACACACAGCATCATTTAAAAAAAAAAATCTGGGCTATGCATCTCCCCATGAATCGCCTTTTCACATCCACAACTCAAAGGGGTCCTAGGTTCAATGGATGAACAGCTAATTATTGAAACCAGGACCTCTGCACTGACAATAATATGTTGTGTAAGATTATAATGGTATAAACAAGACTACAAATACCCAAATGCAAAGAAATTATGGACTGGTTGAGCTACTCCTGCATAGAATCAGGCAAATTGAGAGCTAACTACATCATCCCTAAAAAAAGTGCATGGCCCAACTCCTTTACTGCCCCACACACTAACTTTGCCCCTCACCTCAATGCCTCCTCACATCTTCTTTGAACAGTTCCACTGTAAATTACACCCCTCAGTACCCATGGAAACTCCATGCCAATATGTCCACACTGTTCCTTCCCCACTAATGCCACATGCCTTTTTCCCCACGCCTTCCCTGCAGATACACGTATGCTACCAAACATCAATAGTCATATACTCACTTCCTTCCCACACACACAGTTTATTAATCCCCCCCCCTTTCAAATTATTAAATAAACTACAAAATCCAATGGTCCTTTAGGCCATGTATTTTTCAGTGGCTGAATGGAAAAAATAACAAGTCACCAATGTGATCCATGTGCTCTTTTCTGTACATTATTCATCCGTATGAAGAATCATAAACAAATATAAAACAAAATTGGCAATGCCTGTTTTTATTTGTAAACAGGTTTCTGCAGAGACGTGAGATACTGACAAAAGCCACTATAATTATGAGCGGTGTAGAATCGCCTTTCACTGGTCAGCATGTGTTTACATTGAAACTTAGGGCAGTAGCTGTACCATCAAAGGGGTCACATAATAGGCAGCTTGTTATCAGCATCTTTATGTTACGTGATTCTAATGAGAAGGATGTGAGGAATCCCTAACACAGCAGAGAATCAGGACTAAAAGAGCCAGTACTGTGGACAATTGGTTATATGCCTGGAAACATGTACCTTGAGTGAGAAGTGCCCTAGAGAGAAAGGAATATTACCTGTGTGTTCTGTCATGTTTCATGCATGCACTGCACTTCTTTATGAGTGGCGTGGAAAAGAGGTTGAGTAGGCGCCCAAGCTCTCACCTTAGTGGGAAACACAGATCCTGTGTAACCGGATATGCTCAATGTAACAACTGTATTTACTTCTGTTATTTTGTTGCTGATTAAATATGCGTGCTTGTCATGGACCAATATTTTACAGTGTATCTACTTGTATTTGTTTTATGTGTTGTAAAAGCACTGTACTTTCACATAAAATAACACCACTCACTGGACATCCTTTGCTTTATTGGAAATGTGAAAGTGTGCTGAATGGTACCTTGACATACCATTCAAGCCACCAACAGCAGCTGGGCCTTCACAGCTAAACCAAGCTACTTCGAAAGTCAAGGATGTTGGAGGCCAATTTTTGTCACAGACCAACTGCTCAGAATTCTGGTCACTGGGAAGCACCTGCAATCATCTTACTAGACTGCCTCTGTGACTGGATAGGGAGGAAAAGCCTGACACCATGCGTCTCCAATACTAAGAGCTAGGCTTTGGTTCCATGTAAAGGGAAGCTATCCTTTCTAATTCCTGTGTATTATGTGTAGACCAGTCTGATGGATGAAATATTAGCAACAGCAGACCCCCTATGTAATTGAAATAGCTGTTTACATATACCACAAAATAAGTTGTGTTTTGTCCACATTATGGTGGGGAAACCTGCAGAGTTCTGTATCTCTGGCCAGTTGTATTAATTCTGCCTGAGATGAAGAATAGGGAGCACAACAAAATACACGCCACAGGACACAGGTGGCACAACACCCTTACCAAGCTGACTTTACTGAGGCAAACTGAAGAAGTCCTCGAAACATCTTATTTCATCCACATGTGGCATTGGCTAATCTTAAGAGTTAAGTCTAATGCTACACTGCCCCCGGAGCTACGTCCACGCTTTATTAATACTCCCAATAAAACAGAATAAGGTTCTCTGAGGGAAGGGGGACAAATTCTACAACAGTTCAAAAAGCAATAGAGGTAACGGAATAAAGTTCACAAAATCAAATATTATCTAACTACTATAACAGAAAAAATGAGAAATTGCCTTTCTAATGAAAGGCAAAAAGAAAGCTTTAACATGCAGTGGGTGAAAAACGTTATCCTTTGAGCCGCACTGAAAAGTCAAAAAATGACTTGTGTTGCTAGAAGCGGCTGCATTTTTTCATCACAGAAGAGGTGGTGCGTCCTATAGAGGACCCTTGAACTGGGACCACGGTAGCATCTTCATCAGCAGCTCGTCACATGGAGGACCCTTGGACTGGGGCCACAGCAGCATCTGCAGCAGCAGCTCGCCACATGAAGGACCCTTGAACTGGGGCCACAGCAGCACCTGCAGCAGCAGCTCGCCACTCCTTTCATGCGAGAGCAGCTGAGGGGACACTGAAGGCAGCACAGACTGTGATGACTCAGGTGCCGGAGAATGCTACTAATGCTGCTTCAGACACAGCTTAGCGTGTGGGTGCCATGGCAGAGCCTCCTGCCTCAACACTGCACACATACACAAACTTTAATGAGTGCTCCTGTTTCGAAGCTTCATGCTGTGTCAGAGACTGGCTCCTTCACCATGAAGTGTGTATGTCTGTGTGTGGGCAAATACAATCATGTACCAATGTAACCTGGATGGTGGTACAGAGTTAAAACTCCACACTCCCAATGCATTTAATGTGGGCTGATTTAAATGTGTATGATAAATCCAGCAAGCAACCATAACCCATTGGTTCTCTCTTGGTATCGTGTATTAACTGCATAAGTTTTGGCAACAGCTAAAGGTATCCCTGGCGAGACCTAAACACCAGCTCACAGTGAAACACATAACTACAGTGACACAAGAAATATATAAAAAATGGAAAGTAAACATCTGGTCAAGATGTAGGCTTCAATATGTATTAATGTTTCACTGCCCCAACTGTATTCACTAACTATGGGCCTGATTATGAGTTCAGCGGATGGAAAAGCCCGTTTGCCGAAGTCCCGACGGGCAGGTTGCCACTAGTGCGGCCACTTCCCAGTCGGCCCCATTACGACTTTCCCACTGAGTCAGCAGGCAGAAAAAGAGTTGCCAACTGCTGGCCAAGCGGGGAAACGGCGTACAGCATTGTCGCTGGCTCATAATGGAGCCGGTGGCAATGCTGTTGTCGCAAAGTTCCCTGTCTGCAAAGCAGACAGGGAACTTTGCGATGGGGCTGGCCAGGGGGTCCCCTGCACTGCCCATGATAAGTGCATGGGCAGTGCAGGGGCCCCCATGAATCCTGTCTCTGCTAGCCACTTCATGGTGGTGCTACCGCCATGAAACCGCTGACAGATTAGGATCGCCAGCACTGCCAGTCTGTCCTGTGGAGAAAAACTGGAGGTGCTGGCAGTTCAACCGTGGCGCTACATTGGCGGCAGTCTGACTGCCACTGCGACCCTGGCGATCTTAAGACCGCCAGGGTCGTAATGAGGGCCTATATGTTTATTTAAATGCAGGCAAGTCAGATCTAAGGAGCCGGGGACACTTTATTGGTAATGAGTATGTAGTATAGCGTATATTACACAATATGCAACATGAACATCATGTTTTCAATCTTTTGCATGTGTGAGGGAGGTAAACATACTACCACTTTAAGAATGTACTACTCGTCACTGTGGAAATAAGTAGCAGAGCCAAACAACCTGCATTACATTATGAAATGATAGATGTACCCTATATAGGCAAAATTGTTTCTGTCACAGAGATGCAATAAATATAGGTTTTATTGCCCAAACCTGCTCTAGGCATGGATGTTCTGAAGGAAATCTTATTTCCAAGGGACGCTCCAATGACTTCTACCTATAGAGCGTGCAAAAAAGTTGTACTTAAGACTGAACAATGAGGAAAATGGCATGCTTGCAAAATTTATATTGATTGCACAAGAAAAATCCTTAACAGTAAGCACTGATGGTGTGCTCACGTCAGCAAGAAAAATGTTGTCAATAAATAATTACTCCTGACTCCAAAGAAACTGCAAAGAGGAGGCCTCCTTTTACAGTGTTAGCAATTACAGCTATTTATGATTAACCTTTTAAGACTGCTTGCTCAAATGATATTCGAAGGTGTATATATATGAAGAGCAGAAGTTCAATAAAATTAGGGAAGATGATTACTTGATCTGTCTAAATCTAAATCAAGAAGGTAAACAAGAGTAATGGTAACTGACATGTTAAGGCACACATTTCCGTAATATGACCAGCACTTTCTAGCAGAATTCAGGGGATAGGGTCCCCTGGGTCGAAATAGGCCTGGGGAGCAGGCCGTGTGCACCCCTCCCTCATAAGTATACAAGCGGGGGATGGGGTTCCTGGGGCCAAAATTTAGCTGGGTGGGGCACATGCCCCCTCCCTGAAAAAAATGCTCGAGGCCCCAGGGGATGTGGTCCCCAGGACTGAAATCGGCCCCTGGAGGGGGGCTACATACCCTCCTCCCCCTAAGAAGTACTGGGCCCCTGGAATGGGGACCATCGGGGAGGTTTCCCCAGAGATGGAGTCCCCAGGGCCAAAAGCAGCCTGGAGAGGGGGGGCAATCTCCTAAAATGCTCTAGGCCCATGGGGATGGGGTCCCCAGGGCTGGAATCAGCCCAGGGAGGGGTCTCTGTGCCCCCTCCCCTTTAATACGGTGCTGGACCCTGAGAGATGGGGTCCCCAGGGCCAAAAGTGCCCCTAGGAGGGGGGCCATGTGGCCCTCCCCCAGAAAAGTGCTCTGGAGCTGGAGGGAGGGGGTACCTCGGGGTCACAATTGGCCCAGGGAGGGGGGCTGTGTGCCCCCACTTCCCTTTAAATATGGTGCTGGGTCCTGCGGGATGGGGACATCAGGGTCAAAATCGGCCCTCTCCCCCTGAAATATGTTGCTGGGCCCCGAGGAATGGTGCCTCGGGCCTAAGGCAGCCTGGTGGTCGGGTGCCCTGTGCTGCCTTTGGGGGTCTGGCCACTACAGCATGCCAGTTCTTGGGGCCAATCCCACCACTGTGCACAGCCAAAGCAAGGGCCTTGCGCATCATGGGGTTACCTTCATGTGGCTCAGCCCCCCACCCGCCACGCATAACTGAAGGCCATGCGCTGCAGCAGTTGGACTGACGTATGTAATTACATATTACTTTACATTTAAAAAAAACTAGAAATTCACTGATAAAAACTAAGGTTACAGTGACGTTATAGTTAGGAAATAGTCTTTAAAAAACATAGAAATTCACAAAAAAAAATACAAAGGCTACAGGGACGTTATAGTTAGGTTCAGATTTAACAAATCCAAAACCACAGAAATTTAGCAGTCATAGTAATAGTTTTCTCAAAAAACTATAACTTGCGCCCTAAAGAAACTATAACTCGCACCCTCACCATGCACTGGTAATTACCTCACATATTACGTCAGTCATGACATCGTCTATGACATCATTGATAATATCACAGCAACATTTGTATTGTATTGTATTGTATTGTAATAGTATTTATATAGTGCTTACTGCCCCTGACGAAGCATCAAAGCGCTTTTCGGCGAGTAGCACGCTACTACGGAACCCAACAAGAATTAGTGATGGATTAGTATTGGGAAATATGAGTACAGTTTTAGTATTATTATGAGATAATTTGAGCCGCGGATATGAGAGTTTGTTAGTTAGATTGACTGGAGTAATGGAGGGGTGGAGGAGGAAAGAAATCCAGAAGTGTTAATTGGGGGTATATCCCTCATTTACTCATCCCAAGCGGGATGGAGGAGGGAAGAGTCTGTGGAAGGATTAGGGAGATCATAGTAGCAGGGTGAGATAAATGAGGGCGAATTTAGGAGGGTTATTTGGGAGGTCATGGTAGTAGAGTGAGGATTGGTGAGTTAGATGTGGAAGCGGAGGGAAGAGCTTAGGCAGAGTTATTTAGGAGATGGATTTGGGATAAGTCAGAGTGGGAATATAGGATAGATTGATGGGCAGATAAGTGTGATAAGATGAGAGCAGGGATTCATAGATATCTAGTATAACAACCCACCCAGGAGCCAAGCAATGACCCACGAACATGCCAAGCACAGAACAACATACACACATATATATATATATATATATATACACACACACACACACACACATGAATACACACACATATATGGACACATATATGTACATACAATACATAGTTAGAACCATGGGTAAATATACTTAGTCAAACAGGTTTAAAGAGTGTGTGTGTATTTTACTGTTATGGCATAGTAACGATACATATTTTCTAAAGAACTATACATAACTAGAAATATACACATAATCAGAAAAAATATTTATCAACATAGGTATATGCAGTCCATAGTTGTTTAAATATGGTGGTTATGAAGGAAAGAGCCAACTCTTAAGTAGTTTTCTGAAGACAAGAAAGTTATCTGTGGCTCTTATAGTTGGGGGTAATGAGTTCCATAGTTTGGCTGCTTGAACGGAGAAGGATGTACCACCTATAGTCTTGCAATGCTTTACACATTGCTTCTGAGATAAGCCTGACTGCTCGTGCCAAGCTACCAAGGGGGTGAACAGGGGTTATCTGAGCGGGTATCTCCCTTATCCTGACTAGAATGAGGGTCTCTACTTGGACAGGGTTCAAACTGACTGCAAACTAGAGACCCCATTTCTAACACATATGTCATGCCTTTTCCGGTGTTTAGCCCTCCTCGAGTGCACCAACTACTGAAAACATACAAGGCTCCATGTTTTCAGCCTGGTTTCTGCACTACTTTATCTTTTTATTGTCCATGCAGTGCAATTGCGCTGGGTTTTACATAGCTCGATCATGCTCAGTTTTTTGGTTTTCAATTTCAGCACAATTGCGCTGGGTTTTACATAACGCGATCATGCTCGTTTTTTTCTTTCAATTTATGTGGCATGAAAAGTCCGGTTAGGAGTTTACAAAGCTAATAGCTGTAACTCGAGCAAATGCGAGACCTGTTTTTTTTACATTAAGTTTTATTGGTACTTTTATAGAAATTAATTTTAAAAATGCTACAAAAGTTGTAGCATTGTACATATAGGCAAAAAAAGAAAAAAATGTCAATTGAGTTCAGCCCCATTTTTGACCATATAGTCTGTTGAACTTCTGCATGCCATGTCCTATAGGGCTGTGTGGTCTGTACCATCACTGGTGTGTCTCCCTACGGGGTGGAAGGTGTTGTTAGTGCTAGATCTGCTTCTCAGGTGGCAGGGGGGACTTTTCCAAATCTTATGTCTTTGTTTGACTCTCTTCCTTGCACTAAGGGAACCAGTGGCGTAGTCAGTGTGTCATGGGCCCATGTGCAAGGAAGGAAATGGGCTCCCTGTCCCTTGTGTGAACTGTGAAATACAGCAATAGTCGGGATTCAGTGGGCCCATCACGCCTCTGGGCCCCGGTGCCACTGCACCTACTGCAACAAAGGAATTTATGGCCCTGATGGGAATGACAAAGAGGTGGAAGAAAGATAGAGGATTGGGTGTGGGAGGTCAAGTCTGGGAGCTAAATGTTTGATGCTGATGGATAGTTACTATCTTCAGGAGCCAATATCTTGGACAAAACTGCCTTAATTTGGTCTGAGGCTCTGTAAATTACCTTTCCAAGGAGGCTATTCTAAATAGTTCTTTGAGCAAATTAGCGGGATTAGCCATTGCTGGTGACCACCAACCCTGGAGAAACACATACTTGGGCTCATGACAAAGTAGTCACAGCAATCGTTTCCAGTGCAGATTCACATCTGGGAAGTCATCTACATTGTGAGGCAATGTGAGTTAGGCTATCAGTCTTAGCTGAGGTTTGCTAGATTCATTCACTACACCCCATGTGCCAGACCAGCAGGAGCTAGGATGGGGAGAGAACCAAAGGATACTTCCTATATTGGAGTGTGCATCCTTGCTACTCCAGCACCTGGAATTCAGTGCGGCATCCAATGCCAATTATGTCAAATTTTAAAATATATAAATTTGAGTATAGCTTCTCTCATGCTGAAGACATGTATACTAAATAAGGTATAGTGGTTGCCTCATTGCAATTGTGATATAGCATGTGACCAAAAGGCTTATGTGCATTCTGCGGTAAGTGTAGAATGTAATTCAGCAATAAAAGCCTTATAGACCCTGGACCACATGGTGTGTGGGAACCCCAAGTCTGTGTATAATGTAATATTTGTGATTTTTTGGGAGATCAGGGAGAGGACCATGTCTTTGATTTTTAGAAGTATTGCTACGCTAGCTTCTAAGGTTGGTCGAAGTCTATGTTTAATTTTGCAGTTGTTTTCAGTTGGTCAATTGTTCTCATTCCAGTCTTTACTTGTGAGGTTGATCCCACCCCACGTCAAGAAAGAAATCAGGAAGTTGGAGTAAATACGCTGTAATCCTCTGGGTGCTATATAGCATCGTTTACCCATAATCTTTCCTGTTTTTTGCTGTCTTGTGACTGAGACAAGGAGTAGGACGTATGGGACCCATGCTAGACTTGGGCCACCAGCAAGGTGCCCCTAATCCTTCCTGTGTTGGCTAGTAGAAGACCTGGGTAGCAATTTGAGCATGCATCATGCTCCTCCAACGAGGGAGAAGCAGAGATCACTGGAGAAGAACGTAGTCATTTGTACCTGGAAATGGGATTGTACAAGATGACTTCTGTGCATCAATTCTAATATTGAATCAGGATTTATATTGCAGTCTGACGGTTTGCTGAGTCAGTTGTGCGTGTTGTGCAGGACACAAAGAGCGTTATCTTTTAGTTTACACCTCTTGGGGGAGGACAGAATTAGCTGCTCACGTACTTCATTTTGGAGAGGAAAATTCTGTGTTCTTGTTTTTTTTTCAGCATTTAAAAAGTGCACCGAAGAGGTACATTTGTGTTAGGCTGTTAGGACAAAGTAGAGCTGTCAATTACTTTGTAGAAATCACCTAGTCGAAAATGGACAAACAACATCTGAACCTGGGCTGAGGCAATTCCAGAGACACAGGCACCTAGGTTGGCATTGCCTCAACATGTTCTAGGTGTAATTTCAAAGCAATGAAAAGACCCTGCTACAAATATTGTACACTCTTCCATGTCTGATCTATCCAATTGAAGACATAGGACAAAAGATTCCTGAATCTGTGATGTTGGATGAAATGGTGAATTGCCTGCTGGGAAGAACTTCAATAGCTGAGGAGAATATGCTAAAGAACTTCACAGATAAAAAGATTAACTCTGCTTTGAAGAAGGTATATGCAGAACCAAGAGATCAGGCACATTTGGAGTGTATGCTAACCAATCCTTAATTACAGATTTCAGGGAGCGATTTAAGGAATTCAGAAGACCACAGAATGTTATCCATTATTGGAAAATATGGGAAGAAAACAGGTGGAATTTCTGTCTGGCATTTCCTTTGATGTAGTCCGTGCAACTACTCTCACAGAAGGTGCAGTGCAATAGGATCAGCAATTAGTTCACTGATACTGAAGAATGTGCATTAATATTACTATTTGCAGTAAAATTATTGATGAGAAAACTGTGCATGGCTGGGGTGCAAGTTATAGTTACCTTAGGGCATGAGTTATAGTTTCTTGAGATAACTATAACTATAACTGCAGAATTTCTATGGTTTTATGTCTGTAAAATCTGAACCCAACTATAACGTCTTTGTGTAAAGTAATATTTTTCGTTACCATACATAAAGCCAAGCCCATGGCTTGGCCAGATGGCCTGGTATGCCCATGCCCTGCATCCAACAACTCCTCCCCTGCAGTCAACCCTCCAGGGCTCAGGTTCTTCAGCTGCAGCCAGGCCCTATGGTCAACCCACCTGGAGTGAGCAAACCCCATTATGCACACTTCCTTTGGTGATTTCACACAAATAAAAATAAAAAAAGAAAAAAAAAAAAGTTTCCAGATGGGACCCATACACCAGGCCTAGGGGTCAGGGTATCCTTACCCAGCCCCCTATGTTTTTTTTAAATCTTTTTATTATAGGATTCAAGACCCCAAGTCCTAAGATGGCTGCCAGCACATTGTTGTTGATGTAGTAGCAGCCAATCAGATTCTCCAAGAGATCTGTCAGGTGTGTGGATACTCTTTGGTTTGAAATATAATTTTTTTTAGAGCATTAATCACTCAAAAACTACTGAACAGATATGCACCAAATCAGAAAAAAGCACTCTTCCTGGACCAGGATGTACCTTTTTGCCAAATGTGGTGCAAATCTGTTCAGTGGTTTAGGCTGTAGATGTGTCAAAAGTGCATATGGAAAAATTAATGGGTAAATCGGGCTTTGGGACCCTCCTTTTTTTCTCAGCCCCTGCTTGAAAGATCACATCAAACTTTCCATGTGTATATTAGCCAAGACGTTGCATTTGTTTGCAAAGGTTCATGGAGATCCGTCAAACGGCTCCAAAGTTCTTAGCAACACAAAAGGAATTTCCTATGGAAACACAATCCTATCTTTAGCTACCCAAAGGGTACTCAGCCCACTTTTCATTGAAATGACATTTTTTGATTTGTCTATAGATTTTCACCTCTTGGATGAATTTGCTCAGAAAAAGGCAATTTACTAACTGAGGGCCAGATTTATAATCTGGTGGATGGCCCGTTTTTCCGCCACAGCGACAGAGTAAATTACTCCATCATCCTGATGGCTGTACCGTCTGAGAAGTTTAAAAATGATTGCCGAGCAGGAGGTCATTTCTTAAAGCGGTTCCTGTCAATGCTTTTTGCAGTTTGGTGCAGGGCTCTATCTACATGATGGAGCCCTGCATCAAACTGTTTTATTTTTTGTCAAAGCAGGATCCTTTTTTTTTTTTAATTAAAAAAAGAAAATGTTCCCCTTGCCATAGGAGTTCTCTCCCATGGCGAGGGGATCATTCACTGCCTCTTAACACCAGGGCTTTCCTGGTGGTGACATCAAGTGGAAAGTAACCTTTAATTCTGCCTATCTAAATTGTGTGGGCAAAATCAGAGGTCTGCCTCCGATGGCCCTCACTCCACAAAGCCACTAGAGGGAGTTACTCATGCTGAAGCTGAAGTAGTCTTTGCTGTGATCAAACCAAAGGTCTGCTCGCATCTAAATTAAGCAGGCGGACCATTAAGTAGGCGGTAAGCACACTCCATGGCCATGGCATACTCCATTGCAGTTGTAATGGAGTATGGTTACTGCCAACATATAAATCGGACTCTTAGTCAGCTCAGTTTCTGTATGACAGGTTTCAAAAAGATCCATTCAACATAAAAAAAAAGCTAAGGAAGGAGGTGAAAAGGTTTGGTACTTCCCATTTTAGCTCTCTTACAACATTTTGCCAAATGATAGGGAAAAAAACACTGAATAGATTCTCTCCAAACTTGGCATTAAAGTAGAACTTTATTCGGGAAGTGTGATTTTTTTTAATTTGGTGTACATATGGTCAGTAGTTTTTAAGATACAAAAGGTGCCTGGTGGGATCTAAAGAGTTTTGTTATGTTATGTTGATTTGTATAGCACACTAATCACCCAAGAGGATATCTAGGTGCTTAGGCAAATTGAGTATTTACAAGGTGCGTCTATGAAGAGCCAGGTCTTCAGCTTCTAGTGAAATGCAATAAAGGAGGAGGCGTCTCTAATGTTTTGAGGCAGGCGTTCCCATGTCTTGGGTGCAGTGTAGGAGAATGAGTGATCTCCAGTTTTGCTTTTGCAGATGAGGGGTGTGTGTTTGAGTGAGAGCGAGGCACAGCGTAGGTGTCTAATAGGTTGGTGACAGTGTATGTATCTGGTCAGATATTCTGGTCCTGTGCTGTCTAGAGCTTTGTATGTACGCGTGAGAAGTTTGCTTTGGCGGCACTTGTGAATGGGTAGCCAGTGAAGCTTCCTGTGGTACGGTGTGATGTGGGTGCGGCATGGGAGGTTGAGTATGAGTCGTTCTGTTGTGTTCTGGATGGCTTGGAGTCTGAGTAGGAGTTGTTTAGTGACCAAGGTGTAGAAAGATTTGTCATAGTCCAGCCTGCTGGTGATGAGTGCTTGTGTGACTGTCTGTCTGGTGTTCTGAGACAATCATTTTAAGATCTTTTGCAGCATGCGTAGGATGTGGAAGCAGGAGGTGCATGATGCTTTGACTTGAGCTGTCATGTTGAGCTTGTCATCTAGGATGACCCCTAGATTTCTTGCCTGGTCTGTGGGTGTGGATGGTGGTCCTAGCTCCGATGGCCACCAGGTGGAATCCTATGAGGAGATCTTGTTGCTGAAGGCCAGTACTTCAGTCTTGTTGGAGTTGAGCTTCAGGCAGTTTGTTCCCATCCAGTCTGCTACTATGGTCATGCAGTTGATGAAGTTGATTCTGGTGGTGCTGCCTTGCCTTGCTGGGTTAACACTTTTGTTTGTATCTGCTGTTTAAACTTGTGAGTCATTCCTGTAAATCACATTTTCAAAGTTAGCATGATGAGCTGGAGTAAGACTGAAAAATGCTTTGGGTGGCCATCTTGACACTCGTGAGTTTGTACTGACTCACAAATTTCACGCCTTGCAAAAAAAAGTACATTTTTAAATAAAGTTTTTAAAATAGCCTTGGGGACCCTGCTTTTCAAGGGACAGCCACAAAGAAAAATTAGCGTGGTCCTGCATTCTTTCCAGAAGATACTCCCAGGAACTACCACCACCTCGGGCACCGAACACAATATTGAGCGTTGCTGTGCTGCTTTAACATCTGTCCACTGGGCCCCCTACCGCCCCCAAGACTGAGGACATCATTGAGAGTCACTGCTCGGAATCTCTCTGGTGCTGCCAGGGAGGGTCAGAGCCCCAGAGCACAGTAATGCCCTACCTCCCACGACCCATGCTCATGCTTGGGAGAAGCGGAGAGGACTGCACACAAGAGACTTCCCGGAGCTGGCCACGGTGGAATTAGGCTGCCTGCTGCCGTGCCTGCACAGAACAGTGCCAGCTGGCCAGCACGGCTCCCATGTGCCCATGGGGCTCATAGAGCCCAGGTGCTACACAAAACAGCAGAGGCATGTGGGTCCGTTTAAAAAGGAATGAACCCACAAGCACAGAATTAGTCATAAAAGTTTTACTAGATTTGCTGAGGTCCCAATCAGCTAGCCCCAAAATCACCCTTATAGCCCTAGAGTGTAGGGCTAAAAAAATTACATTTTTTTTCTGTGGTGCCTCATGTGTTCTGGGACTACAAGGAGTCCAGCAGCCACCTCCAGAGCCCCATCTACGATTTGAGTCAAAGTCAACCAAAATATCCCAGGCTCTGCGGCCAACCCTGCTTCTGCTTCCAGAGAAGGCTATGTGCAACATGGCTTGGCCGGGCATGGGTGGTTAGTCATAGGACCTAGCCAAAGGCGAGGCCTTACAACCAACTCCGCTGTGTACGGCCAAACATTCTTATGCCATAAACTCACACTGCATTCATGTGCGCACTATTGGAATGCTTTGTGTGCCATTTTTTTTACCGATTGGAGAAGGCAGGTGCCACTGTAGTCTGTAAATAAATAAAGTAAAATATGTTTAAGCAGTGATTTAAAAAAAAAAAAAAAAGTAGTGGGTGTTGGGGGTTAACTTTTGTAATAATTCATTTACTTTAATGGTTCAACTGTGGGCACCCCTTTTTTCGAAAGATCAGCAAAGAACTATAGCAGGAGACCATACAATGTTAAATGGGTATAGTAGGTATAGTAGGTTCTTTGTTAGGTTTGGTAAGAGCACAGAGATGAGGGGGGAAAGAAGCATATGTCAAACACTTCTGATGGTAATTTATACTTTTAGGGCCATATGTACAAACACATTTTCCCATTGACACAGAATGGGGAAAACCCTTTGCTACATCTGGCCCTTAGTCCTAAATCGCATTTCCTCTATAATAATGGAATGTCCAGAGAGCAGATTATTTTTATGCAGCACAATAGTTTCAAAATAAGATCATACACTCACCCAGATCACATGAGATGACCCTGCACAGAGCTTCCAGTGATTAATCCCAACTAACAGGGAGGGACCGGCTTAATGAGCCATCAAGCGGAAGTCGGACTGCAAACCATCAATAGACAACCGTTTACTTACCGGTACATCCAAGCATCTCCAACTAACTGGGCTGGGGGATTTGGTAACCCTATTTCTAAAAACACGGTCTCAACTTGGGGTATGTTGAGCCCTGAGGGTACATGACTCCCAGTCTGCGGGCCCTCGACTGTTTAGGAAATCAAAGATTAGAAGGTTAATAAAATATACAAACATAAAAACTGCAGAACTGAAATTTGATAACGTTCTGTAAATCTGAAGGAATGTGAAACTCAAAGCTAACAACTAAGTTGGTATTCTTGGCTTGATTCGTGGGAGCATTGGAAGTATAGGAAAAAACTCTAGTACGGGCAATTGGCTGCCTCATTTGTAGCACTGCTATGTGCCCACAAAAGCAGAACATACATTAGGACCAGCAAGACAAAGTGATAGTCAAGCATACTGCTTCGTCGTTTAGAAATCAAACCAAATTTAAAAAAGCTCCAACCCTCCAAATAAAATTAACATATCTGTTTTTTTGCTGAATTAAATCAAATATTTCATATTTACTGTATGTGATTGACGTATACTTGTTTCTGTATTTTGTGTATTGCTTTCAGGTTTAAAGAGTAGAAAATGCTTAGGCTGGGGTCCCCAGCTCTCCTGTAGTGATTCAGTTGAGGTTCCAGAAGTCAAAAGATTACAAACCAGAGGTCTAAAAGGAACCTACCAGTGAAATATGAAGGAGAGAAACTCCAGAGAGAGAGGAACCACTAGACAGGGGAACCTAGATGTTGTAGAAGAGCTTCCTAACATACGTAAAAAGGAAGAAGGATGGATCACAAATACTAAAATCCTCAACCTCACACTCAACACGAAATAGATTAGGTAAAGTCGAGGCCCCAGCATCT
The DNA here is from genome assembly GCF_031143425.1 of Pleurodeles waltl. Classification (NCBI taxonomy): domain Eukaryota; kingdom Metazoa; phylum Chordata; class Amphibia; order Caudata; family Salamandridae; genus Pleurodeles; species Pleurodeles waltl. The sequence goes on from NC_090436.1 coordinate 239,576,884, forward strand.
ATGGAGAACTACTATTAGCCTCTAAAGGGCAATGCCCCCAATCCAGAACCCAGAACAACTTATGTGAGATGAAGCAAGAAACTCACAAAACCTGGATCTTTCAAAAAGACGGAGGCCTTCCAAACCCCACAGGGTTCCGTAATTATATTAGCCATTAGAGGAACACCAAGAATGATGCCCAAGTAATACAAATTCCAACAAAAGCCCAGCACTGAAGGAGATGTTGGATATGTTATTCAATTGCCATTGCTTTATTGTATTAGAGACTGTGATTTTTGCAAAACAAATGACAGTGCGTACATACGAATAGGGCTAGTTGGGCAAATAGAGTACAGGCTCCCACCTGGAAAACGCCATTCAATGCTATCCTGCAGCGATAATGCCATTAGGGGCACCCTAGACCCACTCTATTGCCCCCCCAACATACAGAGCTAAGCACTAGCACTACATCAGAGGCCAGGAGCAGTAGTTTGCAGTGTTTGGCGAGCCGCTCCAGGGCCCGGAGAGAGGCACCAAAATGGCGCATTGGGAGTGAGCGGCTTGAGAGCTCCAGCTCTTCTTTAGCTAACTGCACCCCTGAGAAGAGAGCCCCGCCGCACTACCAGGTGCACTGCCTACATTGTGGGCACCCCTTTTGAGGAGGTCAGCAGTGGAAGACTAGAAGAACTCCTGGGAGAGCTCCAGGGCCCCTGGGAGGAAAAAAAGAGCCAGGAGCCGCAAGGAGATGAGTTGAGCGGCCGCCAAGGACCGAGGCACCTAGTAGCACCACCAAAGCCCCTGCACAGGAAAGAGGGCAAAAGCCCTGTCATAAACTGTGCACCTCTCGTCCGGAATAAGCGCAGAGAGCCGAGCTGGGCAGACAAGTATCAGTAGGGTGCAGGGCCTCCTGGGAGGAAGGGTAGCTGCACTGAGGGAGCGGTTCTGTTTTCACAATGAATTGCGGGGCAGAGGCGCCACCAGGCCTTCGAAGCGCAACACAACAAACATAAAATTCTGCAATTCTAAGAAAATAGTGACTTGCCTCCTAATGCGGTGCCTTCAGTGAGTACCGACCCTGTACTGTAGCGGGCCCTGTAAAAGCCTGATGGGACTGTAACAACCCTGCTGCAGAGCCAACTATAGGTCACAAGGACCCCCTTTGGGAACTCAAAGGGATCCTAGCACCACTGCGCATTGCCCTGGAACATGGTCCTAGCTCCTCCTGACTACTGACAGGGGTCCCACAAACAAAATACTCCTAGACCCCTTGAACTGAGGATCAATGAACCTCATATTACCCGGGGATCCCCCAGTGGCAAACGGGACCTTTACATAAGCAATCCCCTTGAACTCTCCTCTATCACCCGAGGGGACACCCCGTGCGTAGGGCCTTCGATTGTTGTTGGCATGAAGGAGGCCATGAGGAGCTTCCACTGTCCTGGTGGAGGACCTACCCAATCAAACAGGAGCCCTGGGTATCCTAGAGCGGCAGATACTGGCCCCTTAAGGCAGACATAAGAGAACGAAGCAAAGAAAAGCCCCAGCGGCTCCCCAGGCATACATCTTAAGCTGCAACTGACAGAGACCCCTGCTACTCTCTGAGAGTCTGTAGCCCTCTTGAACCTGAACTGAACATACGTAAAGCTTGTTCACTCACAACCGGATCCAAGGGACTGTTCCCCTCTGTCTATCAGCAATGGCCAAGATGGCCCGAAAACGTGATGTGGACACATGAGGGGGCCCGACCATGACTGGACCCTCTGAGAGTATCTTAACAGGGCATACTATAAGCAATCACCGCCTCCCTGTAAGCCCTAGAGACCAAGATTGACACACAGGGGTAAGATCTAAGTCTCCTGAAAGATGATCATCAATGCCTTGATGAAAAAGTCACGACTACAGAGAGGACGATGGCCGAGGTGCATACGGAGATTGCAATCCTGAGGGAGCATCTCACTTCCATGGAGAACACACACTGGAATTCCGAGCAGTAGATAGTGAAAACAGGTCGTGAAGGAATAATATTCTAATTATTGGGCTTCCAGAACGCGTGGAGGGAAATAACACAATGTTATATCTGGAACGCTGGCTATGAGACAAGGTGGCCCCAAAGGGTCTCTCACCATACTATGCCCTAGAGCGAGCACACAGGATGCCTGCTCATTCACCTCCCCCCACGACCTGTAGTGGCTAGTATTTTACATTATAGAGATCAAGATCGTATCCTAGTTATCGCTAGAACCAAAGGGGACGTCAAAGTGGACAACTATAAGATCATGATGTTTCCAGATTTTATGAAAAAAGTTCAAAAGCACAGACCAACGTTCACCGATGCAAAGCGTCAACTTCAACAAATGGGCCTTTAATACGCCATGCTATTGACGGCTTGATTGCGGATGATGATTCCAGAAGGCGTGAAGCTCTTTCACACCGCACAAGAAGTGTGGGACTGGATAGAGACGCGACCACAAGCTGGTCCAAGCCGCGGAACACCACAAGAAGTGCTACAATCAAGAAGAAGGAAGCAATGATGGAGCTAGAGGAGCTGCAAAGCCCCAACAGATGCAGAAATGCAAAGAGAGCAAAAGCAAGCCCTGGCACTGGCAGCAGCGATAAGTGGTAGGGAATCAGGCTCGCCCTCCTCAGTGGGGAGGGAGAGGGACTAAGACTCAGATGGGTCTACCCACTCTAGCTCCCATGACCACTCTGAGGAGAAACTGCCTGAAATCACTCCCCGCACAGCAGATGAAATCGTCTGATGGTACTGGTGAACTGTAAGACTTGTACTGTACTGATGAAGATGGAGGATCTCATCTTACTGACATGTATGTATCCTTTATGAAGCTCATGGCATATCTAGGGTTTTGTAGTTCCCTTCTCCTACTAAGGTCCAGTGGGGGGGGGGGGGTTGCTGGGGCGGTGCAGCAGTTGGTTCACTACCCTCGTAGATATCTGGTTTTAATAGGTGCACCCCCGAATGCATGTTACTTACTCCTTGTTTTTGGATGGGAGGTGTTGGCCTGCTTTTCCTGGGGAGCTGTGTAAGTTTCTATAGTTTAAACTTGATAGGTGGATGGTGTGTGGCTCAAAACAATATTGTTTCTCTGATGGATGGAAGAACTCAATGGGAAAGTGTATTATGGACGTCCTGGGTTCCCCAGCTGGGTAGTGACTGTGTCCAATGGCCTCTGTAACATATAAGATTTTAACATGGAATATTAGAGGGATGCACACTATGACAAAGAGACATAAAGGCTTCTCATACCTGAATCAGAGGAGAGAAACAAATAGCTGTTCTCCAGGAGACACACCTAGTGGCTAAGGAGGGTCCAGCGCTACAGTGTAGTTGGAGAGGACAAGCCTTTTACACCACCTACTCGGCTTACTCAGGAGGGGCACTGTTATGGATTTGGCCTGGGGTTCCCTTTCAACATACGGGTCATCTGGTGGATCCGGACGGTCGATATGTGGCAGTTACAAGATGTTAAGATGGCAGGGAGGTCACTATAGGGAGTATTAAAGGCCCAGACAGATTTTTTGCCGACCTATCCCAAGTGCGTGCCCCCCACCTAGTGGGTTCTGTTATTTTAGGGGGCGACTATAACTGTGTAGCAGACCCTGTGAATGATAGACCCCACTGTCCATTATCAGACTCACCAGCTCACAGAATAGTCTGCACATCTTTCACATGGCAGAGGGAATGAGGATTACTAGACTCCTGGTGATTGCATCACTGTGGGGAAAAGGAATATTGTTTTTTCTCGGCCATACATGAACTAAATGTGTGGCTCAATGCAATCCTTGCATGTTAGATGTGCACAAGCAGGTCCATACCACAGAATAGCTTTCCCGTACCATATCTGAGCATAATCCCTTATTGCTTTGGATTAATTGGGGGGTCACGCTCTCTTGAATTCCGACCTGTAGACTGCGACCTGAGGCCCTGAAAGATCTGGTCTTTTTCAATACAATTGGGATGGCCATGAAACAGTACTTTGATGAGAATGCGGGGTCAACTGAATCGCCTCAATTGGAATGAGTACACATTTAAAACCGTCCTCAGTGGCAGATGCATCTCAGAATCAGTAGGAATTAGGAAAACACTCCTCCAAGAGATTATAACCTCCATGACCACGTTGCGGATGTGGGAACGGAGCAGATCTGGGCATCCTGAACTGCAGTCTGACCTATTAGGTCGAAATCATATGGTGAGGGCCCATGTGGAGAGGGATCGGACTGGGACAATGCTGTCGTGGTTAGCTAACCCAGGGGATCTCGGGCACACAAGCAGAAAGATACTGACTGGCAATTTTACGACTATTATGCTACCCTTTGTCGTAGTGTCACTGACGCCACTGAAACTGATATTGAGACCTTCTTGGTACCCCTACAAGTGCCCACAATTTCTCCTGAGGATGCTGAGCAGATATCACGATCCTGTAGATCCATGCAGTCATTAAATCCATGGCTCAGAATAAGATTCCTGGAATAGATGGCCTCCCAATCGAGTTCTACTCAGCCTACTTAAAGGAGCTCGCCCCCAGACTGGTGGTCCTCTATATTATAGCCAGACATACCGGCCTCTTACAGCAGTCGACTTGTGAAGCGTTGATCGTCTCCCTACTGAAACCAGGAAAAGAGACACACGATAAAAGGGCTTACCGCCCCTTATCAATGTTAAATACAGATTCTAAAACCTTGAGCAGGGTCTTGGCAAATTGACTGCCACCTCACATGCCTCAGTTTACCCACAGCGCCAAGGCAGGATTCATCCTGGGCCACAATACAGGCCATAGTATTCACAGATTATTTGCAATCTTTGAAGCCACCACATACAACAAAGAGGATGCAGTAGGCTTCTCTTTGGACATAGAGAAGGCTTTTGATAGTCTGGAGTGGTCATACTTGTACAAGGTAATGGAACACATGGGTCTGGATTGTGATTTTATAGCCTGGACAAGGTTACTATATACTGACCCGTCAGCTAGAGTGAGGACAGGTCGTATTATATCAGAAAGCTACAGAGTTTGGACGGGCAGAGTTGTCCCCCTCTCACCCCTGCTGTTTGCCTTGGCTATGGAGCCATTGGCCATCCATGCTAGACTGGGACATGCTTACTAGGGCATTAGTTTAGGCACCCAGACTTACCATATAGCGCTATATGCAGATGACCTGATTTTCCCTCAGGATGCAGGACTGAACCAGGTAGATGCCCAGGAAGTCTTGGAGTGATTCGCCGCCCTTTTGGGCCTTCGCATAAACTGGCAGAAGTCCTGCCTCTTCCCGACGCAAGCTTCCGGAGCTCTGCTGGCGACGTTGGGAGCTCTACTGTGGGAGCCCAGCTGCCTGACCTACCTTAGAGTATGAGCTTATCAAACCCCCACAGATGTGCTAGAAGAAAATATAAATAAGGCCATATGCATTCTGCAGAGTAGCGCAGACTTTTGGGGAATCCTCCCATTGTCAGTGGCTGGGAAAGCAGTGCCCCTAAAGATGGTTGCCCTTCCTCAGCTGCTGTATTTTTTTTGTAACACTTCCGATATGGATCCCTAAGTAGTTCTTCAGACACATTGATAAGATTATCACAGGTTTCCTTTGGGGATCAGGCTGTAGGAGAGTAGCCTTGACCACTCTTCAGCGGCCGGCGACGGAGTGAGGCCTAGCTGTGCCTGATTTCGAATCTTACTACTTGGTAGCACAGCTCCAGGTATTAAGCCAGTGGATGGCAGGAAGTCTTACCACAGGAAGGGAGATTCCCCCTATGCTCCAGATTGGAATGGGCTAGCCAAAGCACTGTTAGGGCTCCTGAGATCTAGTGCCAGTGACAGCACTGAATTTAAAGTTCTACGTCGCTGTTGCAGCTGAAATCTATATAGTATTTAATTGCATCAAAAAAGACAGTGAAGTGAAGAAATACATCAGGTATTATTCAAGAGTTCAATAAAATGTAGATGTAATAATTAAATGACAATTAAATGACAACAATCTGATATACTGTAGAGATCAGGAGTTATTTTTTTTTTAAAGAATATCTACAACAATTAGGAAATGGCATTTTAGGAAGTGCAGTTGAACAGCACCTCAGCACCTTTCTGACCAACCATGAAGAAGCAAGGGGCAAAAATAGTGTTTGTTACCAGTCGACAGTTCTACATGTGAACCTAGAAAGTATTTCAAAGCTCAAAATTATTTAACAGGGCAAGGGTGGACAACTAGGGCTCCAAGAGGTGTGATTCATTCTTTAACAGTCCTGTGGCAACCTTTGTGCTCAAAAGCTCCAAGCAGGACAACAGTGTGTGCCAATGTTGCAGCTTTTTTTTAGGTGAGCTAGGCACCTTGCCCTGATTGAAAAATTAGCTCCTGGATAATCCAGTTGAGTTCAAAATTTGATCTGAGTCTCTGTTCTTGGGATACCAGGCCACGTATTTCAGTAACTGGCTTCTTAACCACTCTTGTTAAGGTCCCAGCCAAATGTCCAGTCCCTAAAAGCCATTCTGGTTTTCTCCGGTCCTCTACTCCTTAGTAATTCCTCTCTTTTTTAGGACTAGAAAATATAATCCACATAAGTAGGCAATCTGGTTAAGAACTGAACCCCCCTTTTCCTTGTGGAGTGCAATTGACCAACTATCCTGGCACTGAGATTAGCTCATAGAAGCAGAGATTCTAGGCAAAGCACAAGTTCAGAATTCTACAGTATTCTACAGTCTTTTCCCGAATTCATCCAGGGAGATGCTTCTTGCTAGTCGCTGTTCCAGCAGCATTCTGAGTTCAACATGGTGGAGCCTTCCTCTACAGGGTAACTCACTAGTGACTGCTACCTCTCCATAAAACTCTCAAGTCAAATTAACACATACTCCTGCCTAACATTGCAGCACTTATATAGCCTTATGGCACCTATAAGTTAACCTCTTTCGAAGGGGTGGTGACAGGATATGCATGGGAAGGCTCTCTTCAAAGTGATTCTCCACACTGTTTTCCGTTCGGCATGTAATGGGTAAGACATACATCCTGGACTGTTTTTTGATGGCTACAGTAACACACCTATTTCATTTGTGTTCATGGATGCATGATAAACATAGGACCGGCCCCAGGATGCTTGTTTCCGGTCCACCTGGCTTGACAGTTCGGGCTGGATTTGCATATGGCTGGGTCCAAACTGGGGTGGCATTGTGAGCAAAAGAACGATGGGCACCTTGCCCTGATTGAAAAATTAGCTCCTGGATAATCCAGTTGAGTTCAAAATTTGATCTGAGTCTCTGTTCTTGGGATACCATGCCACGTATTTCAGTAACTGGCTTCTTAACCACTCTTGTTAAGGTCCCAGCCAAATGTCCAGTCCCTAAAAGCCATTCTGGTTTTCTCCGGTCCTCTACTCCTTAGTAATTCCTCTCTTTTTTAGGACTAGAAAATATAATCCACATAAGTAGGCAATCTGGTTAAGAACTGAACCCCCCTTTTCCTTGTGGAGTGCAATTGACCAACTATCCTGGCACTGAGATTAGCTCATAGAAGCAGAGATTCTAGGCAAAGCACAAGTTCAGAATTCTACAGTATTCTACAGTCTTTTCCCGAATTCATCCAGGGAGATGCTTCTTGCTAGTCGCTGTTCCAGCAGCATTCTGAGTTCAACATTGTGGAGCCTTCCTCTACAGGGTAACTCACTAGTGACTGCTACCTCTCCATAAAACTCTCAAAGTCAAATTAACACATACTCCTGCCTAACATTGCAGCACTTATATAGCCTTATGGCACCTATAAGTTAACCTCTTTCAAAGGGGTGGTGACAGGATATGCATGGGAAGGCTCTCTTCAAAGTGATTCTCCACACTGTTTTCCGTTCGGCATGTAATGGGTAAGACATACATCCTGGACTGTTTTTTGATGGCTACAGTAACACACCTATTTCATTTGTGTTCATGGATGCATGATAAACATAGGACCGGCCCCAGGATGCTTGTTTCCGGTCCACCTGGCTTGACAGTTCGGGCTGGATTTGCATATGGCTGGGTCCAAACTAGGGTGGCATTGTGAGCAAAAGAACGATGGATTAAACCCAGATCTGTGACTGGGGGTGAGTGTTTGCATTGTTCAGCACTCCGTCCATCATCCTTTTGTGTTGCTAAGGCTACAGTAACACATCTATTTCATTTGTGTTCATGAATGCATGATAAACATAGGACGAGGCTGACCTGTCAGTGCCAAGTCCTTAAAGGAAAGAGATAGGTTTCCCCTGATTGCTAGTATGTATGAATCTGGTGCAAGTACAAGGTAAGTTTAGCTGTGAAGCAACAGAGTACTGAGTAGTATATGAAGGCCCAGGATTAGGATTCTGATTGGTACAGTAAGGCAGGTGGCGTTTCAACTGTGTAGGCAGGTAACGTTCCCAGAACAGATGTGTTTTAAATTTCTTTCTGAATTGCAGTAGGGTTAGAGCAGTTATGATGTTAATGGGGCTGTTGTTCCAGATCCAGGTAATCATGTCTTCTCTTTCTTGCAATTCATTGTCTTTAGTCAGATAATTCCCTCGCCCCTGCAGTGATGAAGATCACAACTGAAGTGAATAACATCTTGGCCAAATCTTGTGTAATTTCTGATGGCCCTTAAGTGATGCACCTAGTCTTGGGGATGGTACGGGCCTGCATACGGAGCCAGTGCAAATCTTCAAACATTGTGGTAATATGGTCAAACTTTTTCATACCCTTGATGAGATCTGACTGTCTAAAGGATACCTCTCATGGGGGCCAACACAGTGTCTGGGAAGCTTAGCATAGCATTGCCTCCATCCGGATAGGAGAGGACAGCACTCACACTACTGTTCAAAAGATGGTTCTGGCAGTAAGGGTTTAACTTTCTTTGAGAGGGAGTGCTGGTACCACGCTGATTTGGTTGTGTTGGCTATGCGTTCCTTGAATGTCACTGGAATTAAATGTTTAGGTGCATCTTAGCCCAAATTGCCAGAGTGAGTTTTAAAATACTAGGTAAACTTTACCAATGCAAACCACCACAGGTAATAACAGAAACTTTACATCCTCATAAATTTTGAAACAAGGAAGTTGGTGCAACTTCTATGTTTTAAATCTGACCATTATGCCACTAAGATTTATATCTTGAAAGTGAAAGCGCACCAGTTTTGACATGCTAACATTAAGGTTTTGCCTGCATTGTGATAGACTAAGGGGGTAATTACGATCTCGGTGGGTTTTTCCACCGAGATCAGCGCTGAGGGTCGACAGAAGACCGCCAGCGAGAAGAACCCCCCGCCGGCCACATAAAGAACATCCAGCTGGGCCGGCGGGCGGAAACACTGTTTCAGCCCGCCAGCCCAGCTGGAAACAGGGCCTGCACATTGAGCCGGCGGCAATGTGGCAGTGCGGCGGGTGCAGCAGTACCCGTCGCGCATTTCACTGCCTGTAATTTGGGCAGTGGAATGCACAATGGGGCTATGCATAGGTAGTGCAGGGGCCTCTGTGGGGGCCCCCGAGTCACTCATTCTGCCAGCCTTTTACCGCCAGGGAAAGGCTGGTGGAATATGACTCATTATACGGAGGGCTGACCTGGCGGATCTGAAAGGGCGCCACCGCCAGGCTGCCTGGTGGCGGGAGCCTGGCGGTGGCGGCGTTTCATCCGTGGCAGTTCGGCCACGTTAGTAACATGGCGGTTTGGACCGCCATGCCGTTGGTGGCAATTACCACCACCATGGCGGTCCAGACCGGCATGTTCATTATGAGGGCCTATGTTTTTAATCTTATGTGTAGGTGGCTGAAAGTTTGCTGAACTCACACTGTGTATTTATTGGGTACTCCATGTGCGCAGACCTTGCACACTTTTACGGTGGACGTTTATGTAAGTCCAATGTGCCAATTGCAGTTTTTCAATCAGTCGTCATGTTCTACAGAAAAAGCATTTGCACTGACAGAGATCGAAAATACTAGCATTCTAGGTTCATAAGTATATAAAAATCAGCCTCTGTGATGGTGAACCACACTACCTAACCATGAAAGAGATGCCATGATCATTCTGCTTCATGCAGAAGATGGGTCACTACAACATTTAACATGGAGAAGAGAACTGAAAGCTTTAATAACCCATCCAAAGAGTCACTAAAGACTGCCCGCTTCGGCCCATTAACTCGGACAGCAGCTTCTTTTTTCCCGGAAATATGGAAGGAAGTGGTTGAAAGGAAACCAGAAGATACTCTACTAGAAAATCAATGATGATTACATCTCTTGAATCAATGGAATCTGTACCAACACAGAGTATCTTACAACACAAAGCAATGGAAGCTAGCATTTATAAAAGCATTAGTGTGCAATACTCAGACCACAACTGTCAGCCAACATCAGTTCAATCTATCAGAGAAATTGAATTCCCACAGAAAATGGAAGAGGTGGTTCTGGATTATAAGTACACTTTCAGTCTTCCTACTAAGAGGCCAGCTGTGCTATGACAAAAGAACTACTGATTTCAATTGCTTTTACAGCAAAACATTTTCTTTCTGATGCCAACGATTTGATATGCTGGTTTAGTTCTATCGAGAGTATGCAGAAAATAGGTACAGTGCGCTCTGGAAATTACATCAGGCATGACTGGAGATATGCGACTGACTCATTTATAATTTGTTTTAATTACATTTGTGCCTATTAGTAACACGTCCATGAAGAGTATGGATACTGTGAAAACAACACTGAAACTTACAAATCATGTTATGCAGTGATAAGATGTTAATTAGGCGATAAATAGGGGTTGGTATCATCAATCTGTTTCACCAGAAAGCAAAACGTTTGGTAAGAAGGGGTTACTTGGAACACAAACAGTTTATGTTTTTCTAGTTAGTAAAAGTTTAGATTGTTAAACATCTATCTGATTGCCAAGTCCCTTGCTTAGACTTCCACAGAAAAATACAATGTAATCAGGACTACACTGTTGATTAACACTCTGAAGGTAAATGAAGGAATTCTACGTTAATTCACAGTATTATTGCTACAACCACTACTGCCAGTGTTTCAGGTTCCCTTTTACTTCAGACAGCTGACTAACCTGGCCAGAATGAAGGCAACTCACTTTTAATGTCAGGTGCCCAGGCAATGCTAAAAAGCGAGGCGGCATGACCGAAAGAGTATGTCCCACTAGGGAAGCTGCAGCTTTGTGCACCATGGTTTCCCAGAGAGTTAAGCAGAGTCTTCTTCCAGGTATATTTGACACTGTTAAATAAGGTTGTGTATAGAATTGATATATAACAAACACAACAGTACGCCCCTTTACCTGGGGTGATGGAAAAAGGTAGACAGCAATACCTTGGCTGAGTCACCAAAAGCCTGCATTAAGGGAACCCAAGACTGGATGATGCCTAAGGAGTTGTATTAAACGGAGGAAATATATCAATTAGCCTCATCCCCAAATTTGACCTTGTTCAACTGACCCAAAACCTGTGAAACTGGGTCAAAACAAGGCGCTCAAGAGTGAAATCTGGGGTCACAATTAAACAAGAATCGTTCTATGCACCAGCACATGGAATCAGTTATAAGGCACATTATCACCTACATGTGACCAAAGTTGACAACAAACATCCCTTTCGAAGGGGCGTGGCTGGCAGCCCTTGGAGTAGACTGGGTTATCTTCTGGGTCAGTTGCCGACTGCCCAGCAATGAAATAAAACCTGTTTAATTTCCCACTCCAGAACGTGGAGACATCTAGTTTTCTGGTAAACCAATGCTGGGCGTTGACTTTATGCAGTGAGACATGACTGATGTGCCCCTGCATCAGTGAACTCATGATGGCACAAGGGAGATGAGAGGAGTCATCATGCATATGATGTAGAATAGCAGCAGACCTAAGGGTTTGTGGTTCGAACGTGACTCCATCAGGGTGGCCTAATATAGAGCTATTCAGTAGCTGCCTGCTCAGCAGTTATAAGGTCATGGCCGAGTCCATAGGCGTGGGAAAAACTGTACCTTCTTGGAGCAAGGTGGCATGGGTTGAAGTGCTGGATTCCTTTGTGGTGAGGCCACTTCCACCCTCTTGAAACTCCAGAATGACAGGACAAGGGTGGAAATAGGAGAATGTGTCCCCTGTTTAGAAAGATGCACCAGGTCTTTAATGAAGAGGGTGAAAAACTGATCTGCCAGTCTTTGCCCTGGCCTTTTTGGAGGCATGGAAAAAGAAGCCAATGAGTATTGTGGGGCTACCTACAACTGTAGAACCACTGGTAATACAACTGGCATTATCTCTCAACCATCCAACTCTGTCTTCCTTTGATGCCAAGCACACAGCAATACCACCTACACACAAAGCAAACAGCACTCACAAACTAGAGGACTTTGGGGGTGCCACGTGAGCAAACAGTAGAACACATCTTACTAGAAGAGCCTGGTTGCTGAAGATTCTGTAACTACTGGTATCCAAATTCAATAGGCCAGAGGACACAGTTAGGGTCCCTCTACCCTGCAAAATCAGAATGAGTGAAACAAAGCAGATTAAGCATCATCCTTGCATCACATTACCTTCGCCACAAAGGACAGGCAAGCAGCTCATTCCTTATCTCTTAATATCATAGCAATGACGAATCAGGTTCAGTCTAACTCATAAGGATGCCTTAGAGGCACTGGAAGACAAAATCAATACCATGCCGTAGGACTAAGGCCTTTTAAGAGCGAATCAGAATGATGTGGTGGAAAAGAGTGACTGTGAACAAACACCAACTAAATGTGTCAAGCCCAGAAATGAAGACACTACAAGAACATGTTGCCAAGTTAACAAGTAGAGCTTATTTTAGCATTCTGGGACTATTTATCTGTTTCACGCTAGTGGTCACAATAATAACCATATTATTTTTCATTTTCCTAATAACTGCAGCTCATGCCTTTTATCATAGAATGCAGTTCTATGATAAATGTATTAAAACATATTCTGCATTCCTTGTCTGTCTTCGCATGTATGAGACTGGTGCAAATAATTTCCCCAAGGAGACAAAAAAGTCATGCGTTAGGCTGTCACAAATCACCTTTACTTTTCAGGTTGGGTGAGGGGTTGCTAGCCAGCCGAAAACGGTTAGACCAACCGCTTCCAGTCGGTGCGGGACTGACTCAGTCACCCATACGCAGTGGTTCTGCCGCCCAAAACCTAAGCAGGCTTACCCTTGTGGTAAGAGTCCTATGACAATGAGTATTCTAAAAAGTTGATTCTGGTGCACAGTGCAAAGGGGAAATTGACATCTAACTGCATTATCAGGAGTATCAGGAGGAAGTGAGAGTTAATAACCTATAATGGAACTGGGTTTGAAACATGTAGTTTTTGTTTTTTTAGGAGCAGACAGGCTGTTACTGGCTAGGGTTGCTGCTGAGTCAATCTAACGTGTATGGAAGCAAGGGCATCAGCATGGCAATGCAACCAAAAGCCACAAAGTGAATGTCATACATAGCGGGGGCAGCCTGGGGGAAGAACTTTGGGAAGTCAGAAAAAGTGTCATTGATGCACATCACTATGACAACATTATCCAAATATGTTCTTTGCCAGGAAAGTTAGGGGACATGATCGTGTCAAAGAGATTCAATAATCACACATACCAGAGAAGAAGGAGATGCACATCTCATAGGGTCGGAGGTGGGACATGTGAAAAAAAGAAGGAGAGGGCAAACATTTTACACAATCCACTCAGCATTGAGGAAAGAAGAGAGAGATGACGAAGGCAGATTTATACTCATTATGGCAAAACTGGATTGCAACACAACTTTAATACACAATCTCAATATTTATGTACCCAGTGTAGCACAACCTGACTTCCCAGGTCATATGTCAACACACATAGCCATATTAGAGCATCTCCCATGATCACGGGTGGGGGGAAATCAAGATTCTACTAAATGAATACCTGGACTGATCCAGCCCCCTGCAAGGCATGGTTGCATGTAAAAATGTAGTCACAATGCACACCAAAGTGGACGGATGGAACCTGGGTAAGGGTCACTCCACAATCAGGGACTATTCTCAATCTGCACACATAGATGAAGTGTTTCTAGGCATGAACCAGGTGCGAGGCAGTCCATTATTGATGGTCCTGAAGTTGGCCAGACAAGAACTGTGCATTCCAAATTGACACAAGGAGGGAGACTCAGTCACTTATGCAGCATTTAAGGAGTCCATCAGAGATTGCTTTTCAAAGACACAGGTTTAGGCGAGGATGTCCTACTTGAATAGCAAGAGTTCAAAGTTGTGATCAGGGGGATAATCGGTGCTGCAATTGGACAATGGAGGTCGAATTAGGATGCTGCAAGAAACTAGCAATGAACAATCCTGAACAAATCACTAAACTCAGGGAGAAAAGGAAACTGCACATGTGTTAGACAGATTCTGGGTTTTCATTATAGGGTAATAGGGAATATAATGCAAGACGATATTCTCATGACAACAAAACTGGTTATTTACTCGTTTAGATCGGCTGGGGCTGACATGCCCAGTCACAACATTACATTTGGCAGACGAGTCATGGGTGATCTTGCAACTAGAAATGAATGCTACTTTTGATGAGTATTACAATACACATTGCTATATTCTCAAACACAAACCTGGATCATAATCTACTAAATCTCTACCTGAAGTGAGCCACATTACATAGACTACAACTGGACATGGGAGAAGCACTGGATGTATCTCTCACCATACGAGAAATAAAAGGAGCAATGATACACAAATATGCTTGGAAAGCTCCTCAGCTTCAAACATGCAAACCCTCAAGCACACATTATCCAGACCTGGATGCCTGGCGCCTAACTGGAGCAAAACCCAACCAAGACAAAACTCCAGTTATTTTACAAGAATAACAAACAAGAAACCTAATTTAATGACACCCTGATGGCTTCATACACCAACTTTCACTGAATGCCAAATCACTTGGCTTCACTCTGGATACCAATTTCACCCTCAAGGAAACCACTTTAAAAACTTCTACTCAAGTCCCTTCCATATCACGTCGGATATTGGGAACATCCATACTCCATACTGGTACCCCTTAAGAACAATCCTACACTCAGTAGTACGTCTCACGGAATGCCAGAGGAAACATGATCACATCAACCACACATCCTGATGGAATTCCATTGGCTCCCCTTGCCACCCTGAACCATCTGCAAAACCAGCTGCATCATTTGCAAAACCATTGTGACCCCATCATGACCCCAGCTAACTTTGCAGACACGCTCACCACTTAAGCTTGTTATTGGTACATCACGGATATCTTCAGACTGCAGACTCACATTTGTAAAAAAGAAAGAACAAGGCAACAGGCATTTTGAATTTACATACCCATAATCTGGAACAACATCACTATATCCTGTAGCATCAACTTTTCTCCAATTTATTTAGAGTTGGAGACGCATCTCTTCAAAGTACACTCCATCCCAATGCATCCTGCAGTCCACAAACAAGTTACTTCTCCTATTACACATTGACTTTATGGTTGCCTTTGATCATGTATATGACCCTGCTGCCTTTTGGCTAGGTTTACACTACAGAAATTAGCCAGGAGCAAGGCACTGGGAAACAGTGGTTCCCTTATCGACTTCCATGCCACAATCAGGGGCATTCTGGTGCTGAATAGTAATGTGTACCTATCTTTTGAACACAGACAGTGCCGCACTACCCCATACTACCAGGTTATTGAGTTATTACCCAAACCCCGCATTGATCTGACAGATTTGACATCATATTGCTTGCGATCATTACTCAACTTGAAAATACTGGATAAAATCCTGGCAATTGGTCTGCTACAGGTGTTGCCTTTGCTGATGCAACCAGGTTTTGTGAGAAGGGCACATCTACCATTATTCACAAAGTATTTCACATTTTGGGCAGGGTGGCAGAGGGCATATCTGATGTAGTAGTGGCCTTAACAGATATCAAGAGAGCCACATCATATTATTCATGTTCCTGGCCTGAAGGACCATTAAATGTTTACTTGTAGCATTGAGGAGCTTGTCCCTATCTCTATATATCAGATATATCTGTTGTTTAGCATACTTTTTGGGTGAATGTTCCAGTGGACACGCCTTTAGGTCCTGATCTTTTGTGCTATGTCTAAGCATATCCAACAACAAATGGGGTCTGAAAATAAAGATGGTGTAAGGATGCCACCTGCCTCTAGTGTATCCAGTGATTTTGCATTTTTCTGTACCTTGTTTTAACAATTCCCTACTGCGAACTACATTTTGAAATCTGTATAACAATATCCCTGTGGTGCTCATATTAAATGGATGGATGATATCCCCCCCCCCCAGTTACATGTGTAAGAAGAAAAAAGGCTGAGCATTAGTGTAACCTATCGGTCAGTACCATGTAATACAGTTGTGAGAAAAAGGGCACATCTACCAATTTTTATGTAAAAGTAGTCTGCTCAATATGAAAATAAATGCGGCAATCTCTTTTAATCATAATGCATGTGCCTTGTGTTTGCCATTTGCAAGTATAAGGAACAAACAGACGCCTAACGGCAGGTAGATCAATGAGCTCTAAAATGAAGAAAAGGTTTAAATATGTAACTTCTTGGTGGCAGCCCCTACATGACGGGAAAAATTGTAGATTGTGTTTAATGAAACTCAGGAATTTGAAATTAGTTAACAAATTTTATTTCTAAATTTTATGTACATAAAACAACTGACTCATGCTGGTACTCAGGGACTGGAACTCCTCTACAAGTGTCAAGTGGATGGCCTCCTGGTACCTGCTACATGGACAAAAAGGCAGGAGGGATCCTGACTTCGAGAAGGCCCGGCTGACCACTGCAGACTGGACCCTGCAGGAGCACTGGATTCATGGAAGACTGACCTGATGTCCTAGGGCTGCTGGAGTGACCAGGAGTAACCTTTTTAACATTTAGTAAAACGTTAGTTTTAATAATTTGTTTTACCTCTGGGGCACTGGGACAAATTGCTTAGGCTTCCCGAGGGAGGATGCACTTTCAACAAGCAAACACAAAAACAGCTTTGTCCCACTCATAGGTTTTTACCATGCTGAAAACAGTGGAACTCAAGAGAAAGGTGAAGTTTTCTAGCCTTGTGGAGTCTTGACCAGCAAGAGTGTGTGCTGTAAAAGCATTTTGAGAACGAAAAAAGTGACTAAGCCTGAAGGTAAAACTTTGGACCGGGGTGAAATGGCAAACCTATCCCTGCTACGAAGTGATCTTAGCAGCCACGGAATCCAGTGTTGTCCTGCATAGAACTTTTAGCACCAAAACAAATAGCTTCAGCAGGCAATACTCAACTTCAAGAGACCCTCACCAATTTCAGCTTTGGTTCTTGCCCCACTGGAAAACCTTGAGTTCCAAAAAAGTAGACTAAGTTCCACGGTACAAATTGTGCTCAATGCTACCTGCTTGCTGTAGCCAACCTCCGTACCATTGCAGTCAGCCTGAAATCATGCTTAGGTACCAGATCATCTGTGAACTGATACCTTACATGGGTGCTTTACAGTTTTAGGAACTTTCTTCCTTCAAATTTAAAAAATCCATATCTCCAGTTTGCTTGATCTGATTTTAATCGTTTTGGTGTATTTTTGCTCATTACCTTACTCCATCTTAATTGGTTTGGAATTTTTAATGTGTTGTTTTAAAGAACAAGTTACTTACCTTTAGTAACGCTCTTTCAGGTAGAGACTCTATCTAGCTGTAGATTCCTTTGCTGTTTTCAAGAATGTCCGCACCCCTAGACACAGAGCCACAAAAGCAAATTGGTGTGACCAGTGTGCAGGTTCCTAGACTTGGGATCTTATTAATGGATAGAGTCCAATCACAGAAAATGGAGGATGGGAGGGTCATTGAGAAATCTGCAGCTTGACAGAGGTTTACCAGAAAGAGCATTACTAAATGTAGGTAAATTGTTCTTCTGACAGAGACTTCTAGCTGCAAATTTCTCACCTTTTGAATAGATACACAATTAGAACCCATTTGGAGGTAGGGCTGTGACTGGACTCAAACCTGAAAGTCCTGCAGGACCGAGGGGGGCCAAATCCCCCCCACGGCGAACCGGGACTGTCAAGGCAATAGTGCTTAATAAACCTATGGAGGAATGCCCACGTAGCTGTCTGGCAAATGCCCAGGACACGAACATCACATGCCAAAGCAATGGTAGCAGATTTGGCCCTGGTAGGCAGATTTTTACCCACTGAGTAACAGATCTTAATACAGAGCACAATACAGAGGAAGATGATTCTCTTCTGTACAGTCTTGCATTTCTTCTATCTAAAAAAACCCACAAAGAATTGATCATTCACCTGGTGTTCTTTGGTACGATCTATGTTAAAGCTGACCGCTGTCTCTGGTCCAAGCAATGAAGCCTCTCCGCTTCCTAAGAGGGGAGAGGCGAAGCATAGAACATAGGCAAGGTGATGACCATGTCCGCACAGCCAGCTTGTCTGAAAAAAAGGTGGTGCATGGTGGGTTAACAGAGTCCACAGTTCCACACGTCCACAGTTCTCCTCATTGCCAAGTCTGAGTTGTGAATGATTACGGAGTCCTCATTAGGTTTAGCAAAACAGATTTATTGGTTAAATTGGCATAAACGTAAACCGTGTAGTATAGGATCACAAGAGATCACATCTAGTTCCAACGGCTTCGCTGGTTCTCTGCTCGAACATTCTCATGGAACCTTTACATGTCATACAAGAATATTTACTATGTCACTACAGAACAATCATGAATATAAACTAATCTAACGGATGACAGTATCACAGGTCCCACTGTGGCATAACAAAGGGAGAGGGAGAAAAAAATGTTGTAATCCTATGGAGACATAAACAGAGAGCTTATCTGGCAACGACAAAAAAGCTGGAAAAGCCAAAAGGTACCCTATCACTGTGCCCAGAGCAAAGCATTACTGGGCTAGGGACAAAACAAATAATGAAACATCAGATAACCTAGCCTGGGGGGGTCTATCTGCGGAGCACCACATCAAGCTACAAATTTGTCCCAATCACATGCGTATACAGTTTTTGTCAAGGGACGCCTGCCTGCCAAGATGACTTCAACCACCTCTGAAGTAATGTTGAAGGGGTTCAAGCTACTGTCTCTCATTCTTTAAGCATGGAGGTGGGGATTGTGAAGGCATGGGTGCTGAACCCTACACAGTTGCTACACAGTTGCTACAACAGTAGGTCCTCCCAGACGGGCAGTGTAAACAGATAACAGATGCTCAAGCCCAGGAGTTCTGGATACTATACTCTTCATGCTAAATCCGGAGCCACTAAGATGGCTTGGACGTGGTTGGTCCTGATCTTCTGGAGATCTCAGGGAGGAGTGGTCTTGGCATGAAGGCAGATAGGAGTCCCAAGTTCCACTCAAAGTGGAATGAGTCTCAAAGAGAGAGATGCCTTTCAACACACAGAACTGCTGACATTGCATATTTTTGGCAGTGGCACACAGATTGATCCAAAGTTCTTCCCATTCATGGAAGAGGCCTTGTGCCACCTCTGGGAATAACTGCAACTTGTGATCCCCTAGCCACTGACGGGTTAGCTCGTCCACCTTTGCATTGAACAATCCTTCCAGGTGGTTCACTACCAGGAAAATTCCTTGGTGGGTGCTCCAGTCATTTCCACGGGTGCAGGGCCTCCTGACACAGGGTCCTTGCCCTCACACCACTTTGCTTGTTGCAATACTACATGAAGGTTGTGTTGTCCGTGAACACCTGTACCTGCACCTAGCGTGATGGATGGAAGTATGATTTTCAACTCCAAAAGGAAAGCCCTCAGCTCCAGCAGGATATGAATCCAGCTCTCGGGTGGGAAAGGGAGAGGGGTATGCCGCTGACCCAATCACTGTCCAGTAATCACCAGCGCAGATTGTTAGCAGTCTTCTCTAAAATTTTAACATGGTTGTAGAGGTCACCTTGATGCAGGGCACACTGAGTCTTCCGATCCCACTGCGGAGCCTACATATGCCACCTGTCATGCTCAACCAGCAGAATGCAAGAGGCTAAAAGTTCAATCAGCCTCAGAGCAGACCTTACTGTAATCCAGGTCCGAGGCTGAAAGATCAGGATCATAGCCTGAATGTCCTGGACTCCCATAGAAAAAGACACACAACTGAGCCGTGTTCAGAACAGCTCAGATGAAAGCGAGCATCTGAGAATGAGTCGATGTGGCTTTGGCACGTTAATAGTAAACCCCAAGATAACAGGAGATTTGTGTAGTCTGGAGGTGCTTGGTGACTGCTTGAGGTTAGCCTGTCTTCAACAGCCAGTTACTGACTTAGGAGAACAATGGCACCCCTGACTTTTGAAAGTATGCTGCTACCACTGCCACCACTTGGTGAACACCCAAGGGGCACTGGTAATACCAAAGTGGAACACAGTGAAATGAAAATGTTTCCGTCCCACCATGAACAGCAGGTAGCACCGATGGGCCGGCAGGACGGGTATATGGAAATAGGCATCCAGTAGGGCCACTGACACCATCCTGTCTCCAGGGTCAAGGACAAGACCTGGGTCAGAGTGAGCATTTTGAATTTCTACTTCTGGCGGAAGGCATTGAGACACAAATCTAAAATAGGATTAAGGCCTCTTTCACTCTTGGACATCAGAAAGTAGTGGAAATAACAACCACATCCTACTTCTGGTGTGGGCATCTTCTAAAAAGCCTCTTTGGCCAAAAGAGCGTGCACTTCCTGGCAAAAAAAGAGAGATGTTCTTCTGTCAGCCGCTGGGGGGGGGCAGTTGATGGTGTGATGTTGAAGAAGGGTAGGGCATAGCCTTTACTAACAATTTACAGGAATCATCTTTCTCATGTTATGTTCTGCTAACCCGGCAACAATTGCTAGGTCCTGCCTTTCAACTCATGGCTGTGCTCGGCTAAGCACACACTGAAGGGGTTTGGCAGATGGGGCTGCAGGGAGGGGTGGTGAACTGGTTTGCCCATTGAGCTTGTCTGCGAGGGTGGTGGGCACCATGGCCTCGATCAAGAAACTGCTGGGCACCTTGTGGAGGTTGCACTGGCAGGTGGTTTGGGGCACCTCTGCCAAAGCTGCTGATGTGGATGACTAGGAAGGGCAAAAAAGCCCAGAGAGTGTGCTGCATCCCTGCTCTCCTTGAACCGCTCAAGAGCGGTCTGGGAAACAGGTGAATCCTGTTGAACTGCATGTCCACGAGTGACAGCTGAACATAACTTGAAAATCCAGTGGACAGCAGCCAAGTGTAGCAGCGAATGGCGACACTTATGCCAATGGCTCACCCTATGGAACTGATGGTGTCCAAGCCACAAAGAATGGTTAACTTAGCAGAGTCATGACCGTCCAGTATGGCCTAGATGAGGACAAGTCAAAGATCTTCAGGGATCCTTGGGAAGACTTGACCCAAAATGCCTGGGCATAGCACCCCAGCAGGTGGACAATAAGCCCTGTTTTCAGAATGTCTCCACCAGTTTTGGCTCCTGAAATGGGGAAATAGTAGGGAACATATTGAGGTTAGTCTTAAATGCACCACCAAACGTTCAGGAGAGGGGTGCTGAGATAAGAATGCAGGGTTGCCTGTGACAGGGCGGTGGCATTGTACAATTTGGAGGTTGACTGGAGGGCCAGAGCAAGTTTTGGCTCATGCCTCCAAGAAAGTATCTGTAAGGGTCTCATAAAAGACAATAGTGGCTCATTGGATGTTTGCCCTGGCTGAAGGACCTGTGTAAGAACATTGATCTTGACCTCCGAAGTGGGAATCTGGAGGTCAAGAACTTCAGCTGCTCTATGCATTTACCATGGCATAAGAAATACACACCTCAGTACCAATTCTCCTTGTGAAAAGGTTGGTCAATCTCATCACTCACATCATAATCATTATCCAAATCTGTGCAGACATGTAAAGTATGGTGGGCATTTGTCTTGGTGGAGGCAGGTCTAATCGAGGAAGCGGGCCTCCATGGCGGCAAAGCTCAGGCTCTGTCAAGGTTGAGCCAGCACCAGCCGGAGCTAATCCAGGTGGAGAACCTCCTAGCTCCATGAGGTCCGCAGGCTCATCAGAGGGAGCAGCAAGGATCCAAAGAGTTAGAGCATGGCCTTGCTGAACTCTTTGATCTGTTTAGGCATAGCAGATGGCCTAGAAACCCAGGATGTGCCGGAGCAAGTTGTGGGATCAGCTCCAAAGTTTAACAAATTTGGGACTGAGCTAGAGATATATGGGGACACTCCCACACCTTATCAGGAGAGTGTGAGTAGCAGGAAGGAGCTGGGTGCTGCTTAGATTTCTTGTGCTTATTTCCTCAACTTTAACTCAATTTTGATCAAGATGAAGACTTACCTCCGCAAGGTATCCCTTGACTTCTGGATCTCAAATGGGACTGCGACTGAACTTTCGACTTGGATTGGTTTTGTTGTGGAGTCTTTTGGTGCTTGGATATGTATAGTTTCACCTCACGGTCTGGTATTGCCTTTGGT
The DNA here is from genome assembly GCF_031143425.1 of Pleurodeles waltl. Lineage (NCBI taxonomy): Eukaryota > Metazoa > Chordata > Amphibia > Caudata > Salamandridae > Pleurodeles > Pleurodeles waltl. The sequence goes on from NC_090436.1 coordinate 239,599,265, forward strand.
TCATCAATTTGCAGTCACCGCAGGTCTTAGAGTAGCGGCTCAACCCCCAGCCACCAGAAAAATCTGATCATTATCTGTCACAGACATTTTTTGTGGCAGTTCTTACAGGTCTTAAAATCTTTCATTTTGGGAGGTTACATAACCTTGCACACGTTAAAACAGTTTTTTGATCAAGGTAAGGGTCTCAAAGTGATGAGAGGTAGTTCCGGATTCGTTGCTGGTGGTGTAGAAAGAAAGAAACTGACGGAAGTGCATGGAAGTGGCAACTATATAGGCCCTGCACGTCATTTTCAGAGAATAACGGCATAACTGTTGAGCTGTGCGGCACCACCTACTGGCACACACAGTTACTGTTCAAAAGTTTCTGGATCCAGTCTGACACCTGGGAAATATACAAAAAGTGAGGAATCAGTGGCTGAAGTCTCTAACAGAAATTGTAAATACTGTGTGACCTTCACATGCATTTCTCTGGGGATTGCCAGCTGTCAGTGCTCAATCTAGTGTTTTTAGCAGATATCCTCTAAGAATCTTGTTTTAGCATGTCCAGATTATGGGGGTCATTACGACCTTGGCTACCGCCGCCCGCCAAGCGGCCGCACTCCCGCGGCCCCCATTACGACATCCCCGCTGGGCCGGCGGGGATGAGGCCGCAACATAGGACCCATAGCAGACAGTGAAAAGCTGGCCGGGGCCCTGTTAGGGGGCCCTTGCATTGCCCATGCCAGTGGCATGGGCAGTGTTGGGTTTCCCAGGGGCCCCAGGACACCCCTTAGCGCCAGCCCCTTCCTGGCGGTGCAAACCGCCAGAAACAGGCTGGCGGTAGGGGGGTCATAATCCCCAGTGCAGCGCTGCTTGCAGCGCTGCCCTGGCGGATTATCACGCCGGGGCTAAAACAGCAGGAAACCGCCGGCCGCGGTCGTAATAAGGGCCTCCGTACCACCAGCCTGTTGGCGGTACGGACGCCACATTACCCCTGGCGGTCTCTGACCGCCAGGGTCTTAATGACCACCTATGTTTATTACATTGTTAGATGTTTCCACTCCCAAATGAATAACTCGATTTTGACACCTACTGTTTCTGAGTTCAGTTTGTATCGATCTACCCCTGCTCTGAAAAAAAGGGGTAGTGAATCAAAGAGGGAGAGAGATCTTTCTATAGGAAAGAGATTGTGGCTATTCTGGTATAAGAAGAAAGTTAGTTTAAAGTATAAATTAGGCTGCCCGTTTTAAATAAGAACTGGACATATCACACTGCAGAAAAAGGATGTGAAGGTCAGGTTAGGGAAACATCAGAACGTGAGCCTTGAAACGTACATAACTAGGATGAGGAATTTACGGTTTTAGGCACCTATCTAGACATACTGAACCTTCATGGCTTGCACCAGTGTCCATCCTGGAATTAACCTGCGTACCTGCGATGAGGATGCCAGCTTCTAAAAGGAGAACTGGAGTAGAGAAGAACAGAGGGAAGAAGGGCAGGAGAAGAGCAAGCTCATGCAGCCCCTCAGCATGCCTCTTCACAGTCTGTGCCCCCTAAAATGCAAATGTAATGAGAGAAATTGGCACTTATGCAAAAAAAATTGTCTTGAGATTCAGGCAACTAGTCTGAAAACATCCTATGTGTGGGAATCCCCTACCCTGTGAAACTTATTTGGGGACTAAAAATCTGCTAACAAAAAGTATGCGATTCTAACTGAGCTGAATGTCTTTTCCACATGGACCTCAAACTCGCTGCTCACTTGTATTCTTTCCAAGGATTTCACCTGCTTCAAGCAGGCGAAGTCTCTGGGTGAATACAGGAGGAAAATGTGGAAATCAGCATGTGAGGTCTGATTTCGGCTTGCTATTCCCCAAGAACTCAAAACCCACAGTAGTTCCCCTCCCTCTGAAATCACTTACACAAGCTAACGTGTACTCAGAAAGAAACTGGAGTTCTGTCCCTTAGTTCAATTCTGTGACTGCCAGTATGATGAGATGGGGATGGCCAATTTCAGCAACACTGCTTACATTCAGCAGCATGCCTGTATGATGGGAGATCACTCCCCAGGGCAAATTCAAGTTGAATATTGTCAGAGTCCCCTCAGATATGAACACCCCACAGAAACACAGCTATTTCTTTAGACGCAGTGCAAGTACATGCTGTAACAAATGCAATGCTGCGTGCAGCAGTTTACATAATCACTACATAAATAAGCAGTAAAAATGGGAAAGAGCAGCTTAGTGGACGATGCATCTCGGCAATGTCCCAAAGTGGTGTGGGAGTCCGGATGAAAACATGGTACAAAGGTATATTGTGCAGATGGAAATATGATACTACTCTTGGGAAAAACAGAAGGCTTAAGGACAATCGAATTCCCATAGAAAAGCATACATGGTTCGTGAACTGAGAAAAGCTGAATCTTAGCAAACCTTAAGTAGAAATGCAAACTTGAATACATTAATACACATACCTTATAATGAGTAGTGAAACCCCGTAAATGGTGCAGATTTCTAATAAGTGCTTACATAAACCAACGTCTTCTCTGTTAACTATAGTAATACAGTGTTTTAGTAAGCTTTTCTTCCTTTCTATTGCAACAAAATAAAGGACCTCAAGGTGAGCAAAAAATAGATTCGATTATTGCACAGGTGTTTCTCAGTAAATATAAAAAAAGAGAAAACACTATTCACATCATCTTACAGTGGGAGCGCCGAGTGGCACAGATAAGCCATCCTGGCATAGGGCTATTGTGTTAGTGTTACCATCTTATATTTTGTGGAGTCATAGCTATCAAATTCATAGTAACTAAGCTCTTCTTAAGTTAGCTTTTTAAGATCAATATAATATCAACGTATTATAAGAACATATTATAAGAATCATTTTGATCTTCAATCGCTGACCAGTCTCTGTACTGCAAGTCATAAGATTACAAAAAATACAAGTGACTTGCACTAACTCGTGACCCACTCAACATTTTTAGAGTTTAAATCATTTACATCATTCTCAACAATAAATAATGCAGAATATGTTGAGCCGATATTAAAAGAAAAAAACGTAGCTGCATTTTATTCATCTGAAGCCCCCAAACAGGGACTCCTTCCACACGAGTTCACCATCCAATAGCGGAGACGTCTGTAATCATACATAGCTAATACAAGAGCTAGGAAAAGAGGACCCTTGTTACAATCGCTATGAAGACAAAAACTTTCTTTCTAATGTATGCACAATTTCCTCCAACTGGTTTTATGGTTGACTCTATGAGAGGTTTTCAAAGAGGTAAATCTACACACTAATTTACTCGTACGTTTTGTAGTGAATTTACTACTTGTGGCTACTCACCATTTACAAATGTGAATGTAGTACAAAGTGTAGACTTACATGTCCACACCCCCTGAACCAAGGTGGAAGAGCTACATTTATGAGTGTAAAGTTACTATCAGTAACATTTTACACATAGGTGGAGATCTCTGCCAAAGGGACGAGATCGCCTGATAGTAATATATAAGGACAATTTAAGAAGTGTATAGTGCTTTAAAAAATTAGCAAAAATGTTTTATGTTAAATATTAATTTAAATGAATTTATATATTTATTTTAAATGTAGAAAATAAAAAATTCTATAGCACTATTAACGTAATTGAGAAAGACATATTTGAGTCATTCAGACATATTACATTAAACTAAAATATTTTTTTAAAGATTTATTAAGGAAAATTCTCACCTAAAGTGAAATATTTATATTTATTTATTGTGTATTAAAAAGTACTAAAGATTATGTACAGAAGTAATTTAAATTAATTTATGTTTTTAAAAAAAGTTGCTTTTGTTTTAAAAAGGTTATCGAAATGTTTTAAAATAAAATGCTATCCATTTGTTATTCATGTATAATTATTCCAATATTAAAATGTGTTCATATACATTTTTAAAAGTAGAAATACATATAATTTATTTTAACATTATTTCCTATTGAGTCCCATCATAAGGCCCTAACTCCATTATTTTCTATGGGAAGGTTATGCAGTGCCAGTAATTCGCCATGTGTGATGCTAAACTTACTCCAGTTCTGAGTTGGAGTACATGTATGGCTATTTTGTGTCTTTTGTGACTGTAATAACTTTAGCAGTACAATTTGTGAAAAGGAAGGGACTAATGCATTTGTGGGTGAGAGCATGTCCCCACCTAAACCCTTCCCTAGCTACACTTAATGCCTCCTCACTCCTCCTTAAACCCCTCCCACTTAGTCATTTGTATTCCCCATTTTACAGACACTCCCCCGTCCCTCCACATTTACTACAAAAGTGTATGCCTACATGTGCGGAGATCTCCACACAGAAAAGATAAGCAAGCCAGACACATCGACATCCATTAGTGAACAGCATTTGTAGTATGTGATAAGTACTATTGCAGTACTACTAAACATATTACAAAATGACATAACCATCAAAATAAAGAACCTAGAACAACAACCTCCCCTAGAATGGGGCCCCCAAACCATATTTTTTAGATGACAAGTCTTCTGATAAGGAACCCTGGTCTATGCCATAGAAAATAGCAGGAATTAAAGAATCCCAGCAGAAAAAGCCAAGAAAAAGGGCCACCCAAAAGGTGGCCTATCGACTTATGCGACGCTGGATAAGACTTTCAACATAAGCCAATTGGAAGTCAATTTGCCGCACACACTTAGCATAATAATACATAACTGGAACTTTGAAAGTTCTACAGGCCCAATTATCATCATAAATGCATACATTAACTCTAGCTCCTCTAAAAAAACATCAGAATATAAAGATGTTACAAAAACTCCTCATGAAATAGGAAGTCTTGCACAGTGGAATCCCATAAATACTCACTGGCAATTTTAATCTTAATCTGGCCAATCACCTGAGAATAAGTGGGGGCCTAAAAAGAACGGATATACTCTGCGGTATCCCGATTCAAATCTTTAAATTCAGCTACGCCAATAAAATAGACTATGAAGTCCTTCACACTTTGGAGGCTCCTGGTTTACAGGCACTGAACTGGAGCTGCCAGGGAGATGTTCCAATGTTTGCCACAGGAAAATCTTGCAAAACAAAATCTGTCTTGGTCTACACTTTTTTATCTCTCCCTCTTTTCCATAAAATTGTTGGTTTTAAAATAACTGCAAGGTGCTAAAGTGATCACTCTCCGCAGATCATCAACATCAAAAATTCTGAGCTGCTGCAAGCGCATAGATCTATTGGCACACAAGACACAGGTAGCCACTGGCAAAGGTTCAGGTGGAACAACCTCTTGCCGGCCCGTTAAGAGGATTGGGAGCAGACCAGTATAACATCTAACTGGGACCCGTTAGATCCAATCGCGCCATGGCAGAAGACCCAGGAGGAACTTAGGGCCATATGTACGAACACATTTTCCCATTGACACAGAATGGGAAAAACCCTTTGCTACATCTGGCCCTTAAGGCTAATTTCTTATAAACGTCCAAACATCGGTCCCTGCCAATGCTACGCCCTAGAAAACAAAAATGGTACTGAAGTACATCGATCTCCACTCAGGTCTTGCATCCCACTATGGAAACTTCTGAGATGTACGAAAGGCTTACAAAAAATGCAGTCTGGGTGGCAAAAAGGGCCCAAGTTGACCGGGATTCTAAAGAGATTGTGCAAGCCTACAAAAACAATAACAACAAATTGCTCTGGTTGCTATGAAACCGACTTGACAGAGATTCAATGGGCTTGGCAGGCAATAATGTCACGCAAGAAGCGTGGCTGATTTACAAAGGCTATCTAAAAGGCAGCCAGGATCTAAATCCTCCCTCCATATATAAGGTCAGCTCACAACGCCCTTGTCCTTCTCTTAGAGAAAAATCAAAGAGAAGATCAAGCAAAGCAGGAGTAATGGTGCCCCCGGCCCAAAATGTGTATACACACACACAAGACTGCGATTTCTGGAGTGCCTGTTTTCACACAATGTTTAACTTCTGTCTATCAGGGGAGGTCATACCAGAATCATGGATCAGGTCCATTTTCCAACCAGTCTACAAGAAAGGGCATTATGCTTACACCAATAGTTATTGTATGATTGTCCTTGTGGATACAGAAACAAAAATCTTTGCTGGTCTGCTATTGTCTGAATTGGAGGACTGGGCTGCAAAGAGAAAATGTAATTCCATTTAACCAAACAGGATTTGGGGCCAAATCTAGCACTACAGATAACCTGGTTGTGCTCTCTATGATAATTGAGAAATGCATGTTCAAAAAAACAACTGCTGTACACTTGTTTCATGTATTTCTCGAAGGCCTTCGACCATGTAAACTGAAACCATCTGTGGAGAAAGTTGGCCAGCTGGAACATTCCCACAAACTTAACACGTACCATCCAACTAATATATTTGAATAACTGGGCAAAGTTCAAACGTGGCCTGAACAAAGGGTTGTCGTCCAAAATTTCAATCAAGGGGGGTTTGAAGCAAGGGTATGTCCTTGCCCCAATACTTTTTAATCTTTTTATAGCAGACGTAAGTTCACATTTAGATGCAGGTAAATCTCATCCACTAAGCTTAGGGCATTGTCAAGTGTCTTCATTGCAATATGCAAATTTTTTAATTCTCATGAATCTGACTGTAATCGGACTGCAGAGGTTACTAAATAATCTTTACACCTACTGTATTGAAACTGAAATGGCTGTCAACCTTACAAAAAAGGTTGTGGTGTTTGGAAGGAAATATTGAAAAGAAAGGAAGTTGGTATTTGGGTCGACTCCCCGTTTCTAGAAGTACATGTTAAAAATACCTTGAAGCCTGGCTGCAGGATTGTTTGTCTTATTGCTCACATTAAATTCATTAAAGCCAAGGTTCGCTTCCTTGATTGCATTGCTTCAACCTTTGCATTGTAAATTAGACAGACCAACTATCTTGCCTCTTCTCACAATGATAAAGGCCACATTTATCTCAATAATCAGCTTTGGAATAGAAGCTTTCCCGGGAAAGTTTGGGGCTTTCCCAACTCTGCACAATGCAAAGTATTCCACCTCCTCTTTCACCGCCCTCAAAACACATCTCTATCCCGGATCCGGTTGGAATTTGGCCTGATCAACCAAGAACTAGCACAGAATGTCTCCATATTCAAGTACATGTTTCTATTAAGACCATCAGACCAGGCAACATTACGCTACTTGCTATGGAAAGAAATTCAAACTGGCCTTTTGACAAAAACAAACAGCTGGAAGCAGGTCTTTGAGCTGGCCCTGAATGACTTAAAAGCAAAAGACGTATGGGAACAGACATTACATCATAACTCCTTTAAAATAGCCCTAAACAAACCAATAAATAAATAAATAGGATCTCGTGGAACAGGGACAGACAAGATTTCAGCAAAAGAAGCCATGCATGGTTGACTATTAACTGCAATAAGCAGCCCTGCCCGCAGTCATACCTAACAGTTTACCTAGAACATTTTCTAAAAACAATTTGCTCCATCTTTGCTTTGGTTTGGGTCAACCAACTGACTGCCTGCCTAAATGGCTCCTGAAACCTTTTACCACTAAATGTAGATTTTGCCACCAACGTGAAGAAAAGTTGACTCATATCTTATTGATTTGTCCTATGCTACTAACTGAACACAAGGGTCTGCTGCAGAAAATGTCCAACCAGCATGGTATTAGATGGTGCTGACATGCATTACTCTTCTGTTTGAAGGGTGACGCCCCCAAAGCGAATGCAGCCCCCATTAAATGTATTATAAAAGCGGACAGACTACTGATAGCCAAAGGGCTGACCACTCCACTGCAGTCAGCATAGTAAGCAATAGGAGCTACCAGCACAGCATTGTAATATTGCCTTTAGTTTATGTTTCCTTGGGTACGGTTCGCATCGATATCTCCATCTTTACCTCAGGAATTAGAGGGCTTATAAATGTATGGACGTGGTGATACCACCTGTACTAGAGCGTATTTTTTTTCTTTGCACTTTACAGCGAAATTTGCACCAACATATTGACTTTAATGTATGTTTCCTTCGGTGCGGCACGCATCAATATCTCTAATTTTACCCCAGTACATAAAGAGAATATGAATGCATGATTGTGGCGATACCGCCTGTTCTAGAGTACAGTATAGTTTATTTCTGCGCTTTATACCGAAATTTCCACCAACACCTTTGCATTTTATCTTAGAAGCATGAAGAGTCAATATAAGATACTGCGGGAAACCTATAACAAGACTATTAAGCAATATGAGTATGAGGCGGCCTCGTGGCCAGCAGTGACAGTTCTTCGTTGATTTATTCTTTGTACTTTATACGCTCGGTTTGCACCAACTTCCCTGCATTTTAGCATGGGAAAGCCAGGAGCTACAACATCTGGCGCCGAAGAGGCACGTAGAAGACTAGTCCGTGCACTTTCTTCTAACGTTCCCACGCTCACGCTAAACTACTGGTCTGTAATAATGGACTTATTCGTTTTTGATGTCCATTTTTTACATGCATTTTAATTACTTTAACATTTCAATCTTTGTATTGTGTTGCAAGATATGTTGTGGTTTTAACTAACTCAAAATAACAAAAAAACATATTTTGAACTTTAAACTACAAAATGCAGTTTGTTAATAGGCCCCTAAAGCTCTTACAGAAACAGCTAAAGATTCTTATACAAATATTGCATATAGGCGTTTAGTAATCAGTTTTGGTGCTATGAATTCGAGGATACATTCGATGCTAAAATATAGAACCAAATGGCAGTTTAGCACTTCATATAATTATGTGTAATTTTTCTGACATTTTGTGTAATTACACAAAAGCAAGGTACGCATATTTTGCCCCCCCCCCCAACCCCCCCAAAGCAGAAAATATATATATCGACAATAAGCTGAGCTTTGGTGTTTCCCTGCAAGTGGACAAGTGGAGCCTCTGCTGCAATGAAACTGGCCGATATTAGAGGTCAACACGATGACACAAGAAGGTTTACACAATACTGAGTAGTACATTTTAAGTCTTTTGCAAGGATAAAGGGTCACGCTTATCCAGCTACATATATTTAGAGGTATGCAGCTGTGAGTAGGATATTTTCCCCAAAAAACGAAATGTCTCAAGTGTTTTCTTCCATGCCACACAGACAGCAGAAATATTTGTGTCTCCAGAACATATTTTGTTTTACAGTAGTTAATCAAAGCTGGCATCAGATTTGAGAAGATTGTTACACAATTTGTGTAATTTCGACAAAATGTCAAAGCACAAACCAAATTTCAAACATCTCGTTTGTTTACAAAGTTAGAGCAATGTGACTTTTCCAGCTAACGGTGAATCAAAAGCTAAATCCATCCCTGACTTGAAGAGAGAAACCAACAAGCTAATGCAGCTTTGTGTGCCACGACATTTATGCTCTCTCCACTTTCAAAGGCTTCGTGGCCAGTAGGGGGAGTTTAGAGAATGGATACCTCTGCATGAAACTGTGAATGAGGCCGACCAGCCACGTCGCACAGCTGTATTGAGCACATGTATCTCCATGGGCTGTTTCTCCACTGTTTGAGGTATGAATCATGCCTATTATTTAGAATGGGTGGGCTTATATGTATTGCGCCGGTTTGCTAGATTGGCACTGGGTAAAAGGTGCATCATTCAAAGGGTGTAGAGTTTCTGCTGAGTTCCTGCTTTGCCTTTTGAATGATACAGAAGAAGATATCTCCTTTGCATCAAAAATTAATCTTTGTCCCCAAGAATTTGCTACAGAATTGTGGAAGACCACTTTCTGTGAAGACCTCAGGAAGACTTGGGCTTAGTTTTTTTCACCAAGCTGGTGAATCGAGTGCATCTAATTTAAAGCTTCGTTCTTCTGATACTACTTGATTCTGTGACCTGCTGCATCAAAATGACTTCCACAATATTATCTCTAGGAATGAAGGTAAAAACTCTGATTAACACAAATATTCAACATCTACTGTAGCATGTGCACTTGCAGGTTGGTTTACCGTATCATGATCTGACTTTCACAAGGGGTTCTTCTCATTTCTTTCAAGATAGCTGCATACCCTATAAGTCAGCTTCCCTGCAGGGCTACTATAAAGGTTTCTGAATGGTGAATTGCTAGATCAACCTGCAGATTTAGGAGCAGACTACAAACTCTCTTCAACTAAGATGGCCTTGTACTGTGTTGCACCCTCAGTTAGATGAGATCCAAAAAGGGAAATGTCCACACACGCTTAATCCAGTTGTTATATAAATTAGTGAGCCGGGTCAGGAGAATAGACTGGATCATCTGATGAAGTAAAGGAGAAGTTAAGAGAACAAGGAACTTTTTACATCTGTGATCCTGCACTTAGGCAACAAACAACACATAATTTAAAATTATACAGCAAACAGGATATTCTCCCCATACTAAAGGACATCTGTCTCCCTTGAAGCTGAACATATTGTAATGGAAACCTAAAAAGCCAGCACATTAGATGTAAAACTATTCTACTCTCTACTTTTACAGGAGAATAAAAAAGGGTATGTCTACTTCTTTCATCAAACAGTTATTCACTGTCATGTGCCACCACATACATGGTGAGTCGATCCTCTATAAGTGAAGAATTTAGAATGTTGTTCTTCACAGTCATAGGCCAAGTCTCTTTTAAATTAATAGAACATATGGCCAGGTTGATATGGTTGGTAAAACAACTGCTGCCACTAACACCCCTGATGAAAATGACAAACCCAAAAACCCTTTTAAGAGGGACGTGACAATGGGCCATACATATCAAACCCATTTGGAAGAGGTTGCATACCCAGCTTAGAACCCGATTTTTATCAGAACCAATTTCAGTCTTTCTAGAAAAAGCTGAATTTGTATTACCACCTGAGACACCCGATTTGCAAGAACCCCAGCAAAACCAGAAATCTTCGAACCACGATATTCCTTGAAAAGTTCAGATAAACCTTTCCATTTACTTCTAGATTAGATGGCCTCATGAGTGATCAACAAGCGATACACACACACACAGAGGAGATTACACAGCAGGACAGGACCCATCTTTTAAAACCATATGTGTATCACAGAAATCACTCAAATTGATTGGTAAATGTCTGCTAGCACTTTTTGCCACTAAAAGAAGCAGACACCTATGGTCTCTAAAAAATGAAAAAAAAGCTGGAATCTACGTCAAGCAGCAGAACGAGTCAGGGTCAAATGGTCCAATACCTGGGCCAAACTGTTAGCAGTATGCTTAGCAAACAGCAGCATGGGGTCATAAGTAACTTCGGTTACAGAATGAGAAAGTAAATTACCAATAAAGGCTTCTTTGTTTTTCAAAATAAACTCCTTCATTTGATTTTGTCTGAGTGACTAGATCAAGTCATGAAACTCTCCATTTTTCAAAAATTTTCACCAAAGGAGAAAGACCTCCCCCCTCCCACCCTTGCTGAACATGTAATAAGAACTTAGAGTTCATAAGGCACAAAGTGTGAAGCCAGAATATTCACAGATGTTTTAATGAGAATGACTAACTGAACAAATGATTTGTGTAATGATAGGACTTTATGCCTAAAAACAGCCCCAAATTGACAATGCAGCCAGTGTACTAACGGACCAACAGAGATACATAAATCAAGTAAAACTACAAGGAAAGAGGACTTGCTGGTTAACTTAGAGGATTAAAAAAGTAACTTTACTATTAACAAAGATGTTAGGCCATGTTTGGGGACCATCTGGCAGATAGCAGCTCCTGGGCCTCAACTATGGGAAGTGAGGTTGTTTCAATTTACTGTCCTGAAGAATAAACTACGAAGACTTTGAAAACTGGGTCAAGTACAATCCCTTCAGCACGTGACTCTGAGTGGTAGCGATGACGAGTAATTGCGGCTTCCAGAGAGGTAGTGTGTATGTGTACAAGCTCAGGACTCAACAATCACAGAGCAGTCACAGCGTAATAACAGATTCCAGAACCCAGTGCTTTACTTTCAAGAAAGAAAAGAACTTTAATGCACACCACAATGGAATTCTATAGACATGACAGATGCAAGATGGAATTTAGTGCCCTGCGGGCTGAGGTCAGGCTGTGCCTCTCTCTGCTAACTCTTCTCTGTGTGCCCTCACCCCCTTTTTGGTCTAGGCAGTTTTCCCGTAGGATTAAGGAAATAGCGTATTTATGGCTCAGATTATCCTCTCAGTTGTTTGTGGTGCTCAGCCTCTCACAATTCAATTGCTAAGATCAGTTGCTCAGTTCTTACCACACTTTGTGGATCAGTTCATTTGGCAGCCACTCAGTTTTGTATACCAAAGCCAGCTCCTTGCCACTTCTGAGGGGGAAATGGTGTAAATCAGTGACTCTTTTTTTTCCGGTTTCTTAATTGACTGCAGGCATTCTGCTGTCAGGTGCATCCTCAGTAATGCTGCATATTTTCCATGACTGTAGGCAGCAGTTTAGTAGGTAGGGACTGTGGTCCCTGCAGAAGAATGGACCACGTACGGAATTGGTGGGTAGTTATTAGACCTGTCAGACTGTTAGACCAAACTTTTTGCATGCGCTCACTCCTTAAAACATGCTAACACTGGTCTAGTCCCAAATGGAATATTTAATTTACTTATAAGTCCCTAGTAGAGGTACTACATGTTCCCGTGGCCTGCAAATTAAACTCTACTGGTTGGTCTGCATCACTGATTGTGCCACCCAGGCAAGTAGCCCCTTTAAACATGTCTCAGGCTTGCCACTGCAGCTTGTGTGTGCAGGTTTCAAACTGCCATTTTGACTTGGCAAAATAAACCTTTTGCCAGGCCCAAACCTTTCTTCTTCATACATATAAATCACCCCTAGGATAGGCCGTGTTCAGCGAAAGGGGGCAGGGTGAAGTGTATTTAAAATTAGGATACATCATTTTGGGTTTTACATGTCCTGTAATGAAAAACTCAAATTCATTTTTCACTACTGAAAGGCCTACCTCTCCCATTGGATAACATTGGAGTTACCTTAATACATTTAACAAGCTGTATTTTCCAAATGGGAGAAAGTGACCAGTTCTTGTTTGGTGTCTTTGAAATTGTAACAAAAAATACTCTCTTGTGGTAAAGTCAGTTTAAAAATTGCAATTTTGAAAATGCCACTTTTAGAATGTTGGCATTTTTCTGCCTAAGTTATTTAATGCATGTAGCCTGTCTCTGGGTCACGTATGGCTGAAGGTGGGCTTTGTTTATTCCTCCTAGACAACTACACACAGTATATAGCTTAGGTGTGCCTGGATGGGCCATCACTGGCAAGATGGAGAGGTGAAGCTGGGCACAGCCCTACTTACACTTGAATAGGCTGTGTCCTGCCTCCACACAAAGGACAAAAAGAACAGATGACGGACGAAATATTGAACAAATCAAACATTCACCCCCAGTCACAGATCTAGGTTAAGTCCATTGTTTTTTTTGTTTGCCATGCTGTAAGGAAATGCCTCCTTGGCATGGTTGCCCCCTGACTTTTTGCCTTTGCAGATGCTATGTTTACAATTGAAAGTGTGCTGAGGCCTGCTAACCAGGCCCCAGCACCAGTGTTCTTTCCCTAACCTGTACTTTTGTATCCACAATTGGCAGACCCTGGCATCCAGATAAGTCCCTTGTAACTGGTACTTCTAGTACCAAGGGCCCTGATGCCAAGGAAGGTCTCTAAGGGCTGCAGCATGTCTTATGCCACCCTGGAGACCTCTCACTCAGCACAGACACACTGCTTGCCAGCTTGTGTGTGCTAGTGAGAACAAAACGAGTAAGTCGACATGGCACTCCCCTCAGGGTGCCATGCCAGCCTCTCACTGCCTATGCAAGTATAGGTCAGTCACCCCTCTAGCAGGCCTTACAGCCCTAAGGCAGGGTGCACTATACCATAGGTGAGGGTACCAGTGCATGAGCATGGTACCCCTACAGTGTCTAAACAAAACCTTAGACATTGTAAGTGCAGGGTAGCCATAAGAGTATATGGTCTGGGAGTTTGTCAAACACGAACTCCACAGCACCATAATGGCTACACTGAAAACTGGGAAGTTTGGTATCAAACTTCTCAGCACAATAAATGCACACTGATGCCAGTGTACATTTTATTGCAAAATACACCCCAGAGGGCACCTTAGAGGTGCCCCCTGAAACTTAACCGACTATCTGTGTAGGCTGACTAGTTCCAGCAGCCTGCCACACTAGAGACATGTTGCTGGCCCCATGGGGAGAGTGCCTTTGTCACTCTGAGGCCAGTAACAAAGCCTGCACTGGGTGGAGATGCTAACACCTCCCCCAGGCAGGAGCTGTAACACCTGGCGGTGAGCCTCAAAGGCTCACCCCTTTGTCACAGCACCGCAGGACACTCCAGCTAGTGGAGTTGCCCGCCCCCTCCGGCCCGGCCCCCACTTTTGGCGGCAAGGCCGGAGAAAATAATGAGAATAACAAGGAGGAGTCACTGGCCAGTCAGGACAGCCCCTAAGGTGTCCTGAGCTGAGGTGACTCTAACTTTTAGAAATCCTCCATCTTGCAGATGGAGGATTCCCCCAATAGGATTAGGGATGTGACCCCCTCCCCTTGGGAGGAGGCACAAAGAGGGTGTACCCACCCTCAGGGCTAGTAGCCATTGGCTACTAACCCCCCAGACCTAAACACGCCCTTAAATTTAGTATTTAAGGGCTACCCTGAACCCTAGAAAATTAGATTCCTGCGACAACAAGAAGAAGGACTGCCCAGCTGAAAACCCCTGCAGAGGAAGACCAGAAGACGACAACTGCCTTGGCTCCAGAAACTCACCGGCCTGTCTCCTGCCTTCCAAAGAACTCTGCTCCAGCGACGCCTTCCAAAGGGACCAGCGACCTCTGAATCCTCTGAGGACTGCCCTGCTTCGACGACGACCAGAAACTCCCGAGGACAGCGGACCTGCTCCAAAAAGACTGCAACTTTGATTCAAGGAGCAGCTTTAAAGACCCTGCAATCTCCCCGCAAGAAGCGTGAGACTTGCAACACTGCACCCGGCGACCCCGACTCGGCTGGTGGAGAACCAACACCTCAGGGAGGACCCCCGGACTACTCTACGACTGTGAGTACCAAAACCTGTCCCCCCTGAGCCCCCACAGCGCCGCCTGCAGAGGAAATCCCGAGGCTTCCCCTGAACGCGACTCTCTGAAACCTAAGTCCCGACGCCTGGAAAAGACCCTGCACCCGCAGCCCCCAGGACCTGAAGGACCGGACTTTCACTGGAGAAGTGACCCCCAGGAGTCCCTCTCCCTTGCCCAAGTGGAGGTTTCCCCGAGGAAGCCCCCCCCTTGCCTGCCTGCAGCGCTGAAGAGATCCGTTGATCTCTCATAGACTAACATTGCGAACCCGACGCTTGTTTCTACACTGCACCCGGCCGCCCCCGCGCTGCTGAGGGTGAAATTTCTGTGTGGGCTTGTGCCCCCCCCCGGTGCCCTACAAAACCCCCCTGGTCTGCCCTCCGAAGACGCGGGTACTTACCTGCAAGCAGACCGGAACCGGGGCACCCCCTTCTCTCCATTCTAGCCTAAGCGTTTTGGGCACCACTTTGAACTCTGCACCTGACCGGCCCTGAGCTGCTGGTGTGGTGACTTTGGGGTTGCTCTGAACCCCCAACGGTGGGCTACCTTGGACCAAGAACTGAACCCTGCAAGTGTCTTACTTACCTGGTAAAACTAACAAAAACTTACCTCCCCCAGGAACTGTGAAAATTGCACTAAGTGTCCACTTTTGAAATAGCTATTTGTCAATAACTTGAAAAGTATACATGCAATTGAAATGATTCAAAGTTCCTAATGTACTTACCTGCAATACCTTTCAAACAAGATATTACATGTTAAATTTGAACCTGTGGTTCTTAAAATAAACTAAGAAAATATATTTTTCTATAACAAAACCTATTGGCTGGATTTGTCTCTGAGTGTGTGTACCTCATTTATTGTCTATGTGTATGTACAACAAATGCTTAACACTACTCCTTGGATAAGCCTACTGCTCGACCACACTACCACAAAATAGAGCATTAGTATTATCTATTTTTACCACTATTTTACCTCTAAGGGGAACCCTTGGACTCTGTGCATGCTATTCCTTACTTTGAAATAGCACATACAGAGCCAACTTCCTACATTGGTGGATCAGCGGTGGGGTACAAGACTTTGCATTTGCTGGACTACTCAGCCAATACCTGATCACACGACAAATTCCAAAATTGTCATTAGAAATTGATTTTTGCAATTTGAAAAGTTTTCTAAATTCTTAAAAGACCTGCTAGGGCCTTGTGTTAGATCCTGTTTAGCATTTCTTTTAGAGTTTAAAAGTTTGTAAAAGTTTGAATTAGAACCTAGAACCAGTTGTAGATTCTTAAAAAGTATTCCAACTTTTAGAAGCAAAATGCCTAGCACAGATGTGACTGTGGTGGAACTCGACACCACACCTTACCTCCATCTTAAGATGAGGGAGCTAAGGTCACTCTGTAAAATAAAGAAAATAACAATGGGCCCCAAACCTACCAAAATACAGCTCCAGGAGCTTTTGGCAGAGTTTGAAAAGGCCAACCCCTCTGAGGGTGGCAACTCAGAGGAAGAGGATAGTGACTTGGAGGACAATTCCCCCCTACCAGTCCTATCTAGGGAGAACAGGGTCTCTCAAACCCTGACTCCAAAAATAATAGTCAGAGATGCTGGTTCCCTCACAGGAGAGACCAACACCTCTGAAATCACTGAGGATAACTCCAGTGAAGAGGACATCCAGTTAGCCAGGATGGCCAAAAGATTGGCTTTGGAAAGACAGATCCTAGCCATAGAGAGGGAAAGACAAGAGATGGGCCTAGGACCCATCAATGGTGGCAGCAACATAAATAGGGTCAGAGATTCTCCTGACATGTTGAAAATCCCTAAAGGGATTGTAACTAAATATGAAGATGGTGATGACATCACCAAATGGTTCACAGCTTTTGAGAGGGCTTGTGTAACCAGAAAAGTGAACAGATCTCACTGGGGTGCTCTCCTTTGGGAAATGTTCACAGGAAAGTGTAGGGATAGACTCCTCACACTCTCTGGACAAGATGCAGAATCTTATGACCTCATGAAGGGTACCCTGATTGAGGGCTTTGGATTCTCCACTGAGGAGTATAGGATTAGATTCAGGGGGGCTCAAAAATCCTCGAGCCAGACCTGGGTTGACTTTGTAGACTACTCAGTAAAAACACTAGATGGTTGGATTCAAGGCAGTGGTGTAAGTAATTATGATGGGCTGTACAATTTATTTGTGAAAGAACACCTGTTAAGTAATTGTTTCAATGATAAACTGCATCAGCATCTGGTAGACCTAGGACCAATTTCTCCCCAAGAATTGGGAAAGAAGGCGGACCATTGGGTCAAGACTAGGGTGTCCAAAACTTCCACAGGGGGTGACCAAAAGAAAGGGGTCACAAAACCTCCCCAGGGGAAGGGTGGTGAGACAACCAAAAATAAAAATAGTCAAGAGTCTTCTAAAGGCCCCCAAAAACCTGCACAGGAGGGTGGGCCCAGAGCCTCTTCACAAAACAATCCTGGGTACAAGGGTAAAAACTTTGATCCCAAAAAGGCCTGGTGTCGAAACTGTAGTCAGTCTGGACACCAAACTGGAGACAAGGCCTGTCCCAAGAAAAGTTCCACTCCAAACTCCAATCCAGGTAACACTGGAATGGCTAGTCTCCAAGTGGGATCAACAGTGTGCCCAGAGCAAATCAGGGTCCACACTGAAGCTACTCTAGTCTCTGAGGGTGGGGTGGATTTAGCCACACTAGCTGCCTGGCCCCCTAACATGCAAAAATACAGGCAGCAGCTCTTTATTAATGGGACAAGTGTAGAGGGCCTGAGGGATACAGGTGCCAGTGTCACCATGGTGACAGAGAAACTGGTTTCCCCTGGCCAATACCTGACTGGAAAAACTTATACAGTCACCAATGCTGACAATCAAACTAAAGCACATCCCATGGCAATGGTAACTTTAGAATGGGGAGGGGTCAATGGCCTGAAACAGGTGGTGGTCTCCTCAAACATCCCAGTAGACTGTCTGCTTGGAAATGACCTGGAGTCCTCAGCATGGGCTGAGGTAGAACTAAAAACCCATGCAGCCATGCTGGGTATCCCTGAACTGGTGTGTGTAAAAACAAGAGCACAGTGCAAGGCACAGGGTGAAAAAGTAGAGCTGGAGTCTGGAAAAATGGCCCAGCCTACCAAGAGAAAAGGAAAGTCAGTTGGGAAACCAACTGCAACACAGTCAGAAAAAGGGAACCTCTCTTCTCAGGAAGAAGTTCTGCCCTCTGAGGGAACTGAGCCTTTGGAGCTTGAACCTTATCAGGTTGAGCTCTTGGGCCCAGGGGGACCCTCAAGGGAGGAGCTGTGTAAGGGACAAGAAACCTGTCCCTCTCTTGAAGGCCTTAGGCAGCAAGCTGCTGAAGAGTCCAAGGGCAAGAAAAATGGAACACATAGGGTCTATTGGGAAGATGGACTCCTGTACACTGAGGCCAGAGACCCCAAACCTGGTGCCACTAGGAGAGTGGTAGTGCCTCAGTCGTTCAGAGAGTTTATTCTGACCTTAGCCCATGATATTCCCCTTGCTGGGCATTTGGGACAAACCAAGACGTGGGAGAGGTTAGTCAACCACTTCTACTGGCCCAATATGTCCCAGAAGGTTAAGGAGTTTTGCCTCTCCTGCCCCACCTGTCAATCCAGTGGTAAGACAGGTGGGCACCCAAAGGCCCCCCTCATTCCACTTCCAGTGGTGGGGGTCCCCTTTGAAAGAGTGGGTGTGGACATAGTTGGTCCACTGGAACCTCCCACAGCCTCAGGAAATATGTACATCCTAGTAGTAGTGGATCATGCTACTAGGTATCCTGAAGCTATTCCCCTTAGGTCGACTACTGCCCCTGCAGTAGCCAAGGCCCTCATTGGTATCTTTACCAGAGTGGGTTTCCCTAAGGAGGTGGTGTCTGACAGAGGTACCAACTTCATGTCAGCATACCTAAAACACATGTGGAATGAGTGTGGAGTGACTTACAAATTCACTACACCATACCATCCACAAACTAATGGCTTAGTTGAGAGATTCAACAAGACATTAAAAGGCATGATCATGGGGCTCCCAGAAAAACTCAAAAGGAGATGGGATGTCCTCTTGCCATGTCTGCTTTTCGCTTACAGAGAGGTGCCACAGAAGGGAGTAGGATTCTCACCCTTTGAACTTCTGTTTGGTCACCCTGTAAGGGGACCACTTGCTCTTGTTAAAGAAGGCTGGGAGAGACCTCTTCATGAGCCTAAACAAGACATAGTGGACTATGTACTTGGCCTTCGCTCTAGAATGGCTGAGTACATGGAAAAGGCAACCAAAAACCTTGAGGCCAGCCAACAGCTCCAAAAGTTTTGGTATGACCAAAAGGCTGCACTGGTTGAGTTCCAACCAGGGCAGAAAGTCTGGGTTCTGGAGCCTGTGGCTCCCAGGGCACTCCAGGACAAATGGAGTGGCCCTTACCCAGTGCTAGAAAGGAAGAGTCAGGTCACCTACCTGGTGGACCTGGGCACAAGCAGGAGCCCCAAGAGGGTGATCCATGTGAACCGCCTTAAGCTCTTCCATGACAGGGCTGATGTGAATCTGTTGATGGTAACAGATGAGGATCAGGAGGCAGAGAGTGAACCTCTCCCTGATCTTCTGTCATCAGACCCAAAAGATGGCTCAGTAGATGGAGTGATCTACTCAGACACCCTCTCTGGCCAACAGCAAGCTGATTGTAGGAGAGTCCTACAGCAGTTTCCTGAACTCTTCTCCTTAACCCCTGGTCAGACACACCTGTGTACCCATGATGTGGACACAGGAGACAGCATGCCTGTCAAAAACAAAATCTTTAGACAGTCTGACCATGTTAAGGAAAGCATCAAGGTGGAAGTCCACAAGATGCTGGAATTGGGAGTAATTGAGCGCTCTGACAGCCCCTGGGCTAGCCCAGTGGTCTTAGTCCCCAAACCTCACACCAAAGATGGAAAGAAAGAGATGAAGTTTTGTGTGGACTACAGAGGGCTCAATTCTGTAACCAAGACAGATGCTCATCCAATTCCTAGAGCTGATGAGCTCATAGATAAATTAGGTGCTGCCAAATTCCTAAGTACCTTTGACTTGACAGCAGGGTACTGGCAAATAAAAATGGCACCTGGAGCAAAAGAGAAAACAGCATTCTCCACACCTGATGGGCATTATCAGTTTACTGTTATGCCCTTTGGTTTAAAGAATGCCCCTGCCACCTTCCAAAGGTTGGTGAATCAAGTCCTTGCTGGCTTGGAGTCCTTTAGCACAGCTTATCTTGATGATATTGCTGTCTTTAGCTCCACCTGGCAGGATCACCTGGTCCACCTGAAGAAGGTTTTGAAGGCTCTGCAATCTGCAGGCCTCTCTATCAAGGCATCCAAATGCCAGATAGGGCAGGGAACTGTGGTTTACTTGGGCCACCTTGTAGGTGGAGGCCAAGTTCAGCCACTCCAACCCAAGATCCAGACTATTCTGGACTGGGTAGCTCCAAAAACCCAGACTCAAGTCAGGGCATTCCTTGGCTTGACTGGGTATTACAGGAGGTTTGTGAAGGGATATGGATCCATTGTGACAGCCCTCACTGAACTCACCTCCAAGAAAATTCCCAAGAAAGTGAACTGTACTGTGGAATGCCAACAGGCCTTTGACACCCTGAAACAAGCAATGTGCTCAGCACCAGTTCTAAAAGCTCCAGATTATTCTAAGCAGTTCATTGTGCAGACAGATGCCTCTGAACATGGGATAGGGGCAGTTTTGTCCCAAACAAATGATGATGGCCTTGACCAGCCTGTTGCTTTCATTAGCAGGAGGTTACTCCCCAGGGAGCAGCGTTGGAGTGCCATTGAGAGGGAGGCCTTTGCTGTGGTTTGGTCCCTGAAGAAGCTGAGACCATACCTCTTTGGGACTCACTTCCTAGTTCAAACTGACCACAGACCTCTCAAATGGCTGATGCAAATGAAAGGTGAAAATCCTAAACTGTTGAGGTGGTCCATCTCCCTACAGGGAATGGACTTTATAGTGGAACACAGACCTGGGACTGCTCATGCCAATGCAGATGGCCTTTCCAGGTTCTTCCACTTAGAAAATGAAGACTCTCTTGGGAAAGGTTAGTCTCATCCTCTTTCGTTTGGGGGGGGGTTGTGTAAGGAAATGCCTCCTTGGCATGGTTGCCCCCTGACTTTTTGCCTTTGCTGATGCTATGTTTACAATTGAAAGTGTGCTGAGGCCTGCTAACCAGGCCCCAGCACCAGTGTTCTTTCCCTAACCTGTACTTTTGTATCCACAATTGGCAGACCCTGGCATCCAGATAAGTCCCTTGTAACTGGTACTTCTAGTACCAAGGGCCCTGATGCCAAGGAAGGTCTCTAAGGGCTGCAGCATGTCTTATGCCACCCTGGAGACCTCTCACTCAGCACAGACACACTGCTTGCCAGCTTGTGTGTGCTAGTGAGAACAAAACGAGTAAG
The DNA here is from genome assembly GCF_031143425.1 of Pleurodeles waltl. Lineage (NCBI taxonomy): Eukaryota > Metazoa > Chordata > Amphibia > Caudata > Salamandridae > Pleurodeles > Pleurodeles waltl. The sequence goes on from NC_090436.1 coordinate 239,620,709, forward strand.
TCGACATGGCACTCCCCTCAGGGTGCCATGCCAGCCTCTCACTGCCTATGCAAGTATAGGTCAGTCACCCCTCTAGCAGGCCTTACAGCCCTAAGGCAGGGTGCACTATACCATAGGTGAGGGTACCAGTGCATGAGCATGGTACCCCTACAGTGTCTAAACAAAACCTTAGACATTGTAAGTGCAGGGTAGCCATAAGAGTATATGGTCTGGGAGTTTGTCAAACACGAACTCCACAGCACCATAATGGCTACACTGAAAACTGGGAAGTTTGGTATCAAACTTCTCAGCACAATAAATGCACACTGATGCCAGTGTACATTTTATTGCAAAATACACCCCAGAGGGCACCTTAGAGGTGCCCCCTGAAACTTAACCGACTATCTGTGTAGGCTGACTAGTTCCAGCAGCCTGCCACACTAGAGACATGTTGCTGGCCCCATGGGGAGAGTGCCTTTGTCACTCTGAGGCCAGTAACAAAGCCTGCACTGGGTGGAGATGCTAACACCTCCCCCAGGCAGGAGCTGTAACACCTGGCGGTGAGCCTCAAAGGCTCACCCCTTTGTCACAGCACCGCAGGACACTCCAGCTAGTGGAGTTGCCCGCCCCCTCCGGCCCGGCCCCCACTTTTGGCGGCAAGGCCGGAGAAAATAATGAGAATAACAAGGAGGAGTCACTGGCCAGTCAGGACAGCCCCTAAGGTGTCCTGAGCTGAGGTGACTCTAACTTTTAGAAATCCTCCATCTTGCAGATGGAGGATTCCCCCAATAGGATTAGGGATGTGACCCCCTCCCCTTGGGAGGAGGCACAAAGAGGGTGTACCCACCCTCAGGGCTAGTAGCCATTGGCTACTAACCCCCAGACCTAAACACGCCCTTAAATTTAGTATTTAAGGGCTACCCTGAACCCTAGAAAATTAGATTCCTGCGACAACAAGAAGAAGGACTGCCCAGCTGAAAACCCCTGCAGAGGAAGACCAGAAGACGACAACTGCCTTGGCTCCAGAAACTCACCGGCCTGTCTCCTGCCTTCCAAAGAACTCTGCTCCAGCGACGCCTTCCAAAGGGACCAGCGACCTCTGAATCCTCTGAGGACTGCCCTGCTTCGACGACGACCAGAAACTCCCGAGTACAGCGGACCTGCTCCAAAAAGACTGCAACTTTGTTTCAAGGAGCAGCTTTAAAGACCCTGCAATCTCCCCGCAAGAAGCGTGAGACTTGCAACACTGCACCCGGCGACCCCGACTCGGCTGGTGGAGAACCAACACCTCAGGGAGGACCCCCGGACTACTCTATGACTGTGAGTACCAAAACCTGTCCCCCCTGAGCCCCCACAGCGCCGCCTGCAGAGGGAATCCCGAGGCTTCCCCTGACGCGACTCTCTGAAACCTAAGTCCCGACGCCTGGAAAAGACCCTGCACCCGCAGCCCCCAGGACCTGAAGGACCGGACTTTCACTGGAGAAGTGATCCCCAGGAGTCCCTCTCCCTTGCCCAAGTGGAGGTTTCCCCGAGGAAGCCCCCCCCTTGCCTGCCTGCAGCGCTGAAGAGATCCGTTGATCTCTCATAGACTAACATTGCGAACCCGACGCTTGTTTCTACACTGCACCCGGCCGCCCCCGCGCTGCTGAGGGTGAAATTTCTGTGTGGGCTTGTGCCCCCCCCGGTGCCCTACAAAACCCCCCTGGTCTGCCCTCCGAAGACGCGGGTACTTACCTGCAAGCAGACCGGAACCGGGGCACCCCCTTCTCTCCATTCTAGCCTATGCGTTTTGGGCACCACTTTGAACTCTGCACCTGACCGGCCCTGAGCTGCTGGTGTGGTGACTTTGGGGTTGCTCTGAACCCCCAACGGTGGGCTACCTTGGACCAAGAACTGAACCCTGTAAGTGTCTTACTTACCTGGTAAAACTAACAAAAACTTACCTCCCCCAGGAACTGTGAAAATTGCACTGTGTCCACTTTTGAAATAGCTATTTGTCAATAACTTGAAAAGTATACATGCAATTGAAATGATTCAAAGTTCCTAATGTACTTACCTGCAATACCTTTCAAACAAGATATTACATGTTAAATTTGAACCTGTGGTTCTTAAAATAAACTAAGAAAAGATATTTTTCTATAACAAAACCTATTGGCTGGATTTGTCTCTGAGTGTGTGTACCTCATTTATTGTCTATGTGTATGTACAACAAATGCTTAACACTACTCCTTGGATAAGCCTACTGCTCGACCACACTACCACAAAATAGAGCATTAGTATTATCTATTTTTACCACTATTTTACCTCTAGGGGGAACCCTTGGACTCTGTGCATGCTATTCCTTACTTTGAAATATCACATACAGAGCCAACTTCCTACACATGCCATTCCAGTTTGGACCCAGCTATATGCAAATCAGTGTTGCACCTGCACCCCAGGGGAACAGTCCACCCTGAACTCCCAGGCCAGGTCCTACCTGGACAGGAAAGAAGCATCATGGGATCGGTTTCCAGGTATCACCCCTAGCAGCCAGGGTAGCTTGAATCCAGTGGCACAGTGAGCATGGGGCCCTAATGCGATTTCTGGTCAGTAAAAGGACATTCAGCAACATTTTTCTAATGCGGGCGGCTGTGACAGTTCGCAGTCACAAGGCTGCGGCTAGAGTTGAAAATTTGTTTGAGTGGCAGCAAAGTCAGATCAAGTAGTTGCTCCCTCTGGCAACCTGCGTGGTGCCGTTGAAGATGATTTTTCAGCTCGGGACACATTACCACCACTATATCACCGAACAGCAGAGTGACGTGCCTATTTCCATCCGTTGGCGGAACTCCGTGGAATTTCGCAGTTTTTATGTAACTCTGCAGAATTCCACGAGTTCCACCCACCACTACACAATATCTAATGGCGCTTTAACATAGGACAAGCTCTAGTGAAACAAGAACCAAAGATTGCCCTCTGAAAGAAATCTAAAAGCCAGAGGGCCTGCGTGTGCCCAAAAACAATATCTCACATCATACAGCATCAGGTCAAAGTTCAAATGACACCCTCACCTGGCACCGGCTGAAAAAACGAATCGTTAAAAACAAGGTTGCATTAATGTGCTCCAAATGCCACTAGGTATTTGTTTGTGCTGTTTGAGACTCGTCGTGACTGAAAAGAAAAACATTAAAGGAGTACGAATGTAAAGAATGTGCTTATCTGTAACATTTAACTGGAGTAGAAAATACGCACGTGGAACACTTATGCCAAATGATTACTTGTTCTATTCATAGGATTTGCGATTTGTCGCAGGAGTCTGCAGGGGGTAGTGTTATACGGAGGGGTGGAGCCTGTTCAAGGATACAGCTTCCATAGCCAGAGAATGCACAGCAGCGTGGACCTTAGGAGGGAGACCCTAATAGGGCCCTGGGCATCTCTGTTTGTCTTAATAAGGGCTGTGAAATAAAAAGCTAGGTTTGGAGCCGGCCTCCATAGAAAAGGAGAAGCAGAGCAGACACAACTAGAAAGAGTTTTCCTTATTTTTCAAGCTTCTTTTAGAAAGCAGTCTCATAGAGGGGGTCACTCTGCAAGGTTCACGTTTCGGGTGGAATCTGGTTTCATACAAGTACCAGCAACATCAAGGCACTGTTTGTTGACAGTGGTAACATGAGAGGCTGCTTATCTTCCCCACGCCTTCCCCTTCAAGAAACACGGAGCCTTCTTGCGTGACTGTGACTGGAGCTGCTCTCTGTATGCAGTGTGCGTGAACCACAAATTACACAACTGCGTATGTTCATTTCTATACTGATATGTACTTACTGATACATGTACTAAAATGAGTGCTCTGGTCCTTTCTCCTTTGTGTAAGTACAGCTCACAAAACATTAGCTCCTTTTTCAAAATATTACCACAACATGCCTCAGTTAAATGCACATTATTCGAAGTGGCCCCACTTAAAATGTGTTCACGTAATCTAAATGAACGTTGTACTTCAGCACACCATTGCTTGTATTTCACTTTTTAAAATGGAGGCTGCTGCTGCTTCTGAACACCAGTACTGTGCTGGCTACACTGTGTAGGGGAATGGAAAATTTCCAGTAAGCTGACGTTTGTGGCTCTGAAAAAACAGCATGTGTACTAATGGTGATAACTACTGTAGGGAGTTTTCTGCTGTCATTTGAAGAAACAAATCAGATGTAACGCGTCCCACAGCTGGCTTTATTACAGGGTAAAGTTAGCCATTATGTTCTAACAGATAATGGTTAACTTTAGCCCATAAAGAAAGCCAACTTTAGACCAATGAATGGTGTCAGCATTGAATACAGACACGTGCTAATGAGCAACGCCTCATTCTTATTGACTGACTATAGGGCAGATCACTTCAGAGTTTCAGAATTTTCAGGTGGAAGAGGGGGTCAAACATAGGGAACTTGCTTTAAGACTTCAAGCTAATAACCAATCACATCAAACAGCAGAGACTTCCGAAAGCTGTTGCACACTATGACCGACCTGATAAAACAAACCGAGTAGTCAGAGTGGACAGTGCTTGATAAAATGTGTTGCTCCTTAAATTATCTTAAAGTCTCCAATTCCGTCCACTTAAGCCAAGGTGAAGGTTAATGTGCTTGATCTCAAACAGGTGAAGGAGCGTCGCCACCTTGGCTGAGCCAGCAGCATGTGTGTGTGTGTATGTGTGTGTGTGGAGGGGAGGATAGGGGGAACGGGGAGTGGAGGGGTTGTTGGGCCATGGGAGGTTGAAGGGGAGGAGAGAGTACACCTAAGTGCACATGAGTGTTTGGGCAGCCGTCGCAGGCCGGCCAAACACACATGCGCACTTAGGTTTCTCCAGCCTGGCTGTGTTTATCAGCTGGGTTGGAGAAACTGCACAGGCCCCAGGGATGTGTCTGGGCAGCAGTCCAAGCCGCTCAGACCAATCCTGACGCTGCTTTCATGCTAGCTTTAGCATGAAAGCAGTGCCATGATTGCTGGGGAGCCTGTTCTGGTGTCCCAGGGAATGCTGGGACACCACATCGAGGGAAGAGGAGCGAGCAGGAGACGGCTGCGTCCGTTGAGGTTAGTTTATTTATTTATTTATTTATTTTATTCCCTGCCCCACGCCACACACCCCTGTCCTCCTGTTTCCGTCCCCGCCCCTCCCCTTGAGAGCTGCGGTGGCCGGCGCTGGTGAAGATACATGACCGAGAAGGGCATTCATCACCAACAGTGGCATAAGGCAAAATAATAACACCCCCCTATAGAATGTGCAGAGAGGACCCCGAATCTCATATTTCACAGATAATCATTGGCCTTGGCTGAACGGTGTGGTTCGGGGGTCGTGAAGGGTGGTCTGCCTGTACCCCCGTACCAAAGGGGCCTGCGTCATGACCCTGCTCACCAAAAAGAACCAATGTGTTCTACTTTATGTTAAGACAGAGACTAGGAACATACATGGACCATATATGATGTGCGAGCCTGAGTGAGGGCACAGGCATCCACCCTTACAACCCCGCGCTCATGCTCACCTTTTCGGAGCTGTAAGAAGTAGGCGCTTTAAGCCCAGTGTTTACAGCAGCGGTTTGGTCGTCGTCTCAAGTAAAGATGATTCAAGCTGATACACTGGTGTCGACACATAATTACTCAGTGCTAATCTGAGTTTTGACTTCGGTGCATTAACAGACAAAACCATTTTACGCGGCATTACCTGCACAATGTAGATAGATTATGTTTTTGCTGCACAATAAAAAAAAGGTTTGGCATCAGCTCCGAACATTCTGTGCTCCAGCAACTAAAAGACTGAGTCATTTGTTCTCGCTACCATCCCAACATTTTTCTCAGGTTGGTTTTCACGTGTTTGTCGGGTGATTGCAATCTTGGTGAGCCCAACGCGTGGTAAAACGCACCGCGTTATTGCCATGGAAGACAAGTTTGTTTGGAAACAAAGCTGCAGCACAGAAGGCATCTCAGAATGCTATTTTCAGGCAATGCGTATTTCCCGAAATACTTGAAAAACAGTATTGTACTGAGGTAATGGTGATGTCATTTGACTAGTGCGCGCAAAAGGTGCAAAATACATCTTTTCTTTCCAATGAAGATTTAATTACAAAAAAATAAAAATAATGACAACAAAACATTAGTGTCAAAGACAGTATTTTAGCCACGGTGCCTTGATGTTTACATAATAATTATGCATGGAAATATAACATGGAGGCGGAACTGCTCACAATTTCAGGCACACACTAAAATGTGTATTGAACAGACCCTCATTGGTTGGATATGGGGGTTGGGGTAACATGGGGGTATTTACCATAGCCACTCCCCCTAGCTGGCTGTGTACCAAAAACTGGCAACTCTCTCAAACACCATAACATTGTTCCCAGGCTTATCACAGCCACTGTCCTGGTCGCGTCGCAGATGGCTACCATTCCTTCCCGGTTACAAGTTAGATGCAAGCCACCAGACCCCGAAAAGCTGGTAGCTCGGGTGATTTTCAGACAAACAGAAGAACACAATCTCCTAGACGGCTCTCATGCTGCTGAGCACTTTATACTTTCAGTGAGGTACAGGATGAAGTTGGTGATAATGATATCTGGAACTTTGCTGTGCAGGTTGTTCTATGACACTGAACAATCACCACACCTGTTACTCTATGACCCTGAAGCATTACTGGGCCTGTTACTCTATGACCCTGAAGCATTCCTGTGCCTGTTACTCTATGGCTTTGAAGCATCACCGTGCATGCTGCAGTATGACCCTGAAGCATTACTGTGCCTGTTACTCTATGACACTGAAGCATTACTGTGCCTCTTACTCTATGACACTGAAGCATTGCTGTGCCTGTTACTCTGACCATGAAGCATCACTGTGCATGCTGCTTTATGACACTGGCCCTAAAGCATCACTGTACATGCTGCAGTATGACACTGACCCTGAACCATCAATGTGCATGCTGCAGTATGACACTATGACCCTGAACCATCATTGTGCATGCTGCAGTATGATACAGAACCATGAGTTTGCATGCTGTAGTATGACACTCTAACTCTGAAGCATCACTGTACATGCTGCAGTATGACACTGAACCATCCCTGTGCATGCTCTAAAAAGACCCTGAACCATCACATTCATGCTGCAGTATGACACTAAGACCCTGAAGCATCACATTCATGCTGCAGTATGACACTAAGATCCTGAAGCATCACTGTACATGCTGCAGTATGACAGTGAACCATCCCTGTGCATGCTCTAAAAAGACCCTGAACAATCACATTCATGCTGCAGTATGACAGTAAGACCCTGAAGCATCACATTCATGCTGCAGTATGACACTAAGACCCTGAAGCATCACTGTACATGCTGCAGTATGACAGTGAACCATCCCTGTGCAAGCTCTAAAAAGACCCTGAACAATCACATTCATGCTGCAGTATGACAGAAAGACCCTGAAGCATCACATTCATGCTGCAGTATGACACTAAGACCCTGAAGCATCACTGTACATGCTGCAGTATGACACTGAACCATCCCTGTGCATGCTCTAAAAAGACCCTGAACCATCACATTCATGCTGCAGTATGACACTAAGACCCTGAAGCATCACTGTCCATGCTGCAGCACGCCATTATAACCCTGAAGCTTTGCGGTGCATGCTGCAGTATGATACTAAGACCCTGAAGCATCACTGTACATGCTGTAGTATGACACTGAACCATCCCTGTGCATGCTCTAAAAAGACCCTGAACCATCACATTCATGCTGCAGTATGACACTAGGACCCTAAAGCATCACTGTGCATACTACAGTATGACACTAGGACCCTGAAGCATCACTGTGCATGCTGCAGTATGATACTAAGACCCTGAAGCATCACTGTGCATACTACAGTATGACACTAGGACCCTGAGGCATCACCTTGCCTGCTGCTGACACTAGAACATAACTGTGTTATGTTTTTGTCCAGCTCAATGTGGCTGATGTCTTTTGTTTGCAACGAGGTTAATCTGCGTCCGTGTCTTTTGCGAGATTCAGTTTTAAAATACTCTGCCCTGATTAATCAAGGCCGGAAAAATCAGTGACTCCCTCGTGAAGAAGGTACAGAGAACACCCCGCAAACTCCCGGGGAGACCTGCGCTCCATTGTTTGCTATGAGACGAGGATCCTTTGTTACTTAGCAAACAGGGCCACAGATTAAGAGCAAGTCAATGAAAAACACAACAGGCATTGTAACGGGGAAAATGAGACATGTATTACTAGCTACCGAAACTTATAAAAAAACAGAAGAAAATCGATAAAAGGAAACTGTGGATACGCCCAAGTGAGCATAGGTTAACGAGAAGTCATAGAAAATATCTCCAAAAACTCAAGAGTTGTGCCAGCCAGCATCTATCCTGCAGTACTAAGCACCTATTCTGCCTCTAAGTGATGGTAGTATCACGGTAAGTAAGGCTGATAAATCTGCCATAATTAAAGCAGGAAATAAATCCACTACTATGTTGTCTGATTTAATTCTAAAAACAACCACCGGAAAAACAAGACAGGAAATAGCAGAGAAAATGTTAACATGACAATGCAGATGTGCCCAACAGCTGGACTAAAGAAACAGGACTGTGGGTAATCACGGAGTACCTTCTGACTAGAGGTACATTTGCATTACTAGCAGATACAGACAGAGATCCTGCAGCTGGCCCCGGCCTCTGCATTAGACTCCACTGGTGTATTTGATTACACGCTAAATTCGCTGAAACTCGAAGTTACTTTTTCTGTGTCTTGAAACACCAAAAAAGCTGTTAATAAACTGAAGCAGAGCTTGAAGGTACAAATGAAATATGTGTGAACATAGCTTTAGGGAACAACACAGGAAAGAGTTGTGTAATATCAATGCTTAATTTGTGCTTGTTGTTTCCGGTGCTGAGCATCGGCACTTATTTGTGAGGGCCGGGGCTTATTCTTATGCCTCAAGCATTTGCTGCGAGCAAAAGACACATATGAGAAAGACGGAAGAAGGAAAAACTAAAAAGCGTCATAAAGGGAGAAACTAGAAAGTTGCAGGATGAGCTGAAGGGGCAGGGGAGGCCGTAAATGGATTGAAGAGACCCGAGATAGCTTCAGGATTACGCTGCCTCAGTATTCAGTGCTGGCAGATTTAATTACAGCAGTCTCGTGTTTAAGAGAAGGGCTTTGAGCACCAGCACCTCTTTATTTACAAATTAAGCAATGTGTAATATACTGTATTGCATCACCTGTATAGCGCTTCATAACTCCGAGGAGGCCGCGACAAACTTTGATTTTTATATTATGTTGAAGTAGAACAGTTATTTTTTTGAGTGACTTTGGCTAGTGCAGAAACTTCGGAAATAAATGGTACCTTGTGACCATGTCAAGAATTTTCTCCAATATGCAAATGCCTGCATTTTTCCACAGGGGTCTGTATGCCGAATCACTGGTAGTAGGCATGCATTTTGCCATGGGTGCCCTTCCTTATGCCAATAATTATCTCCAATATGCCAGCAGTAGTATTTTTACCTTGAGTGCCGCCATAAGCCCAGAATTATATTAAGCATGCCATGGCTAGTGGCAGACATACAATCATAAAACAAACACACTCTTACTTACTCACACTCACTCCAACAAACTCCCTCTCACATTCACTCTCTTCCCCCAACACTAACTCTCACTCATTCTCACTCCTTCTCAGTTACCCACACATAAACATACCTGTACACACTAGTTCTCACTCTTACAAGCACACATACACTCCCGCAACTGTTGCATCATTGATAGCTCTACACCCCTGACTCACTTCCATGCCCCTCTCACAATCTCCAATCACTCACTCCTAACACACTCAAACTCCTTCACTCACTCCCTCACACTCACTTTTACTGATACACACTCTCAAACTTAGATTCTCGCTCACCTTCACTCTCTATGCCACACACACACACACCCTTTCCCTCAATCTTATTTCCTCTCAATTATTCACAAACACATTAACAACCTTATATACAGATTCATTGGAAGCATTTGATTTTTTACTTACCTTGCTTCCTTTGCCGGCAACTTGGAGGCCCAACAGCAGGAGCAGAGTTTGATATTGAAACCAGCAAGCCACATTCCTAATGATGAGCTAGACAGAGTAGCAAGGCCGGGTTTTAAAAGGGGAAGATCCACCTGTCACTGTTTCTTGATATGACTGGAAGAACTTGCCTATAAGAAGCCGTGACGGGTGGGAGCAATAACCAACCTCCCTTGTCCCAACTGGCTTCCTTGGGGTCCTCTGGGAAGGGTCCTAAAACGTGAAAACTCCAACAGCGACTTCCCCATGTTATCCTATGGACACTGACCTGGGGTTACAACTCTGCACACAGGCGACTGGGGAATCTTACCTACTTACCTTTGGGGTTTTAGCACTTTCCTGCCCTAAGGATTCTTGAGTAGTAGTGTGGGTTGGGAGTGATTTTCTCATTCCATTATTTTTAGAATACGGTTTGGCCCCCCCAGTGGGGCCCATATTATTCTATGCCATTACTTACCTGTTGCTAAGTATATTTTTGTATGTTTATATCTCCGGTTAGGAGATATACCAAAGTTAGTTCTAGAGTGTGTGTTTCAATAAATATAACCTCATTGTTAATTTCTAACACTGTTGTGGTTCTTTCCTGTGTGTACATCACTGACTGACCTATGTGGTATTTGCAATCACTTTACACCCTCCTGGATAAGACTAAACTGTTCTCTACAGCTACCCTTATGAGCGCTGTGGTTTTCTGGAACCGCCTACAATATCACTAAGGGTTACTTGGACTCAGTACAGGGTGCCTCACCTATAAGTGTTCACTATATACTGAGCCAGCCTCCTACAGTCAATATGTGCAAAAAGCAATTAAGAAGAATTAAAAATATACTAAGCCGGCCTCTTACAGTCAATATGTGCAGAGAACAATTACAAAGAATTAAAAAATATCTTCTGTGCCACATAGGTCTCTATTTGCTGCACGGTCACTCCAGCATCTGCTTTATACAGCTTTTCCCTATCACGCCAACAAAAATGGCAGTCGAAAGCGTCCCGCTCTAATCGGTTAGGAACAGCGAACTGTTAAAAATACCCCACAGTAATCAGCTACTAAATACTGTTAAAAAAATCAAAGTGCATCAGTATTTGCAAAGAGAAATTATAAATATTTCAAAATATCTCCTGTGCCACTGAAGTCTATTATAGAGTTATAGATGGGAAATGGTACAGTGATATCCCTGTATACAAAATCGATGTAGCGCCATATGATACAGGACTGCCTTTCACTAAATACGTAAAGCAACCTTTAACATAAAAGAAAAGCGGATAATTTCTGCAAGAAAAGCGTCAGACAATATAGGTTGTTGCTGTTATAGTTCTAAGAGAGTTTGCTAAACATTTTTCCTGGGTTACTGTAGGGCTTGTGACTGGTGTTACTTTGGTCGAGAGGTGTTTTTGATATAAATACACCCCACCACCATTTCTGTGTTCGCTGTAATGTCCTAGGTGGCCAATGGTATGCCCAGACGTGGGTCCCTGCCTCACTGCAATTCACTAATGAAGCCTAACATGGCTGCATACAGTCTGGGGTTGCTTGTGTTTTATTCTGAAAGGGGTCCTCGCCTGGCAGTTTGTGACGGACTGTTCCCATGAGGGCCAGGTCTGAATCGTATAAGTTTGGACTCTGTCTACCGCAGCACAATGGGTGAAAAATGAATGGCTGGAATGCTACACGAGGCGGCTGTCAGTGATTCTGATTATTTGCAAGTATTCCTCCCATCACTTTTTGTGTATTTGCTACAAATATTATGTCTACGGCTTCAAATCCCAGCTCTAAATATCTTAAATAAGTCTTTCAGTGCAAAGTAGGATGATAGTCCATAAATTCCAGCTTCTCTGCAACAAAGGACTATATGATGTACATCCTCATAAAAGGTTCTGCAGAGCAAATGGCATCTCATACTTAGATGGCCATTACCAATACGTCTCCTTCTTGACATCTTCGAAATCGGCATCATTCAGAATGAAATTAAAAAGAAAATATCTCTCACTGGCAAGATGCCATTCTGCAGTAACGTTGATGGCCGAGTCAATTTAATAGACAAAGTGCACATGTTCTCTGAATTGTCCTACCTACAGCTTCCAATAAGCACATTCATGGAACTGCAGTTTTTCCTTTGCCACACAAAGATGATTTTCCTAGTTTGTAGGTTTCCGTGCACTTTGGAGTACAGCAAGATGCCCTGTCATCCCGCTCAGACACCCCACGGATTGCATTAGTGTCTAAAGTCATTTTTTCATGCAGATTTCAGAGCCATGGGAAGCTGGGTTGAAATAGCGGTGCCTTCCACAACATGAAGAAATCCATTACAGGCTATAATTGCACTGTAATGTGGGCCTGGCGTAGATTAATGCAAAGCACTCTAGGGCTGGTACCATTTGGAAACATCCTTTGTTACTATCGACCTCTCAAATGATCTCACGTTTTTGCAGTTACAACAGCTCAGAGCGATGTTTCTATGGACTATTAGCAATTATAATCATACTACTTTCGATAGAAGACAATAAAAAAGGACTCTCTACGGAAGATAAAATAATAGGTATTACAAGCCAACTAAATGGTACTCATTTTAGCAATCTTTTTAAGAATGAAAGGTTGAGTCAGTTCCACGGGATGTAAGATGCTAGTGGCAGAAATGCTGGTAAAGTCCATCTTTTTACAAATTAAATTTATGTTCAACTGCCATGCTCTTGTCACACTTATTAAGCCCATAACAAGTAAGCATCAATAATTGTGTGTAGCTGTGTCTTGTTCCTTATTAGATCCTACGGGTAGCAGATCCTGCCTGGCCTATTCGCTGGTTCCTGCTATAACCACATAAACCTCTAGTCATTTTACACACTGATCTCAGTATGTGGGTAGTATTGTTACTACTGATGCGGACTCGGTCTGCTGTGGATGGGGCGCTGTGATGCCAAACGCACCGGAGGGATACCTCTATGAGCTGAATGTCTGTCGCTCGACAAAGCGGTGATCAGCAGGTGACAACATCACACCCGACTCAGCCACCCATCCTCCCAAAGGAAGGTAAATTGAGACCATGAGTGAACAGTAGTAACGGCTGTTTTTTTTATAGCACTTAGAAATGGCAGAAGTGCAGTATGAAGTGCTACATAAAAAACACAAGTGATTACTTCTGCCATTATTGGCTGACACAAATGTGCACCTGAAAGAAAGCGATTGACAAATGCATCACCTTACTGCATAGAACAGGAAAAGCAAGTATGAACTCTTCGTTGATAATCCAATTACCTGATTTATAAATGGGTGGCTTCCCTTAAGGCATCGTTCTATTGTTTTGCTCTAGTCTTCCAACTAAAGTTTTTGAGGCTGGGTTCCCATCTGTAGCCACATTAAGGGTATAAGGGATTCGTTTACTATAAGTGAGCTGGCTGTAGCTCCTGAGCTGTGGCGCACTGGAGGAAGAAGAGGGCAAGAACCAGAGTAATCTAACCAATCATAAGCACCAACCAGCAGTCTCTGACCTTGCTATCAGGCCTGGAGTGTAAAATGCACTTGTGAGGCTACCACTGACAGGTACACGGTTGTATGTCACAATATCGAGGCCAAGAATATTGCTCTGCACATATATCAACGCCACAATATTTATTACCAACATATCTACTTTGTAAATATATATAGAGAAACATAAATTTAGTATCTACTGCTGCAATGTGTATATAATTGCATACCAGACACAATTGTGTGGAGGAGGAGTCAAAGAATATTAATTAATGTTCATTACTTTAGACATGCACATACAGGAAAAATAGGAACTTGCTCAGAAGTCTCCAGCGAGTAGTAGAGAAGTATTTCAAACAGCTGAAAGTAGGTACCCTTTTAGTAGGGCAGGATGGTAGATAAACACTGAAGTGTATGGGAGTCTTGTAACCTTCAGTTTCAGAACCACACGTTCGTGACTAACATAGAGACAGAGAGTGGATTATACAGAGACACTCTTAGATAACTATTGATATCTACTGTTAGATTAGATGGCATGTTTAATACTGTACATTATTAAAGATGTCAGTAGTGGCCCGTAATGTGCAGAATGGGTGGGGGGAGCGCCACATACGCTAACACACTCATTCAAAGCATGCACACACACACATACACAACATATACACACTCTCTCTCTTTCACACATATACTCACACCCACCACATACATTACCACACCCATTCAAAGCATGCACACACACACACACACACCACGCACACATATACTCACATCCACCACATACACTACCACACTCAAAGCATGCACGAACATACTACACGCACTCTATCCCTTTCACACATATACTCACACCCACCACATACATTACTACACCCATTAAAAGCATGAACACACACACACACACCACGCACACACATATACTCACATCTACCATGTACACTACCACACCCATTCAAAGCATGCACGCACATACCACACACATGCACACTCTTTCGCATATATACTCACACCCACCACAAACATTAGCACCCCCATTCAAAGCACACAGACACACACACCACGCACACACTCACACACATATACTCACATCCACCATGTACACTACCACACCCATTCATAGCATGCCCGCACATACCACACACACGCACACTCTCTCTTTCACACATATACTCACACCCACCACATACACTACCATGCCCATTCAAAGCATGCACACCCATTCACACATACACACACGCATGCATGCATGCACATATGCAGCCAAAATTGCAAAAACAGAAACAAACCGGGCTGCATCTCGGATGGCAGTACCTTTTGCAGCTCAGCTGCTTTCCTCTCGCAGGATGTTTTGTCTGTTCACCGGCAGCACAATATGTGGCTGAATAAGAGCCCAGTTCTGCGGCCGCAGGGGGCCCTTTGTAGGCATCCCTGAAGAATAATGTCCCATTTCGCCTACCTACAAGGGAAAAGGATTTACCATTGCCTATCTCTCGTCATATGCTTTAGGAGTGGCCTGGAACCCAAAAGTAAAACTGATCAGATCAAAAGCAGAAAGCTTGACACCAGACTCAATTCTCTTTAGGGTTGGTAACTGGCACAGAGGCATAAAATCAGGTCACATTCATTCCAGTCCTTTTTTATGTGTTAGTAAATAAATAGACACTTTCAAATATTGCTGCATATATTTGATTATATATTTAAGCAACTCCAGCTAAGGGTTCTCATGTTAGTGCCATTAAAAGAAAAATATAATGAGGCAAAATGCCGAAAGAAGATTGATAAGAGATCTGAAAACCAGTGATTGTTCCGCTCGGAAACAGTGGGGTGCTGGATGTAGGCAATGTGGTCTAAAGACTGCATCATGCCATTAGTACTAAATTATGAAAGGGGTTTGTTGGGTGTACAGCCCACGGAAGGCGTTGGTCGGTAAACAACCTTGGATATCCCATATGGCAAATGCGTCCAAAGAGGAAGAGGTTAGCACTATATACAACCTACAGAATCTACAGACTTGTACACCAAGTGCATTGGATGACAGACAAAAGCTCTCTAACGGAGGTCTGATAAAGACACTGTTTAATAGTTAAGATTTAGCTTTTGAAAGAGTAAGCTTGCACACCTCATCGTGCATACCTAGCAGTATAAAGCAAGCAATGGCAAAGCCACTCGTCTCATTTTGCTAATGCTTATTGTTTGCTGCTTCAGGCTTCTCCTGCTGATATTGGGTTTGCCCGTGTTTGAAAAATGACATCACAGGCATTGGCAAAGCAAACTGCAGTGACCATCTCTGAATGTTAACTTATTTTCTTTCAAGAAGGCCTCCACCTTGTGTGTACATGTAATGTGGCACCTATTTTAAAAGTGTAGAAAATACGTTTCCAAGATGGACAGCCACTGCTAGTGCATACCACTGCGACTGTGCCAACACTGGTTAAAATAACAGCTGCAGCAGCAAGTGGCAGACACTTAAAATGAGACATGGGAGGGGAGCTAAAGAGGCACCAAGACACAGAAACAGAGCAGGGGGGAGTAAGAGTAAGAAGGGAGGAACCATCAAGAAGAAATTAGATACTAGTTCTTCATTATTCATATAGACACATACTTGAATCATTCGCTGCTGTCATGCTGGAAATCTCTGGTAACATTAAGTTGCAGAAAACAATGTTAATTTGAAAAATAGTTTGTTTAGTAGCTCTGCCATCTCAATTGAAACAACCGAACTTCAGCCCATGAGGTAAAAGTGCTGAGCTCTCCTTCTCTCCTTAGAAGGCATCCTAGCTCAGATTTCGTACCGTAAATGTGAGGAGTGCATATCACAGCATTGGGCCTATGACCACTGCCGAGCCAGTGCTATGTTCGCATCCAGGAAGTAATGTCTGGTGAAGTTATGCCAGCTTTTCCACACGGCTGCACTGCAAGTTTCCTGTAAAGACACTCCACCGTAGAGTGCAAATGTTGCTGCCATGCTTCTAGTGGAATGCACCCTCATTCTGCCTTGGAGAGGATACCTTGTCTAGTTGTGACAGAAGGTGATGCAAGCAGGCAGCCAGCATGTGATGCCTCGTTTGGACAATGGGCGGTCTCTTCCTGGATGTTGGAATGAGACAAATAATTGACCTGAAGAACGTAGAGTCTTAGGTTTTGTCCATGTAGAATCTGACGCACCAGCAGACATGCAGTTGGCACAGGGTGTCCCAGCAGACGTGGATGGAGTGGGGAAGAAAGATGGCAGGATGACAGGTTCATTCAAGTGAAAGTCTAGAGGCTTATGGCATGAATCTTGAGTTGGTCTGTAAAATCACTTTGTCTCTGGTGAAGTGAAGGTGTGGTTCCTTAACAGTGAATATCTGTAATTCTTACTATCTCCTTGCTGAGGTGAGAACGAGTAGAAGAGTGGTTTTCCACAAAAGGAAATTTACTTACACTCTAAAGACTGGTTTCAGAAGAGGCAGAATTAGTTGGTTCTACTCAGTGTTTAGCTCCCAAGCAACTACAGGACGCCTCACTGGAGGAAAGTCCTCAAAGAGCCCTTTCATGAATTGTTGTATAATTCTCTGTTAGATTAAAGAGGAGGAAGAATCTTTTGCCTTTTGGAATCAGGACAATGCGCTCAAGCGAACAAGGACTGATGAATACCTAAGACCACTCTTTGCTAGCTCTAGAAAGTACAGTAGCACCTCAAGAGGTGGCGGCCCCTGAAGAGGTGACTGCTTTATCTTTGCCTCACATGCAGAATGTTGAAAGAATATTCAGATGGCAGTACATTAAGCGATCAGGAAACATACAATCAGGTTCAGCAACTTGAGGTCGGGATGGAGAATCTCTCTCTTATGTTCAGAGAGGAACCTGTGATGATTCATCTTCTGGTTGAACCATGATTCTGGTTGGTATGTGGACAGCCTCAGTAAGTTGATGTACCAAAAAATGACAAGGCCATATTGGGGGCAATCACAATCAGGGAACAGTGGTCTGATTTTTGTCTTCCTCAGTACTCTGCCAAAGAGGGAAAATGGATAAACAGTGTCCGAAACTGTTCTGGAGTTGCTTGTGTTTGCTTCTGGAAGAATTACTGTACCCTACTTGCTAGGGGCTTATGAAGTGTGATGGGAGTATGCCAGTTGAAGATACATTTAATTTGTAAAAAGATGGACTTTAGCAGCAATTGTTCCTCTAGCAGGTAACATCGTGTGGAGCTGATTCAACCTTTCATTCTTAAAATGCTTGATAAAAACAGTACTATTGAGTTTGCTTATAATACCAATTGTTATCTTCTATAGACATTTCTCTTTTTTGTTTGCCATATTCCCCTTGCGAGTAAAACTGCATCTATGCCTATTCCGACAGATCAGGACTTTGCTTCTCCTTGCCTTACAGTGTAATGCATCAAGGTTGCATTGTCCATCTGGATCAACACTGATGGTTTTCCTGACCTCTGAAGGAATAACTGGAGGCATAGTGTGATGAACCGTATTTCCAGGACATTTATGTGAAGTTTTTTCTCAACCTCTGACCAGAGGCCTCTTTTGTACAGCTCTTGCATGTGTGTGTCCCATTCTTCCAGCGATACACGTGTTGTCATAGTTATCCTGCTTCTGGAGGTTAAAAAGGAACACCTACTTTGAGGTTTGATGGGAACCTCCACCAGAGCAAGGGTTGTTTGAGCCATCGGGAGAGTTTCACTGTGTTGCTCCTCAAGGCAGTCACCTGTATCCACTGCAGAGCCAAATCATGCTCAATATGCCTCATCTGAAGACTCTGGAAAGGAATCAGGCTGATGCACTAAAATGACATGAGACCTAAGAGCAAACTATATATCCTTATGGAATCTGCTACTTCAAGCAAAATCCCTTTGCCACGGCCTGGAGTTTTGTTGCTCTTTCTTCCAATGGGAAAACGTAATCTTGCTGTGAATTCATGAGAATCTCCATGAATTGCAACCTTGTTAAAGGATGGACGTAATATTTCTTGATGTTCAAAGTCAGTCCTTGTTCTTGGAATAACATGCAGCTGTGGAGACATAAGTTGTGCCTTAGATGGAGCCTTAAAAAGGCAGTCATCCAAGTATGGACAAACGTGGTGACCTTGTAATTTATGGAGGCAGCTACCTCCGCCGGATTTGTAAAGATCCATGGGTCAGACTGTGGAAATGCCTGGAATTTATAATGCTGCCTTGCCAATGAAAATTACATATATTACCTATTATTTGGATATATCGGGGTGTAACTATATATCCTGAAGATTGAGGGAGATGAGGTACTTCCTTATTGAAGCATCAGATGGACTTCCTGGAGCTGTACCATTTGGAATTATTTTTTGCTAGGAATTTGTTCAATTTTCACCGAGCCAACATTTGCCTTCACTTGGCGGGATTTTTCTTAACCAAGAGAAAATCAGGAGTAGAATCCCGATTTCTGTGGTTCTTTTTGCTTGGCTTGTTTTAGAAGAAGGATAATGTTTTGCTGTGGCTACCGCAAGTGCAGTTCAAGTACCTTTCCGGGTGGAAAGGTGGGTGTTTTCTCTATAAACATCAGCCTATGACCAGATTGCACCATTTGGACCACCCAACGATCAGTAACAGAGATTCTTCTCCACATCAGAAGCACGGTAAAAGGTAGGGGAGCAGCTGAAGCTCTCTTCCGGTTGTCCTAGGAGTGTGAATAGTATGCTCCTCTCTTCTTTCCTGATATCCTGCCATAACCTTGGTGCTGCCCGTTTCCTGAATAGTAGCCTTGATAATAGCTTGAGTGTCTTGGAAGTCTTCCTTGTTCTCCTTATTAAGAGAAGCCCTCTCTGTAGACATTAAATTTCTGTGAGCCACAAAAAACAGTGGAAGTGGGGATTCTGGGCTATAAAACTGTAAAGCCCCTAGGGTGTGTGTCATTTTTTGTCTTGACCAAAAGTTTTCCATATTTCCTGCGAGGGCCAGATATCGTGCCAATATATTCTGCAATGCGGCCTGATAATAAACTTGAAAATTAGGGAGTGCCAGGCCACCCTGATTACTATTCAACTGAATAACTGAGAGTCTTACCCTTGGGGCCTTCGCATCATAGAGTCCAGTACATGGAAGTAAGAACTATTTATTCTTATTGGCACGTTATTAAATAAAAAAAGCAAGAACGGGAAAATTGACATCTTAATTAAGTAGACTCTCCCCATCAAGGTCAATGGTAGAACTCTCCATCTGTCTAAAAGCGCTTGTACTTTTGCCAGCATTCTAACATAATTAAGATTAAACATTTGACCATAATCCTTTGTGACATAAATTCCCAAATATCTGATAGGTTCGAATGAATTAGCTTGGTGATGCAAAGCATACAGAAGATTCTCTACTTCTACGTTAAATAAAAGGACCTCTGTTTTATTTTCGTTAATCTTGTGTCCCCCTATTTGGGTGAACTCTTTAATCTTATCCAGTACTCTTTGAACGTTGCCGATCTCTGGTTTTAAGTATAAAATTATATCTGTAGTATTGGTTTCTAAAGTAGTTTTGTGTTCTATTCATTTTATTATTGTAGTTGTAATGGTATGTTCCATCCTCCCCTGTCCCGGCACAATGTGATCTCTTGGAATGTGTTATCATTCTAAAGAGATCAGTTGGAGAGGACAGATTGCTGTGTCAGGTGTGGGTGGAGTTTCTTTGTGTGATACTTATGAATAAATCTACAGAAATATCTCAACTGGATTCCAGATCTTCTTCATTTCATTGTGCAGCGTTTACTACAATTTTGGCGACGAGCTGTGGACTTTTGGACCTTTCTGAAACTTCAACACATCGTTTCTGTTTATTGCCACATCATTTTATTATGGAGGTATTGTAACTTTCAGTCTTGTAACTCTTTTCAACTTTAACACAGATTTTATCTCTTTGAATTTCATTATTTTCATCCGTGTAACATTATTTTTCACACAGACTTCGTTCAGCTGTTTAGTTGCCAAGCAACGCGCTTTTGATTTCCTCGCGCTTCCTGCTTGGAAACCAAGTGCATTTCTTCACGCTTTGCTCAGCTGTTCTGTTACCTGGCAACAGAGCGTGTGTTTCAAACGCCGCGCTGTTGTTTTTCTCTTGTTCCTGCTTGGAAACAGTATCGCACTTCATAATCTCGCACCAAGCTCTTTAAATCATCAAGATTTCAGTTCGAAACAGCACGCTTTTCATTTCCCCGCGCAAATTGCTTGGAATCTTGAGCGCATTTCAAGGTTTTCACATTTTGGACTTTCTTGCTCGTATTGTGCAGTTTGGTCACACATGAAGTTGTTTCAAAATTTTGATATTTGGCAATCAGAAATATCTTCTTTAAATTATACCAAGGATTTCACATGTAATGCTTGAGACTTTTAAATGGGAAGAATGGACAATACGGAAAATTTAAATTAAAATTGAATTAAAAAGAAATACATTTTTTTTTGTTTTTTTGAACATTACTAAACGAAATAATTTTTTTCAATAAATATTTGTCGTCGTTATGCAAAATATTTCACCACCTCCATTTTTCCTATCAGTTCCTGGAGAACCACCTATTCCATGAAAAAAATGGAAAAAAGTGTTTTTAACTTATCTTCGTGTATGTGGCAGCAATTTATCTGCGGATAGGAAAGCATCTCTTCTTCAACACTGTCTTGGAGCTGAAGGGCAAAAGATTTTAGAGACGTTACCATCAATCACCTCGTCAGATGGTGCAGAAGGAGATTCTTCGGTTAATGAATTGGACATTTGTTTGCTCAAATTGGATAAACATTATTTACCGAAAATTTCTATCGTTTTACAGAGATATCATTTTTGAAAATGTAAACAGAATGATGATGATGAATCTGTGGAAGAATTTGCGAAAATTAGCAGCTCAGTGCAATTTTGGTGGAACTCTTGAGGAACGTATTCAAGACCAACTTATGCTTGAATGTAGGAGTAACAAGATTAGGGAAGCATTATGGTAAAAAAATGATCCATCTTTTGAGGAAGTATTAACAATTGCAAAACAGGTTGAACACTCAGAAATGTGCATGGATAATCTGAAGAAGTCTAAGGAGAAACTAACTACTGTCCAATCTCTGAATTTTAAGACTAAGGACAAGACTTTTGCTGATAAAAAATTCAAGTTAAATTGTTTTAGGTGTGGTTCTGTTTCTCATTTAGCTAACTGTAAAGAATGTCCAGCTGTGAGTGTAATTTGCAACAAATGCAAGAAGAAAGGGAATTTTGCTAAATATTGTAGGTCTGGGACTAAACTAAAAATGCAAGTCAATGAAGTTGAGTGTGATGATGATAACCATGACTTCATTTTACAGGTGATCAATGATGTCAAGTGTGTCTCCAAGGTGGGGTGTTGCGATTATCCATCTGATTTTGTGGAAGTGAATGGTGTGAGAGTAGAAATGATGATGGATTCAGGTGCAAAACTAACTTTGGTATCTGTCACAGATTTTGAAAATGTATTTAAAGGGAATGTGGCTTTGGAAAAACCTGATGTCATGCCTTATGGTTATGGTGGCAAACCTATTGATCTTAAGGGATATTTTAATGCTTCCATAATGTTTAAAGGCAACAAAATTTACGGGAAAGATTATGTTCCAGTTGTAGGAGACACCATCTTAAATTGGCCGCATCAGAAATTATTAGGTATTATTCTTAATCCAAATTCTGTACCTCAAGTCCAAGTTCAAAATATATGTGACTTTGGTGGAGAGTTGTTGAGTGAATTTCCCAATGTTTTCAGTTCTAAAGTGGGATGTATTAAAGGTTACAAGCATCACATAGTGTTAAAAAATGGTGCTTTACCTGTTGCATGTAAGGCAAGAAATATTCTGTTTAGTTTGAGGGAAAAAGTTAAGCTTGAAATTCAGAATCTTAAATCTCAAGGAATAATTGAGGATGTAGAAGCTGCTCAATGGATTGCGCCCATAGTTGTAGCTTTAAAAAAAAATGGGGATATCAGGTTGTGTGTAGACTTGCGCAACCTGAACAAAGAAGTTATTGAGGACAGATTTCCATTACCCAATATCACTGAAATGGTGGGGTCATTAGGCAAAGCTAAATACTTCACTACTTTGGATTTGAGCTCTGCCTATCATCAGGTGCAATTATGTGAGCAATCTAAATTGTTAACATCCTTCATAACGCAGTTTGGTGTGTACAAATTTAACCGGATGCCTTTTGGTCTTTGCTCAGCAGCATCTCTTTTTCAAAGACTCATGTCAGATATATTGGGAAATACAGCTAATGTGAAGTTTTTTCAAGATGATGTGCTCATATATACAGATACTTTGGAGCAACATAAAGAGAGAGTGAAAGCAGTTTTGAAATTTTTTGAAACCAAAGGAATAACTCTTAAAAGTGATAAATGCAAGTTTTTTAAATCAGATATTACATATCTGTGGCATGTAAATTTCTGGTAGTGGTGTCAAACCCAAGGATGATTTGGTCAAAACCATAATCAATTTGTCTACGCCTGAGAAGAGAGAAGATGTTCAAGTTTTTCTTGGAATGGCTGAGTATTATGCAAGGTTTATTCCTAACTTTGCTAGGAGGTCTGACTCCATTAGAAAGTTACTTGGAAAGGTGTGATGTTTGATTGGTCTGAGGATTGTCAGAAGGAATTTATAGATCTCAAACAAGCTCTATCATCTGCTCAATCTTTAAGTAGCTTTCTTCCAGGTTTGCCCTGTTGTATTATAACTGATGCATCAGAAAAAGGCTTAGGTTGTGTTCTTAAACAAGTAATTGATGGAAAAGAAAGTATAATCGCTTTTGCTTCTCGTGGATTACGGGATGCTGAATGTAGGTACTCTACTATAGAGAAGGAAGCATTGGCCATATATTGGGCCATTAAGAAATTTAAACAGTTCCTTTGGGGAAGAAAGTTCACATGTCAGACTGATCACAAACCTTTGCGTGAGATTTTTGAGAAAAAAGGATTAGACAATGTTTCATCTAGAATTTGCAAATGGGTTGTGGGACTACAAGATTTTCATTTCTCTATTAATTATGTTCCAGGATGTGAAAACAAAACTGCGGATTGTTTATACAGGTTGGGAGTTGAGAATTTGGAGGAGAGAGAGAAAGATGATTCTTGGTGGATTGATGAAGAAGTCAAAGTATGCAGTGCGACGGATGGGTGCATATCAGAAGATGAATGGTAGCATGAATTAGGTGAGGATAAGGAATTGTTAGAGATCAGAGATTTATTGTTGTCCGGGAAAAGTTGGAATGATTCTGAAGGTAAAAATTTGTCTTTTAAAAAAGTATGGGACGAGCTCTCTGTTCAGAATGGGGTAGTTTTGAGAGGTTGCAAGTTGATACATCCACAGAAACGTCTTGAACGTCTAGTTGATCTGGCTCATTCTGGCCATCATGGAATATGTAAGACTAAAGAAAGGATGCGAGGTGTATATTGGTGGCCCGGTATGGATTTAGTGTTGGAGAGAAAAGTCAGAGACTGTGTTGAGTGCAAACTTACTGACAAGTCCTTGAAGGTCAGGACACAACCCATGGAGTTAAAAGAGATTCCTAAGGAAGTTTGGGAAGAAGTTTGTATTGATATTATGGGGCCCATTTGTTGCGGTGGTGTTGCCAAATATGTTGTTGTACTGATGGATGGTTTATCACGGTGGCCAGAAGTATTAATAACTTCAGAAATAACGTCTATGGTTATTATTAAATTTCTTTCTAACGTGTTTGCAAAAGAAGGAAATCCAAAATGTATTTTGTCAGATAATGGGGTTCAGTTCACCTCTAAAATGATGAAGGAATTTTTAAGATCTAGAGGGATTGTTCATAAAAAAACAGCGTTGTGTCATCCAGAGTCGAATGGAATGGTTGAACGCTTTAACAGAACTCTAAAGGAAACTATTCAGCTGGCAAAACACTTGGGTATAAATTGGGAGAAATCAGTATCGTCTAAAGTGGAGGATTATAGGTTTACACCTCATTCTAGCACGGGTTTATCACCGTTTGCGTTGTTCAAAAAACGTATACACCACACCATGATTTTCCCTCGTTGGGTGAAGGAGTATGTTTCAGAACAGTTCAATTATGATGAGCAGAAGGATTTTGCGCTGAAGAAAAATGTGTACCTTCAAAAGAGAAACAAATGTGTGTATGATGCTCGTAAATCAGTCAAACATATTGATGTGAAGGTGGGAGATTCTGTCAAAGTAAAATTGCCTGGTAAATTTCATAATGGTCAATCTCATTACAGTAATGTATTTAATGTGATAAAAGTTTTCAAAAAAGCTGTAAAGCTTGACGATGGTCGTATTTGGAATGTAAACAGAATTGTAAAGGTATCAAATGTATTTCTTTTTTTTTCAGTTTTTTTTTTTTTTTTTGTATTCGCATTGTTTAAAGAGAGGAAGGGATAAGGGATGTTATATTTTCTTTTGTTTGTTAATAAGGGAGATAGTGTAGTATTGGTTTCTAAAGTAGTTTTGTGTTTCTATTCATTTTATTATTGTAGTTGTAATGGTATGTTCCATCCTCCCCTGTCCCGGCACAATGTGATCTCTTGGAATGTGTTATCATTCTAAAGAGATCAGTTGGAGAGGACAGATTGCTGTGTCAGGTGTGGGTGGAGTTTCTTTGTGTGATACTTATGAATAAATCTACAGAAATATCTCAACTGGATTCCAGATCTTCTTCATTTCACTGTGCAGCGTTTACTACAATATCATCAGCAAAAAGCTTAATTTTGGGCATATCTGCTATAGGTGACATGACTTGCTTCGAGCTCCGTATTATCTGGGCGAGAGGCTCAATGAAAAAGGCAAAAGGTAAAGGGTAGAGAAGATATCCCTGCTTAGTAACTCTTTTGATCTGAATGTTGCCTCTAATCTTTGAGTCAATAACGATTCTAGCCTGAGCACCCTGATACAACCGCCTTATCATTGAAGTTAATTGTGAAGGGAAACCAAATTTAGTTAGGATGTAAACCAAGGTGCCCCAATTGACTAAGTCGAAGGCTTTCTCTGCATCTAGCATTATCATTACAGCAGGAATTATGCTGACCGAAAAGTACTCAGTTGCCTGTATCAAAAAGTTAGTATTGGATGTCATCAACCTGCTAGCTACAAAGCCATTCTGATCCTTATGTATTAGTTGTTGCACAACTGGTGTAATCCTGATAGCCCAGACCTTTGTTAACATTTTATAATCAGCATTAAGTAGACTAATTGGACGATATGCATCTGGTTTGAGTGGGTTTTTATATTTTTTTTAATAAAAAGTAACTATTGTTGATTCTTTGAACGTGGATGGTATTTCTGCTCCCTCGAGTATTGCATTATATAATTCCGTCAAAAACAGTACAAGCTCTTCACCAAACGTTTTATAAAATTCTATTGGAAAGCCATCACCAACACAAGCTTTAGCACTTGGCATTCTCTGGATAGCTTCCTTAATCTCCGATGGTGTAATCTTCTGTGCTATATCGTTTTGAACCTTGAGTGGAATTTTAAGTAACGTGATGGGCTTATAATACTGATCTAACTGTGAAAGTGAAACTGCGTAGTCATTCTCATATATTCTGGAATAATGTGAGATAAATACTCAAGCTATTTCCTTGTCCTCATTAACAATCGCACTAGTCTCGGGATCCTGAATTTGATGGATTGTCTGCTTTTCGTGGTTTATGCGAGTGGTCCAGGCCAAGTGTTTACCTTTCTGTTGACTTTCTTCATAAACCTGCTGCTGATAAGCCTTCAAGCTAGTTACTTATTTGAGGATAAAAAAATCTTTAAGTTTAGCCCTCGTTTGATTGAGATTATTCTTTGCCACTCCCTGCCCTCCTGTTTCCATACACTCACTTGTCGCCTTGTCTATTGCCATCTGTAGTTTTTTAATTTGATGCTCTCGTTGTCGTGTCTGGGATACTTTAAAATAAATTCTTTGGCCCCTGGCTGTAGCTTTAAATGCTTCCCATATATTAAACAGAGATGCAGAATTCTGACTGAGTTGGAAGAACTCATATATGAATTTACTCATGTCTGTGACCCACCGCTGATCAGCTATCAGTGATCTATCGAGCTGCCGTCTGGGTCTCTCTTTAGGAGCCACCTCCAGTTCTATCGTCACCATGACCACTGAATGATTGGGAAAAGCGTTTGCCCAAATATACAAAGCTACCTTCTTCAATGAGCGAGATATTAAAAAGAAATCTATCCGGGAGGCGATTTTGTAACAATGTGAAAAGCAAGTATTTCTAATGTCTACAGGGTATTCTTCTCACCAGGGATCTATTAGCTGAAAATCACTTTTTATTATATTCAGAAGTCTTTTGGTTTTAGGCTTTAGTTGCCTTTTCGCCCAACTAAAGGTATCTAGTACTATAGCTTGAATATAATTAAAATCCCCTCCAAAAATCAAGGAGCCCATGGCACTCATTGCTATATTATAAAGTTGCATTAATGGCTGTCATTTCTGTCGTGATGTTCTGTAGGGAGTCATTTACATGCTTTTCAAACAAAGTTTGCCCATCAAAAGGCATGTCCAATATTTTAGCCAAAACTTCTGGATGGAACAGAATTGATCAAAGCCATACTTGTCTGCAAAGAAAAACTGCCACTTGTAGTTGTCGAAGCCTCTGCATCCTGAGAGGTCAGACAACAAACATATCCCTATGGCCTCAGACCAGTGACAGCATAGCTATCCCTTAATTTACAAACCTTTACAGGCTAAGTCATTTGATAGCAATGCTATTCCACGGCACAGGCACATCTGATGGCTCAGATATCTGAGAGAAAATATATAATTTGAATTATTCAGTTCTTTCAGACTCCTGCTCATGAACACAGAGATTGAAGTGAAGCAGGTTTAGTATGGGTAAGAAGTCTACACGCGGAGCCACTCAGCTCATTTGAGTAAGAGAGGCCTATATATTGTCACCACAAACAAATTGTCAGATAGGACTATTCAATTAGGTAAATGGAGACCCGGGAGTATAAATCTTGACAAAAAAGTCATTATAATAATACAATTACTGAACCAACTACACGCTGATTAGAACCAAGGAGAGAGTAACAAGGGACAAATCCTGGGAGGGGCGCATTAGTCACACAGAGATGAGTTACAAACAGACTTAACTGTTCCTTGGTAGGGCTCTGAAAACTCAGAACACAAAGGACAATGATTTTTTTTTTTTTAAATACCCCCGACCCATAATTAACTATCAGCCAATACTATCATACACTGTTGTCAATCATCTAAAAATGTGGTTATCCCTCTGGTATGGATAGTGACTAGACAGAATCCTTAGATATCACTCTAACAATATCGGATATTAGATAGGGCTATGAAAACTCACAACACAAAGGACAATGATTTTATTTTTAATACGCCTGACCTAGTGTCAACTATCAACCAATAGCATCTGTTAGAAATGGGGTCTCTAGTTGGCAGTCGGTTTGCACCCAGTCCAAGTAGGTACCCTTACTCTAGTCAGATAACCCCTGCTCACCCCCTTGGTAGCTTGGTACGAGCAGTCAGGCTTATCTCAGAAGCAATGTGTAAAGCATTTGCACATAACACACAGTAATACATGAAAACACTACAAAAAGGATACCACACCAGTTTTAGAAAAATAGCCAATATTTATCTGTGCAAAACAAGATCAAAACAATAGAAATCCACATACTGTGTTAAAGATATGAATTTTGCAAGATTTACTCAAAAATACAGTTCCTTGAAGTCAAAAGCTCCACCTGGGGCTATCACGGCGTCATGATCAACAAAACCAACTGTTCAGGCTAGCTGCGGCTCCGCAGGCGATCCACGGTGTCGGGAAGACTTGTAAACAGTACCTTGGATTGATATGGCGTCCTAATCCTCGTGGTGAGCTCAGGGGAGCGGCGTCATTGACATCATGGTGTCGGTGTCAGTGCAGGAGTCATTGGGCCCTTGAAGTCACACATGTTGCAGACCGAACTCCGGGCTGATGAAGTCAGGAGCACTGGCATGGATGGTGTCGGGGCTGTGGTGCAAAGCGGGACAATGCGATGTGTGGTGCCCACAGGTCACGGTGCAGGCAGCGGCTCGGTGACGGCATCCAGCGGCGTTGGTGAGACCAGGGCTGCGGTGTGAAGCGGGGCGGTGAAATGTGCATTGTCCACAGATCACAGTGCAGGCAGCGTCGTCGTCGTTGCGGAAGCGCTGTTGTCGGTAGGCCCAAGCCAGCGGTGCGGGACAGTACTTCGTGTCACTCACGAGTGGTATCCACAGGCCACGGTGCAGGCAGGGATGCCTGGTGACGACACTGGATTCAATGGTGCTGGCTTCGGTGGACCGGGGCTGCGGTGCAGGACGGTGCTTCATGCTCCTCATGAGCGTTGTCCACAGGCCACGGTGCAGGCAGCGGCGCCGGTGTCAGCAGGAGCGTCACCGTCGGGGAGGCCCAAGCTGCGGTGTGAGCAGGCGATGCCGGAGTGCGGGGTCCACAGGTCACAGTGCGTGCAGCGGCTCGATGAAGTCGTCTGATGACGGCGTCGGTGAGACCAGGGTCGCAGTGCGAAGCGGGGCAATGCGACTCCATGCAGCATTGGCAGGAAACGGTGCAGGCCAGCGGCCTCGTTGGTGGCGCTGCAGTAGTTTTTCTTCTTGTACAGGACAGAACACACAGTTCCCAGTGCTGCAGGTCGAGGAAACTGAAGTCTTTGGTGTCCCTGAGACTTCAAACAGGAGGCAACCTCTACTCCAAGCCCTTGGAGAACTTTCTCAAGCAGGACACACAGCAAAGTTAACCCTTTGCACTCTTTTAAGGCAGAAGCAGCAATTGCACTCCAGTCCAGCAAAGCAACACAGCAAAGGGACAGTACTCTTCCTCCAGCACTTCAGCTCTTCTCCTTGGCAGAGGTTCCTCTTGATTCCTGAAAGGTTCTAAAAGCTTGGGGTTTTGGGTCTTCTTCTTATACCCTGTTCTGCCTTTGAAAGTTGGCAAACTTCAAAGCAAAGTCTCAAGTGTTTGCAAGATCCTTCCTTGTCCTGGCCAGGCCCCAGACGCACATCAGGGGGTAGAAGACTGCATTGTGTGAGGGCAGGCACAGTCCTTTCAGGTGTGAACGATCACTCTTCCCTCCCCTTTAGCTCAGATGGAGCATGGCTACATCCCACCCCCTTTGTGGCACTGTCTAGAGAGGTGCAAAACAGCCCAACTGTCAAACTGACCCAGACAGACAATCCACAAACTGGCAGAGTCACAGAATGGTGTAAGCAATAAAATGCCTACTTTCTAAAAGTGGCATTTTCAAAAAGACAATTTAAAAATCAACTTCAATAAAATATATATTTTTAAATTGTGAGTTAAGAGACACTAAGCTCCACATTTTTATCTACTCTCAAGGGGAATCTGCGCTTTAAGGATATTTAAAGGCAGCCCCCATGTTAACCTGTCATTCTGGGTGTCCGGGGTTCAAGAGGTGCAGGTCCGGTTCTTCTCACCCAGGCAAAAGGGTAGCAGGTCAGCACAGCAAGGAAGAAGCACAATAAGGCACTAGTCCAGCAGGGCAGCAGTCCTTCAGCAGCACAACAATCCTTCTTCCTGACAGAGTATGCACAGGTCCGGAAGTGTACTGAGGAGTTGGTGTCTGAGGTCTAGTACTTAGGCCCAGTAGTGCCTTTGAAGTCAGTGAGAAGATTCTAGCGTTTTTCCATTTGAAATCCCCTGGCATTCTGTCCTCCCTGTCCTGGCTCCAGACTAATTACAAGGGGTATTCAGCACTTTGTGTGGAGGCAGAGCACAGCCTATTTAAGCGTAAGTAGGGCTGGGCCCAGCTCCTCCCAACCATCCTATCAGTGATGGCTCATCCAGGCACACCTAAGAACTCTATTGTGTGTGGCTGTCTAGGAGGAATACACAGGGATCAACTGTAAGCTACACCCAGTCATCTGACCAGAGACAGGCTACAGGCACTAAATTGCCACTAAATGGCCAAAGCAGGAAAATGCCAATTTTCTAAAAGTGGTATTTTCAAAATTGAAATTTAAAATCCGACTTCGCCATAAATTAGGATTTCTCATTACAATTCCAAAGACATCAAATATGAACTGATTATGAACTTTCATTTGGAAATTACAGCTTATTAAATGTAATAAGGTAACGCTAATGGTATGCTATTCTATGGGAGAGTTAGGCCTTGCAAGGATGAAAAACAAATGTAAGAGTTTTACACTACAAGGACTTATAAAACTCAGAAATACATGTTCTACATTTTATATACACTACACCTTCCTCCTCTGGGCTGTTTAGGGCCTACCCTAGGGGCAAATTATAAGTAAAACAAACAGAGCCAATAGGTCCTATCTATGCGATTGTGTTTTAGCCATGTTTTAGCCATGCTGTGCACCAGTGTGGCTGCTTTTCAGCATGGCTAAAAGTTAGTGGCATGGAGCAGGGTGGAGTGGGGTATATTGGAGTGGGGTACACTGGAGTGGGGTAGAGAGGCATAGGCTAGATGGGAGTACAATGAGTGGGGTTGATTGGTGTAGAGTGGAGTGGAGGCTAGAGAGGGGTAGAATGGATAGGAAGGATTGGGGTAGATTGGAGTGTGGAAGTTGGATAAATTAACATGGTAGATTGGAGTGTGGTAGATTAAATTGGGGTCTATTGGGTGGAGTGGTGTGGATTGGGGTGGAGTAGGGTAGATAGGAGTGGAATGAGGTAGACTGGAGTGGGTTATATTGGGGTAGATTGTACTGGAGTGAGTTGGGGAAGAGTGTAGCACAGTGAATTGGGGTAGATTGGATTGGGGAAGACTGGAGTGCAGTAGATTAGAGTGGAGTGGGGTAATTTCGAGTTGAGTAGTTTGGAGTGTAGAAGATTAGATTGGAGTGGGGCAGACTGGATTGGGGTAGATTGGAGTGGGGTGAATTGGAGTGGAGGGAGTAGATTGGAGTGAGATAGAATAGGGGTAGATTACAGTAGATTGGGGTGAACTGGGGTGGATTGGAGTAGGGTAGATTGGAGTGGAGTCAGATAGTGTGGTGTGGGGTAGATTGGGATGGGGTGGGGTAGAATGTAGTGGGGTAGATTGGAGGGGAATGGAGTAGAATGGAATAGAGTAGATTGGGGTAGATTGGAGTGGGGCAAACTGGATGAGGTAGATTTGAGTAGGGTGGTTTGGTGTTGAGTGGAGCAAGGTAGACTGGAGTGGGGCGGAGTGGGATGGATTTGGGTGAAGTGGGTTAGACTGGAGTGGGGTAGATCTGAATGGAGTGTGGTATGGAGTGAAGTGGAGTAGGGCAAATTGGGTAGAATAGAATGGAATGTGTTTGACTGGGGTAGAGTTTAGTGGAGTAGATAGATTGTATTGGAGTGGATAGACTGGGGTAGAGTGGAGTGGGGTAGAGTGTAGTGGGGGTGGAGTGAAGTGGAGTTGGATACATTAGATTGTAGTTGAGATTGTAGTAGAGTGGGATAGAGTGAGGAAGAGTGTAGAGGGATAGATCGGGGGGCTGGGGTAGACCAGGTGGATCAGAGTAGGGTAGATTAGAATGAGTTGGGTAGTTTGAAGTGTGGCAGATTGGAGAGGAGTGGCGTAGATTGAAGTGGTGTAGACTGGAGTGGGGTGGAGTGAGGTGTTGTAGATTGTAGTGGGGTGGGGTGAAGTGGGGTAGAATGGGGTAGAGTAGACTGGAGTAGAGTAGACTGAAGTGGAGATATAATGGGTGGTCTAGATTGGGGTGGGGTACCGTAGAGTAGGGTACAGTGGGGTGGAGTGAGATAGATTGGAGTGTGGTGGAGTGGGGTAGACTGGGGTGGAATGGGTTAGACTGGAGTGGAGTGGCATAGGTTTGAATGGAGTGGGGTAGACTGGAGAGAAGTGAACTGGGTTAGATTTGGGTGGAGTGGAATCACAAGAGCAAAGCAGTAAAGATTAATTGCATGAATGTCAATGACTTGTCACATTATGCGAAACAGGAGTAGAAATTCCATTACTTCAGTAATAAACACTACATTATGGTAGAGTGGCGGGGATAGACTAGGATAATAGGGTAGATTGGAGTGGTGTGGGGTAGATTGGACTCAGGGTAGAGTGGGGTAGACCGGGGTAGAGTGGCTTAAACTGGGGTAGACTTGGGTGGGGTAGATTGGAGTGGAGTGGAGTAGATTGGGGTGGAGTGGAGTAGGCTGGAGTAGCGTGGGACAGCCTGGAGTGCGGTAGATTGGAGTTGAGTAGTTTGGTGTGGGGTAAATCGGAGTGGGGTAGTCTGGAGTAGAGTGGAGTGAGCTATATTGGGGTAGACTGGAGGAGAGTGAGGTATATTGGGGAAGAGTGGAGTGCTGTGGATTGGGGTAGATTGGAATGGGATAGACTAGAGTGGGATAGATTGGCGTAGAGTGGAGTGGAGAGGAGTAGAATGGAGTGGAAAGCGGTAGATTGGAGTGCAGCGGGGCAGACTGGAGAGGAGTAGAGTGAGGTCGATTAGGGTGGAATGGGGTAGATTAGGGTGGAGTGGGGGAGATTGGAGTGGATAGATTGGGTGGATTATGGTGGGGTAGATTGGAGTGAAGTGGGGTAGACTGAAGTGAGATAGATAGGAGTGGGATTCTTTGGCGTGGGGTAGATTGGAGTGGAGTCCACAATTACTTGTCACTCACATTGTTTCTCTTTGACACAGGAATGACAAATCCAACCCCCACCCTGGTTTGGTGCTTGGCTGAAGGCAGTGATTAGTTTGTAGAAGAATATGTGCTGGAGTCTAAAACTCTGCTCAGAAAGCCGTGGCCACTGCTATTGAATTCCGGTGCATCTAATACCAAGGCTGTGTAGTCTTGAATCCATCTCATGCCTCTATAAGCCACTGTGGTGCACACCCTGACCCTTAATCTCACTCCTGCTTTATCCCTTTGTACCGGTTTTCGGTCTTTTTCTTCCTCCTTCTTTACCAATTGTTTGTTTCCCTGTTTTGCTTTTGATAAATGTCAGATGAGGAAATAAAAGTGCAGATCACCAAAAATGAGTGCTGATGAGCCCCATCGGCAACCACCAGCTCAAATTAAGCACCGGCTGAAGGAGACCTGAAGAGTTTCTAGAACTCAAGGCAAAAGAAATAGAGGACTAAAGATGAAATGTGAACAGATGATGAATATGGAGCAGTGCTAAAAAAGTTATATATTAATTATTTCAATATCATCAATCACAACAAAGCTGCTCAGTCACAAACATTCTGGTGCACGACCATAATCTTGAGTCCTGATGACATCAAGGTTTTACAGAAAAGAAAAACCTCTTTCACACAAAAGGTGATGGGGGGAATGCTTGCAATATGTCTAACCACTGGCAAAATCACTTGGGTAGTGTTCCAACCCATTGTTCTATTGCCCGTCATGCCACCTCAGTTTGGACCCAGGAATCTGCAAATTGATCTTGACCCTTACTCCAATAGGAGCAGTCCAGCCCGAATTGCCAGGCCAGGACCTCCCTGAAAAGGAATACAAGCAATCCAAAACTGGTTAAATCCTGATTGGGGCTCTTCTGCTGAGTATAGCTTAGTACCAGTGGCACAGTGAAACCGGGACCCATGTCTCGGCGCACCCTTAAACTTAAAGCGATTGACAGTGGTTACCCAGTTTAAGATGGTTAAGGCAGTGGTTAATGTATGGTCTTCTATGGTCTCATTCAATGGGGCATTAACTTTGATGGAACCCATTTTATCAGCTAATGCCCCCCCATACCAATTTGGACAATATTTCAATCACACCTGGATCTACATATCAGCTATCTGCTATGGGTGACGAAGCCTGGTACTGATCTGGAGCCACTTCTAATCATATTGGGCGTGGGTTCAATTATTTCTGGTGTCACTATAGTGTGTGTTGCATATTCTAGCTAGTAGAGAGCTATGATACAATGATTATTACTCTTTAATGTCAGGAATTGGGTAGTTCTGGCCAAGTACATCTCTTGTGGCCTCATCTAGGGTCGGATGTACGACCTCCAGTGTTTGTGACTCGCGGATTGCAAACACTGATGTACAATAGTGTCTGAGATACTGTTTGTGATTCCCAATGGACTAGCCTCATTAATATCCATTAGGCAGGTCGCATTTGGCAACCCAATAGGAATGGTCTGCACTCACAGGGATTTTGGACAGCTGGGCTCAGCCGACCACCATGTCTATGACTGCTTTTTAAATAAAGCAGTTTTTTTTTATTTATTTTTTTAAATGCAGCCCATTTCCCTTGAGGGAAAACGGGAAGCATCTTGTAAACAAGCATTTTCAATGGAATGGGTCTCCCATTTGCACGGGTTAGAAGTATTAGTGTTGTATGTTCCTAACTGGACTTTTCTTGCCACTTAAATTCAAAATGAAAAGTAAAACAGTTGACTTAAGCAAGCCGATTCAAAGCACCATGGCCGCCATAAGCACGAAGAAGAGACACAAAAAGAAAAATAAGTTTGCCTGCAGTTAAACATATCAGCAATCGTGCAATAATCCATGTAACAGGGGCAGTCTGCAAGGCAGTGACAAAACTGCCCCAAGGAGGGACAAACATAAAGCATTTACCAATGATAACAAAGGATTTTTGAAAGGCAAGCCCAGGAACGATTGAAAGTGATGGGTGTGTGGTGGGTGTGGTTAAAGGCCCACAATACTTACAACAGGTCTAAGCGCTTGTGCACTCGAACTAATAAAAATAAAAAGTTTTCTTTTCATTGTTTAAGAGTAGGGAGTGGTCTGTAGAACAACTGCCTGCTCTGAAAAAATGTTGGTGCCCCTATTCGCAAAGGCGAAGGGGTCCCTTTGATACCCCTTCCCATTTGCGAATGGGTTACCGCCTCTTTCAAGGAGTCCATAAAGTGCGAATATTTTGTGACTGCATTCCCGGTCACCAAACATTCATACATACCAGTGCGACTCGCTATTAGGAAGGGATGCCCTTTACATGCCCCTTCATAATGCTGAATTGCAAAAGCAAAATGTGAGTCGGTAACAAGGTACAGACTCGCATTTGCCTTTGGTACATGATAAAATGCATTTTACCGGTTGCAAACGGCCTGATGGGCCATTTGCCACCAGTAAAATGTGTCGTACATATGGCCCCTAGAGGAGAGCTAGATCTTCAGTAATCTCAATTCTATGAGGTTGTCAGTAGTTTTCATCTTTGCTGGAAGTAAGAGCACAGCTTTAATGGTGAAAAAAATATAATATTTGCACTTTTTCGTGTAAGGCAGGAATTAGTTGTGGTGCTAACCTGCTGAGGTTTACCTCTTTATACATGTAGGATATGGTGGGAAACAGGGGTGAGGAGGTTAGCAGGAGTAAAAGTTATTCTTTAAGAGGGAAGCCTGGGCAAGGTTGAAGGTGGGTGGCATGGGTCTGTCTTTTTTAAGGAGAGGGACTGACAGAGTGAGACAAAGGACAAAGGACAAGAGACATCAGGTATGCTTTATGTTTGCCACACAAAACATCTCCTCATCTTAGGTTAGTTCAGGGATAAGGAATGCATGGATATTGAAGACTGACTACCAGCCCAATGTAGTGGACTGCTTTTCCTGCCTGGATTAACACCATAGCTTCAGGTTAGTCTTCCTTTCTGTATCTGCTCCTACATTATGATTATTCTGATATTTCTCCTTTTTATTTCTGCCACAGGCGGTGGGTGGATGGTGTTCTCCATGCATAACCATTCGTAATCTGAAGAACTTCCTCCTATTGTCCCTGATGCTTTATTAAACAGACCCAGTTAGTGAAAACGGCCTTTCCTAGCGCAGATTCTGCACTGAAATATGCACTTTTCCTCTACCTTGTTCTTATGCGTAAAGACGAAATGGTGACAAAAATAACAAGCATTTGAAAATACAATGGGTCTCACGATTAAAATGCTTAGCGAGTGCCTTTGCCAATGTTTTTTGCCAATCCAAAGCGTGTGAATGTGTCAGGGTGCCTGCATATGTATGGCCAGAACTGCTGAAGTGGATTTTCTATAACAGGAAATCCATGCTAAGACTGCTTCTGTCACGCATGCGTCGTGATGGATTCGCCCTCGAGTCAGGACACATGGCAGCCACTTGTATTCGCCATGGCGGATGGCCATGATAGAATGGCAAACTAAATGTAATAAAGAACAAGCATTTACAATGCATCGGGTCTCGCGTTTGCTCATGTTAGAGCTGATCGCGTTGTAAACTCCTAACCCGACTTTTCACCTATCGGGCAAAAGTGCATTTATGTACATAACCCGAAAAAGTGAAATCAAGTATGTAAAGCGCTCGACTTCTGCCAAGCGAGATCGGGCTCGTAAATTAGAGAAAAAAAAGTCCACGAGCCCGATGGAAAACAGCGAGCCTCGCATGTTTTCTGTACTTGGTCGCTGCGCTGGAGGAGGGCTAGCCGCCGGAAAAGGCATGACATATGCGTGCCTTCCACTAATGAAAGCAACCAGATTTTATTAGGGGAAGCCCACGAACCAATAAAAAACACTGACGTGAAGTTGACAGGGCGCCGAGCCCTTTTCTAAATACAAAACAGTCTCCCTGCTAAACGCTTGCGCGAGCGCATGCAACACAGGCTCGACCCTAAAAAGTAAAAACCAAGTGCATGTGAAGCATAAACAGGGAAGA
Organism: Pleurodeles waltl; assembly: GCF_031143425.1. NCBI lineage: Eukaryota > Metazoa > Chordata > Amphibia > Caudata > Salamandridae > Pleurodeles > Pleurodeles waltl. Next base: position 239,657,743 of record NC_090436.1, read on the forward strand.
GAAGGGGTCAAAGAGCATTTTGGAACTGTCACGCCACATTATAAAAAAAGGTAAAAACAACAGTTTAAAATGTAATACACACAACTGGGAAGGTGAAAGTAAAAGCAGAAAAATGAGGGGGAAGGAAGAGAAAAAAGCAGGGAGAGCAGGGAAACACAAGCACTCATATTAGTTACCAGCTGGCCATATTGGCATTGCCGAGGCTTGTTTCTACATGTGCTACCCTGTGGAGAAGTGTGGCACAATGGTTAGAGCGGCAGACCCTGAAGCAGAGTTCTGGCTCAAGACCAGCGTTCAAGTCCCGCTTCGGCAGGTCTTGGGCTCAATTCCCTTGGACCAGATAATTCTCGCCTCAGTGCCTAATCTAACTAATGAGTCCCACTCTGCAACTCTGGGCAATAGCTTGCTTAATCTCCACACCGGCCCCAACAGCGCTTGGATGCCTGGCTTCACCCTGGGGGTGCCCAGGAGTGGGCACCTCACAGGGAAAAGCCAGGAGGGGTTCCATAGCGGTATGAGTACAGCGCCTTGAGACCCTAACGGGTGAGTAGTGCGCTATACAAGTGCAAAGTTTACAGTTTTACAGTATGTTTCAATTTAATAACCGCGTGGAAAAGCAAATAAACAAAAATGTGAAATTAGCATTGGTTTTAAAATTAAAACAACATTTACTAAGTAAAGTTTTAAAGAAAGGAGAAGTCCAGGGGTTGAATTACTTAAACTACCTAAGAGCAAATAGGGTGAAGGGTGTAATTTTGCTGAATTTCTATTTAGTAGGTCATAATTTCTTACCACAGCTAATAGTAATGTTTGTATTATGTCTACATTAGCAAAATACGAATAATGAGTTTTGCAACCATAAATCAGCAGACTGCCAATACAAGAAATGGTCAACAATTGCAGATCCTTAAAAAATGTATAGTAGTGCTAAATATTCGCCCCCCCAAAATCCCTTTGAAACATTTGCTCTACAGCATTGGTTCCCAACCTTTTGACTGTAATATATAGTAAACTTTAAAAAGGTGTGTGTTCAACTCTGTCCTAAATAAGAGCATCTTTGGGGAGGTGCTGATCAATACCAGGCTGTTGTTGCAGATCTTGGGTGCACAGATGGAAAATGCCTGAGGATTTTTTTTCCCTTTTCTGCGCTTTATAATATGTAGGGTGTATGCTGTTCCTTGAGGCTAGGCCCTATGCCACTACGGACCAGAAATGGGGGGCCATGTAATGCCTTTCTGCCCGGCAGTTATGATTACTAGTTGTCATACCCCCCCACCAGTAGGTTTACCACTGAGGCAAGTGTCAGTAATCATTCTTGATTTAAAAAAATAAACAATCTTGGGTGAAGCAATTCGGAGGTCTCATTGAGTGACACAGACACACAACCAGACAGTTAAGGAACTTCTGGCCCCCTATTACAAACAGGGATAGTGTACCCTATTATGATAAAGGTGCTTTCCTCAGGGCAGCCGTAAACTCATGTAGAAATATGGAGTGACTGTCTCAGAGCTAATCTGCATTTCTCTGTGCAGGAGGCAACCCACCTACACTTCAAGGAGGTGTCCGAGATCCCTCTGCAGGCGAGTGCAGTGAGTGACTGCACCAGCCTTGTTGCAGGGGGATGTCTGGGGTCCCATGAGGCCCTATTTTCCCCCTCCAGAGGGCTGTTCTCAGCAAACGCAATGACAATCTTTTTTGTGGAACACTGTCAGTCTGCCTCTTAATGGCCTGTTTGCCTCTGCGCCTGCATCCATACCACGACATGCAATAGATCTAAAATGAGTCCCTCATTTGCCTGAGGCCACAGCCCCATGTGAATGAGGGAAACCCACTCAAGATATCGCTGGTGCTACATGTATGCCAGTGCTATCAGTGTTATAGAAAGGACTGCACAAGCATCTGCTGTCCCATCTGTAATACCACAGTGCCATTTAAGCACACAACCATTGTAAATGCGCACCCCGGCCGGGGCTCTATGTATAATACGCCGCTGGTGGAAGACAGGAGGTGCCCGGCTCACTGGCTTTGTGACTAACAATGCACAGAGCAGGCAACACTAGTAAGGTTGGTGCAACACATTTCATTAGCTCTTGCCTATGTTGAAGCAGTCTTTAGTAACAGCAGTTGTGTAATACAGTTGGAGGGCAGAATGTTTTATAAGGAAACTACAAAATAAATGCAGTTTGGCTATGAGGGAAAGATGAAAATATTTATCATGCCTTTGTGTAATGCAACAGAGAACGCTACTCAGAGACACTCAGTCTGTGAACATATACAGGAATGCATTTGAGTGAACCTGATAGACTGATTAGGTGTGCAGCATTTATTGCAACATGCTGCATATTTAATCACCAAGGCCAGAAAAGATGGCAATCCTCCCTGGGGGTAATGGGTCTAGAAATTTGCCCCGTGGTTGAAGGTGGTCAGGTGAGGTTGGAGGCAGGCTGTCTATCAGCTTCTGCAGGCCAGCACCGTCAGGCTCAGAATCTTTTTGATTTAGAATGGGGAGAGGGTTTCAACCACTTTTCCACAGCTGAATACCATGCATTATGCTTCCCTTTTTTCATGCTTGATTCACCTTGTAGGGGAAGCTCTGATTATTTCTGCCTGTTCGAAATGGCATTTTTGCAGGGTTACCCCCAAACGTTTAGCCTTTTTCCTCTTTTTTTTCAGATCTGTTTTTGCTGGTTTATTGGCTGCATACTTTACCACTGCAGACCAGTGCTTAAGTGCAAGTACTCCCTGTGTAAATTGTATTGGTGATTTGTTTAGCCATGACTGGCATATTTGATTTACTAGTAATTTCCTAGTAAAGTCACTATGTGTGCCCAGGGCCTGTAATTCAAATGCTACTAGTGGGCCTGCAGCACTGATTGTGCTGTCCACATGAATGACCATATAAACATCTCAGACATGCCACTGCAGTGTTTGTGTGTGCAGTCTTGTGCTGCCAATTCGACCTGGCAACTGTACCCAATTGCCAGCCCCACACTTTCTCTTTTACTACATGCAAGTCATCCCTAAATTAGGCCCTTGGCAGCCCCATGGGCAGAATGCAGTATATTTAAAAGGTAGGACATGTACTGGTATGTTTTACATGTCCTGATAGTGAAATACTGCCAAATTCGGTTTTCACTATTTACCAGGCCTAGCTCTCCTACAGGTTAACAAGGGGACTACCTTTAAATTTATTTTAAGTGCAGTTTCCAATTGGGAGTAGACAGAGATCTGGAGTTTGGGGTCTCTGAACACACACTTTTAAAATACATCTTTTGGTAAAGTTAGTTTTTAGACTGTCAGTTTGAAAATGCCACTCTCAGAAAGTGGGCATTTTCTTGCTTAACCATTCTGTGCCTCTGCCTGCTTGTGGAATCCACGTCTGGATCAGACAGACAATTGGGCTGTTTGTGAATTCCCTCTAGACAGTGACAAAGAGAGCTGGGGAGTGTCCTGCATATCCTCATGAGTCTCCTGGGATACAGTGGGGAGGGAGGAGCTGACACCTGCACCTGGAAGGTCTGTGCCTGTCCTCACACAATGAAGTCTCCAACTCTCTGGTGTGTGTCTGGGGCCAGGCCAGGGCAAGGCAGGATCTTGTCACCAACAGATACTTTCCTTTGAAATTTGCCTCCTTCAAAGGCAGAAATGGGTCTAAGGAGTGGACCCAAAACCCCACAGAGCCATGCCCGTTTCGCATCACAAACCTGGTCTCACTGGCCACCTAATGCCGTCACCAAGCCACTGCTTGCACCGTGACCTGTGGGCCCGCACTCCGCACCCCATGCTCACACCGCAGCCTTGGTATCCATGACAACGCTCTACGCTGACATCAACATCGCTGCCTGCACTGTGGCCTGAGGACACAGCTCGTGAGGTACACGAAGCACCGTCCCCTCCAGCACTGCAGCCCCGGTCCACTGACACCAGCACCATCGACTCCAGCATCATCAACAGGCGCCCCTGTCTGTACCATGACCCATACCGCCACCTTGGGCATACCGACGACAGCGATCCAGCAACAATGATGCCGCTGTCTGCACTGCGACCTGTGGACACCGCACGTCGCACCGCCCCAGTTCACACCGGTACTTGGACAGGGTGTAAACTGACTGCCAACTAGAGACCCCATTTCTAACACTGCCCAACAGATTGCATAAAACGTGTTTATGCAACAACCCCTCAGGACATCTTATACCAAAGCTTTTCCATGGTGAGAGCACTGGATGCACTACATATTGTTAAAGTGTTCTCCCGAGGGAGGCAGTGCTGCCTACTGTGATGAAACTTCAACTGAACGTATCTTGTTCCACTGTAGGGCATTTCTCTGAGTTTTCAATGTTATTTTGGGCGCTGCATCCATTAATTTGGAAATCTGTAGTCAGGCAGCTTTATGAGGTTGTGAAAATGCATTTCCATGATCCATTATCAGTTCCTATACTATTTGTGCTCCTTCACAACAAAATTACGCGCATCTTCTAGACATATGTGTTGCATACTCATGCAGTGGATGTGCCCACCTCTAAGTGTATGCAGGGTGTATTGCCAGAATGAGGAATGCACATAACCTACCTGGAAATGATATAGATACTATGCTTGTAAATGTAAGTTTAGCAACAACAGTATTTTTTTAAGCTTGCCATCCTTGCCCTGCTATAGCTCTATCTTACTGACTGACAAATTAAGTGTTGCTTTTATCAATTTAGCAAGGGTGCCAAGGATCCTAATGAAATTGCCTCCCTGCCTCCTCGTGAGGTATCAATAGAAAGCACAATAGGAGTGTTGTTGCCCCAATCACACTATTGCTCCCTGAGACAGAACCACCTCCTGCAGTAAATACGGTTAGGCTTGTGCCTGCTTCACTGAAAGGTTTCATGCCATGTCATGTTTCTGTCTTTCAATTCGGAAGCTGCCATAGGTATTTGGTACTCACATGAATTCCAGACTCCCTGCCCACTTTTAAGGCCACCAATCCATTACCAGATGGTCACAAAGATGCGTGTATGAGGTGTAATCAGAGATTCCACCCGTTGGGTGTTGGGAATTTTGGCCACTGTAAAAGGTAGGGAGGGAAACGTCAACAGGCTCTTAGATCATCAGATTGGGACACTGACTTGAATGTGTGCACCGGTCCTTAGTGTTTGTAGGTGATACCCCAGAGTTTTTTCAGAGATAGGGTAGCCTCCGCTGCAGAAGTTCTTCAGTTGGTGTTATTGATTATTCTCGGAACAGGGGCAGGGAGATTGCTTTAACAATAAGTGTGGAACCTTCTTACCCAAATGACTTGCTGGTCTGGTGTAGGATGCCCCAATATTTGATTTGGTGGCAACAGCACAAATTCAATATATTGTACTGGGGTTTGATGACTATTTTGATACTAGACAGAGGTACCTTTGAATAAGAAACATTATTCACTGCTAAAGCACTGTGACCCCTTGACAGCAAGATACTCAAAAGTTACTGATTTAGGGTGATATCTGAGGGGCAAATCTATAGGGTTGTAACCAAACAGTAAAAAATATAGGTGTTGTAAACTGCATACTGTAAGACATCCCGAGATATCCAGCAGAGCAATTATACCTTAAGCGTGAAACCTGATTTTCCTATTAGAAATAACCAGTCTGCTCAAAAGTATTCAGTTCAGTAATGAAGCTATTCATAACAGTTTGCCAGTACAAAGATGATACAATTAATAGAAAATTACGTCAGGGATCTCTAACCTTTTCAATAATAAGAGCACCTTGTCTTCAATGAAAATCATTCAGCGCTACTAATATTATTCCAGGTGTCATAGGGACTAAATCAGACTAGATTAAATTAGTGACCACCATATGCAGGACTACCAAACCAACAGTGATCACCTCAGTGCATCAGGCACAGTCACCAGCAGTAATAAGAGATGCTTTGTGAATCTGCAATGCCTCTACTTGGGTGAAAGAAAACAGCTATTTTTACAATGCCTATATTACAAAGGTAATAATATTAGTAATAATTCACCCCCACGATGCATGATTTATCAATTTTCACCTCTAAATATATTTTCTAAATTCAACCATTTTTCTCCAAACATCCGCTTATGAGTTCTAAAAATGCATAAATTTTCATCTTGAATACACACTTCAATTTTGGTAACCATATATTTATTCTGACAAGCAAAAGGAGAGCTGTTTAAGACTATGCGAAGAGCTACCCGTAGCAGCAGTCTGGTTTAGGTAATGTAGGCATCAGGCTATTTTTATCAAGACTTATTTTAAGTAGAGATATTGACATTAAACTTAGTTACCTACATAATATGTAGTCTGAAAGTGTCCTGGCTGCAGGTGTGCCAAGAACCATCATAGGTGGTACGCCTGTGTTCAAGGTAAGTGGGGATGCTATTTGCGATGGCTTTGTAACTGATGAACTTGATTTTGAAGATGGAGCGGGCCAGCATGGGAGCCAATGGAGTTCCAACACAATTGGGGGGGTGAGTTTTGGGGGCAGTTCAGGGGAGAGGGTGTGTGACTATATTTCTTCAGGCCCTGGGTGAGACATGCTGTGGAGTGTAGGATGACCTTAGGGGTGTCAGTGAGGGGTCTGGAAGGCCAGAGAGCAGGGAATTACCACCATCAAAACAGTCCTCTGAGTATATAGAGTGGAACGCTACCTCACACCCGATCAGAACCCTGCCAGGAGGCCAGAGAGAATACTTTGGACAATTACCTGGCCACCAGAGCGCTTTTTGGAGCAAGATCCAAACTTTACAGGATGACCGCCATAAACGATAATGGAGTGGTCCTGAAGCTGCAGGATGCAAGCTCAAGGTTGCTCCTGATGCTTTGCGGTCCACGGGGTTTAAGTCTAGTAGAAACCTCAATCCATAGTGGGGTCACAGAGTTCTGGGCCCTACGAAGTCCTCCTTGCAGGGTTGCCAGGGCCGCCGACGCAGACCTGGTATTTTTGCAATACAGCAGCCATGGTGCAAACCTTTAGTGGAGGCTAGTGTTCCTTTGGGTCGATGAACCTGATCACAACCAATACCCACAGGTCCAGCAGACATGGGTGCACTTTTTAGCTATTTCGGAATTGTTCTTATGAGCACCTGACATCCGGCAGCGGCAAAACTTCTACAGCGGCTACCGGAGGTGTGTATTAGGCTCCTGTAGCTTTGATGTCCCCAGTGCTTTCCAGGGGAGCCAGTCAACTGACTCTTGGAGTCTCTGCTTCAGTCTGGGGCCAGGGATCAGTGCTTCCTCGATCTAGGCATGCAGAACAGGGTCCAAACTCCACTAGCCCAGGGTGCAGTAGGTGCAGTTGAGTCTGCATCGCAGCCTCTCTTAGTGCGCTTCCAAAAGATGCAGAGTGGTATTCTTCTCGTCCTCTTCCCTGATTCAGTGAGTACTGAAAGTCAACATGCAAGGAGTGTCATATTTATCCCAGGAAAGTGCTCTGAGAGGACCACACAGTGACTATTCAGTGGGCTCCTGGGATCCCTCCTACCTAGTGACGAAGTTCCTTTGATGTGTGGCATCTGGCTACCCCAGAATGCCACATTTTTGTCCCTTCCTAGATGGCACGACCCTTCCTTGGTTCCTCCGTAGAGGAGTGGCTACCTAGGGACAATACACCAAAAGTAAAATCAGTTTTGGGGTGATTTTCCCACCTCTTGCCCTGTCTCCTTTCTGTCTGTAATGATAAGAGGTATCCTGCTCAGGGGTGTTGGGCCAGGTGGCCCATCAAAGGCACTTTTCCCATTGCCCTGAGGCTAATCGGCACTGCCTTTGTCCTTGAGCCTTGGAGTTGTTCCTACCTGGGGGGGGAGGGGGTAGGGGAGGAAGAGAGAGAGAGAGTGGTCACTTTTGGAAAAGTGACTTTATAATTACCCAAGCATCAGGTCACATTTTCTGTCACAAATAATTTGATACCTCAAACGACCTGGTTTGGTAGTCTCAGTTAAAAGTTAGCCAGGTGAGGACGCCACGCAGTACCCGTGTTTTAGCCAATTTGGAAATGTTGTGTTGAGAGATATTGTAATACATATGTCTTGCTTAACAAAAAATAACTCACTCCCAAAGGACTCCAAATGCCTTTCTTAGAGGAGACATATATGTAATGTTAAGGGACAGGGTGGCTTTGCAGAGTTGAACTGACAGTAAAAACACAGTGGCAGGCTGGGAGTGGTTTTGCACCTTGTCACACAAAGGGTGGCACACGCAAGGCTGCCTTATCTGCTCCTGTGTACCCTTGGTGCCTGATATACTAGGGACTTATAAATAATTGGGCAAGTCCAATTCAACATATACTTTGCTTGGGGTCAGAACACCAGCACTGAGGTCTGGTTAGAAGGCCTCATTTTACTCTCAGAGTTGTAAAACCAGCAGCATCAGTCCAAAATGGTGGGGGTGAATATGCAAAAATAGGCATTTCCTTACAGACAAACCACTGAATCAGGAGCGGGGAAGACAACAAGTAATCAAGTCAAAAGCAAGAGTCTGACCCAAATCTCACTCTAAGTAAATCTGATGTGCTAGAAACAAAAAGGCTGCCAAAAGACAGCAAAAACCGCCTGTAGCAGAGATCTAAAAACTGCCAACCAAGCGCATATTGGTAGAGTAGCGATAACCAGTTAAATAACATTGCAAGAACTTCACTTATACTCAGAGCCGCTGGAATTATGCAATTGTGCAGCTGCAGCGATTTTTGCATAATTATAGATTTACCACTTTTGCCACATGATGCATCATCTGTCGCATAATCTACAGATTTTAACGAAAAAAATTGTTTCGAGCTCAAACAGTTCAAAAGTTACTAAAAATGCAGCGATAGGGGTTGCCGTGCAGTGAAAGCCCCTCTGCAAAGCTAGATAGGTCACTTTTCTGTTGCTTGTAGCTATATTTAGGTGTTAAACGGGTGCTAATAAGATGCAACCAATGCAAGTAATACTATTGTAAAATGTGCTGCATTATGCCACATATTTTGCCTTTTGTTGCCGCATAATTTGGCTCTCTCCTGCCGCATATTTCCAGCTGCCCTGCTTATATTAAAGAACCCAAGTATATTGACATTTGGAGGCAATATTTTCAAATTTGATTAATAACATATATAACTAACTGACATTTTTCATTTTCAAATTTCTTCTTGATCTTTTTCTTCATGCCAACATATTTGGGTTTTTTTGCATTTGTTTTTCATTTTGATTATATGAGATGAACTCTGTTATTGATTACAGTATTTATTTTTTACTTTGAAAGAGCGAAAAATAATGTATATACACTGCAAATCATGATAATAATGACAGTTCTTATGTTGGTCACCTTATATACTGAAGAGTTTTCAGGCAATGATACATGGTGTCATTAGCCAATTCAATGGTACTCCTCTTATCCAACTCAGCAAGAGAGCAAACACACTGGGATCTGAACTAGTGATCTTCAAGTCTAGACACCGATCTCAGCAAAGGGTGGATCCGGCCATTGTACTGTATAATCCATTACAGTGCATTCTTTAAGTCTGTCTTCACAGCACAGCTGTTGCTAGACCTTATGTGATCAACAGAAACAGAACTTTCAGAACCATTTCTGGAGAGTGGCTTTGACTTCTCTTACGTGTTAACTTCCTTAAATTCAGCATTTGATTGGCAAACGTTGTGTTTCCCCTGAAAAACAGTGCATGCATTACAATGTATGTATGCCTTGTTGTAAAGTTTGTACAATATACTGTCCTGAATTTGTTACGGTGGTACGCCACTACGTCGTTTGTCAGATGCTATAGGTCTGAGTTGATACTATCAAACGTTACAGCAAAGGCAGTAGGCCGAATTCATTTACTGTGAAAGGCATATGACAATGTCAAAACCCGTGCAAGGATGGGTTGTAATTACATTTTGATAGAGCCTGTATACAGGAATTGTGTTACATAGAATCTCCCAGATTACCATAATAGGCTAAGACTTTGGTGTTGCTTACCCTCTCTGACAAACACTTTGTGTACAGGATTTGCACTGTGAGAATCCCTGTTATGCCCAATTGGTGGAGTGTATATTAATTTGCCAAATGTATGTCTCTAATTTTTGACTGTATAAAATGGTTGTCTTGTAGAAAATCCTTTGTTCACTACATAGGCCTGAATTCGGTATGGTAAAAATTCAGTGACGCCATTTGTCAGATGTCTTATTTCTGGCCTTTTATTAGCAAAATGTACAACAAAGGCAGTAGGCCTGGAAAACATATTTTAAAGTCAAAAGGCCTTTAAAGGTTGATTATTATTACATTGTGGTAAAACCTGTACACAGTTGTCAGAGTTTACCATATTAGGCAAGCATTTTGGTGTTGGTTACCCTCCTTAACAAATCCTGAGGGTTCAAGACTTGCACTGCGAGAATCCCTGCTATGCCCTCATAGGAGCAGTGTATATTGTTTTACTAATTGTAATTGTTAGCATATTTGTCATTTCATCACTGGTTTCCATGTGGGAATGCCTTGACTCAATATGTCAGGCCGATGTCACTCATGGTGAAAAGCAAATGATAAAGGCTATTGGCCTTATAGCGTCGTTAGGAAAAGTTAAGTCAGATGCCATGGGTCCAATCTGTTTATTATAAAAACTTACATCAAAGAGTATAAGGCTGACATATTTATATGGAAACACATATTAAAGCCAATAGGTCTTTCAGAGAGGATTGTCATTATCATGTGTTAAAGCCTGTAAACAGGTATTTTATTGCACAGAATTTCACAGGCTTACATACTTAGCAAGAGTGTTAATGTTGGTTACCTGATTACCTCCTCTATAAAACCCTAAAGGTAGAAGATTTGAATTGCAATAATCCTTCTTTGTCCTCCGAGGAGAGCTTGTATACTGTTTTGCCAGCTGTAATTTTGTAAATACTGGTAATATTATGACTGCTACCTTGTGGGAAGGCAATAGTTGTTGTGCTGCATTCCACTTAAAAAAATGTTTTCCACATAAGTGTAATTCTATAACAGTATGTCTGATGTTTGGTCTATGGGAAAACTTATAGTCAAAACAGTAGGACTGAGTTTTTTCACGGTGACAAATCATTCATAATGGTTATAGGGCTAAATGGTCTATTGGGAAACATTAAGTCAGATGTCAAATATTTGATATTTTATTAAACGCTATGAGAAAAGCAGTAGGCCCGATTTATTGCTTGTGAGTGGCATAACAGGCATTTAAAGGTGGATTATCAGTTGGTCACCATAGCTGACAAACTCAGGGCGTAAATATGCACTGTGATATTCCTTGTTGGACACTCAATGAGAGCTTGTATCTATTTTTGTCAAATATAACGCGTTTTCTCAATTTGTCAGATATATTTGCATATTGCATATTTGCATACTTGTAGGTTTAAGGCTGAATGCCTGCATTGTGTGAAAATGTATGCACCATACAGTAGGTCTTACTTAGGTAGTTATAGCGAAAAGCAAATACCAAAGATCTAGGCCAAACTAGTTAATTGGAAAATTTGTGAGATGCTAGAGTCTGACTTATTTATTGTGAAAAGCATAAGTTAAAGCCAAGATTAGAGGTTGTTGTTATACTGTATTAAAGCCTGCACTCAGGTTTTTTTGTCACAGATTACTATGGGAGGCAAGGGTTTTGGTGCTGACTACTCCCCCATCCCCTCAATATTTGGACTGTGAGAATTCCTGCTAGGCCCAATTGGGGGGAGGAGGGTTTATTGTTTTGTCAATTTTAGTTTTGCAAGTTTATACCTTTATGCATCTATGACTGGTGGTTGTCTTGTGACAAAGCGTATGCTCAATACAGTAGGCGACTGTTGCTCATGGTGACAAGTAAAGTAGAAAGGCTACAAACCTGATTGGTGAATTAAATAAAAGTTTATGTCAGATGCCTTATATCTGTTCTGTTTAATAAAAAAAACTAAGACAAAGATAGCATGACTGGATTATTATGGAAAAACATAATAAAAAGATTTTTTTTTTTACGGGTAAATTGTTAGTACACTGTGTGAAATCCAGTGGGCTGGAATTTTGGTACATGAAATCTGACAGATTTCTATAGTAGGTATAAGATTTGGTGTTTGTTATTCCCCTCCGACAAGCTCTAGGGGTAGACTTGCATTTGAGCAATGTTGGTATGTCACTCAGCAGGGGTGGCTTTTTGCTTTGTCTACTGCAATTTATTATGTTTATAACTTTATGCATCACATTTAGCAGTCTGTGTATTAAAGCACTTTTAGATACGTCCTGACAGCGTTAGCCTGTCTGCCAGGCTCTTGTAATAAAAACACTCGTAGAAATACCTATAAAGGCTTTGGGACCGTCCTCTTCAGCCATTGGCTCTACTGCTCTCTGACTAATGGCATTTGTCCTCACCACATGTGCACATCTGCCTGAAATCGAGTACATTTCAGGGCCAGGGCTTGTGCGCCAATTACTTTAGTTTTGCATTTTCTCCTTTTTTGCTTCATTCTCTTTTTTAACTTTGGTTATTTTTGGAAGCGCGTGAACACTCCCTAGGTAATGCTTCTGACTGCTCGTTTACAGTTCATTTAATCTGCAATGCACTGCATCCCACGTGTCCACTGCTTCTAAATTACATGGCTGTCTTGAAGGGCAGTGCCTATAGCATATCACCATTTTACCATTTCAAGATGACACCTACATTTAAAAGCAACACATCAGCCAGCTGAGATTGGTATAGCAATAAATCATTATGCACAATGCCTTTCCAAGATGGCTGCTCTGCTCACTGCTAGGTTTTTTATTTATATGAACTACAAGCATATACACGCCATGTTTAGGAGGTAGCACTTTTCTTCTTTCACGTCCATTCTTTTAATGTATCTTGTATACCTGTGTTGAGTTTGTGTTGAGTTTGTATGTGTTTCATTATAGATGGGTGAGGTGAAGAATATAAGAATGAGTCTAAGGGTTAATAAATGGATGCAAAAGTGCAAGGATGAGTGACAGAGTTCATGTGTGCTGAGGCAAGGGGTTCGAAACTTACCATTATCTGAAAAGGCCCTTTGGATTATGAGTCAGACCTACTGACCATGCCTGTTTTAAAATGCATTTTATTATAGCATGACTATTAACCGCACGTTTGTACTCAATGTATATGTAAAATGATTAAAGAAAAACGCGCATTTGGTGCTGCATAATTGAAGCAGTGCAAATATGTCAGTCGTATTTGTGATCGTGGTAGTATAGTCAACTTCATCGATTTCATCACACAAATACTGTAAAAACACACCAACATAAAATATTCTATGATACTTTTTGTGGCTGTTGACAGTTTCAATGTCAAAAGCAATCAAGCAAAACATAATGTATGTAACTTGACAGCATACGTGATTGGCTGCGATGTTGACTTGGTGTTTCCAGGAAATTGCAGAGCGACATTATAGGGACATAGAGGTGGAAGCCCCATAGTACATTATAAATGCATGATTCCCGATGCATGCGGCCCACACAGCACTTCTATTACATTGTATTCCCAGCGGGGTGCATTAGGCCCTGACCGCTAAAAGCATAAATGCATACCAAGGCCTTTGTAATCAGCACTAGGAACTATGGCGAACCATAAGCCTCTGGCGATGTGGCAAGAGTCTGTCGTTAACATATATTGTTTTTCAAATGCAAAAACACTGGACAGGCTGATGTGCACTTCAGCCCCATGGTATGGGCAGGACATGCTTGGATGCATGCATCCAGTTAAGTGTGGGCACGTTTTACAGCTCAGGAGGACTTTGCATGTAATAATATACTAGAGTAAATCAAATCCCAGTAAAAATGAAAATCGCTTTCCAAATTAGAATAATCTGTGAATTAAACTGCTGCTATATAAAAGGTTTTTGTAAACTGCTAATAAACACAAACACAACATCAATAATAAAGCTAAAATAAATAAAGCAATAAACGAAATAATATTAATTACAATAACAATCATATTTACATTCATCATAATACTAATGGTTCCACTGAAAAACGAGGACTAGAGCACGAAGCCTTATGAATAATTAAAAAAAACACATCAAGGTCTGCCCATCCAGTAAAAGTTTTCTGCCAAAGTCAATAAAGTAAGGTAGCGCTGCTGGGACAGGTGGAATGTGCTGCTGGGGCACCGAGGACGGGAAAAATATGGAGAATGATGAGACGAATTGTACTTACTATCAGTATATTTTTAATGAAGTGGGAACATAAACCAGCTTTAGTGTAATTACACTGGGGGTTCCAGACCTAGGGACTTTCATATCCTCATCCGTTGACTGGAGAAGACAAGGACGTCAATTACGCCTAACCAGAAATAGCAGGGACTAATCAGAAGTAGGAGGAACTACCCCTGACTTGCTCTTTGCTACCCCTGGTCTCAGCGGTCAAGAAGATAGCCACAACAAAAAAACACAAACAGCCTTAACAGTTTGCACAGCTTCCCCCTTGGCCTTTCCTTAGGTGATTAGCTTTGGAGTGGCTATGTTAAGCATCGGGGTCCACACTGTGATGGCAAGAGGGGTTAATGAGTGCCCCAGATCACTTCTGCTGCCATCTTGATGAACTCCTTAAATAGTAGAGTATTTGGCAAACATTTCAAGGTAGGGATTTCTATGTCTTTCATTAGTCCCAAACAACTCTGACCTCTTGGTCAGCGTCTGTTCGTCCACTTCTGTGCAACTCCACCTGTTTGCTGCTGCTGCTGCCTCTGCTACGAGCGAACGGATAGCCTTCCTGACTCTCAGTTCAAGGCCCACCTCCAGCCGCAGGCTCCCAACTGGTGGCCTAGTGGCCATCTGAGTGTAAGTATCTGCTGTCTCTTTTCTTTTTGCAATTTTTTCTGTCATCTTTATTTTTTCTTTTCATTCTTGTCTCTTTCTCTCTCCTTTAAGCCTTCCACTCTCTCTGCACTACATTCCCTGCCACTTCTGCCCCTACGGGCCCGCCCCGTCCCTCCTGCAAATCGCCCTCCCAGCTGACTGGATCCCCCCCACCTCCATCCCCTTCTTAACGGTGGCCACTGTGCACAGAGAAGATGGCTTCTCTGACCTCCTGGTCAGTGCCCATTCGCCCTTCTCCGTGCAGCTCCACCTGTTCGCTGCTGCCTCTGCTGCAAGTGAACTGAGAGCCTCCCTGACTTTCAATTCGAGGCCCACATCCAGGTGCAGGCTCCTGCCTGCACCTCATCCCTGGTGGCCATCTGAGTGTAAGTATCTGCTGTCTCTTTTCTTTTTGCTATTTTTTCTGACATCTTTATTTATGTTTTGCTTTCTTTTCATTCTTGTCTCTTTCTCTTTCCTTTTGCTCTCTCTGCACTCCGTTCCCTGCCACTGCTTCCCCTGTGGCCCTGCCCCCCTCCCTCCTGCAAAGCACTTTCCCACCCTCCCACCTACCAGCTGACCAGACCCCCTGCCCTTCTCCCTTTCTAAATGGCGGCCGTGAGCAGAGGGCGGACTGTTGGCGCACCAAAGACAAGCCCACCTGCGCCCATCTGTGTCTGGACTGCACCCAGCACCACGAACCCTGGTACTCTGACCTTCCATCGCTGCATCTTGGAGACCCTCCACGTGATGAAGACAGGACGCTCTACCGCCTGCCAGTTCGCATCACACAGAAACACCCATGGACCGTTCCTCTGCCTCTACTGCCACTGCACCCTCACCCCAAACCAAGCTCTGGACCCCCCCTGCCACAGAGCCACCAGAACCACCGAGCACCTCAGTTGCATCCTCCTCAATGTTCGATCCCTCACAAAAATGCTGTAGAACTCTAGGACCTTCTAGACTCCACCCACCCAGACATCGCCTTTCTCTTCGAGACATGGACAAAACCAGCATCTACAAACTGCTCTGCAAAGTCCGTCCATCTCGCCCAGGCGACGGCCTGGCCACCGTACAAAAATCCACCCTCCATCTGACAACCAACACGGAAGAACACTCCTCTCTTATGAAGCACCTCCATTTCCAGATTCACACCATCCCAAGTCTACCTTCCACAGCACCCTCATCTACCGGCCACCCGGCCCCCACCCAGCCTTCGTCAACTCCATTGTCGACATCATCTCTCCTCACGCTCTCACCTTCTCGAACTACTTCCTCCTTGGTGACCTCAACTACCACATTGACAACAGCAACAACACCAACACCGCTTCCCTGCTCGATAACCTCACCAAAATAGGACTAAAGCAACTGGTAACCTCGCTAACACCATCACTGGAAACGCACTCAACGCCATCTTTTCCACCAGCAACAACATCACTGTCTTCAACACCTCTATTCACCATCACCTCACCGACCATCCATCTCTGCACATTCTGAGCCCCAAGCAGAAAATGGAACCAGATCACTGAAGAACAGCTCACCAACACCCTCAGCAAGTCTCCACCACACCTCACTGCAGACGCTAACATTTCAGCACAGAAGTTCCATCAATGGATCTCTGAATGCACCAAAACCCTAGCACCTCTCCGTAAGAACTCGGGCAAACAGCACCTCAAGAAGGCAGCTGGTTCTCTCCCGCACTCCAGGAGCACTGCAGACAGCTAGAGATAAAATAGAGTAACAGCAAGCCCCAGAAGACTTTGAAGCCTTCAGAGCTGCCACCAAATCCCACCACCACCTCATCAGAGTTACCAGGAAAGCTGGCCTGCAGGATCGTATCAGCACCACCGCTCACAACACGAAAGAGCTCTTCGTTGTGGTCAAGGAGTTTGCCAAACATCAGTTGGAAACAGCAAAACTCCTCCATCTCAAGACTTCTGCGACAGGCTAGGCACCTTTTCTACTGGAAAATCAAAGACATATACCCAAAGACCCTCCGAGCCCTCCTACAACCCCCCAGCTCCGACCACCCCCGAACCATCACAGATCCTGCACTGCTGGACCACCCTCACCACAGACGAGACCCACACCATCATGAGTAGCAACCACTCCAGAGACCCTATGGACTCCTGCCTTTACCACATTTTCAACAAAGCCAACACCTCCATCGCGCCCCCGAGCTAGGCCACACACTCAACTGCTCTATAGATACAGCCACCTTCCCAGAGATCAGCTGTAGAGTTCCATAGGGCTCCTCCCTGAGATCCACACTCTTCAACATCTACATGGCCCCGCTCGCATCCATCGTCAGGAACCACGGGCTGAACATTTGTCTCTTATGCTGATGACACACAGCTGATCATCTCTGAGAGAAAACCCCACAACTGCCAAGACGAATTTCCATAATCAAATGGAAGCCGTCACCGCAGGATGAAGGATAGCTGCCTCAAGCTAAACTCTGACAAGACTGAGATCCACATCAGCCTGGAAGGACTCCTGATGCCATCCACCCTCTGCGCCCCCTCCCACCCCTACAGATCATGCACGCAACCTCAGCTTCATCCTGGACTCATGAAGGATAGCTGCCTCAAGCTAAACTCTGACAAGACCGAGATCCTCATCCTGGAACCCTCCACATCAGCCTGGAATGACTCCTGCTGGCGATCCACCCTCTGCACCCCCTTCTGCCCCTACAGATCATGCACACAACCTAGGCTTCATCCTGGACTCATCGCTCACCATGAAATGCCAAGTCAACTCAGTTGCAGCCTCCTGTTTTCACATTCTCTGCCTGCTCCAGAAGATCTGCAAATGGATCCCAAAGGACTGCTGCAAAACTGTGTCCCACACCCTGGTTACCAGCAGAATCAACTATGGCAACACCCTCTATGCCAGCACCACCCAGAAAAACCTGAAGAAACTACAGCACATCCAAAATGCCTCTCCCAGACTCATCCTGGACATTTACCGCTGTGAACACATCTCCAATAACATAAGAGACCTTCACTGGCTTTCCATCGAGAACAGGATTAACTTCAAACTCCTCATACATGCGTATAAGGCCCTCTACGACCTAGGACCCACCTACCTCAACGTCTGCATCACCTTCTACTCCCCCACCAGACCTCTCTGCTCAACAAGCACTAGCCATCGTACCCCGCATACGGAAGACATTGGCTGGTGGAAGAACCTTTGCCTTCCTCGCAGCAAAGAGCTGGAACACCCTGCCCCTCCACCTCAGGCAGTCACCATCGCCCCATCAGTTCAGGAAGGACCTTAAAACCTGAAAAACCCCCTCAGCGTCTTGTGACCCCTTATGGGTAAGTAGCTGCCGCTTTATAAACTTTTATTTGAACTGCAGCTCTGAGAGGACACATACCTGTCAGGTTAGACATCTTGTGATCTAAATATACAAACCTATCTTAGTTACAATAGAAATGGGAATATGCATGATCTCTTTATTAAAGAGGACACTAGTACAAGTGTAATATCCTTTTGTGCAGAATGCGAAAAACGTGCACTGTCTAGAGTTGATCTAATGACGCACACAACACACCAACCCCAACTCCTCCAATACCACCTTCATTAGCCAATCAAACACCTAAAATAAAATAAATACAACATAACAATTTAGAGGTCAATGGATTACCTTTACAGTCACTTATGAAATCACATTTTCTGAGCTTGATATTCAAGAGTTGATCTATAAAGATGGACAGAACAAGGTTCAGGTTCCAGCCATAAGCTGATTCACTCATACCTGGATCAGATGTTCTTTTGCAAATCCACTTATCATCCCTATTTTTAGACAAAAAGAAAGAGATGGTGTTCATGGACTGACATCTGGGGTAGACAGAGGCAGAAACTGCTCCCACTGACCTGCCGTCTGCTATACCAGTTACTGGTCTTCCTGCCACTAGTCTTGAGGGATCATGAAGGCAGGGACAGCAACAGAAAGTAAACTCTTCCATGAATCATAAACACTTTCTGTAATTTCCAAGCTTGCCCTTCCCTTAGCCCCATCCCAGAAAACATTAGCTTACTGAGAGACTATGTAAGAGGCAAAGGGAGACAAAATATTTGTGATGTTACCTGCAATACACTTGGCACTTTGGTGAATTGAAGTCCAGGCTGACATACTCATCTGCTATATATTTAGCAACACAAGAAGACATTCTAATAATGTCTTCTTGAATGGGCTTGTTTGAACAAATTTAGCTAAGTTTCAACATCGCCAACTGGACAGGTACACAGAAAGAAATCCTACTGATGCAATCAAAAAGCAAATCCATCTAATCTCATACCATACTATTTCCACTTGTGGAAAGTTCTAGACTGGTCTATAACTTTGAGCTCTGATGCAGAAATGGTGAGATGCCCATGTTGCAGAACAGAGGAAACTCGAGAGGATAACACAGTTGGAACAACAAAGCGTTGCCTTAACAGTTCTTCCATTTACTTGGATATGTCCAATGGTTTTGGAAAGAAATGTTTCTTTTCACTCCTGGGGCCCTCCTAGACTTTCTTGCTCCAACCCATCAGGAGGAATCACCAGTATGTGAGAGTGTGGCTGGGGAACAACCACAGCTCCTTCAGGTGAAGGAAGGTAAAAGCAATTTTGTTTTAGGGCTCAAGAGAGGAAGAGCGTCAAAAGGAGGTTGATAATTACCAAGAAAACAGTCAATACTGGATGATGGGAACTCTCCAATCACTGGCTAGGGCTCATTATAAGATTTGCACCTCCCCACCACCTGCTCAGAACATTCCTGGACCTGAGCAGAAAATACATATAACAAAGAAGAGTAATTTGTGGGGGCCACAGGGGCATCTGGGGAAGCATACACCTATCCAGGGTAAGTGTGCAATCCTGAATATGGAGGTGTCAGAACAGAATCAGTATCCACACATGAAGGCAGATGTATTCAAATGTTTTGTGTCTCTCCTGGAAACTACTGCAAGACATTAGGGGCACCCCAAAGGAATCACTGCAGTTCAGCAGTCTTGAGAGGGTTTTGTGGATGTGTCATTAAGACAATGGAAGGTTGGGTGAATGCCAGCAAGGTCAACATCTATAATGACCTCTATAATTTTTTTATGTGGAAGCACACTTTGAGTCACGGATTTACAGACTCAAACCAGCACTTGACAGATTCCAAGCTCTTTGATTAATGTGAGTTTGGGGGGAAAACTGATTCAAAGAAGTTGCCACGGAGTAGCCACTAGAAGGGTGAATCAGGCCCAAGCGGACAGGGTTCCCAAACCTCTAACAAGACAGCCCCTCTTCAGGAAACCAGGAAAGCAGGAACCCAGAGTGTGTGGGGGGAAGAAGGACTTCGAGAGGGCAAGAGCTTTGTCTGACATCAGTCAGGACACAAGATGGCACACTGCATGCCACAGGAAGGCACTCACTGGAAAGCATTCTGCAGGGAAGGCTAGTATAGTGCTGCGGGAGGTAATTACTAGGAATTACTGGGTACAGCATGCCATAGTGTAATTAGTTGAGAGGTGGAATAGAAGATCAGCCAGTGACCATGAAGTTTTATTTTAAGTCATTCTTGATGATCACAGTTACCTGGGTCCCTATTGATGCTCTGTGGGATAACTATGCCAGTTGGACTCTGGTGCTGGAACAGCTGGTCTCAACAGAAAACAGAAACAAACCTACAGAAAAAGATATGTAGAGTGAGGAATGCCTGGGGGAAGAGGGTGAATGCTGTATGGTCACAGTCTCTTTAAAGTGGAGAGGATAGTTGCCCAGGAGAAGGTATCTGTATGTTTCTGCTTACCAATCGGAGCCTTCGTAGTGAACTTCAATATCGGGTAGAAGAATCAGTGAGTGAGAGGATCACAGGTACCTCACTGCAGGTTTCTATGGGTACTGACTCTAAGGTTAGGCTGAAGGAGTCCAAGAAAAGAGTATAAGTGGGAAGCAGGTGCCACCTGAAGTGGGAGGAACAGTGGACCACTGATTACTTCCTCTGACAAGAGAGAACCCGAAAACTGGTAGTGGTGCGATCACGTCTCTCCCAGTGGGGCTGCTTCCGCTGAGAGACAAGCAACAGAAAAGCCAGACCAAGCATGCTGTTGCACGTCACAGAGTAGTCCACTCTTGTCACGGGCTGTGTATTCATGCTGGAATCCCTGAACTCCCAGGCAAGTGCCCAGTCTCCGGGTATAGATTCTTAGCTGTGAGGTCAGTCTCACTGTGATGCGTCTGACATGTTAATAGTGCAAGTTGAAGGACGGTGCGTGTAGAGTGAAGCAGTAGCCCTCCACACTGAACGCATAAGGTGGTCCAAGAGGCCTTAACAGAGCTTCTTAGCCAGTGGCTTACGAATGGAAGAGATTGCTAAGGCAAGGAACGTCATGGGTTTTCCCTGCATTGTCCTCTCAAAAACATTTCATGGAACCTTGTGTGGAGTCTTAAACCCTGTTCCTGACTATGCCCTGAAATAAACTGGCACTGGGATGTGTGATTCCTCCAGGGCTGAATGAGCGGAGAAGGCTTGGATTATGTCCAGATAGGTTCCTAGAACCTGTAGGTGAGTCCTTGTCAGCCCACAGGCTGCAAGTGAGGCCTGCTCAAGGCACTCGATTTGCACATTTACCTCTGTATGGCCTGATGAAATCAAATTACAGCTGTCAGGTATCTTGTTGGTTACACTCCAGTCATACGTGGCCATAGGAAGTAGACAGAGATCTGACATAGGTGTCAAAATAGGCCACATAAACTGATTGGTCATGTTGGTATTGTTTGCATAGTGAGACCCATTTATGAGTAGGCAAGTACTAGTCCTCTCACATGTGGAGTCTACAGATAAGCAGGAAGTGTCCCCAGAGACAAGGTTAGTGGCTAGGGCAAGTCTTGGCAGAAAGATATAGTGCCAAGAAGGGTATAGAACAGACAAGTGCCACTGCAGAGGTTGTAAATTTGGCACTGTTCTCTCACCTGAATAAGGAATTGCATCAAGGGATTGATCAGCTTTCCCTAACTTTTGAATGGGAGTGGCCTGCGCACCTTGAGTGTGCTATGCTACTAAAATTGTACAGTAAAATTGGTTCACCCAATTAGTGATTTTTAACTCTTCACTTAAGCCTTAGTAAGTTGGAGCATAAAGTCCACCAGTGGGGTGAAGGGTAAATGTAATACTGTTGCAACTACAAACAGGAATCAATAGAGAGTAGCCTTGGTTCCACAGGGGCGATGCAATTGCCATGCAAGAAAGATTTCCTGGGTCTTGACCTGGAACCTCAGCCCGGCATTGGCGAGGGTAGCCCTGGAGAGTTTCCACTGGTGGTAGTCTGCTCTATCCACAGTACAGAGTGCTGGACTGCGAGTGCTGAGGGAGTACAATGCGACAGAGGCTGAGATGCCAGACAGATAAAAGTCCAGATGTTGAGCATTCAATCGCTCTTCTAGTGCCTCCCATACAAAGACAACAATATTATCCTGTGATGGTAGATGTGGTTAGGGTTACATTCATTCTAAACCAAGATGGTTGTCTTCCCAATTTCTGCTCCAAGATCGTCCTTTTCTAAGATGGAGTTCGCCCATTTTTTGTTCTACTCATGTTTAAGTGAGTTTGGAACTGAGAAGGTTGTGAGGCATATGTGTGCATGGAACAGTATTAAGTCAGTCTCAGTTTTGTAACAGAGTGTGATCCTAGTGCTATTTGATGAGGCTATTGTGGATAGATTCTCAGAAGAGCCAGCTGGGCAAGGTAGCAGAAGGACCTGATTATCAACCACTCAAAGTGGCTAGCATGATAATTAATTCCAGAGAGACCAAGAAAATATTGGGTTGGTTTCTCCATTCTTTCTACAAAGGACAACTGATCAGCAGTGCAGTGAAGTGAAGATAAGTGGGGCAGATTAAAGAATTTACCAGAAATAGCAAGATAAGTATGGCATTTTTGACTCAATCATGAACTTGTGCAGCATCAAGAGTAACCTCCACACTCTTTGAATGTGGTGGTGCACTGGAATACCACATACCAAAAGGAGTCCAGATACTGGGGCCTGAACAAGGGATTTTGTCAAAGGAATTCTGAACTTGGATGCACCATGAATATTGAGACCTTTGTCACTACTGTTCATGCTTTTCCATTCGGTTATTGCTCTGTAAGGTATGGTTCTAGATACTGTTCTGCATAATTGACAATGAAGCTATGGTTTATACCTTTTCAACCTACTTATAATGCTTCAGTTTCAGCAGGTGGAAAGCCAGAGTGGGCTGGTGATTCTGATAACTCATTTTGCGCCGCAGCCTCGCCACCAATGCCCATGACTGTAATGCTGCCGTAGTGGTGACAGCAATCAGGACAACTCCTCTTCTTCTGCCATCGACCTACAGAATCAGATTCAGAGCTAATTTCAACTGATGGCCCGGTGAATTTCAGGATCACATGGAGAGTCTCACTAACTGCTAGTTCATTATTCAAACAATCTTGGTCTCCCAGATCTGATTACTGAAAAGTCTGGGATGCTTGTGTTTGCTTGTGCCTAGGATAATGGTTAGATCCTATGGCATCTTTCTTTCCAAGCCTTATATACCCTACTGAATGGGCAATAACCTATAAAAGTGTTTTTTGTGGATGCTGACCATTTATCTGGTCAGGCTATGAAGGAAGTGAAGGTTAAAATCCTTCCAACAAATAAAATCACAAACAGCCTTTTGTGGTAAGGTTCTTGAATGCTTTGCTCCCTTCCAAATCCAGAAACACCATTCTGTTAGGACTGACAAGGCCAACTCAGAAGCAGTCACAGTATTGTACAGTTTTCTGTGGAAGCCGTCACAGCTCCCATGCTTTTCAATTTGTACATGTAACTGAGGGAGGGCCCAGGTATCACAATTCACCAATAGGCATAGGACGTGTTATTATATTTGGTGATACTTGCTTGAGTTACACATGATGAAGATTAGATCCATGAATTATATCCTGGTCAACTCCACCAAAACACAGTTGTGGCTGTTACTCCAGTGACTCTTCTGACAAACTATCCTGGGTATCTCAGTTTTAGGATGACAGGTTTTACTTTATTATCTCCTTGTAAGGCAACTATCTGGATCCTTTCTTAGACACTCGCCTTACAATCGGTGACCATGTGAACAAAGTAACAATATTGGTAGACTAAGGTCCCTCTAAAGAATAAAGCCAAATAATGGCCCCTTCCAATGATTTGTATTTAGTAATGCACACCCTAAGTGAATACTCCAGGAAGCCTGCCACAATTTGCACTGGGCTCCTTGCAACCGACATTGTTCTTTTCTTTTTATGGACTGCCAGGGGGATCAGCAATTGGATCCGATGAGGAATCCTGCTGACCCAGTCACAGGAGGGTCTGGGGACGGTTAGCTGGATGGGGAAAAGGAAGCGTCACTACATTGAGTCCTTAAGGGATAGATGAAGGACTCAGCCACAGTTCTCTGGGAAGGGGCCCTACAGGGACAACATGTGTGTTCTTGCAGATTTGTCTTGTTTTTCATACTTTGAGATCTCTGTTTTTTTAACCGTACTTACTCTCTGCCTTATGTGATGTTTTTCTCCATACCTAGGCTCATATGTAATATCTTGTTTAATATGTAAGACAACTATCAACACTGCATTCTGCTGCAAATCACGTCTTTGTTTTATTTTTCTTCACTATTTGCAAAATGATAAACCATTTTTTTTTTTTTAAAGACATGCTGTTCTTAACCCTTTCACTCACAAATGTTAATGTCTAAATATATGTGCCTGCCCCACTGCCTCTCACCTTTGGTTTTAATAAGAGCTGTTCTCCACACGGCAACTTAAGTCTGACATCTGGACATCTAATGAAAAACTGAATTTCTGGTATGCTCTACGTGCCTGGGCCCTGGGCAGAGATTGCCATATTGAGGCCACCAGAGCTGGTGTGCTTCCTAAAGTGGTGGGTACTCCATAGCACACAGATGCAGTGTTTCACTATGATCACTGACCCTCCTTAATATTTTCATTCTTGCTTGCAGTTTTTGTGGCAGATCTGAGTGTACATTTATGCCCATGATACATTTTAACACCTAAGTGCAGCACTCACAAACATGATGAGTCAAAGTCTTTTAAAAGTAACACACGGATCTATATAGATTGATTTGCCAAGCTCAAAATTCTAACTCAGCAAGGAAGGCTATAAAGTAGAGAAAAAACTTGTTATTTCCCTTGCACAAAATCTTTTTGGTGTATACTCTATTTAACCACAGATTCCTCACTTGTAATATACAGGGAGTGCAGAATTATTAGGCAAGTTGTATTTTTGAGGATTAATTTTATTATTGAACCACAACCATGTTCTCAATGAACCCAAAAAACTCATTAATATCAAAGCTGAATATTTTTGGAAGTAGTTTTTAGTTTGTTTTTAGTTTTAGCTATGTTAGGGGGATATCTGTGTGTGCAGGTGACTATTACTGTGCATAATTATTAGGCAACTCAACAAAAAAAAATATATACCCATTTCAATTATTTATTATTACCAGTGAAACCAATATAACATCTCAACATTCACAAATATACATTTCTGACATTCAAAAACAAAACAAAAAAAAATCAGTGACCAATATAGCCACCTTTCTTTGCAAGGACACTCAAAAGCCTGCCATCCATGGATTCTGTCAGTGTTTTGATCTGTTCACCATCAACATTGCGTGCAGCAGCAACCACAGCCTCCCAGACACTGTTCAGAGAGGTGTACTGTTTTCCCTCCTTGTAAATCTCACATTTGATGATGGACCACAGGTTCTCAATGGGGTTCAGATCAGGTGAACAAGGAGGCCATGTCATTAGATTTCCTTCTTTTATACCCTTTCTTGCCAGCCACGCTGTGGAGTACTTGGACGCGTGTGATGGAGCATTGTCCTGCATGAAAATCATGTTTTTCTTGAAGGATGCAGACTTCTTCCTGTACCACTGCTTGAAGAAGGTGTCTTCCAGGAACCGGCAGTAGGACTGGGAGTTGAGCTTGACTCCATCCTCAACCCGAAAAGGCCCCACAAGCTCATCTTTGATGATACCAGCCCAAACCAGTACTCCACCTCCACCTTGCTGGCATCTGAGTCGGACTGGAGCTCTCTGCCCTTTACCAATCCAGCCACGGGCCCATCCATCTGGCCCATCAAGACTCACTCTCATTTCATCAGTCCATAAAACCTTAGAAAAATCAGTCTTGAGATATTTCTTGGCCCAGTCTTGACGTTTCAGCTTGTGTGTCTTGTTCAGTGGTGGTCGTCTTTCAGCCTTTCTTACCTTGGCCATGTCTCTGAGTATTGCACACCTTGTGCTTTTGGGCACTCCAGTGATGTTGCAGCTCTGAAATATGGCCAAACTGGTGGCAAGTGGCATCGTGGCAGCTGCACGCTTGACTTTTCTCAGTTCATGGGCAGTTATTTTGCGCCTTGGTTTTTCCACACGCTTCTTGCGACCCTGTTGACTATTTTGAATGAAACGCTTGATTGTTCGATGATCACGCTTCAGAAGCTTTGCAATTTTAAGAGTGCTGCATCCCTCTGCAAGATATCTCACTATTTTTGACTTTTCTGAGCCTGTCAAGTCCTTCTTTTGACCCATTTTGCCAAAGGAAAGGAAGTTACCTAATAATTATGCACACCTGATATAGGGTGTTGATGTCATTAGACCACACCCCTTCTCATTACAGAGATGTACATCACCTAATATGCTTAATTGGTAGTAGGCTTTCGAGCCTATACAGCTTGGAGTAAGACAACATGCATAAAGAGGATGATGTGGTCAAAATACTCATTTGCCTAATAATTCTGCACTCCCTGTATTCCCTAGGCACCAGACTGGATGTGAAAGTTTTCAAAGCACTTCTCCCACATGCTGCAAGGTGGCAGCATGTTGCTCCGCATTAATTTCGTTCTGCCGCCGTAGTGATGGAGCGTTGCTGCGTATAGGCGCCTCCACTGCACACTTACAACAGAATCTTGATTGATTCATTTTATGCCCTCCAATATGGAACACATAGCAATTGTCAGTACCAGTGTGCAGATCCCTAATTTTGGACTTCCTTCTCTGTGAGAAGGAAGTGAGAAATCTGCAATTAAATACAGTATCCAGCAGAAAGAGTGTTACTGAAGATAAGTAACTTGTTCTTCTGATGGATACTTCTAACTGCAGAACCCTCACCTTTAGAATGGATACTAAAGCAGCACCTCCCCTAGGTGGAGGGTCTATGGAATGAGCTCAGATCAAAAAGCCCTGCAGGACCAAAAGGGTGAAATGCCCATCCCATTAGAACTGGCTAGCAAGTCAGTAGTGCTTCATGAAAAGTTGCACTGATACCCATGTCACAGACTGACAGATGTCTAGAACCAGCAGTCCATGTCCCAGAGAAGTTGTACCACCTTTGCCCTGGTGAAATGAGCCCTCCATCCTTTCAGAGGCTGCTCCTTGGCCAATGCATGTCAGAGCTTAGTGTAGAAGGCTTTCCACCTAAACAAGCCCTTTTCTACAATGCCTTACCTTCCTTTGTGTCAAAGCCCAGTTCACCTGAGTTCTTGTTCAGTTCTGATGGAGGTTGAAGACAATCCGACCCCACCCTGAAACTGCTTGTTCCAGCACACTAGTTTTTAAAACAGTGCACTAAGAACAGAAGCTCAAGGGAAGGGGGGAAGTGGATAAAATAAAAAAAGAGAGACAACACAGTTCTTGCGTTTCCACTGTTGAAGTGCTGCACAAATCTGCGGCCCTTTCTGACTTCTGTAGAAACTGGTGCCTAATCAAACATAAACAAAGAACAGATAAGTGCAACCTATTCCTAAATGGGTTCCTGACTATCCCTTTATTTATTAGAAATTCTTTTCTAAAAGTACCTCTTGGATCCTGGTCTCTAGTTTCCAGGTTTGGAATGTGTTACTGCTCTGGAATGTGTTTTCTATTACTGTAAAGCTTCTAAAACATTAAACAAATACCGTTATCAGAATTACCAATATCAAACATTCATCATAATATAACTAAAGCCTAAATTCCCAATAGCAGACTCACTTTTCCCATATTTCCAGAATCTTTTATAAAACAAATACTGTACTTTTACATCAAAATACAGCATGTAATTTGTGCAAGTCCTTGATTTACTGTTTGCCTTGCTGTTAATGGTTTCCACTGTTCGATTCTTAAAAGTTCCATGAGAAAAAACAATGTTTGCTTCACAAAGTTCTGCAAAATATTCTTGTAACAAAGAGTTTGAATCACAATGTTCGTGGAAGGTATTTCGTTTCAAATTGTCTATACACGAATCCAGAAATTGTTGTCAAAGTTCTTTCAGGTAATAAAAGGTTTTGCACTTACTTGTTGCTGGCAAGAGATACTGATCAGTCTAACCTTGTCTTCTTTCTCTTTTGCAGGTTACTCATAGAAGAGAGGCTGAAGCAAGGAGGAACCGGAAACCGGAAGAAGGAAGAGCCAGAAGCTGCGCCCATTGAAGTCAATGAAAGTCTGTAAAGAGCAGGAGTGCCAGCGCCGAGGGATCTGTTCTCAGGTAAGCGGGAGGTAGACGAGCACAAGCACTGGGTGAGGCTCGGGGGATGCCTTTTATAGACAGGGCTGGGTGTGGTTTGAAGGGCTGGGTGTGGTCCTCACATGCTGCACATGTTCTTGGAAGGTGTGCAGAGCTGGGTGTGGTTTGAAGAGCTGGGTGTGGTCCTCACATGCTGCACATGTTCTTGAAAGGTGTGCAGAGTTTCAGTTATTATACAAATGAGTTGGATTAACACATGGCCTAGGGAGGAGTATTTTAAAGAAGCCTTGGTAAAAGCAAGGCCCAATGTGTAAACAAAACAGCACATTAAACAACATACACAGAAGCCTGGGGGGGGGGGAAGGTGAGATAACAAGAAAGGCTTTCAATAGTAAGTTTAAAAGGGAGCTATTACAGAACCCACTAGTGCAGTGAGAGGGGACATGCTCTTTGCTGTGTACAAACCCTAACAGTTGCCCCCCTCAAAGGCCCTCCTACAGGACGGGGTTTTCCTGGATGTTTTAAATAAAACCGTCTAATCAGCTGTGGGGCATGTACATATGATGCTGGTTCCCATGAATTCTCAGATTCATCATATCCTTTCCATTCTACTAAATAAAACAGACGTCCACTAATTCTTTTTGAGTCTTTTATGCTTTTCACTTCATATTCCAGATTTCCCTTAATTGGTATGGGTGGAGGTGGTGGTTCAGGTCGGGTTTTTGAGTTGTACGGCTTAAGCAAGGACACATAGAATGTAGTATGTACTGGATATTCTTTTGGTAAATCTAATTTTACTGTTACCGGGTTTACTATGGCAGTTATACTAAAGGGTCCAATGAAACGTGGTTGCAGCTTTCGGGATCCCTCTATGTTTAGGTTCTTTGTGGAGAGCCATACCTTGTCACCAATTTTATACATTGGGGCCTCAGACCTGTGTTTGTCTGCTTGTCTTTTCATGCTTTCCTTGTACTTTAATAAATGTTTCCTGGCTTTGTCTTGTATGTCACCTAACCTCGTTAGTCTATCCGTTACTGTAGGCAACAGGGAATCTTCTAACAAAATGGGTATAGCTCTTGGATGATACCCCTGCAAGAAATAGAATGGTGAGCAAAGTAGAGCTGAATGCTCAATATTATTATAAACAAACTATGCTACAGGGAGAGCTTCCAACCATTCACTAGAATAATCAGCCAATAAACAACGTAGCGTTTGAAGTAAGGTTTGGTTCAGTCGTTCAGTCTGTCCATCTGTCTCTGGGTGGAAAGCAGTGGATAAGGCCACATCTATTTTCAGTTTTTCACATAATTTTTTCCAAAAGCTGGAGTTGAACTGGCTCCCTCGGTCTGACACCACTTTGCTTGGCAAACCATGTAAACGCACAATTTCCCTTATAAAAATATCGGCAAATTCTGCCGCCGTGGGTAATTTCCGTAATGGTACAAAATGTGCCATTTTAGATAAACAATCCACTATAACCAACACTGTTGTGAAGGATTTTATAGGTGGTAAACCTACAATAAAGTCTACGCTCACAGTGTGCCAAGGTTGTTTGGGTGTTGGCATTGCTATTAACAAGCCGTCAGGAGCCTTATGAGAAGATTTATGTCTTGCACAAATTGGACAGGTAGTGACAAATTGCTTAATGTCCTTTCTTATAGTGCCCCACCAAAAGTGTTTTTGCACATTTTCCAGGGTTTTTACCCAACCAGGATGACCTGCCAACGGTGAGGCGTGATGCCAAATTATCACCTGTGTTTGTAATTCAGAGGTGGGCACTAACAGCATGTTGTCGTGATACAATAAACCTCGTTGTATTATGTTATGGGAATCCTTTAACCAATCCTGAGGTGCTATTTGCATGTGTGCATTATATAAATCTGTGATGAAATCCTTCTGTTGTACTGGTGCCAACAACTTTTGGGGAGGAATAATGGGTTCTCCTATTTTATCTTGTTTCATGTCTGAGGTATGTCCGTATCTAGATAACACATCAGATTGAATTTGTTGTGCACCTGGTCTATAGGTTATAACAAAGTCAAATGTGCTAAAAAAAATTAACCAGCGCATCTGACGTGGTGTTAGTGCTTTAAGTGATCCAAAAAACTGTAGGTTCTTATGGTCAGAAAAGATTGTAACTGGGTACTTGGCTCCCATTAAATGGTGCCTCCATTCTGAAAAGGCTACTTTGATAGCTAGTAGTTCCCTTTCAGCCACAGTGTAATTTTGTTCAGCTGGCAATAACTTTTTAGAATAGAAGGCTATAGGATGTAACTGGCCATCTACTGCATCTCGTTGAGAGAGAACTCCTCCTAAAGCTACTTGTGAAGCATTCGCTTCAACAAAAAAGGGCAAGTCAGGATCAGGATGTTTCAGAATTGGGGCTGAAGTGAACTTTTGTTTTAGGAGTTGAAAGGCGTGTGCCGCCTCATCAGTCCAAAGAAATCGTTGCCCTTTCCGCAACAAGGTAGTTATTGGGGCCGCAATGTCTGCAAAATGTGCAATAAACCTCCTATAAAAATTGGCGAAACCCAGAAATTTCTGAATATCTTTTACAGAGGATGGTTCTGGCCAATCAGCAATAGCACTGATTTTCTTTACATCCATAGTTATTCCTTGAGGTGACAGGCAGTATCCTAAAAAGTCCACCTTGTTGACATTAAAAGTACACTTTTCTAACTTAGCAAAAAGATGATTTTCTTTTAACTTTGATAATACTGCACTAACATGTTGGGTATGTTCTTCTGAGTTCTTAGAGTAAATGAGGATGTCGTCTATGTATACTATGACAC
Source organism: Pleurodeles waltl (assembly GCF_031143425.1). Lineage (NCBI taxonomy): Eukaryota > Metazoa > Chordata > Amphibia > Caudata > Salamandridae > Pleurodeles > Pleurodeles waltl. Next base: position 239,688,802 of record NC_090436.1, read on the forward strand.
AAACGTCCAGGAATTCGTGTAGGACCTCATTTATAAAGAACTGAAAGGCCGCAGGGGCATTACATAACCCAAAGGGCATTACTGTGTACTCAAATAAACCAAACTTTGTCTTGAAAGCTGTCTTCCACTCATCCCCCTCTTTAACTCGGACCAGGTGGTAAGCTCCCCGCAGATCTAGTTTAGTGTATACAGTAGAATGTCTTAATTGATCCAACAACACAGGTATTAGAGGAAGAGGATATTTATTCTTTATTGTAGCCTTATTTAGTCCTCTATAATCGATACACGCGCGCAGGGATTTATCCGGCTTCGGGATAAAAAAGAGTGGAGATGACACCGGAGATGTGGAATGACGGATGAACCCAGACTGTAGTAGGTCATCTAGGTAGGTTCTTAAGTATTTGGTTTCTTCGTCAGTCAAAGCATATACTCTGTTATTAGGTAAAGGGGCCCCTGGGATAAGATCTATACGGCAGTCATAAGACTGATGTGGGGGCAGCACACTAGCCTTTACTGGATCAAAGACGTCTTTAAAGTCAGAATATTCAGGAGGGAGACTTGGTTCATCTTGTGTAACACTAGCACAGTGTAATACTGTGCTCTGTTTTGTACCTGCCTCTTGATAGCAATTGGTTCTACAGAAAGAGGAATCCAAAGTAACAGTTCTATTCACCCAATCAATTTTTGGGTTATGAGTTGTTAACCAGGGTACCCCGAGAATCAAACCAAAATTAGGAGTATCTATCAGATCAAAGCTAATCACCTCTGTGTGCCCGTTCTGACAGACCATAACAAGTGGACTTGTTTGTTTTGTGATTAATCCAGAGGTCAATTCTGACCCATCCACTGCACATACTGCTTCTGGACAAGGCTTTAGGCACATAGGAAGTCCTAAGATTTCAGCTAACTTATTATCCACAAAATTTCCTGTCGCGCCTGAGTCCAGTAGGACAGGGAGAGAATGCCTCACTTGGGTAGTAACAATTAAAACGACCTGAATTATGAAATGTCTAGGTATGTGCGGTACCCTGAAGGCTGCAGCATTAGAGGTTTGATTAAGATGTTTTCTCGAACAAGTAACCTCTCCCCTTGTCGAGCTTAATCGTTTCCCGATTCAGTTGAGGAGGTGGAGGAAACAGCACCCTTTCGTGGAGTTTTAGGCTTTACTGGACATTCTCTGGCAAAGTGACCTGCCCTGCCACAATATAAACATAATTGAAATGTTCTCCTTCTTTCTTTTTCCTCTGATGTGAGTAGACCTCTGAGTGTCCCTATTTGCATAGGCTCTGGTTCAGGGAGTTTATTATCTGTGTCTTTCTTCTCGTGTCTAATAAAAGTTAACCGTGATTCCAGTTTGTATTTATCTCCCTTTCTTTCTCCTAGTCTATGTTCTAATTTCACAACTAAATCTACAAAGTCCGAATAGTCTTTTGGCAAATCAACGATATGAGCCAGCGCGTCTTTTAACTCGTCTCTCAAACCTTTATAAAAAAGGGAGACACGCTTTTCTTCTGGCCACTGTGTCTCGGTGAGTAAACGATTAAAACTAGTGAGATAGGTCAATAAATCCTTGTTACCTTGTTTAAGATTTAAAAGCTCATTATCACTTGCCTGCATGAAAGTGTGTTTTGCAAAAAGGCTGGTCATGGTACGTTTAAATTGATTCCAATTATGGAGGATGGGATCATCTCTATCCACAAAAGGAATTGACCAATTGGCTGCTGTGCCACCCAAATAAGACAAGACGAATGCCACTTTCGTATCATCAGTACGGAACTCTTGTGGCTTACAAATGAAGTGTAATTGACATTGATTGATAAAAACATGGAATTTGTTACTATCTCCATGACAACGTTCAGGTGCTGCTAAGGGCACAACATTAGGAACATTAACAGTAACCTCAACTGGGGAAGGCAAAGTTGTATGTTTTGATGGCGCCCCTGTCTCTGAGGAGGTTTTAAACAAAGGCGTAGAACCTGTGTTCCACTGAGATCCCCTAAATTTATACCTGCTTAAATCCTGTTTTAAAGAGGTATTCTCCATCTTTAATCTCTCTATTTCCTCTTGCATATGTTGCAAGATGCCAGACACTGATTCATTATGAGCCAAGTCCTCATTTAGGGCCTGCGCCATATCCGTGACGTCAATGCCCTCTATTTCTTCCCCGGTATTCATCGTCCACCAGAACTGAAATTTTTTAAGGCTTGTGCTTCTGTCAAAGCCCAGCTCACCTGAGTTCTTGTTCAGTTCTGATGGAGGTTGAAGACAATCCGACCCCACCCTGAAACTGCTTGTTCCAGCACACTAGTTTTTAAAACAGTGCACTAAGAACAGAAGCTCAAGGGAAGGGGGGGAAGTGGATAAAATAAAAAAGAGAGACAACACCGTTCTTGCGTTTCCACTGTTGAAGTGCTGCACAAATCTGCGGCCCTTTCTGACTTCTGTAGAAACTGGTGCCTAATGAAACATAAACAAAGAACAGATAAGTGCAACCTATTCCTAAATGGGTTCCTGACTATCCCTTTATTTATTAGAAATTCTTTTCTAAAAGTACCTCTTGGATCCTGGTCTCTAGTTTCCAGGTTTGGAATGTGTTACTGCTCTGGAATGTGTTTTCTATTACTGTAAAGCTTCTAAAACATTAAACAAATACCGTTATCAGAATTACCAATATCAAACATTCATCATAATATAACTAAAGCCTAAATTCCCAATAGCAGACTCACTTTTCCCATATTTCCAGAATCTTTTATAAAACAAATACTGTACTTTTACATCAAAATACAGCATGTAATTTGTGCAAGTCCTTGATTTACTGTTTGCCTTGCTGTTAATGGTTTCCACTGTTCGATTCTTAAAAGTTCCATGAGAAAAAACAATGTTTGCTTCACAAAGTTCTGCAAAATATTCTTGTAACAAAGAGTTTGAATCACAATGTTCGTGGAAGGTATTTCGTTTCAAATTGTCTATACACGAATCCAGAAATTGTTGTCAAAGTTCTTTCAGGTAATAAAAGGTTTTGCACTTACTTGTTGCTGGCAAGAGATACTGATCAGTCTAACCTTGTCTTCTTTCTCTTTTGCAGGTTACTCATAGAAGAGAGGCTGAAGCAAGGAGGAACCGGAAACCGGAAGAAGGAAGAGCCAGAAGCTGCGCCCATTGAAGTCAATGAAAGTCTGTAAAGAGCAGGAGTGCCAGCGCCGAGGGATCTGTTCTCAGGTAAGCGGGAGGTAGACGAGCACAAGCACTGGGTGAGGCTCGGGGGATGCCTTTTATAGACAGGGCTGGGTGTGGTTTGAAGGGCTGGGTGTGGTCCTCACATGCTGCACATGTTCTTGGAAGGTGTGCAGAGCTGGGTGTGGTTTGAAGAGCTGGGTGTGGTCCTCACATGCTGCACATGTTCTTGAAAGGTGTGCAGAGTTTCAGTTGTTATACAAATGAGTTGGATTAACACATGGCCTAGGGAGGAGTATTTTAAAGAAGCCTTGGTAAAAGCAAGGCCCAATGTGTAAACAAAACAGCACATTAAACAACATACACAGAAGCCTAGGGGGGGGGGAATGTGAGATAACAAGAAAGGCTTTCAATAGTAAGTTTAAAAGGGAGCTATTACAGAACCCACTAGTGCAGTGAGAGGGGACATGCTCTTTGCTGTGTACAAACCCTAACACTTTGTCCCATAGAACACTCTGAATCTATTGAGGTCTGTAGGAGGCTGGCTTGGTTTGTAGTGGGTACCTTGGGTACTTACACCTTATGCCAGGTCCAGTTATCCCTTATTAGTGAAGTAGCAGTGTTCTAGCAGCTTAGGCTGATAGAGGTAGCTATAGCATAGCAATTTAGGCTGAACTAGGAGACATGCAAAGCTCATGCAATACCACTTTATAGTTACACAGAACCTATACACAAGTAAAGACAATACTCAGTGTTACACAAAAATAAAGGTATTTATTTGGGTGACACAGTACCACAAATATCTTAGAGACAATACTCCTTCTGGAGGTAAGTATTATACACAATATATACACTAGACACCAAAATTAGACAAGTAAATAGCCATAGAACAATGCAAACAGTAGGAAATCCTAAAGAATGCAATGGGAGAAAATAGGTCTAGGGGCAACACAAACCATATACTAAAAAGGAATGTGATCATGAATTCCCCCCTAGACAAGTGTAGTGTGTGCAGAATCGCTGGGAGAGTAAGAATACAATAAAGGTAAGGAAATTACCCCACCCGAACTCAGAAAAGCAGGAGTAAAGTACTGCAAGTTTCCATAGGACACATTACACCTCGTTTTGGGGATTTTGCAGCAGCCAACCAAGTCTGCAAAGAACAACTGCTGGATTATTGGACCTGAAGACCTGCAAAGGAAGGGGACCAAGTCCAGAAGTCGAGAGAAGTTCCAGGAAGGACAGGAGCCCCTGCCAACCCAGAAGAGGGTGCAAAAGAAGAGGCCCTGATTAGTTGAAGACTGCAGAAATGCACCCTAGGAATATGCCAGCAGGTTCCTGCATGATGCAAAAGATGTCCCATAGCGTGAAGATCGTTGCAGATGGGATTTCGTGTTGGAAGTCGCCAACAAGCCTTGGCTACGACAAAAGTGCATTTTGCATCAAAATTGCCATGGATGGATCCAGGAGGGACCTGGGGGCCTCAACTCTGTGTCAGGAGGAAGAGACGACTCTCATCACTTTAAAGAGCCGCCAGGATGCCAGCCAGCACCCCCAGAAGCCGCAGGATCAGGGTTCAAAGAAGGTGCAAAACACGGTTGATGCTGCACAATAAAAGAAGGTCCAGCGTCGCCGGAGAATAACTCAGCGAGTTGAGCGTCGCAGGATGGAGTGCTGGGGACCTGGGCCAGGCTGTGCATGGAGGAATTTCGCAAAGAGAGCACAGAGGCCTCAGGAGGCCAGGAAGACACAATACACAGGGGTACCGTCGCTCTCGCGGAAGACAAGGTCTTACCTCCTCCAAATTGCGCCAGCAGGACCTCAGGACAGTCTATGTCGATGATGTTCACCCTCTGTGTCCTTAGGAGCACGCTCGTCACTGTGAGAGGAGCCCCAGGGTACCGGTCGTCGCGTTGGAAGGTGCCTGCTTGGAGCAAGGCAGTGACTCTGTCACTCAACGGGAGATTTCTTCGGTCCTTCTGGTGCAGGATGAAGACAGGGAGTCCCCAGAACATGCACACTGTGGAAACTGTTGCAGTTGCTGACTTGGAGCTGAGGTTGCTGAAGAAAAGTGTTAGACACTTTGTTGCAGTTACAGCGTTTCTTGGAGCAGGGTGCGGTTGATCTGAAGTCAGAAGAGTCTGAAGTTGTTGCAGAGGATTCCTGAAGGAAACTTGCAAGCAGAATCTGAAGAGAACCCACAGGAGAAACCCTAAATAGCCCTGAGACGGGGATTGGCTACCTTATCAGGTATGAACATATCAGGAGGGGTCTCTGACGTCACCTGCTGGCACTGGCCACTCAGAGCTCTCCAGAGTGCCCCCACACCTTGCAAAGCAAGATGGCTGAAGTCCGGGACACACTGGAAGAGCTCTGGGCACAACCCCTGGGGTTGTGATGGACAGGGGAGTGGTCACTCTCCTTTCCTTTGTCCAGTTTCCTGCCAGAGCAGGGGAGAAGGGGTCCCTGAACCGGTGTAGACTGGTTTATGCAAGGAGGGCACCATCTGTGCCCTTCAAAGCATTACCCCTCCCCAGCCTGTAACACCTATTTCCAAAGGGAGAGGGTGTAACACTCTGCTCTCAGAGGAATGCTTTGTTCTGCCTTCCAGGGACTGGGCTGCCCAGACCCCAGGAGGGCAGAATCCTGTCTGTGAGGTGTCAGCAGCTGTAGCTGCAGTGCAAGCCTCAGGGAGATGGTTTGGCAGTACTCAGGCCCATGATGGAGCCCCCAGGATGCATGGAATTGGCTCCCCAATACCAGATTTGGGAAGGGGGGACAAGTCCATGATCTTAGACATGTTACATGGCCATATTCGGAGTTACCATTCTGAAGCTACATATAGGTTTTGACCTATATGTAGTGCACATGTGTAATGGCATCCCCGGACTCACAAAGTCCGGGGAAATGGCCCTGGACTATGTGGGGGCACCTTTGCTAGTGCAAGGGTGCCCTCGCACTTAGTAACTTTGCACCTAACCTTCAGCAAGTGAGGGTTAGACATATAGGTGACTTATAAGTTACTTAAGTGCAGTGAAAATGGCTGTGAAATAACGTGAGCACTATTTCACGCAGGCTGCAATGGCAGTCCTGTGTAAGGGTTTGTCTGAGCTCCTTATGGGCGGCAATAGAAATGCTGCAGCCCATATGCATCTCCTGGAACCCCAATGCCCCTGGTACCTAGGTCCCACATACTAGGGACTTATAAGGGGGTCCAGTGTGCCAACTGAAATTGGTAAATGTAGTCACTGGCCTACAGTGACAAATGTAAAAGCAGAGAGAGTACAAGCACTGAGGTTCTGATTAGCAGAGCCTCAGTGATACAGTTAGGCACTACGCAGGCATACACATTAGGCCACAAACTATGAGCACTGGGGTCCTGCCTAGCAGGATCCCAGTGAGACAGGCAAAACACACTGACATATAGGTTTTTATCTATGAGTACTGGGGTCCAGGCTAACAGGATCCCAGTGACACAGTAAAAACACACTGACACACACACTCACAAACAGGCCAAAAGTGGGGGTAGCCATGCTAGAAAGAGGCTACTTTCCTACAAGGTCCAACGGATAGAGTTGCTCCTTTTTGCAGGGATGAGGAGGGGCAAAGGAAGTTGGAAAGGTGATGGAATGGCCAGCATGAAAAGGAATTACAACTTCAGGCAAAAAGGCTGCCCTGATCCCCAACACCATTTTGCATGGGAAAAAGGTGGAGTACGATAACTGCACTGAGCGAGCCTGGGCCTCACTCAAGTGACAAACTGAAGTAACTGCAATGAGGTAGATTGTTTTGAGAGTCTGAAAACACAATGAGCAGCTGTGCGTCGGCTTGAAGGGGGGTATGCATTAGGAATGCCAGGACCAATTTAAAGATCCCACTGCAACATCACAAACGATTTGCGAAGGAACATGTGGAACAGTCCTCTAAAAAAAATCACATCCCAATAGATGATTTACACAAGGATGATTGGTAGGGCAAAAGCAAAGTGGCAAAAAAGCCAGACAAATCACCTTTAATGATTCTGACTGCAAGAACGTACTGGGCCAACAATAAAATAAACAACAAAACATCTGACAGTTTGGCTTATAGGGTGCCTGCACCTCAGGCTCCACACCAGACCTCAAATTTGTCCTAGCGCTCTATGTAAATACATTTTATAGAGGGACGCCTGGCTGTGAGGATGACCTCTACAACCTCAAGAGGTAGGTGGAATGCAGTCAATTGCTTCCACTCAGTGTCCATGCATATAGATGTATATTGTGCAGGCTTGGATGCAGCACCCTGCCCTGAATCTGAGAGAGAAGATCCTCCTTATGTGGTAGCCTGTTCGGATGACAAATGCTCATGCTCAGAAGCTCTGAATACCACACTCTCCTGGTCCAATCTAGAGTCATTATGATGACTTCGGCCTAGTTGTTCCTGATCTCCTTCAGAACTCAGGGCAGGAGAGGCAGTGGCGGAGAGGCCTACACGAGTCTCGCCCCACACTAGTCTTAAGGTGTTGCTTAGAGAGAGCCTTCTTGGGAACTCCATCACATAGAGCTTTGGACACTGCACGTTCTTGACATTGGTCAAAAGATCTAGCCAGGGCTCTCACCACTGTGGTAACGCATCCTGTGCACTGGGCTGCAAACATAATTTGTGATCTGCCAGGCGTTGCCAGCTGAGCTTGTCTACCCTAGAGTTTTTAAAATCTCAGCAGGTGGTTAACAATCAGGAAGATGCCTTGATGCTCTAGCCAACTCCAGAGATGCATCTCTGCTCATCACAGAATCCAGAACCCCACTCTCCATGGTTGTTGCAGTACCACACAGCAATGTTGTTTAAGGCTTTGTACATCTCCATTAGGCATTTGAAGAGTGCAATTTGTGAACTGGAAGGCAGTGGAGCTTTTTGAGGTGCGGAGTGATGTGAGTGCTGGGTGGGAGGTTAAGGGTGAGCCTGACCACAAAGTTTTAAATGGTCTGGGATCTTCTGGTCACATGAGCATTGTTTTCAGCATACAGTGTGTTGCTGTAGTTCAGCTTGCTGGTGATGAAGGCTTGGCTGACAGTTCTGGAAGCGTTAGTGTGGAGCCATTTGAAGATTATCTTGAGTGTATGGAAGCAGGATGGAGACTGCATTCACTTGGCCGTTCATGGCAGGTTGGCTGTCCAAGGTTCTCTGCGGGGGTTGTTGGGAGGTGCATTGGTTCAAGTTCGGCAGGCCACATGGTGGAGTCCCAGAGGAAAGGCATCTCTGCTGAAGATTTCCATTCACATCTTATCTGTACTGAGTTTGAGTCAGTTTATATTCATCCAGACTGAGTGGCGTTGAGGTGGTTGTTTCTCGGGCGGGGGGGTACTACTGTGGTGTGTTTCCAGGCATCCAGGCAGGTGGCTGTGATGACTATTTTGTTCAGGACTGGGGTGAGGGCTGCGCTGAGGTGAGGGCTGCGCTGATGGGGTCCAGTCCTTTGATGAAGACATGTTGAGTGCAGGGGTCCGAGGGTGCTCTGCAGTGTATGGACTGCAATGCTATTGCAGTTTCTTGAGTGGTGATCCTTTGTTTGTAGCGATGGGCTAAAGGGTTGCAAGATTCCTGTTAGCTCTCAAAGTTTTTGTAGATACTGGTGACCTTGTTGCTGAAGAATAGGGACTGTTGCATGCAGGGGTCTTGAGATGAAGCAACACTGGTGGGCCCTGCTGCTGGAGAGGTCAAGTCTTTTATTATAGCAAGATTTCCTTGACACTATTGTGCTGCTTTCAATGCAGTTGGTGAGCTGGAAGGTTTGGTGGCTCTGAATTGCTGATAGTACTGTCTGTGTGCGGATTTGTAGGTGCACTTGTCGGTGTCTTTCTGACTGTCCCCATCTGCATTTAAATTGCTTACAGTGGGGTTTAAGGCTGAGCTCTTCCATGTACAAACTTCTTTGCAGTCTGATTCTTTTGACAACGATGGTGTTGATAGGAGTCGGCGTAATCTGTGCAGGAGGTGATTCAGGTGTTGATGCTGAAGATAGATTTGGGGAGGTTATTGTTGTGTTGAAGCCTGTGGTGTACAAATTTGGAAAACAAGGACAATTCTGAAAATCTTGTTCCAGTCCTGATATAAAGATTTAGTGATTGTGTTTCTGTGGTGGTGTGGGATGGGTATGCTGAGTTGATGAGGGTGGGGTTAGCCACATGATCAGTGTGGGCATGTCTAAAGTGATGTTGCTGAAGCTGGTGAAGATGGGGAACCAGTAAGTATCCAGCAGTGTGTATGGGGCCTTCTACTCGCTGAGTGAGTCTGAGGTTCGACAGGTTTCAAGAACCCTCAAACTTGCTATGTAATAACAACGAAACATAAAGGAAAAGCTATAGTAGTGCTGGTAAAGAGGTATCCACAGTGGGAAAAGCGATGTCCTTATTGGAAGATAGTTTGTCGAGTCGTGCTACACATGTTGCAAAGACAATGCAGAAGAAAGGGATCCAAGATGGCCGACAAGAAGTTCAAATGCTAAGTTGTAGTTCTAGTCTTGCACTCAGTCTCGTTGCTATGATACGAGCGCGCTGCTAGAGAGCTTCGCCCTTCAACTGTGACCTGGCAGGAATCCAGATGTGTTGAGAGAGCTCTTGTTGTGAGGCAAATGTTTTCTGAGGCAAACTTGGATTCGCATGCATTTCACGGACTATCCGAGTTAACTACAGTTAATATTTATTTGTTTAGAAGCAAATGCAGTGACAGAAGGTTTTTGCAGCGTATAAAAGAGTTTCTGGCAGGAATTGACTCTTGTGAACATTCAAAGAATATAAAGATATTATCAACCGGAGTTCAAAAAAGTTACTGAAGAATGTTAACATGACGAATTTAAAGAAGCATACAGATTATTATTAACAGAAAAGGTTAATATAAAACAGACAACAGGAAATATAATTTTCACGCATTATACTATCATATTTGACATATATATATATATATATATATATATACTAATCTTCGCAGAAAAAACAGAGAACAACTTCTAAGAAAATCATTTACTATTAATTCCTATTAATTCAAAATCCAACAGTAATAGAGAAAGAGAGAGGCAAAATCCTCAGGGAACTCAGGGTAAGAGAGTGTGATATAATTGTCAGTGAAATTAATCATTAGTAAATGTAAAAGGATGATGTAGTTAAATAGTGTTTCCCTAGTAATTGTAATTGGGATTTTGCTTGTGCTGTTATCCAGTTAAAACAAGAAGTGAATGGCAGACTGAGTATTTGAAGAAACCCCATCTCTGAGGCAGTCTCTCTAAATCCCATTCCCCTTTCCCCCTCCAGGGTGCTCAAAACGGAGATTCTATTTCATTGCGAGTAGTCTAGATTGGGACTGAGGATTTATCTTCTGCTCCTGAGGAAATCGAATCAAGGTACTCTGAAAACAGGTCCCATAGCTGAAAGCCTGCATTCGATCCGCTGTCTCTGCCAAGAAACACTGCCCGGGTTGATGGCAGGAGCGGGAAAAGTGGATACTGCCGGGACTTCAGCCACCCTTCCTGCTATGCAAATTTGGATGTGCCTTACCAGTAAGAAAAACATTGTGGTCTGACCTCTACTTCTGGGTTGGCAGTAAGTGGTGGGGGAGAAAAGGAGAAAACTAACTGGACACGAGAGGACAACACATGCCGTCACTGCAGCCACCAACCCACAAAGGAAACACGACCCCCCCTACCGCCAAACTCAAAGCTAGGGATGGCGCATTGCCACAGTACGTTGGGTGGACACTGCACAGGAGGTCAGGACCATTGAAGGCATATACATGTCACAGTAAAAAAAAATATATCACTGTGACATGCGTATGTCGGGCTAAAATTGTGTCACACATGGCTGGGACACATTGGCACAACACAGATATTGCACACATACACAACTGTCATTGTGGTGTCATCATTCATTGCAAAATGAATGCTGGCACCACAATGACGGTATACTCACATTGGACAACGGTGTTCATGTTTGCACATCACAAGGTGACCTGTACGTGTAGGTTTCTATTATCTGTTGTGTATGTGAGTCAGTATGTGTGTGTGTGTGTGTGTGTGGACTGGCTGCTTGAGCTAGAAGGAGCTTGAGTGGGTGGTGTGATTGTGTCTGTATGTTTGTCACTTGCATGTGAGACCGATATTGTGTATTTTGCGTTGCCATTTGGCACATTCAGTTGTGTGGATGTGTTTATGTAACTGAGTGTGTAGTTATGTTGATTGTTGTGGTTGTGTTGTGTGTGGGTGAAGTGTCAATGGTGTTTGTATCTTGTGTCATGGATGTATGTCAGTGTTTGTTTTCAGTATGTATAGGTTGTGTTGTGTTTGAATTGTAATGCATGATGGTGTGTATGTGGTGTGTTGTGAAGTGCAGGGGTACACATATGGCTAATGGTCAGTGTGTGTTTGTGTGTGTGCCACTTACCTCTGTTCCACAGCCCCTGCCATTGTACAAAGTCCATTAAGTCCCCCCCCCCATCTCCCTCCGTAAGAAATCCGTCACCAATCCACAGCTGGCAGAGCTTTAACATCTAAATACGGCGCACGGAATGTAGTTGGCTTGATGGTCTTTTCAGGTCCACCGCCAACACGGCTTGGCGGTAACACCATCAAGATCTGAATCAGACCCTTAATTTGCAAAGGCATAACATTTTTTACTAATAAAGCTATACAGTCCACAAACAGTAATGTGTGGAAAACGGGTTTCAACATATATTTGTCATTTTCAAATCACCAAGTAAATTATCTTGATTTGTTTTCATCTCATTAAAATCTTTGAGTTCATCACACTTCAGAATTAGAAAAAATGGTTTAATGTGTGTTTTTCTAGCCATCTATATATTTCAAAGTATTTGTACAGTTTATTACATATACATTGTGTTGTGTATTAAAAAAGACATACTGCTCAGTTTCCTTTCACACCAGCAAGACTGTCACATAGTTCATTTTACAAAGAAAAATAGACATCAATTTCCATGTTAAAAAACATAAGCAGCAATCTGTCAGAAGACATAGTCTGACATTTGAGCTTTGTCTTTGAATGCACAGCAAATGTAACAAGATAAAAACAAAATACACAGACCACTTTAATGCTCATTCACGTTCAGAACTCCAGCATGACGTTTTTTGGGAGTGCTACAACACCCCGGCACCCCTACATCCAGCACCTATGTCTTCCCCTTCCTCCAGCAGTATCAGATGGTAGTGTCAATGTCTTATACCCGAAGCAGTACCAGACTGTAGCACGATAAAACATAAACAAGGATTGGAAACACCTGTAGACTTTATGCTTGCACTTGAGTGCTGATGAAAAAATGCTCGCTGGATTGCAAAACAATTAAAATGTGATTGATTGTTATATACAATGTATGACAGACTAAAGTATTAAATGTGTAATAACAGTATGCACTTTTCAAATGTAAAATAGTCCCTCATGTATTCCAGTGGAAGTGATAGGATACACAAACATGACATGTAAGGATAAAGTAAGACTAAAATACTCTTGTGAGCAGATCAAAGTTGTGCTTTACATTATCTCATCCCAGTAGCTGAAGGATCCTGAACCACAAAGCTGGGAGAGGCTGATAAAGTCACTTAGATTAAGCATAAAATACAATATCGTCATAATGAATGGTTCAAGAACTAATACACAACAAAGCTACTGACATGAATGAGCAGTACAGAAGGAGCACATACAAGACTCTGGAAAACCACATAGATGCTGCTTCTCTATATCAAATCTAAGAAGAAGCGTACAAAGTTGAAGCTGGACTCAAACCCATGCTGTCACTCTATCAAGTGAGAAATCTGATAGCGTCAAGGTGCCAGTCAATCTTGCTTCTGAGACCAGATTGTGGAGCCGATTCCTCAGCTGGTCCATGCTCCCCAAATTCCCCAGGTCATCAGGGGTGCCGCAGCAAATGGAGGCGTTTTAGGTAATCATCCTGCTTATTGTTGACACTTTTCTAGTTCCCCCTGGTGCACCTTTGAGTCCCAAGGGATGTGTAGCATTTAATGGGGTTACTGCTGGGAAAACCGTTCTCAGCATCATCTGTGCCCCTCAAACCCACCCCCGGTTCTACACTGACTCATGTGCTGACTTCCATTTTGGCATCAAGATCTGTGCTGGTTACATTTTCATTTACACCAGTACCAACATCCCTGGCTGCAGAGGTTGGGTCTCTGTTGGCTCTGGTATCCGACCTTAAGCCAAATCTGCTTCCTTCCTGACCGAGGTCACATCTTGATTCCAATTCAGCTTGCCCAGTCCCTGTACAATGGGATTCAAGCAAAACATTTCCTTTTCCACAAAGCCTTTCTCCAGGGCCTCATCATGTCTATGGCTTGAATTCTGAATTTTGGGGACTGAAAACCTCCAGACACATGGTTGGTATTGCCACTTGCGATCCCAATAGAGAAAAGAGGAAAGCTGAGGAAGAATACTCATTCCCCCTCATCCATCTGCACAGAAGTGACATCATTGGATTTCCCATTAGCAATCTGCACAGAAGGTGATATCATTGAATTTACTACCATCATCCACCTGCACAGGTAGAGTCATCACTGGTTTCCTGCCAAAACTCTCTTCCCTTAATGGAAGCTGTTCGCAGATGTGACGCTGGCATGCTAAAGGCAAGTCTGTCTGTTCTCGTCTGCACATAGCACCTGATTCTCCACCCAGCTCAACCCCCTCCCATTGCTACATCACCGCAGCCCTCTGCACCCTGAATCCCACTCTCATCTTCCAGTGCTACACCTCTCCACACAAGACTAAAGGTGCTTTCTGATGCTCCACCTGCCATTTCACATGCACCCTCCTGCACCCACGCCCCCAACCCACTCAACACACACAGTCACAGACACCAGACACCTTTCTGCCCTACATGCTCTTCAACACTCGCTCTCTCACTAAACACACCACAGAAATTTGAGATCTGCTACACAATGCACACTGGACTTGTTCTTCTTGACCAAAACCTGGCTGACTCCCTAGTTTACCCTTGGCATTGGCATGGCAGTCCTCCCCATATATAAGATCACTAGGCAGGCCATAGCTGACAGACCAGCAGGTGGAATTGCTATGGTCTTCAAAGAATCAAGCCAATGCTGCACTACCACTGAAAGAACCACCAGTAACATGGAATACTGGACCTTCAAAACCCTCATTACCACCAACTAAACCCTTAGTGGCACACTTGTCTACTGCCTTCCCGGACCACGTGTCAACTTCAGCAGCATCACTGTGGACTCCATCAACCCCTGATTATTGACTCCAGCACCTTTAAGCACCTTGGTGAACTCAGCTACTACCTAGGGGACCTCACCAATCTGCACATGATCATTACCGCCAAGATATAAATCAGGCCTTTAGTGGCGATTTCAATGGAAAATGTGCTGTTTTGACAGTATGCTACCACATGGTGCTTTAGTAATACATTTGTGATAGTGTGCTCCAATGTGCACAAACAGCTATATACTACAACCTTACCACTATCTTGCCAAATGGACGTCACTCATTTGCTACACTTGTTCTTTTTGTGGTGCTTGCATTTTTCATAATTAATATGAGTTCAGTGATGTAACTTTGATGGCAGCACCCCCACTTTGAAAACTGTTACAGTGCCACTGGGGGTAGAGCAATTAACACCGAGGGGAGGTTTGGCTCAAACTTCATATCCAATTTCATCACAAACAATCACGATACATGCACAGACTCACAAACACACTCACTACAGACCTCAAATATGTTTTTATCACTTATTCTACAATTCTCTTCTAAATCTCTCCCTCTAGTAATAATATTATGACAACTAGAGTCCACGTTCATCAACAGAGTATTGCTTCTGGCACTATCATTCGGGGGAAAGGGCAGTAACAAGTGATAATTGTCCCTTATGTAGGCTGTCACATTTTGCTTAGTGTGCATTTATCTGCTAGTTTTTAGATCGATCGCGCAAGCACTTCTGACCTG
This sequence comes from Pleurodeles waltl, assembly GCF_031143425.1. Taxonomy (NCBI): domain Eukaryota; kingdom Metazoa; phylum Chordata; class Amphibia; order Caudata; family Salamandridae; genus Pleurodeles; species Pleurodeles waltl. The sequence goes on from NC_090436.1 coordinate 239,703,933, forward strand.
TTGTTAGTATTGTAGGCTTTTAACCACACCCACCTCACACTCATCACTTTAACTCATTTGTGGGCTTGCCTTTCAAAAATTACTTGATGTCACTGGTAATTGCTTTATGTTTGTCCCGCCTTGAGGCTGTTTTTGTCATGCCTGGCATACTGACACACTGTTACATGGATTATTGCACGATTGCCGATATACTTCTGCGTGGGCAAACTATTTTTTGTGTCTCTCCCCTTCATGCTGCATATCAGCCATGGCGCGAACAGCGCGAGCAGCCATAACATCGTGAACTAGATCAGTGATACTGGAGCACTGGTCACATTGTTCACATTTACCTAATCAGTAATTTCTTGTGGCTTTCCCCTTAAAACACTTGAAATTGGTGAATGGTGTACCGTAAAACAGAAATCCTCAAAGCACAATTGGCTTTCCCGGCACAGGGGAGAGCCGATATTACAATATTTACTGCACTCTGGAAAGCTCGCCCCATAATGGTTTGCAATGCATTACTTTTATAAAACTTTTTGCTCATAACTCAGCCTATGGTGGTCCTAGTACAATGGGACCACCACCAAAACATTCAGCATGACACACTATTTCTGTTTAGGTCATCTACGGGTCCCCACACGAGGTTAGTGGGGACCCCAAAATAATAACTTCCCCACCATTCAGTATTTGTTTAAGTTTTCACACACCTGGAATTTTTTTTTACAACTGAGAGTAGTTTGTGTTTTAAAGGCCTTCTTTGCAATAACATTTCTTAGGTCTGCTAGCCCTGAATATATGTACTGCACTATGCCCAATAAAGGCTAATTATTCAATTACACTGCATTACTTTCTGCCATTTTCTTTTTGTGTGGTTATGCCCTCGAGGGGCTAACTATATAGTTACATGACCATGTTTCTTACAAATGTTATTTTCATTGTGGTGTTCTCTAGGAGCCGTTCAAAAGCATTACAGTCATATCAACATATTAAAACATTCATGGCATGGAAACCTGTCCCATAATGCTTTGCAGGGCATTACTTTTACAAAACATTTTTGCTCATAACTGTGCCTGTGGTGGTCTTAGGACAATGGGACTACCTTCAAAACGCTCTTTCTGTCTACATCCTCTCTGGGTCGCCACACTAGGTTAATGGGGACCCCAAAATAATAACTCCTTCTAAAAACATCTGTGTTCTTATGGCTGCAACTTTTGTTTAACAACTGGGAGATGTTTTGTTTGAAATATCATTGCAGTAGGCCTGCTAGCCCTAAAAACACCCAGTATGGGCTAAGTATATGGTTACACTGCATTACTTTCTCTTGTTTTATTAATGGGGTTATCTCCTCTAGGGGTTAACAATATGATTACATGACCATGTTTCTTACAAATAATATTTTTGTTATAGTGCCCTCCAGGGGCTGTTTTGAGCATTACAGTCTAATGCCAAAAGTTTATTTCTGATAAAGGTTTATATGATAATTGTATATGTTTTAATATTCTCTCCTTATTACAGTTATCAACATAATTAACATCCTTATTACACCATGACTGTTTGAACACTTGATATGTTTGGGTGACCCTACTAGTTTTTTTCTCTCCTTACTCCTCTGTGGCAGTCTTGTGTTTTTTTGGGGGGAATTGTGTTAGCCAGCAACTCTGATGGTGGGGGGAAAAGAAGGTGGTGGGGGGGGGGGGGGGGGGGGGGTGAAAGTGGTATTCTATTGGAATGAGCATGGCAGATTTAAATTGGATGCTAAATGGCAACAATTTCATTTTTTGCTGCAGATAGAGGAAGAAGGTAAGTGGAATTGCTTTAGTTATATGCAGGGTCACTGGAATTATATGGAAAGAAAAGACTAAATTATGAGGCAGGGTTGACCAATTTATGTGGCAAGAAAATTCCAATTATTAATTTCCAATACCAATAGCTTAAACTTAAGCAAATGCGATACCTGTTGCATTGAAAATGCTTGTTAAATCTTGAAATAGCTTCCAGTTGCATATAAATGTCTGTTCAATGCTACAATGCAATAGACAAACCAAAGAATATAAACCTACTTTGGCTTATGCCAGCCATCTATTTACTTCACTTAGGCATTATCACCTGGCCTACTCCGATGTGTCAGCAAAATTACCCTTTGTCCTGAATTTTGTGGTGACATTTGAAACTGACTAGATTTTTAAGTTGCCGCCCAAAATTTGTCTCCATGCCAGGTGGCCAGTTGGAACCAGTATAACTCACAATCAGATTAGAAGAGCACTGAAGCACCTTTCGGGTGGACCTGCCGATTGCGTCAGTAGGATACGTATGTCAGTTGTAATGAGTTGTGACTTTTTTTTGGTGGGCGAATCCGATCTCACTTACTCTAGAATGATGCTATGTTTCATTTATACACGGAGATCTGAAATGCCAGATTGGAAGTCAAATATAATTTCAGTTTCAGCTTTCAATTAATTAAACATATGGTTCCCCAAAGAAGATGAGGTTGTAAAATACAGTAATAAACTTGTGATTAAGAACGGTGCGAGACAGTTTAAGAACCAGGCCGATTTATGATTGTCTAAATTCACTGCTGCAGAACAAACTCACGCCATAGAGTCAGACTCGTAAATCACTGGAAAGAAGTGTCTCGAGGTGGTGATAGCAGTGCCAACATGGAAACAGACACGTATGCCCACTGAACTATTTTGCCTGCGCCAAGGGGAGGTACTGTTTAAGTCCTGTATATCATACCTTATATCTCCATGACTGGTAGACATAGAAAGCAGACTGACAGTGCTTGGCATCGGCGCCCACCGAACCTAAAAGTTAAAACACATAACCGGCCACATCCGCTCCTTACCATCGTGATTTCTCCTAAGCCAAGCTGTGCTCTCCCCAGGGTCTGCCAGGCTTCCCAGCACAGTGGATTCCGCGCAATCGCCAAGTTAGCAGTTTGCACTGCTGGGAACATTTCATGCAGACACAGCAACACCTGTTAATGCAATAAATTACAGATTAGTAATAGACCTCCTTAAATGGGGAAGTGCAGAACAAAGAATTAGCATTTATGTGTGACGTCCTCCTAATTTAGCAAATAAAAGGTTTATCACACGTCTCTAGGCCACGAGGACACACTTTCCCCAGTCCAGAACTTTTCATTTACAAATTACATTTTTAAGATGAATACACCTAAATCGTTTAATTGAACTGAATGAAGATACCAACTCCCAGAATGCACAGCATTTGTAATGGTAAACCCAGGACTGAAAACAGTTCTCCTAGTGATACTGGCCATAGGTATGGACTTAGATATGGACATAAATTCCAAGGTAGAAGGTTAGCCTTCAATCTAATGATTTTTCACCCAACACTGAGCCAAGGCTACTTAGGACTCCATGTCACAAGATCACATCTCTTCCAGTTTTGTACTTTTCTTTTACAAATAATTGTTTTTAGATGGGATAGTTCAATCGTGTCAACTAAAATGCATAAAGCCTACAAGTCCCAGAAAGCAGGAATCTGATTAATGAAAGTCTGGGACGGGAAATTAGTTATCATAGTGAGATGGTTGTAAACATAGTTATTTAAACGTTACCTTCTGATCACTTGTTTAAATGTCACCCAAAGTGACTAAAACCGCAGAAAACCAGAGTATCTGAAAAAATATTGTCAACCCACCTCAATCCTGAGTCTACACTTCTAATCTATAATGCAAGTGTGTAGGAAAGTACCATCTTGCCTGGCATGTTACCCCCATATTTCACTGTATATATGTTGTTTTAGTGTATGTGTCACTGGGACCCTGCCAGCCAGGGACCCAGTGCTCATAAGTGTGCCCTGTATGTGTTACCTGTGTTATGCCTAACTGTCTCACTGAGGCTCTGCTAACCAGACCCTCAGTGGTTATGCTCTCTCTTTGCTTTCCAAATTGTCACTAACAGGCTAGAGACCAATTTCACCAATTCACATTGGCATACTGGGACACACTTATAATTCCCTAGTATATGGTACTGAGGTACCCAGGGTATTGGGGTTCCAGGAGATCCCTATGGGCTGCAGCATTTCTTTTGCCACCCATAGGGAGCTCTGACAATTCTTACACAGGCCTGCCGCTGCAGCCTGAGTGAAATAACGTCCACGTTATTTCACAGCCATTTACCACTGCACTTAAGTAACTTATAAGTCACCTATATGTCTAATCTTCACCTGGTGAAGGTTGGGTGCTAAGTTACTTAGTGTGTGGGCACCCTGGCACTAGCCAAGGTGCCCCCACATCGTTCAGGGCAAATTCCCCGGACTTTGTGAGTGCGGGGACACCATTACACGTGTGCACTATACATAGGTCACTACCTATGTATAGCGTCACAATGGTAACTCCGAACATGGCCATGTAACATGTCTAAAATCATGGAATTGTCACCCCAATGCTATTCTGGCATTGGGGAGACAATTCCATGATCCCCCGAGTCTCTAGCATAGACCTGGGTACTGCCAAACTGCCTTTCCCGGGGTTTCACTGCAGCTGCTGCTGCTGCCAACCCCTCAGACAGGTTTCTGCCCTCCTGGGGTCCAGCCAGGCCTGGCCCAGGAAGGCAGAACAAAGGACTTCCTCAGAGAGAGGGTGCTACACCCTCTCCCTTTGGAAAAATGTGTCAGGGCTGGGGAGGAGTAGCCTCCCCCAGCCTCTGGAAATGCTTTGATGGGCACAGATGGTGCCCATCTCTGCATAAGCCAGTCTACACCGGTTCAGGGATCCCCCAGCCCTGCTCTGGCGCGAAACTGGACAAAGAAAAGGGGAGTGACCACTCCCCTGACCTGCACCTCCCAGGGGAGGTGCCCAGAGCTCCTCCAGTGTGCCCCAGACCTCTGCCATCTTGGAAACAGAGGTGTTGCTGGCACACTGGACTGCTCTGAGTGGCCAGTGCCGGCAGGTGACATCAGAGGCTCCTTCCGATAGGCTCTTACCTGTGTTACTAGCCTATCCTCCTTCCTAGGTAGCCAAACCTCCCTTTCTGGCTATTTAGGGTCTCTGCTTTGGGGAATTCTTCAGATAACGTATGCAAGTGCTCATCAGAGTTCCTCCGCATCTCTCTCTTCACCTTCTGCCAAAGGATCGACCGCTGACTGCTCAGGACGCCTGCAAAACCGCAACAAAGTAGCAAAGACGACTACTGCAACCTTGTATCGCTGATCCTGCCGCCTTCTGGACTGTTTCCTGGTGGTGCATGCTCTGGGGGTAGCCTGCCTCCTCTCTGCACCTAGAGCTCTGAAGAAATCTCCCGTGGGATGACGGAATCCTCCCCCTGCAACCGCAGGCAACAAAAGACTGCATCACCGGTCCTCTGGGTCCCCTCTCAGCACGACAAGCGTGGTCCCTGGAACTCAGCAACTCTGTCCAAGTGACTCCCACAGTCCAGTGACTCTTCAGTCCAAGTTTGGTGGCGGTAAGTCCTTGCCTCCCCACGCTAGACTGCATTGCTGGGTACCGCGTGATTTGGAGCTGCTCCAGCTCCTGTGCACTCCTCCAGGATTTCCTTTGTGCACAGCCAAGCCTGGGTCCCCAACACTCTAACCTGCAGTGCACAACCTTCTGAGTTGTCCTCCGGCGTCGTGGGACTCCCTTTTGTGTCTTTGGGTGAGCTCCGGTTCACTCCTCTTCCAAGTGCCTGTTCCGGTACTTCTGTGGGTGCTGCCTGCTTCTTTGAGGGCTCCCTGATTTGCTGGGCGTCCCCTCTGTCTCCTCATCCAAGTGGCGACATCCTGGTCCCTCCTGGGCCACAGCAGCATCCAAAAACCCTAATCGCGACCCTTGCAGCTAGCAAGGCTTGTTTGCGGTCTTTATGCATGGGAACACCTCTGCAAGCTTCTTCACGACGTGGGACATCCATCCTCCAAAGGGGAAGTTCCTAGTCCTCTTCGTTCTTGCAGAATCCACAGCTTCTACCTTCCGGTGGCAGCTTCTTTGCACCCTCAGCTGGCATTTTCTGGGCATCTGCCCACTCTCGACTTTGTCGCGACTCTTGGACTTGGTCCCCTTGTTCCACAGGTACTCTCGTCCGGAAATCTACTTTGGTTGCTTTGCTGGTGTTGGTCTTCCTTGCAGAATTCCCCTATCACGACTTCTGTGCTCTCTGGGGAATATAGATGCACTTTACACCTACTTTTCAGGGTCTTGGGGAGGGCTATTTTTCTAACCCTCACTGTTTTCTTACAGTCCCAGAGACCCTCTACAAGCTCACATAGGTTTGGGGTCCATTCGTGGTTCGCATTCCACTTTTGGAGTATAAGGTTTGTGTTGCCCCTATACCTATGTGCTCCTATTGCAATCTACTGCAACTTTACATTGCTTGCATTACTTCCTTTTGCTATTACTGCATATTTTTGGTATTGTGTACATATATCTTGTGTATATTTGGCATCCTCATACTGAGGGTACTCACTGAGATACTTTTGGCATATTGTCATACAAATAAAGTACTTTTATTTTTAGTATATCTGTGTATTGTGTTTTCTTATGATATTGTGCATATGACACTAGTGGTATAGTAGGAGCTTTGCATGTCTCCTAGTTCAGCCTAAGCTGCTCTGCTATAGCTACCTTCTATCAGCCTAAGCTGCTAGAAACACCTCTTCTACACTAATAAGGGATAACTGGACCTGGTACAGAGTGTAAGTACCCCTTGGTACCCACTACAAGCCAGGCCAGCCTCCTACATTGTAATTTAAACATAGCAAAAAGGGTTGGATCATGACGTCGTATGTTAGACAACAGCATGGAATTAACACACACAGTAACATACTGAATGGTTTACTAGTTGTATTGAGCTTGTGCTAATCAATCACTGGCATTTCTTCACTGTGCTACCCAAAATTCGTTGGCACAGAGAAATCTATCAAAACCTTAGTTAAAGTTTGCAACCACAGTAGCTGCAATATTTACAAACTGCCACCATGACTGGCTGGCCTCCAGGTAATAGGTGAAAGGTTATATTAAGAGTTTGGTGGGTGGTATACACTGTCACAAATGTGGCGGACGGGCTGTCCGCTGTTAGTACAAGTCCATTAAACAGTAAGGTCCTAGTAAAACTGAGATATAATTAATTTCATATCCATTAAACATTAAATGAATATTAACATTAAATAAGGCTCTTTATACAACTGGGAAATTTCTAAATTCATCAATTACATACCAAATTCAATCACATTAGGGATACCAACAAATATTATACAACACAACTGCAAAATAGCAAGAGGGCCACCAGAAAATGGCAAATAGCTGGAATTGTCACAGTGCTGATAGGCCCAAAGTTCTGCTCATCAGCCCAGCACATCCGTCTGTCACCCCCTTCCCAAGGCCACTAATAAATGGGCCCACATACCGCACCAAAGCTAAATGCCCATCTATTTGGATTCATTTCCTTCTCCGTTTTTATACTCCAAGTCGGCTTCATGCAAACAAGTATATTCTTCTACTTCCGCCTCCTAACTGGGATCAATCTCCTGCTGCTCCTACTACTATGCACCAGACTAGTAACTCTCTGTACTCATATCCTTTTTGTGGGCGAGCGCAAAGCGCTGCCTCCATTCTGTAATATCTCTTTGGGCTTCAAACCACACCCATGTCACGTCAGTCACTTACATTGGTTCGTGGGCTTGCCTTTTAAAATCAGTTTGCTTTCATTTGTGAAAGGCATGCATACGTCATGCCTTTTCCGGTGTTTAGCCCACCTACACAGCACTGGTATTCTACTAAAAACATGCGAGGCTCGATGTTTTCAGCCTGGGGTCCGGACTACTTTATCTGTTTATTTTCCACGCAGCACGATCGCGCTGCATTTTACATAGCGCGATCTTGCTGCATTTTTTTTTCTTTACAACGCTAATAGCTCTAACTCGAGCAAATGCGGGACCCGTTGCATTGAAAATGCTTGTTTGAATACTGTAAATCAATTTATACAGAGCTCCATACTAAGCAATGAATTTAAGAAATTAGATTTATCAGGCAGTAAAACAACAAAATTCAAAAGCATACAAATTTAATAAAAGCTAATCTGATATAAGCCTTTAGTAAAAGCATATAAAATAAAAGAGCTCTGTTATATGATGTACATGCATATAAAACAAAAGACCTTGTTGTAGGATGTGCTGAAATGCTGTAACTGGCTTGTTTGAACTTATACTTTTGTCACACCCCCTCGTTCTTTTAAAGCTTTCACCAACAGTTTTAACAGTAATTTATGTTCTGATCACACAGCCTGTCAGGTACACTCCAACGACTACAAATCAGCTTCAGTAAGTGCTATGAAAAAACACTTTCAGACATGCACTGAGAATTCATAAAACTTAATTAAAAAAGCGATTTCGAATCTTTAGGTGGTGTCTGTCAGATTGTCATGACCATACCAGCCTCACCAATAGATCTTTGTGACACTCGCCAGTCATTTTCCATAAACAATGATGCTCTGTAGGTTTGCATTACCACTGCCACCACAGTCTGCAGTCTCTAGTCTTCGCTCTTCTAAATTTTCCTGCACATCATCACTCTCCAAGCTAGCACAAATCTCTGAAGCCAATATGAACAATATCATTAGCTCTTACAAGAAAGCTTCCCTTTCTTGGGATATATGAAAATGCCAAAATCATCAACTTTAGCTTCATTATTCTGACACCAATCATCATCAGTCTAGTAAATTCCTCCATTTTCATTGGAGCCATCACTTAAGCCTGCAAACTTTCAATCATCACTCCACGTCCAATGAAACCAAATGTTGGCCCACAAAATCTATCCAACTATAGACTCACCTCAGGCCTACCTACCTTGAGTGACCAAGGCACTTAAAACAGTCATCACCTGGCAACTGCCAATACACTTGGAACCACATGGCCTGATAAGAGGCTTTTAATCCCCATCAGGGTATGGCAACCATCAGGAAAGACCTGCACATCTCCCGCAACCAGAGCACTCCAGTACATTCATCCGGTTGGATCGCTCACCCGTCTTTGACTTTCAGGTGCTAATCTATACACTGACACTTAGTCCATATCAGATTAACTGTACTGTGATGGTGTGTGTCACTCCTTCTGTCAAGTGAAGCTAAGCACCATCATCTCAAGAACAGCGCATATCAAATGGGGCAGGGCACAGGCTCTGCCTTGTCAGCAAGTGCGCTCGACCCAATGCTTACATGGCTACATTCACTGCTGTGATCTTAGACACCTACAAGCATGGTTACCAAATATACAAAGATGACTTACAGCTAAGCTTGAAGTTTGACAATGAACATGGCATCCTCCACCACCTATATCACTGCCTCTGCAGGTTTACTACTGGAAGAAGAATAAATGGCTTAGCCTCAAGGGTGACAAAACTGAAATCTTGCTCCTGGGCAATGGAAACTTCCTTCTTCCATTTATCTTGGCCTGTAGTCTTTTCCAACCCTGTGGATAAAGTAGGTAATTTGGGGATACGAGTGGATGGTGATGTTTAATTTACTCCTAACTGAGCATGTTCTCAAAAACGGCAGTCTACTGTCTTATTTCTACTGAAAGGGATTCTGCTGTTACTTCAGTGCTCTCAGAAAATCTCACCAAACCTTGCTGTTGTTATACCTAACCTCGATTACTGAAAAGTCTTATTTAAAACCTTACCCATGATTCTCTCTAAAACTCTAGAGAGTTTAACACCGTATAGCCTGCCTGTACTTTATTTTACATGACACAAGCACATAACTCTGGTCTGGAAACCCAATCAAACAGCATCCAGTAAAAGAAAGAATGACCCTCAAAACTCTTTGTGTAGCACAACATACACTCTATATGTGATTACCAAACTATCTCACAAAGATGTACACCTCTTTTCTATTGAAAAAACACCTGCTCGACCAGCCAATATCTCTTGATGACTTTATCTGCTGGACAGAAGAGATTATGCTTTAGGTTCTCCTCTGTGGGGGACCTGACTACTACATCTGAAACTTAAGGGGGGGGGCGCTAAATTTAGAAAATCCTAAAGATTCTTCTTTTCTCCCCCTCATTCATTTAATCCAGGCCTCTTCAAGTCATGCTTCCTCAGATGGTACTCAAAGCCCAGGGTAGCTGGATGTATAAGATAAGCTTGGCTTTTTCACTGTTATCTTCCAGGGCTCAGTCTTTGTAAGAGTTTGTCATATTCTTGGTACATCTTTGATGACAGGTTTCCCTGTTACACCCCTGCTTCTCATCACCTAGCTCCACAATGCATTTTCCTACATCCCACAAAATAGTTAGCAAAGCACTTTGAGACACCACTAGGTGAGGTGTAGCACTTTACAAAAAGTATGTAATACATTTTTCATAAATATCTCAATTACTCTGCTGCTGGTATCACTTCATTAACTGTACCTCCCCAAAGAGAACCAACTGACCAAATGTTATCATAAATAGTGTCAAGCTCCCCCCAAACCTTCTTATTTTAGGCCCATATAGAAGTCAAGCTTCACTCAAACAGAAAATGAGGGGCCATAAGAGGAAAATATGGATGGGTGTTTCAACATCCTTTTCACACAGGCACACTTACAATCTTATTTTGACTTATATGATTCACTTGCCGTACATAAACTACTAGAAGTTGCTTGAACTTAAAATGTATTCATAGTGTTAGAATGTTGGGAGGTCTACACTTCATGTTCCAATTTTATTCACTCCTGAAACATGGTATTTGACTTCTGGAATAGCTTAGACCTTCTTAGATCTCAAAAGAATGAAGTGCTGTAACTGGCATGCTGACAAATCAACTCAAATTGTGCATAGTTTCAAAAAGTTCAATTATGGAGTAAAGGAGAGAATGAAATATTGTTTCATCTTTTAAATATAAACATAACATGCATGGTTTGCTTTTAAAAGTATCACTTAGATAACAAAAATCTAAACCGCTAACATCAGTTAGGAATGTGCAACAAACCTAACATTTGCATTGTCCAAGCAATGCACTATGATAAAATCTGTGCAATCATCATATTTTGCTTACCTCTATTTATACATGTTTTAAATTATTAAAGGCAACCTCTCTGAAGTTTAGCAGCTGTGTGTGCATGAGGCCGTTCACATTCCTGACTGATCTAATATCCCTGGGGCTGATCAAAAAAGTTAGTAGCTTGAATTACAAACCCACAAGAAAATGAGGGAAATCGGGAAACCCACCCAAGTAACATATGACAACCAACACCAAGATTCTTTTGAGAAGGGAGATCCACCTCAAAAAAGGAAAGACACAGACTGCATGGGAGCATGGACCACTTGGCCCTAGGAGGTGGGTGTTTTCTTTGGTCCATGGGGATAGTAATGGGGCCAGCCTTAGGTGTGGTTTAGGGACAGAGGGCAGTGAGTAGGGCATGTTTCTGTTTCTGTGGTCAGAGGGACCCAGGAATACGTTTTTCCAGAAAGCACCTCCCCGTGACAGGAACTAGGCCACTTTGCTGACAGACCTGGAGGCAGAAGCTTCAAACGCCTGTGAGAAAACCAGAAGAATAACTGTAAACTGTGAAACATCTTTCTAGTATTTTCTCAGGAGCATGGCCAGCCTTGTTGAGGAAAGTGGTTGATGCTACTGTAGACAAATCTCACAAGCAGCTTTCACTTGACACTTTGTTGTGGACATGTATTGGGGTGTATAGACCCTACTTGCAAGTCGAACAGATGGCTTGAAGTAAAAAAACAATTCTGAACATTTTCAGACGTTTGGACTCCTAGTCACACAATTACAGAACTTCTTCGAAAAGTTTTTTGGTTGTTTTTTAATTCGTTTTTTTCATCATATACAAAAGAAACAAAACATCAAGCTGTCAGCTAACATTGCAGTACATACCATAATAGACATAAAACAGTATAAGTGATAGAATGCACACAAATACATGGATTCAGTACCTTCGATCACGAATATTGTGCTGTGTAACTTTTAGTCCCACTTTCATGGTGTGAGCGGCACAGCTCCCTGTCTGCTTAGCAAATAGTTTGTGAAAGGGGTCCATATATTTTAAGGACGGGATGCTATGGGCAGTTCCTCTGCATAAGTTTCTAGAACATCTTTACAATAAGTCACTTCTTTCAGCCACTTTGCATGTGTGGGGTATGCGCTTCCCCCCCCCAGTGTATTGCCACTTGTCGTTTGGCCAGTAGCAGTGCTATTGCTGTGAATCGGCGTGCCACCGGCTGCAATGATATCACCATGTCCAGCAGACACATCTGAATTGTACATTGCACTGGCCCCGCGATTATGTAACACAATGTGTCTACCACTTCTGCCCAGTACTCCCTTATCCGGGGGCACTCCCATGCCAAGTGTACGAATCCCGCTCCTATCAACCCACATCGAGCACATCATCTGTCTGCCCGTAGTCCATATCGTTGCATTTTAAATTTTAAGTGGCGGAAAATACATCTGGTGCAAATATGTGTGGTGGATGATGCGCAGGTTGCAGTTAGAGGTGAGGCAGCTAGTTAGTGAGCAGCAGTATTTCCAGTTGTCTTGTGCCAGGGGAGTTGAGAGGTCGACATGCATGCTAGGGCTTTGTCAGTCGATAATGGGGCATCATTCTGTGTGGCTGCATATAATTTATTGATTGTCTCCTATCTGGGCTCGTAAGTAGGGTATGTTGCGCTTCCAATGCTGGGGTCTCAGCCGGGAATGTCGAGTATAGGCCCTTTATGGCATGTGTGAGGCTTTGATAAAAGAAATTAAAAAGTGATGTGGCATTGTGCATGTGTTGCAAATCTGCCAGGCCCACAAAGGTCCCACCCGGGTAGAGATCTTCCATGGTGACAATTCCTACTGATTTCAGCAGGGTCAGCGCCCTTGGCTCATGTATGACCGACAGCACCGGGTGACACTCTAAGGGTAATACCGGGGCATACAAGGGCATTCATCCTGCCCGTGCCCCAGTGCATGCCAGGCTACAATTGTGCATTCTATTGTGCTAATCTCTGTGTGAGGCGCGTCTCTACTTGTTTGTGGCAGCACATGTCGCAATAGCATAGGATGCACTTCTTCCACCTCTACAGCCAGATGAGGTATATATCTGGACGCGCGGTACCAGTAGTGTGCATGTTGCGCTTGCGCACATAAGTAATATAATTGTAGGTCCAGTACTATAAAGCCGCCTTTTTCATGCGGAAGCGCCAGGGTTTGCCATCTCAGTCTTGGCTGCTTCCCTGCCCATATTAGCTTGAGCAATTGCGCTCTAAGGAGCCTGAAAAACCTGCCGGTTAGTATGATAGGGATATTGTTAAACAGACACAGAAAGCGGGGTAGCACCACCATCTTTATTATCACCACTCTATCTGTAAAGGACAGTGGCATTTTTATCCAGCGCTCCACCAGGCCCTCTAGTTTTAACAAAGATGCACCGTAGTTGGCCTGCCAGACCACTTTAGGGCCCCTGTGTATCCATATACGTAAATATTTCACAGCATTCATGCACCATTTAAGCAGGTATTACAGAAGTATTGACGTCGTTTGGGTCATCAGTGGCAAGATCAAGGATTTCTCCCAATTGATACTGAGCCCACAGTGTCCTTCGAATCTTATGTATTCCCTGAGTATAACTGTCAGCTGGGTTGAGGGGTTTCTTACATACACTACCATGTTATTGGCATAAAGTGACACTCCGACCGGACGCTGCAAAATCGAAGCACCGCTTCTGTATGCCTCTGCCGTATAATGCAGGCCAGTGGCTCCACCACCAGAGCAAACCAAAGTGGGGACAATGGGCATCCATGCCTTGTCCCGCATTGTATAGACACCAAACTTGACATATACTGATTTACTTGAATCCGTGCCGTCGGACTGCTCTATAGTAGTTTAATCCATTGGAGATACATATTGGGCAAGCCAATTCGCTCCAATATCACGAACATGTAAGGTCATTTTATAGAGTCGAAGACCTTGGTGACATCCAATAATACCACAGCCACCTCAGTTAGGGGTACAAGCGATGTAGCAGTGCAAACAACATACACAGATTGTGGGTGGTGGAGTGATTTTGGATGAAGCACGATTGGGTCAGGGAGAACCAGATATGGCATGAGGGGCTGAAGGCGATTTGCTATTATCTTTCCCAGTATTTTCACATTGTTATTTATTAAGGACAAAGGGCGATACAACCTGCACTGATCTGGTTCCTTGTCTTTTTTGAGCAGCACTACAATAAGGTCTTCCCTCAGATCTGCAGGGAGTTCCCCTCTTGGGTAGGCTTCGTCATACATATTATAAAGGTGGGGGATCACCTGTGCAGCGTATGCCTTATAGAATGTCCCAACAAGTCTGTCAGGGCAAGGTGATTTTATGTTTGGTAGAGTCAGTATCGAAATTATGGACCTTGTCCAGATCTATGGGCCTCAAGAGATACTCCCGCTGGGCACCCGATAGCCACACCAGGGTTACATCTTTCAAGAACCCCACAATATTTGGCTTATTTGCTCTGTCAGGAGAGGGGTATAGTGACCCATAAGAGGCTGCAAAGACTTTCAAAATCCCTTCTGCATCCCAGTGCTCCCGGCCGGTGCAACCTTTTATTTTGGTTACTTGCTGAGCACTCCTGGCTTTTCGTAGTTAGGGCACCCCCTTCTCCATATGCCCTAGCCGCATACCGACGGGAATTTTATGTATCTCCGGAACAACAGTGTCCTGATATTCACTAATATGGTCCTGGATGCATGATAACGCTGGGAGATCCCCTATTCCAGCTGCTGGATATCACTCTCAGTCCTACCCAGCTGGGTGTGTATATCCCTGAGTAGTCCCAATTTTGTCCCAATGCAGACCCCCACACATTGTAGCCTTAAAGGCCTCACAGAGGGTGCCCGCTTTGTCACTGAGTCTTTGTTGGTATCAAAGTACTCATGTATGGCATGTCCTATTGTGTCCCTGTATACTTGGTCTAGTAGCACTGTATTCTGAAACGCCATGTGTATGGTCTGAACGACAGCGTGCGAATTGTGATATCTAGACTCACTGGTTTGTGATCGGAGAGCATCCATGCCAGGTGCTGGACTTTTGTTACCCACAGGCTTGCTTCTTCTGACACCAGCAAGTAGTTAGCATGCACCGTGGACGCATATTGTGCCCTCCCGCGCTTCCTTGTTATGCAACCTCCAGACATCTACCATATTAAAGTCTGCCATGGCTTTCTTGAGTATTTTTGCAGAGCGACAGTTGTGACTCGCAACCCCTGTCGACCTGTCATTTTGTGTATCTAATGTTATGGTTAAGTCCCCTCCCCAGAGGATCACCGCTGGTGGCAGGGTGCGCAAAATATTCCATAGGTCAGTGTAAAATCTATGGAGAAGTGAGAATGGAGCACACAAAAAATAGTATCCCTCTATTAGCAATATTCAAGTAGTCATTACTCACTTAAACGTATAGGAGAAACGTAGTATGAATTTCCACAAAAGGTGGTATCAGTGAAATGTATAATAATTGAAAAGTTAAAAAAGCAGAACATTTTTAATAGATAAATCATGAACATTGAATTTAATGCGTAACAAAAAAAAATATTGTTTCAATGGAATTTTTTAACAATACAACTAGAGTTTCATAACAAATAACCTATCCATACATGAAAGAGTTCTCCAGAAATTAGACAGATGTATGTGTTAAATCGACAAAAGAGTGGTTCATCCCCTACTATGATCATTCAAAGTCCAACAGATAAGTTTTAGGGTTGGAAACTATCCACTCTGATGATTAGGAAGCGGAAGGATTTATCTTCATCCAACAGAAAGAAGGATTGTCCGGTTCCTCCAAATTCAGCCGACGCGTATTTCGTCCTGCTAGGGACTTTATCAAGGCTGATAAAAACAAATATTAAATAGTTTGTTTGTACCTATTATACCGCTAATATCCAAAATAATAACCTAAACATAACAATATCCCACAGTATATCGGCATGGGAATGTCGATATAAGTGTCATAAAATTGTAAAAACCTCAGTGATAAGATACACCATGATACCATAAATAGATGTTACCAGTTCTTAAGTGTATTAAAAGCAAACAGAAACCATACTTCTAGATACCCTCACTTAATATCAGAAAATGTATCTACGCCAAAAGAAGTGAAGAAGGGAATGAGGGAGGTGTAAGACCAAGATAATGTGTGGAAGACACCAATAGGCAAAATGACCTCATGCATACTTATTGTGTTCCGTTCAAAAGATCCAGAGTTTGTGAAGATTGCCACAGAAGATCGAATATTGTGGATAGTTAGTGATTTAATTTAGAGCTGTAACCCCAAGTGGGTATATTGATAACTGAAAAGATATATTGGATTTTATACCTTTCTCTTTTTGAACTTTCGTTGTTTCAAGTAGAAATGTTAGTCCAAAGTTATTCAAAAAATCACGAAGAATCTGTAAGAGAGGGAACCATAACTATACCTTGTTCAAAAAATAGAACCAAAGGTATTTTGTGTTTAGTTTAATCCAGCAGTCTCACTGACCTGTGATTAGAGGTCTCCACTTTTGAAAAATGTCTCTAAAGGTCCAAAGTGAACCTGACATCCAAATATAGGGTGCCTAAGATGAACCAAAGTGAGAAGGGTTCAGTATATTAATCCAAATGGGAGAAATAAGTAAGTTTAAAGCTCCCCACAATGTCTGCAGAGTCCAAAGAAGTAAAAACAAACACTATTCGTAAGTGGCTTCTTAAGTATGAAGTATCTACTGGGGAAATCCCCCCTATATACTGTCCCTAATTTACCTTTACAAATAGTATGTTGTCCTATAGTCGGTCCTTCGGTAACGGCTTCCAAAAGCCAATGCCTCTGAGACTCGTATTTTAAAGGAGGGAGCGTAATAGAAGAAGGACTCCTCCTTTTCAATGGGCACATTTATATGAAGGTAGTCATCAAAAGATGGGCGCCATCTTTAAATTCACAACCGGCATTCATAAAAGATGGCAGGTTGTCCGGGTATCAATGTAAAGAGAAGGCAATACATCCTCCTGATAGGAGAATTATGAGAGGGCAGTAATTCCTCGCAAAGCCTAGAACAGCGACAAACCGGCCAATAACGCGCGGCGCTAAAGTTCGTGCGTAATTCATGAAATAAGAAACACGAGCAAATAGTGATTGTAAGGTCATCAACCAATTCTAACCACCCTAATCCTTGTTTGGTTATATTAAATGCACAGCCCATCACCCAAAAGGTAATGTGTGACTGGAAGGCAGTTATCTGGAAAAATACAAAAAAGTACAAAAAAGAGGCTGGTCCGCATCCACGGTGTTAATTAATATACGGTCGCCATCTTAGAAAGTCCATCGATCAGTTCCTCAATATTATATTAGTTGAAAACGACGAGACTAAAACGTGTGTATGATAACGTCTGATTGGCGGTGGCACTCTTACTGCTCTCTCAATGTGCGTATCAAGTGTGTTTCCTGTGGGAAAGAGATCTGTATGTAATGTCTATCAAGGTAGGCCAGTACTTGCTGAGTTTTGCGGGGTTACTGAGTTCCCTTACATTTCAGGTCAGGAGACACACAGTACCCGAGCTGTGGGACTGCCGATTTGGTATTTCACGGATAAAGCCTATGACAGTGGTGTGTATATGTGTTTGATCATCATACAATGACTCCGTATAAGGCACATCTGCAGCAGCAACATGACGTAACCCCAACATTTCCCCCACCCACTTCAGCATCCCAATTATGCTAAAAAGACTCCCATCAACTTGCAGAGCATGTAATCTCCGTATTTTGAATTCCTCACATAATTTTGTCATTAGCAATAAACACTACAAGCAAACCATAGATCAGTTCCGTTCAGGATGCACCTTCAGATGGGCGCTCAGAGATCCGATATCCCCCATCTAGCAGGGTAACCGTGATGACTCATGTTGGCGGGACAGGTTATTTCTTTATACGTGAATGATCTATTATGGAGGGCCTGTGCCACTGACAGCAGTTACTGCAGTGGCGCCCTTCATGTCACGCTTTACAGCGTCCACTACGCCGGGTCCACAGCTTCCTACATAGTCTTGCCTGGTTGATTCAGCAAGCAATGGTGTCTCAGGTGGTCATTCTGACCTCGGCAGTAAAAGTCGCTTACCGCCGGTCAGAAGACCGCCATAACACCGCCGCGGTAAACCGCCACGCTCATTCTGACCCGCAACTGGCAAACCGCCAAAAACCCGACAACAACAAAAGTCCGCCACACCAAAGGTCAGCGGGAAACTGGCGATGACCAAACCTCCACCGTCACGCCAACAGAAATACGCCCATACCATTCTGACCCACAAATCCCCGCAGCGGTCTTTCAACCGCGGTATTCCATTGGCGGTACACACTGCTGCGGTCAAAATACGAACACCTTTACAAAACACAGCCACATTGGACAAATCAAAATATACACACCTGAGACACATACACACACCACTCCCACACACCCAATTAAGTATAAAACACACACACACACATCACCCACAAACCCTTACGACCACCATTGCGACTGAAGGACAGAGAGAGACAGCACAGCATAGAGTAGACCATCACACAGAGGCAAATCACAACATCACCAACACAATTTCCACGCACAAAACACCATACACCACCACACTCACCACCCTCTACAACACATACACCACCCCTCACCTCATCCACACCACCCCATGTCACCCCAAAGACACCCCAGGTTCACTGACGCAGAACTCAGGGTCATGGTGGAGGAAATAGTTCGGGTAGAGCCCCAGCTCTTCGGGACACAGGTGCAGCACACCAGCATTGCCAGGAAGATGGAGCTATGGCAAAGAATAGTGGACAGGGTCAACGCTGTGGGACAGCATCCACACAATCGGGACGACATCAGGAAGCGGTGGAACGACCTACGGGGAAAGGTGCGTTCCATGGTATCAAGGCACAACATTGCGGTGCAGAAGACTGGCGGCGGACCCCCACCTACTCCCCCCGAATTCACAGCATGGGAGGAGGAAGTCTTGCACATCCTGCATCCTGAGGGCCTCGCAGGAGTAGGCGGAGGAATGGACTCTGGTAAGGCAAATCTCCACTACTTCATTCCCCCCACCCCACCTGCATGCCAAATCATACCCCCATCCTCACCCTCACCCCCATCACACCAACGCCTTGCAAATGGCTCACCATCACAACCCACCCATCCCAAAACCTACCCCTGCATGCCTCCCCAAAGCATGGACACCCATCACCAAAGCATGCCCAATGCACATACCCATCTCCCCCACAAGCCACCGTCACAAAAGCCCCCACAAGGGAATGCCAGCACTGAGGTCCACGGCCACCCACCCATTACACGAAATGCCACACACAGAAGCAATAACCATGCTCTTATACCCCTGCAGGACCCGAACGCCACCACACTGCCACGGAGGGTCCAGAGATGTCCATCCCACCCCCAGAAGAGGCCCCCAGTGATGACAGCAGCTCTGTCTCCCTGGACCCAGATGACCAGCCCGGCCCATCGGGGACCTCGGGACAGTCGGTTCCCCACAGACAGCCACAGGCTACACCAGACCTAACCCCCTCTGGGAACACCAGCACAGCTCCCACCCAGCGGGCCCATGCCTCTGTCTCCAGGACACGTCAATCAGCGGTGTGTCCACCACTACAGGGCACCCAGGTTGACCCACCACCCCAACAACAACAGGGACCTGGGGGCAGTGGTAGTGGGCACACCGTCCAGGGGACAGAGGCCCAGGGAAACAGGGGAACTGGGAGGGCTGCTGTGCGACAGGGGGGGGGGGACAGGCCCAGGGAACCGACTCTCCAAGAGGCCCTCTCCTCCATCATGGGGGCATACCACCACTCCCAGGAGACGATGGCTACGGTACTGGCCAGGTTCCAGGAGATCCAGGTCATGCAGGAGCAACAGTACATGGGGTTCAGAGAGGAACTGAGGAGCATTAGTTCCGCAATGGGGACCATCGTCCTGGCCCTAAACCAGATAGTCACCACATTGCGGGACCATGTGGCACCACAAAGGGCCCCTGTCACTAGCCTGGACCAGGAACAGCCTACCACCTCCGCCGGCGCTAGTGGACAGGAGGCCCCCACACAACGACAGGGCACCAGAACCCCACCTCCTGCAGAAGAAGAACCACCCCGCAAGCGGAACCTGAGATCTCACAAGAAGACAGAGTAGGATGCCAAGACCCCCGCCAGCAAACGATACCCCCTGATGTCATCCCACTGTCCCACATTGTCACCCTGTCCAACTTTGAACTGCCCCTGCTCCATCCTTCCACAGGCATATGGACAATGCACCTGTGAGACTGAGAACTGGACTCTGCCATGGACATTACTCCACCATCACCCATCACCGTTTTCCAATCATTTAACTAATTTTAGCACTTTAATAAATTCACTTATTGCACTTAATAAATCTGGAGTCTGCTTGTATTTTCAAAAAATGTATTAGACATAACGTTGCCAAAATGTTCAGTTACATTGTGATGACAACATACCACTGTCACACAGCTGTAGTCCATGGGCAAACAAAGCAGAGGTCACGCAGTGGGGCCCACAGCTCTGAAAACGGAAGGGAAAGTCACAACTCAGTTAACAGGAACTGGGGGGGAACTCAGACAGTAGAGAGGCAGGAGACTTAAAGTAAATGTAAAATGGCGTGGTTGATTCGTACCTGTGTGCTACTGAAAATACTGTTGTATCACTGTGTCCCTGTTGTCTGTGTCGTCCCCGTCGTCTTCCTCCTCTTCACTCTCCACAGGCTACACAGCTGCTACAACACCACCATCTGGACCATCCTCCTGCAGGAAAGGCACCTGGCGTCGCAAAGCCAGGTTGTGAAGCATACAGCAGGCCACGATGATATGGCACACCTTCTTTGGTGAGTACATTAGGGATCCACCTGTCATATGCAGACACCTAAACCTGGCCTTCAGGAGGCCGAAGGTTCTTTCTATAACCCTCCTAGTTCGCCCATGGGCCTCATTGTAGCGTTCCTCTGCCCTTGTCCTGGGATTCCTCACTGGGGTAAGTAGCCACGACAGGTTGGGGTAACCAGAGTCACCTATTAGCCACACACGGTGTCTCTGTAGCTGTTCCATCACATAAGGGATGCTGCTATTTCGCATGATGTACGCGTCATGCACAGACCCAGGGAACTTGGCATTTACATGGGAGATGTACTGGTCAGCCAAACAGACCACCTGGACATTCATCGAATGGTAACTTTTTCTGTTCCTGTACACCTGCTCACTTCCACTGGGGGGAACCAAAGCCACATGGGTCCCATCAATGGCACCAATGATGTTGGGGATATGTCCAAGGGCATAGAAATCACCCTTCACTGTAGCCAAATCGCCCACCTCAGGGAAAACAATGTAGCTCCGCATGTTTTTCATCAGGGCAGACAACACTTTGGACAAAACCTTAGAAAACACAGGCTGAGACTTCCCTGATGATATGGCCACTGTTGTTTGGAATGATCCACTTGCCAAAAAATGGAGTACTGACAGAACCTGCACCAGAGGGGGAATCCCTGTGGGTTGGCGAATGGGGGACATCAGGTCTGGCTCCAGCTGGACACAAAGTTCATGTATAGTGGCTCGGTCAAGTCTGTATGTCAGTATGACATGTCGTTCTTCCATTGTCGACAGGTCCACCAGTGGTCTGTACACGGGAGGATTCCTCCATCTCCTCGCAAGTCCCAGCGGACGGTGCCTAGGAAGGACAACATGGAGCACAGAGTCAAGCAACCCACAGGTACGTAACCACAGCTTGCACAAAACACGATTCGCTATGCATTGAATGGCTTGTATGAGTGGCAATGCAAGGCCTAGGCCTGTGTGACGCAGTAGAAATTAAGCCATGTGGGCCCTTGAAATGGCGGCTGCCTGACCTGTGAATTGTGACAATGGGATGTGAGGTCAATGCGCTGGCGTGGCACACCGTGGCGGTAGGCGGTCGAAGACCGCGGCGCGAAGCAGCATTGGTTAACATTGAACCCTATGGGTCTCAGGAGCCAATGGCGATGTGCGCCGGCGGTCGCGGTACGCACCGCCGCGGTATGCACCGCCGCGGGCGTGACCGCCATTTTCTAACTGCTTAATCACTCGAGACCTGATCATCCACAGGAGAGGACCTATACTGCAAGTGCTGCTGTGACCTCGGTCTGGGAGATACAATGGCTGCTGCGACTGGGGAAAGGGCCCCTGCCTTCACATCTGAGGAATTGGAGAAACTTGTGGATGGGGTCCTCCCCCAGTATGCGCTACTCTACGGTCCTCCAGACCAACAGGTAAGTACACAGGGAGCACGTAGTATGGGCTATGCCTGTGTTGAGTGGGGTGGATGTAAGATGGTGGGAGGGGAGCAAATGAGGAGTGCAATGCATGACAGATGAGAGCATGTGCCACATGGCAAGGTTGGGGAGGGGGGGCCACTCACATCGACCATGCAGGAAAGTGATGATATTTCTTGTTCCACCCTGTCCATGTCACATAGGTCAGCGCCCGTCAGAAGATCGACATTTGGCGTGCCATCGCCAAGGACGTCCGGGCCCTGGGGGTCCACAACAGACGGGGCACCCACTGCCGCAAGAGGTGGGAGGACATCCGCCGCGGGAGCAGAAAGACCGCTGAGGCTCTGCTGGGGATGGCCTCCCAACCTAGGAGGGGTGCCACACGGCAATTGACCCCCCTGATGTCCCGGATCCTGGCGGTGGCCTACCCCGATTTGGATGGGCGCGTGAGGACATCACAGCAGACACAAGGGGGTGAGTATCAGCACATTCTGCTATATTAGCGCACAGTAGAGGTGTCTGGGTGGGGGAGGAGGGCTGTGGCTATCTCTAGGCCAGGGCGGTTTCTGTAGGCTAGGCCCCTCCGTTAGGCATGGCCCTGTGCCCCCGCCCCCCTCCTCTGTAGGGTGCTAAGTACAGATATCCATGGTCCGGCCTCACCTATGTGTGCATTTGTCGTCCATAGACTTGTAGGCCAAGTCACAAAAATTGAGTAGTGTACCCCGAGTGCGCGGCGTAGTGCAGGGGGCTTCTGTGTCTGTCCTCTCCGCCAACGGTGCCGCCAATGCATGCACTCAACATGTCTTTCTTTCTTCTCCCCCCCCCCCTTTTTTTTGGTTTTCCTGTTCATGTGTGCATTAGCATCATCAGGCGGAGGAGAAGTGGCATCGGCGCACAAGGGAGCTGCATCTCACATGGCCCCGGAGGGCCATGCAACCGCCTCAGAGTACACCAGTGAGACGGAGGGCGAGGGGAGCTCCACAACGGGGACCCGTGGAGACGTCAGCGACACCGACATGTCCTCGGAAGGGAGCTCCCTTGTGGTGGCGGCAACATCCGTGCCCACCGCAACAACAGGTACAGCCGCCACCCAGCGCACCAGCCCCGCCCTCCCAGCAGCCCCTCAGCGTTCGCCCCGTGCCCGCTCGGCCAGGAAGCCGGGCATCTCCTTCGCCCCTGGCACCTCAGGTCCTGCCCCAGTTACCCCTGCTGCCCTCAGTGCGGAGATCATTGACCTCCTGCGGACGCTCATTGTTGGGCAGTCTACCCTTTTGAATGCCATCCAGGGGGTAGAAAGGGAGGTGCTTCGGAGCAATGCATACCTGGAGGGCATTCATTCGGGTCAGGCTGCCCATCAGCGATCGTTCAACGCTCTGGCCTCAGCACTGACGGCAGCAATTGTCCCTGTGTCTAGCCTCTCCCCTCCAACTTCCTCAACCCAGTCCCACTCCCCTGTTCCTCTGCCTATCCCAGACACACCTACAGACCAGCCTGCACACACCTCAACACCCAAGGGCAGCTCATCCAGACGTAAGCACCACAGATCACACAAGCATTCACCCAAGCAACATCCACATGCAGACATGCCAACAGCCACTGCCTCCTCTGTGTCTCCCTCCTCCTCGTCTCCCTCCTCCCTCCTCCCTCCCTGTGACGTCTAAACTCACACCTGCATGCACACCACCATCAGCCAGTACGTCCATCACCACCACACCCACCAGAACAGTCCGCACACGTGCAGTCACCACCCCCACTGCCATTTACACGTCCCCTGTGTCCTCTCCCAGTGTGTCTGTCACCCCCTCTTCCAAACCACACAAACGCAGGCAGTCACCCACCCAACAGCCATCCACCTCATGACAGCCTCCAGCACAAGCACCTGCACCCAAAGACACCACACTTGACTCTCCTACAACCACATCCTCTTCCTCCACTCCCATACCCACTACAACTACCCGTCCCTGTCTGTCTAAATTGATTTTCCTTTCCAACCTTGACCTCTTTCCAACAACTGACCCACCCCCTCCATCTAATAAGACTCCAATCAGCACCTCAGCCACCACAAGCCCTGCACCTACTAGGACCATCGTTCAGGGCTATTGGAGTCCACCAGATCCTAGGGCAGGAACATCGGCCAGCAGCAAGGGGACAGCCAGCCCACCCCCTGGGAAAAAAACAAAAAAAGGGAAGGGCCGGCGCGACAGGCCTGAGACGGCTGCCCCCAAGGACACCACCCTTGCAACGTCACCTGGCCCATCCAGAAAGGGAGGCAAGGGCCCCAGAGTTTCTGCCAAGGAGGGCAAGGGCAGGAGGGCGGACAAGTCCGGCAGCGGTCGAGCTGCCCAGGAGGGCCCCACCAGCCCCATTTGGGGTGTGACGGAGGACACCCACAGGCCCAGGACTCCAGCACAGGAGGGCCCCGCAAGCGAAAGGTCAGATGGCGACTGAGCGGCATTTATTGGCCAGATCTGGTTCCCTGGGAACACAAGACAAGCACCGCTGAACAGGGCCCCGCCGTGACAAGCACCGCTGAACAGGGCCCCGCCGTGACAAGCACTGCTGAACAGGGCCCCGCCGTGACAAGCACCGCTGAACAGGGCCCCGCCATGAGAAGCACCGCTCCGCTGGGCCCTTCATCCCAAGCACCGCTCCGCTGGGCACCGCCGTCTCTGCACCACTCCGCTGGGCCCTTCCTGTCAAGCACCGCTCCGCTGGGCCCTTCATCTCAAGCACCGCTCCGCTGGGCACCGTCGTCTCTGCACCGCTCCGCTGGGCCCTTCCTGTCAAGCACCGCTCCGCTGGGCCCTTCATCTCAAGCACCGCTCCGCTGGGCACCGCCGTCTCTGCACCGCTCCGCTGGGCCCTTCCTGTCAAGCACCGCTCCGCTGGGCCCTTCATCTCAAGCACCGCTCCGCTGGGCCCTTCCTGTCAAGCACCGCTCCGCTGGGCCCTTCCTGTCAAGCACCGCTCCGCTGGGCACCGCCGTCTCTGCACCGCTCCGCTGGGCCCTTCCTGTCAAGCACCGCTCCGCTGGGCCCTTCCTGTCAAGCACCGCTCCGCTGGGCCCTTCATCTCAAGCACCGCTCCGCTGGGCCCTTCATCTCAAGCACCGCTCCACTGGGCACCGCCGTCTCTGCACCGCTCCGCTGGGCTCTTCCTGTCAAGCACCGCTCCGCTGGGCCCTTCATCTCAAGCACCGCTCCGCTGGGCACCGCCGTCTCTGCACCGCTCCGCTGGGCCCTTCATCTCAAGCACCGCTCCGCTGAGCACCGCCGTCTCTGCACCGCTGGACCATTGGCAGGGCTGGATCTGTGTCGGGCAGGGCTTCACGAAGCACTCTGGCCAACATGCCTCCTCCATAACCAGTGGAGTCTGTAATCCACCTGATGGGCTCTGGCTTTGCACTCCCCCGGATGGTACAGTGGGCAATCCACCCACTGTAGAGACTTGAGTGACTGTGGCTTTGCACTCCCCCGAGTGGTACAGTGGGCAATCCACCCACTGTAGAGACTTGAGAGACTGTGGCTTTGCACTCCCCAGGATGGTACAGTGGGCAATCCACCCACTGTAGAGACTTGAGAGTCTGTGGCTTTGCACTCCCCAGGATGGTACAGTGGGCATGGAGGCCCCTCGTGGATCTGGCGTCGTGGACTCATGTGGCTGAGGTGCCCCATCTTCCCTTCCCCCTGAGGTGCCTGTGGTTTTATCATCTGATGCCCCAGCAGTGTTCTCTCCAATGGAAACGGGTCTCGTGTATGGGCTTTGCCCATGTGTTTATGCACATTGGCCCACGAACAATGGAATGTAGGCAATATGTGCCAGACTTTTGGACTATGGATATATTGTTAATGTGGTAATATATTTATTTGATAAATCTCATTTTTCACTTCAGTTCAAATATGCTTTAATATACTTCAATTTTAATGAACATTTTATTTTGTCTTTGCATTATTCCGGGGGGTTTGGGGGGTGTCACTTTGACTTGTTGCTCTGCATTGGTGTGTAGGGATTTTGGGGGGGGGTTTGTCACGTATGTGTGTGCCGTAACCTTTTCTCCTCCCCCCTCCCCTGTGTCGTAGGTGCAGTAGTCACCAGTGTCTTCTGCGCCAGCGTTTGTGCTCCTGGTAGAGGAGCAGGAAGACAATGGCTGGTAGGATGTTTAATTCGGGTTCCATGCTGTCCAGATTCCTCATGGAGTGTGTATAGGTGAGCGTTTTCCCGTTCGTAGTCTGTTTCCGCCGTGTTTTTATCGGCGGGGCTCCCGCTCCGGAAAAGGTGGCGGATTGGTGGGTCGTGATTGGGTGGGCGGTACATTGTCTGCCTCCTGTCTGTTGCCGGTGACCGCTGCGCTGTTTGTTTGTCCCGCCGTGGCGGTCGGAGTGTTAAAGTGGCGGGCTGTGTTGGCGGTTCCCGCCAGGGTCAGAATTCCATTTTTTTTACCGCCTGCCTGTTGGCGGGTTGGCCGCCGCTTTAACACCGACCGCCAGGGTTGGAATGACCCCCTCAGTGTCTTATCATCCATAGGGAGCTGGGCAGGGCCTCAATCGGAGTCCGCATCAGTTTCGGCTTCTGGAGAACAGCGTTGTTTGTCTTTCCCTAACAGTTTGTTGGTGGCCTCCATTGCAGCTTGTAGTAAGTTGAAAATTCTTGTTTTGCCCAAATGTTCAATCCGCAATCTCACCGGGTAGAGCATGGCGTAAGTGATTCCTGTTTGTTGTAGTTTACATTTTACTGGAAGCCATTCTTTGCAAGAAGCTTCTATGGTGGATGTGAAACCAGGGTAAAAGGATAGATGATTTCCCTGGCAAGTGATTTCTTCTTTCTCGCGGCCCATTCTTAGGATCGTGTCCCACTCCGTGTAGTTCAGCAGCTTGGGCATGACATGTTGTGGCAGTGCCCCGGGAGGGGGTTTCGGGGCAAGATATCTGTGGGCTCTCTCCACCACAAACATTCGGAACAGGGCATCAGATCCAAATATTTCAGTAATGAAACATTCTACATATGACTATGTTCCGTATGCTAGTCGACTCAAGGAACCGTGTTATGCGCAGGTTATTGCACCTTGAGCGTGCCTCCAGATCATCGTTTTATACTTTAATCACTGCCAATACTCTCTCCATGTTCAACATTTTCTCCCCATTCATTAGAGATTCATCTTCTGTGTTAGATACTCTTTGCTCAACGTCAGTGAGGCGGGATTCATGCTGTTCCAATTTAGTGGAGAGGTTGTCAGGGAGGTCTAGTATATCTATCTTGCTATTGATCATTTGTAGACTTTGCTGCATGGCAAGTAGAATATTTACTAAGAAGCTTGCAGGCTGGCTTGGCGCTTCTTTGTCTGCCTCGGCTTCTGCCGGCTCGCTGGAACTTTTTTGGCCTTCAAACATCAATCAGGTTTACGTTTTTTCTGATTGGCCCATTGTCACTGTGGGCTAGCGCCAGGAAGCCCGTATGCTGCTTTCTTTTCACCTAGGTCAGGATGGGCCCCTGAGGGCATCAGCTCTGGGCAGCGCGCCTCTCAGTCCCTGGCACGATGTCAGGCATCTAAGGGGACACGCACTATCAACCTTGCGTGCAGGGTCAGTAGGCCACCCACTCTGCCTGCGATGCTGGGTGTATTGGTGCTGTGCTTATCTTCGTGGCTATGGGCCTGGACCTGTGCAGTCCATGCCTTGTGCTGTCCACCCTTCCTCTTCAGTTGCATAAGCGCTTAGTCAATCCCCCAGGCGCTTGTCAGGATTTACAGCAGTCGGGGTGGTGGGAGACGCCCCAGCGCAGTAGTCCCAGTCCCACCTCAGGCCCAGCAGGTGCAGCTCCGGCACAGCTCCTTGCACTGCTGAGGCATCAGCTAACGTGCCCGCACCCAGCCCGGACAGTCTCTTGTGTCCCCCTCCCTGTCCCACTGGCTGCTCTGGGCCCAGTGTGATTCTGCTCTTCTTTCCACCATCAGGCAGGTTCTTCGGGCCTCCCGCCACGTACGCTGCGGCCGTAGTCACCGCCCCTCCTCACCTCACGCCGTGCGACCGCCTGGCACCAGCAATCAGCGGAGGGATCGGCCCGGTAGAGGTGCTCTCCCTGCGTGTGTTCTGTAGCTTGGTGTGGGTCTGCTGCAGGGCACAGCTCCTCCGTCAGTGCGCTCGTGTTGCGTCACCATTTTGAAACCCGCGCTCGGGCCCATCTGAAAATCTTCTTGGGGCGCGCCAACAGTCACCTCGCCCGCAATTTGCTTTTGCGGTGGCCTAGCACCCCATCTGTATCTCCGACTCCATCGAGGCCCACATAGTATGTGCCCGTGCCAGGATTATGCCAAATAATTTGCTCACGCCTGGCGGAGATGCACTACAGTGAGGCCATCCTGCCGTAGGCTTTCTAGCCCCCCCCAACTTCTTCTGAAAGTTACGACGTAGAAACAGTTATTATCTCTGCAACCAGAACAATGTATAGTGAATATTTTTGACTTTCATACTTTTTCTAAAGGCCTAATAATTCCAAACCACCAATTCATACTTTCCTGCGCTTCATGGAATGGAGATCAGGAGGGAGTGGGGGCAAGATCAGCTTCTGAGCATGTCCACTGACTTTAACTTTCCCATTTTTTCTTATGGAAAATTGTATACATTTGCAATAATTCCGTATATCGACATATGATTTTTTTAATTTTTGTGCTATTTTTCAGCTTATGTTTTATTTTTTATCTTTTTGACCAATTGTTTTCAACTGTGGTTAGTTTTTGTGTTGTTGCACATGTACCAGACACACCTATCTGCAAAATACCTTGCAGTTTGAGCCAGCTGCGAAGGATACGCCAGTTATTCCTCACAGAAACTAGTTTAGGGTTCTTTGGACCTCAGCTAAAGCTCATTGTGATCAAGGTTATGAACTCTCTCTCTCTCTCTCTCTCTCTCTCTCTCTCTCTCTCTTTCTCTCTCTCACTCTCTATTAGCTTAAAAATCGTATTTCCTTTAGGCTTGGATTCCAAGTAGGCTACTGTGATCCACCTTTAAATGCCCTTCCCAAAGCTGGCTGCAGATAAAAATTGTCCTTCCTTTTAATATTGCATGGCCAGCTTTAGTAATTCTCTACGGTTCTTCCCACAGGTGCTGGATGGCTAGCTCTCCTCAAAGAAATCCAGCAACCCTTGCTATCATGCCTCCCTTTAGCTCCTAAGGTTATAAACTGGTTTTCTGATATGGATTTATTAACCTCTAATGTGATGCTGTGTAATGATTTTATCAGTCTGATACACCATAGGACTATGACCAAATTATGTTTAATGTAAATGTATAAAAATGTCTTGTGAAAAAAGCAACAGCACTCACATAGCTCATGAGGTCTTTTGAGCTATCTCATCTCACATTAAATGTGATGTATACTTGCTCGCCATATCTAATTTGCAAATGAAAAAGGAGGCTAAACTCTCCATGTTTTAGTTTCAGTCCCATATAACAATAAATCAGAGTTTAAATGTAATACTTGTAAATAAATTCACATCACGACCAGAGGTGAGGATTATACAAGTTCAACATCCAGTCAGGTGACAGGAGTTCTCAACATGGTCCTTCATTGCTGTTTAAACTCCCTCTTTCTTAGCGGCTCAGCAGCTTTAGCTAAGTCACTTTTTCTGCTATCTACTTCACTTGTGTAAAATGGTTGTATATGTATTATTGGCAAAACTTCATGTTTTAACTGACAAAAGCCATTTCCTTCCTAGATCCCTACATCAGATCCCAGGACTGCTAAGCACTCCTTACGTATATGCCCATACTTCCAGCAGACATTCCACCGCCCCACGCATCTCTCACCGAACAGAGAGATTCCAGTGTGCCCTGCCGGAGCCCTTAGAGCCACCAAAGCCTGTCCGCCTTGCCTGGGTGATGCCGTTTGGAGTGTCTGTATTCCCTCTGTTTAACTTGATACATATTAAAAGCATGAGATGCCCTGCGGGGTCAGCATTGACGGCAGAGCAGGCCGGATTTGGTACACGCAAGCCCCATCAATATTAAGGGGAGAGTGTCCCTTGGGCTCACACCCTTGAAATTGTGTGGCCCACCTTCATCTCCTGGGTTCCCCAGTGCAATCACCATGCACTGCATGCACAAATTCAATGACCAGTCTAAGTCACATTGAGTGCCTCAGTTCCCCTCACTTTTCAACTGGGTCCGTTTATACAGACAACACAACTGTGTTAGTGCCCCAACTCCTGAGTTTAACTAGTGCAGAGCTCCCAAAGCAATTATAAAGAGCAAGACTCTCTTTCTTACATGCAGTGGGACGAAGAGTTTTATGAGGCTGTAGATGCCTCCATCTACCATGCTGGCAATGAGGCCATGGGACCCCTAGAGCAATGCCTTGTGCACCAAATAACGTGAGAATGCGCCAAACTGCAAAAGCCTGATATGCCTCTGCAAGATCCCCAGGACCCCACCACTCCCATCTAAGATACTTCGGGTGAGGTCACCCTGCACAAAAGAGAAAATGCAAACAAGAGGGTGGATCACAACATGTTTGCACGCCTTCTTAGCCCAGGTGCCCCCTTCCTCCACGTTGAACCAGCCAAACTTTCTGATACCTACCCACGCCCTTCATACCCAAATTCTCTGGACCAGCCGGATAAGGGGTGATTTCTAGGTGGATTCAGACAACAACACAGCCCGTCTAGACCCTGGGGTCATTTCCCAATCCAGAGGTTTCGTCAGACATGTTGAACCGTGGAGACATTATTCATTCCAGATCTGCAGAGTGGGTCTCAGAGGATAAGGCAGCAAAGTGCATGGCAGGACGTCTTTGCAATCCCTTACTGAAGGAAGCCTTAGGGCAAAGTGTCCCCGCCACTCCCTAGAAGGAAAGGTTGCCCTGACACCAGATATAGACCCCAAGGGAACCACCTTCTTGGCCAAGTTCATGAAAGACCCTAAAAAGGGGATTGATACGTCATGGCATTCATGCCAAGACAAGCTGTTGGATGCCATATGCCTATGATGAAAATATTAGATATGGCAGAAGAGGCTAATGGATCCTGCTCTCTCATCCTTCCGGATGGCCTCTTCGGGTGGGCACAGTGCGCTATCATATTCTTAGGAAACTCAAACTGCCCCCTGTTTACTGAACGCCACAGGCTGTTATTACTCAAGGCTGACCCTAAATTGGGTGATCTTGCCTCCTCTGAGGTGGGAGTTGTGGCCCAAAGAAGTCTGTTTGAAGACCCCTTCATGAAGGAGTTGGGGAAGGTTGTGGCAACATTTACCTCACTTGACAAAGCAAAGACCAACATCAAGTGCATATTTACCACTAGGGTTTCACAAGGGGCGGGTCATGGTAGGGGGCGCTTGACCGGCCACTTCTCCTCTTGAAATCCCCCTAGAGAACAAGACTCCGGATGTGGCTAGTGGCAGAACAGTGTAAGCTTCACCTCCTTCTCCTTCACGAGATGCCAGCGGGTCCACGGACGTGGGTTTCAAGGGCCACCCTAGCAACTCCACTGCCATTGGTATTTGCATTCCCATCTAAGGGTAGGGGGCTGTCTGACACCTTTTCTGCAGGAATGGATATCCATCATCTCAGATGCGTGGGTCTTGAAAACACTACAGGGTTTCCACATAGAGTTTTATGGGTCTCTCAGGCAAGAGTCTTGACCACATCCCATCTGCTTCTCCCAGCACTTATCGATGAGAAGGTCAATGCCCTCTTGGAAAAAGGGGCTATTTGTCATTCAGTGACACACCCCAAGAGGGTTCCTCAGCAATCTTTTCCTGGTCGACAAGACCGAAGGAGGTCAGAGACCGATAATAAACCTCTGGGAATTCAACGAGTGACTGGTTTACTGCCAATTCAAGATGGAGGGCATCCACCTCCTCCGAGATGTGTTGCTTCCATTTGACTGGATGGTGCGTCTAGACCTAAAAGACACATACCTATCAGTCCAATCTTTACTCCACACTGTCCGTTTCTTTCGTTCCCAGACATTCACATTTTCCACACTTCCATTCAGCTTTTCTTCTGCACCAGGGTGCTTCACAAAGGTCCTCAAGCAAGAGGTAGAGAATCTTCGGGCGCAAGGAATAAGGCTCATCATCTATTTAGTCAACATTTTCCTTTTAGCCCAGTGCGCTGAAAAAATTTCCTCCATTAAACTTCAAACAGCGGTAAACCTATTGCAGGGACTGGGGTCATCATCAACGAGAAGAAATCACTCCTGTCCACATCTCAGAAAACCACCTTCCTAGGGTTCGTGATTGATTCTACCACAACCTCTTTGAGTCTACCTTCTCGGAAAATGGCAAGGATTCGCCACGAGCTAGGCCAAATGTTGACCAAATCTCACACATCTCTCTGCCATATTGCATGCCTGGTGGGCTTTCTTTCATCCTTGATTCAAGCAATCTTCCCAGGGCCCCTCCCCTATCGAGCACTCCAGTACCTCAAAGAGCATCATCTAAGGTAAGATCTCATCTACTCCCAATCTGTGCCTCTACCAGGCGCGACCAAGGAAGAAATTGCCTGGTGACTCGCACACATGGAAGTGTGGAACAGGAGAGCGATCTTCGGGTCCACTCCGGACTTGGTAATAGAGTCCAATGTGAGCAGGTCAGGATGGGGAGCCCAGTGTGGGGATTTCTCCACAGGAGGGAGTTGGCCACCACAAGAACAAAGTTTACATATCAACTATTTGGATCTCCTCGCTGGTTCTTCCGCGGTGCAATGTTGAAAGACAGGATTCAATCCTCCACCCTCCTAAAGATGGGAAATCTCTCTGCGGTGTGTTATATCAACCACATGGGTGAAACACGGTCCAAGGCTCTGGCAAAATTAGTGCAGAACTTCTGCCATTTTTGTCTGGACTATCATATTTCCGTACCTATGGAATACCTTCTGGGCCAGTCAACCTAGGTGGCAGATTGGCACTCCCGGCCTTTTCGGGACTTGACACTATGGAAACTGGACCTTCAGGTCTTCCGGTTTCTCTCTAACAAGTGGGGTCTGTTTTCAATTGGCCTGTTTGCCTCCCCTCTCCATCACAAGTTAGCCAGGTTCTTCAGCTGGAAGCCAGACCCTATGGCGGTGTCAACAGACGTGTTTCTCCAGGACTGGAGTCAGGTGAAGGGATATGTGGTTCCCCCTTCTCAATGATCACCAGAGCGCCAGCCCAGATGAGGTGACAACAGGCAGAGATGGTCATGGTAATGCCATTGTAGAGGTCTCAAGTGTAGTTTTCCCCTATTTCCTAAGATTCGGTTGAATCTGTAGTTAGCTTCACAGAAGTTGGTGATGGAAGAGTCCATACAACTGATGACCTGGTGGATTACAAGCAACACTGGGTGATTCCAGGTCTTTCAAGACACGTTGAACTCCTTCTGTCCAAAGCCTAGGCTGACAGCATGACCAAACGATATTGGTTGGCCAGGACACAATGGACACATTGGTCTTTGCGATGGGGTGTGAATCCCATTGGAACAGATTTAGTCCAGGTCATCTCTTTCCGGTCCAGCCTGACTATGGAAGGTTGTGCATATTGTTCCATTAATACCTTTTGGTCAGCCATTTCAGTAGGTCATTTTCCAACTGGTGGCACCCCGGTTGGGGAGCATCCATTTGTTTGCAGATTACTTAGAGGCATTCACCTTTCCCTTCCTCTGGAACCCTGTTATTCAGTACTGTGGGATGTTAATTTTGTGATAAATATTTTCCTGTCTTGGCAACCAAACAGATTTCTGTCCCCGAAAGAGCTGTTAGCAAAACAGGCTATGCTCCTTTGTCTGGTGTTGTGTGGGCACATCTCTGACGCGAGAGCACTTGACCTGTCTGGTGGGGTGTTTTCACCAGATTGGGTTTCCTTTTCTGTCAGGACACGAACCAAGTTTAACACTAGGATAATCTCTTACTTAGCTTTTTGGGATGTCCCTAAGTTGTGTGTAATTCAGTGCCTCAAGGCTTTTGAGCTGATAATGGAAGAAGTTCCCCTTTTCCGTTGATAGACAACATAGCATTACAGAAGTCTTTTAAGGTGGTGCCATCACCTACGATAGCCCAATGGGTTTGTTGGGTAATGCAGGAGGCCAGTATTAATGTTAGGACATTTGGAGCTCAGTCGGGTAGAGGAATAATGGCCTCAAAAGCTTTTTGCTTGAGTGCACATTTACAGGACATAATGAATGCTGCAGACTGGTCCTCAGACTCCACCTTCAATAGGTTTTCCTTTAAGCTGGTACGGGACGTGGCGCCTCCGGTCCTGACATAAAAAGAAATTTTGCATAGCTTTCGTAAAGGATTCTATTACAGACACGGGGGCAAGGATTAGCCCACCTAGGCGATGAATACCTCTTGCTTCCCTCCCCGTTCTGGAGTAAGTAATTTGTTTTCAGTTTTCTTGACAGTTATTTTCGATATGTATGTATTCTGTATGATCACACTTAGCCATCTCAGAGGCATAGTTTATAGTTATGATTGTCACTTGATGAAGATTTTCCCTCAGACAGGTCTGATGGTTTGAAACAGGAAACGTGAAATTCGATCTGTGGTGTGATTCATGCGAAGAAAGCGGGAGTCTGAACAGCAATGAAGGACTATGTTGAGGACTCCTGCCACCTGATTGGATGTTGGACTTATTATGGTTTCCTAATGTTCTGTGAACAGTAGTTTTATTTTTTAAGTCAATAAAAACGTTGCTGTTTTTTAAAGATTGTATTAAAGGGAAGAAAGCATGCATTATCCTCGCCTCCATGTCCTTAATAGAATTGAAAATGTCCTTACGAAAGCCAGGCAAATTTTCATTGCACAAGATTGAGAGGATATGGCCTTGTCGAAAGGTGCAAGACATAAACCTTACTCAAGGACATAGGGCCTGATTTAGAGTTTGGCAGACGGGTTACTCCGTCACAAACACTACAGATATCCCGTTGGCCACATTGCAATGTCCATTGGATATAATGGCATTGTAATACGGTGGAGAGGATATCCGTCACGTTTGTGACAGAGTAACCCCATCCTCAAAACTATGAATCAGGCCCATAGTTTTTTAACCCGGACGCAATATTTTAATCACTTGTGCAAAACACCCTTAAAGGTATACTCACAATCATGAAGCAGCACCTTGTCTTCTATAGTGTATGTGTACTTTTTATTAAGACACTGGAATGTTGAGAGCTGCATTGAACCTAATGCAGTAGATCCGTTCTTATAATGGCTGGTATAAGCCAAGAGCAACAACATTCCAATGCTTGTCTTTAGGTTCCTCGCTTTGTAATTTAGAATATTCTACCCTTAGAGGGTGCAATGTTCTAATAGCCTTATAGCCCTTCTGCCTTGGGCGATACCAGTTGTTAAGGCCTTCTCCCTCGTTATCGGTCCTCGCCTGAGACTTGAGCCCATAACTCGGCTTCAGGCTCTTTAACAACTGGTATAGCCCGTTGCCGCGGGTCATAAGGTGATAATTAGCACTTGGAGGGATGACATGAAGTGTTTCACAATGCTGAGAGACACAAAAGGAAGAAGAGTGTAGTTGGATAAGTGGCAGGCAGTTGCAGAAAGCAATGCACTAACATAATTAGTAGTCTAGGCTTCCTATGTGATGCAGAGTATGTGGGTTTTCTGACGTCTTCTTCTGAATCTGCACGTTGAAGAAAAAAAAGCTTTAACACAACAACATCCTTAGTTTTTTGATTTTGGTTGTTTGATTACCAGTTCTATGCCTGGAAACCTGAGACTGGCCCAGCTTTACAAGCTTACAGCTGCCTCTGTTTGTGAATACCAAAAAGCAGTGAAGCCCAGATTTACAAAGGATTTTCATCAGGGTTACATTACTTGTTTAACATAGACCTGCCACAAAATCCATTTTGCATTTACAAAGCAACGCAAATTGTTATAGCGTTGCTTTACTAAAAGAAAAAGTAACGTAGCACATTGTACTGCCTTGCATTACTTTGCTTCAGGGAGGGGGTTCCCATGCATCCACTCATGGATTTTGACACAAACCCATATCAGCAAAAAATTATAGATGTGGATTTCTACCAAATGCTGCAGCAATGCAACAAGAAGAAATATCTTTATATCTCCTTGTTATTTCTTCTTGCATGTGTACTGCATGCTGCAGCACTCACGTAAAGAGTAAATAGCCTCAATGGATAGTTTTTGTGCAGGAAATTAGTCCTTCACCGCACAAAAAACTATCCTGACCACAACACAGACACCCATGCACTATGGCAGAGGGGTGCCTGTGTGGGTGCTAGACAGCATACGTGCACCAGCACGTGGAGGCAACAGAACTGCACAATTTCTTCAAAGATACAGCACAGTTCTACTCACTCCAGTTGACGCAACACAGTGCAGCAACTTTGCTTGCTGTACTGCATTGCTTCACTTGTTTGCAAATCTAGCCCTAAATGTGTACCCATTGAAGGATTACTTCTATGGTTGCAGATTTACTACTTGGAACACTGGTCACTATATACATTTAAGTTACTCTATCAAAAAATGACCTCGTTAAAACCTCTTGGTGAATCAGAACAATAAGGAAAAACCAACAAAGATATAACAGACTCAACATAGGAGTCCCAGACCCAACTACCAAGCTAAGAATGCATTTATTTGGGGGATGTCACTCTGCATGATCTGAACAGCATTATAGGAAGTGACATTACTGAAGTTAAAAAAACTACTAGAAGTAATAATAAATGAAAAAAGGACATTACAGTAGGTGAAAGTAAATTCTGTATACCAATCAATGATTAACTACTCTTCTTTCATGCTATTTTAGGAATGCAATCTTGAAAACACAGAAGCACAGGTAGGATAGCCCAAGAGCACATCACAGCCTAGCTACAGTCATCAAACACCTAAAAAAGGTTCAAATGAGTAGATCAAACCAAACATAATGTGCTTTGGCAGTTTCAAATACTCAAACATTGCCCCAAAAGACCAAAAAGAATTTCTACGTGCTAAGCAGAACTAGGCTTGGGTGAAAGTTAAATGAAACTGATGTATTTTGCATAATTGTGTGTCACACTTGTAGCATGAAAATCCCGGAATTATACCAAAACCACCATGCGTAATTACGCACCAATCCCTGTAAAAAGGGCAGTTTTCCATTATGTGTAATTGTTTGTAATTTCACATAATTTTGTGAATTTTGCATAATTATGAGAGAGCAAATTCTGCAAATTTCGCACACTCCCAAGAAAAAATAATAGACATAAACCCAAAAGCCTAATGCTGGGCATTGTGTGTACTGACTATTGGCTCATTTACTTTTTATCAAAAACAATCTAGCCCCGTGTATAAAGATGTTTATCATAGAAAACAGGGTCTCTGTTCAGACACAATATTTAGTTCTGTCCTTTTCCCATCACAACTGGCTGTATGCAAGGAAACTAAAATGCTTAATCTGGCGCAGGCATGTTTAGCGTGATAAAGGTTTCGAGTAGCATACACCTACTGTAGGGGTATGTTTAGCGTGATAAAGGTTTCGAGTAGCATACACCTACCGTAGGGGTACTACTCATAAGAATTGCTTGTCTTTATTTACATGAATGGTATCCGAAAAGGGTTCCAAACTACTGGTTCCACGTCAGATTTCCATTCTAACCATTGACTGACCGAGGGATCTGCATTTAGATAAGGTTCATGTACATTTATTTTATAGGAACATCAAAATAATCTGGCAAGGACCCTGCCCTCTTGGACCTAGCTGGACAACCCTGGTATGTAATAATTCAGTATGTCATGCATATAGTGCATTCTACAAATTGTAATGACTCTTGGTACATTATTAATACGTTTTACAGAACAGATAACATCTCATTGATCTAAAAAACATGAAAGGGTGATTCATCACTGACAACGATTTTAACTTGTCAGCAACAGTTTAAATGCGGCTCTCGCTAACAAAGGACACGCGGTACTGCCCCAAGCTCTGTGTTACAACTTCGAGCTACTGTAAAAAACACGTTTTACCATTACACCACAGTAGCAGTGCTCACTTTATAGACTGAAGTGACCCACCTTCAGGGAACCTTCCCTGTGACTGCAAGCTTTATACAGATTTAGGCGCCATGTTT
The DNA here is from genome assembly GCF_031143425.1 of Pleurodeles waltl. Lineage (NCBI taxonomy): Eukaryota > Metazoa > Chordata > Amphibia > Caudata > Salamandridae > Pleurodeles > Pleurodeles waltl. Next base: position 239,742,214 of record NC_090436.1, read on the forward strand.
ACAGTTCTGAACTACAGCATCAGCTGCACAATTGTGCGAATATAACCAGGGGGGAGATACCCATCAAATAAAACATCCTAAATGCTTATAGTACACGTTTTTATTAGGACTTGAATACAGAAAGGGTATTTATATGATTTCACTGACTGACAACCACTACTGCCGCACATGTACCCTCGGGTAGGGCCTAAGAATAGCCCTACCTCATAAAAATCCCCCAAGCATCACCTAGATGGGACCGCGACTACGCTAAAGGCTGGTCCAAGTAATAGGCCACAATGGGTGAAGTCAGGATAGGATAAATGAGGGTGCGTCAAACTAAGCTAGGAGCCAGGTGGCATAGCCAAAGCAGGACATGGTGGAACATCACTAAGATATTCCGTATATAACTGCAGTATAATAAAAAGACTAATAACACACAACATAAATTGATGAGTCATTTAATAGGCCAAATCCTTTTGGACGAATCGTGTTAGTTGAATGGACGTTATCGCACCAAATATAGACCTATCGAAATACTAATTTTGAGATTTTTGTTTTTAACACTTGAAATATGTATTTTGGTTGTTGGCTGCTATGACTTCCCTAGGTGACAGGTGGGGTCCTTGTTTAGGCACTGTAGCAGCACCAACATTTACTTTTTTGTAAACAAGTTCAATCAACATATACCCCAGATTACAATTTCTGGATGTGCTGCAGTTTTTACACCCCTACCAATTCTCTTATATCAGAGGACATGGTGGAAACCTGTAAGGGTACTAGTGGCAATTTACAGTAGAAACAAATTGCGTGAGGGCACTCTGGGACCAATAAAGGCACCTAGGGGTAAAGGGTCCAAACCAGCTAGAACAGTGGTTCCCAAACTTTTGACTTCTGTGGTCCCCCACTTTATCAATACTAGAGCCCGAGGACCCCCGCTGAATCATTATTGTAATCTGGGGACCCCTCCACCCCCACTGAGTCATTACTGAAAGATGGGGACCTAATCTTTTAATATTGTTTAATTTTCTCAGCAGTAACGGACCCCCTGAGGAGGCTTTGCGGACCCCCAGGGGTCTCCGGACCACAGGCTGGGAACCACTGAGCTAGGACTCTGGAGAAATGTGTCCAGTATAATTGTATTTGGCTAGGCCTTGGTATAACAGTGAAGAATGTTCCAAGGAACATGGTGAAAAAAAGAAAGGTCTAGGCACACATAATTGAGGGTCTAACTGTTGCACAGCCCGCGTTAGGTCTCCATTTTTAGATTCATATTTTAGCTTGACAACTTTTTTAATGGTCAACTTTCACATAGCCACCTACTAACACGAGAATGTGTTGCTTATGCACTTATTGCTGGTAGGCATTGTCGCCCTGTAGTCTTCACATTCACTCCAGGGACATACAATCATAACGCAAATGCTTTGTTTTGCTTCTCTGTGCTCATTAGGAGACAACCCATTTTTGCTTGACAAACCAAAGTGGCTGTTCTGTACCTCTGCCACAGTGTGATAGAGCATTTTTATTATATAAACAGTGTCCGTGCCACCCTCATTGAGAGGAGTATGCATGCTAGATGATCATGGAACCCTTGTGAATTGAGACTGACTGACCCCTGCTGACTCCAACCTCCATCCCTCAAAGGAATATCACCCATACACTTAGACTGGCTTCCTGGTACCTAAGACCAAGGTATGGCTGGGGGAAGTTTAGACTATCCCAATTGATCTGGCAGAAGGGTTCTCCAGCCATGCTCTCTTTAGTATAGCATTAGATACAGATAGGCGTGAGACAACATTAGTAACAATTAACATGGTTGAATTGTTTACCATTCTAAGGCTGATTATAGTAACATGTCTCATGTTCCTAATAATCGCAGCTCATGTTTTCTTTGCAAGAATATGATCATTTCAATAAATGTTTTAAAAATACATTTTTGTATCTTTCTTGTATTCTTGTGTTTACCTTGGGCATGCAAGGGTGACCAAACGAAAGGGAAGATCTCTTTCCATGGATTCTTTGGGAATCAGTGTCATGTTCGAGGTTACCAATAACATCTATAACCTTGATCAGTTTAGGGGGTTTGGATGTGGTACTGTGAGCTAGCAGAAACAAACCAGCAATTTCTGATTATGTATGTAGACTAAGGGTATGATTTAGATCTTGGCAGTCTTATCACTGTCCCGCCACTGCGGCGGTCCCATGCACTCCATCAAGTTATCAGAGTACTGCCTGATGTATCTAGATGTCAGCGGTTAGGAAACAAACCAACCATGGCAGCGGTTTCCCACTGATGGCTGGTTCTACTCCACCGCCATCAGCTTGGTGGTATACCCAGGACCTGATTTAGATGTTCCCATTGTACCAGCGGTGTGACAGTGGCAGGCTGGCGATGAAGTGTGAGTGTCCCCTTGGATATATGTGTTGATATTGGTGTGTTGCATACAATGTATGCAACTACCTATGTCAACACATATTTCAACTCCAAGAAAAACATACTTACATGTACACCGACCGTACCGACTCACCCCTTTACGTACAAGTCCCATGTATTGGTCACCGTTGGGTCCGGTAATGAGGGGGGTCAGTGTCCTTTGGGGTGAAGTGTCTGCAGAAATTACAGGAGACCTCCAGTCTTGTTCCAATCAAAAAGGTAACAGAAGAAGAAGGAGAAGGGGGGATTTCACCCCATTTTCCCCAAATCCACCAGCCTTGAGTTGGAGGTGTTCCTCCCACAGTCGGCCTGGAGGAAAGGCACTTCTAAATCAGCACAGTGGTAACAGTAAATGCAGTCTCATTCCTGTTTCATATTGTGCTGTCGACAAGGGTTGACACTCCTGGCAGAGTTGGCAGGACTGCGACAGTCTGTTGGCTGAGGTCCCACCAACATCTAAATCGGGCGAAGGGACCACAAGGCCGGCAGAAAGGAATACCATTGAAGAAGAGACACTGAGGCTGTTATCGCCAACATGTATTCTGAAGTTCTTATTATTATATACACAGTGCTGATAACCTCATAGGAACAGTATAACATAACAAGGATCCAGTGAAAAACCACCAGAGTATCCATGGACAGGTCTTAATGGTGTGTGAGCATCTGGGCTATGGCCCAGCATAAAGCCTAGTTTAAGACCTCAGCATGTGTCAATGTAAACCTGTTAAAACTGCCCCCGATAAGGAGGTGCTGAGGGCACCAGCCAATACAAGACAGGTGCCCAGGAAGACATTTGGGAAGGAGATTATGGCCCTCATTACAACCCTGGCGGTCAGTGTTAAAGTGGCGGTAATACCGCCAACAGGCCGGCTGTAAACAAAATGGGATCACGACCATGGTGGAAACCGCCAACACAGACAGCCACTTTAACACTCCGACCGCCACAGCGGTAGCAACAAACACCTCAGCGGTCACCGCCAACAAACAGGCGGAAGACAATGTACTGCCCACACTATTACAAGGCACCAATCCGCCAGCTTTTCCGGGGTGGTACCAATGCCATCAAAAGCACGGCAGAAACTGAACAACGAAGGGGAACCACTCACCTCTCAACACTCCACGAAGAACCAGGACGCCATGGAGCCCGAATTGCAGATCCTACCCATGTTGGTGTATCTACTAATACACCACGAAGTAGAAAGAAGGCGACAAAGGTGAGTACTGCACCTAGCACACAGGGGAGGGGAGGAGGGAAAAGAGAGTGACACAAACACACGAGACACGCAACACCCCCACCCTCACCCAAAACAACATACATACACACACACACATATCCAACAACATCACAGATACACTCCGTCACCCCCTGGAAGAACGCAAGGACAAAAGAAAATTAGTTTAACTAGTGTTATATTGGAACAATCAGATATATCAAGAGAAAAGCAAATAATCAGTATACACAAATATTTACATCAAGTACACAAGTCTGTACACTGTCCCTTGTAAATGTCCGTGGACCTGTGGTCCCAAAAAGCATGGGCGCAGCCCCACATGACACCTGCCTCAAAACGGAGAGAACACTGCAGGGGCACCAGGTCGGGAAAAAAACAGGCACCTCAGGGGGAAGGGGAGGGGGGGACACCTCATCCGGAAGATGGTATGACGCCACTGCTCCTCGAGGGGGCTACATGCCCACTTCCTGGTCCTGGGGAGTGCAAAGCCACAGTCTCTCAAGTGGGTGGGTTGCCCACTGCTTGGTCCTGGGGAGTGCAAGCCACAGTCTCGCAAATGGGTGGGTTGCCCACTGCTTGGTCCTGTCTCTCAAGTGTGTGGCTTCTTCAACTGGTTCTGGAGGGAGCCTTGTGCCCATTGTGCTCCACCCTGCCAAGGACTGGGTTAGTGGATGCATTTCTCCACTGGTTCTGGAGGGGGCTTTGTGCCCAGAGTGCTTCATCCTGCCAAGGACTGAGTTCGTGGATGCATTTCTCCACTGGTTCTGGAGGGGGCTTTGTGCCCAGAGTGCTTCATCCTGCCAAGGACTGGGTTAGTGGATGCATTTCTCCACTGGTTCTGGAGGGGGTTTTGTGCCCAGTGATGCTGCACCTGGGGTGTGGCAGTTGACATCCTCTCACCTGGGTGTCTGAGCCACGCGATGTACCTGGAACAGGTAGCATGATACTCCATGGAGGCAGAGCCACACTGCATCCTGCGGCGACATAGGCTGCCAATTGCTGGTTGTGCCAGTGCTGGAGGTGGTGCCTCAAGTGGCGTGTCCAGGGTCCAGGACGTCACCTGCAGACTCGGACAGCTGCCCGCTGGGGATGTTGCTGATGTTCAACAGAGGTGTATCGGCTGGGCCCGTGGCGGGGCAGATGGTGGTGCAGGTGGTGGTGGCTGCGGCGGAGATGCTGCCAGTGCTGGCCATGATGCAAGTGTCTGTTGTGGTGGAGGGAGAAACCATACCGTCTCCGGCAGCCTCGGATGGCTGATCCTTGGGGAGGATGCTTCAGCCTGACGTTGTGGTAGCAGCGGTGCAGGTGGCCGTCGGAGCAGCGGTGGTGACTGTGGTGCAGGTTGTTGCCATTCCTGATGATATGGTGGTCACCAGCCCCTCACCAGGAGGCATCGTGCCCTGAGTTGACTTGCCCTTTAGCTTGTGGCCCTTCCCCACCTTGGCAGTCGCTGCAGGGACTTTGGCACTGTCCTCTCTGTGTTTGGGCGAAGCCTTGCTGGGTGGGTGGGGTGACTTTCCCCTGCTGGAAGCCTGGCCCTTTTTGACCTTTGCAGGTGGTCCTTCTTATCTGTAGGTTGTACACTGGCAGCTCTAACGGGTGCCCCCTTTGAGCCTCCTGGACTTGCAGGGACCACGGACCACAGCGGATGCAGATTTGGTGGCTGAGGTGCTGGGCTGGGATCTAGACATCCTGGCCCTAGGGGAAGGATGGGGGGAGGTGTAAGGAAGAGGTTAATGTTAGCTAGGAAAGGTTTTTTAGACACACTGGAATGGGAAGAGGGTGTGGGAGTGGAGGAAGAGGTAGTGGTTGTAGGAGGTGTACGCCTGCTGAGTTTGGGTGAAGGTGCTTGGGCTGGAGGCTGTTGTGAGATGGATGGCTTTTGAGTGGGTGTGTGTCTGCGTTTGTGTACTTTGGGAGGAGGGCTCACAGACACACTGCATGATCTGAACAGCATTATAGGAAGTGACATTACTGAAGTTAAAAAAACTACTAGAAGTAATAATAAATGAAAAAAGGACATTACAGTAGGTGAAAGTAAATTCTGTATACCAATCAATGATTAACTACTCTTCTTTCATGCTATTTTAGGAATGCAATCTTGAAAACACAGAAGCACAGGTAGGATAGCCCAAGAGCACATCACAGCCTAGCTACAGTCATCAAACACTTTGGCACAGGACACAGGACACAGGAGACATGTGAATGGTAGTGGTGATTGCACGTGAGCAGTGTGTTGTGATGGGCGTGCTGGTGATGGAGGCTGTGGCTGATGATGTAGTGCATGCAGGTGTGACTGGAGACGAGACTGGGAGGGAGGTGGAGGACTTGGAGGAAGTGGATGTTGGTATGTGTGCATGGGTATGGTGCTTGTATGAGTGCCTGTGAGATGTGTGGTGCTTATGTTTTGCTGAGCCACTTTTGTGTGTTGATGTGTGTGCATGCAGGTCCGATGGTGTGCTTGGGATAGGCTGAGGTAGAGGAGATTGGGTCTGGGTTGAGGAAGTTGGAGGGGGAGGCTGGACACAGGGACAATGGCTGCCATCAGTGCTGAGGCCAGTGCCTGAAATGCTCTCTGTTGGGCCGCCACACCAGAATGAATGGCCTCCAGGTATGCATTTGTTTGCTGCAAATGCCTCTCAACTCCCTGGATGGCATTCGGAATTGTTGACTGCCCAACAGTGAGGGATCTCAGGAGGTCAATAGCCTCCTCACTGAGAGCGGCAGGGCTGACTGGGACAGGGCCTGAGGTGCCTGGGGCGAAGGAGATGCCCACCCTCCTGGGTAAGCGGGCACGGGAAACTCACTGAGGGGCTGCTGGGAGGGCAGTGCTGGTAGGGGGGTGGCGGCTGTACCTGTTGTTGGGGTGGGGACAGAGGTGTCCGCCACCGCCAGGGAGCTTCCATCAGAGGAGTCGCTGTCGCTGGTATCCCCTCCTGTCACCGTCGTGGAGCTCCCCTCGTCCGCAGTCCCACTGGTGCCTTCACACTCCGTGGATTAACCCTCCTGGGCCATGTGGGATGCAGCTCCCTCCGTCGCCGGTGCCTCTGCTTCCTAGCCAGATGATGCTAATGCACACAAGGACAGGGTGACAAAACAAGAAGGGGGGGGAAAGACAGAGGACACACATGGTCAATGCCAGCAACACCACTACTGTTGGCGGACACAACACACAGGGAGCAGTCCTATGCACTAAGCCATGCACTACCAGTTACAAAGAAAGTCATCAGCCCATGGGGTACAATGCCTAACGCCATTAGCTGCACCCCTGAAACCCACAGGACCCTGCCCAGTAGTAGATGCCCACTAACACAATTGGGGTTAGAGTGCTTCAGAGCCTGCCCAACAAGGGACCTACAATGCCATGTTCGCCCTGGCCTAGGGGCACCCACAGCCCACATCCCCCACCCAGATAATTCCTAAACCACGCAGAGTCAGCTTGATGACACTGTACTCACCTCCTTGTGGCTGCTGTGATGCCCTCAAGCGCCCATCCAACTACGGATAGGCCACCGCCAGGATGCGGAACATCAGGGGGGTCATTGTGCGATGGGCACTCCTTCCACGTTGGGAGGCCAGCCCCAGCTGGGCCTCCGCCGTCTTCTTGCTCCAGCGGCGCAGGTCCTCCCATCTCTTGCGGCAGTGGGTACTCAGTCTATGATAGACCCCCAGGGTCCGCACATCCTTGGCGATGGCTCGCCAAATACCCTTCTTCTGGTGGGCGCTGACCTAGAGGAAAGGTACAGGAGGAAAGGAAATTCCTCACCGGTCCGGACCATCAGACCCTTTACCCAACAGTTCACAACCATGCCCTGACGCACATACACTGACCATCCTCACATGCAGCCCTCAGCCCCCCCCCCAACATGTGGCTTACATCCACACCACTCCAAACAGGCATTGCACATGCATCATGCTCACAGTGTACTCACCTGTTTGTCTGGAGGACCATAGAGTAGCGTGTACTGGGGGAGGACCCCATCCACCTGTTTGTCCAACTCCTCCGTGGTGAAGGCAGGGGCACTTTCCCCAGGCACTCGAGCCATTGACCCTTCCAGACTCAGGTCACAGCAGCACTTGCAGTGTAGGTCCTCTCCTGTTGAAAGTCAAGTATCAAGTGAGTGAACAGATAGAAAATGGCAGTCATGTCCGTGGCAGTGCGTACCGTCCCGTCTGCGGCAGTGCATACCGTCACCGCCGGCGTACATGGCCATTGGCTCCTGGAACCCATAGGGCCCTATGATAACCAATGCTGAGTTACGCAGCGGTCTTTGACCGCCTACCGCGACGCAGCACAAGGCCAGGACAGTTACCTCATTTCCCCTTGTCCCTCCTCACAAGTCAGGCAGCCGCCATTTCAGGGGGCACATGGCATGGCACCTAACTGCGTCACAGCACATTTTGGCACATATACGGACTAACTACGTCACACACAGATTTACTAACATTACTGCAGACACACTTGTGCAACCTATGTGGTAAATGACCCTCTGCTCACCGTTCTCCTCCATAGGCTCCAACTGCCGGGGCAGATGATGAGATGGCGGCATCCTCCGGTGAACAGACCCCTGGTGGACCTGTCGACAATGGAAGACAGACACATCATAATCACCTTCAGACTTGATCATGCCACAATCCAAGACCTGTGTGCCCAACTGGAGCCAGACCTGATGTCATCTATCCGCCATCCCACAGGAACCCCCCCTCTAGTGCAGGTCCTGTCAGTGCTCCATTTCCTGGCAAGTGGCTCCTTTCAAACAACAGTGGCCATGGCATCAGGGATGTCTCAGCCAATGTTTTCTAACGTGTTGACCAGAGTGTTGTCTGCCCTGTTGAAACACATGCACAGCTACATCGTGTTCCCCCAGGTGGAGGATTTGCCCACAGTGAAGGCTGACTTTTATGCCCTGGGACATATCCCCAACATCATTGGTGCCATTGATGGTACACATGTGACATTTGTCCCCCCCGCATAAATGAACAAGTGTACAGAAACAGAAAAAGCTACCATTCAATGAATGTGCAAATGGTGTGTCTCCCGTGTGAATGCCAAGTATCCTGGCTTTGTGCATGACGCCTACATTTTTTAGGAATAGCAGTATCCCTTATGTGATGGGCTAACTCCAGAGGCACCGGTTGTGGCTAATAGGTGAGCCCAAGGTACCACACAGTATGAGTAGGTGTCTGGGTAGGGGGTTGTCCCTAAGGGTTAGTGTGTGTCTAACAGGTATCCCTCGACATTTGCAGGTGACTCTAGTTACCCCAACCTCTCATGGCTACTGACCCCAGTCAGGAATCCCAGGACAAGGGCAGAGGACCGCTACAATGAGGCACATGAGCGAACTAGGCATAATATTGAGAAGACGTTCAGCCTCCTGAAGGCCAGATTCCGGTGCCTCCATCTAACAGGTGGCTCCCTATACTACTCACCGAAGAAGATGTGCCAGAAAATCGTGGCATGCTGCATGTTGCACAACCTGCCATTGAGACGCCAGGTGCCTTTTCTGCAGGAGGATGAGCCTGGTGATGGTCTTGTGGCAGCGGTGGAGCCTGTAGACAGTGAGGAAGAGGAGGCAGAGGAAGAAGATATTGACAACAGAACGAACATCGTCATGCAGTACTTCCAGTGACACACAGGTAAGAGACTGTAACTCCTCCTCACATTTCAGAATACTGTACGACATTGTACAAGTCAGCCTCTTAACCTCTGTCTATGGACAATGACTGTTCACTTTGGATTTCCATTTTTCAGATATGAGTACCCCATTCTGCCTTCTGCTATATGTACTGCTGCCCAACAACTGTCATACATTATGAGTAAATGAACATTTACATTGCTATTTGTTACTAATGTTGTCATTATACATTTGTGAAAGATCAGACTGACTCCAGATTGGTTTGTGCTTAAAGGGTGTTTATTTAGGGGCTAATGAGTATAGGGGTATGTGCAAGGGGCTGGGGTGATGGTGGAGGAAGGTCTATAGTAGAGTCCAGTCTCTTGGTATCACAGGTGATTTGTACAATGGGGCATAGGAAGGGGAGTAATGGCAGTTCAATTTGGACAGGATGGCATAGTGGGACAGAAGGGTGACAATCAGGAGAGTCTTATTTCCTGGCGGGGTCTTGGCAAGGCTCTCTGTCTTCTGTCTGGATCGCAGGGACCGTTTGCGGGGAGGGGTGCTGGTGGTCTGTTGGTCCTGTGGCGGGGCCTCCTGTCCACTAGCGCCTGTGGAGGTGGAAGGCTGTTCCTCGATTTGGCTAGTGTCAGGGGCCCTTTGTTGTGCCACTGCCTCCCTCATGGTCCTGCCTATGTCAGCCAGCACCCCTGCTATGGTGACCAGGATGGTGTGTATGTTGGTGAGGTCCTCCCTGATACCCATGTAGAGTCCCTCCTGCAGCCGCTGGGTCTCCTGAAACTTGGCCAGTACCGTGCCCATGGTCTCCTGGGAATGGTGGTATGCTCCCATGATGTTGGTCAGTGCCTCGTTGAGGGTTGGTTCCCTGGGCCTGTCCTCCCCCTGTGGCACAGCAGTCCTCCTAGCTTCCCTGTTGTCCTGTGCCTCTGCCCCCTGAACCATGTGCCCACTGCCACTGACCCCAGGTCCCTGATCGTCCTGGGTTAGTTGGTTTGCCTGGGGTCCCTGTAGTGGTGGACACACTGCTGATTGACGTGCCCGGGGGACAGTGGCATGGGCCCGCTGGGTGCGTGCTGTTGGTGTTTCCTGAGGGGGGAGGTTCTGTGATGGTTTGGGACTGTGGCAGGGTAACTGACTGTCCAGAGGTCCCAGATGGGCCAGGCTGGTCATCGTGATCCAGGTATGCAGAGCTGCTGTCATCACTGTGGGCCTCTTCTGTGAGGTGACTGGATATGGCTGGCATCTCCTGTCCGATGACGTTGGGTAGGGGTCCTGTTGGGATGTAAATGCATTGTTATTGTATCTGTGTGTGTCAGCTTGTGAAATGGGTGTGTTTCCCTGTATTAACGTGCTTGCACTATCGCTTTGGGCCTTGTGTGAGTGGTGATTTTGTGGGTTGGGTGAGTCTCTCTATTGGGCATGCTGTGGTGATCGGTGCCCATGCAGGTCGGTGATAGATGTCCATGCATTGATGTTGCATGTAGGGCTTGGTTGTGGGAGTGGTGGGTTGTGATGGTGGGGTTTGTGGGAGGTGGTGGAGTGATGGGAGTGAGGGTGAGGGTAGGAGTATGTGATGGCATGCAGGTGGGGGGGTGAAAGTAGTAAAGCTTTGCCTTACCAGAGTCCAGTCCTCCTGCTACTCCTGCGAGGCCCTCAGGATGCATGATTGCCAAGACTTGCTCCTCCCATGTTGTTAGATGTGAGGGAGGAGGTGGGGGTCCACCGCCAGTCCTCTGTACGGCTACCTGCTGTCTTGATACCACGGAATGCACCTTCCCCGTAGGTCGTTCCACTCTTCCTGATGTCATCCCTTGTTCTTGGATGCTGTCCCACTGCGTTGACCCTGTCCACTATTCTCCACCATAGCTCCATCTTCCTAGCAATGGACGCCTGCTGCACCTGTGATCCGAATAGCTGTGGTTCATGATACTGTGGGCGTATTCCTGTTGGTGTTGACGGTGTGGGTTTTGCTATCGCCAGTTTATCACTGAACTTTGCTGTGGCAGACTTGTGTGAGTGTCTGTATAGTGGTGGATTTCTCAGTATGGGTCATAATACCCGTAGTGGATTTCCGCTGCAGTCACGGTATGTTAGTGGCCGTCAGCACGGCGGTAAGTGGGATTAACCGCCAGGGTTGTAATGAGGACCAATATCTGTTACAAGCACTCATGGGCATCGAATCACCAAAATGCCAGGGCTAGTGGAAGTGACATCATACTCCAATGACCTCAATGACATCATAGAAAGTGGCATCATATGACTCTGATGTTTTCCAGGAAGGCATGTCACATGACCTAATTTCAGAATAATTGAGGATTTGCTTTGGATAGTATCTTGAAGTAACACAAAGTTGAGCTATGCAATGGTTTGCATTATTTTGTCTCAAGGGGGTGTTCCACGGATGATGTGGGGGGGGTTCCCATGTAACCACCCATGGCTTTTGAGACAAATACCTATCTACCAACATTGGTAGAGAGTAATTTGCACCAAACTCTTATGCCTTCTTGAAGCACACTAATATTTTTCATTTCTTCGTGCTTTGCAACTTTGCATGTGTGCTGTATTGTGCGGAACACATACAGAGTGGGAAACGCCTTAAAGCATAGTTTTTGTATTGGAAAAGGACACCTTCCAGGACAAAACCTATGCATCAGAGAATACACACACCTATCACTCTGCTACAAGGGTGTGTGAGTTGGAGCATGGCTACCAAAAGTGTGCTAGCGCACTAGGAGATAAAAAAATGCATCCCTTTTAATGCAAGGAAGCGCAGAAACTTTGGTGCGTAATTGCTGTGCGTCAAAGAATAGTAACTTTGGGCCTTAATCTCACAGAATGTCACTCACTATGTTATTTGAATCTTATTCATTTTCACTCACACACACGCTTATACATATAGAAAGATTTTCTCACACATACACATGCTTTCTCTCACTTAAAAGTGCTGTCACCTGGAAGCACGCATACAATATACATTTTAAACTATTTTTACTTACCACAGCTGCCACCATAGGTCCTACGTGTGTTCCATTTTTTTTTATATATTAGTTATTAATACTATTCATTATTAATTAAATGAGAAACAGGCAGACAATAAGGAATGCAGAACCCCCGCCTCATCTTGGCACTGATTTTGCCACCCCTAAGGCCAGGGGTCGGAAAGGCAGTACCAGGAGTCGCAAGGTGCAAGCCATGGGTCGTTGGCGACCACTAGATGATGTCCATGCCAAACTTCTAAATATTCAAACACACAAAAAACGTGCACACACACAGGCAAACACATGCACACACAAATGCAGGCCTTACATTACAAACAAATGAGACGCTATGAGTAGGCATATATAATGTATGCCACCATTGTGCTTACATCCCCAAATGTATTTGTATAAAAGTATTCTTTGGAGGCCAAACCGCCCTATGGTAGCAAATCACTATTGATTGATAAATTGAAATCAACAAGTAGGGGGAAGGCACACGGATTGGTACAAGTAGACAATGACAACGTAAAAAAGAACTTTAGGATGATCACACCAGAACTGCGTCTGGCTAACATCAAGGCAGAACCAAAGATAATTGTTCACTGAAAGATCTTCCTTAAATGTAAACGTTACTACAGGAAAGCAACGCTGGGCTACGTTAATAGGAATCCTCTCGGAAAGCACCCACAATCAAGGAGTCCAACTAGGACGACATGTGTTCGCCTTTGACCCCTCTGCGTGATGTTTGCTTCAGAAGCAGGACAGGCTAGCGCATGCGCGCAGAGATCTGCTGTGTCTGCACGTGTGCTCTCCCGCAAGTGGGCACTGCTGTTTACCAGAACATTATGTAAACAAAAGGATGGTAGTGCACGTGCTGCTTTATTCAGCAGGGCAGATAGTAAACAAAGATAAAGCGTGTACTGTCAGATAAGGGGCACAAGCTAGAGGCTGGGGGTCCCAAGCAGGTCAAGGCCAGGTAAGAGCCTTAAGACTAAGGCCCTCATTACGAGTGGTCTGTTATCATTCCCGTTATTTACTCGCTCTAGACCATGGATACTCAAAGTAAGGCCTGCGGTCCTCATGCGGCCCCTCTGACCTTTACATGCGGGCCCCTTAGGCAACAGGAGCACTGGGCAGCTGTTTGCTCCAGCGCACTAACAATAAAAATATTAAATAGACACTCCATCATTTATTTCAAACTTAATTGGTGTTAAAGAAAGGAAGTAACTTGGGACTTCTGCACTTAACTCTAGAAACGCCTTCATTTTTAAAGACATCTTGCAGCATAAGTGTAAAACTAAGACAGTCTCTTCAAAATAAAAAAAGTGTATTTAGTTAACATGCAAAACCTTTTCGCCTTAGCACAATTTATTTTATCAGTGCATTGAGATGTATTCATTTGAAAGTGATAGTTTCCAAGCATAAATTTGGAAACATTAATGCTTCCCCTTACCCTGAGAACACCACCAATAGTAGATTAAAGAGGCAAGTCACTTGGTATGTGCACTTTATGGGTGGCCTGGGTTCCTATCATACATGAACCACATTATAGTTTATTAAATCAAACATAGAAGCAGGTTTTGTGCAGCACACACCATGAATCATATATTTTGAGGTCCTCTTAAATGTGATAATGCAGAGAAAGGAGGGAAAGAGAGATTTAAAAATTGCCTAGGATCACAGAATTTGGAAAAGTGGGTAAACCAGGATTAATTCCAGGTTTTCCGGTTTCCTATTCTGTATTTTAGCCACTAGATGTATATTCTTTGTTTCTTCCATAGCTACCTTGCCCCTAATCCCCCCCCAGCCACCCAACCCCACCCAACCACCATTGCCCTGGCATCAATGCGGCCCCCAGGCACATCACAGACCAAACTTTTTGGCCCCTGGGAAAATGTTTGCGAGTACCCATGCTCTAGACCATTGGGTGGAAACCAGATGTATGGTTCCGATTTCCGCGTGTTTTCTTGGTCCGCCACCTGGAGATTGTGCTTGCTTGAAGCAGGTGAAATCTCCAAGCGAAATCCCGCTTATCAACACTGTTCTTGCTGAACCCATAGCTATGATGAGACCGGTAACTATCATTACCAGGGCCATCGGAATGAATGAGCTGTTCATCCTGAAAGCGCCTCCTCCACAATGTGGCAGTCTATCTAAGAATGCAATAAATAGGTACTAAAAAGTGAGGAAAAGATTTCTACATTATTTAATTTAAGAAAGGTTAATGTAGGCCAAACAGCATAATTAGAACAGGAACTGTGAGTGGGAGGACTAACAAGCGACGCTGAAACTTCAATAGGCGCTCTAGCTGTGGAGGAACCAGATAGATGTGCGCATGATGACACAGGTGGCCAGCAAAGTCATGGGCACCAGTGAGAGTGCAGGAGTCCCATCTCAACATCTTAAGATGGGTCAAAATCCTAACTGGAGCATAATTACACTGTGTAAAGACATACTTTGTTCCAGTATAAATGAATTACTGAAAATGATGGTGGCACAATAAAAAGGTGTTTGATAAGACGTGTTTAAGGCACATAATAAAACTTAACTAATATACAAAAAATTCCATCCGGAGAGATAGACCCGAATATCACAATAGGTAGTTGCGTGCGTCACTGGTCAGATAGGAGGCCTAGAGTTGAGTTCTGCCAAGTTAGTAAAGGATTATTAAAACTTGACATTCCAAGGCCTGCCTTCTTCTCCTTGCATAACCTAATTGAATCAGTCTCCCGGAAACATGAGTCATTTGTTATCTAATTACAAGAAAATACATTTCAGTTGGGTTTGAGTGTGGTAAAAATAATTTTCAAATACGAGTTTTTCGTTGCAAAACAAATCTTGAATGCTCTTATAGGAATGTTCCATTTCTTAGTCCAAGCCAAAATAAAAGGATCAGACTGCATAAAGTGATAAAAATAAACCTCCCGCCGATATTCTCAAGATCCATCGAAGTGTTGTATTATACTAGAGAATCCTAACTTCCCTACTCTTGTCCGATTGTGGGATTCTGGGCAAATCACATTTATATTACTGCTACAGCCTTTAACAAATGTCATTTTTCACTCGTAAATGAATTTACTTACACCGAGGAGTTCATGGAGAAAACCTAATTCCGATGGAGAGTGGGCATTGTCCGGGAAGTCTGTGCACACCAACTCATAGCCACTTTATGGGTAGTGACAAATCATTTTTTTGACCATTTACCATCCTGGAGATAGAAATGTACTCCTGTCTAGGGCAGAAATAAATTATGTTCAGGGACCGCACTACCCCCAAATTGAAGTTGGTGAAGGAAGGGGTTTCTTCGTGGGACAACTATACACGGGATAACTATAGGGGAATACAAATAATGCTAAAAAAATGCAAATGCATTTGCACAAGATCAGTTTGTTTTTGTTTTCGCAAAAAAATCAATTTGCTGCACATTTCCTGGATAACATCTTTAAATCTGCGATGACACAGTAATCTGGAGAAAGTTTGTAGATTACTGTGATGAATAAAGCAACAGCCCTGCTAGTTTGTAAATCTCGAGACAAAGATTATCCCATTTCTTTTTTAACACGGCCCTATACATTTCTGTATGTCAGTTCTCTGATCCGATGAACACATTTGGAGCACGTAGAGCTCATTCAGTGACCAGTGTGCGCTATATCAGAAAATCAATAATTCACTCACTCATTCATTCATGCACAGTCTCTGCTCTTAGTCTGATAGGGCAGTATCGAATCTCTACTAATCTACTAAAATGGGTAACATTTAATGTGATACTCTATAAATAATTAATTCTCCTAGTAAAGATCGTGAAGTGTTGTACAGGAGAAGTAAATGGTTAATGCAACTGTGTTTTTAGATTGTTAACTAGGTGTTGTGCCTGTTCAGCATTAGATAATGCAGGCACTGAAATACTCCGGATTCAGCAGGGTGATTTCAGCTCTTATCTGCTGCACTGGCCGCCTTTACAATACCTTCAAGCAGTAATGTCCGTGGTTTGCTAGACCTTGAAATGTTTTGGTTTGTGGACAGAGTGTCTGGAAACGAAAATACCGAGACTTTCTAGTCCTACAGAATAAGTACTTGTACTATTTTTAGACGATATTGGCCTCTTCGAATTATTGCAAACAATTGATTCTTGTAAAACATGGTTTTATAATATTGTGAAACATTAATAGGTCCCAAGAGAACAAAACATGACGTCTTGGCATTAAAAAGAGACACACAAGGGCTGCACTTTCCTGGACTTCAAATACCGCGTCTTCCCCGTCTACTGCTGTAATCTTCTGACTAAACATAACGGTGCTTGACTACTGGAGTTTATTGTGTTACCACCACGGTTATTATCGACGGTCAGTGACTTTGGTAAATGGCTTACAATAATACTTTACAGATTCAGACTAGAGCAAGACTGGACATCCACTAAGGATATCAGGGTTCTTAACACCACCGCGAAACTGCGCCCCAATTCTCAAGTGCCTTTGTGGTAGCAAGTGGTGTCAACTACACCTGGGACAAATTTTAATTACGTTGGCAAATTTGCATATTTCTCTAACTTTGCATTATGGGGCATTGCTGGAAAACTGCATTAAGCAATTTCGCATACGTTTTCAACTAAAGATCACACAGAATACAAACCATTTATTTTTTTTCAAATCCCTTGGCAAGGCCTTTCACAATAATTCAGATGAAGACCCACCAGTTGGAAGAACCCGCAAACCCAGGGGTGATACAGGAGGACTGTCCAAATATTGAGAGAGCCATTAATATCCTTAATCTCAAGTCAGACTCAAACACGTTTTTGACATTAAGAGCTGTGGTAGATGGGCACACTTCAGAGAGAACTCTTGTTATTGGCCCATTAGATTTAAGAGTTAAGACAATACATATTTATTTTCTATCCACTGTCAGTGAGGTGGCCTGAAGTAGTCACACTTGTGGTCCTCTGAAAAGAAACACTTTCTCTATACCATTAAATATTCTTTTCTTTCATACAGTGTCTGCTCAAAGGCCAGGGAACAATATGATCTATCTTTCTGCATAAGTACATCTTGTCCCTCGGTTGGTGAAGTTCAGTATCAGCATTGTCGCTCATGAACACTTGAAATAGACGTACCTCTGGTTTTCTATTGTTTCTCTGCTAGAAGTCCATTTTAGTTGCTGTAATTATTTTTGAGATTTAATTACTTAAGACGTTTCTCTTTTACAATGCTTTTGGTCCTTTCTTTTTTCACGTGTGCCCTAATGGGATAACATGTTTCCCTAGTCTCCCATGATCATCCCTTTCTATATGTAGCGGCTTCTCTTACGCATCATTTCAGTGTAAGCTTTTTTCACCCCGTGACATTTATTCTTCTTAGCGTGATCTGAAATTATTTCAGGCTTGCCATTTGTTGCCATGCTTATACGCACCTAATGATTTTACATGACTTTTAAAGAAAATAGAAACCTAATTTATGTTGTGCCATTTGTTTTAATTTATCCATTCTCTTTCCGAGGTCCTACTGTCTATTTTTGATGGCCTTGCTAAAACGTGATTTTATTGTATTTGTGTACTTTCCAACCAGTACATTATTCATCTAATGACCTAAGCACAATACATATTTTGTTCCTGTGCTGCGTAAGATGCTTGCCAGAATTTTTCTTCGTTCCTATCTGTCCTTTGGCAAACTCTTGCTCAAGTCCGGTCTCTAACGAACCTTCGATAACCCTGATGCATAACCTGTTAATAATAAATGTTTTTAATTGTGGTCTCTACGATGTTTAAAATGTGCAGATTGTTTCTCCTTAAATGAATAATTTTCTAGCATCTCCATATTGCTTGTAGAGCGTTATCACTTGCCTTGAGCTATCAAATTTAAAATTACCCATTACCTCTAGCGGGCAATCTTCCTTTCTGAGGGAACGTGCTCTGCACATTTACTTTGCATCTTACAGCAGTACACGCCTGTTGAATGTTTTGCAATGGTATCCGATGTATGATCCACACAAGGTAGAATGTATGAAATGAGAGGTTTCCAAAGAAGAGGAGCCCATATCCAGAGTGATCAAATAGACCACAAGTTCAGAATAAGCCTCAAATCTGGAATCTGCTTGCTGTAGCGTGGAACAAGGAAAGCACATAATGTTCCTATATAAAGCAAAATCAGATTATATGGATCATATAAAGATCATGACAGTAAAGCACATAGGGGGTGATTCTCACCCTGGCGGGCGGCGGAGGCCGCCCGCCAGAGTTCCCCCCTCCAAAATACCGCTCCGCGGTTGAAAGACCGCTGAGGGTATTTTGGGATTTGCACTGGGCTGGCGGGCGACCGCCAAAAGGCCACCCGCCAGCCCAGTGCAAATCATCCTTCCCACGTGGACGCCGGCTCAGAATTGAGCCGGCGGAGTGGGAAGGTGCGACGGGTGCAGTGGCACCCGTCGCGTATTTCAGTGTCTGCAAGGCAGACACTGAAATACTAAGTGGGGCCCTCTTACGGGGGCCCCTGCAGTGCCCATGCCATTGGCATGGGCACTGCAGGGGCCCCCAGGGGCCCCACGACACCCCATACCGCCATCCTGTTCAGATGGCGGTATGGGGTGTCAGAATCCCCCATGGCGGCGCAGCAAGCTGCGCCGCCATGGGGATTCCCAGGGCAGCGGAAAACCGGCGGGAGACCGCCGGTTTTCCCTTTCTGGCCGCGGCTGAACCGCCGCGGTCAGAATACCCTGTGGAGCACCGCCAGCCTGTTGGCGGTGCTCCCTCCAACCCTAGCCCGCCGGGGTCAAAATGACCCCCATAATGTAGAATGCTATATAAAGAGATGCAACAATACTTTTGATGTTTTCCTGAAATCTGAAGTAGCCGTTTCATTTCCTCCTTAATTTGTTTTACTATTTCGAGTTACTTGCTTGAGTCCTCTGCTTTTTGCTCTCCTTTAACACTATTGTAAACTGCTTTCAGAGGAGGAATTTAATGTACCTATGTCTATTTTTCATTTTCAAGGACGTGTTCTCTGTGCTAGGAGATAACATACTCTAGGATATGCCCTTCTCTATGCCAGAGACAAATGCATCTTCAAGGTTGTTTATCTTCACCACTTTAGCTGTCTTTCCTACAGCCAAGTTTCTTTGAAGCACTGTGTTGTTACAACTTTATCTAGTGTGTTCGCCACACCTTACCCTTCAATATATGTTTTTGAACTGTCTATTGGCGGAGTCGGGCAGTGTTCCCATTGTGCATATGTAAAAACAGTTTTTGGAGTACTAGCTCTGTGAATGGAATGATGTCTATAATGATTATAGCAGAACATATCTTCACAATTTCCTTTCAATTGGTACACATCATCACTTCCAAAAACTGTATAATACTGTATATCAGACATCATAGTATCAACCTGTTTTTAGATCCCAGCCATAGAAATCACTCCGGGTATAATTACATCAGTGAATGAAAGGTTGAACACATAAGGAATTTGAATGATCTCTGTAGGACCATATATGTCAAATAAGACTTTATCCAAAACAATCCCATCAGTAATTGGCACAGCTGTAATGTTCACTAAGGACAAGTCTCTGCGTATTTTATGTGAAGAAAAGTGTAGTTTTAGGAATTCATACACCAGTTCAACTGTAGAGCGACCAGGAAGCTAATGACCATGTAAATGAAGAAAAAAAACAATGACAAACCCAACCCAAAGAAGAAAAACAACCACAGTCAGCGATAACCATTGATAGTTCCAAGGACGAGTAAGATAGTTAATTTTTAGCCAATGTATTAGCTTCCGTGCTCTTAACAGTTAAGTCACATTTGAGGCGGATGAGTCCCAAGAAAAGTCATCAGCATCGACAAAGTAACTGTCATCTGTACAAACAAATGCTGGTGGTGTATTTGGAAGAGGAAAAACTGATGAAGATTCTCTCAGTGGTGTGTACTATGTTACAACATCCGTTTGTGTGGATTTGTAGAAGGTTGCTCCATATCAGCAGAATACAATAAAGTAGTAGTCGTCAGTGGACCCAATGAAAGCTCATTTTCCATCCTTCCCAAGCTCGGAGAGGTATCAGTATTGTTGATGATGACTTGTAGGGGAAGATCCTCGTTGGTAGTAGGAGAGATTCGGGTACTACCTTGGAGCCCCCTAGATCTGCTGTGCAGGATCGACCACATAGTGTAGTTTGGCATTGTCGATTGAGACAAAGCGATTCTCTTTCAAACCAGGCACCAGAGGAAGAATGACAGTTTTTCTACTGTGTATTCCCAGGACTGGGACCGGTGCTCAATAAGAAGGACCAAACTCATTTTTCACAGCAATCGTTTCACGTACTAGATCCCCTAGCTTGGGAATCCAGTAGGTAGATGTCACTGGTACATCCCTAATTCCAGAGGATGCAGCACTGGCACATGCGTTGTCATCACAGAATTGTTGTAACTCCTGCAAGACAGTGATACGTTCATTTATGTCAAAAGGTGTATCTGCTGCGTCCATGCCAGGATCATCAAGATCTGGAACATACATTTGAGTTCCAAACAGGCACTCATATGAAGTTCGCCCTCCCAGGGACCTTCTAGGCAGATTATTAAGTGCTCTCTGAACTCCATACAGGTGTTTGAGCCAACTACAACACATGCCAAATACTCTAGCTGTTAATGATTGCTTTAGGTTGTGGTTTCGTCGCTCCACAACACTATTTCCCTCGGGATGAAATGGAGATGAGTAATGCAGTTGGACCCCTAAAGAAGCCATGATATCCCTGTAAGCCCTTGAGGCAAAAGCAGGGCCCTAGTCAGAATGGACAGGCAACAGCGTATGTACCGACAAAGACTTTCAAATCTTTAATAACAGTTCGAGCGTCAGCCAAGCGTTATGGCCAAACCCATAGAAATCTGGAGCATGAGTCTACAGTGACTAAAATGTATTTGTATGCACTGTCTGGTGCCATAAGGCCACCATGGTCCAAGTACGCACATTGTAAAGGTTTGTTGGAAATTAAGAGGGGTGTCTGTGGTGGGCACTTAACGCTGCAGCCTTTTATTTGTTGACAGATGTCACAACAAAGGACATACTGTTTGGCCTGTTTGTAAAGACCTGGCCACCAATAGCGTGACTGCAATATTGAAATTGTAGCAGCCACACCAGCATGTGCAGATGCAACTCCCTCATGCGCTCCTTTTACTAACTCTGGTCTCAGGTCTTTGTTGGGAATCACTCGGACCCCCATGCCTGGAATTTTTACTTCTGCGTCAAACATGCCTCCCATCTGGTAGGAATATTTACTGAAATAGGCTGTGGGCATAGGTGTGCCCTCAGCCGTCGCTCCTATAGCTGCTAATGTTTCATCACCCACTCTTGTTCTGGAGCATGTTACTGCTGGGACCAAAGCCATTGCTACTGCCTACTATGCTGCTTCATTAGGTAGGTAGGTCGCTCCCCTGCTCACGCAGCGCCACCAGTCCCTGACTGCCCTCCTCACCGTTCTCATCCTGTGAGTGTGTGCGAGTGTGCCCCCTCTTTACCCGTGTACCCCGAGTGCTTGTGCTGACTGACTGACCGGAATCCTCCTTTCTTCCCGTGTATCCCGTGCGTGTCCCCGTGAGTGCCGTGTGCCCCCTCCTGCCGTTCTCCCTCATTTTCAGCCCCTCCCTTTAGAGTTTTACCTGGCCTCTCGCCGTTTTTTGCCGCCGTTCTTTTTGCCGCCTTTTTCGCTGCTTTTTCTTTTTCCCGCCTCCAGATTCCCCCGCCCGCCCGCCTCCCGCCTCCCAGCTGACCCCTCCTCCCCGGCTACCCTTAAATGGCGGCCGCTGCGAGGCAGAGGTAGCGACCACTGACCCTCGGGTAGGTCGCTCCCCTGCTCACGCAGCGCCACCAGTCCCTGACTGCCCTCCTCACCGTTCTCATCCTGTGAGTGTGTGCGAGTGTGCCCCCTCTTTACCCGTGTACCCCGAGTGCTTGTGCTGACTGACTGACCGGAATCCTCCTTTCTTCCCGTGTATCCCGTGCGTGTCCCCGTGAGTGCCGTGTGCCCCCTCCTGCCGTTCTCCCTCATTTTCAGCCCCTCCCTTTAGAGTTTTACCTGGCCTCTCGCCGTTTTTTGCCGCCGTTCTTTTTGCCGCCTTTTTCGCTGCTTTTTCTTTTTCCCGCCTCCAGATTCCCCCGCCCGCCCGCCTCCCGCCTCCCAGCTGACCCCTCCTCCCCGGCTACCCTTAAATGGCGGCCGCTGCGAGGCAGAGGTAGCGACCACTGACCCTCGGGTAGGTCGCTCCCCTGCTCACGCAGCGCCACCAGTCCCTGACTGCCCTCCTCACCGTTCTCATCCTGTGAGTGTGTGCGAGTGTGCCCCCTCTTTACCCGTGTACCCCGAGTGCTTGTGCTGACTGACTGACCGGAATCCTCCTTTCTTCCCGTGTATCCCGTGCGTGTCCCCGTGAGTGCCGTGTGCCCCCTCCTGCCGTTCTCCCTCATTTTCAGCCCCTCCCTTTAGAGTTTTACCTGGCCTCTCGCCGTTTTTTGCCGCCGTTCTTTTTGCCGCCTTTTTCGCTGCTTTTTCTTTTTCCCGCCTCCAGATTCCCCCGCCCGCCCGCCTCCCGCCTCCCATCTGACCCCTCCTCCCCGGCTACCCTTAAATGGCGGCCGCTGCGAGGCAGAGGTAGCGACCACTGACCCTCGGGTAGGTCGCTCCCCTGCTCACGCAGCGCCACCAGTCCCTGAATGCCCTCCTCACCGTTCTCATCCTGTGAGTGTGTGCGAGTGTGCCCCCTCTTTACCCGTGTACCCCGAGTGCTTGTGCTGACTGACTGACCGGAATCCTCCTTTCTTCCCGTGTATCCCGTGCGTGTCCCCCTGAGTGCCGTGTGCCCCCTCCTGCCGTTCTCCCTCATTTTCAGCCCCTCCCTTTAGAGTTTTACCTGGCCTCTCGCCGTTTTTTGCCGCCGTTCTTTTTGCCGCCTTTTTCGCTGCTTTTTCTTTTTCCCGCCTCCAGATTCCCCCGCCCGCCCGCCTCCAGATTCCCCCGCCCGCCCGCCTCCCGCCTCCCAGCTGACCCCTCCTCCCCGGCTACCCTTAAATGGCGGCCGCTGCGAGGCAGAGGTAGCGACCACTGACCCTCGGGTAGGTCGCTCCCCTGCTCACGCAGCGCCACCAGTCCCTGACTGCCCTCCTCACCGTTCTCATCCTGTGAGTGTGTGCGAGTGTGCCCCCTCTTTACCCGTGTACCCCGAGTGCTTGTGCTGACTGACTGACCGGAATCCTCCTTTCTTCCCGTGTATCCCGTGCGTGTCCCCGTGAGTGCCGTGTGCCCCCTCCTGCCGTTCTCCCTCATTTTCAGCCCCTCCCTTTAGAGTTTTACCTGGCCTCTCGCCGTTTTTTGCCGCCGTTCTTTTTGCCGCCTTTTTCGCTGCTTTTTCTTTTTCCCGCCTCCAGATTCCCCCGCCCGCCCGCCTCCCGCCTCCCAGCTGACCCCTCCTCCCCGGCTACCCTTAAATGGCGGCCGCTGCGAGGCAGAGGTAGCGACCACTGACCCTCGGGTAGGTCGCTCCCCTGCTCACGCAGCGCCACCAGTCCCTGACTGCCCTCCTCACCGTTCTCATCCTGTGAGTGTGTGCGAGTGTGCCCCCTCTTTACCCGTGTACCCCGAGTGCTTGTGCTGACTGACTGACCGGAATCCTCCTTTCTTCCCGTGTATCCCGTGCGTGTCCCCGTGAGTGCCGTGTGCCCCCTCCTGCCGTTCTCCCTCATTTTCAGCCCCTCCCTTTAGAGTTTTACCTGGCCTCTCGCCGTTTTTTGCCGCCGTTCTTTTTGCCGCCTTTTTCGCTGCTTTTTCTTTTTCCCGCCTCCAGATTCCCCCGCCCGCCCGCCTCCCGCCTCCCAGCTGACCCCTCCTCCCCGGCTACCCTTAAATGGCGGCCGCTGCGAGGCAGAGGTAGCGACCACTGACCCTCGGGTAGGTCGCTCCCCTGCTCACGCAGCGCCACCAGTCCCTGACTGCCCTCCTCACCGTTCTCATCCTGTGAGTGTGTGCGAGTGTGCCCCCTCTTTACCCGTGTACCCCGAGTGCTTGTGCTGACTGACTGACCGGAATCCTCCTTTCTTCCCGTGTATCCCGTGCGTGTCCCCGTGAGTGCCGTGTGCCCCCTCCTGCCGTTCTCCCTCATTTTCAGCCCCTCCCTTTAGAGTTTTACCTGGCCTCTCGCCGTTTTTTGCCGCCGTTCTTTTTGCCGCCTTTTTCGCTGCTTTTTCTTTTTCCCGCCTCCAGATTCCCCCGCCCGCCCGCCTCCCGCCTCCCAGCTGACCCCTCCTCCCCGGCTACCCTTAAATGGCGGCCGCTGCGAGGCAGAGGTAGCGACCACTGACCCTCGGGTAGGTCGCTCCCCTGCTCACGCAGCGCCACCAGTCCCTGACTGCCCTCCTCACCGTTCTCATCCTGTGAGTGTGTGCGAGTGTGCCCCCTCTTTACCCGTGTACCCCGAGTGCTTGTGCTGACTGACTGACCGGAATCCTCCTTTCTTCCCGTGTATCCCGTGCGTGTCCCCGTGAGTGCCGTGTGCCCCCTCCTGCCGTTCTCCCTCATTTTCAGCCCCTCCCTTTAGAGTTTTACCTGGCCTCTCGCCGTTTTTTGCCGCCGTTCTTTTTGCCGCCTTTTTCGCTGCTTTTTCTTTTTCCCGCCTCCAGATTCCCCCGCCCGCCCGCCTCCCGCCTCCCATCTGACCCCTCCTCCCCGGCTACCCTTAAATGGCGGCCGCTGCGAGGCAGAGGTAGCGACCACTGACCCTCGGGTAGGTCGCTCCCCTGCTCACGCAGCGCCACCAGTCCCTGAATGCCCTCCTCACCGTTCTCATCCTGTGAGTGTGTGCGAGTGTGCCCCCTCTTTACCCGTGTACCCCGAGTGCTTGTGCTGACTGACTGACCGGAATCCTCCTTTCTTCCCGTGTATCCCGTGCGTGTCCCCCTGAGTGCCGTGTGCCCCCTCCTGCCGTTCTCCCTCATTTTCAGCCCCTCCCTTTAGAGTTTTACCTGGCCTCTCGCCGTTTTTTGCCGCCGTTCTTTTTGCCGCCTTTTTCGCTGCTTTTTCTTTTTCCCGCCTCCAGATTCCCCCGCCCGCCCGCCTCCCGCCTCCCAGCTGACCCCTCCTCCCCGGCTACCCTTAAATGGCGGCCGCTGCGAGGCAGAGGTAGCGACCACTGACCCTCGGGTAGGTCGCTCCCCTGCTCACGCAGCGCCACCAGTCCCTGACTGCCCTCCTCACCGTTCTCATCCTGTGAGTGTGTGCGAGTGTGCCCCCTCTTTACCCGTGTACCCCGAGTGCTTGTGCTGACTGACTGACCGGAATCCTCCTTTCTTCCCGTGTATCCCGTGCGTGTCCCCGTGAGTGCCGTGTGCCCCCTCCTGCCGTTCTCCCTCATTTTCAGCCCCTCCCTTTAGAGTTTTACCTGGCCTCTCGCCGTTTTTTGCCGCCGTTCTTTTTGCCGCCTTTTTCGCTGCTTTTTCTTTTTCCCGCCTCCAGATTCCCCCGCCCGCCCGCCTCCCGCCTCCCAGCTGACCCCTCCTCCCCGGCTACCCTTAAATGGCGGCCGCTGCGAGGCAGAGGTAGCGACCACTGACCCTCGGGTAGGTCGCTCCCCTGCTCACGCAGCGCCACCAGTCCCTGACTGCCCTCCTCACCGTTCTCATCCTGTGAGTGTGTGCGAGTGTGCCCCCTCTTTACCCGTGTACCCCGAGTGCTTGTGCTGACTGACTGACCGGAATCCTCCTTTCTTCCCGTGTATCCCGTGCGTGTCCCCGTGAGTGCCGTGTGCCCCCTCCTGCCGTTCTCCCTCATTTTCAGCCCCTCCCTTTAGAGTTTTACCTGGCCTCTCGCCGTTTTTTTGCCGCCGTTCTTTTTGCCGCCTTTTTCGCTGCTTTTTCTTTTTCCCGCCTCCAGATTCCCCCACCCGCCCGCCTCCCGCCTCCCAGCTGACCCCTCCTCCCCGGCTACCCTTAAATGGCGGCCGCTGCGAGGCAGAGGTAGCGACCACTGACCCTCGGGTAGGTCGCTCCCCTGCTCACGCAGCGCCACCAGTCCCTGACTGCCCTCCTCACCGTTCTCATCCTGTGAGTGTGTGCGAGTGTGCCCCCTCTTTACCCGTGTACCCCGAGTGCTTGTGCTGACTGACTGACCGGAATCCTCCTTTCTTCCCGTGTATCCCGTGCGTGTCCCCGTGAGTGCCGTGTGCCCCCTCCTGCCGTTCTCCCTCATTTTCAGCCCCTCCCTTTAGAGTTTTACCTGGCCTCTCGCCGTTTTTTGCCGCCGTTCTTTTTGCCGCCTTTTTCGCTGCTTTTTCTTTTTCCCGCCTCCAGATTCCCCCGCCCGCCCGCCTCCCGCCTCCCAGCTGACCCCTCCTCCCCGGCTACCCTTAAATGGCGGCCGCTGCGAGGCAGAGGTAGCGACCACTGACCCTCGGGTAGGTCGCTCCCCTGCTCACGCAGCGCCACCAGTCCCTGACTGCCCTCCTCACCGTTCTCATCCTGTGTGTGCGAGTGTGCCCCCTCTTTACCCGTGTACCCCGAGTGCTTGTGCTGACTGACTGACCGGAATCCTCCTTTCTTCCCGTGTATCCCGTGCGTGTCCCCGTGAGTGCCGTGTGCCCCCTCCTGCCGTTCTCCCTCATTTTCAGCCCCTCCCTTTAGAGTTTTACCTGGCCTCTCGCCGTTTTTTGCCGCCGTTCTTTTTGCCGCCTTTTTCGCTGCTTTTTCTTTTTCCCGCCTCCAGATTCCCCCGCCCGCCCGCCTCCCGCCTCCCAGCTGACCCCTCCTCCCCGGCTACCCTTAAATGGCGGCCGCTGCGAGGCAGAGGTAGCGACCACTGACCCTCGGGTAGGTCGCTCCCCTGCTCACGCAGCGCCACCAGTCCCTGACTGCCCTCCTCACCGTTCTCATCCTGTGAGTGTGTGCGAGTGTGCCCCCTCTTTACCCGTGTACCCCGAGTGCTTGTGCTGACTGACTGACCGGAATCCTCCTTTCTTCCCGTGTATCCCGTGCGTGTCCCCGTGAGTGCCGTGTGCCCCCTCCTGCCGTTCTCCCTCATTTTCAGCCCCTCCCTTTAGAGTTTTACCTGGCCTCTCGCCGTTTTTTGCCGCCGTTCTTTTTGCCGCCTTTTTCGCTGCTTTTTCTTTTTCCCGCCTCCAGATTCGCCCGCCCGCCCGCCTCCCGCCTCCCAGCTGACCCCTCCTCCCCGGCTACCCTTAAATGGCGGCCGCTGCGAGGCAGAGGTAGCGACCACTGACCCTCGGGTAGGTCGCTCCCCTGCTCACGCAGCGCCACCAGTCCCTGACTGCCCTCCTCACCGTTCTCATCCTGTGAGTGTGTGCGAGTGTGCCCCCTCTTTACCCGTGTACCCCGAGTGCTTGTGCTGACTGACTGACCGGAATCCTCCTTTCTTCCCGTGTATCCCGTGCGTGTCCCCGTGAGTGCCGTGTGCCCCCTCCTGCCGTTCTCCCTCATTTTCAGCCCCTCCCTTTAGAGTTTTACCTGGCCTCTCGCCGTTTTTTTGCCGCCGTTCTTTTTGCCGCCTTTTTCGCTGCTTTTTCTTTTTCCCACCTCCAAATTCCCCCGCCCGCCCGCCTCCCGCCTCCCGCCTCCCGCCTCCCAGCTGACCCCTCCTCCCCGGCTACCCTTAAATGGCGGCCGCTGCGAGGCAGAGGTAGCGACCACTGACCCTCGGGTAGGTCGCTCCCCTGCTCACGCAGCGCCACCAGTCCCTGACTGCCCTCCTCACCGTTCTCATCCTGTGAGTGTGTGCGAGTGTGCCCCCTCTTTACCCGTGTACCCCGAGTGCTTGTGCTGACTGACTGACCGGAATCCTCCTTTCTTCCCGTGTATCCCGTGCGTGTCCCCGTGAGTGCCGTGTGCCCCCTCCTGCCGTTCTCCCTCATTTTCAGCCCCTCCCTTTAGAGTTTTACCTGGCCTCTCGCCGTTTTTTTGCCGCCGTTCTTTTTGCCACCTTTTTCGCTGCTTTTTCTTTTTCCCGCCTCCAGATTCCCCCGCCCGCCCGCCTCCCGCCTCCCAGCTGACCCCTCCTCCCCGGCTACCCTTAAATGGCGGCCGCTGCGAGGCAGAGGTAGCGACCACTGACCCTCGGGTAGGTCGCTCCCCTGCTCACGCAGCGCCACCAGTCCCTGACTGCCCTCCTCACCGTTCTCATCCTGTGAGTGTGTGCGAGTGTGCCCCCTCTTTACCCGTGTACCCCGAGTGCTTGTGCTGACTGACTGACCGGAATCCTCCTTTCTTCCCGTGTATCCCGTGCGTGTCCCCGTGAGTGCCGTGTGCCCCCTCCTGCCGTTCTCCCTCATTTTCAGCCCCTCCCTTTAGAGTTTTACCTGGCCTCTCGCCGTTTTTTTGCCGCCGTTCTTTTTGCCGCCTTTTTCGCTGCTTTTTCTTTTTCCCGCCTCCGCCTCGCGTGCAGCGGACGCGCGCCGCTGGCGCGCCGAAGGCGCGCCTAAGGCAAGCCCGTCTGCGCCCATCCGCGCCTGGACTGCGCCTAGCGCCACAACCCCTGGCCCCCGCGACCCCCACCTCCCCCGCCTGACCTACAACTCCGCCTTCCTCACTGCTCTCAACCCCGGCCGCACGCCGGCCTGCTGCCGCGCCACCCCGAAGCGGACCCACGGACCCTTCACCTGCCGCAACTGCCATTTCACCTGTCTACGAACTCACACCACACCCAACAGGAACGACTCGCCCAGAAACAACCTCAACTGCATCCTGGTCAACACCAGATCAGTCCACAGGCACGCCATCGAACTGTGAAACCTCATCGACTCTACAAACCCGGACATCGCCTTCCTCACCGAGACCTGGATGAACCCCTCCTCGGCACCCGACATCGCCATAGCCATCCCCGACGGCTACAAAATCATCAGGAAAGACCGCACCAACCGCACCGGAGGAGGCATCGCCATCGCCCACAAGAGCTCCATCCGCATCTCAACCTACACCGACAACTCACTGCCCGACGCCGAGCACCTCCACTTCTCAATCAACAGCGACCCCAAGACCACCCTCAGAGGCACCCTGATATACAGACCACCAGGACCACGCACAAAGTTCAGCGAAGACATCGCAGACTTCATCAGCCCACACGCACTCCCGTCCACCAACTACATCCTCCTAGGGGACCTCAACTTCCACCTGGAGAATCGCACCGACAACAACACCACCGCCTTATTGGACAACCTCGCCAACCTGGGACTGAAACAACTAGTCAACACCCCCACCCACTACGCCGGACACACGCTGGACCCCATCTTCTCCTCCAGCAAACACATCTCTTTCAGCCACACCACTGTACTCTCCTGGACAGACCACAGCTGTGTCCACTTCAGCTTCAAGAAAACCAACGTACACCACCACGCCCAACAACCACCAAGAAGACTGTGGAACTGAATCTCCTCGGAACAACTCATATCGACCCTCTCTCAGAACCCACCCACCAGCACTACAGACCCCAACGAAGCCGCCAACAACCTCACGAGCTGGATCTCAGACTGCGCCAACCTCCTGGCCCCCCTGAAGACCCAAGCAAACAGAAACAGCCACAAGAAAAATTCCTGGTTTACCCCCGACCTCAAGGACTCCAAAAAAGAATGCCGCACCCTCGAGAAGACTTGGCGCCTCAACCAGACCGACGAAAACATGTCTGCTCTCAAAAACGCCACCCGCAAACACCACCAACTCCTCCGCGCAGCACGAAAATCAGCCTTCCAGAACAGACTAGACAGCAACGCCCACAACAGCAAGGAACTATTTGGCATCGTCAAAGAGCTCTCCAACCCCGACGCCGAAAACAACTCCATCCCTCCCTCACAGGACCTCTGCGACTCCCTCGCAGCTTTCTTCCACCACAAGATCACCGACATCTACAACAGCTTCACCACAACCAACTCGAACCCTCCACCGGAACCCGCCACCGACAACACCACCATCCACACCTGGAACTCAACCTCCACTGAGGAAACCACCCGCGTCATGAACTCCATCCACTCAGGATCACCATCCGACCCCTGTCCGCACCACATCTTCAACAAAGCCGACAACATCATCGCACCCCACCTCCGAGACGTCATCAACACATCCTTTTCCACCGCCACCTTCCCGGAGAACTGGAAGCACGCTGAACTGAACGCCCTCCTAAAGAAACCAACAGCAGACCCCACCGAACTCAAAAACTTCCGGCCCATCTCGCTCCTACCGTTCCCCGCCAAAGTGATCGAGAAAATCGTCAACGCTCAACTCACCACCGCCCTGGAAACCAACGACTCACTCGACCCCTCACAGTTCGGCTTCAGAGCTAACCACAGCACCGAGACCGCCCTCATCGCAGCCACGGACGACATCAGATCCCTGACCGACAAAGGAGAAACCGTGGCCCTCATACTCCTGGACCTCTCTGCAGCATTCGACACGGTCTGCCACCGCACCCTGATACGTCGCCTAAGCAACGCCGGCATCAGAGGCAAGGCCCTGGAATGGATCACCTCCTTCCTCTCCGGAAGAACTCAGAGAGTCCACCTCCCCCCCTTCAGATCCACGGCTACGGAGATCATCTGCGGCGTCCCCCAGGGATCCTCCCTCAGCCCCACCCTCTTCAACATCTACATGACCCCCCTGGCGAACATCGCACGCAAACACGGACTCAACCTCATATCCTACGCAGACGACACCCAGCTCATCCTATCCCTCACCAACGACCCCACCTCAGCAAGAACCAGACTACACGAAGGCATGAAGGAAGTAGCGAACTGGATGACAGACAGCCGGCTTAAACTGAATACAGAGAAAACGGAGGTCCTCATCCTCGGCCCTACACCTACCGCCTGGGACGACTCCTGGTGGCCTCTTGCCCTAGGCAGCACTCCCCAACCCACCGACCACGCACGCAACCTCGGTTTCATCCTGGACTCTTCCCTCTCCATGACCAGACAGGTCAACTCGGTGACCTCAGCATGCTTCAACACCCTCCGCATGCTCCGCAAGATCTTCTGCTGGATCCCCACCGACACCAGGAAGACCGTCACCCACGCCCTCGTCACCAGTCGCTTGGACTATGGGAACGCTCTGTACGCCGGCATCACCATCAAGCTACAGAGGAAACTACAACGAATCCAGAACGCTGCTGCACGACTTATCCTGAACATACCCCGCCACAACCACATCTCCGGACACCTGAGGAAACTCCACTGGCTCCCAGTCAACAAGAGGATAACCTTCAGACTCCTCACCCACGCACACAAAGCCCTGCACAACCGCGGACCAGAACTCATCAACCACCGCATCTCCTTCTACACTCCTCCTCGCACCCTACGCTCGACCGGACAAGCCCTGGCAGCCGTACCACGCATTCGCAAAGCCACTGCCGGAGGCAGGTCCTTCTCTTACCTAGCAGCGAAGACCTGGAACTCCCTTCCCAGCCACCTTCGCGCCATACAAGACCACCTTCACTTCAGACGGCAGCTCAAGACCTGGCTCTTCGAGCATTGAACCCCCCCCCCACAGCGCCTTGAGACCCTTACGGGTGAGTAGCGCGCTTTATAAATGCGACTGATTGATTGATTAGTCAAAGTGTTGCCTTCAACGTGTATTCCAACACGTTGGTGTCCTAGTGTGTGTACAACATGGGCATTGGGTAGTTTCTTCTTCAGATCCACTATCGTCCCCCAAAGAAGTCTGTGTTTTATGGCATTACCTTTTAAATCTCTGAACCCATTTTGTCGCCGGCATTCAGTAATGCAGGTATTCATTGAAGGACTGGACACAGTAATAAGAGTCACAGACAACCAGAGTCATCTGCTCAGGATTCGTACCTTCCAGTGCCATAACCAGAACCGTAAGCTCTCCAAGCTATGCTGTACAGTCCCCTAGTGTCTGTGTGTATGTTTCTTCTGGATGGAACTTGCCATCCTTCATATACCCACTCACGACTGCACAAGCAGCTGAGTATTGGTGTTTGGTGCCTACAGCAGGTTGTGCTGAACCATCGGTGTACAAAATTGTTTTGTATTGTTCAGTAGGAAATGTATTTGCTGGGACTGGATATTCAAGTTCGTATTATAGGAATTCTTGGGTCTGTAATTTGGAATCAAACACATAATCAACATCAGTGGCCATCAGAGACGTTCCCATTGAATCCAACGTGGATGTACTGCTATAGGGTCGGAACGCTTGCCTTAATGATAACATCAAGGGTTGGGAGTGGGGATACGACAATAATGCGTTTCCCATGGGCCAGAGGTCTCTCTTTAAGGACCGCCATCTGAACAGCAGTGAGAATTTTCTCAATTGGAGCAAAGCGTTGTTCAGCTATAGAGTATAGGTGTGATTTATATGCAATTGGGACGGTCTCACCCTCAATGAAATTCACATAGGTGAAACCAATGGCACCAGCAATTACTCTGATGACCAAACGTTTTTTGTTGCCCCTTGTGTGTAGAGGTTTTGCTTCAAGCATGTCTTTTTGTAGTGCTTTGAGAATGCGTGTATGTTCGACTGTCCAGAATCTGCTAGTAAAATCAGGACGTAGTAGGTCATATAATGGTTTAATACGTTGTGCATAGTCTGTAATGTAAGTTCAGCCAAAATTCAGGAAGCCCAACACTGATTGGAGCTTTTTTATTGTATTTAGTGGTTGTAGTTGAGCGAATGTAAAAAAAATTGGGGTACCAGGCTCTTGCCTTCATCTGACAACTCGTATCCCAGAAAAAGGACACTGAGAAATGTGTCAACACCAGGGCAGTGCGCGCTCTATTGGCGACTAGAATGCAAAAACCAAGCACTCTCAAAACAACGTAATTTATGCATTGTGCTGATATGTTGTTGTTTAACCTTTTGCAATGCAGAGTTCAATCCTGAAGACTTAATTTTAATGTGCTTACAAATGCTGTTCATTTGCAATGTATTGCTGCAGGCTTTCAGAGAGTGTTAGGGTGTGGTCCCTTTCCAGGGCCTTCTAGAGACTTTCTCTGCAACATGCCTGGGTGTGGTTGTGGGCTGGGCCAAGACTCTATAAAAAGGAGCCAGCCCAGCTCCAAGTGCTCACTATTCAGAGGTCCCGGTGCAGAGCAGCAGCTACTTCCTGAGCTCCTGTCCCGGTGGCCTATTTGATCTTCCAGACATCTGACTTTCATTCTTCATTTGGAGATCCTTGTTCTGGGCGGTAAGACAGTGGTTGGGCTGGCCTCCCGACGCCGTTATCAAGAACTCTCATGTTCTTGGGCTTAATTCTTTTATGATTTGACAGAGTACTTTGCACGTGTGAAATATGCGCTTGAGTGTTTGTGACATTTGCAGGGTGACTTGCGAATCGGCAAGATGCGCAATTCGTTTCATGATAATTTAATCTTGTTATTCATTGCACGCTACCATTTCTTGACATTTGCATGGTGGCTTAAGAATCGGCAAGACGCGCGATTCGTTTTATGGTGTTTTAACTTTGTTGTTCATTGTGCGCTACTATTTCTTGACATTTACATGGTGGCTTAAGAATCGGCAAAAGACGCGCGATTCGTTTCATTGTACTTTGATCTTGTCATTCATTGTGAGCTGTTATTTCTTGGCATTTACATCGTGGTTTACGAATCGGCAAGACGCGCGATTCGTTTAATGATGATTTGACTTTGATATTCATTGCGTACTATAATTTCTTGGCATTTTACATGGTGACACTCGAATCGGCAAGACGCACGATTCTCTCCTCGAGTTTAATTCATGTTGTTTATTGTATGCCACTATTCTAAGATATTTATCATGTAATATTCGAGTTGACAAGTTATGTGATCTGTTTTCCTGAATCCATATTGTGTTATTCATGGTGCACAATCCTTTCATGGTGTACTATATATATATATATATATATAAATCTACAATATGCACAATTTGTGTTGAAACATTTTAAGAGTACTCAGAAGATCAGAGTTTCTAGATGCAATATTGTATGGTTCTAGTACGCATTCTCAAAAAAGGATTTATATGACTGGTTTAAAATTTAGTCAGAATGTTTTTCTGATTCTCATGTAAAGGAAAGTACTTGAATAAGAAAGTTTTCATTTAATCCATCTTGATTCCCTTACAGGTACTCATCAATCTTGAAACTTAGTCATTTTAAACTTAATTCTTAGATTGTTCATGTTTTCAGAATGACTATGCTTAGAATCATAGTCTAGTATTGATTTCAGGAGATATAATTTTCATATTGTGTGTTCTAACCTTTTTCTTACTACAGGTCTCCTTCCCAGATGTTACCCTTCCTAATCCCCTTTTCCCCTCTTGAACTCTCTTAGCCTCTGTGATTTATCTATCAGAGTCTTGGAACTGTTCAGTGGTGGACGTGTTGGGAACGTGCGCAGACCCCGAGGATCTGGTGACTCTGACAAAATGCTAGTTTTGTTTTTTTAAAGTTAAATTTGTAGCCGACTTCGGCAAATCCTACAAAAATGCGGGCTACCCGTCATAAATGTTGTATGAGGTCATCATCCATGAGATATATATCATTCACATAGGACAACGCCTCAGGTTCTATGTCATGTAATATTGATGTCACACGAGCTGAGAACAGTCCAGGATTGTTCTTATAGCTTTGTGGAGTCGGCACAATTTTTTCTGAGAGCCTAAGTGCTGAAACTTGTTAAGTCCCTACTTTCCTGTGCTATGTTTTGTTGTTTGTTTTGTATTTTCTTCTCACAATGTTGTTCATGTGTGTTTTGTATAGCATATGTTTTTGTGTGACTATTTAAATGCCTATAGTCTAAGACTATTCTATATGAGGGGTCGGGTTTAGCGACCAGAAATAATGGATTATTCATTGATGAGTCTGAGTGTTCGATAACACCCTGTTACTCTAGTTGTGTGGGGATTTCCCTCACTGGGGCCTTTGCATCGTATTTTATTGGATATTGAGGTTGGGGTTGAGGTTGGGATTTTATTGGTATTATGTGGTTGGGAGAATCTTTGTCCCACCCTACGTGACTGCGATATAGTGCAGGTGCCTGCATCACTGCCAATCAATGGCATATTTTTCAACGGGCTCTTTCGTGACAAGGGGCGAGAATGATTTTTCAATGATGTCCTCTCCATATGTGAGATCACGGACAAATACCGGTGACCAATCTTTTTCGGCCAGCAGTATATCATGAATAGAGGCAACGCAATCACAAAAGATGGCATCTATTATGCGCTCGATGTCCCCTTTTAACTGAATAGTTACTTTATACACTCTATCTGGCGTGGAGACACTCATGCGCGCAGTCTCTACTTGTAAATAGTCATCAGTTGCTTTCACCTCCAGATGCTCTAGAAGATCCCGGCAAACTATTGTGACTTCTGCTGCACTGTCTAGCAGTGCTAGCCGCCCACTTCTTTTTCTTTAGTAAAGCCCTCTTCTTGAGTGGCATGTCGTATTGCAACTGTTGCCTCTTTTTCCTTTTTAAATTGTGGTTTCTGCTGTGGAAGTTTCTCTTCTTTTTTA
Organism: Pleurodeles waltl; assembly: GCF_031143425.1. NCBI lineage: Eukaryota > Metazoa > Chordata > Amphibia > Caudata > Salamandridae > Pleurodeles > Pleurodeles waltl. Next base: position 239,777,936 of record NC_090436.1, read on the forward strand.
ACAGAAACTTCTGACGAGCGTTGCGAGTCCTTTCTCGGTTTCATGTACTCGGTCCGCTGATCTGACCGCCCATGTCTCCCACTGCATTTTTCAAATGAGTCGTGAAAGGAATGAGATTGGCGTATATCAGTATACTGATATCTGTCAGGCGTTTTTATATGATCCCTATTTCTAAGATTATACCTATTTTGTGGGGTGTCCAAATGCTACCCTTTCTTTTCTAGGTGTTTGTTGTTTTTTATCCCAGCATTTTTAGAACCCTCAGGTGTCTGCTTGGCAGCACCCTTATTAGATCTACCTTGTACTTGTGGATTAGTTGGTCTGGCTTCCAGACTATCTCGACCTTTACTGGAGTATGTTTCAGCCATAATCTTTGGCAGCTCACATTCTTGATCCTGTACCGTAACATCAAGAAGCCGCATATGCACTGTCAGTGCAACTTCTTCCCCCTTAATATTACTTAATATGGTTGAAGATACAGCAGCAAAATTACCCATTAATTGCATCCCCAAATCTAGGACCGGGGCAGCCCTGTATGCATCGTGAATTTGTTTCAAGACCAGATTGAAAAGCGTTGGTGTACCACGTGCGTTTGTATATAGCGCGGCAAAAACCGAGCCCCATATATTGCAGTTTTCAATTGTGGGAACCATCCCAAAAGGCAAGCACATTGTCAAAATTCTATTTGTAACTTGAGGTCCCGTATGGAGAAAGACCGCTTCCAGTGCATTTATTTTTTGAGCTAACCAAAACGGAATCTCCTCCCGTTTGGCGGGTACTTTACCCATGATTGAATGTACAGTTGCAGGATTAATGCCTGCCGTTGCTGCATCTGCGACACATGGCTCTTCCCTAATTGTCAGGGGGAGCTGTTAGAACCAAATGCAATCACTTGACAATGGGACAGCCAGGAATATGCTTGTACTCAACCTCTTGTGGCTGCTATGCTTCCCTCAAACACCCATCAGGCTCGGGATAGGTCACCGCCAGGATGCGGGCCATTAGGGGTGTTGGTCATGGTCCGATGGGAACACCACCCACATTGAGAGGACACCCCCTGCTGGGCCACCGTGATCTTTTAGGCCCAGCGTCGCAGGTCCTCCCACCTTTTTCTGCAGTGGGCACTCCGCTGGATGTGGACCCCCAGGGTCTGCACCTTCTTGGTGATGGCTCCCCATAGTCCCTTCTTTTGATGGGCGTTGACCTGCATGGATGCAAAAGACAAATCAAGACATCATGTTCACAAGTCTCATCACAAATGGTTGAGTCACATACATGTCCGTAACATCAAGCTAGAACTTTCCTATTTGTCACTATTCCCCAAGAGTGACACATACAAGCTAATAAGTACAGGGAAATGACTACAGACATACATTTCTCCATCTGCAGACTAAACCACTACCTTGCTCAGGCCTTACAATGACTAAGCAAGCTTACTGACATCATGTAGGCCATGCTCTAGCAACCTGACTGTGATTTGAGCCACTATGAGACATATCATACGTCTGCAGCTTCTGATGGGTAAACTCCTTAGGGATGAATGGACCAACACATTCACATTATGTGAGAATAAGTCTCTGCATACAGTCCCTACAGGTAACTGCCAGAGTACGAACACCTACATTACACATGGACAACAATGAAGGGACTGCCATGGTGTATACGTAAAGTGTCTATCCTGTCCATGTGTGGACATGTGGACAAACAAATGCAGACTCATGCCAATTCAGGGGGTGGGGTTCTGTGTTATATTTCTGTACCACAGCACACTCGTTTGGACATAACTGCCCATCCTACAGAGATGGCATCCAGTAAACAAAGGCATGCGTTGTACAGTTTCTGCTATGTGACCAAGCTACTGACTCACATATCAACACACTGTCTGCACTGTGGGAATGTCATTCATGCAATCAGCCTGCACTGGACAAAAATGACCTGTGGGAAGGTGACAACAGGGCTGTGGGAGTAAGGGACCTGTCAAGCGTCAAAGACACACATTGACAATGATGATAAGTTCACATGTAGACTAGATTAGTAACTTACCTATGTACCCATCCCTAATCTAATCAAAGGAGTAAGGCATTCTGATCAGGATTTTACACCAGAGCCTCCCATTGCCTACATGACAGGATCTGCTGGGGTACAGGGAGTGGGCACAGTGCCACAGTTGTATAGCCACAGTGACTCCACCCCAGCCGAGACTAGGGCCCATACTGGGAGATACATGTGATAGACCCTGGGCTCTGCACGCTGAGCAGACAGAACCTACATGACACTACATTCCCTTCACTGCCCTGCATGACTCACACAACATGCATAGGCAGCTCATGCTGTCATGCACATACATGTTGTCTGACATATACAACAATCATGAGGAAAGAGATGTCAGTGGATGAAAGTAATGTCTCCTCACCTAGTTATGTACATCCAACAGAAGGAGGATCTAGGAACCCAAAAACTCCACACAACAAAATGTGAATGAACTTCACATTTGGCAGTGGCCACCAATACCTGCGCATTGTCCCTTTCCTTGATTGCACACAGACTGCACCTAGAGGCACATTAATAGTCAACCTGGCACACATGATCACATTCTAGCCTGTGAAGAGGGAAAGGATGGTGAAGTACAGAGGAAACTGTGCACATCAGGGACTCACCTGCTCCTCTGGTTCATCATAGAGCTGTCCATACAGGAGTAGAACCTCGCTCACTAGCCTCTCCAGTTCCTCTTGAGAGAAGGTAGAAGCCCTATCACCTGCTGGACATGTCATGATTGCACCCAGATGTGGTACGAAGCAGCTCAGGTAGTGGAGGTCTTGCTGACAGCAGTGTCAGGAGTCAAGTGAGTGATTTTGCAGAACATGGCGGTCACATCCGCCACATACGCAGTCGTCACCACTGGCGGACACAGCCATTGGCCCACAACCGCCACTAGCAACAACGTTAGCCTGTGGCTTGTCCACCGCAGTTGCAACCGCCTACCGCCATGACAACTTCCACCACTGGTCATGGGCGGTTCCTAATGTCCAGTGGAGTAGGTCAGGCAGCTTAGAGGCCTGATATGCGTTATTGGGCTTCAAAAACTGTGTCACACCTCTGAAAATGTTGTTTTGAGCCCACAAACATGCTTATTCTATTTTGTGATGTAGGTCCTACTACTCAAACACCATTGTAGTATGTTGCAGGGAACAGATGGCATTTAACAGTGGGGCACTATCCAGCCCGCCAAAGGTCATTTTTGAGGTCGGAATATCCAGTCACATTTTGAGGGGCAATTGTGATGCACATATTTGAGTTTGGTCCAGTTATATGTTGTAGAAATATGTGGAAAGCCACGGAAGAACAACACATCATGCTCCTTTATAGTCAGAATCTGCAAACAATAGTGGACCTATGTCATCAGTTGGAGTCAGATCTGATGCCAGCTATTAGTTATACAACCAGCACACCACACATTGTACAAGTAATGTCAGTATTGCATTTCCTAGCCACAGGGCCCTTCCAACATACAGTGGTCCTGTCAGCTGGCATGTCCCAACCTATGTTCCGTCTGGTGTTGAAGGATGTCCTCTCAGCAATGTTGAAACACCTGGACAGCTACATCCATTTTTCTGACATCAGGATTTAGCCCATGTTAAGGTAGACTTTTATGGTTTTGCACACCTCCCACATGCGGGGGACCACAGATTGCACACATGTTGGCTTGGTCCCACTGCATGCCAATGAACAAGTAAACAGCTACAGAAAGAACTTCCATTCAATCAATGTTCAAGTTGTCTGTTTGCTAGACCTTTACATTTCACAGGTCTGTGCCCATTATCCAGGTTCAGCCCATGATTCCTCCATAATGCAGAACAGCACTATACCCCAGCTGATGTCACAACTGTACCCAGAAAGGACCTGGCTGGTTAGTAAGTCACATCTGTCCTGTTTGTGTGTGTGTGTGCAATGTCTGGTGCTACAGTCCTGAAAAGAGGGACAGGTTGCACATATGTCCTATTCGTTAACAGGAGACTCTGCATATCCAAACCGTCCTTGGTTGGTGACGCCAATAAGGAATCCAACTACGCCAGGTGAAGTCCGCTTCAATGAGGACCATGGAAGAACATGGCGCGTAGAGGAGCGGGCTTTTGGGCTCCTGAAAGCCAGAGTTAGGTTTCTGGACTTGATCGGTGGAGCCCTCCTCTACTTACTTAGAAAAGTGTGTCAGATGACTGACATGCTACATGCTCCACAACACTGCCTTGCAGAGGAATATCCTGTACATCCCACAGGAGGGGCAGCCTGCAGTGCCACTGGGTGAGACTCATGAAATGCAAAGTGAGGATGACAGCGGTGAAGAGGAAGGAGCTAACCTGTGGAATGATCTCTTCAGTAGCTACTTTTCTTGAGTGTAAGTATGTCATTTGATGTAATGACTGTGGCTATATGAAGAACTGTAAACTCCAAATAAATGCGATCCCATATGGGGAAATGGTGAGAGCAAGACGGAACTGTAGCAGAACTGAAGATTTTGACATATGTTTACATGATATGGGACAACGTTTTGCACAAAGGGGCTACCATGCTTGGGTGATCGAGAGAGCTAAATTGAAAGCCAAACAAATAAGTATGGAAGAGACACTTCTATCACGAAGTAACAAGGATAGACAGCGGGACAAGGTTACCATGATTACAGACTTTGCGGTATCCTCTAATACGTTGAGAAGGATATTGATCCGTCATTGGGATATCCTTAGGCAGGATGAGACATTGACAGATTGCATAACAAGTAGGCCAGAGATAACTTACCGCAGAGGTAGATCAATAATGAATTTTCTATGTGCTCGTTATCCTCATCATGTAAATAGAAGAAATTGGTTAGCGGAACGGAGCAGGGGATTTTTCAAATGTGGACAATGTGTGGTCTGTAATTGGGCTTGGCATGCAAAGAAGGAATTTACTGAACATGATGGTCATCAGTTTAAAATACAATCTAATATCCCATGTGGGACATCGTTGTGATTTATGTAATATTATGTAAATGTGAGCGCATATATGTGGGGAGCATGATTTGTCCTTTGAAAGGCAGAATTGGGGAACACATGAGGGCTATTAAACAGGAGGACGTTAGATACACCATTGTGCAACATCTAAAGTTGTGTGAAGAACCGAATGCGAAGAAGCACCTAAAATTCTTTGGTATTGAACATGTACATGCTGACCCTAGGGGAGGCAACAGAGAACTTCAATTAAGAAGAAGAGAGTTGATGTGGATTATGAAATTACGGGCGGTAGAGAAAGGTCTCAACGCGGATTCAGAACTTGAGTATTTCTTAGGAACCTAATATTAATGTGTTTAATATAATCTTCCCTATATGTGCTTCGATAGTTACCAGTGCATTGCTTATTAAAATGATCAAGCACCAGGTAGATCAATAGATTTCAGCTGGCTTTAGATGCCAATGTGCAAGTACACACACATGTACATACTTATTTATTGTATCTTATGACTGGACTCACATCACAATCCTTTATTATGACATGGTTATGATTGTGTTAGATACTGTAAATACAATGTCTTTCTGACAATTTGTAAAGGGTAGAATATATAAAGGTTCTTAAGACACTTGAACTAGTGACGTTTATAACCTTAGGATTTGCCTTAATTTTGGTGGACATGTACGAATGATGAATCAATACAGATAATGGTGACGGAGGACCATAACACTTCCGGGAATACGATTTATATTTGGTTAATATGAGTCCTATTTCTATTTCCATGAATGGCTGACTATTTAAAGGGTTAAAATAGTTAACGGACTTCAAGATATAACATAGGGCCAGATGTAGGTAGGAAACAATTAGCGAGTCGGAAATTGCGAGTCGCTAAATGGTATCCAAGAAGAAAAAGCTACTTCATTTTGCGACTCGCAAATGAAGTCGCACCGCAGATTGCGAGTCCGCTGTTTGCGAGGTCGCTTTTTGCGACCGCGCTAAAAATGAACACGCAAATTGCGAGTGGGTGTCGCAAATTGCGACTGTGCCGCAAATCGAATGCAGGTGCAGCAGAACACCCTGGAAAACACTTCCTGGCTCTTGATGATGACATCACAGCCAGGAAGTTTACTAATACACCTGGGAGGAGGGAGGACCACACCCATTTTAAACTGCTGAACAGCCAACAGGAGGAACAGCAGCTACAATGGCAGAAACTCCTAGGAAGAGAAAAATGAAATTTGCTGAAAAAGAACTGGAGGTGCTGACGGAGGAATGCTGCCAGCACCACAAACAACTTTTTGGGAGAGCAGCCCTCAGTGTGCCAGAGGTGGAAAAAAGACGGATTTGGAGTGACATACAGGACCAAGTCAACTCAATGGGTGTGAGCCACCGGAGTATTGAGGAACTAAAGAAACAGTGGTATGACCTGCGCTCCCAGACCAAGGAGAGGGTGGCAGAGCGGCTCCGGGAGATGAGGGGCACTGGAGGGGGACCATCCACCATACCACCACCCACACCCTTGGAGGAAAGAGTGGAGGAGACCCTGGAGCCAGAGGCAGTGTCCGGGATAGGAGAGCTGGACACGTCTGCGCCAGGACCATCAACCGGTGAGTACCATGAGACATGCATCTACACCCATATCTGCCATACCCCCACCCACCTAGTACACAGCAGCATGCACAACCAAAATAGCTCCATTTCAGAGTAGCAACCACCTGCATGGTGCATTATGGGCAATGTAGTCAAGTAGGCAGTTGATAGGCAACAGTTTATTAGGGAGCAGATAACAGATGGTAGATACTGACTGTGTGTTCCCTATGTCCCACAGGTCTCCCACACAACACCACCTCCAGCCACAGCGTCCAGGGGCCACAGGTCAGCCACCAGCCAGCACAGGACCCAGGACCAGCCACCACGGGGACCTGCACCACCCAAACACAGTCCCCTCCTGATGCACCAGTGGCCATACTGGAGAGTGAGCCAGCACCCGGTCCCAGCCACAGTGCCAGTGTACAGGACACGGAACCTCCACTGCGTCGCAGGTGACGTCTCAATGTCCCTCCAGTGCCACAGGGTGAAGCAGGGGACGCCTCCATGTCCGCCACCGAGGCTGCACTCCTACATGGTCAGCGCCTGCAGACAAGAGAGATAAGAATTATTTCAGGGGCCATGCGGCACATGGAACGCAACCAGACCACAGGGCTGCAACTGGTCCACACTGAGCTGCAACAGCTAAACACCCATGTTGGTGACCTTGCACTCTCAATGAGACAACTGGTGTCAGAACTTGTCACCGAGAGAGAGGGTGCAAGGCGCCGTGACCGGCAGCTCATCCACCGGCTGGACCGCATGTCTGCCTCCATCGTCCGGCTGGCTGTTAACACCACTGGGCTGTCGCGGCGCACGGTCAGCCTCCAGGTGGACATGGGCCACTTTGCCAGCGATGTGGCACGTGGGCTGGGACGTATTAGCCACGCAGTTGATCTTATGGAGGCACAACAGATGGCTAGGGGCGCAGCAGACACGCTGCAGGACAGTGAGGAGGGCTCTACCGTTAACAGTGTCTCAGCCACAGACACCAGGGTGTTGCGCAGTGGTAGCGCACGGCAGGGCACTGCAGACGCACCAGGAACCAGCCATGCTGGGCGAGCACGGCGTAGGGTGGGAGCTACGCACTGTCATTGACTGGAGGCACATGAGGTTAATGTGTCCTCATGGCAGGTGGACTTTTACAGCCCCTGAACTGTAGTTTGTGTAAATAGTTTTTTGGTGCACATTATTAAAGTCCTTGCTTGTTCCACTTCACACCTGGACTCTTTGTGTGTGACATTCGTGTGTGTGGTGACAGTTAGCACATATCTTCCAAAGTATTGGTTTGAAATGTGGTCCTGTCTCTGTCTGCCTTGATTTGCAATGCTTCTATCCCCATGATGGCGATGTGGTAGCTCTTGCTCGTCATCCTCCGAATCTGGGTCTTCTGGTGTGAGAGGTAGCCCACGTCTGGTGGCAATGTTGTGCAGTATAGCGCATGCGCCAACGATCTTGAAAGCTGTTACTGGGGCATACTGGAGGGCACCTCCACTTCTGTGGAGGCATCTGAATCTTGCCTTTAGCAGTCCAAAGGTCCTTTCTATAATATTTTGGGTCCTCCTATGTGCACTGTCGCCTCTCTGTCTCATTGCTGGGTGTTAAGTACTGGGTAAGTATCCATGGTCGTAGTGCATATACACTGTCACCTGTTTGGCACAAAATGTACAATGTTAGCTAGGCATAGATGGGTTCCACATTGACCTGTGTGTATGTCTTCAAGGTGTATTCAGCTATACCTAAGAGGTATCCGTCTCCAAACTCCCCACGTTCTAGGCGTTGGTGTATACCACTATGCCTGAAAATGTAGGAGTCATGTGTACTCCCTGGAAATTTGGCAACCATGTCAGTGAGAACATAATGGGTGTCACATACCACCTGGATGTTCAGTGAGTGGGTACACTTCCGGTTGCGGAACAGATATTCCAGATTTGCAGGAGGGCATATTTGTATATGTGTCCTGTCTACACACCCTATTACATGGGGGAAGTTGGCAATCCTGTAGAATTCCAACTTGGTGCTGTTGATTTCTGCCTCATTCCTGGGTCAGTATATGTATCTGGACATGTGTGTGAGTATGGCATCTAGGAATGATCTGAAGAACCATGAGAGTGCACTTTGGGATACCCCACCTGCCACAGCAATGACCCCCTGATAGCTACCCGAGGCCAGGAGGTGCAGTGAGCATAGCACTTGCACATGTGTGGGGATGGCGCTTCCGCACACAGTCTGGCGTTGAAGCTGCGGATTGAGTAGATCTATTAAATCTAGGATTGCTGCACTGCTAAGTCTGTATTTATCATATATCTCCTCCTCAGTTTGTTGGAAAAGTGTCTGCCTGGTTCTGTATATCTTCTCCTGTCTCTGGCTCCTCCTCCTCCTCATCTGCTGTGCGGCGTGGGCTCTCCTCCTCACTGCTATCACATATATCTCCGCCATCTTGAGTAACCCAGGTGCCTTCTGGGTCTCTTTTTATACTTTGGTTCTGGTTACCACCTGCTCTGAGTTAGTGGTAAATTGGAAGTGCAAAATGGGCTTTTTGAGACTAGTCGCAATTTGCGAGTGGCTATTGCATATGGTTTGCGACTCGCAAATAGCGACTTCCTATTTGTGGGTCGCAAAATGGGGTCGCTATTTTTGAGAGTTGTTAATGGCTCGCGTCGCATTTTGCGATTCGGAAATGGGATTTTTGCATCCCATTTCCAATTTTGAGGGGTCGCAAATTGCAATTCGGGCCATTTGCGACTCGCAAAAGTTTGTTACATCTGGCCCATAGCGTACTTGCGGTGATGGACAAGACGAACTAATCAGGTGAAGAGACTTTAATCTTAATTTTTTAATTTAGCGCGGCGTGGTACTGATAATTTAAGTATACATGTTTGACAAGTACTGGAATGACAGGTTTAACTGTCTGTAACAGCGTAATTGTGGCAGTCGACAAGTTACGATAGTTCGGTGAGGGTACTTTGCTTTTTTAAGTTCAGTACGGCGAGGTGAATATTTTATATTGTGGGTAAGTACATATGAGTGAGTTATTTTGCATAATACGCTAACAACATTTCTAAAGAGTCTGAATAGATCGAGGATCGTAAGATGAGATAGGGTAACGTACTTGCGTCGATAGACAAGTTGAACTAATTATGTGATGAGCGTTTATTATATTTTTCATGTTTGAATTTAGTGCGGTATGGCACTTGAAATATAAATAGACATGTTTGCCATGCATTCACGAGAAAGGTCATACGATAATGAACAAAATGACAGACTAAGCTGTCTACAAATACGTATCCGGCAGGACATGGTAGGTAGTTTGGTGAGGATACTTGGATTTTTAAATCTCAGCGCGGCGTGGTGAAGGTATTGTTTTGCTGCTAAATATATACAAGTGAGTTACCTTAGGTAACACGCCCATGATAGCTCAGCCTGGGAGACCGTTGGTATTGGAGTACATTTAATTAACAATATTCTGACCTTTTGCCGGTATGCCAGCTTTTTGAAGGTATGTTCCGAATGCTCGTATGCTTGTTTGACGCGATTTGTTTTTTGTAGATTAAGTACCAACTGTGCTTATATGTGGATCTATTTACACGGCAAATTAGAAGGAAGAGTTTGTAATAGGCATCAACAGGTATTATATTTAGGTGATAGATAATTCCGTCTTTTGCGGTTCTAATTCACGTGTCACTTTATTTGTGTTTTTGATTACACATGTGTTTGCTTGCACATTGGGACACTGGAACTTTTTTTTGAAATAAGAATCAGACTATGTATTGGACACGAGTTCAACTAACTTTATAATGAACGCAGCTTAATGATTGTTCTCAAAACATCACTTTATCACGTAATCCTCACAAACACTAACTTGATTTTCTCATTTTTGTTATGGTTATTAATTGTGCAATGGCTTTTCTTTTGATTTTCTCTTTTAGATTGCTAGTATTGTGGTAGTTGGCACAAATTATTAATTATTAGCATCCCACTCTTTGCATGAGAGATGTTCTCAATTGTACTTTCAATGATATGATGTATTTGAAGATTGTACAGATAAGTTGTTATATGTATGCAATTGCAGCCCTGATGAAGTCACGGGTCACTCCCCTGACGAAACACGTCTTGGCGACAATTGACAAGTGATGGTTGAATTGTGCAGCGAGAACTCAAGACCTGAAGAATAAAAGACACGAAAACTATTCTCACAATGGACTTTGTGCTTGATGTGTGCCTTATATAATATGATACTGTAATCAGTGATGTGATCACTGTATGGAAGAAGTTAAGGGTGATCTTCTTTTAAGTGCACCATCAATATCATTAGATATAAGTGGATAACTGACAGGCAGCGCCATACACTCCTTACATTCAACCATTAACACAATTACTTGCAGAGGAATATCCAGTACATCCCACAGGAGGGGCAGCCTGCAGTGCCACTTGGTGAGACTCATGAAATGCAAAGTGAGGATGACAGTGGTGAAGAGGAAGGAGCTAACCTGTGGGATGATCTCGTCAGTAGCTACTTTTCTTGAGTGTAAGTATGTCATTTGATGTAATGACTCTGGCTATATGAAGAAATGTAGCTGTTAGAATGTGTGGAGTAGAGTGTTTAGGCAACAACTGGGTGCTAATACTCTGCAATATTCAGCCAAAGGGCACTTGAAGGGTTAGCCTTTGACATACCCCCACCTTGATGTAGCTACTTTGTTTGTGTCAGTCTCATTGCAATATAATTTCCATTCCAGACGCTTGCCACATGATGTGTGTAATAGGATTTTTTTAAAGCCTATACTGCTTGCTTTGTCTTTGTACAGGTACCTTCACCATGACATCCTCATGTGGGCATTTCAGAGTTGTGACACTGGTAGGTATCTGATGCTGTTCCTACATAGGAAATGGACATGGATTGTTCCAGGTAATGTAGATCACAGATTTGGGGTGTTTGAGACCTGTGCCAAGGCAGCTTTAGCATTGATTGGGTGGAAGGTTAGAAGTGCACATTGTACATGTTTATTGTACTGTGTTGGGCTGATTGCATCATGTGTGCGATCATGTGGCCTTGAAATATGTTGTCAACAAGTGCAAGCAAGGCATTCACCCTTCACATAGGCTAAACATTCTTCTTGTATGACCTCCAGGTGGCTGTAGAGGTGTTTCAGCATTGAAGGCCACAGTACCTGTACCACAACACTGACGTGTTTGTGTCATACCACCAGATGCATGGTCAATGGATTATGATGGACCTATGAGCAGGGACTGTTGTACTGCCCTCTCTCTGTACCTTGGTTTATGTGATGCTGGATTACTTTGGTTTGGTATGTGATAAGGCTTAAGCTGGTGACACCATTCACTTTTCTGCTGGCCTATTCTACAGGACAATGTCTGACAAGGCCCTTTCTTCTGTGGTCTAGAGGCAGTACCTAGGTATGTGTACCTTGACACAATATGGGTCAAACATACTTGACTATGACAGTCCAGACAAATGGACAGCCTATGTGCTGTACAGTGAAATAAAATGTTTGGTGTGACCGGACACTTGTAGCAATGTGTTAGTGTGTGTTGGTAGTGATCCTTAGCAGGACACTCTACCTGTAACATATCCCTCCTTGCATTAGCATCTTGTGTCTTCCTCATTTGCTTCACATAGTCTTACATCTCTACATAGCAAAATGTGGAACAGAAGCATGCAGTCACTGAATTTGTAATAGGTGGATTTAATAAAAATGTGTGCATAAAATAATATTGGGGCATAGTTTAAAAAACTGTGAAGGGTTCAGTTATGGTGGATGAAATCAATGGAGTAGATGCCACACCATTGTAAGTCCAAATCCAAGTGTACTCCTCCTATTGGAAATGGAAGGTGGTTGAAGAACATTCAACAGAGTGAATAAGTGGCACACAAAGGAGGTCCTTTAGGAAGAGGTCACTAGATGGCAGTGGTGGGTGTTTTGCCATCCACACCTCCTGAAGTCTTTGCTGGACATCCCGACTTACAGGGGGGGCCGGCTGAGGTGGGGCGAGGGTGTGCAGGTGGAGGATCTGCTGCCTGCTGCTACAGAGGCAGGGGTGTCTGGAGTAGGTTTTTTCCCTGACAGGGCCACCCTTGCAGTGGCTGGCACCACTGAGGGGCCTGGTGTTGCTGTGCCAAAGGAAGTGGTAGAATGTTGTTGACAATCCCTGAGGGTACTGTTAATGTCCCTCTACACCCCTGTTATGGAGGCCATGTTGGTAATGTGGGCCTCCCACTGCTCACGCATATCCCTATGGATGTCCCCATGCAGCTGCTTGATCTCCGGGAGTTCTGTAAGTACCTGGCCCATCATCCCTTGGGACTCCTGATAGACCCAAAGACATGGGTGATGGTGTCCTGGTCAGGAGCATCCTCAGTTGCCTCATCCCACTGGCCCCCAACATCCCTCCTACACACCCTACCCCCACAAGCCTGTGCCCTTGCCACCGGGAGCCCCCTCCTGCTGGTTCCAAGACCATCATTGTCCAACGTGTTATGCTGCGACTCAGGATCTTGGACTGGGGGCATAAGATGGTATCCACTGTCCTAGGGATATATGATGGGGGGCGAATGGCTGCCTGTGATGTCGAGGCAACCAGGCTCGGAGGTGTTGATGTGGGCACAGTGAGCCTCTGTGTGGCCAGTGGCAGGTCGACCTGTTGATGTGAAACATACAATGTTACTGCTTGTATTTTGACATCTACATTGCAATTTTGCAAAGAGCTTGTACATAGTTGATTTGTAGGTTATACTTTTGTGATAGGTACCCGTGCTTTTGTTTGTATTGACATGACATTTGTAAAGCATGCCAATTCCATTTAAGTCAAGCAGCTGCTGAAATGTGCAGGTCATTAGCACTATATCTCGCCACCAGTGCAGGCAAAACAGTGGCTAGGCAAGATGTGACTTTGAACATTTTGAGGCCTAGTTGATTGGTATGCAGGCAGACCCAGGAGTTTGTTGTATATGCAACTGGAGTCATGTGGTCAGTGCTTTGTGAATGTGTCTGCTGCCAATACCATTCTAGTAATACATCTTGAGGCCTTTGGGATCCTTGTTTTACACACAGTGTAAGGTGTCCTTCCTGTCCTCAATATTTTCATCTTGGGCCAGCATGTCAAGATGGAGCTAGGTAGCAAGGCACATCTCAGAGTTTAGCATGATCTGTATCTTGGTCCCCCCCAGGTGAGTAAACTTCAATTGAGAGTTAGCAGGCAAGGGTTTTTGGGCAAGTGACCACTGTTCTGTTGTTTGGAGTCACTTATACAGTGAGTGCCTCCTGCGAGTTGCAGTCAGGTCACTCTCACTATTTTCCAACACTTGATAATCTTCCCAGGTAAGTAATTTACTTTCCAGAGTTCACTAACAGATGCATTGTGGCAAGTGCACATTGGGCTGGTGATTGGAGTTAGGGAAACAGTACCTACTGGGCGTTGCAGTCAGGTCATTCCCTCTACTTCCCAACACTTGACAATTGGTATCCTCCCGGATGAGTGTACTTAATTTGGGAGTTCACTAACAGCTCCATTGGGGTAGATGCACACTGGGCTGGTGACTGGAGTTACTACACCAGACCCTCCTGAATGTTGTAGTCATGTATCTCCCTGTACTATACACAGTGTACCCATGTTATCCTCCCAGGTGAGTGCTCTTTCACTGAGAGTTAACAAACAAGGGTATTTTGACATGTAAACACTGGTCTTGTGTTTGGAGGTAGAGAGACAAGGCAGTCATGTCACTCCCTCTACTTCATACACTTGAGAAATGTCATCCCCCAGGTGGGTGCACTTTATATGTGAATTCCAAAACATGTTTTGTGGAGAAGAGAACACTGGGCTGGTGGCTGGAGTGACAGTAAGGGAGCCTCCTGTGATTTGAAGCCATTTAACTCCATATACTACACACTATACAAATGGTTTCCTCCCAGGTGAGTATATGTCAATTGAGAGTTAAGGCACTGGGGTCTTTGGAGAAGAGAACACTGTTCTGGTTTTTGGAGTCACTGAAACAGTGCCTGCTGTGAGTTCCAGTCCTGTCACTACAACTACTCCACAATACTTGACAAATGTTATCCCCAAAGGTGAATAAACGTCATTTGGGGATTGACAAACAGTGTGTTTGGACAGGAGAACACTGTGCTGGTGTTTGGAGTTATAGATAGAGGGCCTGCTATGAGTTGCAGTCATGTCACCCTCGCTGATACACACACTGTACAAATGTTATCCTCCCAGGTGAGTACACTACAATTGGGAATTAACAAAAAAGGGTATTTGGAGAAGAAGACACAGAGCTGACTGAACGGAGTAATCGTAACAGTGCCTCCTGGCTTTAACAGTCATGTCAGTCCCTGTACTACACACACTAATCATATGTTATCCTCCCAGGTGAGCACACTACAATTTGAGGTTAACAAGAGTATTTGGAGAAGGAAACACTATGTTGGTCGTATGAGTAACAGTAACAGTGCCTGCTAGGAGTTGTACTCATGTCATCCCTGTACTACACACACTATACAAATGTTATCGTCCCAGGTGGGTACACTTCAACTGGGACTTTAAAACATGGGTATTTGAAGAAGGAAACACTGGTCTTGTGTTTGGACTTGTAGAACAGTGCCTGCTGAGAATTGTAGTCATGTATCTCCCTGTAATACACACACTATACACAAATGTTATCCCCTCAAGTGAGTACACTTCAATTGTGAGATGGGGGGGGGGGTCTTTGGACTGGTGGACCCTGGGCTGGAGAGTGGTGTGACAGTAAAGGTGGCACAAGATGAGCAGTGATATAGCATGTTGGTGACATTATTAGTGTTGTGACTTACCAGACTCTACTCCCCCAAGTATTTCTGTCAAGCCCTCGGGATACAGGATAGCCAAGACCTTCTCCTCCCACGGATAGATTTGCAAGGGGTGAGTGGGAGAGCCACCACCAGTTTTTCTAGCCTGTAGCTGGTGCCTGGAGAGCAGGGAACGGACCTTTCCCGTGAGGTTGTTCCACATCTCCGTGGTGACCTCCCTAGTGTGCAGGGTGGTTCCTACAGCATTCACTCTGTTGACGATCCTGTCCCATATTTCCATTTTCCCACTGAGAGGAGTGTGCTGGACTTGGGCTCCAAACAATTGTGGCTCCAGTCTTATGATTTCACCCACCATGACTCTTAACTCCTGATCTGTGAAATGGGGATTTCTGGAATACAACATAGTGGGAAAAAAATAAATAGAAGAGTGACAGAGACTTACTAAAGAGGGGTGGTGCAAAAGGGTGTGACTGGACAACAAAAGTGTGTGCTGGGTGTTGTATGCAATGGTGAAAAAAATGGTGCCTAGTGTCTGTGCAGAGTGGGAAAAAGTTGCTCTGCCTTGCCTGGTCCTGCTGGGGAAATGTAGAGGGTTGTGATGTGTGAAGGGGTGTGTTTTATAGTGTCCTTTGCAGGTGTGTCCAGAGTGGCAATGTGTGACAGCTGTGTTGTTTTCAAATCCATTCAATGTGTATTACTTTGGTGACCGCAAACAGACCCGGTTCAGACCGCAATTGGCTGACTGCCATGGGTGCCTGCCATTGCAACTTTGGGATTGTAATACGGTCAGTGGTTGGTCGCTGTGGTGTCAGGCCTAGAGCATGGACCGCTTATTTCCGGTCCTCTGCCTGCTGCTGTTCTGTCTTTTTTGGTTGGCAGTTCACGGTCCTGCCTGAGTAGCTCTTAATAGGGCAGTCTGAAAGACCGCCAACATGGCAGTCTTTTTTGAATCGCCAACATGGCGGTCTGGCTGTCCAACTACTAAACTTTTCTTAGTGCAGTACTCATGTCTAATATTCTAAAGAACAAAACTGGGTTGGAATTACCACTGAATCCATGACCCCATTACAGGACTGTTAGTAATCCAGAAAGCATGGACACCATATAAACAAGTCTTTTAGTGGGTTTGTGTGGAACTATCATAAACTTGACTTTAATGCTTAAGCGTTGGAGCACTGAACTAAGTTCAGCCAACCATGGAATGGAAAGCCAAACATTCTAATACTAGGCCAGAGCCCTCTCCGAGGGATACCACAGCCACGACCACAACAGGGTTGTGGTGACTGATACATCTGTTAGGGCTGCTGGCGGTATTGGAAGCCCATATCAAAGCCACATAGGGGTCGAACTGCAGGTGTGATTTGCGAGGGGGAGCAGAAAGGCCCAAGGAGTCTGCTGTGATCTTACTATCTTTGAAGCGCTCCAGAGCCAAATCTGCTTTATTACCAAACAATCAAGAGCCATCCAATGGCATGTCCATGAGCATGAAACATGAAATAACCCTCTCAGACTGGAGGTAAGATGCTGGCACTCCCACAAACAGACCACCAGCGACAGACCACCAGCGCAGGAAGTGCCATATAGAGGAGCGCCCCCACGAGTCTCGAGTCCACACCAAACCTAGGGCAGGTGATTCAGGAGCAGTGACATGCATTGCAGGTGGCTGCTAGCATTCAGGAACACGCGTCCCAATCTGATGCTGCTACAGACTTGATTGGATTTTCCAGACAGGAGAGTTCATCTGCCACCTGGCCCTCAAAGCCAGACACAGTGACGCTGCCGGGAGTTACACCACAAAGAGCGGATTATCTCCTATAAACCACAGGATGCCAGCTCCCACTCGCTCACTGATATTTACCCAACAACGGTAATGCAGTGACCACACGCTGGTCACTACACATTGGTTATTGACTCCCACCAGGTTTACTCTTTGAAGCTGCCCTGTCCTCCTCTCTTTCTCCCCCATCTCCCTCTTCCCTTCCAACCTCTCCTCTCTTCTTTCTCCTTCTACTAACATAGTCACCCCTCTGCCATTCGAGACACTCGCCTGGCATTTAGACTTTATATAGACTTGTCACAATGTTCCTTATTCTGTAGACACCACATTTACTCTTGTGCGGGGTTACTAATTATACTGCATAACAGGGGGGTCTCACTTGCCTGTAACCCTTACATTGAAGTAACATACTCAGTTGGTCTGTTACTTCATGTGTGAAATGTTAGATAGTTTGGACAGATGCATGTTGTCCCAATGGTATTTTTTGTTTGGACTTTATAGTTTCTTTGCTATTGTCTAATGTTTGGTTCTCTTATCTGCACCCAGGTGACACACACATTGCACTAGGTTTGGCACTTGTCCTTTTAGAAATGATCAAACCCCAAAACTTGACTCAATTAGTGATATGCCAGCACCAATGTGATAAAATGGAATGTTCGGGGCATGCATATCCCTTTTCGTAGGTATGCTGTTTACTCCTACCTACGCCAATGTTACACCCACATTGCTTATTTGGAAGATTCACACTTGATCACAGCTGAGGCTCACAAACTGCCGAGACACTGGTGTGGGCAGGTATATTCCACTAATTTTTCAACATATTGAAGCTGGGTACTGGTGTGATTCAGGGCTGGTGATCCCTTTCTGGCGGAGTATACCAGAATTGACCTAGACGGGAGGTATGTCTTGATCAAGGGTAGACTAAATGGCCGCCACATGGTGATAGGAAGCCTATATGCCCTCAGCACAGACCAAGCAGCGTTCCCCACCAAACTGACCAATGTCCTGTCGGGTTGGAGCTGTCTACCTTGATTACTTTAAGTGGACTTCAACAATGTGCTGCCACTTGACTTAGATTGTTCATTTGCCCCCTCCCCAATAGGCTGCTACGATGAATGTCCAACACCTCACAAACTGGCTCAGACATTGGCACTTACTGAATATTTGGCTTGTACGCAATGCCACCACCAAGGTTTACTCCTTTTATTCCTGTCCTCATGATTTACATGTATGCATTGACAACGTTGCTGGAGCCCCAAACTTCCTCTTGTCGCGTAGGCTCTCATTATCCTAATGAGACTACTGGATTTTGAGCAACAAGATCATCCACGATGTGGGGGACTGAGTCTAGCCCACAGTAGATGACGCTTGTCACTCCAAATCCGGGTTTTGCTCCGGCTAACTAGCAGAGCCTCATCTCTCCCAAATGGTAGAGACAATTGGGCAGCCGAGCCCATGACATCTTAATAATTCTCAGGGAAGTCGTGGTCACTCAGGTCACAACCGGATCTCTCATACACAGTGCGGTCTCATATATAAATGACAAAAGGCAGTATAAATTTTAAAGATTGGTTTAATAAAATGACTGCATTTTAGATAGCAAAGCGTGAGTTGCAATAACCAGAACTACACAACACAGTAATATTAAAATAGTGACGATGAGAGTGAAGCACAAGAATAAAGCTATCATAGTGCCGCTAGGTTATTCTCTCTCTAAGTTATATTAGACTGACCCAATAGCATGAGGTTACCTTTCAGCCACTCCCAGTTTCTCAAAAAATAGTTCTAAAATTCTGGGGCTTATCGTTCCCATATTTACAGTATAAAGACAGGCCAAATCTCTCTGTATGGTTAGGTGATCGGCTGGGATAGCAGGTCTGTTCTACAGTGAATAGTACATAGCACACAGTAAACGTTTGAGAAAATTGCCTGTAACTCTCTTCCTGTGGTAAACAGGCTTGGCCAGAAGCCTTCACTGGTGTTAGACTGTGACAGTAGCTAGCTCAATCTGCCTTGTAAGAGAAAGTGGGTCACTGAGTCTGATTAGGGTTAGAGGGAGAGTCTCTTACAGACTGTTCACTTAGTCTGTGCTAAAGTCACGGAGAATGGCTCCCTTAGGCTGCGCAGGTGCGAAGAAGAACTTACTCCACGTATGGTGGTGTCAGGAAAAGGCTTTCACCAGTCTATGCTGGTGTCAGGAAAAAGGGAAAAGGGCTTTCTCGGTCTGTGCTGATGTCAGGTGTTGGATCGCCTTCAGGCTGTTTGTGCTTGGGAGAGAGGCTTACACTGTCAGTCCTGGTGCCAGGGAGAAGAGGTCCCTCAGCATGTGCTGGTGTCAGAGAGAGGTCTTCCTCAATTTGTGCTGGTGTAGGGTGAAGGATCTACCACATACGTTTTATGTTGGGAAAAGAGGATTACTCGGTCTGTGATGGTGTTGAGAAGAATGGCTCTTTCAGTCTGTATTGGGGTCAGGAAAAAGAGCTCCCTCAGTCTTTGCTGGTGTTTGAGTAGGAACTGAGCTCCGTCAGTCTTTGATTCTGTCTGATAAGAGAGAGGAGTTTCACATGTCTATGCAAGCTTTGGACACCCCTAATTTTGTACAGATTTGAAGTAGTGAGGAAAGATAGAAGGTACTTGGTGATGGGAACAAGGAAGAGGTGGTAAACAGATTAATTTGTTAGGAGAGGAAAGGAGAAGAATAGAGAAACAGAGAGAGACCATGAGCTCTCATAAAATAAATGAATGCATCAGCATGGTCTCTTGACAAGTACATGGAGAAAGCAGGACTTCAAAGCAGAGCACAAAAGAAATTCAGAGGACATAAAAACGTTCACACACTCAATAGCTTCAATCTTGCATCAATATCCAACTACTACAGCAATACCACACTGATGGATTCTTAGGTTTGATTTATTCTAATTGCATTGTATTGTACTGTAATTGCTTTCCTGAAATGCTAACTTAGTTAGCGATTAACCCAGTGGTTATTAGTTATTTTAGTAAATTTGTTGGTTATTGGGTTAATCTCGTGCTCTGAGGAAATGAAAGCATTTCCTGCAGTTTCGAGTGGTGGTTTAAGTAAACCACTTTGCTGCCAGGCCTTTTTCCCCTCAGGTGCCAGGCCTTGTTTTGGCTATTTGGCGCAGTTCGTACTTAGGCCCTCATAACTGTTTGTCCACATTAGCTGCCCAAATTTGCATCCTTTCTTTCCAACATCCTAGGGATTCTAGAGGTACCCAGAGTTTGTGGGTTCCCCTGGAGGAGACCAAGAAATTAGCCAAAATACAGAAAAAAGGCTGCATAAGAAGGCTGTGAAACCAATGTTGGATCCCAAAAAGCTAAACATTTCTGAAAAGTAGACACAATTCTAAATTCACCAAGGGGCCATGTGTGTAGATCATACAAGGTTTTCCTACAAAAAATAACAGCTGAAATAAAACAATATTGAAATTGAGGTGAACAAAAAGCCATTTGTCTCCACGTTTAACTTTTTCCTGCGATGTCAGATTTTCAAAAGTAATTTACTGTTACGTTTGCTGGACTCTTCTGGTTGAAGGGATATATTGGGCTTGTAGGTTCATCAAGAACCCTAGGTTCCCAGACCCAATAAAGGAGCTGCACCTTGCAATGGGTTTTCCTTGTATACCTGGTATACAGCAATTCATTTGGTGAAATATAAAGAGTGAAAAATAGGCATCAAGGAAACCTTTGTATTTCCAAAATGGGCACAAGATACGGTGTTGAGAAGCAGTGGTTATTTGCACATCTCTGAATTCTGGGGTGCCCATACTAGCATTTGAATTCCAGCGCATTTCTCAAATGGATGTCTTTTTTACACACTGTCTTACATTTGGAAGGAAAAAATGAAGAGAAAGACAAGGGGCAATAACACTTGTTCTGCTATTCTGTGTTCCCCCAAGTCTCCCGATAAAAATGGTACCTCACTTGTGTGGGTAGGCCTAATGCACGCGACAGGAAACACAACATGGACACATCACATTTTTACAAACTGATGTGTTTTTTGGAAAGTGCTAGCTGTGGATTTTGATCTCTAGCTCAGCCGGCACCTAGGAAAACCTACCAAACCTGTGCATTTTTGTAAACTAGACACCTAGGGGAATCCAGGATGAGGTGACTTGTGGGGCTCTTACCGGGTTCTGTTACCCAGAATCCTTTGCAAACCTACAAATGTGGCCAAATAAACACTTTTTCCTCACATTTCAGTGACAGAAAGTTCTGGAATCTGAGAGGAGCCACAAACTTCCTTCCACCCTGCGTCTCCCCAAGTGTCCAGATAAAAATGGAACCTCACTTGTGTGGGTAGGCCTAGTACCTGCAACAGGAAATGCCCCAAAACAAAACATGGACACATCACATTTTCCCAACGAAAACAGAGCTGTTTTTTTAAAAGTGCCTAGTTGTGGATTTTGGACTCTAGCTCAGCCAGCACCAGTGGAAACCTACCAAACCTGTGCATTTTTTAAAACTAGACACCTAGGGGAATCCAGGATGTTGTTGACTTGTGGGTCTCTCACCAGGTTCTGTTATCAAGAATCCTTTGCAAACCTCAATATTTGGCCAAATGAACACTTTTTCCTCACATTTCGGTGACAGAAAGTTCTGGAATCTGAGAGGAGCCACAAATTTCCTTCCACCCAGCATTCCCCCAAGTCTCCCGATAAAAATGGTACCTCACTTGTGTGGGTAGGCCTAGTGCCCGTGAAAGGAAAGTCCCCAAAACATGATCTGGACACATCAAAATGATCAAATACAAAACTACCTGGTTTTGTGGGGCACCTGCGTTTTTGGTCCTGGGCTCAGCAGCCATAAAGGGAACCCTACCAAACCCAAATATTTCTGAAAACTAAACACCCGAGGGAGTCCAGGGAAGTGTGACTTGCGTGAATCCCCCAGTGTTTTCTTACCAGAATCCTCGGCAAACCTAAAATTGAGCTAAATAAATTGAATTTTTCCCACATTTCTGTGTGGGATCACCGCACCGGGACAAATTTCCTGCCACCCAACGTTCCCCCTCAAGCTCCCTGTAAAAATGATACCTCAATTGTGTAGGTGGGCCAAGTGCCTGTGACAGGGAAGAGCTAAAAACATGTCTAAATTGAGGGGGAACCAAAACAGGTCCTAAAGGGCAGTTTGAAAAAAAAAATGTTTAGGCTGACAAGTGGGGCAGAATTTTTATTGGTATAGGTGCGACAATGCTGGGTGGTAGGAGTTTTGTGGATTGCTGCAGATTCCGGAAAACTCCATCACAAAAACGTGGGAAAAATGTGTGATTTCCAGCAAAATTGGAGGTTTGCAAGGCATTGTGAGTAAGAAAATGATGCAGGGTGCATGTGAAGCACACTGCCCTGGAGTCCAAAAAGTACAGCCCTCACCATTCCAAGTGGGGCAATTTTGAGAGTTTGACAAGATCTCATGACCCAAATGTAAAACCAAAACCCAAACCCAAAATAATCAAATGTCCTCTTGCTTGCCGTGGGATAACATGCTTTAGTGTGCGGGGGAGAGCTGAAAGACTGTTACTCCCTTCAGTTGGGTGGTGGGCATAACCATGCCCATTCTGGTTGGTAGCCATCAACCCATTTTTTTTTTTCTAATTCCATGGCATTTATTAGGCTTTCTGACACCCCCCCCCCCACCACCACCCCTCCAGGCAGTGGATCGGGGGTATTTGCAACAACTTGTCCACATTTATTTGGGGTGGGAGTATGGCCATAACCCCACCCTCTTTTTTTGAAAACATAGGCGGTCATTCTGACCCTGGCGGTCAAAGACCGCCAGGGCGGAGGACCGCGGGAGCACCGCCGACAGGCCGGCGGTGCTCCAATGGGGATTCCGACCGCGGCGGTAAAGCCGCGGTCGGACCGGCAACACTGGCGGTCTCCCACCAGTGTACCGCCGCCCCATTGAATCCTCCAAGGCGGCGCAGCTTGCTGCGCCGCCGAGGGGATTCCGACCCCCCCTACCGCCATCCAGATCCCGGCGGTCCGACCGCCGGGAACCGGATGGCGGTAGGGGGGGTCGCGGGGCCCCTGGGGGCCCCTGCAGTGCCCATGCCACTGGCATGGGCATTGCAGGGGCCCCCGTAAGAGGGCCCCTAAATGTATTTCACTGTCTGCTGCGCAGACAGTGAAATACGCGACGGGTGCAACTGCACCCGTCGCACAGCTTCCACTCCGCCGGCTCGATTCCGAGCCGGCTTCATCGTGGAAGCCTCTTTCCCGCTGGGCTGGCGGGCGGCCTGAAGGCGACCGGCCGCCCGCCAGCCCAGCGGGAAAGTCAGAATTACCGCCGCGGTCTTTCGACCGCGGAACGGTAACCTGACGGCGGGACTTTGGCGGGCGGCCTCCGCCGCCCGCCAAGGTCAGAATGAGGGCCAGAATCTTCCCTGGTCTCTGGTGGGTGTTCTGCCCCCACTGGGGGCAGATGGGCCTTTCAAAAATAGCCCGATCTGTCCCCAAGTTGGGCAGATATGGCCAACAGTAATGTACCCCCATGGGGAGCGACCCTTGCCCAAGGGGCTGCCCCCCAAACAAAGCACACACATACATACCAATCAATGGTGCCTAAGTGGTTTCCGCCCCCACCCCTAAGGGGCAAATCGGCCTAATAGAAATAGGCTGATCTGCCCCAAGGGGCAGAAATGGCCTAAAACATATTTGCCCTTCCCCCCCAGGGGAGCAACCCTTGCATAAGGGGGTCGCTCCCCCTGCATGAAATTGGCAAAAAAAATAATCCCTGGTGTCAAGTGGTTTCTGCCCCCCTTGACGGCAGATTGGCCTAATAAAAAGAGGCCGATCTGCCCCCAAGGGGGGCAGAAATGGCCTAAAAAGATTTCCCCCCCGGGGAGCGACCCTTGCCTAAGGGGTCGCTCCCCACGTCTAAAAAAGATAAAACAAACAAAAAACAAATGATCCCTGGTGCATAGAGGTTTCTGCCCCCCCCCCCCGGGGGGCAGATTTGCCTAATAACAATAGGCTGATCCGCCCCCAAGGGGGGCATAAATGGCCTAAAACAAATTTGCGCCCCCAAGGGAGCGACCCTTGCCTAAGGGTCGCTCCCCTCACGTGAAACTGACATAAAAGAAAAATCCCTGATGTCAAGTGGTTTCTGCCCCCCTTGGGAGCAGACTGACCTAATAAAAATAGGCCGATCTGCCCCCAATGTCCTAAAGTTAATTTTGCCCCCAGGTGAGCGATCCTTGCCTAAGGGGTCACTCCCCACATCTAAAAAAATAAAAGAAACAAAAAAAAATTATCCCTGGTATCTAGAGGTTTTTGCCCACCCGGGGACAGATCGACCTATATAAAATAGGCCGATCTGCCCCCAGGGGGGTGAGAAATGGCCTTGAAATAATTTGTCGCCCAGAGGAGTGACCCTTGCCCAAAGGGTTGCTCCCCTTTATTGTAAACAACAACAAAAAATAAAATCCTTGGTGTCCAGTGGGCTTTTCTGCTGTCCAATGGCATCGCAGAAATGCAGAGAGAGAGAGAGAGACATCAAAGGAAAGGACCTGAGCGCCACAGCAGCATTTCTGCTGCCAGATCGCATTGCAGAGAGACATTAAAGGAAAGGCCTCTCCTTTCCTTTGATGCCTCTTTCGTCCGCTCCGCTGGTGCTCCCCCCGAGGGCCCATGTCAGGACGAGGTGGTTACGTTCCTGGCGCCTGAGCGCCATGGCAGCGGACTTAACCACCTCCTCCCAGGCACCCACAGGGGTTAATAGCAGTTAGGCGTGAATATTAGAGTGAGTGAAAAAATAGGATAAGGAAATAGAATGGAGGAGGTTAGATATTGGGAGACTGCTAGGAGAGCTTAGACCGAAGGGGCATTTGAGATTTATGAAAATGGAATGAGTAGGTTGGAAAGGTTTGGGTATTAAAAGAATGGTTACTCAGAAGGAGAATTTATGATTTGAAAGGCAGGTACCTGAAGTGTAGTAGAGAGTAAGGCAGGCGTGCAAGTGAAAGAGTAGGGTACACTCAGAGGCACTACAGCAGGCACAGGATGGAGTGTAAAGACTGTGTTATTTAAACAGAGAAGCAGTAAAGATAATAATCCCTAACTATAACTCTGGTTAATTTTCATGCAGGGATTTTAGGAACAGTGAGATAGGATGCAATCTAGGGGAATATAAAAAGCAGAACGAAAGGTTGAAAGTTGAATGCCTGTGGGCAGGTGATATATGTTATTAAGTCTTTGGTTATTCCATTTGACTGTTGATGGTGTTCATACAGTCTGTCCATTTCTACATGAATATTGAACATTAACTGAAACTGTTCGACTTTGTACTTATTTTTTAATATGAAGTACTGAGTTATATGGCTTGTCCTGATAGTGGGTCTTTGCTGTTTACTAAGATTTTGATGAGTGGCCACTCACGGGAATTTGCATTGCTTTATGTATTTGTTTGAGACAGGTGCAAAAGTGTTATGTTTCTAGGGGGATGTGGATCTCCAATCTGTATCCAACAACTGAGCTTATGTGGATTCTTTATTCGACCACATTGAGAATAACCAGGTCTCCTGAACTCTAGCTGATTATTTATTTCTTTGATCTTTGCAGGTAGAGAATTCAATAATTTTGTGTCTTGAATGGAGACAGAAATGCCACCAAAGCATTTCATCCTGTAAGCAGGATTTACTAAGCATGGTGGCACACTGGAACAAAAAGGACTGGGTTGTCATAATTTAGTGATTTTTGCTTGAATGCACTTCAGTCCTTTACCACGTATGGGGAAATCCGGGGTGGGCTGTGTGTGTGTGTGTGATGCAGAGTTTTTGGAAAGAGGATCTTTTGGTTATTGAGATACAGTGCACATACTTTAAGAAAGGAGAGGTGCAGGTTTGTACAATTACATTTAGAAGCAGTCATGCTGCTGAGCTTTAGATTCTTTGTAGCCTTCTGATAGTTGAGAGTGGAATGTTAGATTAATATCTGTCAACACAGTCAAGTTTGGAGAAGATTAGTTAAGTTGCTTGGATCTTTTGAGAAAAATCAAGCTGTAGAAAGATGTGTCAAGAATTTTCATTCTGTAGAAAGTTGATTGAGACAGCCTGTCCACTTGAGTATTCATCGAAAGTGTAGACTCAAATATGACTTCAAGATTTTCACATTAATAGCTATTTCTGGCAGTGACTCAGTGCGTCTGTCCCGAAAGATACATGGGCATAATTTTTTAATTCACTGTCGGAACTTCAGTTTTAGAAGCATTAGGTTTGAGGTGATTCCACGTATTCCATTGATCTGCTAGTATACTGCAGGTGTTAAGTGTTGATGTCCCTTTCACATTAGAGTTTCCTACTTTGATAATTAGCTGTGTGTATAAAAATATTAGAAAATGCTCCACGGCATTCAGTACCTTTTAGTTTTCCACAACTGTTACAGGCACACCACCATATACACCTTTACTGTGAATGAAATAGATCCCACTGACTCACTTGACAGCAGATAGCAGATACTTATTTGTTTACAGAAAAACTATCCCATGAGATGTACACTTCTTATAGCTTATGTGTGAGGTGAGAGAGGTATCTCCCATGTTTCAGAGGACCAAAAGGTTCAAGCTTCAGACAGGAGAACTAATTCTCATGTTACACAGAAATTCTGATCTCAAGGCTTGAAAAACAAAGTTATCTCAGCAGTAACACTGGTACCTTATCTTCAAGTTTAGACATTTGAGCTTTCCTATGGGATACAAAAACAGATGCTGCCGATTCTGGGTTTAGGCAACTGAGTTCTCCTCTAGGCCACACGGACCTTATGGGTTCAGGCATTTAACAGCAGAAATAGGACTGTCTTCCCAATACACCAATTTTGTTGTTAACTTCTGGATTCACAGATGACAACAGACAAAGGGGGTTATTCTAACTTTGGAGGAGGTGTTAATCCGTCCCAAAAGTGACGGAAAAGTGACGGATTTACCACCAGCCGTATTACGAGTCCATTATATCCTATGGAACTCGTAATACGGCTGGTGGTATATCCGTCACTTTACCGTCACTTTTGGGACGGATTAACACTCCTCCAAAGTTAGAATAACCCCCAAAGTCTCTGCGACGGTTGCAGCACTGACCTTCAGATTTCTATCATAAATCACAATCATGGCTCTTGAATGTAACAGGCCATTAGCACTGTCAATCAAGATGAGTGACCAAAGTCACTATCCTGGAGAAAACGTCATCATATTTTGTTTAGCTACTCACACATAAGACACACCAACATGTCACTTAATGCAATGAATGCAATGTTGCCTGTGGTCAGTTGTCACCAGTCTAAAACTACCCAAAGATGCCCTAGAAATCTCAAATGAATAGAGTTACTCTATTAAAGCATGCTAATGTAATAGCATGTATGCCGTCTGACATCTGTCTCCCAGTCTTGACGTGCTACACCTTCCAACTTTGAATGGTGAGGGTCGAGCGATCCTGAAGGGGACACTTACAGATGAAGTCATCCAAAGAAGACAGACTCCCCGGTGATTTTTTACATGACTAGGAATTAAATTTTCATGCCCGATCTAACCAAGGCACTCGAAGAGGGGATGGCTGCTGGATCGCTGGGTTCACATCCAACAAAGCAGTTATCACCCTTCTCCCCAAGGACAATAAAGGCCACTTATAGTGTGCCAGCTACCTTCTGAATTCCCTCATTAATGTGGATCTTCCCTCAATAATGTGGAAGTAATGTAAAACTGATGGCCAGGATCCTGGCGACCCAGCTGGGGAAAGTGATCCCGCAATTCGTTCATGACATCCATGTGGGTTTTGTACCGGGGCACAGTTCTCGCAGTTACCTATGAACATTGGTGCATCTTTTGTGGAGTACAAATAGTGATCTGTGAGAGGTGCTAGCATTCTCTCTTTATGCTGAAAAGTCCTTTGACTGAGTCAAATGGCCATACTTAATCTAGGTTTTGTCCCATAAAGGGCTGGGGAATGATTTACGTATTTCTGCTGTACGATTCCCCCTCTGTCGTCTTTCGAAGTGTCCTGTGGAAGGTTCCTCTCAGACACATTCCGATTTTACCACAGCATTCGTCAAGGCTGCCCCCTTTCCCGCTCCCTTTTTTCCTGGCAAAAAAACACCTGTCTGCCGCGATCTGTAGATCAAGAGAAATGCTCGGGATACCCACAGGAGCTGGTGAAGTCAAGATTATGAGCTCTGGAGCTGTATTCTATTGATTTCTGTGATACCTGTCTGTATTTCTCACAACAAATGCCTCTCAATGCCTTTTTGATTTCCTCGCTGGCACTGTATTGTTTAAATTTACAATAAAAAAAAAAATCACTCAAGAAGGTGCTGAAGCAGCACCAAAAAACAAAACAAAAAAATGCTGCTACTATACCAACTACAGGAGCTAGATGTTTGTAAACATACAAGTACTATATTATGCACGCTGCAATGGCTCCTGATCATTGACCGAGTAAGATAATGAATCTTAGTTAAGATTTATAATACCACAAACTCAACAGAAGCCAACCCAAATACTCACAGTAGCTGTAACTCTATGCTTTTGAACGCCACTCCAGATTACAAGATAAGGACATGCTCATTTCTTACAAGCTATAGCAGGGAAACAGTGGAAAGACTCCCTGTTGAGCTAAGGATTATTTTATAACTAGAGACTTCTTATTTTGAAGTAGCTGGTGACACTACAGACGTGTGCTGGTGACTGAATGCCTTCAGGTGTAGGCACTGTACAAGTGTATTTTGGCTTCACTTAGCTTGATTTGGCCACTAAACCACAGCATCATAATCCAATTTAGATTTAGATACTGTCGAAGAATGAGTGTGAGACCTGACAGCCATTAGGGTGGTCCTCTCTCAAAGCTTTTGCTTACTCACCTCCTGTTCCTGAAATTTGTTTTTGTTGACTTTCGGACTCTGTGCACTTTACCAGTGTTAACCAGTGGTAAAGTGATTGTGCCCACTCTTTAAAACATGGTAAAATTTGTTTAACCTGATAGGCACATTTACTGATAAGTCCCTAGAAAAGTGGTACAAAATGCACCCAGGACCTGTAAATCACATGCTATTGGTGGGCCTGCGCCACTTATTGTATAGCCCTTTAAGACATGCCTGAGGCCGGCCACTGCATTGTGTGAGCAGGTTTTAACTGCTAATTAAACTTGGCAAAATAAATCTTTTGCCACACCTAAACCTTCTTGTTTAAAACATATAAGTCACCCTATGGTAGGCCCTAGCCAGCCCACAGGGCAGGGGGCTGTGTATTTAGAAATTTTGACCTGTACTTTTAAGCTTTACATGTCCAGGTAGTGAAAAACTCTTCATTTCGTTTTACACTATTGCAAAGACTACCTCTCCCACAGGACAACATTGGTTACCTTATTATATTTAATAGTTATACCTGTACTTTTACGTTTTACATGTTCTGGTACTGAAAAACTTGTCAATTCCTTTTTCACGATTGCAAGGCCTACCTCCCCCATAGGATAACATTGATTACCTTATTACATTTGATAACTGTTGTTTGGGAACCAGTTGAAACATCATGTTTAGTTTCTAAAGAACTGTAATTTAAAAACCTCTTTAATAGTGAAGTCAGATTTTAAGTCACAATTCTGAAAATGCCACTTTTAGAAAGTTGGCATTTTCCTGTCCTAAACATTTGGTGCCTGCAAAATGTGTCCTGGGTCACATGACTGGATGTAGATGGCAGTTGGCCTTTATGTATTCCTCCCAGACAATGAGACAAAGGGGGACTAGGTATTGGCAGGATGGTCCATCTTGCCAGGATGGGAGTGGCAGAGTTGTTCCCTGCCCACTTATACTTCAAAATGGCAGCCTCAGCCCACTCACAAAACCAGTCTTTCACAACCCTACACCTCTTGGAGCCTGGGCAGGGAGGAAGGAAATTACTGAACTAGCTCTGGTGAGAAAACTCTATAAGTTTCTTCTGGTTCAAAGCTAGAAACAGATATATAAATAGGACAATCAGACTCTCTCTTCAGTTTACTCCTGGACATGTGGACGACCTCCAGAAGGACTGCCTGGAACTCCAGAGGACTGCCCTGCTGCTTCAGGTCAGCCTTGTACTTCAGAGGACTGCCCTGCGGCCATCAGAGGACATCCCTGCTGCTTTAACCTTGCCTTGCACTCTCACAGGACTGCTCTGCTGCTTGAGGCCTGCTTTTTTGCTTGATGCCAGGACTACCTGAGTGACTCAAAGGTTTGGATGGTTGACCTCCTGTTCTGATCTACAGGTCCTGCTGCAGTGGACCTGCCTGGGCCCTGCTGCTCTCTGCTGGTGTGAGTTCCTGCTATCCAAAAGCTGCCTCACCAGGCCCGGGACTCTTGGTCTCATTTGAGCTCCTCCTGTGAAGAAATAGAGAAATCGTGATGTTTTAGGCTCTTCGCGCTCATGAATTTGCCCGTTTGCACCGAGATCTTGCCACCCACGACGACTGCCAGCACAAAGCTTTGTTGAACCAGACTCTGCAATACAGGGACCCCCAGCAACGAGCGACGATGCAAGATCTGCTCTTTGTGTTATAGCAAGGACAGCCCGTGGTGACTGCCAGTACGAAACTCCAGCAACAACCATCTGAGACACCCTACAGGATCTTTGCGCTACAGCAACAAACTTCCACGTCTGCTCTTTGTGCTACAGTGATAATCATCTGCAAAGCTCTGCCTAATGGTCTTCTCCACCACAAACAGGACTTCTCGCTCCAGACTTTGAGAACATAACTTTTTCAGCAGGTCTGACCTGGTCCCTGTATCTGGCACACGCTTCAAACAGTCAGCCTTAACTTGTGACTTTTCCCCGTCTAGCACGACCAAATGACCGTGAGTGCATTTAGGCACTATGCTTATGTAAATCTTTAAAACTGCATGTCACCAGTTCTGCTCATTGGATTTTTGTTGCTTTGTTCTCAAATTATTTATTTAATTTTACTCAGTTTCCCAAAATGGTGTGAGACTTTTCTTGTTGCTGTGTTTTCACTTTATTACTGTTTAAGTGCTGCATAAATACTTGACACACTGGCCCTAATTACGAGTTTTGTGAGCTGCCTGAACCCCCGCCGGCCCTAATAGGAGTTCACTGCAGGGCCGGTGGGTGAAAACAGTGTTTCCACCTGCCAGCCCTGCAGTGAACAAGGCCTTGACATTGACGCCGGCTCCTAAGAAGCCAGCGCCATTGTGGCTCTGCGGCGGGTGCAGCAGCACCTGTTACGCATTCCACTGTCCGTAATTCAGGCAGTGGAATGTGCGACGGGCTGTGCATGTGAGCCCCTGCACTGCCCATGCCAAAGGGGCCCCCCAACAACCCCATTCTGCCAGCCTTTCGCCATGGAAAGGCAGGTGGTATGGGGACTCGTAATCCCAAGGGCGGCGCTGCAAGCAGTGCTGTCGTGGAGGATGAAAACCACTGGGACCACTAGGCTGCCGGTTTGCGTCAGGCTGGCGGTGGCGGTGGTCCGACCGTGGCGGCTCTACCACGGTCATGTGGGACCGCCACCACGAGTCAGGCGGTCATGCGACCGCCAGACTCGTAATGAGGGCCCTTGTCTCTAAGTTAAGCCTAACTGCTCTTGTGCCTAGCTACCAGAGGATTAAGCAAGGGTTAATTTAGTGACTTTTGTAGGTTACCCTGACAGCGATTGTGATTGTTGCTTCAGAAGAGTCTTCACTCTCCTCAACCAAAAACCCAATTTCCCACAGTAGGTCACATCTGTGTTTGAATTTTTTTTGCATCAAAAATAGTCTTGTTAGCTCTTCTAACATGGACGAGTAGTAACTATCGGTAGCTGGTCTTATTTATTTTTACTAGGGGTCTCGGTAAAGAGTGATATTCTTAGAAAGAAGCCGCTTGCTTGCCTGGGTTCACGGTACTGCCAGAACACAATACACAATACAGGGAAGTGCTAATTTCTTGTATAAGCATAGCTAAAATATAATGGATCAACCACTACACCAAGCACATCTTAAAGGCATAGAAGAGATTAAAAAAATGCTACTTTGAGTTATCTATAAATCACTGTACCCACTTTGCAGAGAGAGGAAAACAATTTATGAAGCAATCATTTTGCAAGATTCCGAGCAGGGTAATCTATAACAGAGACCAAGGAATTAACTTGATTGCACTTCTCAAACTTTTCTTCCATATAAAACTGGAAGAAAGCCAACAATTGCTGCAAACTGTTTTATTGTTCCTCTCTATAACAATTCCCTTACAATGCCCTCAGGAATGTTCAAACTGTTTTCAATGCGTCACCTTGTGCTACAAAACATAAAGGCATGATAGCACCAATGACAACAAAAAAATCCCCTGCGGGGAAATGACAAACAGTGGGATGAAATGCACAAGATAATGCAATATTGCCTATTTTGAATTGTAATTCTTCAGAGATGACCCCACAATATCAGGCTAGCAAGTAGGGCAGCCACCCAAAATCAAAACATATTAAAGTATCTTATTAACTAGTTCAACTGAGAACAGCTGATTGCGCCCTATTTTTACTACAATTCCTGCTAAACTCAAAAATCAATAAAATATCACACTTTTTCGGTATTAGAAGTCCCTTCACCATCAAAGTTTAATACCAACTAATAGTTTGCAGATTAAATATTTTTCAAAAATTCAGAGGACAAGTTATTTTTTTGTTAAAATATGAAGTGTTCGACGGTACTACAGCTATCTGGAGAGTAGGTAATGCTGCTTTCACCGTCCCACGAAGCTGTTATACTATTACAGACGTAATGGGACGTTCAGTCAGTAGATATCCTGGCACAAAGTCATGTGCTCTGCCGCACATCATGTTGTTGTCAGAAGGAAGTTACCCAGTTCAGCTTTTATTTCCGATTGTTGCTCAATGTTTACGAGCAGTGGTTTTATTGTGTGTTTGGATTCGACATCCTACAACCATTATCAAGGCAGACAGGAAGCAGGTATTCGACAAGCAGCATAAAACAATAGCTGTCCCAAATTCTTACCGATCAGCCTGAATGCACAGAGGAGTGTCACCATGTTTTCTTACACTTGCGGGTGCCTGCCTATATTCATCCATCCATAAGATAACCTGTATCTTCGACAAAGAGAAATACGAAACATCGTGTTCTTACAGGCTACTAGGAAAAGGGGCTGCAGAGAGTGTGGGAGAGGAGAGAGTAGGTAGAGGGAAGGGAAGGAAAAGAGAGCGAGTGTGTGTGTGTTTGAGTGTGATAGCGAGAGAGAGAGAGAGAGAGAAAGAAAGAGAGAAAACTCTAGCCATTACTATGTAACATATTTAGCAGATAAATCGGTATTCCCATCTGCTTCTACTGGTCCAGGGGAAACCCAACATAGCCATTGCAGAAAGACACCCACGCGATATGTTGTGTGTAATACCTTGATTTTTACTGTCACAATATAGGAGATGGCACACAGGAGCGCTCAGCCCAGACTATCTTGCTGGTTACATGGGCAAAGCCAAAACCAAATAAATATGCTTACTGTAGCAATTAACCTTGGCTGTCCCTGTAGTTGAGTCCAACCAAAGATGAGGTAATCACAAGAGAAGTCAGACCACGATTCACATACTCATTGTTAGCCACAGTGAATGAATCTTTATTTCTGGGGATGAGGTTCAATATCAGGTCTTTTCCTTTCACTTGGGAATGAGACAGCATTAGCCTCCAAAAATAATCATAGTAGTTTGCTCGATTTCTCTAAGGTTTGGGCAGTGGAACAATAATCCAATAACTGAGTGAAATAGTGTTAAGTGTTAACTCAACTGTCTCTGTGGGAAATATGAGGCTTAATATTTAGGTGCGAGTGTAGTTAAAGGTGAGACCACCCCACAGGCCTAGGAGATGAACTCTACTTGTCCTCTAATTTACCCACTTGACTGGCAGTCCTAAAGTGGCCATCTACCATGTGTCACCCACTTAAAGCTTCACTACAGTTGCATGTATCTGGCTTCTGAACAACTTTCCTTCATCTCTAGCTCCATTCTAGGTTTCAGAGATGGTCAGGGATCAAGAGAACTATACAAACGATCCTGCAAGTGACTCAAGTCAATTTAGTGCAAACTCGTCCAGTCCATGAGTGTCAGTGGGTCATCTCCCATTGCTAGAGATGCCTCTACTGAGCTGAGGATTCTCAGAGAAATACAACACTTTCTTGCAGAACAGACAAAGTGGAATGACTTGGCTATTAATCACAAATCTGCCTTGCTTGGCAACTTGTTACTACTTCTTGAGTGCTGGCTGTAATTGTCAATACCACTAGCATAATATGCTTGTTATCTGGTAGTGCTAAAGAAAAACTAACTCAGGAATCGAACATGAAAGCCTATAAGGGGCTCTAAGGTTCAAATCAACATGCCATGTTCAACTGCGGTAAAAGACGCCAGCAAGTCAATCGATATGAGTGGATAAGGGTCTCCTTTGTCCGATATGAGATGCATATCATCCAGCATCTTTAATGCAACTGTTTTGATGCTATAGCCTAGGCAGAAGAAGATGCTATAAGGAAATTACAACATTCTGTTGATTGGCAGTGCTTTGCTCCACAGCTTTCCCTTAACACAACAAATTATACAAAGTTGGATTGCAAAGTAGATCAGGATCAAAATTGTTTTTTGAGAATAGAGTGAATTAGACAAATATTTAGACAGTGCAGAAAAATGTTGTGAGTAACAAATACAGCCATTTGCGATATTAATCAAGACAATTGTTATAGATGTGTCCTAAATTGTCTTAGTGGTGATGCATTCCAAGGATTTGAATCTCCCAGAAGATTTCAAGTAGCCTCTATACCAAAGGACATGGCAGAGTGTGCAAAAAATTAGGTTTCCAAACAGGGATCACACTTGTCCACCTGTGAGTTACTTCAGTACTTCAAGGAACTGTCCGGTCTGGAAACTGCATCATATCTGCCAGATACCATAGAAAGGTAGCTTTACGTAACGTCTCGCACTTTGTAACGAGAAGTCACTGAACACAACAATGGGCTACAAATCTTTATTATGGCCTAACCTTATGTAATATTACAATGATTAATAGAGTGTAAGCAATGTGAATAAACAAGTGAATACAAAAAAGATAACTAAAATTCTAAACAAATCTTAACAAAACTCAATTTTGGTTTCTGTGGTTCTGATGAGATGTACCCAGTACCCTCACAACTAGCTGCCTGGTATCTTTGCAATCCGGGATTTGTCAGCAGTACAACCCATGTGCTTATTACCCATCTTTTGGAGTGCCCCCTAAGCAATGCAATCTCTTTTTAAATAACAGCTAAAACATAGACTATTCATTTTTTTTTTTATAATTAGTAAAAAGCATGATAACAGGCAGTTCTTGCAATACGCAAGATGTCTTTGAAACAAAGTCATGGGAATTACACATTTCACAAAGCGGTGGAGCAGAGCAATATAGACTCCATCCTTTACATGTCATTATTGTGCAAATACGCATTTGACATTATATTTACTGTGTACCTTAAATAATGGTAATATATGTGAATACTTAAATGCAT
Source organism: Pleurodeles waltl (assembly GCF_031143425.1). NCBI lineage: Eukaryota > Metazoa > Chordata > Amphibia > Caudata > Salamandridae > Pleurodeles > Pleurodeles waltl. The sequence continues at coordinate 239,813,588 of NC_090436.1, forward strand.
TAACAACATGTAACCACTGGCTGAAGCTTTATAATGTATGCACTAATATTCATTTGAAAATGCTTACGTGAGTTCATTATTCACATTTTATATTTACATTTCATAAGTAAACATGCATTTTTTTTATTTGTGTTCTTCATTTATTTTGAAAGTTTTATCTGTGCAGGTATGGCCTTAGATTCAAAATGTACATTAAAGGTTTAGTTAAAGTTAGCCTGACTAAAGGCCTTATTTTTTTTAATTTATTTTGCTTGGTTTGTGTGTTCTTTCTTTTGCAGTTGTGTTTCAAGGTTTCAATTGTAGAGAGAAGGAGTATTGTTATATGTATTAGTTTTGCTGATGGTAAAGCCTGAGAAGAGAAATCTTCGCAAGAGACATGAAGATCTAATGAGCAACTGAAGTATCCCATTTATTGCGTTCTGGGACTGGGACTGGGGGATGTTCAAGGATGCAGTAATTGTCAGAGTTCTGTGGGATGAGAAATTTAGGTGAGACGATTGGCTCCTAATTGGGAGAGAAGAGATACGATTGATGTTGAAGGGTTCTGTTTTTTTAATTAATGCTTACGTTGTAAGAAGTTAAAGCAGCCACTGCCGGAATGGCGGGTCAAACCGCCATGATTGTAATGAGGGCCTAAGTCTCTTATCTCTTACTATTGTTAGGTATGTAAGAGCAGCAATGCCTAGAGTTCATCATTTTACAGACTCCGCTATTTTTCGCTAAAAGAATGTCTAAAGCAAGAAGATTTTTAAGAGTCATAGCTCTATCCGTAGCCAATTCAGTATCTATCAGCGGTATAGCCCCTGAAAAATCTGTCAGTATGTTATCCACAATAGTAGACAACTTTCAGATCTTGGTGGAATTTAAGATGACTCCCACTGAAGAAATCACCACACCAAATATATCTCACACTATAGCAGAAAAGGTCTCCCTCCTCTGTCTCTTATGATGTAATTCTGTCATTTTCGGAAACCTTTTCAAATCCTCCATCTGGTAAATCTTTGGGAATACTATCCCCAAATAACATGTCCCATACCATCCTCTTGGAAGACGGTCAAAGCATGAAGTCCACAAATATAATATATCCCTGGAATCGCGGGGTCCTGCCCATTCAACATAACTGTCCATTTACTATGAAACAAAAACACATGCCTACATTCACTCGTACCCACAAATAAAGTATCAGTGTGTGATTTTGGCCTATATATACAAAGCTTTCCTACGTGTAATGCATCTAAAGCTAATTACCCTTGCGTCTAAATTGCAGTGTAAGCATAATCATTTTTGTAAGTCCTTTTCTCTAAATCTTTTTCTATTTTCTCCTTCAGCGCCTTTCTCCTGTCATCAGTGTGATCTAAGAAGCTTTTCTCTAATGGTGTAAGCAAACATGTAACATTATTCTTGTGAGCATAAGCTGCCCCAAACGTTAGTGTAGGTTCAAAGAATCTTCTAACTTATACTATATCATTATCCTTAGCTACTCTACTCAAGTATCTAATAATAGGAACAAACGAAAACACGAGGTCAAGATTAGAGTAGAAATACTGAATTTACTCCTGGTTATAGAACCTTGTTAGTAACAGACTACAACTTATCCTGTATGTTAGTGGAAGACTATGATAGGTGACTCCTTCCTCCTCTGATGAAGGAATCTGCTTACACACAAGACAATCCTTTGCATCCATCATCTCAACATACTCACTCAAAAAGTGATAGAAAACACTAGAAGAAAGTTCTCCTTGAGCATTAGTAAAGTCATGCAAATACTTCTCATCTAATTTAAATCTCTCTAAGACCGTTAATGTAGTAGTCTCAAAAGCAGAAGTATGGTTGGCTCCTTTTACATCAAGAACAGACATACCCACAATCAACACTATAAACAAAATTCCACACATAATTGCCAAACCAATGCTCATATATTTACAGCGCCTAACATCCCTAATTTGCTAATCTATATCAGCCATGATATGTAAAGAATCAGAAAGCATAAGTATCTTAGAAAACGTGCAGCAAAAATCTTAAAAAGAAATTTCTTCTTTCCACAGTTCAGTTTCACTTCCTGGAACCCTTCTCCTTTGTCAAACTCAGCTAGTAGTTTGTCAAACTCAGGTTTCAAAAGTCAAATCAGGTTATCAATGTCTTTTCCAGTTACCTTCAACAGTCTGTTTCTCAAAAATATTTCCCAGATTGTTTCAACAGTTCAGTTCATAAATCTTCTTCAGGTTACCTCAAAATACTGACTCGGAACTTCCCTACCAAAACAAAAAGACAAACTCTTGTTGCCATTCATTTGTAGTTGCATACGCCCATTCAGGACCTGCGTATCTTCGACTTGCTATTTTCTTTCTTTTCAACTTCCAATCACCATTCAACTCTCCATCGCTTAGTTCCTCTTTTCTCGTAGTATCTACTTCTTCCTCTATTGTTTGATCAACAATCACCTCTTTCCTTTTCGCCACTTGTGAATTCGTCCACTTGCTTCCTTTCCGTGTACCTTCTGTCGATATTCTCTTCAGAAGAGAACTAAAGTCCTTTTCTTTCCCTGTGGTGTTTTCTCTTGACAGACCTGCAACTGGTTCAGGAGGAGTCGCATCACCTTGACCTCTTCCAATGTGGCTCAAATTAACCACAGTCCCTTTCCCAGCATTAACTGCTGACAAATGACACATCGGTGACAGACTGCTTCAGCTGGTTGTCTAACTTGGGGTTAAACCAGTCAATTTTGAACAAATGTACCATGGCATCCCTACCAATCTGTACCTGACAATGATAGTACTGCGCCATCTGAGACAAGAGGCTATTTGGCAAAACCATCTGACCCTCCTCAGATACGCACAACTCATCCTGTCTTTGAAAACATTTCATTTTGCTCCATGACCTTTTCTCTTCCTTGTCGACATTACTCTGCAAATTTTTTAACTCTTCTAAAGTATCAACAACTTTTAATGCAAAACTAGAACATGTTGCATCCTATTCAGGTAACAATTCCTACTTGTCTTTGAACGATATACAGTTCAATGCACAAAACCTTGCGACTTTATCTGCATATCCATTTCCTAGTGACACATAGTCCATTGACTTTAGATGTGCACTACATTTCACCACAGCAATTTCTTCAGGGAGTTGAATCGCATCTAACAACAGAAAACCTCTCTGTGACCACAATTGACCAAAATCATGAACTATTCCTAATCCATATTGGCTATCTGTGTAGATGGTGACTCTCAATCGAGCAGAAACATGGCATGCCCTAGTAAGAGCTACCAATTCCGCTATTTGCGCAAAATACACTCCACAAAGCCAGGAAGCTTCTAAGGTACGTCTAATCGTGCACGCTGCATATCCTGCTCTCAGGGTCCCTGTGCTGTCTCTCACACAAGAACCATCAATGAAAACAATTTGGTCATTTTCTTCCAATTGGGTATCTCTAATATCAGCTCTCGGTTTTGTGCACAACTCAGTTTCTTCGAGACAATAATGTTCAACATCCTCCTCATTCTCAATTTCTGTAGAATCACTTGGAAGTAAGGTTGCCGGGTTCAGCACTGTACATCTTTTCAGTGTCACATTTGGAGCACCCAAGATGCTCGTCTCATATCTAGTCAGCCTAGCACCAGTCAAGTATTGGATTTTCGTCCTGGTCAGTAAAATCACAATCGAGAGAGGGACCATTACAGTCAGGGGATATCCCATCACTCCTTCACACTGTGAAAGACTCTGACGAACTGCGGCAACTGCAGGCAAACAACCTGGTAAGGCTGCTACAACTGGGTACAAAGTAGCTGAAAAATATGCTACTGAGCGATGAGCACCTCCATGGACCTGGGTCAAGATAGACAATGAACATGCATCACGCTCATGACAAAACAATGTGAAAAGCTTTGTGTAGTCAGGCATACCCAACGTTGGAGCTCTGCACAAACTCTCAACTCAGTGAACGCCTTCATCTGATCTTCATCTAACACTATGGGGTCTGTGACATCTTTATGAGTCAGCTTCTGCAATGGCTTTGAAATTTCTGAAAAAGGTGGAATCCATTGCGACAATAGCCCACCATTCCCAATGATTGCAGTATCATTGTAATCCTCTCTCTGGATATTTTCCTCAACCCTTTCTCAATCTGGTGACCCAAATACTTCACTACCTTCTGACAATACTGCAATTTCAGTGGTGACACTTAATGACCATACTTTCCCAAATGATTCAACAGGGCAATCAAGTTGTACTTACACTCGTCCCTTGTCTTGGATGCAATCAATAAGTCATCAATGTATTGCACCAGAGTCGATTGGAAAAGCAATTCTAATGACTCCAAATTCTTAGTCAAGATCTGATTAAATAAGGAAGGTGATTCTTTGTACCCCTGAGGAAGTCTGCACCAGCAGCAAACTCTATCTAAGAATTTGAAACTGAAGAGAAATTGACTATCTTCATGAAGAGGCACAGAAAAGAATGCTTGTGACAAATCAGCCACTGTGAACCATTCTGCATCACATGGAATCTGGACCATTATTACAGTTGGGTTGGGCACTACGGGACAACACTTAACCACTATGTCATTTATTTTTCTAAAATCTTGAACAATTCGGACCTTCCCACATGGCTTCTTCAAACCCATTATTGGTCAATTACATGGGCTGCTCAACACCTCCTTCAAAACTCCTTGGTTCACAAAATCTGCAATTATCTGAGCCACTTTCATCAGGACATCTTGTGTCATGTTGTACTGGGGAAGCTGCGGAAACACTGCATTCGGCTCCACTCCTTTTATTAAACCCACTTCTTTCCCTGTCAAATCCCACACATTTTCTTGCACTGTTCCTTGCAAATCAGAATGAAGCTTTCTCACTGTGAACATCGGGAAAAACTCAATCAAGGGGTACTCCTCACTTGTAGTTTCACACTCAGTTTCCAGGGCGGGATCTTCCTCATCGTCACTATTTGTCTGGATCTTGATTCCATCATTCGAGCAAGTAATCAGACATCTTGTCTTACATAGCAAGTCCCTTCCCAGGAGGGATACCGGACCCGAATCGCAAACTACAAACTTATGCAGTCCCTGGAAATTTCAACTTGCACTGGACCTGTAATCGGGTTTGTCAAATACTGATTCGCTACCCCCCACAACCTGAACTATTCGACTTGAAAGGGGCAAATTCGGAACTTCTGCACTTCTCACAGTAGAGCGTGTAGCTCCTGTGTCTACCAGAAGTGAGACTCTGTGATTCATAACCTTGCCTCTCACATAGGGTCCTCTCTGATCTACTTCTAGAGAAGTCACAAGCACAAATGGCTCCTCATCAGAACTATCACTCATCCAGTCACCACTTATTTCATTCTCACTGTGTAACGGGAATTGGTGCACCGCGTTACTACTTCTGTCTTGTCTCTGACCTGTGACCTGCTGAGGAAGCATTATCTTTTGCTGCTCCATCGGGGCTTGCAGTATCTGCAATTGCTGTTTATGTACCATGGGAACCTGCTGCTGCATTGGTTGCAATTGTGACACTTGTGCTCAGGGCATTTGCACCTGCTGTATGGGCGGGAAATTTTGCACTTGATTCACATTATTCTGGAAATTTGGATTTGGACCTCTCATTCTCAGTCCTCTCACATTTTGAAATGTATTGACGTTGTTACCTTGCTGAACTACACCCTCTTGCACCATCATCGGCCACTCCCGCTTCCAGTGTCCCACGGCTCTGCAAATGTGACACAGCAATAGCTTCTTCATTCCCTGCACATCATTCTGAACCATCACAGTATTCGAATCCAGACCGCGATTCATATTACCTCCACGACCCCTACTACTCATCTGAAGCTGGAACACGGCATTTCCCTGCTGCTGTGGCATTGGTTGCACAAAAGTCCCCTGCACTCCTGTTTGAGCTGCCTTAATTTGCATCACCATCGCCCTCTCTTTCAACTTTTTCAGTTTCAACTCAATTTCATCACTACAGTATTTTGCATACTGCACCACCTCATCAACTGGCGTGGCTTGCCAGCAAATCAAATGACTCTTAATCATCTGACCTTTCTCAGGTCTCAGTCCCTCCACAAATATGAACACAAAATGCAACATGTCCTTCGGCTCAATGGCTTCCTTGCCACTGTATTCCTTGAGCGCCTTCAACAATTTCTCATAATACGCATGTATCGATTCCTTCACCTCCTGCACTGTCCTGTCAATTCGCTGCCAATCAATGTTTTTGGGCGCAATCCTCGTCTTTAGGAACTCACTCACCTTACAGTAGTGTTTCAGTACCTCAGGAGATGGTACACCTGTACTCTTATCTCTTTCTGGGTCACTTATAGGCCAATCTACAGCTCTTTTACATTCAACCCACAGATCAGCTGGAACCACTATTTCCAGTAAGGTATTTAAGTCTTCCCACAGACATTTCGAGAGCTTCACAAATCTGTCCGTCTGCGAATACCACTCTACCGGCTTTTCCCTCAGCTTTGGATAATCGTTTGTGAATGACAGAATATCACTCCTACTCCAAGGGACATGAACAAAATTTCCTCCTGGAATGTCTCTCATTTTTAAAATCTTTACTGGATCCTTGTCCTGTTGCACACTTTCAGGCACCTCTAGAGAATCTCGTTTCCTTTTGCCTCTTTTTTCTTTACTCATCTGCCTTCCCACTTTTCTAATGATACCCAAACCTAAGCACTCTGCGATAATTCTTTAAGGTGTGCCTTCATTTCGGCAGACCTCATGTGTTCAAAATCTTTTGCCTCAAAATCTAATCAGTAGCTTCTCTTCAAATGCTTTGTTTTCTAAATTTCTACGCCATGCTTCTCTACCAAATCTGCTAATCTCTGATGTACCTTGCTCACCTCTCTTGTGATTCTCGGGCATAAGTATCCTAACTCTGCCTCTGTGTAGGACTCTAATCTTTTCCCCCTCATTGTTCCCTGAACCAGTTCGCCTGCTTCCATGCTTGATCTGACACAATTTATCTGCTCTTCTCCCTTAGAAGTTGTCTAGCCACTCAGTCAACTGTTGAGCTGTCAATCCCTGTAATGAAATGTTACTTGCGTTCACCGGTGGCACCTGTTGTACCACTGCATTTGATGTCTGCGGTGTCAATAATTTCAGGCTCTGACCTGCACTAGGTCCATTCACGGCATCTGGAAGTGCAATGAGTGGACTGAGATCTAACAATGATCTCGATCCATCAAAGGTATGGCCCATAGAAGAGACTACCTGAGCTTGCTCATTTGGTCCCCTTCCTCACTAGACTTTGGGACATCTGTCCTTGTTCACTCATGCTTGGTTTCTTCTGCGCAAATAATGGTACCATTGGACCAACAGTAATCGGCAGCGATATTGCATCTGGGGCTGCTCTAGCACCTGAACATTGTGGGAGAGTAACTCCCATGTTTAATTCATAATTGGTGTCAAGTCTGACTGTGTCCCTGTTATTGGCATAAATCTCAGCATCCCCTGTGGTTGTACCTGGGGCAACAAAATCAGGGTCGGCTCAGTCTGAACCAACAGTGGTCTTGGAACCACTTGCTCCGCAGGTACCACTAGGTTCGAAGTCGTCTCTAAGACAGGCACATCAGATTCTCTGTATGGGTGGCGGATGCATCTGTGCCTGAACTACTGGAGTAGTCAACACATTAGGTACTTGCACCACACCCTGTGTCTGGCTAGTATTAACCTGCACTGCGCTCACTGTTTCCAACGTCTGTGCTGGGGCTGTTGCATCAACACTAGTATTCACACCATCGTTGTGCACCACATACGGTGGTGGTCGATCTCTCAGTATCTGTGTAACAAGATCTTCAGCATCAGAGTCCTCCTCCACTATGGAAGACTTTCTTGCTTCCTTACTCTCAGACGGACCCTTATTAGACTTTCTAGTTGCCTTCTTTCCTTCCGTCTCATCCTCCTGTGTAATGGCAGGAAACAATTTAACATCCTGCAACGTCACTGATCTTCACTTCTTCTGTTCCCAATCCCATCTAGCCTCTGCTAAGGACTTGTCTACTTTTCTTACTCTCCTCTCGAATTTCAGTTGCTGTTGCTGTCTAGCCACCAGCTCCCAAACTGCTAATGCCTCAAACTGTGCTCCCAAACTACTAATGCCTCAAACTGTGCTGGTCTCAGAAGGGGCTTTGATTCCTACAGCGCCATCCACAATTGTTCCAAAATTCTCAAATTAAACTTCCCATTCTCAGGAAACGCTAAGCTCCCATTTTTCTCTGCTAACGTGCACCATTGCTTTAACCAAAGACATGGGGTGACCCCTCGCTCTTCCATTACCATGTAAACCGGTGTACCCTCTGGTGGTGTAGGCTCCCCCACATTCGCTCTAATGTACATATCTCCTTTAGGGCACTCTTCAATGCCTTGAAAAACTTCATATTTTCTACTTTTTGTGTATTCAAAATCAAATCAGGAAATTACTTTTACTCCCAAGATTCCTTTCACCCACGTTCTCAACCAATCGCCTCTCACAGATGGCTGCCAATCTGTGCGCGACCCTTCTCACTAACCAACCTATCCCAGCGCGGCTCTAATGACGTCACACTCACACGTACTATGTCTGACAAAGTCTTGCGGCTCATCCTCCTAACTCTATTTCTCTCAAAACAAAGGAAAAATATTGCGAGCACTAACCAAAACTCAAAACACCAAAAACAAATCTGCTGGTTTAGTACAGGAAAGGTAACACAATCGCTTCAGAAGCCATACGGATTTTCACTGATGGCCCTTTCGCTCATGCAGCTAGTCCTCTTTCTTGGTCTCCCAGATTCGCAAGCAAAATTCGACCTGCAAATTTTACTCTCAACTGATCAATGGGTCTGTCCTGGTGCACATAGGATTCGCCAAATCTCAGTCCTAATTTTTTCTCTCGCCCACTTTACTCACACACTGACTCGTTGATCACGCCCGATCAACCTACTAAACCAGACAGATTACAACATATAACCAAGTGTGTCACACACTTTTCAATATACTTCGGAGTCTTAGGCCAAGCAGAGTCCGTACATCAACAACCACATGTACAGTTTTTGAGCATAAAGTGCCACACACATGTGAAGTTCAACGACTTCCTTACTCTCATACTGTGGAGTACGCACACTCCTACTAAAACTTCATCCAGAGTACACAGACTCCTTAAATTCCCTCACATAGGTCACAATTCACCTGCGATTTGCATAAGCTGTGCAAGCGCAACCTATCTCTCTCCTTCTATCACTAGAACGCCGAGAACATACCCAACATCACTAGCAGGATCCAGGATCTGGGAAAGTCATTTCTAGACTCAAGGGAACATCATTTTCTCTACAAATGCCATTTTGAAAAACAAAATCCAAGTCTTAATGATAGTAAATTCTTAATGAATCAATCTTAAACTGTCACCATAACCAAGAACACCGGTCCATCAGTCTATTACCACAACTGTTAACACCTGTCACTTCGTCCTGGGCAACTATGGTAAGCTATCAAAGAGACTAACCTTTAATGTACCACCATAACTGTTAATCACCCTATACCAGACACTTATGGCAAGCTCTAAAAGAGACAAACCATCAGTCTGCTACCATAACTGTTAACAGGTCAGTCCTCAGTAAACTTACAAGGGGACGCATATAGGTCGATTAACCTTTCGACTCGTTTAAGATGTTCTTACCATAGCTCCAATATAGGGAACAACAATCAATACACAATAATAAAATAATCATTAGTCAAATCAATAATCAATAATCAGTAGAGTCAGTAATTGTCACACACCATGACTTTTCAGCCATGAATAACCACACCGTTAGTAAAAGTTTAGTAATTGTATTTCCCTTATATTAATTGATCTTAATCATCAACTCAAATCAAACTAATTTAATAATGCTTGGTAATCAACAAGTCGCAAGAAACATGATCTAATCAAAGCTTAAATCAAAAGACATTCCAATGCACTACACAAATCATTAGTAAAACCCATTTCAGCAAGGCTATGATATCCATAAAGTCAGCAAAATAGTTTGTCAACCATTTGTCTCTGCAATTCGTCAGTCGTCAGGTGAATAACCTCAACTAACCCATATTAACATCAGCATGCGGGGCTTCATGCAAAACAATTTAGAACACAAATTTTGGAAAACATCTACCTACAGAAAGTATTAAGACAGCGCAGATAGAACCTGGAAAGAAAACACATAAAAATGCAATTCAGTCATTGTCATATGGACCTATCCACAGTATGGGTCAGCAAGCAGAATCAGTCTTCGACCTCAGGTCATCAATCGATCAACAAAACCTCAGGCTCTCAGACAGAGAGTATTAGCCCAATGACCGACCAAGTCTCTTCTTCTTGACAGCGGTCTACCTAAAAATCTGGATAATTCTTCTCTGTCACGTTGTTATATCAAAGTCACCCAAACTATCCCCTAATTTCCAATTGGTTAATTAATCTTACGTTATTACTCTGTTCAATAGTGTCCGTATACCAAATCTATGAATTCTAATATTTCACACTTCACACGTCGTTGATTGGTCTGCTTTACGATGTCCTTATCATCTGGCTTGTCAGGTATCAAATTTGTTGTATCTTCGTCTCCAGTCAGTGTCTTCATTATTCGCGTCCTGGGAAAGTACACCTCATGCACATTACACACATTTGGATACATTACCTGTCCGTCAGTTTCCTTAGAAAGCTTCTGCTAAGCATTTATTAAAACAATGAACATTTCACAGTTAGTTCACTCTGTCAGCATTTTTCATTAAACGCATACAGCTTCTGCATGAAGCCTGGCACCTAGGCCAAGGCATTTGCTAAGTTGAGGCCTACAATTAATAAGCAAAGCATAATTCACAACCCTTAATATGACATATTACTACATTAATCTAATTCATTTTTCAATAGGTTATATGGATTAATTATAAATTAGTACATTTCGTGAATACTGGTGGCCATTCTTCGAGGTCACATTTTCAAACGTGCACATTATTTTTCTACGTTATTCATTTTTTTACATAACTAATTTTTCAAAATACGTAAACATTTAATTCAAAATTCTAATTAAGACATCTGCTTCAGCACTATTGACCAGCAGGTGATGCTATGAACATCTATACAATTCTGACAATGAGGAAGTGAAGAACATGCAACTAAAATTAAAGAAAGATGTGCCATGTCTAGAAAAAGGGCACCTCCAAGACACAATAAATGTATGCAACTTACCATGTTCAATTGCTGAAATGGCAGTCGAAAGACAACCAGGATGGACTGTCTAACAATTAGGTTTGACCAGAATTTGGAGAAAATGCATTCTCCTCAAGTGCTAAAGCTGTAGAGGGAAGCTATTAACAAAGGAACGTTGCAGTAATTCTTACAGGAAGATATAATACAAAACCAATGAAGACCTGAATAATATCAGTCCTAAAGACCAGTACCACTAAGAAATTTGGTAATCTAATTATTAGCAGCATCAAACACATTTTGTAAATGTAAAATACATATTTATTTCCTTCTTCCTAATATGTCAAGACAATTAATGTTACCTGCTGGTTAGAGGTTATCATGCAAGACTGAACTGAAAGGGGCTGACACAAAAGGCCTAACCTCTTGATTTTTTCTTCTGCAGCACAGGTCGTTGCTCCCCTCCTCAAGCAACAGAAATTATTTCTGTGCAGCGGGTCATGTAAGCATAAGTTCTCTTTTATTGGTATTCAGCAAGCCACACAGAAGCCACTATGGATCCCCCTATGTCTGACATATTCACCACTCATTTACCTTTTGAGAATTAACACCAACAACAATTCAAGAATTTTAACTGAAATCATTTTTTTTTCCTTTTATAGTAATTCGGCACCACCACTAAGGTGGCATCTTAGGACTGCTACCTTACCAGCACTTACTGGGTGCTTTCTTCCCTTACCTGCCAATGTGCTCATGGCAATTTGGACATTATTCAACTGCAATGACTCAAGGTCCAAGTATAGTGCATATGTGACCTTAACTGAAAACAAAGTGATAAAAAGTGCCCACACAGCAGCACAAGTGTGACTGAATTCAATGTTTCTATATATGTGGAACATGAACACAGCCCGTAGAACACCCTGGGCATCAGTAGTGTATGAAGGTACTACTCATTGCCTAGGCAGTGGCGTAACATTAGAGGCTGTGGTGCGGAGGGGGCCCGAACTTCAGGGGGCCTCCTAAGCACATCCAACTGTGCACGGGCAGCAGGCCCTTGTCCTGAGCACTCCTGACTGGGTCGCAAGAGGGGGTTCCATATACTCTGAAGGGGGGCCCCTTAAGTTTTGCTACACCACTCTGACTAGGAACAGGCCAAATGATGTGCAGAGACCAGAGAGAAATATAGAGACAGAGGGGAAAACATCTTCAAACTTAGCTTACATTAAATAAGGCATTTATTAGGACAAAGCCCTGAACGTACAACAAAACCAAGGGTGCCACTAAGAAATTACTACAAGCACAACTACATACAGTTGAGTCAGAATGTAAAATTTCCAGTTTGAGGCTGAAACATCCTGTAAAATGCAGTAAATGTTACGTTTCCCAATCCTTTGGATCACCGGTTATTATTGACATTTGAAAATACATTTTTTGATATGTCTCTCTTTCCCATGAAGAAAGCTTTATTTTGAACTGATGAGAAATATTTAAATATTTAAGACTATTAATAAGCAAACTATAAGAAAGAATACGCGTAAACAATATATATTTGTTTTAAATATGAAAGGTTACTGTGGTTACAATTAGACTTTGACAGTGTTAATCATAGAAAGTGAGATAAAGCACAAAATAGTCACTTAAGTACATTATGACTTAGATATTAGTAACTCAAGACCAAAGCATAGCTATATTTAACTCCTTCAGTGCATTTGATGGAATGGTTCCTGCTTGCAATTTCGCCACTGGTAGATCTGCAGTTTGTGTAGCTGCAGGTGTTTGGTGAGAAAACCTTTTTTCGTACTATCTACTCTAAATGAGTATCATTTCCCTGCATGAATGTGTTTTTGTAAATGGTGTCATAATAGCTGCATGTTTAGCTTCTGTTTTATTGTGTGTGAAAATCTCCTTGCATTTGTGTAAAATGTGTATTGTGTTGTCTTGTGAGTATTTTTTTATGTTTTTCCTTTCCAGTGGGATATCATTGATGCTTGCTGTGTCTATGCAGAGTAGGTGCTGGTGTGTCTAGCTTTCTGTGACAAGTGAGTGGTATTGTTTTTGAGTATATTGCTCTTTGTGATAAAGCCACACTTTGTTTGCTACTTATTTTACACATAAGGTTGTTGGTATGCTTTTGAATCTTCCTCTGACAATGATTATGACACTGACTCTTCATCTGAGGCAAAGGAGGCAGTCCAAGATTCTAGTAGTGAATTTTCTGTCTGAGAGGAATCATCTGATGATGAAGCAAGTCTCAGTGAGGACAAGGTGCCTCTTTTAGAGGAAGACACTGATGTGCCGATAGTGCAACAAGTGGCATCTGGATTGCAGCCTGGAGCTGCAAGGTTTCCCACTAGAAAAGCTGAGCTCTGAGTTTAACTTTTTTGATGGGCTTGATAAGGAAGCCGCTGCTGTCTTCATATTGGTCTACTAATCCCTGGATGGCAATAGCTGTATTTCCTGCAACCATGAGTCGTGATCTGTATTTGCTTCTGCTCCAGATGCTGTATTTTGTTGATAATGCTTTAGCGTTGCCAGACGATTACCGTGATTGCAACGGCTTTTTAAGATTTATCCTGTCCTTGATCACTTTGTAGATCCCTTTTCAGAGACCCTGGATGTCTAGTTTTAAAACATGTACAGATTTGCTAGGTTTCCCTAGGTGCCGGCTGAGCTAGAACCAAAAATCCACAACTAGGCACACTTCAATAAACAAGTCAGTTTTCAGTAGAAAAATGTGATGCGTCCATGTTGTGTTTTGGGACGCTTCCTCTAGCAGGCATTAGGCCGACCCACACAAGTGAGGTACCATTTTTATTGGGAGACTTGGGGGAACACAGAATAGCTAAACAAGTCTTATTACCAATTGTCTTTCTCTGTATTTCTGCATCGCAAACGTAAGACAGTGTGTAAGAAAGAAGTCATTCTGAGAACTGCCCTCTAATTTACATGTTAGTATGGGTACCCACAAATTCAGAGATGTGTGAATAACCACTGCTTCTAAACTCCAAATATTGTGCCCATATTGGAAATACATAGGTTCCTTGATACCTATTTTTCACTCTTTATATGTTACCAAATGAACTGCTGTATACCCTGTGCACAATGACAACACATTACAAGGTGCAGCTCATTTATAGGCTCTGGGTACCTCAGGTTCTTGGGGGGCCTACAAGCCCTATGCAGCCCTGCAATCAGACGGGTATATTGCTTTCAAAAACTTGCCATACTTGAAAAAAGTTACAGATGAAAACATAGACAGAAATGGGTGTTTTTTTTCAACTCAAATTCAATATTTTTTTCATTTCAACTGTTACTTTCTATAGGAACACAAATGACTCCTTGCTACATTCAGAATTTTGTCTACTTTTCAGAAATGTATAGCTTTCCGGGATCAACTATTGGTTTCACGCTCATTTCTGTCACTAACTGGAAGGAGGTTGAAAGCACAAAAAATAGGAAAAATGCAGCATGCCCAAGTAAAATGCCAAAACTGTGTTGAAAAATGTGGTTTTCTAGTTCTAGTCTGCCTGTTCCGGAAAGCTGGGAAGATGGCGACACTTTGTTGATGCAATTTTCAGGAAAAACCAGATTTTATCTGCAGCACTTTTTCCCATTTTTCCCCAAAAAACAAAATGTTGCAGTATTTTGGTTAATTTCTCGGTCCCCTCCAGGGGAATCAACAAACCGTGTGCAGTTTTAGAATCCAAAGGATGTTGGGAAAAAAGGACGCAAATTTGGCGTGAATACCTTATGTAGACAAAACTTTATGGGGCCTAAGCGCAAAGTACCCCAAATAGCCAAAAAAAGGCTTAGCATGGAGGGGTGTGGGGGGCAGGGAGGCCTATTAGCGAAGGCGTTGAGGAACCTTAAACTATTTGGTATCTGCATAGGTGCATAACCCACTGGCAAAGTGACCAAAGTGCTGAAAAGACAGGTGTTTTGAAAAGTTTCCGGAGAACTGCAAACAACAGGGATAGGCAAGAAAAAACACATTTACATTTTGCAGTATATAACTTTGCTATAATATATTTGCTAAAACATGTATAAAGATTACTAGCCGTACAAATATATTACCTGGGACTTCATTTCATACAATGCTGCATCCTCAGGTGTTAACTGAATTGCTTCATCCCATTTTTGGACTGCTTCTCGGTACCTGAAGGGATAAAATAAAGATACATTTTGATAATATACTGCAAACAGTTTCAAAGGATTTTCTAGCATTACACACAATTCTAAATAATTCACAAACATCATTTTACATATGATCTTCTCAAGAGCATATTTTTTTAAGTTCCAAATTTAGCATGCAGAATCAATCCAGACACAGGGCCTTATTACGATCTCGACAGAGGGGTTTCCTCCATCACAAATGTGACAATAGACTCTCTGCTGTATTATGATCTCCATTGAATATAATGGGATCATAATACGACCAACAGTATATCTGTCACATTTGTGATGGAGGAAACCCCTCCACCAAGGTCGTAATAAGGTGCATAGTGTTAAGCTCTCTTTGGAACTACGACCTGAATTATCCAACAGAACATGAGTATCCCTCATTCATACTTGGAGGGCTGGAATCTGATTAAAATGGGATTCAATGAATATGAAGGTTATGCTCTAAAATAGCAACTCTTTAGAACTCCAGGAGAGTCGTCAATAACTGTTCATTGTGTTACCTTGCAGTCATCTGCAGACGTTGCAAAAAGGCTCCTCCTCAAGGTCCCTTCTGCTAACCTAAGCAATGGAGAACATTTTCCAATTGAAAGGTGATGTAGAGGCAAACCAAGTGATGACCATGCATTTATGATTCGCAAGATGGTCAGCAAACAGAATGGGCAATCTTTCTTCTCAACAAGTGGAGTATCTGAATAGACGATTGCCACGGACCTGCAGATGAACACTTAGAAAAAATGGAGATCGAATGGGAGAGCCAATGATGTCTGTCTGAGGCTGCACCCATTTCACGTTGAACAATACCTGGATGCTAGAACCCCTTGAGAATGACTGGCACTTAAGACTGGAGGTAGAGATCAGCAATTCAGAGGTGTCCCAGTGAAGTACACAGATGGTGTGCACAGGAAACCAGTGTTCAATACTAGGCCACTACCTGGAGAAAAGAAATGCAATAGCAGCCTTCTTGGACAGATTACTTCCCTCGGGGTTATTAAAAGCTCACCAGGTGGGAGTTATGGTCAAATGTAGCAAAACAAACTGTGAAATGCTGAGGGATCAAAGCAAAAGGCCCCTACTTGAAGAGGGGGTTGGAAGTGCTTCATTACTCTAGATCTGAGTTGTCTACAACAGATGTTTCCGCCCTGATCAATGAAAATGAGTCCAACCTTACAATTATCCAAGTCACAAATGTGACTGTGTTAGACAGCAATGACAACACCAGAATATCATGCTTCATCAGCGTGACTAATCTACTGCCTGCCATAACAGTAAAATAACCTTAGCAACCTACCGCCACATTTCAGCATGAATTATCATTCAAATATCGGATTTAAATATGTTTTGGTAATTACATAATTCAGTCTCCAAATTGTTGCCTATTAGTGAAACACAAAGGTGTTGCCATCACATGCATTCTGTTCTATTCTATGAGTTATTGTGTTGTGCATGTCTACCTGGAGGCCTCCAAGTGCTAGAATGGAGACCAAACAAGGGGAATAAACCTAGATGCTACAAGGAATAGAGCCAGCTATTACCAGCCTTACGAAAGGACAATTCACTGGACAGCAGATGAATTTCCAACAGAATGGAGCTCTAGAGTCTAGTGGCCTGCTAAGAAAACAACTGCCTCACCCTCACCCCCAGTGGGCTTGTCTAACTCTCTGCACTTGGAGTGAGAAGTTGAAGGATCTGAGTGATCTGCCTGGGATCTAGGGGAGTAAACCAATGATTTCAATAGAATAGGGTCTCTATTATAAAAAAAATGCAGTGTCTTGAATTGAATTCACTGTTCAACTGGCAACCAGTGGAGAGCTTTCAAAGCCCACGTAGTAGGTTGACTCCTTTGGGAGATTCATAAGAAGTCAAGCAGCGGCATTCTGGATCGTTTGAAGCCTTTTCAACACATATTAGGGACAGGTAATGTAAAGGGCATTGCCATAGTCCAGGAGGGAGATAACCAAGGTTGCCTGGACAATAAGCTTTCTTGCTTGGAAAGGTAGCATATTTAATCCTTTTCTCAGGAGGCTTAGGACACCAATTCAGAAGGCAGACAATTTATTAGCTTGGTGCTCCGTGGTCAGACTGGAATCTAGCCAGACACAAGACTCCTTATCACCTCTTTAGGAGGGGGACGGCCCGCCAAACAATCAAGGGAAAGGGCAGGAGCCTTCCTGTTGATGTTGTTGCCCAGTACCATGACCTCGGTCTAGTCCTCATTGAGCATGAACTTTCATTTGGCCATCCAGCTGGCCACTTCCTATAGACAGGGGGGCCAGGTTGAGATGGTCAGAGCTGGAGCCAGGAGCGATGGAAATCACCAACTGGGTGTTGTCTGTGTATGAGACCAAAGACAACCCAAAAGAGTAAACAATTTCAGCCGGGGGAGTGTGTAAAGATTGAAAAGGGCGGGGCTCAGAGAAGAGCCCTGTGGCACTCCACAGCTCAATGGGAGGGTGTCAAAGTACCAGGACTCACGCAGCACCAGGAAGGTCCTTTTCTTGAAGAATGACGATTTCATGGCCTGGCCTTCGTTACCCACTTTGGAAATCATGTGGATAAATAAGGAATGATCAACTGTATCAAAGGCTGAGCCGTGTCTCCTTGGTCCAGAACTGTTTTTAGTTTCTCAATCACAGTCAGTAAGGCTGTTGCCGTGCTGTGCCTAGGTCTAAACCCCTTTTGAGAGAGGTGCAGTATTTCATTGGATTCCAGGAAGGCAGAGAGTTGTTTATTGACAGGTTTCTCGAAAAGTTTGGCCTGGCCATGTAAAAGCGAGATTGGCCTGGAGTTGCTGAGACAGAGTGGGTCAAGTGCAGGTTTTTTTAATAAAGGTTTTACAATGGCGTCTTTCCATGGCAGCGGGACATCGCCACTGTAGAGGGAGAAATTCAACAAATCGACCATGGTTGAGGCAATACAGTCACCTCCCTGGCAAATTATGTGGAGAGGAGCAAGATTGAGGGGGGATCCTGATTTTACATCGGTTAGGTGATCCTTAAGCATGTTTATCGTGAGGTTAGAAAAAGTTGTAAGTGGCTCTCGTGACTGAGCAAAAAAGGGCTTTTTTGCCTTGGAAGTATATTCAACACAAGAAACAGAGAAGAAAGAAGAGTGGATATCCAAAATATTTCTTTGGAAAAATACAGCCAACTTGTCACTGAACTCAAGGGAGGCATTCGAAACCCTCAGTGATAACCTTCAGTATTTAAAATACCTCCTCGGGTGACTTCACTGAGCGTTCAATTTTCCTTGAGAAGTTTGATGATTGGGCAGATCTTATAGCAGCATAGTAGCTTCTGGTAGCGCTCCTAGACCAATAATTTTACTTGCCTAGTCATATGTTTTCCTCCAACCGCTTACATTCTTTTTTGAAGCAGAGAGGCTGGAGTAAAACCAGGGGGACTTCTTTTCCTGTTGCATAGCCTTCACCCTAGTTACTGGAAGAAGTTGATCCAAAGAGGTTATAACCCAGTCATTAAAACAGAGGGAAGAAGGAGTAATTGGATCGATTAGATTGGGTTTAGTGGACTGTAAGACATGCAACCAGGCTTCCAAATTAGACTTGAACCAACGACATTCCCTTCTCGCACCAAGCAACAGATTACGAGGGGCTGATGGAAGTGCCAAATAGAACAGAAGTAAAGAATGATCTGACCAGGACTGAGGAATGGGAGTCGGCACCAGAAGAAAATCCAAATTACTAAACACCCTGAGTAGATCCTGTTACTAGTTGCTTTAATTTTAGGGAAGCTAAATCTGATTCCAGACATTTGGCAGGCCCACTGTTAATTGCGTCCAGGTGTAGGTTAAAATCTCTAAGTATGGTAAAGTTTGCCCTGTTTACTGCTAAATCAGCAACCGTATTTGAGAAGATTTGCAAAATTTTGAGTAAGGGCCTGGTGGCCTATACAGTAAAACACCTGAAAAGGTGAAGGTGGGTGTCAAGGTCAAAGAAAAGATGAGGCCTTCACAGTCCGCACCCTCAAGGGGAGAAAATGTACCTCTTAGAGTGTCTCTGTAAATAATCGTGACTCCACCACCCGCTTTCCCAGTCAGGTCAAGACCGGCAATAAGGTAACCGGGAGGGAGAGCTTGTACCACATCAGGAGCAGAGCTTTCGTGTAACCAGGCCTCAGTGAGGAAAAGAATGTCTATGGCCGAGTCACTAAGTAATGAAAAGATATCTAATTTGTGAGCTGCCAGGAAGCGACAGTTGACCTGTCTTTCACAGAAAAATGTTTTTCCAACCCTGGAGGAGAAAAACCACAGCATTCACAAGTTAAAGAGGGAATGTTGGGATCAATGGTGTGGGAGCAACAGTCAGCTAGAGGGACTTGAAAGTCTAATAGTTGCATAGTAGAATAATAGATTTTACCTGAAGAGGGAGAGGCATAGTCCCTAATCCTACCTACAGGACGTGGATGGGGGCAGACAGGCTTGCCTTTGGTGCACCCTGGGCATGCCAGCGGTGCCTCTGCACTGCATCCTTCATTTATAGAAGGAGCGCTGGATCAATTAAAGCATGCCGAGTAAGAAAAATGGCAGTCAAAAGAAATATCAAGTATTATAAAAACTCCCTTCCCCTGTGCGAAAATTCCCAAGTTAAAATCGCCAGCAAAATACATTTAAAACAGCAGTTTTCATAATATTACCCGCTTTCTACAAAACCTGTTGATCGTGTGTCCATGCTGCGTCCTTCATTTATAGAAGTCACGCCAGAAAACTAAAGTATGTTTGCCAGGTAAGAAAAATAGCGGGCAAAAGAAATATCAAGTGTTAAAAAACTCCCCCTGTGCCAAAATTCCCAAGTTAAAGTCATCAGCAGACCCTTTCAGAAACCACATAAAAAACATCAGTTTTCAGAATATCAACCCCTTACTACGAAACCTGTTGATCAAACGTCTGGGTTGCAACCTTCATTTATACAAGGCACGCCAGAAAACTAGAGTACATTTGCAGAGTAAGAAAAATGGCAGTCAAAAGAAATAACAAGTATAAAAAAAGCTCCCTTCTCTTGTTCAAAAATTCCCAAGTTCAAATTTCCTGCAGACCCTTTCAGTAAAAAACATTTGAAACAACCCCATGCTAGGAAACCTGTTCATCACGCGTCCGGGTGTGCCCAGAAGTGTGTCCCGTGCTTGCTATGGCATTGGATTCAAGCTAGTCTGGCTGATATGGGGTGATACCCCTAAACCAGTCCCGGGATGCATGTTTCCAGTCTAGGGAGGACATGGCCTGGCAGTTCAGGATGCACTGTTCCCTTGGTGAGCAGGGTCAAGAATGATTTGCATATGGCCAGGTCTAAACTGGAATAGCATGGCGAGCAAAAAAACTGATGGATTTAACCCAGATCTGTGACAGGGCGTGAATGTTTGATTTGTTCAGCATTCCTTCTTTTTTGCATGTGTATTATTGGGAGCATTTCCTTACAAACTGAAGTAATCACATGTGTGCGGCTGTAAGCATGTAAATGCATTTGTATGTCCTTATCCCACAAACAGCAAACTCAACAAGTGCTTAACAGGTAATTCAAGTACGCTTACTTAGGTTCTTCACAACCTACCTCATGCAGATTATAATACGGTCTGTACCCAAGCTCCACATTTTCACTAATACTGTTTGAATGTTATATGTCTCCCCTGTCCCAAACACATGGAAGCAGCACACATCTTTATCCATCTTGAACATAATTCTGGGCCTTATTTATATATTGGCGGACGGATTACTCCATCACAACAGGATGGCTATCCCATCTGCTGAAACCTAAATCCCATTATTTCCTATGGGATTCAGATTTTGGCAGATGGGATATCCGTCACAGTTGTGATGGGGTAACCCGTCCGCCAACATCCAAAACAGGCCCTCAGTGTCCGTCCAATATCACCAACTGTCTAGACCGTATCCAAGGTTGAATGATAAAAAGTATCTTCTTTTTCATTCCTAAACAATGAAACACTCAATTCTAGTCTTGAGAAAACATCACACTGTTTTGTTTCCTTTCAATTGGCCTTCTGCCATAAAATCTATTCCCGCTGTCCCTCTGAATGCTTGATTAGACCTCTCTTAATGCATGACCTGCACTTGGGACAGTGTAGAGAGCTGACAGATTTAGTTCCAGCCCCATATGTTTAGAACGGTTGACTGTTGCATGAAGGTACTGCTGATAGGTATAGATGAAAATATTGTGTTTCCAGAGATGAACAGCCACCACTGCATACACTTCCAAAAGGTAAAAGGGCGGAATTTAGGTTTAGAGACAGGACTTTGTACACCCCTCTGGCATATAACATTATGAAACGCAATAACGTCAACCTTTTTCTTCGTGATTGGAATGCGAAGAAAAAAAGCAATGCTTAGGAAAAAATGTGTAGCAAGAGCAATGATGTATTCAAACCCCTTATTAAAGCTGGGGGAAAATTGGCGGAGGATCAGCATTTACATTTCTATTTTCTGATATGTGTTTGCTATTTTTAGTTAACAATATATCTGAATTCTTACTTTGAACTTTTCGCTCACGTCAGATAGTAGACCAAGCAAATCTCTTTTTCTTTTGAGACAAAAGGAACTGGCTGCATAGCCAGCTTCTGGAGAAACTGATGGACTTTTTTCCAAAGTTGTGGGAGATGTAACATGCAAGGCGTGTTTGAGGGAATGGTATCTTGGTATATAGACCTCAAGGTATAGCCATTTTGCACAATATTTAGCACCCATCTGTCCTTGGGAAGTCTATTTCACATTGACAATAGTAGGTGATGCTTTCCCCACTGGAATGGATGAGGAAAGAGAGGAAAGAGAGGAAAGGAAAAAAGTCACTTCTTATCAGTATTGGCTAGAAGTTCGTTTGCAACCACAGATCAATGTTGACCACCTCTAGCTCTTTGTTCATGTTGTTACAGGCTACTGGGGTAAGGGGCTGCAGAAAGTGTGGGAGAGAGTAGGCAGAGGGAAGGAGAAGGGAACAAGAGAGAAAGAGAGGGTGAAGGAGAGAGAGAGTGTGTGTCTGTGTGTGTCTCAACATTGGCCTTCGTATAAGCACCAATTAGCTTTAAAACAGAAAGAAAAAGGAAGATTCAATATTTGTGTTGTCCATCTAGTTTAAGAGCAGTCAAGCTCTACTTAATAAAACATGTATGCATAAATATTCTTCTAAATCCGAGTTCCACCAATATGGTAATAGAACCCTTTAATCTTTCGTCCAATATCTTTTGAAAATTCTCTTTCTTCTTTGATAATTGTCTAGAAATACCATAGATGATTTCACCAAGCCTTGTCGTATTTACCTAACAGGGCAGTTGCGAATTTTAGAGAGACCACACTAGATCATGGCTACAATAAGAAACATATACATTTCTTGCTCCAGTAGCAAAAGGAAGCAGAGGCCTATAAGGCTTAATGTGATTCTCTAGTTTTTCACATATGTACCTGAGTTGACTTTTGGTGTGGAAAACAGAATTGCTCTATTTCACCAATCTCAGGAACAAAACACTCATATTATCAAGAGTGACAGAAACCTACATAAAGAAGTTTGATTGTATGCCGCACAGCCAGAAATGGATACTAAGATTTAAGAGGAGGTTGAATACATGTTTAGAATAGAAATACATGGATGAACAAGATATTTCTACAAAAGATGAGCATTATCTTCAAACACAATGATGTGCCAACCAAGATTATGAATCTTTGTTTGGTGTCTTTGAATGATGCAATTAACTTGGCTTCCTCTGAAGTTTGGTTTTTGTCACACAATGCTGTATTTTACAAAGGAGATTTATGAGTACTTGATGAATCCTTGCATGGAGCTAAAATAGGCAGTGGAATGACAATTAAAATCATGGCATGTCAGTATGGTCACTGGGGAAAGGCAGCCGGAGCCCTTTGCCCCAGGCAGGTGCAACAACTGGAGGCCTAGCACCTGTGTTACAACGTGTATTTACATAATTGAAGCAAGAGTGAACAGTTTCTTCATGATGCAGCTGTTGGGACAGAAAAGTCCTTTGCATGCTGAGAGATGTGTACCTCTGTCCCTTGTTGTCTGGATCCCTAATGCTGATTCCCATAGGTGAACAGGGATAATGCGTATGTGCCAGGACATAGGCCTGTTGTGGTCTTGTTGGACCGGGAGGAGTGCCCAAAGTGCTACCCTCATAGTGGTGGAAGGCTACTGCCTTCACCTGGAGTTTAACAGCACAAGCACAGCGGGGGCAGCATTCTGTATGATGATCAGTAGTAGTGAACAGGTCCTTTTTACCTTGTGTGACTGGAGTGAGGCCTACAGCCCACTGACCATTTTGAATGCTCCGCTGCTGTAAACATTAACACTACACCTAGGGCAAAGTGTGATACAGTGTGCACATGGTAAATGTGTGAGCGCTGGCAGGGAGTACTTTTAAGATAACACAATCTAGTGCAGTACAGAGAGACTGAAGCACTGAACAGTGTGCGTAGATTGACTACATTTGCTGCATGTGGGAATGCTAGTGGGAGCATTATGCATGAGTATAACAGTACTAGACAGTGAAGTTGCTGTGAATATACACTGCGCGCAGAAGTACCTTCAATGGTACATGACATGACAGACCTTGGGTTCCATTTTAGGAAGCCGAGACCTGCCTGGTTAAAACATGAGAAGCAGAGAGATCCTCCCAGACAGATTTGCGAATGGCTGCATTCCTGTAAGCTGGGTGGGACAAGCACTAGATGAGGGGAGCCTCATCCAGTGCTCTTTGATTCAGTGTTAGATCACAAGGAAGGGGGCCTGGATACATCTCAGGAAGAGGTAGATGGGGCTGATAAGAGAATCATTAAAGGTAGGGCTGCGGGCCCAAGATTAACCTTTGATGCACATATCACTGTGGCTGACATCCAGGTGTGAACTCCGGTCACTCCCATGGATCTTGTTGTGGATTAATCAGCTTTGGAGTCCTTCCTACTGTGAAAGACATCCTTTGGGAAGAAGAATAAAGAGGGGAGTTGTCCATTTCAAAGAAGCAGAGCCCCAACATAAAACTTGAAAGGTCCAGACCTTATATCACATTTTGTGTCCAGAATAGAACTAAAAGAGAGTCTAAGACCCCATGCTTTATCTTCCGACAAGCCAGCTGCGCGGCACAAGGGGAGGAAGACCTGCAAGACTTCTGCCTGTGACCAGGACTAGGGGAACAGCCTGCCAGTTTCCCTGATGGGTGAGGGGATATCACCCAGGGAAACCAACAGCGCCTGCTCTGGAGTCTGAAGCACCAGTACCTGCCTGCTCGTCCTGACCAGTGTGCCCATGACGGAGAGAAGAATGTTGAAGGAAGCAAGATCCAGCGGGGAGCCCATTTGTGTGGGACTCCTAGCAAGGTGTGAGGAGCAGGGCCCCATCGATCGGGCCATTGCCCAGATGCTGCATTGGTAGTCTGGTGATCCCGTATGCAAGGAGGCGCCACTGTGCAAACAAGGACAAGTGTTGCACCAATCGGGCCGTCGCCCATGTGCAGCATGTTGAGAGAACAGTGCACCAAAGAACTGCAGCATCGTGCGGGCCGTCGCCTGTGTGTGGGAAGCTGCTGCGATCCTGTGTGCCAGGGTTGCAGGAGAGGCAAACTTAGATCAGCATTACCCAACAGTGAGGTTTGTTTGAGCGAGGGAGTGCCACTCAAAGTGCTGAAGCCTGAGGTCCGGATCAATGCCTGTGACCCAAAAATTGCTGCTATATCCAAGACAAGAGTCTTTGTATCCAAGGAGGCCCAAGAACAGAGAAGATGCCGTCAGAGTCATGCTGGAGCAAGGAGACTGTCCCCATCCCCAGCAAGGAAGAAAAAGGAGTTACTGCATGAGGCTGGATCTGGAGCACCTCCAACAGCCAGGACACTGGTAAGCGCAGCACATGAGAGGTAACTGGCGGCTGCCTGGAGCTGTGCGTGTAAATGCGTGCAGCCTGACTTTTCTGATGCGGGCTAGGACTGCATTGCACCACTGCCAGTTTCGTACATCCAGAGAGGGTAAGCTGAGAACTGGGTCTACTGGACCCCGGCAATATACTGCCTTTGGTTCTTGCAACCATACTTGACTCTAAGTAACTACACCCTACTGAGTCCGAGAGGGGGATACCCCATGAACAAGGCCTAATAGTTTCTATGCCTGGATGTTGCCGCATGTGAACAGTAAATAACGGCACACCACTTACATGGGAACTGGGTAGACCGGGAGTGGCCTGACAATCATTAATGTGCCTACCTCAAATGGAGGGCACTGCGTTATGGCTTTTTTAATGTTGTTTACTTTTGAATGTGCAGAATTAGATTTAAAATACTTCTTTTATACAATATAAGTTTTGACTGGACATTGATTTATAGTGTGTGCTGCTTGCACATTGAGTTATGAGTCAAATTGCACTAATCTGTATCCACACTACACTCTGAGGGAGCCTTGACTGCTCGCACCACACTACCTAACTGAGATTCAGGTGCAGAAGGAGGGGCTTGACCCAGTTGAGCGGGACACATAGTAGGGTGGGCCCCGGGACATCAGGGGTAAAAGGCCTCAACCACCTCGGTTGGGCCCAGAAACTCCTGCGTGCCTGTGGCCCCCTGAGCAGGGCTTTGACAGCAACTAACACTGCAGCACCACCAGGTAGCTCCAAATACTATGTGATTCCCCAAAAATGTCCTGCAAATTGGATAAATACTCAATATGGGCCCCACATAATTTTTGGCGTGTTTCATGAAACATCATTTTATTTTTCACTGGAGGTGAAGTTGAAGCAGAATAAAAATGTAGGTGAGTATTCTGGAGAAAGGCTGGTTTTTTTTTATTGTCTGTAGTCCTAATAACTACAGAATTAATGGTAAAGCTGACAACAAATGAGTTTTGACGCTAAAGGTTTTAACATCCTACATGATATAAATGCCAACATCAAGAATTTCTTTGATGACAATTCCCTTCTCAGCTGAGCTTCGGAAGTCAGAGAAGCATGTCATGATGGCAAGCACTTTGCTGGTGAATGGCAGACACAGGAAGTGCTCATACTCCTGTAACTCACTGTGGTGGAAAAGGTACCTTCCTGGGTTTTTGCATTTATCCCCTTGCCTCTCACTCTTTGTTTCGAGGGTGTGAACCAACATTAATTTTCAAACTTGGCAACGCTCTGCTGAGTGAGAGTCATGTAGAAACACCACACAGAGCCCAAGAGGATCCTTCGCAGATTTTTATGAAAATATATCACAACCCAACATATATTTGCAAACTGCATGTTCACCACTAGGTCTCTTGCTGCTGAATAAACTGATGTTTTTTATACTGTACACAAATTAACTCATCTAATTGTTCTCAATAGAATGAAAGGCTGACTGGACGAGCTAGGATTCAAACTTGTGACCATGTGATGAAACATATATTCCTGCAGCGAATGGATTAGCCCAATCAGTCCTTAAGGCAGTTTTTATTTTGCTAGTAATGTCGGTCTGAAGTAAAAAATGTCCAACGAACAAAAAATATTAAGTTTTTTTTTTTTACAAAAAAATAAACGTTCTGAGGGCAGAATCCACTGCTTTAGGACCCAGCTTTACAGGAGCCAGAAAAACAGAACTGAGAGTACAGTACAGGGCATTCTGGAACACCACTGGTGCTGCTTCACCTGAAAAGGCTTTGTTACATTTGAAGCTTTACATATTTTCTGCCTTTCTGGCACCATTTTGCTCTTTTTCTTTACTTCTTCATTTAAAATGTTTAAGAGGCTTGCCATTGCCAAATAGATTTAAAATAGTAGCATTTTCAATAAGTTCTGACCATATCTTTAAATAAAAATAAATAAAAAAAAATTTGGTAAATGAAGCTGACAGATAGAATTGTACATTTAATTTAGATTTTAAAATGTCTACATTTTAAAACTGCCTTTTTGTCAAAAATATATTAATATTATATAACTGTTCCAGGATTCCACACATGGGCAGTACACTTTCTGTGTTTATTACTACAAATTAGGATCCCATAATTGAGACTAATGGCCTGATTTAGATCTTGACTTGACAGTATTACCGTCAATCAGACCCGCAGTGGTCCCAACTACTCCGTCAAGCTGACGGTGTTTCTCCTGCCGTGCAGCCGCCGACAGCATCGACGGAGTGCACTATGTCGCACCAGCTGTATCCCGTACCCAACGCGGCAGACTGCAATGATGCCGATTAGCACTCCAGTGCCATCATGACCATGGGATTCCGCCAACCATACTTAGAGAACATAGTCGTGCTATATCAGCGGCGGGCCCATGACAGCTGGAGCCGGTCGTGAGACCCATTCACCATTGTATCATGGCTGTAGCCATTGGTTGAATGCTAGCAGCCCACACCTGATATATATATATATATATTAGTGAATTGAGAACACCTGCAAAACACACTATAAAACACACTCTATTTTGTGATCTTTTGCGAATCTACTTCAGCAGGCTATTTTCCAACAGAAACCGCCACACGGGAGCCAGTTTTTTCCCGTTTTCATCTCCCTCTGTGCTTTTTGTTACTATAGCCTTAGAACCCGCCGTAGCGGGCTCTACCGGCTATTAAAGGCCCGCTCCCCGCGTTAAATGCCTGAGCCGAAGGCGAGGGCATTTAACAAGGGAGAGGGACTTTAATAGCCGGTAGAGCCCGCTACGGCGGGTTCTAAGGCTATTAGAACATTCTGCCACACAGGGCAGAATGTTCTATTAAAAAAAGAAAATGTTCACGGAGCCCGAGGGGATTAAAATCCCCTCGGGCTCCGTGAGGCTTTGTTCACAGCTGTTGCTGTGAACAAAGCGAACATTGGAATGTTGGCGCTGCGGGCTTTTACCGGCCAGTAAAAGCCTGCAGCACTCCATTGTTTTCAATGGAGCCCCCAGCATTCCAATGTTCTAATATTACTTTTTTAGATTTTCCTGAAACTTTGGGGGAAGTAGATTCTTTTTATCTTATTCACTATGGCAGGGGTGAGAAATCCATGTTTCACAGAGGGAGAATTGAGAGTCATGGCGAATGAAATTATAGAGGAGCCACAATTGCTTGGAACTCTAGTACAAAATACTACAATTTCTCAGAAAATGCAAATGTGGGACAGAATAGTCAACAGACTGAATGCTGTATCTAACAATCTGCGCACACAGGAGGATATTAGGAAGAGGTGGAATGACTTGTTGGGTAAAATCCGTTCCCTTGCCTCCAATCCTCACCTGGTGGCCCAGAGGACTGGTGGTGGTTCTCCCAGCCCCCCATTACAACTCTTTCCCTGGAAGGAGAAGGTCTTGCAGATCCTACATCCTGAAGGCATGACAGGAATCCCTGGTGGGTGTCGAGACTGGTAAGTTACACCTATGCATGCTTCACTAATCACAAATGGAGTCCTTGCCCTTAACGTAGCTGTATGCATCTATACACCTACCAAAATATATATATTTAAATTCTAGTTTTAAAAATATCTTGTCTTATCTAAATTAGTAGCATCATGGTTGTTACAAGCTATTTAACAATGATGAATATGTATTGTCAGACTGTGTGCTGTCCTTCATGTAAGACCCCTTGCATTTGCCTTGTCATTTGCTGTATCTCAACATAGGCTGTTTTACTTAAAAAAAGGTTCCAAACTCCATCCACTCGCACATGAAGGTATAGTGCTTCTAAGTGATAGCTTATCCTAATAACATTATACACATGTGTGTACATATTTCAAATCTGTGCTTAATTTTCACTGTATAAATGTATATAGATATGTGTTACCCACTTTTTCACAAGTATTGTCAATAGTATTTAAATGACTACAACTACCATAATGCCCTGCTTTTGTCTCTGCAAAACAATAGTGCAATGTGATGTAGCTCAACCTCCCTTTCCTTTCCATAGGGCAAAAAGTCAAAGCTTTAGGTAGATGACATTCACCAGTTCATGGTATGTATTGAACTTTAATCTGCTGTGTTGATCCAGTAGGTTGTCACCTTCTTGTCACTACATTGAATTGATCTACTTGCTTGCATAAATCATGGTTTGTGGACTCAAAGGTTGCTGATTATACGAAGTATTGATGCACAAATTACTTTGCAGTGTTAATATGATAACAAATGCCATTAAATAGAATAAGTTGTACCATAGTTTGTTTTTGAGCCTGCTAGGCCTTGAAACACACAGTTCTCAAATCTCCTCTCTCCTGTGTTGAGTTGCATGTCTGGTACACGGAATGTACACTATCTATTTTACATTTCATGACACCTCTCCATCAATGTTACGGAAGTGTGCCTTTGTGCACATGAAGCTGCATGAGTAAAAAGTGAAAAATCACAGAAAGGCCTCAACATTCATTAATCATTATTTTTCTTTTCTTTAGGTTGTGTCATCTGCAGCTGAAGACAGATCTGAGGTACAATAAGGAACTTTAATATCTTTTTATTTTTTAATTCAAATTAAGGCCAATACCCAGGGCCAGTGGACCACTGTCTGGAACTGAAGACACCTCCATTCCAGGCCAGGATCAAGACTTCAGGACAGACACCACTTCTGCAAGTCCAGATGATGAGGGGATGCCTGGTCCATCTGGTCTGTCTGGGCAGGCAAACCCGCTGAGTCACACTTGGCCCACACCTACACCTCCCACCCCAGCTGCTACAACAATTCCACATAAGGATACCTCTACTACCAGTGTCCAGAGGATCACAACTACCATCTTGTACCCCCCAGTTCTGACTACTGTTGAGCAAAAAACAACTTTAGTTGTGCTAGAATCTAGTGGGATAGGCCACACTACCTCAAGGGCATAGGGTAGTCGAGGTAGGCATTGTGGGAGGGAATTAGTGGGCCAGGAAAGTGAGGCCACTGGCACCATTGTCACCCAGACTATCATTGACAGTCTTGGGAGCAATACAACAGTGCTAAGAGGTGATGGGTCAGGTCCTAACACCGATCCAGGACCTTGAGAAGATGCAGAGGGAGCACATTCAAGACTTACAGAATTACAACTCAAATTTGTGTTCCTTAACTAGGGGTGATGTCTGACATTTTCAATCATTTGTGCAGGGGTTTTCTTGTACCATCTACCCCTGTCAGTGGTCCTTCTGCATCAGAACACAACACACCTTCTGCAGCCACAGATAAGAATGCTCTGCCACAGGAGGAGACGGATTCACCCTCCCCAGGAAGGATGCTCGTCCGAACCACCAGGAGAAGATGGCAAGACCTCCACCACCACCTCGAAGAGAAGACAAACCTAATTCCCTCAAGTGTGTGTCTACCATTCGCTCTGTGGACTATTACATGGACACATTTATCTTTTCTGAGGAGAGATGTATTTTGTACAATGGACTCCAAACACTTTGTCCTCAACAAATATAGTTTCATCCACCATAATGGACTTTTTTCCTGTTCATTATCATTCTGGTTTTACATCTATTGTGCTCATCGTTTTGTACAAAATAAATGCATATAAAACAAAGGAGAAGAATGATGTTATTTTTTGTAGTAATTCCTTCTATATGTCTTTTGTACACCATTACTTTTGTAATCTGTCAAACAATACAATACTAAACAAATAAGAGATACCAACAAGGTAATGTGTTTACCATGTCAAAAAGATAGAAAACAAAACAAAGAAATCTGAATATTATGGTATCATACATTTCTAGGTAACATGATTGTGATGCAAACAATATGCATTTCACAAACCATGCAGAAGCCAAACATTCTGTACCATTTAGACGTTGACATGCCAGAACCTTGACACCATGGAAGAAAGGGAGTATTACATGAAATCAAATTAAATAGGCAAACTATTATTAATGTGTGCCCTCAGATGGAGCCAGGCATCCTGACCTCACAATAGGAATCCTACATCTATAACACCAATAGTGTACATCATGGCAGTCACAAAATTTGAGGCCACGTTACCATTACAGGACTCTGTGTCAGTATCTGGTGCAACGCCACAACCACCATTCACTGGTATGCTAAGAAAAGGTTCTTTTAACTATGAGGTGACACATCAACAGCTTCCTACACTGAACACAAATTGAAGATTTAGCCAGTGTGAAGGAAGACAAGTATGCTATGGCTTGAAATACAAATGTTGCTAGAGAACGTTAAGCAGCACATATTGCCTTGATGGCAACATCCAACAGTAAACAGGTCTGATGCACTGTGGTTGAATGGAAGGTCTTGAGATTGAAAGTTGCCTCTGTACAAGATCTGTCCATCCCAAATGGGTGTCTGCCCCAGGATCAACCCATATTCACTTTGTACTTTCCAGCAGCAACATATCACTGCAAATGTCACAACTCTGAAATCTCCAAATGAAGATGACATGGTAAAGGACCCCGAAATAGAATAACAAGGGAAACATAATGATTTCACATGTTTAATTTGACTCAAAAGATAAGTTATGAGGACACATACTTAGCACACGCAAAGTTAATCTATGTCAAACACAGTGGTCAATGTAAGGAAACTCTGATCCACAAACATCTTTGCCTGGGACATCAACTGACCATTCTGACCACATTACCATTGCAGGCTGATATGTTCCCCA
This sequence comes from Pleurodeles waltl, assembly GCF_031143425.1. Taxonomy (NCBI): domain Eukaryota; kingdom Metazoa; phylum Chordata; class Amphibia; order Caudata; family Salamandridae; genus Pleurodeles; species Pleurodeles waltl. The sequence goes on from NC_090436.1 coordinate 239,845,444, forward strand.
TGTCACAAGTTGTTTTGACACTGGATGTCACAATATGTAAGGGTACACGTACACTCGGGTGAAGAAGTGGTCAATTACATCTTGACATAGGTCAATTCTTCCTCTTCACCACAGTCATCTTCATTGGGCATTTCAACATCCTCACACAGTGGCTCTTCATGGTCTCCATCCTCTGCGATAATTGGGATGTTCCGTTGCAGCGCATTTTTGTTCAGCATGCAGCAGGCAACCGTGATTTGGCACACTTTATCGGGTGAGAAGAGGCTCCACCTGAATCTGGCCTTCCATGGTCCTCATTGAAGCGGACTTCCCCTGCTGTTGTTGAATTCCTCAGCGGAGGCAACAGCCATGGTCAGATAAGATACGCTGAGTCTCCTACATGTAATCAATAAATTGACAGATCAAAATCCTATCAGGCCTAAACTAGAATTAAAGCAAATGATCCTCAAGTCATATTGTACTTAGCAACAAGCCAGGATCACTCAGAATCAAGTTGTGACATTTGCAGGGGTATGGTGCTGTTCTGAAGTACAAAGTAATCATGTGTTAACCCAGGAACGCGAGCACACACATCGAAGATGTATAAATCCAGGAAGCAGACAACTTGCACATTAATGCAGTGGAAGTTCTTCCGATTGTAGTACACCTATTCCCTTGTTTGTGGCACAAGGCAACGTATGTGCCATCAAGAGTCCCAACTACATTTGGTAGGCCACCCAAATCATACAATTTTCCCTTCACATTGGCCAAATCCTGAGCTCTTAGAAAGTGGATGAAGCTGTTCTTCTTGTACCACACAACTGAAAGTTGGCTGTGACATGCCTCAAGACACTGCCACAGTGTACTGAAAAGAACCAGTGGCCACAAAATGAAGTACTGCCATGGGTCTCACTACTGGTGTTATTGCTGTTATGTTCCTATAGCTCCAGCTACTGACATAAATCCAGTATAGTTTGCCTATTTAATCTAAACTTTTTGATTATATCCCTTTCCTTCCTGGTGGCGAGGTCTTAACACGGTCTGAAGACTTGCAGACACCTTCTTCTACCCATCCCAGGATTCATATGTCTGCATGTAAGGAAACTAGACTATCAATAAACATTATCACACAAGACTCACAATCAACACATTTTATGTCTATGTTAGATTAGAGAACAGATTGGGTCATATATGTTAACATAATTTTCAAACATCTGTGCTACTGCAAATTGATATTTTTTTGCATGTCTGACATTTTCTATAAATAATGTGTGAATAATACATTTGAAATGCATTATTTGCACATTCCTTTTTTTATTTTAAATTACCATCAACTGAAGTATTACATACACCACTGCGCTATTGATGTCAAATACAGTAATTGTTCACTGTTTATGTGTCATAGCTTGCCAAAAACAGTGTCAAACGTATCTGAGATATGTACACAAATTAGCCATCATTTTGAGCGCTGGTCACACACAAACGATTCAAAAATATACAGCTACACATCCCAAAATGGCAGCTGCCTGACCTTGCTGTCAAGACACAGGCAATCCGACGGCTGTCAGCAGAAGTTGACCATGCAGTGGCTGGAACACTCCACGACGGACATTGCCATAGGGTAACGTATGTGACGGCTATGCATTAAAGCCAATTTCTGTGTCCATCTCCGTTGCAGAGTGCATACTGCGTGTACTTGTGTGTGGCATATTGAAAAAAGCTCACTTGCCTCCTAACACTGCAGCCAACAAGACCTATCTTTTTGTTGCTGTAACTGACCTAAATAGGCCAGGATGCTGGGAAAAGCACGTGACAGGTCCCCTGCCTTCTCCCCTGAGGAACTGTAGCTCATCATTAGGGAGGTCCTGTCCTTGTACAACCAGCTATGTGGGACCCAAGACACAGAATGGGAAATGTTTGTAACTTGTTCCCTCTTTGTCCACAAGCTATTTGGTCCCTTTTTGTTCATCAGTGAAGTACTGTGATTGTAGTGTTGTGACCTGAACGATTTAGCTATGTACATGTTTGAGATTGTTAGAAATGTCTGTACATTGAAATGAAGACACCTGAAAGAATTAGCAGAGTTTTCAGTGCATGTTACTCACATTTCCAGGTTTAATTAGCCAAAATATAGGCACCCTACTTCCAGTGGCTAGTAGCTACTGTACCATTAGTTTAAGTGGAAATATAGAGCCCAGGTTGAATAGAGAGAAATGTGAAGTAAAGTTATGGAGGTGTCTGATGCTGTTCAGTCAAGTGAATGCACAACCCATATTTTGGAATAGGAGTAGCTTCATGTTTTAAACATGTCATGGTGCCACATATGGGGGAAGGCATTTCCTGTGCTGCTAGTCAAAATGACCCAGGTTCTCAATCAGCCATACAAGTATGTCCCATTAGAACGCACACTTTTTCATACATCACCCCAACCCATAATCTCACTGACACGTGGCAGTCCTCCAATACTGCCCTTAGTCACTGCATGTGGTGCAAACCATAGTGGCAGCTGCCTGACCTTGCTGTCAAGACACAGGCAATCCGACGGCTGTCAGCAGAAGTTGACCATGCAGTGGCTGGAACACTCCACAACTCCACTTAGAAGGTTAGGCATAGCGAAAATGTAGCTGCGTGTGTGATTATGTGAAAATAATGTCAAGCCTTTAGAAGCTCTCAATGAGTTGGACTAATCAGGAGTGAGTCTCACTACATGAAAACATCCTGTTGGTGGCATACCTGGAGCTTGATGGGCATTTGAGGGCCCAACAGAAGCATAAAGGGTGTGAGTTATTGTATGTAGCTAATCTTGTTGTTTAACGTTTATTATTTACAGCAATGTTATTTGTCAACAACATGATGACTGACACACATCCAACGCAGACAAGGATTTCTGAGGTGGATGTTTTTCAGACTGTGCCTGATGATGTGTTTGGTGTATTGTTTTGTGGTAAAGGTTGTCACTAGATTCCTCATCACAAGCTAAGTACTGTTTTGATCAGACACATAACTGCATGCCAAATGTGTACCTGCATTTTCTTCATGGTATGGGAGACATTTATACCAAACATGCCCCATTTGAGGATTGGGTCAGGTGTGATTATCCATCACAAATGTAAGTAGGTAATGTAATCCCTATTCCTGCTGACATGGCATAGTAAGCACTAATGAAACAGTTCATGTTTCAGACTTTATATTGGTAAATTGGTTCAATGAAAATATGATCACAAGCATAGGCACCAAAAGGACTGGAAATGTTTACAATGGCATCATTCCATGTCAGAAACATGTCAGCAAAATGTTTCAATAGCAAAATTCAGTTCATTTCATTTGGACAGTAGCAGGTTGTCATGAAGCCTCAGTTCTTCTCAAATGTGGATGTAAGCTAGTCTGTGTCAACCAACATGAATTTTCATGTCAGAATCTATTGACTGAAACAGACAGGAATATGTCCACATTGGTGACGGAGTTACACATACCCCAAATGACATTTAAGTGTTCTTAGTTATGTCCAGATGAGAAAGTAATAATGGTAGCAAAGTGATATTTAAAAGGACAATTGCAGATGGAAAGTTCCATCACATAAATGTTGGCATATCCCATCTTGATGAGACAATATCAGATCCAAAACATATCTCTTTTGGATAAGTGAAAAGGTTTTTGCTCTGTACTGAAGTGGTTTTTATTGTATCCAGGCCTGTGTATTTACTAATGCTCTCAAGCCACTTCTCATGCAGAGAAATAAAAGTGGATAAAAGAAAAAAGTCAGACATAATATGGGAGCTAGCATGGGGAATTTCTAGACCGTGAGCAAATGGTTTGCGGAATTCTTCCCTTCAGGCATGAGATACTGATGAATAAGAAGCCATGTTTAAGTACCTTGAAGCTAGTTTAATATGTAGGCTTGGCACATGTTTTGTGAGCAAAGTTCATGTTCGAATCTATTTACCCAGATACCCTCAAACTGTTATATTGGCCTTTACAGCATCATCTGGGCAAGGTAAAGATGACAGAGGCCACTTCGGCGGGGTAGGAGCTGGGCTCTGTATTCCTGATGCAGACACTACTGACACCAATTGCCGTGGAGAGTGAGGGAACTGTCACGAAGGCCATGAGCGAATCCATATAATCTTCGGAGGCTTCCACAGGTGACCATTCCCTGGTGGTGGCAGACCCTAGTGCGACTACTCCACCTGCATCGTTGTTCGCCACCTATTTTTCCATCTCCACCCTCCCTCTTATTCCCCACTATTTGGCTGTAGCCACTACTCTAAAGGGATAACGTCACCTTTGATGCAGGCACCTCCCCCATGCCCGTCTCCCAGCCTCTGCTCAATGAGGAGGCTACTGATCTATTGTGGACTATTGCTGTCAGCCAGACCGTACTACTAAAAACCATCCAGGGACTTAGTGGTCAGCTTACCTGGATGGCACTCACGGTGCCATGCCTGGCCTACAGCTGTCATTTCAGGGTCTGGCCTCCTCATTGACCTCAGCCTCCCACTCACCCCAACATCGTGCCTCAACTCCCACCCGTTTCCCATCACAAATCTCTCTTCCCAGCCCTATCCAGAGCACAAGCACACCTTTATACTCACCCACGCAAACACACATAAGCAGCACATCCTCACATAAACCCAATCACAGTAAGAAACGGAGACACACACACATGCAGACACCACACACTCCATTACCATCACAAGCATACCCACAGATACCACACCAACCCCAACAAACACATCCACACTCACTCACCAGCATACCCGCAGACACCACACCCTCATGACAGACATGCACCAGCACATCCACAGGCACCACACACAGCACCTCCAAAGCAGACACATCCCCACACACATACTGTACACAATCACCTACACTCACCCATACAACAGACATCCAGTAAAAAACACAAACCAAAGCATACACCACATACACCAGACTCCGAGACACCCACACCATCAACAGACACATGCACAGGAGACACTACCACTCCCTCTACCTCCCAAGCCCAAATCCCTCCCAAACACCATACCTGTTTCCCCAAGGCAGACCTAATGTTTGCCCTGGCCATGACCCCTTCCTCTTCCCAGATCACCCCACCCAAGTGTCCAGGTACCCTTTCCTCACCCCAACCCACCCCTTCCATGCCCCAACCCACCCCTTTGACATACCAACCCAACCCTTCCAAACCTCAACCTACTCCTTCCAAATCCAAGACCACCCCTTCCACATCCCACCCACCCAACCCCTCCACATTCCAACCCACCTCTTCCAAATCCAAACCTACCCCTCCCAAATCCAAACCCACCACTCCCAAATTCAAGGACCCCCTCCCCCAAGTAGGATCATTGAGGTGCCTGCTCTCTGCTCCAAAGATGCCCCTTCAAGTGGAGGTTTATTCTTGGAGGGCATACAGGAGGCAAGTTATGAGCATGCAACCCATACTGTGGTCTCATGGCCTAGTGCCTTTGTTTTTTTCTTTGCACAAACATTTACTATAGCTTATGAGAGAGTTATCTCATCTATATAAAATATTTGTTTGGAGAATACTTTTATCCTGGCCTTATTTTTTTGATTATTACTAATTGTTTGCTGATGAGCTGACAAGCACAGGTTGTATATTTTAGTTATTTCTTTAAATGAATGCATTGGTGGTGTACTTTTGTGATGGACCTGTTAATTTTGGTGCAAGCATTAATCATGTTACTGAACACTTACACCAAAATTATATGTGTTTCTGATATTGTGAGAGAGGAATGCATGTGTGTTTATTGTGAAGTGATGTGTCAATAATATTAACATATGCATTACACAGGGAACATACACTTTACAGTTACATGGCATCTAATGTTTGTCATAAATTGCACAAACCAACAGCTTTGACATGTTTGCAGTTTAGAGGTAAGATTGGTTGTACATTTTGTGTACACCCACTTGTAGCATATTGTAGTACAATTGCTACATTATCATGGATCGGAGTAGGTCCTTTTGGATATACTGTTTATGTATATGATATGGTAGTTTAGGGAAGATTATTGCACACACCTGTAAGGATACATTTCTACTTGGGATTGCTGTGATTTATTGTGTAGGTGTCCATTGCCATGAAAGCAGTTAGCACCATATTGGTAGGTGTTACTAATATCTAACACTAATATATATTCTATCTGTGACATTACGCACATATTCATTGCATATCATTGTACTATTGCTTTGAAGTATTTTTAAACATTCACAAGTCCAGTGGGAATGTAAACCAACAATTCTGAGGATGACAGGTAATACAGTGACTTACCTTCTGTTCGGGTGACAATGGGGTTGGTTTTTATCTTGGTCCAGCAGCAGCAGCTACAGGAGGACATGTATTACCATGCTCATGGTGGCAGGAAATGGGAAAACTAATTCACCAACTCACGTGTGGAGGTTTAACCGCCACGGTTGACTTGGCGGGAAGGCACTTCATGATAGTCTTGACGATAAAAGCGCGTGATGCCCCACCACCAGCTGATTTTGTCTATGACCCTGTTGACGCGGGTGGAGATTCATATCTATATAGATCGGGCATCCCGCCTAGTAGGTGGACGGAAACTCTGAAATAAAATCGACGGTGGGACCGTTACTGCCAAGATCTAAATCAGGCTCTAGACTATTTTTTGGTGAAAGCTGGAAAATTGAAACTGGATATAATAGCAGGAGGAACCGGATATCCACGAAGCACTGTTTCGTTCACTTGAGGATGAGGATGCACAATTAAGTGATCCAGCAGCTTTTTCACAAGCTTTCTCGCATTGAAATCCCACTTTTTGTAAACTCAGTGACAGACACAGGGATGTAATGCAGGCCCCTATCTTTCCTGCAGTGCAGAGGGCCCCCCAAGACTTCAGCCCCACTCCCTTTTTCTATACAATACAGCAACAACATTTTGGTTACTTGGACAACTGCACGTAATCATGCAATTGTATCTACCAATGCTGTCTAGGAGCCTCTACAAACTCAGATAATAGGCCAATTATAAGAAATATACAAAGGGCATCCTAAGTTACAAGCCATTTCTACACTGCACTGCCACTGTATTGCAACAAGGAATGCACCGCAATATTTTTTTTAAAGGAAAATTGGCATCCAGTTTCTAAGTATGGTCTCTTAGGTCAAGTAAGGACATTTCGAATAGTAAAACTTAAGATTATGATTCAGTTATAGCTATGGAAAGGATTGATTTTCAAGCAATCAAAGTACAAAATCATTTTTTTACAGAATATTTTTTTGTTGTTGCATTTTTCAAACCTTATATCCTCATGTTAGGGAATCTCTCTGCAAATATATGTACTGCATCTGCTACAACATGTAGTTAGCCAACAACATTTGATGCCCAACAAGCCCTGCATGTGCCTATATATACCAGTAATCAATAAATCAGGGGCAGCTTCTCCGCTAAGGCAGAGGAGCATTGCCTCGCTGGATTTTTGAAAAAGGAGAAATAAAACGATAATAATGTATGCAACGTGATCATCATTTTATTTTTCCTGGGAGTAAGGGGTGGGGCTGGGCTGGAGGGAGGGGGCTGGAGGAGGGCTATGCACCACAAGGTGTGCATGTATGTTGGGCCATGTTCTCTATCTGGCCTATTGCACAGTGGAGAACATGCACAGGCTCTGACTACCAGTCTGAGCGACAAATCATGCTGGTGACAGCCGCGTTGTGATTGGATGAGAGCCTGTTTGCACCCGGGGACAGGAAGAGGACAAGGACGGAGGGGAGACAAATGTGTCTCCCCTCCAAGGTAAGTTTTTTCTATTTTTTATTATTATTATTTTTTTTAACTCCCTCCTCCCACATCCCATTGTGCCCCGTCCCACCCTGCCACCCACGTTCAGTGGCAGCCGCCACTGCAATAAGTGACAATATAAAAGCAACCAGAAAATCCAAAACTTGTGTCTTTTCAAGGTACATGAATGACAGTAAATCTTGTAACTGTATTGTGTGCAACAAATAGAATATTAAAGGTAATGCACTTCTGCATATAAACTTTGCAAATGTCCATGCTTTTTCCCTCCAAATTCACCACAGTCTTGTGTTCTTTCTCATATATTTTCTGTATTGCAATCTATATACTTCTGTCAGTTTCATCAACAGATAAGTAGTGGCCTACAGTGTTTATTGTATTGACATGGGACTTCCAATGAAGGGATATCTGCAGTGACGTTTTTCTCATCATATTACTCAAATGGATCCTAGCATTATTTCTAAAAGTTTTCCCTTTCCAATAGATCACTATTTATTAACTGCAATTTTTACAATCACGACCTCTGACAACACAACTATACACATTTTGAAGACAATCCCCAAGGATAATTTTCTATTGATTTCACTCTTTTGTAATTAAACCTATAAATCAAGCTCGTCCTTTCCGGGGGTCATGAAAATAAATGATGGCACAAACCACCTAAGTCAACAGTTATATATATTTATTCTCTCATTTTAAACCTGTAAGTCACATCGTCTAGAAGGGTTTTCCAACTGAGCCTCCAGACAGAATCCAATTACGTGTGTGACGGCTCAAGACCCTCTCTGAGTCACTAGCTATATATTACCTAACGATTTCTAGCTTAAGAGCAGAATAAAATGTAGACTAGTAGCCACTATAAAATTGTCGGACTCACGTTACATTTGTATAGTTAAATAGTATTCTCTAGATTCTAAGGTTGTGGCATATGTAGGCATCTGCCTCCGGAGCCACCAGCAGCATTCTGAAGATGTACAACTGTATGAGGCATTTCGCAATGATGTCAGAATTGCCACATTCACAAGTGTAAGATTTTGGGAGTTTTTTGTGGGTTTCTGGATGAGTTCCCTGTAACAGTAATCACACCCACGAACTCATATGTTTTGGTATATCTGCCTAGCCCTTGCAAGAAGGTCCCCCTGATGGAAACGAATCAAAACTTGCTTATGTCAAAGGCAAGAGGTGGTGCCATTCTACGGTGGCAAGGGGGAGGGATCACCCCCATAATTAAGTGGCCTATAGGCAAATGCGAGAGGTGGAGGGAAACACCTACATTACTGAGTGTAGAAGAGGGGCAATATGTTTTCTCAATGATTATTCATATAGTAATTGACTATCAACTATTCTGATTTTCTCTATTATAAGAAAGACACGCTTGCAAGTTAATAGTCTCTATGAAGCAACTACATATCACAGCCTCTAAGTGGGGTACCTACTTATTGGATGTGCATCTAAGAGCAGTTAATGCCTTGTGCAAAGGGCAGTAAACATGGTCAACAATGGGCAATAAGGATTATGAGTTTTTTTTTACAATTTTGAACACAACTTGCATTTGCATCTCTATAATGTTACTGTGGTCAGAATGAACAAATTGTTTATCTTCGTCAGCACTCATTCTGGAGGACACTCTAGCTAACCCTCACCAATATCCCTAGGTAGCAGACAAGATCCAGCAATTTTTGTAGCAGTGCTCCTACACAACAATAAGTAGTGTCATGAAGCTCTGAGCAGACTCTATACTGCCCCACAAATGAAGGAGCAGAGCCACATATAAGGACTACAACTATGCACTGTCAGTAGTTGTATTTTTCTTAACCGTGCCCTCAGATACGTAGAGTGAACAATTGTTGGTAACCCTCTGCTGATCACTAATTTGGACCTTTTTCAGATGTTAAAAGAAGTCTACTCCACAAGGATAAGCAGGACTGCTGTGAGGAATCTGAGGTTAGATTATCCACTAGCAAGAGTGTTATCAAAGGCAAGTAACTTATTTCTCTGATGGATACTTCTAACTGCAGATTCAGCACCTTTAAACAGCAGTACCTCAGCAAGGTGGAGAGTTAGGAGAGAAGACTCAGATCAACATGTCTTGCAGAGGGGATGAAGTGTCCTTCCCATCGGACTTGCCTATCAAGACATTAGTAATTCATGACTATACTCACCAATGCCCACATTGCGGCCTGACAGATACTCCTACAACAACCTGCTTCACAGCCACTACTTAGTAGATCTTAATGCAGAGGCCTATCCCCCTTAACAAGGTATTTTTCTGCACAGCTTGCCTTTTTCTTTACTCTAGAGAACCCTGCAAAAAGTTAGCTGCCAACTACTTTGAGAGTGAGGGGGGCAAAGAACGCTGGAAGACTGATGGATTTCCCAACATGAGAGTCACAACATTAAGTAAGAAGGATGCTGTGCTCCTCAGCAACAATTTGTTCAGAAAAAGTATGGTGTAGGGCAGTTACACGGAGTGCCTTTGGTTCACTCATATGACAAACTGAGGTAATCACAATGAGGAAGACAATCTTTAAGGTCAGAAAGTTCAGTGAGCATCTATGTATTAGCTAAAAAGACGCACACATGAGGAATGTCAAGACCAAGTTAAGGTCCCACTGTGGAATCTCAAAGGGCATGGGAGGAAACGTATCACACCTTTGATAAATCTCATCATAACAGGTTTTTGAACAAAGATAGTTGGTCCAGCAAACTTAGATGGGCTGAAAGAGCAGATAAATAACCTTATACAGAAGTCACTGCAAGGCTTTGCTGTGCTAAACACTTAACAAATATAAAGACATGTGATATGTTTGCCTATAAGATGTCTGTATTCAGGGAACCACATAAGGTCACAAAACTGCCCCAGCACGCACATTAGTGGATTTCATGGAAGAGCACCTAGCAGCAAGGATGATGCTCACGTGATCCGTCGGCAACTTGAATACAATCAAAGGGGCTGTAAGTTGCATAGTTTCAGTTGAGGACAATGCCCTGTTGCAGAGACAGGGTGGGGCTTCTGAAAGTGGCAGCCTTATCGGAGGACAGCTACTTGTGCCCAGAAGTTAAGGATATCAAACACTAGTGGTGCAATCCACAGCCACCAGGATGGCTTGAGCTCAGCCGCCCTTCATCTTCTTCAGAACTCGGGGTTGGAAAGGGAGTGTCAAGAAGGCACACAGATGTACCTTGCTCCATTCCAGTTGGAAACAACAACACTCAAAATCTTTAACTATAAGCATTTTTAACGGTGGAGGAAAGATCTAGCTAAGGTTTCCACAAAGGTGAAAGATGCACCATTTGGGATGTAAGTGCTACTCATGATGTGCCAGAAGACATCTGCTCAGTTCATCCGCTCTGGTGTTTAGGGATCCTGTAGTGTGGATGGCAACCAGAAAGATGCTCTGAAACGCCAGCCACCTTCTGAGGTGCAAGGCCTCCTAGCACAAGACACAAGACCCCACTCCACCCTCATTGTTGAAGTACCACATGGTGGTTGTGTTATCTGTGAGAACCTGCACCAGTCTATCTTTGATGAAAGGCAAGAAAGCTTTCAGAGCCGATGAATGGCTCACATCTCCATAAAACTGTTGTGGAGCTGGCCCTCGACTGGAAACCAGAGTTGTCTGATCTTCACCTCTCTCTGGTGACACTTTGTTGTCAGCAGTGAAGCGTCCATCACTACTGTTAGGTCCGGGTGGAGAAAGGAGAGTGGGCTCTTGCAGGACAAACCGTGGTCGATCAGCCACTACTACAGATCTTGAGCTGCTAGCTCCTAAATCTGAATTATGTCAGAAATACAGGCCTGACACTGAACCCACTGGGACTCTAAGTTTCACTGTATGGTTTGCATATGCCACCTGAAATGGTCGATGAGGAAGCAGGATGCTAAGAGACCAAATAGTCACAGAACCACCCTCACTTGGATCTAGGAGAGATCATGAAACACTGGAATCAGAGCCTGAATGTCCTGGACTGGTTGCCATGGAGGGGAAGCCCTGAACTCCACCCAATCCAGAACTGCCCCAATGAATTAAAGCCTCTGAGAAGAAACCAGATGGGACTTCAGCTCATTTGTGATAAAAGCCAACAATGTAAAAAGTCCTGCTGTCCTCCAGAGGTGGTGCATGTTTGATTGTAGCAAGATGGCCTTTAGCACCCTGTGGTTGATGTACGAGAATATAGCAACTTCTGAAGACGGGCAGCATCCACTGTTATCACTTTTGTGAACACCTGAGGGGCTCTGGTGAGGCCAAAGAGGAGCACAATAAAATGAAAATTCTCCTGGCCCACCCTGAACCTCAGGCAACTTCTGTGGCACTGCAGGACTGGTATTTGAATATATGCATCCTGCACATTCAAGGACACCATCTAGTCCTCTGGGTCCAGAGACAATAGGATCTATAACATGGTAGAGTGACAGTGTCTGTGAAGGTATCTTTAAACAGAAGTAAGAACTCAGAACTTCCTGCACAGGCTGGAGGATTACTGTTAAAACATTTATTTCAGTCTCAATAGAAGGCAGGTGAAACTCTAAGACTTTGGAGCCCTTCGAACCACCACTAAAAATAAGGCACTATCCTCAGTTGGTTCTCTTTCAGGAGACATGTCACGCCCACTGATGTTTTGTAAATCAAGGTATAAGGCAGTGTAATGAGGGCAAGCTGCCCCCCTCACTATCAACATCATCAAGATCTTGGGGAGCACCCTGCTATGGCACAAAGTCAGAACCAAAAGTATAATGGAGCCTCTGCTGATAGCTGTTGCATGACACTTGATTCTACTTTTGTAATTTCATAGCATAACTTAGGCCGATGTCAGCACACGTCAGACATTTTTGCAGGCACCAGTGGCATCCGATTGGTGTGCACCAACATGGATAATTGAGTCAGGGTGGAAGTCTGCACCAGAGTCATTAAGGGCCTGAACACAGGACCCAAGGGGACAGACAACCCAGTGAGAGACTCGCTGGCAGTAACCCAACTAGAGGCCCCAAACAACTGAGTCCTGTGGCTGTGGCTTGGAGCAGGAGCAGGATCTATGCAAAGGGCACAGCTTCTTCTTGTGTTTGATGACATACAGCTTTACCTTCTGGTCTTAAATCACCTTTGGGTGCATTAGGGCACGTTCATCAAAAGGCTTAGGGTGGTTTATTGAGCAGATGCAGCCAAGATACAGCTTGTGCAGATCTGAGGCTGGCATCTGTTTCATGCAGCTGCTGCATAGTTTGAATCCTGTCATTTTCACTGGGGACATTGTTCTCTACCATACTGTGAAAATTTGGAAGTCATCGAAAGATCCAACAAATTCAGCAGACGAGTCCCCTGTCTATCTCAGAAGGCGTGGAAAGAAAGGAACTGAAGTCAGCATGCGGGGGGTGATGCTTATATGCAGCTATACTCCATCACTTCCAGAGCAGTGTGGAGCCGACATGTAGATGCATAATGCTGTCTAGTGGTGTATGGGAGCCCTGCTACAGAAAATCTCTGGATCCAGCCTGGCAAATGGGGAATATATATATATATATATATATATATATATATATATATTGCAAGGCGAGGAATGTGTGGTTAAAATTATTCTTCAGAAACAGATACACAAGGCCTACGACACCACACTCAATGTACAGATAAAAGTGCCACCCTAACTAATGTGGCCTTTTGTTAATTGAATGATGAACACATTCAGGACACAAATAGTTAAAGAGCATATATAGCTTCACAGAAAACGAGTCATCTGAATGAGTCAGACAATAATAGAAAGTCAGGCAATTGGCAATGCTTTCTTTTAGATGGAATTAAGGATATCCTTAATATGTCACAAGACAGAATCGTTACTAAGCGGATGCAAGCAGATTGTTTTAAATGCAACGGACCAGTAGCGTAACTGTGCTGAGCTTCATGACAATTTTGGGAACTAAACAATGCAGGGATGCCGTAAATGATCTCAAGTTAAGGGTCTCTCTTCTGAAGGCGCCCAGAGCCATTTAATCTGACCTTGGCATTCATTTGGCATGTGACTGAAAGTGTTGGCATGGCCAGAACTGGTGAATCAGCACTAGTCATCTTTTGTAAAAGAGGTTTGCACGTGAGTGGCTTCAGCTCTTAATAAGTAGATGATTCTGAATGTGTAAGGACTGGTGATAGGGAATTCAGCCTTTATTCTGTTTATTGTTTTAAGGGGCATTCAACCAAACCTAATTGAGGTGAAGTATTGTAGTATTATTGGCAACGTTCTTATTTTTAGGACTGGCCTTACAGACAGCTCTAGCTGCTTTGCTAGCCCCAGGTTTTATAACATATCCTTAATAATAATAATAATACACATTATGTTTGATCAGACATTTTCATTCAGTGACGTGTTCTGTCATTTCCATTTGCTTGCACCCTTCACATACTATGGTATGGAGCAATGGCTAAATTAGTCACTTGCTATCTTGCACTGTGAATGAAGGCACTATACATAATCACATATGCACAACAAGCTGGAAGGAAATAAGTGTTTTTGGCTGTCAGGGCCAGAGTGCCTGGGGTACTGGGTCCCTCGTTTATTTTACATTTCTTTATGTGTGTAATTTGTATTTGCAAGTTGAGAATGTCTGAAAAAACATTAACCAATATTCGTTTAAAATGTGTGTGTTTCTTTCCTCTGGAAAGTACTTTTAGACATGTATCCACACTTAAGCGTGGAATGAAGAAAAGTGTGAAATGATATCAAGGCTTCACTAAACACATACACAAACCAAGCAGAGGGTCCAATTAGAAGTGTGCCCAGGCCATGCCAGCATAAAGAATACCAAATGAACATAACCATTTAGTCTCATGGCCGTACACACGTTATTAATCTGGAAGGTTCAATACATAGACTGTGTGGTGTTGTATTGAACTGTATGATTTGTGCAGTCCTTTCCACCGCTAACAAAGCTCTCAAGTGGAGAAAGTAGTTAGTCAGTTTTTTTTACACACCAGTGATAGAGTGTTGGTTTGAGGTGTAGATTGAACATACAATGTTGCTGTTGTGCGTGAGGTTCGGAGGTGCCCTCCCATCACGTCACAAAAACTTGTCCAGAGACAAGGCTTGGGCAACCAGGGCCCCAACCTTCAAAGGTCCCAGGGAAAGGGAATTTTCTCTCTATAAAACTTTTGTTTATTTCTTTATCACAAACCCTCATCTAACTAACACACAAGCCTGCCGGCACGCACGCACACACACACACACACACACACGATGAAAAAACCCTTGTGGGAACTATATGTGGATACCTGCCTTGTGGGGACTAACCTTTCCCAATGTTTTTAAAATATACTAATAACAGAAACGTATTAAGAAAAAAATCATGATACAGGATCCTGCTTCATATTTGCAAATATATAGTTATTTAATCACGTGCACGGAACCATCTTTGTGGGGACTTGAACACGTGCAACCATCCTTGTGAAGACCTACTCCATAATTACCATTTGGAATTAATACAGTCAAACGTGCATTTCTAAATGTTAATTTTATCAACAGTATAAACAAATAACATCATAAACTACTCATATATGAATTGCTACATATATGGGATATATAAAAGATAAATTGTTCTAATAACTGGTCAGAAAATATCATATCATGATTACAGAGAGGCACTTAAAACTGTATTTTACCCACTGCCTAGTGTTCATAATCTTAGGAATTAAGGGAACTAACACATACACAAATAAATTAAAAGTTGGAATCAAGCAATATAGCCATGTTTGATGAGTTGCTAACATTTTTGTCAAAGTATCGATTAAACCGCATCCCTCTCGGAAAAAAATTAAGGTTTATATCTGCAAGGAGATGGTGTGCGAAGATGCAAACAGAGGTGGTATGAGATCTCCCTAGCAAATAGCTATGATAAAAATACCTGAAGAGTTAAAGTGTGAAAATAACTATCGTGAAGTTGCTACAGAGATAGTGTATGATTATATGTGGTCAAGTCCCTACAAGGATAGTGTGTGATTACTGGGTTGTTGAAGTCCCCACAGAGATTGTGTAGGGTTATGGAAGTGTTCACGTCCCCACAAGAATAGTGTGTGATTACTGGGATGCTCAAGTCCCCACATAGATAGTGTATGACTATAGATGCGTTCAAGTCCCCACAAGCAAATTGTCTGACACCTGGGTTGTTAAATTCCCCACAGAGACAGTGTGTGACAAGGATTGTGTTAAACTCCCCGCTGTAACAATTCTCAAGTTCCCATACACAAAGTGTGAAGATAATGTTGTTCAACTCCAAACAGATATTGTATGTAATTGGAGGAATGTTCAAGTCCCAACAGAGAAAGTGTGTGGAGGTAATCATGTTCAAGTCAGTGAAGAAAATGTGTTGTTAAATTGATGTTCTAGTCCCCACAAAGATAGTGCATAATTGTAATGATGTTCATGTCCCTACTGAGATAGTGTGTGGTTATTTGGATGTTCAAGTCTGCAAAGAGATGTTGTGTGAAGAAAGTCTTTTTCAAGTCCTCACTGAAATACTTTGAAAAGACACTTATGAAGTTACACCCCATGTAGGAATATAATGATGTTAAAGTTCTCAAAAAGATAGTCTGTTATTACAGGTATGTCTAAGTCTCTAGAAACATAGGCCCCCATTACAACCCTGGCGGTAAATGCCACCTACCGCTGTGCTGACGGCCGCCAACATACCGTGACCGCGGCGGTATTCTGCTACGGGTATTATGACCCACACTGAGAAATCCGCCACAGTACAGACACCCACACAAGTCCGCCACACCAAAGGTCAGTGATAAACTGGCGATAGCAAAACCCACACCGTTACCCCAACAGGAATATGCCCACAGTATCATGACCCACGAATCACCGCGGCGGTCTTTCAAACGCGGTAAACCATTGGTGGTACACACCGCTGAACTCAAAATACACACACATTTACAAAACACCCCCACATTGGACAATTCAAACAACACACACCTGACACGGATACACACACCACACCCACACACTCACACCACTATAAAACACACACCCACATTACCCACAACCCTTTACAGCAAAAAAAACAATGGCACACAGAGAGACACAAGGCAGGAACACCCACTCAATCAAAGGCACACAACACCATCACCCATACACCGTCCACACACAACCTAGCATACACCACAACACATCACCCCACACATCCTCACACATTTCACGAACACAACATCCATGGCACCCCAAAGACACCCCAGGTTCTCAGAGGAGGAGGAGCTAAGGGTCATGGTGGAGGAAATCATCTGACTAGAGCCACAGCTTTTCAGATCACAGGGGCGGCAGACGTCCATAGCTAGGAAGATGGAGCTATGGCGGAGAATAGTGGACAGTGTCAATGCCGTGGGACAGCACCCCAGAAAAAGGGATGACATCAGGAAGAGGTGAAACGACCTACGGTGGAAGGTGTGTTCTGTGGTTGCAAGACACCAGGTAGCCGTACAGAGTACTGGCGGTGGACCCCCACCTCCTCCCCCACAACTAACAACATGGGAGGAGCAAGTCTTGGCGATAATGCATCCTGAGGGCCTTGCAGGAGTAGCAGGAGGACTGGACTCTGGTAAGTCATATCTTTACTATTATATCCCCCACCCTACCTGCATGCCATCACTCCATCACCTCACATATACCCCACATCACAACCCACCCATACTAATACCAAGCCCTGCATGCAACACCAATGCATGGACTCCCATCACAGACCTGCATGGACCACCATCACCACAGCAAAGCCAGTACATCACCACTCACACAAGGCCAAGCTGACAGGGAAATCACAATCATAGAGGGAAACACACCCATGCACAATATGGCCCATGCAGATACACTAACACTGCATTTGCTTCCCCACAGAATCCATAGTCAATGTCACCGGAGAGGAGGTGCCAGCTACATCCAGTCCCCCCACAGAAGAGGCCCACAGTGATGACAGCAGCTCTGCACGCCTGGAATCTTCCTTGTACGCCCATGTGCCTCATTGTAACGTTCCTCTGCCCTTGTCCTGGCATTCCTCACAGGGGTCAGTAGCCATGAGAGGTTAGGGTAACCAGAGTCACCTGCAAATATCGAGGGACAACTGTTAGACACACACTAACCCTTAGGGACAACCCCATACCCAGACACCTACTCATACTGTGTGGGGACCTTGGCCTCACCTATTAGCTACACCCGGTGCCTCTGGAGCTGGCCCATCACATATGGGATGCTGCTATTCCTCAAGAAATAGGCGTCATGCACAAAGCCAGGAAATTTGGCATTCACATGGGAGATGTACTGGTCTGCCAAACACACCATCTGCACATTCATTGAGTGATAGTTTTTTCTACTCCTGTAAACTTGTACATTTCTCTGGAGTGGGGTCGGGGGGAAGGACAAATGCCACATGTGTACCATCAATGGCACCAATGATGTTGGGGATATGTCCCAGGGCATAAAAGCCAGCCTTCACTGTGGCCAAATCCTCCACCTGGGGGAACACGATGTAGCTGCGCCTGTGTTTCAGCAGGGCAGACAACACTCTGGTCAACACGTTAGAGAACATTGGCTGAGACATCCATGATGCCATGACCACTGTTGTTTGGAAGGAACCACTTGTCAGGAAATGGAGCACTGACAGGACCTGCACTAGAGGGGGATACCTGTGGCTTGGTGGATAGCAGACATCAGGTCTGGCTCCAATTGGGCACACAGTTCTTGGATTGTGGCACAATCAAGTCTGTAGGTAATGATAATGTGTCTGTCCTCTATTGTCGCTAGGTTCACCACAGGTCTGTACACCGGAGGATGCCGCCATCTCATAATCTGCCTCGGCGGTTGAAGCCTATGGAAGAGAACAGTGAGCAGAGAGTCATATTCACACTTATATTGTACGAATGATGAATTGTTGACTTTACAGAAACAGTATGTGAATTCAAGAGTCCGTTGATGTGCCAATGTCTGCTGTGACGCAGTTAGGTGCCATGCCCTGTGCCCTCCTGAAATGGCGGCTGCCTGACCTGTGAGGAGGGACAAGTGGAAATGAGGTAATTGCGCTGTGTTGTGCGCCGTCGCAGTAGGCGGTCGATGACTGCCGTGCAAATTTACATTGGTTATCATTGGGCCCTATGGGTTCCAGGAGCCAATGGCGATGTACGCCAGCGGTGACGGTACGCACCACCGCGGACGTCATCGCCATTTTCTATCTAATCACTCACTTGCTACCTGGTCTTCAACAGGAGACGACCTACACTGCAAGTGTTACTCTGACCTGTGTCTGGAAGCGACAATGGCTCATGTGTCTGGGGAAAGGGCCCCAGCCTTCATGTTGGAGGAGTTGGAGAGACTGGTGGATGGGGTCCTATCCCAGTACGGACTACTGTATGGGCCTCCAGACCAACAGGTGAGTACACTGTGGGCATGATGCATGTGGCATGAATGCATGGAGTTGTGTGTGTGAAGGCCTTGTGTAAGGGGGGTGGGTGGATGTCCTCTTCGTGGTGTACACATTGTGTGATGGGCTATGTGTGTGGCAATGGTGATGGGAACGGGTATGGTGGGCCATATGTGTAACAAGCAGGTCTGTTTGTCTAATGGTATTTTCCTGTGTGTATTGCCTCTGCAGGTCAGCGCCCATCAAAAGAAGGGTATATGGCATGCCATCGCCAAGGACGTGTGGACCCTGGGAGTCTACTGCATGTGGAGAACCCACTGTCGCAAACAGTGGGAGGACCTAAGACGCTGGACACGGAAGACGGCAGAGGCCCAGCTGGGGATGGCCTCCCAAAGAGGAAGGGGTGCCCGTCGAACCATGACCCCCCCGATGGCCTACATTCTGGCGGTGGCCTATCCAGAGCTGGATGGGCATGTGAGGGCATCACAGGAGCCACAAGGGGGTGAGTACAGTGCCCATCATTAAAACGTACGCATGGTAGGGTGGAATCCGGGTGGTGGATGTGTGTCAGTTGGGTGCCCCTACGCCAGGCCTGGCATTGCAGCATAGGTCCCCTGGTGGCTAGGGTTCTGAAGGGATAATGTGCCCGCTCACCCAGGAGGGTGGGCATCTCCTTCACCCCAGGCACCTCAGGCCCTGCCCCAGTGAGCCCTGCTGCCCTGAGTGAGGAGACTATTGACCTTCTGAGATCCATCTTTGTAGGGCAATCAACCATGGCGAATACCATCCAGGGGCTGGCAGCCCAGAAGCAACAATCTAATGCATTCCTGGAGGGCATTCACACTGGATTGGCGGCCCAACAGAGATCGATTCAGGCTCTGGCCTCCTCTCTGATGGCAGCCATTGTCCCTGTTTCTACCGTACCCCCTCCAACTTCCACTGCCCAGTCCCATTCTCCTCAACCCCAACCCATCCCAGGCACACATACAGACGAGCATGCACACAAGACAACACCCAAGAATGTCACAGGCAAACAAAAGAACCACACTTCATCACACAGGCACTCACACAAACACACTCCAGTTGCAGACACAACAACATCCACTATTTCCACTGTTTCCCCCTCCTCCCCCTCCACAACCTCTCTCCCAGACACGTCCACACTCACAACTGCATGCACTACATCATCTTCCACTACCAGCATCATCACCACAACAAGAAGAACACACACCTCACTGGCAGACACCTCCACAACATCCATGCACACATCCACTGTGTCCTCTCCCACTGTGTCTCTCCCCCCTCCTAAAGTACACAACCGCAAGCACTCATACATCCAACAGCCATCCACCTCACAACAGCATACAGCCCATCCAGCAGACACCTCCAACATTCACTCCCTCATCCTCCATTCCCATTCCCTCTCCCTCTTCCCGCCCTAGTGTCCCTAAAAAACTGTGCCTATCCAATCTTTCCATCTTTTCCCTACCACCCCATACTGCACGTATGGCCAGGGCCTCACAAACCCAGCCAAGCACCTCTGCCACACAGTTTACGGGCCCAGTCCTAACAGCACCCACTTGTGGTGGAAAGGGATCCAGGCCACATATACTTAAGGGGAAGGAGCCTGCACCAGCCAACCTAAAGGAGAAGGAGCCTGCCCCAGCAGGGAAGAAGGCCAGGGAGCCTGCACCTGCCACCCAAAAGGCCAAGGAGCCTGTCCCAGCAGGCAGGAAGGCCATGGCGCCTGCACCAGCAGCTGTGACGGAGCCCCCACCGCCAACCATGGTTGTGCATCTGTCCGAGGGTGTAGGTGATGTGCAGGTGCCTCCCCCCACCAGCAGCACCACCACCACAGTGCATCCGACCGAGGGTGCAGGAGATGTGCAGGAGCCTCCCCCCACCAGCAGCACCACCACAGTGCATCTGTCTGAGGGTGCAGGGGATGTGCAGGAGCCTCCCCCCCACCAGCAGCACCACCACAGTGCGTCCGTCACGGCTGGCGGACGCAATGTAATACTGCCTCCATGGGCTGCTGTGCAGGCTGCACCCTCCAGAACCAGTGTGGATGACACCCACTCGAGAGACTGTGGCCCATCACTCCCCAGGATCAAGCATAGGGCAGGCTGCCCTTTCAGAACCAGTGGGCATGACACCCACTTGAGAGACTGTGGCCTTGCACTCCCCAGGATCAAGCACAGGGCAGTTTGCCCCCTCCAGAAGCAGTGGGCATGACACCCACTCGAGAGACTGTGGCCCATCACTCCCCAGGATCAAGCACAGGGCAGGTTGCCCCCTCCAAAACCAGTGGGCATGACACCCACTCAAGAGACTGTGGCCTTGCACTCCCCAGGATCAAGTACAGGGCAGGTTACCCCCTCCAGAACCAGTGGTCTTGTTTCATCTCCCGGCTGACGTGCACCCCACCCTGTCCCCCTGAGATGCCTGCCTATTTATCAACTGATGCCCCTGCTGTGTTCTCTCAGTTTTGAAGCAGGTGACAAGTGGGGCCTTGGACTTTGGCCTGTGGCCCATGCAAATTGAGGACTGGGCTGTGTCCCTTTTTCTGTAAATTTGTGTATATATGTTAAATTGCCTAACTTATTATTTCTACTGTGTTGATCTTATTACAAACACTTTAGCTAAATTGTTTTGTCCTTGTATTATTCAGCCAATTTAGGGGGATTAACTTGTGCAGCTGGTTGTGTGTATGGTGTGTGTGGGGGGTGTATGGTGCGTGTGTGTGTCACTCTCGTTTTCCTTCCCCCCCTGTGTGCTAGGCGGCTGTACTCACCGTTGTCATCTTCGCCGGCGTTGGTGTTTGAGGTGGAGCAGAATGTAGAATATCATCGGGAAAACATGCAGTTCTGGTTCCATGTCGGCGTGGTTCTTCCCTTTGTCTCCAATGGTGAGTCCTTTCACTTCTGTGCAGCGTTTCCGCCAGGCTTTTGATGTCGTTGGTGCCGCCCCAGAAAAGGTGGTGGATTGCAGGGTCTTAATATGGTGGGCGGAACATTGACTTCTGCCTGGCTTTAGGCAGCTACCGCTGTGGTGGCTGTTGTTTCCGCTCTGGCGGTCGGTGTGGTACATTGGCTGTCTTTCAGAGATCTTTCCGCCATGGTCATAATTTGGTGGTAGTAACTGCCAGCCTGTTGACGGTATTACCGCCACTTTATCACCGACCACCAGGGTCGTAATGAGGGCCATTGTCTTCGCAGTGGAGGGGTCTGAAGGTAAACCTGTTAATGTCTCCACAGAGATAATGTTTGAGCTAATCTTGTTTAAATGCGCACTACAATAGTGTGTAAAAACACACATGTAAAGTGTGAACATAAGAATGTTCAAGTCCAAAGAGATGTTCTGTGTGAAGGTAGTCATAGTGAAGTCACCTCCATGTAGTGTGTTATAATATTTTTCCTGAGAGACAGTAAATGAAGGTAACTGTGTTCAAGACCAATGAGCTTGTGTGTAAAGATAATAATGTTGATGTCCCCAGACAGACAGTCTGTGAAGATAACAATGTTCAAGTGGAAATAGTGACAGTATGTGATTATAGGCATGTTCAGGCCTCTACATAACTAGTGTGTGATTATAGAATTGGTATAGCCCTCACAGATATGGTGAGTAAAGTTAATCTTGTTCAAGTCCCTACAAAGATAGTATTTTACTATGACATTGTTTAAGTGCCCACAGAGATAGTTTGTTGTTATTGTTATGTTAAATACCCCACAGAGATAGTGTGTAAAGGTAACCTTGTTCAAGTCTTAACTGAAATAGTGCAAAGACAATGTATAAGTCTCCACACAGGTAGGGTGTTAACATAAGGATGTTCAAGTCCAAAGAGAGATTGTATGTGAAGGTATCATACTCAGGTCCTCTTAAAGTTAGTGTGTTATTATAGTGATATTAAATTACCCCAGAGACAGTTTGTGAAGGTAATTGTGTTCAAGGCCAGTAATACATAATTTAAAGATCTTCATACCTCCAGGCAGATAGCGTGTGAAGATAATGATGTTCATTTCCAAACGGAGATAGTATGTGATTATTGGCAAATTGCCTCAAAGATAGTAAGGTATTATAGTGATGTTCACTACCACCAGAGGTAGTATGGGAAGGTAATTGTGTTCAAGATCCCTGAGACTGTGTAAATATAATATTCATATCCCCCAACAATGTGTGAATATAATGATGTTCAAGTCTAGATGCAGATGGCATGTGATGATTGTCATGTTCATGCCTCTACACAGCTAGTATGTGATTATAGTAATGTTGTAGCCCGCACAGAGATAGTGTGTGAAGTTAATATTGTACAAGTGCCAAAAAGATAGTGTTTTATTACAATGATATTTAAGTCCCCATAGAGATAGTACGTGATTATTGTGATGTTAAATTCCCCATAGAGATAGTGTGTAACAATTATTGTGTTTAAGTCATCACTGAAATAGTGTGTAAAGACAATTTCCAAGCTGCTTCATAGATAGTGTGTGGGTATTGGGATCTTTAACATCCCATATACTGTGTTAAGACAATGTTCAAATGACCGCACAGATAGAGAGTGATGATAAGGATGATCAAGTTGAAAGAGAGACAGTGTTTGAGTATATGAACATGTAAGCCCCAAAGACATGGTGTTTGAAGCTAGTCCAATTCCTCAAACATATAGTGGGTGGTTATAGGGACGTTCAAGTCCCCCAGTGTGAAGATAATCATGTTGAAGACCCAGTGAGACAGTATGTAAACGCAATGTTCAAGTCTCCTCACAGATAATGTGTGAGGATAATGAAGTTCATGTCCAGAGGCCAACTAAGAAAAGAAACCCCCACCTCCAAGACAAACTTTCTAAAAATAGAAACCGAAATCTATAATTTCATACAGAATTTTTATACGTAGGCTACCACAAATCAACAACTGATATGACCTTGCCTTATTTTATTATAAATAGTATTTCAGTCAAGAAATAGCATAGCGCAATGAATCAATAATTATTAGGAAAAATAACTACCCCACTCCCTAATACATAATAATTCTATACCTTTCGTTAAAAAAAACATAACATTTATAGTCTCCATAACAAACTGTAATGCCAGCCCCACCACCAGGGGAAGACAACATATAAAGAAGATTAGCACTGTTACCAAATAAGCATCTTAGACATGGCATTCATAAATAAGAAAAATGTTAGCGACAAATAATAACTTCCCTGAATACAATCACTTAGAGTCCCTCTAAATGGGATGCAACAGTGTAATTCATTTTCAGAAAATCACAAGATAATCACAAATCGTTGTTGGTGAGATGGAAAGTTCACATCTTCAATGATTAATACATCTGTTCATGAAAAGCAAATTGTCAAACTCACAAACAAGGCAATATACAAAAATCCTTGTGTAGGGTTCATGTTCAACAGCCATATGGTATCAATGGTAAAGCTGTTGTAGAAGTGCTGACGCGTGTTTTGGTGCAAGGAGACCAGGAAGCCATGCACCTCCCTCAGGGCACACTAAAGATTGGCATGAGAATAAAAAACTGAAGGGAGAAGGGGAGTCCCAATCATGAAGAAAGTATTTCTCCACAATGTAGTCCAAATGTCCAATTAAGATATAATTTCTACCTAGCAAATGCTGGAGAGAAAATATGGAATTTTCCTGACACCTATAGGAAATAGGGCAATACAAGACTAAGGGCCTCATTACGAATCTCGCGGTGAAGAGACTGCTGTGGAGCTGGCGGTCTCCCACCCAGACCAATCACAAGTTTTCCATTGGGCTGACAAGTGGAAACCAAGGTTTCTGTTGGTTAGCCCACTGGAAAATGTGGCGCCATTGGACTAGGCTCCACATGGAGTGGAGTCCAATGTCATCGCACAGGGGGGCTGCCCAGCACCCTTGGAATGTGCATTGTCTGCAAAGCAGACAGCGTGAAATCCGAAGGTGCTGGGAAGGGGGATCCCACACTGCCTTTCTACCAGCTTTTTCATGGAAGTTAGACCGCCTTGAAAAGGCTGGCGAAAAGAGGAGTTGTAATCAGCCAGGCGGCGCTGAATTCAGCACCACCCTGGCTGGTAACATGCCCGACTGCCATCCCCCCGTTGGGATCTCTGATCATAGTGGAGATAGCGGTCTGTTGCGCGTCTGCTCGCCAACCTTGTAATGAGTCGGTCAGACCTCAATATCCACGTTGGAACGACTGCCACAACGAGTCTGGCAGTCTTGTGACCGCCAGACCTGTAATCAGGCTCTAAGTCCCAGAATTAGTTATCTTAAAGGTCCTTGTAGACCCAGAGGCAGTACATTCAAAAAGTCGGTCCTAAGCAGGAATTACACACAATTCCTCTATACGCATGTATGTGTGTGTGTGACAATGCAGCACTCTGTTCAGGCAGGCGGACTGGAGTGAAATCCACAAGATCAGTGAAGGGCAGCCATAAAGAGGAATTGTTTGTAAGTCCTGCTTAGGACCGATTATTTGATTGTACTGCCTCTGGATCTGTGTGTCCCTTCTCTGAAGTCTTGTTGCATTACTGGTGTCCGTCAGCTCCTCACTTTTTAAACACTATGTTTTTCTTTTATGTTAAACACTCAACAGCACTGTATGAGTCTCATGGGCTGCTCGTGGGGCTGAGGAGAGGCAACCGTCCGTGCAGGAGAAATATGGGAGCACCCTCTATGGAGAGTCTTCAATCGGGGTCAGCCCTCAAGGAACTTGCTATGTACTGCCCTGCCCAGACTCCTGTCTGTGGTCATCCCCAGGATAAGGTCTGGTGTTCAGCCTGGTGCAAGCTGCTCTCAGGTCGCCCCTGAAACTACCACATAATAATAAGGTATTTGAGCTGGGAGTGGTGCAGGGGCTTTAAATCTTTTTTTGAAAGATTTCTTAATAGAAGTTATACCATAAACAATCAATAAAAGAAAAAAGAAATTCAAACAAATGTGCTTCATCTTGCCACTGAGTAACTCTGATATAGATTGACAGTATTCTTCCTATATCTCTGTACATTTATCTATAGCCTGTAAGCATCCATAATCAATCTTATTCCTACACAATACTGCAGTGAGTAATGCAACACTCCATGTTGCGTTTTGCGCCTGTGGAATATCTCTGCCGTTGGTTGTGAATAGAGGAAAGATATCTATGCCGAAAAAAATAGATTTTGCCCGTGTGTCCCCAGACATGTGTGACACAATTGTCCCCCCAAAATATGCTTATTACAGTGATTTAAAAAAATTTATTGTGACATACATATGCCTGAAGAAGTCCCAAATTCACATGCAGTGCCCATCAACGTACCCTGGCAACGTGGTGTCCCATTGTTTGAGTCCAGCGAAGGGGGGTTGTGTTTTCTCAGTGGTTCTGAGGCAGCAGTGATGGGGTGTGTTGTCCAGTCATGTCCCGTCGAAGACGGGGGAGGGAATGGTGAAAAAGGGTGAATTTTCACCCTCTTTTACCCAATCCACGAACTCAGAAGTGGAGGTCAGAACAACACTTTTTTCTTGGTATTAAGGCACATCCAAATCTGCACGGTGAGAAAGATGTTTGGGGTTTCACTTTCAGCCACTTTTCCTCTATGGTGCCGTTGATGCTGGTGGTGTTTCTTGGCAGAGACAGCGGTTCCAATATGGGTTTTCGTCTATGGGACTGGCAACATCTAAATACGGAGGGTGGACGGTCGTGGTGGGTGAAAGTGTCAAAACGTCGACAGTGAGACCATTACCTTCAACATCTAAATCAGACCCTAAGTTACTATCAATTGAAGGAGTTAGGGGTATCCTGTAGGTAGTCATCCAGAGAGCCAAACAGGGTCTCCTTGTGCAAACGAGAGCGTCTGGGTAGTAATAGATGCCGTAGGTGGTCCATCTGGCAATGTGGGAGAGTTAAGGGCAAACAAGCAGTAGTGCAGGGCTGAAATCTGCACACCCCATTGAGTTTCATCGTCAAGAAGAAGATAAGGAGCGGCACCACCCTAGAAATTATGAGGTATAGAGACAGTGCCAGTAAAGAAAAAAGTTAGCAACTTTTTAGTGCCAGGTTCAGCCCCGCATTAACAATGGTGACGATGATCTGGGTGGTGTGGATGAAGATTTTGTCGGAGACATGTGCATGGAATTGCGGAACATGAAGTTACCAGCTTGTTGTGGGGTAGTAAAAATGTGGTATTTTCTTCGGAAGGAGATGCAGAGACAAGGTAGGTAGAGGATCACGAAGGAGATGGTAGCTAGTTTCAATTTCTGCTTTGTGGGTGCAAATTTCCTCCGCGCCATTTGGACTGCAGTGGTGAAGTCTGGATATATGGCCAACATGTTGCCATCAAACTGCAGATTCTGCTTTTCCCTTGCTAGGTGGTGGGCAGTATCCCAATCATGATAGTTCAAGAGTCCGATGGGGGCGCGAGTTATAGCTACCATAGGGCATGAGTTATAGTTACTTTAAATAACTCTAACACTAATAGGTGAATTTCTATGGTTTGTTGCTTTTAAAATGTGAGCCTAGCGATTACGTCCCTGTAACCTTTGGGTTCTTTAGTGAATTTCTATGGGTTTTTTTAAATTCTATTTCCTAACTATAATGACCCTGTAATGTTTGATTTTCTCAGTAAATATATATCCTACCTACTGGCGGCCAAACACTAGGTAGTTAAAGTTAGGACCATAATTTCATAGGAAACACATTTTTTGACCTGCCTATGTCTTTGTCACCGTTTGACGAATGTTCACAAAATGTTCCCATTTTTTGGGTGGTGATTCTTGTGCACAGAAAGTTTCAGAGTGATCTATTAAGTCTGGGCTGAGTGAAAGGGGGTTGAAAAAGTTGTATTTCCATGTTAATTTCGATAGGTCCTTTGAACACGACTACAGCCTGAACCACAGATGGATTTACACCAGATTTGGCATAAAGCTAGCTTTTGGTACACAGACTACACTTTTATTCGGTGTAAATACGTTCAGTAGTTTTTGAGAAATTAAAGGGAAAGTACATTTCTATATCTCTGGCCTCGACAACTTCACAAATAATGATGAGCTCATGCAGGGAAATGCAGAGCTCTGATTGGTTGCCAAAAATGCAACATATTGCATCAGTTATGACATGCTAACATGTAAAAAAAAAAAGGTGTGAATGTGGGTTGGAAGTTTGTGGAGGAGTGGGTGCAGGACCTTGCTGAATGCCAAGCCTGTTGGGTATCCCAGGCAACACACGGCAGAAAATATAAGAATATATGGGGGGCTGAGCACAGTGCCTGGCAGAAGGCTAGGCCCTAAGGCTAACCCTCGCTGCGTAAGGCCAAAGGCTGTGTGCAGCAGGGGATGGGTGTTCAGTCTGGTTTGGCAGGCGCTTTTTGGAGGCGGGGGATTTTCCATGCCTTGCTAAAGGAACATGGAGCTGGTATTACCTGCACACTGCATACAGGGTGTTGGGCGCAGGGCTGATTGAATTAGTTTTAGTATGTGTGTTATGATTTGCATTTTAACTGAACTCCATTATATCATGTTGTTATGTATTTTAATTGAGGACTGCAGTTATATTTTAAACCAATCTGTACGTCTGACTTCTGTGGCCTTCTAGTTTAGTTTCAGTGCTCTTATAAATTGTAAATTTGTAAACAAATTCAATCTCTATGTCCTGTTTGTAAGGCTTTCTTGTGTATGTTCGGTTGTTTTATAAGTCGTGAGGCTATACACATTTAACTTACAATATATTCCTAATTGAATCTCTGCTACTTACCTCTATTTCCTGCCCTATCCATCTACCTATCTTTGCAGATCTTTCTATATACCTGTCTATCTATCTGTGCAAATCTGTCTAGCTCTCTGTCTATCTATCTAAACCTATGTATCTGTCTTTGCAAGCCTCTCTCTCTGTCTTGATAAGCTTCCTACCTGTCTGGGCAGGCTTCCCTATCTGTCAGTCTTTGCAAGACTAACTATCTGTCTTTACAAATCTCTCAATTTAAATAAGTTTGGCAAAACCTTTGTTTTTTTTTCTTAACGGGTATATCTAACATATTTACATACAGCAGTTTTCAGCCAGACTTCATCCATTAGTATGTTTTTGTGTCATTTACATTTTACATCCAGCTACCACAACATGCATCATGTGGCAATTGATTAGCACACTTCAGCCACTGGGTGGGCTGACTTAGGTTGAGAGACAGCATGATGCTCTTTCACAAGGAACACATGAACACAAAAAGCAGTTACCTTCTCTGTCAGGGGCTACTGTGGTAATATGTGTTGCTTTCTGAAACTATAAAAATATTGTTGCCGTTAGCCACTGATAGTTTTAGATTGATGAGAACTCAGTTGCTTCCCCAACGATAAAGTTTTGCACCAACCATGACAGAACAAAGCAAGAACTGCAAAAGGCAGAAGGATGGCGGGCTATTGGCTTTGCTAATGCTTGCTTGTTTTGCTATTGTCATTGGCATAGGTTGACAAATCTTCACAAGCATGTGGCCAAGAAATGTGGTGTCCTAAAACATGTTAATTCCTATAGGATATTTTAGGAAGTGATACAGGAAAAACATCTGAATCAAATTGTACCAAATTTGGCAAAACGTTAGAACTTTACTCAGAAAGCTTTCTGTTCTTTATTTGCTATATATCCGTTCAGCCATTTCAGAGAAACCTCTGTTAAAAGAGGTGAACGGGGTGGTTCTGAAGGGGTTAAAACTATATTGATATCTGGGCAGTTGGTCCCATTCAATGTAAGAAATTGGGTTATTAGTTGTGAACGATGTGGGTCCTGCACAAATAATAAATCTGCAAATATCTGGTAAGTGGGAACCAAGTACCTCATTGTAGCATTTGACTCTTTCATGGTAGTGAAGCAGAGCAGCCTAAGGCCTACTCAGTGGAGGTGGCATTGGCTAGTAAACTCCATCCGCTGGCATGCAGTAACAGTAATCAATAATTTATTTCCAAGTCAGTAAAGTACACTTATTACGCACAACTTACTAAATAATATGCATTCAATTCGAAATTCATACATATGTTAGATAGAAAGTTCTTTGGTGACATCCTCATATCATGTTCATTCTAATGGGTCCTGAACCCCATAATCACAATACACCAAACTATAACAGATGCAATTTCACAATGTAAGGGGATTTCATTGTAAATAAGGAAGCCCTACTGGCTTTCTCGGGGTGTTTCCACATTAATAAATTCAGTCACACGTCATGGGAGTCACCAATAAAATCAATGAAGACAATAAAGATATTCAAAAGTTATCAGCAAAGTATTTATATACAAAACAATCACAGACATGTGTCAGGCTTCCTTTTATACTCCTCGGCCACGTAACACAATCATAGGGACCATAGGCATTTGGTCGAGTCAGGCCATCAGAACAGTATGTCACCAATGGAGACAAAGTCGTTTCCGTCACTGACATACTGAAAGTTCACCCAACTGTAAATGAGGCAGGAAGACCTTGAGGCTGGCAGAGAGGGTACTCTGTCTCCATTGAGGTGGAGTACTGTCGTCACCAAACTCTAAATCAGCCCCTAAGACTGGCCAGTAGAAGGGGAGCACAAACAAAGATAAAGAGAGACACACAAACATGGAGTGAGGCAGAGAGACGTGGTGAGTTCAGGGGGTTCCCTCACCTTTTCTTTCGCTTGAATGCTGACTTTTTTATGTATTTCGACCAACTCTCTGTTTCTGCCCCTCTTGTCTCTCCTCTCCCTTTCTTCTTTTCTCTCTCTCTCCGCTTTTTTCTTTCCCTAACTACCTCCCTCTACATCTCTCTGTAGCTATCATTCTGTATTTGCCTGTCTTTCTCTGACCTTTCCTTACTGTTTCTCACCCTCATGGTTTCTCTTTTGCAGTTTTCTCTCTCTTTCTCTTCCACTATCTCTCTTTTTCTGTGTCTCTTGCTGTCTCTCTCTGTCTGTCTTTGTCTTTCTGTGCATATCCATTTCTCTCCTTTGTGCTCTGTTTTTCGGACTTTCCATGCCTTTACCTATCAGTCTTTATTTCTCCTCCCTGGCTTCATGTCAACCTGTCCTTGTCTTTGTTTTGTTTCTCTCCCTCCCTGTCTTCCTCTCTCTTTCTCCCCATCTCTCCCTTTCCTAAGCCATTCTTATTATGTTGGACAAACTGCAAAACTTTTGGCATTCTGCTTGTTATTTTTGCAGCCAGTTTTACAAATTGAAATGCTTCAGCAGAGCAAATCGTTGATTAGGATTGGCTGTTCTTAACAGCAGCTGGTGTGTCTAGTTGTGTGTAGTCCACATCTTCAGAGGCGGGAATCTTTTTTTAAATACTGCCTTCTGTCCTCGATTCCACGGGGACAGTAGACACTTCACCCTCTTAAATCTCAAATATGCTTTTCTGTATCTACAAATGTATGTCATTAGCGTCCCTGTGATATCACACTAGATCTCACCATTTCTGCTTTCTCGCATATTCCACATACCAGACCTCTATGCCCCATTTTCTCCTGTTTCCACCGCTGCTCTTTCCATTTTCCCTCCGTCTTCCTTCATTTGACAGACTCCATCTGTTTTCTGTCCCTCATATTACACTCTCCAAACTTTCCATGCTCTATTTTTGCACACGGTTCCTTCTCCCCTTCTCATCCTTATATGCCCCAGTCTCCGTCCCTTGCATTCTGCCCTTCCCAGTATCTGTCCATTTGTAGCGCACATCAGCTTCAATGTGAGAACCTTATGACAATTCCACAAAACGTCTCGATGTTCAGCTTGGGAAGGGGACAGAGAAACATTAGCCCCTTTTACTGAATGTAACCGCCTGAGGCAGATGTAGACGTGGACAGAAATAATTATTTGTGAATGTATATGTGCTAGAAGAATTCGGTCACATTTAAATGTATTGTGCACTTTAAAGTTACACATGTTGCTTTAATGCAGATCGCTGGGAGCTGGGAGCTCTGTTTGGACGCCTTAGCCCCATGCTTGTGGCTTGTGGCAGTCAGGGTCTCAGATCAGTGACAGCTGATGCGCATTGATTCTCAAAGGTGCGTGCTTGGCAGCATGGCCCATCCCCCAGGCTGCAACCTAACCTGACTTCCGGCGCTCGGCCTCTTCTCGTGCTAATGGGCCTTTGTTTATGCGCAGGTATATATTTGCATGTAGATAGCTTCCCAAGGCAGATAATTTTAACATCTCCAATGGTGTACCGAAGAAAGGGTTTTGTATACAGGACAGAAGAAAACCAAAAAAAAAAACGGCTTACATGCTTTAACTTCTGTGCAATTGCCAATTGCATGTGAATAATGATTCCTTCTTTGTCAGGAAATTATTCCTTTCATAGTGATGTGCTTTTACATGTTTACATTAAAGGAAGTATTCAAAATGCAATGATTTATTTGCAGACTCTTCTGAAACTGATAATTAGCTCAAGAGGGTACTGGTATTTTAAAAATAATACCTTACAAATCACATCTCTCTTTTTTTTTTTTTAAGATTCACTTTCGTGTCCTATTTGAAGTATTGAGATAAAATGCAATTGTGTCTTAATTGAAACTGGTTGGCCCAGAGGCCCTGCGGGGTGAATACAGGTGAAAACTGAAAACGCGTTTTAAAACATACATGGAATGTGCAGAATAACATAAGCGCACATTTTATTACAAGTACATTTAGGTTTTCTACAGAGAGCAATATATTTGTTTATATCACTGTTTTACTCTGGGAGGTAGAAAACAACGTGCATTTTCTATGAGCATTCTAACATGTCACAAAAGCAAAATTGCGAGTCAATATTGTGAGTTTGCCTTCATTTTATATTATGTCACTTTTTGTTTTCTTTCCCTTTATATGGCACGTAATTTGTTTAACTCTCACGATTTATTGTTTCCTCCACTGCATTGTTACTCCAGGGGACCTCATTGTATGCTGTTTCAATTGTGGTCAATAGTTCAGCAGCAGTCACCCACCATGCAGTCCAGAGAGGAGCTCATTCACCAGTCCTGTCTAATACCGCACTGATGGATGAACGCCTTCCTGGGCATGAAGAGTGTCACAGGAGGCGCTCACAAGTCAGTTGTAAAAAAACTCTGTTCCCTGAAA
Organism: Pleurodeles waltl; assembly: GCF_031143425.1. Taxonomy (NCBI): domain Eukaryota; kingdom Metazoa; phylum Chordata; class Amphibia; order Caudata; family Salamandridae; genus Pleurodeles; species Pleurodeles waltl. The sequence goes on from NC_090436.1 coordinate 239,878,609, forward strand.
ACTCATTTTGCCTTTCGATAATATCATATTTTAGAGTAAATACAGCAAAATACAATTTTGTTTTGCAACCAACATCCTATTTTAATTCCTCAACAAAGAAAAGCTTGGTAACTGAAATGGGTTGTTTAATAATCTGTTAAAAGTTGTGAAACAGTGTTAAATGTATTTGCAGATTATGGTTGATAACAGATTGATAAGAAAATAGTCTCTATGATACATGGGTCTCTTTCACCGAGTGCCCTTCCACTGTACGACTGCCGCCTAGACACCAGAAAAACCTTAATTGCAAAATGTAAAGAAATACCTCTTTTTGTATAACCACCCTAAAAGTTAGAACTGATGCTACTGGTTTTTCGACTTTAAGAGTGCACTGAGGCCTGCTAACCAGACCTCAGTGCCAGCGTTCTAACCCCTTACAAAAATTAACGTTAAATTGACGAGCCCCAGTTGGCATAAGCTAATCTATTTATAAATCCATGGCTTATGGTGCCAGTGGAACCCAGTGTATGTAGAGTCCACCAAGGACCCAGTGTATGTAGAGTCCACCAAGGACTACAGCACTGATTATGCCACCCTGAGTGTGACAAGGCACAAAATGACTTCCAGCCTGCCACCACAGCCTGGAAGAGCTGTTTTGAAACTGCTAGTTCGACTTTGACATTTAAACAAATGGCAAAGCCCCGGAATCCCTTAATAACCTATATAAGCTCCCCCTAAGGAAGGCCTGCAGATCCCAAGGGCAGGGAGCAGTATATTATTAATTGGGACATATACTTTTATATGTCCTGGCAAGAAAAACTTCCAAGTTGTCTTTTTACTGTGGGAAACTTGATAGCCCCATTTGCTAGTACAGAGTTACAGGCTAGCTCAACCCTGATAAATTCTGAATTGGACTACTAAAAGGGGTACTTCAAGGTATCAAATTACTTGTGGCATTAACCCCGACTTAATGCTCAGTTCGGATTTAATGTCAGTTTTAAGGAAAAGCAACTTTTAGAAGGGTACCACTCGGTTGCCAAGTTTATCCAGTGACCATTCACAGTTACCAGCCACTAGAGCCTTCTCCCCTTCTGGGGAGTGGTGTAAATGACTCCCAGGCTCAGGAGAAATAGAGGCCTGCTACAGAGGGAGCTGTCACCTCCTCCTTGCCCTAGATATGCAAACTTATTTTCTCTTTAACATGTCAAAAACTACTGAACAGATTTACACCAAATAACTGAAAGTGTAATCTGAATTTTAAAAGCTACTTTTCTGCTAAATTTGGTGTAATTCTGTCCAGCAATTTAGGCTGTAGTCGTGTTCAAAAGTCCTATGGGAATTAACATGGGAAACACAATTTTTTTTTACCTCCCCTTTTTCTTTTTCTCGTCCCCTGCTTGACGGATCACCCTGAAACTTCCCATGCACAACACGAATCACCAGCACACTTTTTTAGAAAATGTTGTGAAGATTCGTCAAGCAGTGCCAAAGATACAGGCAAGTCAAAAACACTTTTTCTATGGAAACAAGGTCTATATATATATATATATATATATATAGATATATATATATATATATATATATATATATCTATATATATATATATATATATATACTCTATATATATATACACACTGAGTGACGGTCGCCACTAGGTAGTTATAGTAGTTAGGAATTACCATAGACACAGTATTTATGTATTGCCAACAACTTTGGCGCCACTTGATGAATCTACATACAATTTTCTAAAACGTATACTTTTGTCAGTTCAACCTCTGTCTTAAACGTTTTGCAGTGATCTGTCAAACGGGAGCTGAGAAAAAGGTGGGTCCCAAACACTTTTTCCCCATTTTAAGTCAATAGAATTTTTCAAATTTTTTAACAGACCTACAGCCCGAACTGCTAAATGGAATTACAACAAATTTGCCAGAAAGATCTTGGTACACAGATTGTGCTTTTTGTTATTTGGGGTAAATCCGTTCAGTAGTTTCTGAGATAGTAGAGTTAAAAAAAATATAGCTACACTGGGAGGGAGATCCTTTTGGGATCGGAACCTGCACATCCCAGTCTGGATCCGCAAGGCCCTGATTGGCTGGCCACAACCTGACAGAAAAGTTGCATCCGCCATTTTCTTTTGTTGCCTTGGCTCAGGGGGTGGGAAAAAATCTGTGAAAACACACATAAGGGAGCAAGATACAGGTATCCGGACCTCATAGGTCACAGAGGTGGACTCCTTGTGTGGCACAAAATTGCCCAATATTTTTTTTCAGCTGACCCTCGGATCCATGGTTGGATCCTCGGATCCGTGGACACACAGATCCACTGCTAGATGCGCGGATCCAGAGATTTAAAAAAAAATAAAAATCCACTGCATCCAATCTAATGCTGCGCACGGCCAAATGCTGTGCGCAGCTTGGGTTTGGGTGCATGCAGGAGGGTTGGCTTCTGGGCCTGGCCATAGACAACAGCTGAGACGCTGAGCCAAAGGCTGCAATCTGCACTGATTAGATTTACATCTGTGGATGCTAAAAAGACCATAGACGTTCAATGATAAAACCAAAGGTTACAGGGACGTTATAGTTAGTTCTGAATTTACTCTCACAAAACTAGAGAAATTCCACAGTTATTGTTAACTCAAGTAACTATAACTTGAGCCCTAAGCTAACTATAACTTGCACCTTCACCATGCACTGTTTTCTCATCAATAATATTATTGCAAATGTTGCAGTAATATTATCAATGATGCCATTGAAAGTGTCATCAATTATGTAAAATGTAGAGTAACTAGCTGTGCATGGAGAAGGCGCAAGTTATAGTTACCTTAGGGCGCAACTATAACTGCTATTTATTTCTGGTTTTGTGTGAGTAAATTCAGAACCTAACTATAACGACCCTGTAACCTTTGTTTTTTCAGTAAAAAAAAAATATATATATATATATATATATATTTATATATATATATATATATATATATATATATACACAATTTTATTTGCTAATTATAAACTTAGACAAGGTATGCAGCTTTTGTAGTGCATAAGTTAGGCATAAGGATATTAGGTTTTGACAACACAAATGTGTAAACAGATATATGTGAAGGCCCCTCCATTCTAAGCCCCTCCACTCTACCCCATTCCACTCTATGACCCTCTGATCTAGGGTGCTCCGATCTAAGACCCTCTGATTTACGACGCTCCGAACTACAAGCCTCTGCTCCATGTCACTCCACTCTAAGCCACTTCATGCAATTCTATGACACTCTACACCCCTCCATTTTACAACACTCTATTCCACTCTATGTCACTCTATTCCAAACTATGACAATCTGTGCCCCTGCACCCTATAACACGTAACTCCACTCTATGCCAGTCCACTCTATGCCTCCCCACTCTGCGCCCTTCCATGCTATAACCCGCCATTCTGCCACTGTCCACTCAATGGCCCTCCACAACATGCGATGCTACTCTATGACACTCTATGCCATTCCACTCTATGGCACGGTATGCCACTCCACTCTACGACATTCCACTCCACTCCACTCTACGTCACGCCACTCCACTCTATGCCTCTCTGCTCTACTTTACACCACTCTACTTGCTCTACTCCCCATCGTGTCACTCAGCTCTATGCCCCTTTGCTCTACCACACTCCACGCCACTCTGCGCCACTCTGCGCCACTCTATAGCACTCCACTTAATGCCCCTTTACTCTACTCTGCAACACTCCTCCACACTCTACTCCAATCTGCTCAACTCTATGACGCTCTCCTCTATGACACTTTACTCCACTCTACAACACTTTAGGGGCCAGATGTAGGTAAGTGACAAATTGCGACTTGCAATTTGCGAGTCATAGCGACTCTCAAATTGCAACTTGCAATTCGCGATGCAGAAAGGTGTCTCAGACACCGTCTGCGACTCGCTATGGGGTCGCAAAGACCCACCTCATAAATATTTATGAGGTGGGTCGCTGTTTGCGACCCCATAGCGAATCCAGGCACTCACGGGGATGGTGGCCTGCTGGAGACAGCAGACCACCATGTCCGTGACTGCTTTTCAATAAAGCAGTTTTTTTTTTCTCTTTGCAGCCCGTTTTCCTTAAAGGACAGTGCAATCAAGTCCCCACAGCATGAGTGTGTTATCACACCCAAGTCCCCACAAGGATAGTAACAAAAATAAAACCACACACACACACACACACACAAAAAAAAGAAAGCAAAAAAAAAAGGACAGGAAGTTGCATCTTCTCAAATACAAACAGCAGGTAAAGAAAGAGGTTCATACAAAGCCGGGACTGGTGAACGGCAGCAGTACTCGGTCGAGGGATATGTGTGACTTAGTGGACGGAAAGCGGGTCAGTGTAAAGTACGATTCAGCAGGACTGAGGATATAAATACGTTTCTTTATTCTAAGGTGAGTCACCAATACACGAACATTTCAAGCAACAACCTCTCTTCATCGATCCCTCCCACCGATTCAGTCTCGCTCTAGTCTCAGGAGGAATCTGAAACATTGAGAGGAACACGCTCGTGGAAGGATAAGGAGCGCATACAATGTAAATAAACAATTCCTTTTTGAAAGGCAAATGTGCACAGAGCCGCCTCTAGGGCGGTGCGAGCGGTGCCACCACACCGGGTAATCACTTAGGGTGGGGGCGTTGCGTTTGTAAGTGTATAATGATTTTGAAAGCACCTGCTGCAGTGATTCCTTGCCTCCAGAAGTTTTCAGGCAACAATAAAAATGTCAATATAACTGGTGATTAATGTTCTGCCTGGACAGATATCAGAGTTTTGAGGGGCGCTGCTAAAGGGTGCTAGAGAGGCAGTCCATGGTGGAGGTAGTCATTGGGGTTGGTGGATGCGGGGAGACAAACAGACATTGTCGCACAGGGCACCACCAGCGCTAAGGCTAGCCCTGGTGATAAATATATACAATTTCAAAACAATAAAATGTAACAGTCGGTTCAAAAACACCACCAGCATGTCTTTTTGAAGACAGGCAATTCGATGTGTCCTAAGTCTCAATTTTGCCTTTCCATATGAACACTGGTTTTGTTTTGAAGAACTTAAGTTGTCTGACTGGTTGGCAAATGGAGATTTTGTCATGCAGGGGACCACGTCATATGTGGCTTCATACATCGCAGTGTCCTCTGATTGCCAAAATAGAAAAATACATTGGTCTGTCAGGTGTTCCTGTCTGCAGTTTAAGTCCACACGGAAGCAGGGCAGATTTAGCCTTCATCTTTATGGGGTCAATAAACAAAGTACTGACATCATTGTTTAACAGCAAACACAGGTTTTTACTGCTCTATAAAACAGCACCTTGATTTTAGTAATTGCTAAATAAAACTCAAATTATTATTGTAAATTCTCTCCTGTCCAGGAAGGAAAAGTGATGGTGAAATGTAAATCTGTAGTTTCTTAGTAAAGGATGACTTTGCAATAAGGAGGTTTTATTATTGTTTCCCATTTGAACGATGCAAACCATGGGTTTATGGAAGTGGTCTTGATCTTTGCTTTTAAGAAAGTGATTTTGGATAGCGATGAAGAGTTTACATACTGTTTTGTCTATTAATAAGCAGCTGACCCTATTCTTGCATTTTAGGTTCCACCTTCTAGCCTTAAGACCTTCCTCCTCTTCAGTTCACCATGGCTGAGGTAGACAACACTCACTGAGATTGCCAAAGATGCAGTCATGAATCGCTTGATCATAGGATGACTTTGGTACAGTATAAAACAATGACATGTGTTGATACATAGTGCTGTGATGTCACCAGCTAGTTGGAGTCAGTGGTAAAAGTGCAATCCTGGACTAAGAGTAAGGCTTTCCAAGCATGTGCCTCTATGTTCCTTGCCACATTATGCACATAGCGGTGAATTAAAACATTGATGCTGGCATATATCTGATACAGCTATCGAAGAGAAAGAACCATAAGGAAGAACATGTAAAGTCAACACACATGACTGTGGCGCTTGCACTTAGCACACATCATCACGAATAAACAGTTCAGACCTCAGGTGCATTGTTGTCTTTGGCAAAATATCTCTTTCACTCCTGGGTATTTCGGGAGTGCTTCAAATCTCAATAAAATGTCGCATTTGGGTGGTGAAGATAATGAAGAAAATAGGTTGCAGGTTCATTGCTATCTCAAGTGCTCATAGTGGATTACTCAGTTAACAAAACCTCAAAAATATAAAGACATTTACAAGAATGGCACATTACTGTGCAAAAAATACAGCTACATATTAATACAAAATATGTAAAAGAACTGACCTTTATATTGCCAAAGGGTTCGCTTTCCCAGTTCTTACACATCTCTCTTCATGAATGATCTTCACAATCTTGCCATAATCCCATGATCCTGAACCTCCAGAAGAGTGTGTGTGAATGCACATTAGAACATTGGAATTTTGGGGCCTCCGTTAGAGACAATGGCGTTCTCTGGGTTTTTACTAGCTGGTAAAAGTCTGAAGCGTCAACATTCCAATATTCTTTGTTCATAGCAAAAGCTGTGAACAAAGGCCTCAGGCAGCCCAAGGGGATTTTAATCCCCTCGGGCTCCGTGAGGACTTTGTTTTATTTATTAGAACATTTTGGTTCTAATAGCCTTATAGCCCTTCGCAGCTGGGCTATACCAGCAATTAAAATCCTGCTCCCTTGTTAAAGGCGCTCACCTTCGACTCAGGCCTTTAAAGCTGAAGCGGGCCTTTAATGGCCGGTATAGCCCACTACGGCTGGCTCTAAAGCGATCGTGGACAACAACTATTTCACCCTCACTTTCCCAGCCTCTCCTTCTTACCACTCTACAAACACTAGAATTTGCTACATATGATATTAACCAACTGCTCGGATCCCTAATCCAGAGGCAATGATGCAATTTCCTTAAATAGAGGACATTTCCGACCTGGGCAAACCTTTCTGCCTTGTAATCGACTTTGAAGCTAATAGACTGTTGTTTAACATCACTGACAATCATATCCTAGATGTGTTTATTTCATAACCACACATGTTACTACACCAAGAGGAGTTATTTGCTTCGAGCAGGAGAGAAGGGCATATGTGGTTGTGTTCATTTCTCATTTTTGTCAGGGTGATGAGAGATATTCAGAGCAGGGTTATGGCACAAAATGACTCTTGAAAATAAGAGGAGGCATTTGAATTGCATATTATTAAATGTATATCAATCAGCTCAAAGAGTAGCAACATGTTTCACTCCATAAACTGCAATTGTTTAGATTGCAGATCAGCATAATCTCCTACTACTATCTCAAAAATAGGTACTGTCATGCAACATCTCTCTGTAAATTGTCAAAGGAAAATATTTTTGACTTCTATATTCCACTTTATTTTCATCTGCTTATTGTACAGTGCTCTGATGCCAACTTTCCTAGTCTCCTCCACCCAACCCAGACATCTGGGCACAGTAGGCTTCTGTCGATATTGAACATATTCAAGGACTGTGAGTCTGCTCAGCCTTGAGGCAGCAGAACACATTTGAGGGTCTCGCCTAATGACTCTTGTGGACCACACCAAAAACCTACAGTGGGATTAAAGTTCAACCATTGCCTACCATTGGTTGGCTTTATTGTCACTCATTTGCTTACTTCTTATTGAACAGTTTGCCTTCCTCTTCTTGAGTATGCCCCTCCCATGGAGCAAATACCCTCTGCCATCACTTTGACTGGATTACATGTATTCTTCTATTGCTCATACTCAGAGAACTGTGGCCCTAATTACAAACCTGGCAGTCGGTGGAATAGTGGAGGTATTACCGCCAACAGGCTGGCAGTACCTACCTCCACTATCATGACATTGGCGTTTGGGCCAAAGCCAAACCACCAATGTATCACACCGACCGCCACGGCTACTAGGCCGCCCATGGCATTATGAACCCGCCCAATGCCATGGTTTCAGTGGTTTCGGTACCGCCACTGAAACCATGGCGGTAGGCACTAACAGTGCCAGGGAATTCCTTCCCTGGCACTGATAGGGGTCTCCCCCGCCCCACTCCCCAGAATCCTCCACCACCATCCCCCTCCCTCTCCTGAACCCCCGCACATTTACACACATACACGCACACACATACACACCCATACACACACGCATACACACATTCACCCACGCATTCAAACATTCATACACACTCACAGCAACACTCACAAACATACATCCAGGCACACACGCAATCTCACAACACAACATGCATGTACATTCACACCAACTCATGCACACACGCATGCACGCATTCACACAGTCACCCCCACTCACGCACACAACAAGCCTCAGCCATCTCTCCTGTCAGAGAACCCGACTTACCTGCTTGCAGGGGGTCCTTCGGCAGGAGATGGGACGTGATGCTGCTGCCAGCTGCAGCATCCGCCAGCAAAACACCACCAGGCCGTATCATGTAACATAATACGGTAGGCGGTGTTTTGCTCGCATGGCGCTGCTGCTGCCACCTTACCGCCGTCCGCCGCCATGACCGTTGACGGAGTTCCGCCAGCCTTCTGGCAGTATTCCGTCTACGGTCATAATGGCATGGACGGTCGGTAGCCACGGCGACGGTATGTTGGCGGCCGTCGCCGTGGTGGTATGCGGCATTTGCCGCCAATCTCATAATGAGGGCCTATATATTTTCTTTTTCTTTCAGCACTCCATGAAAGGGCATGTTTATGGCTCTATCCCGTGCCCTGCTTCCCCCAAACACCCTCAAATGCACCCCCATGTGTTCCATGTTGCTCCCTCATCCCACAACCCATGCTGTGATTTGCTTTCACAACCCTTCTCTGCCATTTTTATTATTTTTTTGGCCTCCACTGAGCCCAGCTGTGTCTCTTGCACAATCTTTATTGTTTCCCCCATCTGCACCCCACCTACTCTTCGTTAGTCCCCGACCCCCATTACATTTTTTCTGTTTATTTTTTTTTTTTAAGGGAGGGGGTTCCGCATCTGTCATTTGCTGCTGCTCTCCAGTGTACGAGTGCTTTTGTTCAAATCAAAGTTAATTTCTCAATACAAATGATGTCCAATCTTGGATAGGTAAACACATTTTAAAAATGGTGCCCAGGTCATAGCTAAGGGCTCAGATATGCGTGGTGAAACGTGCACAGACATGTTATCACACATGTGTGCGCCTAGAGAATGACATGTCTGCCAGTAGCATCCACGTCATTGTGCCTCTTTGTGTTTTTTTTCCTCTTTTTTGCTCATGGTAGACAGCCTTTGGAAAAAAAAATGTTTCCCTTTGTAGATGCTGTACAACATTGGCAAAAAAACTGGCAAAGCCAACACCTCAAAAAGGTGAGATCTATTGTCTTTGCTAATATTTGTTCGAATAGGCACATACATGGACTGGTCCCACAGAAAAATAATACTTTTCACTACTGTTCCAGAACCTGGAGTTATGTAAAATGCGGGTGATAGAAACAAGAATTACACAGCCTATTGACTTGCATCTCTAGGGACTGGCTATGAATAATAATTAGTGCTAAATGTTTTACTGTTTTTACAGGGATGCAGCAAGTACCAGTTTCATCACTGTAGTGGCAAATTGTAGTCTTCAGCATCTCTGTTTTGTTACTATCTACTTCAGGAGATGTTAGCACCATTTTACAGTATAAAGACAAACAGGCACATCAGAGCAAGATAATAATAATATGACTATAACTGGCGCTCTAAGATAACTATAACTCGTGCCCTCGCCATGCACAGTTTTCTTATCAATAATGTTATTCCAATGTAGCGGTTACAATATCAATGATGACATAAAAGGTGTCATCAATGATGTAATATGTGGGCATCAGTTAAACTTACCTTATGGCGCAAGTTATAGTTACTTGAGATAACCGTAAGTATATCTACTGAATTTCTATGGGTATGTGTGAGTAAATTCAGAACTGTAACATCCCTGTAATCTTTGTTTTTTAAGTGAATTTCTAATTTTTATACCCTATTTCCTAATTATAACGTCCCTGTAACATTTGTTATTTTCAGTTAATTTGAATGGGTTTTTAATGTAAAGTAATTCTAATGATTTTAGTACTTCCATTTTTCTCCCTGAAAGTAATTGGGGTGAAGCCGATGAAGATGGCCTGGGGAGGGGGCCACATGTTTCCCTCACTCTCATTTTTGATGTCCAGGCCCCAGTAGAAGGGGTCCCAGGAACCGAAAAAAAGGCAATTAAAATTGATCATATCAACGGTATAACTGCATTAAGAATAAATTTGGACACCTGGCTCTTTCCAAAAATTATTACTCCAATTGATATCAAAATGTGATTCAGAAATGATAGTAAATGAAAAACTCGAGCCAAACAAAACTTTGGTGCAAATACCATCAATAAAAATATCCCACTCTCTAGCTACATATGGTTTTTCATCAACATTATTTGATTTCTGGTGTTCAATCAGAACAGTTTTTTGCATATTGTTTCTTCTGCAAAGAAGTATATTAATTCTAACATCATACTCCCATCTCTCTACAAGATTATTTTTTGTATTACTGCTTTGTATTAGCACTATCACATACATTAGCATAATGAACCAAATTCCTACATTTTAAACATAGTTTCCTTAAAGCTGAACAATTCTTAAAATTAGTGGCATAAGGTTTGGATCTATACAATGATATTTAGACTTGCTAGAACAGGGGTCCCCAACCAATAGCTCAGGAGCTACTGGTAGCTCACCAGCTCCCTGGGAGTAGCTCATGGAAGGGTAGTTCAGATCCTTGGAGTACACTCAGCCAAACCAGTGACAGGTCTCTATCATACCAAATAAACACTCACTGTGACAACTTGGGACAATGACAGCCTCCAACATGACCACCTTTCTCCACTCGCAGACTAGCAAAGTTGAATAGCGAATAATCATGCTGCAGGCCTTGCTCTATCAGTCACACTGTGTATATGAATATTCAGCCATGAAAAAATGCCTGAAGGAGCAAGGGTAGAGTGGCTTGTGTGTGGGTCTGCAGGGGGCAACCATTTTCAGTAATCCTATATGGGGCTGTCAAAATTGGAATCTTAATGGATGTGATCATATTGTAACTGTGATAATATTCATGAGTAGCTCAGGTGATATTAACTGATCAGAGGTAGCTAACATCATAGTAAAGTTTGGAGAATACTGTGCTAGAATAATTACTTCTAACCTTGCAACTATCCATTGGTCTGACATCACCTCTGTCTCCTGATGTTTAACCACAAAACATACAACCTTCACCATATGTCTGTTTAGAGTCAGCTATTTCTTTTGTTGAATGCATGGATATTTTGAAACATTTGCAATGCCAGTACTTTCTTCAAGGTTTAGTATCCTTAAGAAGCTTTTCTTTAATTTTTCTATTGTAACAATGCACACCGATCCCAACTCTTACATAAAGATGCAGTAAAGTTCTGATTGAGAAGCCAAGACTCTCAATGCCCCTACATATGATTCAATAGGTTAATTAGAAGTTGCTATGTAGTGTAAGTTTAGTTTCCTTCACCACCAAACAGTTCATCTTTGAAAATAGGTTTGTGGTGATAAGCCACTTCAATATCTTTATCATAATCTCCTGCTGCTACATATGTTGGAAGTAAACATCGTGGACGATGGCTAATATATGTTTTGTGCCTGTTCACGCAGTGAACTCAGAGGTGCAGATTTATTTCTACAGGGGCTCATTTGCTGTCAACTGCAATTAAAACATTGTTAAAATAAAGAAACCTAGTTTTCCATTCCATACGTAGTTTACCTAAATTCCTCAGAAATAGCAGTTGGTTATAGCGTTGCATGCTGTACAATTGAGAAGGACAAAAAATCTGAAGTACCAGTGGAATTGGAAAATATGAAATAAAAGAGTGGGCAAGGCTGGAAAATAGCAGAGCATATATGCCGCAAGACAATGACGCTTGGAGGTTCTTAATGAAAACTTGACTAAGCTTGATTTAAATTAGCTGGCACATATAAATGGAGGACTGTCTGGGTAGCAAGATATATCCTTGATAGAAAAAGGCAGGAGTGTGGTACCAGCAACCTCAGCGCAGCACAAAGAGTTTTTGAGGTACTTTAAATCAGCGTGAATTATGCCCAAAAGCTTGGCTTAGCTTCTTTGGATGATTGTAGCACACAAAACAGCAGATCTGTTACAAAAGTGATTCCCAGGGCAGATCACTCAGTCACTCAGTGTGTTTGTTCCCGGAGCACTCGGCTTTGTTTTTGATGAGAAAGAAAAGGCAGACTTGTTTGTCAACCTGCAACACCGCCTCGCAGGCCTTGCAGCTCCTGTTAGTGCAAGAGCAAGGCATGGATGCTATGTTGGTTCCAGTAAGGCTCAGGAAATAATCAGGAGGTAGACAATATTTTTACATCTCTGGCACCACTGTGCTGCCTCAGACTCTCATAAGCGTGGAAGTGAGGCTTGCATGGGAGTGCCGGAGACTCTGAGCCAGGCTTGAAACAGATTGGTGCCCTGGGGCTTGACAGCCAATGTCGGTAACCTGCAAAGAAATTGGAGCCGATAAAGAAGTTAGAAGCTCAGCCCAGCACCTGTCTCCAAAGGCGAAGTCCTTAGGTCTGCTGCTCAAAACCTGCTCTAAAGAGCAAACCTCAAGGGATCCATAAATGTCATGCATGAGGGAAAAGCCAGAAGGGAACAGCAAGGGGAGCAAGGGACATAGTGGAAGGAAGAGAGCGAGAGTAAGGAATGGAGTAGAAAGTAGGAATGCATAGAGAACAGGAACATGGGAGCGTATCTAGAAATAAAGTGACTATAACGCCACTACACAGGTGATATCTGCTCAATGGATGCAGACCCAAACGGGTTATTAGTAGCTGACAACCACGTCTCCTGTAATGAACAGGATGCAGTGATAGCAGGCAGTAAAGAAATGATGAATATGTTGGCATGGTGCACAGCATATCTGGCTTTGATCAGTTTACACCCAAGGAAGGCACTTATTTGTGGTAATGACAGATAATGGTTTCCTGAGCTGATTACCCAGGAAGGCGTCTCCAAGACGTTAGAAGGCAGTGAGTAGGGCTTCTAGTAGTAAACTGCAGGGTTTGTTGAAATGAGTAAGCGGGTGTAGAATGTGCCACATAGAAGCAGCTGAGCAATAGCTTTATTGTCTTCTACTTTCCCCAAAGTGAAATGAATAGGAACTAAACAGTAGAAAGTTAACCTGAGCATTGCAAAGTTTCAATTGTTGGGCGTGGGAAAGGTTCATAATCCTGGTGTGAGGCAACGCGGATGCATCACCAACCCAACCATTCAGCCTGTTGGGAGTAGATGGTGTGAATGTCTGTGGGAGTGCACAGCACTAGCCAGGGGCTCACGGGAACCGTGGCTCCTTAGGCCTCCGTTTTTAATGCCGCCGCACAGATGAGTGTCAGTTGAAACACAACATCCTGGCTGCCACAAAAGAGGTCAGTAACAGAAGGCCGATGGCTAAATCACAGTAAGTGCAGGGAGGCAAAGATGAAAAAAAGGTATTGAAAGTTTGACAATGAGAGAGCAAAATAGAAAGTCCAAGGAGAGCACCATTTCCAGCACAGCAGTTTGCAGGCAAAGGTTCAAAGTCATGTGCCTGCTTCATGACCTATCATAACTGAATGCATCAAATGATGCTTGAACACAATATAGCTGTCAAGGTTTGCTGGAAGTCCAAGCGTCCTCAAACAAGAGGTCAGAAGTTGGAGGTAGGCAGCCGGAGCACCAGTAACTGTAATGAGGCATAACTAAACAGAAAGCACTGAAGGCAGAAAGGATACAACCCCTCCAAGCAGGAAAGACAATTGTCCTGGCATGAAATCCTGAAAGTTGGCAAGGCGCGAGGAATCGTGTTTGGGCCTAAACCTTTCCAGTCACAATAATTCAACGTAGCCCTGCCACATGAACACGTGCAAGAAGTAACGAGGCAAGGGTAACTTCTGTTTCACACCCACTGCCAGCACGAGAGAGAGAGAAGTGTCATCAAAGCACTTCACTTAGGGAATAGGAGAGGAATGCAAAGACCACACAGAAGACCCCTAACACTAAGGAAGAAAATAAATACTTCTGAGGACACCTTAACTGAAGAAACAAAAGCGAAAAGGTTACACGAACTCAAATTTCTGAGCTCAGCCTTCACATAGGCATTTATGATACCATGGAAAGGCAGGCATTGTCTGAAAGGGAATGATCTGATAATGGGAACTTCCCAGGGGAAGGCATCTGTGCATTTCTAAAATAATACATGTAGTTGGCTATGGCAGATTCTTTTAGGAGGCACAAATGAAACACGTGGCAGAGAATATTATACAATTGAGTTAAAACAACACCCTTGCAGCAATTTAACTAGTCTCCTCAAACATATATTAAATAGCCTCTAAATAACTCCTATGACAAATTAGTAAAGTACATTTACATTGCTCTACAATCAAGGTAAAATCAGCCACATACAAACCACATAAATCTCTCAAGATTCAAGCCACGGTATTGCCCATAATGAAACCTGGATTGGTTGCACACACAGTAATCAATGTTCTTCATGGTCACTAAAATCACACACAAATAGGCCATAAAAATAGAACCACATAACCCATAACACTCACCACTCATAACAATCAATTCACAAGAACAGTAGATAAATATATTTTATCCCTATCCCTATTTATGACTATCTGTCAAAACTGTGCATCTCTTCTCTTTATAAGGCTTAATGCAGTCATATATGGATACTGAACATTACAGGTACATGTCCATTCTGATTGGAGCTGGAACTTTAAAATCGGATGCAAAATGGGGCTTGGGACTGTCTTTAAATCACTGCTTCTCTACAAACTGGTGCTTGGTACTTGGTTTCTGAGCATGCAGTTTTCGGTAACACTGCTAGGAAATGTCATTGCAAAATAGTGTATTAAGGAGAATACAGTACGGCTATTCCAGTGACAAACACCTAAGCTTACATGTATGGAAATCAGGTAGTGCTGTCCAGTGACCTTCTAGGTCATCGTTATGTTTCTGTTGATGTTATTATTTGGGATACAAGCATACTGATCCTACAAATAAGGGTTAATGTGTACAAGGTAACCAGCTGCAATTTTCAGTAGCTTCATTAAGTGGGACATTGTGAAAAAGTGACACCGATCCACAGAAAATTGAAACAAAGTATTTATTAAGACCAATCCCACGCTGCTTCTTCTTCCAACCACAATTTGTAAATCAAATCGTAGCATTCTATCTCGCTTATTAAACATTGTATACTTAACATTCTAGAACTGGAAATACCACATATCCTCCTACCCTTAAATGTCAATAACAGAACAACATATCAAGAAATATACAATGAATGCAGAAAAAGGAAGGGAAACAAAGGGGATAAATACAATCTAGTATTAAAGGGTTTGTATACATACAATACAACTATGTAGTACAATTACAAAATGCTCTTGCTGTACAAAAAAATCATAACACTGTGTACAAGAGATCACACATAATCTTTCAGATTAATTGGTTTTTTATAACATCTCTCACTCCTCCTCAGAACACACCAAACTTTAGCAGTCACAGCACCTTCCACATATCACCCTTTCTAACAGATCTCTTACAACATGGACACTTCGTAATCCTATTCAAATTCCATATTGTTTGATCTTCTGGTCTACCAGTATTCTTAAAAACCTTAACTACATTCATAGGGGCAAGAGTTAGAATGTAAATTACCTTCTCTAGGATTTTTAATATTCACCACATCACCGAACTCTGCCATTGTCTTTGTGGGGGATTTGCGAGCATCAAATAATGTCTTTCTCTTCACAGCCTTTCCCTTGTCCAAAATCTTCAAATCATCCTTCCTATTTTCCACAACCATGTCACTCATACCTTAGACCAAACCCACAATGAACATATTAAAATATTTGCTTCTCTTTTCCAAAAACATTCAAAAGGATTAATAGCTGTGGTTGAATGAAGCGTAATTCTATAAATCCCCACCTTCTTCTCCAATTTTTTCTACCAGCACCAACTGTTTAAGGCGCCATTCTGAACAGTTTCTTCTAATACCTTGTTAGAAGTTTCTGGATGATACAAACAGTTCTCTTATGTCTTATTTCCCTTTTTAAAAGAAATTCTTCCATATCTCTTGAACCAACTTTACTTCATTGTCTATTAGGACAGTAAGGGGAAAACCTTTCCTGATAAAGATCTGATCAAGGTAGCTAATCACATCACATGATTCAAAGGAATTAGTAACAGTGACTTCAGGCCATCGTGAATGCATGTCTTCCATAACAATGAAATACTTGTTCACACATGAAATGTTGATGGCCCCCCAGATATCAAAGGCCCCATCATCCCAGGGCCTTTTAGATAATTCTATTATGGCCATTGGTTGTGTTCTACATTTTGTGATCGTCACTATTGGTACACTCCATACATTCCCTTACAGATCTTTCAATATGAAAATCCATCCCTGACCACCAATACAGTACTTCCAATCTTTCTTTAGTCTTTGCAGTCCCTGGGTGACTTTCATGATCAATATCGATAAAACTACTTTTTAGATTAACAGGGGGAACTAATCTCGCCCCTGCAAAAACAAACCATTTAGTTGTGAAAGTTTACTTCCAACTTTCCAAAATCCTTTACACTGAAGTTTAGATTCACTTTTCCAACCACAGTTCATGCCCTTGAAAACCTCCTGCAATACTGAATTATTTTCCCTTTCCTTTATCCACTCTTCTTCCTTAATTATCCCTTCTCTGACTATACACACATCAAAATCATCCTCAACAACATCATCTTCCAAGTCTCCTGCGCTGTCTTTATCCACTGTGAGAAGTGAACAGCAGTCAACCAGACAGTTCTTCACCCTTAATACATTTGTTATCTCAAACAGAAAGCCCTAAGGGGACACCAACCATTTTCTGATGTTTCCTGAGGTGGCATCAATTCCTTTTTTTTCAAGCACTTCCTTTAAAAGCTTATGATCTGTATTAACTTCAAAAACTATGACCCCACACAAGTTTTTGTAACTTTCTTATTGCACAATATACAGCCAAAGACTCTTTCTCTATCAAAGAATAGTTAAACTCAGCACCTCGAAATCCTTGATAAAATAGGCATAACTGTATGTTCAGCACCATCAGTGTATTCTAACAACACAGCATCCACACCGTTAGAACTAGTATCCTTCATGATTACTGTGCTATCACCAGGTTCAAAGCTTTGTAGATTAGGAGCTTTCTCCAAAAAAAATTTAAAGTATGGAACTCCTTTTCACACTCATCATCCCACTAAAACACAGGTCCTTCCTTTAACAAACTCTTCATTCTTTGAGTTTTCTTGGTAGTTGGAAGAAAATGTAAATCAAGCTTCCTTATACAGATCTCACCCGGACTGCGAACATGAAAGAGTGAAACAGATCCAGAGTAAATTGAAACAAAGCATTTTTTAAGTCCACAGGATTCACCTCTGCCACCACTCCTAACCAGCTGCAAATCAAATCCTAACATTCTGGGGGTCATTCTGACCCTGGCGGTAAAATCCGCCAGGGCCAACGACCGCGGGAGCACCGCCAACAGGCTGGCGGTGCTCCCATGGGCATTCTGACCGCGGCGGTACAGCCGCGGTCAGAAACGGTAAACCGGCGGTGTACCGCCGGTTTCCTGCTGCCCTGGGGAATCCTCCATGGCGGCGCAGCTTGCTGCGCCGCCATGGGGATTCCGACCCCCATACCGCCATCCTGTTCCTGGCGGTTTTGGCCGCCAGGAACAGAATGGCGGTATGGGGTGTCGTGGGGCCCCTGGGGGCCCCTGCAGTGCCCATGCCAATGGCATGGGCACTGCAGGGGCCCCCATAACAGTGCCCCACAAAGATTTTCAGTGTCTGCCATGCAGACACTGAAAATCGCGACGGGTGCAACTGCACCCGTCGCACCCCTTCCACTCCGCCGGCTCCATTCGGAGCCGGCATCCTCATGGAAGGGTGTTTCCCGCTGGGCTGGCGGGCGGCCTTCTGGCGGTCGCCCGCCAGCCCAGCGGGAAACCCAGAATACCCGCTGCGGTCTTTTGACCGTGCAGCGGTATTCTGGCGGTCCCAGAGCCAGGCCGGCGGCTTCCGCCGCCGGCCGGGGTCAGAATGACCCCCTCTATCTCAAACAGTAAACAGTGCATGCTTCACACTCCAGAATGGGAGATACCGCACACATATTTTTCAGAAGACAAAAAGCAATAGTTAAGCACTAAACTGCTGGTCCCACAGAGACAAAATGCTGACCCAAGTCCACCTACACATTGCGTGCCTCCCAGCAATTTGTGGTGAACATTTCCGGAAGACTGGAAGGAGTGGTGATTGCCTGCTTGTCTGTTCATTGAGGTTGTCTGTCTGACTACATTTTCACAGTTATTCTGCCATTCTAAACCTAATTTTTAGTGGCCTAAATAGTTCATAAAATTATATGCTGAGTCCTGTCCTGATAAAGGCCCAAAAAGTATTTTCCAGGGGCCAAAATGCTATGACCCTAATAAAGATGACAAAATGGGCATAAACAAAAATAATAAAGAGAAGAGGATTATTTCACCATGTCTTTAAAGTAGCCTTACCCAGTATGATTAATGCAAAAATCAAAAAATGTAGGCACTAAGAAAATAATTCACAAAAGCATTTGTAAGAATGCGAAGTATTACTAATAGGATACTCTTTATATGCTTTTACACGTCTTTGTGATTCAGCCCCCAAATTTCAAGCACCTATCAGGAAGAGTACAAAGGGACCACAGTCCTTTTTGTTTGTATTATTTGTTTTGGATATACCCTTTTTATTCCAATCCTGAATGTTTTCAGACCAATTAGAAAGGCATTTAAGAGTTTTTAAATTAGTTCTACAGGAGTACTCTTATATGTGTTTGTGAAACAACCCCAAAATTGTTATGTTTCCCATCTTTCAAAGAAAAATCGATCAGTACAAAAAATACACATAATCATGTACTGACATTTGCTGATAGTTATGTACTTGGTAATAAAAATACCGACAATTACAAATTCAAGTTGGAGCATGAGCTCACAATGTTTTTTTTTTTAAATACTATTGGTCACTACACTGCACAAACTATGAATGAATGTCAAAATAAAGAGAAAATAAAAACATGATCTATAAAATATCATTTTTATAGTGTTGGCAAGTATGCACATTAAATTTCAGAAATGTACAAATAATTGTGAAAAGTTAACAGGCGCCATGACAAATCCACTCATTACACCCATGTGCACGTCTACATTGACATTGTATTTCATGCAGCATTTCAGGCTTGATACAGCCTGACAAATTCTACCCCAGAGTACTGACAGGACCTGGCAGCCAGAGCAAAGAAAGTATGTACAATAAGCAAGGAGACAGCAGCTTTTGAAAATGACCCTCCCTGAAAGGGAACCCAGGACACTGATCTGAATGAGTTAAATAATCCTCCATGCGCCTATCCACACTAAAAGTAGTAGAAGATGTACAAATCAGGCTAAGAAAGCCACTAAAGGTGAAGAGCTGCCTCAAGATGGAATATACTAGACAACAATTGAGGGAAATGTAACTGTTTTACCAGAGGTCAATATTTATGAGTAAATACTTAAGTTATTCCAAGAAGGGATAATCGGGTATGGCGGTCCTTCCAGGAGAAACTCTTTAGTCTCTGTGACCACAAAACCAATACACTAGGTATGGTGGAGAATGTGTTTATGTATGTATGCATGTATGACTGATTTGCAGAGCGCTGCTAATGCTCAAAAAGAGCTTCTCTGCACTCATACCCCCGATAGGAAATTGCGAGGGAGGAGAGCACAGAGTGTAATTAGCAAATATCAACTTCTTATTAAATATTAGCAAAGAACCACATTTTGAGATTCATCAAGAATCAAGAGTTGTCAGATGTGGCTTGGAGGGTCAGAAGAAGTTTGTTCCATAGTTTTCCTCCTGCAACTGCTGTAGAGCAGCCTCTTCTCTGGGGTCTGCTGAATTTGGGGAGGGTGGTGGTGTGCAGATAGTGTTAAAAGACATCAGAGGTGTGACAGGTAAATAAAACTTAAAAGCTTCAGTAAATTATGGGGTCCGGAGTTGTGGATAGCTCTGTGATATGCGTTCAGGTCTTAAATGTAATCCATATGGTCAGCCAATGGAGATCCCTCAGTTTAGAAGATATGGAGCAATGTCTTGGAAGATAAAGTAGTAAACTGGCACCTGAATTCTGTACCAGATGGAGTTTCTTAATAAGCTTGTTGGGACGACCCAAATAAAGCGAATTAGAGTAGTCTATTTTTCATCATATATGCATGTGAATCACAGTTTTTCTTGCACTTTGGGCAAGAAGGGCAAAAATACTGCAAGAGTTTTAAGGAAACCTAAGCAGGTACATGTTACTGCAAGAATGTGGCGTTCAAAAGAGCGCTGTTATCGATTTTAACACCAAGGTTTCTGACCACCTCTACTGGAGAGGGAGATGGACAGAGTTCGGGTTGACACACAAGGTCATTCCAAACTTGCTGGTTGTTTCCAGGAATAAGTAGCTCAGTCTTGTCTGACTTGATTTTTTTATGATTCTCATTTATTCATGATGCTACAGATATAAGGCATTACCTGAACCTTTGTTGGTTCGAATCATTATTTTGTCCAATAAAACAATCAAGTGAATGCCATCAGCGTAAAACCAAATTTCAAAGCCAAATCCCTGGAGCAAGTCTGCTGGAGGGATCACATAAATGTTAGAGTGTAAGGCTCAAAGATGACCCCTGTGACACTCCACAAACCGGTAGGATAGTGTTCGAAGAAAAAGGGGGAAGATGTACTGCTTGTAGCCTGTTTGTGAAGAAGTTGGAAATCTAGGCGAGGGAGGGCCCCTCAACACCTATCTATTAACCTGTGCATGAGGATGGGATGGGATATGGTGTTGAAAGCTGCTGATAAGTCTACGACAATAATGAAATCTGTACCTCCATTGTCCAAGATCTGTTTTAGGTGTTCTGACATTGTAAAAATAATTGATTAGCTGCTATGTAGAACACGGAAACTGAATTGTGAAAAGCCTAAGATGATTTTGGTTTCAAGAAATGAAGACAATTGATGATTGAAGCATCTTCACTTGAGCTTGAAGACGTGAGATCGGCCTGTAGCAGGGATGTCAGGGTCTGCATTGTTCTTCTTCAAGACACAAGTGATCTGTGCTAATTTCCAGGTGTCATGCAAGTTCCTCCTTTGGGAATCGATGGGGACAGGTGTTCTTGGGTGAGGTGGATTTACAGCTATACATAAGGTTGAACATTTCTGGTGTGTCCTAGCCAAATTAGTTTTTAACATAAAGAAATCCTAAGGGGATGAAGTTTAGGTGCACATGAAGTCAAATGACACTCATTTTCTTGGAAAGTTTATATTTCCAAATTATTTCTAAAAGAAGAAGTGAACCATCATTGACAAAAATGTTTACTACCTAGTTCAATATTGCAAGTGCTGCTATTTTCAGGTATTTCAAAAGGAACTATGGGCATAATTTAGATTTCGGCAGATGGGTTACTCCATCACAAGGGTGACGGATATCCCGTCTGCCGAAGTATAAACCCCATAGAAAATAATGGGATTTATATTTCAGTGGAAGGAATATCCATCACCGTTAGGAAGGAGTAACCCATCCGCTGAAATTTAAATCAGGCCCTTAATCCTGAAGACAGTTAAAGGTGTAAACTATATCTACATCTCTGACACAGCTAAAAGTCTTACACCTGGTAATAGCAATCTTCAGTAACACACTGAGGAGTTGTCCAGTTGCACATCTTTACATCAGAATGTCTCCTGGCATTTTGTGCTTCACCAAGTTTTTCAGACCTGTTGTATCAGAGCTTGGCGGAGAAGATGATAATTTGCGTAGGTTACATAATTGTCACTTTCTAGGCAGGGCACATGCTAAGAATGCATATCTCGTCACTAGTCCAGCACAATTGAGTAAGATGGAAATCTTGCTCAGAACGACAACTGGAGGTTCTGGGATTAACTAAAACAGAATGGGCAGAACCCCAAGGCATAGGCTTCAGACAATTCATGTTACTGATACAAAAACTGAAATGTTAATGAAGAAACAGACTGTCACAGTACAAGACTGTCCAGGTTGGTACATCTCACATTATTTTCCATAGCTACGTGCCTTCAGGAATCCACATATTTTAGAAAAAGGATTTGACAACTCAAAAAAAGTTTTCTCTTACAGAGGAAGGGCCCTCATCAAAGAAGGCCAGGACAAAGCTACAACGGTGCCTCAACCATATGAAGGATTGTAATGCAATGCCATGCTGGAGAACATGATGTAGGAACAGGAGAGCCAGTGGCTATCTGCTGAACCAAAATATAATCTTGATTCATGCGCTTTCATTTAGACCTCAGCATTGGCTCTAGGCCAACGTACTTTGTCAGAGCTGTGTTTTGTTTTAAAACAACAGCTCTGGCATACTACTTGAGGAGACCATTAGGAAAGGTAAAAGTTTTGCACTCACTGACCATCCCAAAGGTAATAATGCAGCATCTTCTTCTCATTAGAGGGATAGTAAGTAACACTGTACTGATTAACACCAGCACATGAACTAATCATGGCTATACTGGCAATTACTAAATGGCTGTTTACCATATACAAAATGGAATCAAGTTAAAAATCCTTCATGATTTCACATACTATTTTTATTCTAAATTTGAATTTACTGCATTTTTATCATTGCAACCAGTAATGTTTTGTGTACTGGGAGAGTCTAATATTTGTCTCTTTGTGGATAACTTCAATTTAGGCTTTCCACAGGAAGCCATGGCCTTTGCCTTTCTCTGAGGAATTATATATTTATTAAAAGCGTTTATTCAGTGTTTGCAAGACCACACAGTGTTAACAGGTTCTAAAAATAAAGAGGAATATATAGCATAGAGTGATATCAAGAAAAGATGAGAGTGAAATTCAGATGAGGCTGTGGTGAGATTGAAGTGCAACTGAGATGAAGTTGAGGTGAGGGTGATTAAGGAAGGAAACCTTTGAGGTTATGTGAGGTTTACAGTGATGTGATGGTGTGGTTGAGGTGACTGTGAGGTCTACAGAACGAGCTGCATGCTTTCTAGAGATGGAAGAACTGAGGTGAACCTGAGATAAGGGTGACATGAGGGGTGATATTGAGGTTAGGTGAAGTGAGATTGAGTTAAGGTTGCATTTAGGCTTAGTTGAGGTAAGCTTAAGATAAAGGAGAGGAAGTTGAGATACAGTGAAGTGGAGAGGAGGGTCAGTTGTGGGGTTGAGATGAGGTGCACTGAAGTGAAGAGAGGGATATTAAGGGAAGGCTTAAGAGAAATTAAGTTGGTGGGAGATGTAATTCAGGTGAGGTTGGCGTGAGGCTGCAACGGGAAGGAAAGAGGCCGAGGTGAGACTTACGGGGAGATGTGGCAAGGCTAAAGATAAATTGGGCACAGTTAGAGTCAAGATGTAAATGGGCAGTGATGAAGTGAGATGAGGTTAAAGTTGAGGATAAAATGGGGCACAATTAATGTAAGAAGGGGCCTACATTGGGGAGAGAGTAACATGAAGAAGTGGTGAGCATGAAATTGGGCATAGGTGCAACAGAGGCAGTAAACCTTGCATGGCCTGCGGGATATTCAGGGACAGTAATCCCTGTGGATGGAAAAAACCAGCTCCTTAAAGCTTACCGCCTCCTGAACAAACAAGCCATGCATCACTTTAGCCTTTATAATTGACCCATGGAAGGATAAAGATGTGCTTTAAATTCTCCCACAACTACTACTGGCAGCGCTTCATCCAACTCAATCTCATGTGCGGCCCCCAGTAACCATGTGAGAAGAGACTTGAATCACACATGACCTAGTTGTTATCATTAGTCATATAATTCATTAACAGAAACGTAGAACTGCGTAGAGATAGATGAGTTTAGCATACCACTATTGTTGGAAATGGCCCTTTTTGCAGGGTTATCCCTAAACTTTTTGCCTTCTTCCTCCTATTTTTTCAGGTCTGTTTTTACTGGTTTATTGTCTCTGCGCATTTTACCACTGCTAATCAGTGCTAAAGTGCAACTGCTCCCTATAGAAATTGTACTGTTGATTGATTTATCCATGATTGGCATATTTGATTTACTGGTAAGTCCCTAGTAAAGTGCACTAGAGGTGCCCAAGGCCTGTAAATCAAATGCTAGTAGTGGGCCTGCAGCACTGGTTGTGCCACCCACATAAGTAGCTCTCTAATCATGTTTCAGACCTGCCACTGCAGTGTCTGTGTGTTCAGTTTTGACTGTAACTTCGACTTGGCAAGTGTACCCACTTGCCAGGCCTAAACCTTTCCTTTTCTTACATGTAGGGCACCCCTAAGGTAGGCCCTAGGTAGCCCCAAGGGCAGGGTGCAGTGTATGGTTAAGGTAGGACATATAGTAATGTGTTTTATATGTCCTGACAGTGAAATATTGCTAAATTCGTTTTTCACTGTTGCAAGGCCTGTCCCTCTCATAGGTTAACATGGGGGCTACCTTTAAATCTGATTAAAGAGTAGATTACCTTTGGGAGCGGATGGACATGTGGAGTTTGGGGTCTCTAAGCTCACAATTAAAAAATACATATTTTAGTAAAGTTGATTATAAGATTGTGCGTTTGAAAATGCCACTTTTAGAAAGTAGGCATTTTCTTGCTTAATCCATTCTGTGACTCTGCCTGTTTGTGGATTCCCTGTCTGGATCTGTTTGACAGTTGGGCTGTTCACACCTCTCCTCTAGACAGTGACACAAAGAGGGCTGGGGTGTAGCCTGCATATCTTAATTAGCCATCTGTGCTGAAGGGGAGGGGAGGAGTGGTCACTCACACCTGAAAGGACTGTACCTGCCCTCGCACAATGCTGGCTCCGACCCCCTGGTGAGTGTCTGGGGCCTGGCCTGGACAAGGAAGGATCTTGCAAACACTTGAGACTTTGCTTTGAAGTTTGCAAACTTCAAAGACAGAACTGGGTATAAGAAACAGACCCAAAACCCCAGACTTTTAGAATCTTTCTGGAATCAAGAGGAACCTCTGCCCAGGAGAAGAGATGAAGGAGGAGTACTGTCCCTTTGCTGTGTTGCTTTGCTGGACTGGCCTGCAGTTGCTACTTCTGCCTGAAAAGAGTGGAAAGGGTGAACTTTGCTGTGTGTCCTGCTTGAGAAAGATCTCCAAGGGCTTGGAGTGGAGTTTGCCTCCTGTTGCAAGTCTCAGGGACTCCAAAGACTTCAGTTTCCTCGACCTGCAGCACTGGGAACTGTGTGTTTTGTGCTGCTTAAGAGAAGAACCCATTGCGACGCCACCAACGACGCCACTGGCCTGCACTGTGAGCTGCCGACGTCGAATGGAGTCGCTTTACCCCGCATCGCACCGCGACCCTGGTCTCACCGACGCTGTCATTGGATGACTTCACCGAGCCGCTGCTCGCACTGTGACCTGTGGGCCCCGCACTCCGGCGTCACCTGCTCACACCGCAGCCTGGGCATCCCCGACGTCGCTCCTGCTGACACCGGCGCCGCTGCCAGCACGAAGCACCGTCCCGCGCCGCAGCCCCGGTCCACCGACACCAGCACCATCAGCTCCAGTGTCGTCACCAGGGATCCTGGCTTGTGGACACCGCTTGTGAGGGTCACGAAGCACCGTCCCGTCCCGCACCGCTGGCTTGGGCCTACCGACGACAGCGCTACCGCAACAACAACGACACTGCCTGCACCGTGATCTGTGGACACCGCACATTGCACCGCCCCGCTTCACACCACAGCCCTGGTCTCACCGACGCCGCTGGACACCGTCACCGAGCCACTGCCTGCACTGTGACCTGTGGGCACCGCACGTCGCATCGTCCGGCTTCGCACCGCAGCCCCGACGCCATCCACGCAAGCGCACCTGATTTCATCAGCCCAGAGTTCGATCCCCGAGGTACATGACTTCAAGGGCCTGACGACTCCTACACCGACTCCGGAACCAACGGCAACAACGCCGCTCTCCGGAGCTTACAGCGAAGATCACGATGCCCTGCAAATCCAAGGTACTGTTTGCGGGTCTTCCCCGACACCGTAGCTGGTTCGCAACGCCCCGGCCGGCCTGAACTGTTGGTTTTGTTGATCACGACGCCGTTATAGCCCCAGGTGGAGCTATCGACTTCAAGGAACTGTAGTTTTGAGTAAATCTTGCAGAATTCATAGTTTTCTTACTGTATGTTGGATTTTTATCGTATTTGGTCTTGTTTTATATAGATAAATATTGGCTATTTTTCTAAAACTGGTGTGATGTCCTCTTGTAGTGTTTTCACTTATTACTGTGTGTTATGTGCAAATGCTTTACACATTGCTTCTGAGATAAGCCTGTCTACTCGTGCCAAGCTACCAAGGGGGTGAGCAGGGGTTATCTGAGTGGGTATCTCCCTTATCCTGACTAGAGTGAGGGTCCCTACTTGGACAGGGTGCAAACCGACTGCCAACTAGAGACCCCCTTTTCTAACAACTATGAACAGTCTGCTGCTGACCAAAAGGGGATTCATTTAGAGAGCTAGATTCAGATTTCATGACCCTGCAGCTAACCAGTCTATATTGAATTTCCAAACTATTTCTCTAGAGAGTTCCCACCCAACCAGTTCACAAAACATCTCAGGTCAGCCCCAGTGAACCCCCTATTCATCCATAAAAAAAAGTCACATACAGTTTCTGGGATGACTGTTGCATAACTGTAGCTCCACACTCTGGAACTCCCTGCCACGGCCCTGCTGACCACATGAAGTTTGGAAATCCCATCTGCTCCTCTCTATGCATGGGTAGCAGTCTGAAATGGCTTTATAGAAGTGTGTGAGTGTAAGAAAGTGACATTACTTGAGAAGGATGCGAGCCCTTCACAAGTAATAATTCTGCAACTTCCCCTTTAATGAAAACAAAGAATGCCACTGTAGCACATGCCTCCCTCAGTGTAGCAAAGCAAAGAACAGCAGTTCTAGGCCTACTTAGGGAGGAGGTGTCTAGGTACTAGTCCTGGCCTGCCGCCAGTTGGCAATCTCATGTAAAACCTCACGAAGACCCAGCCTAATGCAGTGGTGGGCTGAATTGGTCAAAAGGGTGGAAGGTCAGAGAGCTATCTTACAGGGAGAGGTGAAGCAACGCATCTGAACCCCAGCGTACAGTCAAGTAGGGGATACCATCTTGAAGGACTGTTCCCTGGTGGATGGCTCTGGAAGACTCTGGACGCCCCCTGGGAGTGAAGAAGAAGACTTTGACTAAATGTACACCCATAGCCACAGAACACAGTTGCCTATCCAACCTACCCAAAACACACCCCTCATGATGCCTCTGACACACTTGTTCATATGGCATGGTCACGGTGGAGGACTTGTCAACATCACTGTACCATCAACTTTGCTTCCTCTACCTACTACACCCACTCCAACAGGATGATATGTTTTAGGTTAATGTTTTATTTTGTGTAGGTTTGTTTTTGATTCCAGGCACACTTCTCCACCAACTAAGCCCCCTCACAAAGCGATTGAACTGGAACTCCCATCACCTTACTATGTGCTCCTCCTATTGGT
The DNA here is from genome assembly GCF_031143425.1 of Pleurodeles waltl. NCBI lineage: Eukaryota > Metazoa > Chordata > Amphibia > Caudata > Salamandridae > Pleurodeles > Pleurodeles waltl. Next base: position 239,906,140 of record NC_090436.1, read on the forward strand.
GGGGCCCCTACCCTCAACCTCATCTTTGGTACTCCCATATTTACAATCTCTAATAATATACATGGTTATAGGCAGGATTACAGGGCTGATTGTAAATGTCTTTATACCTACAAAAATCAATAACATTTTGATAAAAAAGTGAGGTGGTGTGGGATAGTATCCTTAATTTGCTGGTGAACAACAAAATGAAAAGTACTTTACTACACACACTACTAAATACTGTGCATTAATTACAAACATATACAATCAGCTAGATGGAAATGCATATAGTGACACTACTAGGACATCTCATACCTGCGGCAAGCCCTGAACCTATCATCATAATCCCCCTAGGCCTACTCGCTTTTTTTTGGGTGTCACCCTTGCAACACCATTGGCATCAATAGGGATAGCACCTTTGGCAGCCCCACAAACACACTGATTTGCGTGTTATGCCCCTGCCCTTCCTGCAGCACCACACAGCACCACATGCAAGTTTCCAGCCGTTTGCAGGGCTTATTGTTTGCTCCAGCTCAAAGTGGTGAATAAGTTATTAGTGGACTTGCAGTTTGCCAAAATGCTTTTAGAACTGTGGGCTCATGGCTCATTTTTTATTTTTTTTTAAAGCAGGGTGCCTGTGCCCACTTGGGCATCCACGTGCTGGTCATAACTAGCAGGAGAGGCCCAAGGCCCGTGGTCCCTGCTGGTTGCCCGCACCAGCATACATTTCTTAAGAAGCTAGCATAGGAGCTGGCTTTGTTCTTCTCTCCTGCCTATTTGGAGCACAGTAGGGAATAGCTGATGGGTGCACCAGCCTTCCTATAGAAACAGACATGGGTGAGCGGGTGCTGCACCTGTCACACTCCCAGGGTTTGGGTCTGCCCTGGGGTCCTCCTAGCTTTGTTATGCAGTTCCATGGTGGTGGGATCCCCAGGACACTTCTCAATGTGTAGGGCACTGGGGGATAGTGCCCCCGGGGCCATAAGTGATCTCGGGGAGGGGGCTTGATCCACTCCCCCCTCTCCATAACATATACCAGTAAGGAGATTGTGCTGACCCCCAGGGGCTTGGCTCTCCCTGGGGATTTAAGATTAATGCAGCAGAGCACTGTTTGTTTTTCTACCTGGTCCCACTGGGATGCTGATTGCTCCACCATGTAGGGTTGATTGTCACAACTCTAGTCTTGCTTTTGCTCCTGGTTACCAACAGGAGAATTGCCTTCAGCCTTCTTGCCTCTAATGGTTACTTTCATGTTAGGCAGCTTGATTTTTTCTGCTTTCTTGCCAGACCTACCTTCACTGCCAACAACCAGAACACCCTCCATGCCACATTTGCCAGGTTATACAGCCTCCTGGCTACTTGCAGGGCCCCTGTGTGTTGGCTGTGTCAAGGGACAGACCAAAGACATCACAGGGGAACCCTCCAGATCCTCAGTAGGCATAAAGGGGCCAGTGTCACTGGCCCTGGTGTAGGAGGCTGGCCTGGCTTGTAGTGGGTACCAGAAGTACTTACACCTTGTGCCAGGTCCAGTTATCCCTTATTAGTGTAGAAGAGGTGTTTCTAGCAGCTTAGACTGATTGAAGGTAGCTATGGCAAAGCAGCTTAGGCTGAACTAGGAGACGTGTAAAGCTCCTACTATACCACTGGTGTCATATGCACAATTTCATAAGAAAACATAATACACAGATATAATAAAAATAAAGGTACTTTATTTTTATGACAATATGCCAAAAGTGTCTCAGTGAGTATCCTCAGTAAAAGGATAAGTTACATACACAAGATATATGTACACAAACCAAAATTATGCAAGTAATAGCAAAAGGAAGTAATGCAAGCAATGTAAAGTTACAGTAGATTGCAATAGGAGCACATAGGTATAGGGGCAACACAAACCATATACTCCAAAAGTGGAATGCGAACCACGAATGGACCCCAAACCTATGTGAGCTTGTAGAGGGTCGCTGGGACTGTAAGAAAACAGTGAGGGTTAGAAAAATAGCCCACGCCAAGACCCTGAAAGGTAGGTGTAAAGTGCACCTACAACCCCCAGAGAGCACAGAAGTTGTGATAGGGGGATTCTGCAAGGAGAACAAACACCAGCAATGCAACAACAGTGGATTTCCGGACCTGAGTACCTGTAAGACAAGGGGACCAAGTCCAAGAGTCGCGACAGTGTCGAGAGTGGGCAGGAGCCCAAGAAATGCCAGCTGAGGGTGCAAGGAAGCTGCCACCTGTTGGAAGAAGCTTAGTGTTCTGCAAGAACGAAGAGGATTAGGAACTTCCCCTCTGGAGGATGGATGTCCCACGTCGTGGAGAAGCTTGCAGAGGTGTTCCCATGCAGAAAGACCGCAAACAAGCCTTGCTAGCTGCAAGGGTCGCGGTTACGGTTTTTGGATGCTGCTGTGGCCCAGGAGGGAACAGAATGTTGCCACTTGGATGAGGAGACAGAGGGGGCACCCAGCAAGTTAGCGAGCCCTCACAGAAGCAGGCAGCACCCGCAGAAGTACCTGAACAGGCACTTAGAAGAAAAGTGAACCGGAGTCCACCCGAAGTCACAAAAGGGAGTCCCACGACGCCGGAGGACAACTCAGAAGGTTGTGCACTGCAGGTTAGAGTGTCGGGGACCCAGGCTTGGCTGTGCACGAAGGAAATCCTGGAAGAGTGCACAGGAGCCGGAGCAGCTGCAAATCACGCGGTACCCAGCAATGCAGTCTAGCGTGGGGAGGCAAGGACTTACCTCCACCAAATGTGGACTGAAGAGTCACTGGACTGTGGGAGTCACTTGGACAGAGTTGCTGAGTTCCAGGGACCACGCTCGTCGTGCTGAGAGGGGACCCAGAGGACCGGTGATGCAGTCTTTTGTTGCCTGCGGTTGCAGGGGGAAGATTCCGTCGACCCACAGGAGATTTCTTCAGAGCTCCTGGTGCAGAGAGGAGGCAGGCTACCCCCAGAGCATGCACCACCTGGAAACAGTCGAGAAAGCCGGCAGGATGAAGTGATACAAGGTTGCTAGTAGTCGTCTTGCTACTTTGTTGCGGTTTTGCAGGCGTCCTGAGCAGTCAGCGGTCGATCCTTTGGCAGAAGGTGAAGAGGGAGATGCAGAGGAACTCTGGTGAGCTCTTGCATTCGTTATCTGGTGAGATCCCCAAAGCAGAGACCCTAAAGAGCCAGAAAAGGAGGTTTGGCTACCTAGGAAGGAGGATTGGCTACCAAGAGAGGTAAGAGCCTATCAGAAGGAGCCTCTGACATCACCTGCTGGCACTGGCCACTCAGAGTAGTCCAGTGTGCCACAAACACCTCTGTTTCCAAGATGGCAGAGGTCTGGGACACACTGGAAGAGCTCTGGGCACCTCCCCTGGGAGGTGCAGGTCAGGGGAGTGGTCACTCCCCTTTCCTTTGTCCAGTTTCGCGCCAGAGCAGGGCTGGGGGATCCCTGAACCGGTGTAGACTGGCTTATGCAGAGATGGGCACCATCTGTGCCCATCAAAGCATTTCCAGAGGCTGGGGGATGCTACTCCTCCCCAGCCTTCACACCTATTTCCAAAGGGAGAGGGTGTTACACCATCTCTCAGAGGAAGTCCAATGTTCTGCCTTCCTGGACCAGGGCTGCCTGGATCCCAGGAGGGCAGAAACCTGTCTGAGGGGTTGGCAGCAGCAGCTGCAGTGGAGACCCCGGAAAGGCAGTTTGGCAGTACCCGGGTTCTGTGCTAGAGACCCGGGGGATCATGGAATTGTATGCCAGAATGGCATTGGGGTGACAATTCCATGATCTTAGACATGTTACATGGCCATGTTTGGAGTTACCATTGTGACGCTGTACATAGGTAGTGACCTATGTACAGTGCACGCGTGTAATGGTGTCCCCGCACTCACAAAGTCCGGGGAATTTGCCCTCAACGATGTGGGGGCACCTTGGCTAGTGCCAGGGTGCCCTCACACTAAGTTACTTTGCACCCAACCTTCACCAGGTGAAGGTTAAATGTATAGGTGATTTATAAGTTACTTAAGTGCAGTGGCAAATGGCTGTGAAATAACATGGACGTTATTTCACTCAGGCTGCACTGGCAGGCCTGTGTAAGAATTGTCAGAGCTCCTTATGGGTGGCAAAAGAAATGCTGCACCCCATAGGGATCTCCTGGAACCCCAATACCCTGGGTACCTCAGTACCATACACTAGGGAATTATATGGGTGTACCAGTATGCCAATGTAAATTGGTGAAATTGGTCACTAGTCTGTTAGTGACAAATGTGGAAAGCAGAGAGAGCATAACCACTGAGGTTCTGGTTATCAGAGCCTCAGTGAGACAGTTAGGCATCACACAGGGAACACATACATATAGGCCACAACCTTATGAGCACTGGGGCCCTGTCTGGCAGGGTCCCAGTGACACATAGACTAAAACAACATATATACAGTGAAATATGGGGGTAACATGCCAGGCAAGATGGTACTTTCCTACACCTGGGGAGACCCATCCTACTCCTGGGTGCTAGCTGAAGTCAAAGTCCTAAAGACCAGTCTCAGTGCATCAGGTTGCTTCCCCTTCCAGCTGGGCATTCTTTTGCTGTTGTCGCTCCCAGGTGCAGTGTCTTCACCCTTGTGCACGGATTTTTAAAGAGAGGTGGAAAGTTCTAGAAGGTGTGCACCTCTGCTCAGTCTGAGGGTGTCACAGCATCACTCCACCACTGAGTCAACCGGCCTGTACAGCACTCTGGGACATTTTAATATGGTGACTTCAAGTGGTCTATGAATATTCCCTGAGAGCTTCAGCCCCAAACCCAACAGATATAGTTGCCTGATCCTTCTCACCAAAACTTTAAAGGGGATCTCCTCCTGTTTTTGGCTTCAGAGGTCCGGCCTTCCTCTTTTGTTTCTGTGGGCTTGCTCAGGCCAGACGCAGTGTGAGAAGTTAATTAACACATGGAGATTTCTTCCCGCCCTCTCCTTTCCCAGGAACTAGATCAAACACTGTTGATAAATCTATTGTGTGTGAGGGCCTTTAATCCTTCTGCTGGTCAACAGAGTAATTATTGTGGCCCAGTACTGGGGACGACGGTCTATAATCTGATTATGGTTGAAATATAACAATTCTTAAAGTACCATAAGGAGAGCAATTATCCTAACAGTGGATCTGCCATTGGTGTACATGTTTACTCTAAAAATTATACCTGACCACTATTTCAGGGCCTAAGTATGGTGACGTTGCAGTGGCATATTACAGTGAGCAAACAGCCTTTTCAGTAAGCTCTACAGACCTACACTTTGAATGTCCACTCACATCATGATGCCTAGACCAAGTTAGCACCATTGTCTGAAGGGTCCCTTCTGAGACAGGAAACCTGTCCACAAATATCAGTCTGAGCTAGACGATACTCTCACACACTGACAAGTTCTTATGTAACAAACCAGGAGCCTCCTAACCTAGCTGCACAGCAGCGACTTTGTCTTATAAGGCGGACACTGGCCTCAATCCATTTCTACAGAGTGTACCATGAATGAAACCTAGTTAGTGAGTCGAAACCCAAAAAACCCAGGGGGCTTAAATAGGCAGAACCTGCTTTGCTACAGTGAGCAATACCAATGTTATAAGTAATTAAACAAACATTGTGTGGCATTATTGCTAATATCGTTAGAACCCTACAAACCTGTGATTGGACCATGAGTCTGTTCTCACCTGAAGAGAAAATCAGTCATAAATGACATGTTGTTACTTCGCTTTTAATGACACTGTCAGAAAAGTCCACACGAGCAGCAAGCCTTAGAAGAGGCATAGGTGAAATCAGGGCGAGCCTTCAGAAAGGCAACGTAATGCTACAATATGAAACTGTCATACTTTATACCAGGTATCTTTGTCCACATTACAGGGTCCATTTCTTGACAATTAGGCTGTGAATCCAATTCCGAGAATCTCTGAATTTCCTTTCTCTCTCTTGCAAAGCTCATTGCTTGTAGCATCATGGCCCTTTTGTGGAAGTGCTCGGCTTCATCATTCCTCTGTAATAAATGCATTATCTTCAAGTTTCTCTGCCCTGACACACTGCCTGGCTTCTTGTATACTTATTACGGTATGCTACTGTCCTTGTTCCAACACACATCACACTTGGTTCTTGTTCTCAGTCTAGGAGTTCCACTTTCTATTGATCTGCATGGTGTGAAAACCAATGCATGGAATTCTGAGAAATATGAAACTAGAACAAAATATTTTTGGATTATAACACTGAAAAGCAAGTGAGGAAGGGTAGCATGTAAAATATACATATGAGAATGTCAGGTAAAGACAGAATGTACTACTGAACAAAGCAAATAACATAAGTTGAAGAACTCAAAGTACTGACATACATTTACATTGATCATTATGAGTTTAGTCCTAGGGGACAGTACTAGGGATAGAATCAGATAGCAATCAACACTGTGCAAAACATTTTGAGATATTTGCTAATAGCAGTTCAGGTCCAGTGGCCAGTCAGGACAGCGGCCCCCAGGGAAACCACAGATCTAGGAATAAAATGCATGTATATATGTATGTATATATATATACAGGGAGTGCAGAATTATTAGGCAAATGAGTATTTTGACCACATCATCCTCTTTATGCATGTTGTCTTACTCCAAGCTGTATAGACTCGAAAGCCTACTACCAATTAAGCATATTAGGTGATGTGCGTCTCTGTAATGAGAAGGGGTGTGGTCTAATGACATCAACACTCTATATCAGGTGTGCATAATTATTAGGCAACTTCCTTTCCTTTGGCAAAATGGGTCAAAAGAAGGACTTGACAGGCTCAGAAAAGTCAAAAATAGTGAGATATCTTGCAGAGGGATGCAGCACTCTTAAAATTGCAAAGCTTCTGAAGCGTGATCATCGAACAATCAAGCGTTTCATTCAAAATAGTCAACAGGGTCGCAAGAAGCGTGTGGAAAAACCAAGGCGCAAAATAACTGCCCATGAACTGAGAAAAGTCAAGCGTGCAGCTGCCACGATGCCACTTGCCACCAGTTTGGCCATATTTCAGAGCTGCAACATCACTGGAGTGCCCAAAAGCACAAGGTGTGCAATACTCAGAGACATGGCCAAGGTAAGAAAGGCTGAAAGACGACCACCACTGAACAAGACACACAAGCTGAAACGTCAAGACTGGGCCAAGAAATATCTCAAGACTGATTTTTCTAAGGTTTTATGGACTGATGAAATGAGAGTGAGTCTTGATGGGCCAGATGGATGGGCCCGTGGCTGGATTGGTAAAGGGCAGAGAGCTCCAGTCCGACTCAGACGCCAGCAAGGTTGAGGTGGAGTACTGGTTTGGGCTGGTATCATCAAAGATGAGCTTGTGGGGCCTTTTCGGGTTGAGGATGGAGTCAAGCTCAACTCCCAGTCCTACTGCCAGTTCCTGGAAGACACCTTCTTCAAGCAGTGGTATAGGAAGAAGTCTGCATCCTTCAAGAAAAACATGATTTTCATGCAGGACAATGCTCCATCACACGCGTCCAAGTACTCCACAGCGTGGCTGGCAAGAAAGGGTATAAAAGAAGGAAATCTAATGACATGGCCTCCTTGTTCACCTGATCTGAACCCCATTGAGAACCTGTGGTCCATCATCAAATGTGAGATTTACAAGGGGGGAAAACAGTACACCTCTCTGAACAGTGTCTGGGAGGCTGTGGTTGCTGCTGCACGCAATGTTGATGGTGAACAGATCAAAACACTGACAGAATCCATGGATGGCAGGCTTTTGAGTGTCCTTGCAAAGAAAGGTGGCTATATTGGTCACTGATTTGTTTTTGTTTTGTTTTTGAATGTCAGAAATGTATATTTGTGAATGTTGAGATGTTATATTGGTTTCACTGGTAATAATAAATAATTGAAATGGGTATATATTTTTGTTTTGTTAAGTTGCCTAATAATTATGCACAGTAATAGTCACCTGCACACACAGATATCCCCCTAACATAGCTAAAACTAAAAACAAACTAAAAACTACTTCCAAAAATATTCAGCTTTGATATTAATGAGTTTTTTGGGTTCATTGAGAACATGGTTGTTGTTCAATAATAAAATTAATCCTCAAAAATACAACTTGCCTAATAATTCTGCACTCCCTGTATATATACACACACACTGAGAAAGATACTATTTCTCTCTCCATATATATATAGATCCCCTTTTTTTTGTATACATCTGGGGTTTCCCAGGGGGGTAAACTTTGTAGGTTGCTCTCCCGCGCTAGGGTTCACAGGAAAGATTATATGGGAGCTTGTCCACTCACTTCTTCACAAAGGTTATAACCTTTATGTGGACACTTTCTATACAGGAGTAGGGCTGTTCCCTGAACTCTATGGTACAGTTCGTTGTCACTGCAAAGGATTTCCACAGGAGCTTGTTTGCAAGAAGCTCCAGAAATCCCAGAGTACTGAACTGTGTTCCAACGCGGTGCTCGCAGTCAAGTTCTTGAATAGGCGTAATGTGTACTGGCTCACTACAATTCATGATGAGAGCACTTTCTCCAACACGGTTTGGGGTCAGATGGTCAAAGTCCACAAGCCCAACTGTATAGCTGATAATACACGGGCGGAGTGGGCAAGAATGACCAGGATCTTCAAGCATACAATGTGAGTCATAAAGCTTGCACTTGGTACAAGAAACTGTTTACCCACCTAATCCAGATGGCAACATACAATGCATATGTTGTTTATTGTCAGACAACCACAGGAAGACTCATATCTTTCCGTGACTTTTAGTTGTCTGTGATTAAAAGCCTCACTGCTGCTACAGAAGCGGAAACCTCCACTTCATATGTTCTGGAGGATATGGCAAGGCTGCAGGAGCGACACTTTGCTGATCGCATTTCTAAAACACTCAAAAAGGGTCGTCCATGTTGTCATTGTAAAGTGTGGTCGAAGCAAGGAAAGCGGCAGGAAAGTCGTTATTACTGCCCCCAGTGCCCATCTCAGCAAAGCCTGTGTTTTCCTACGTGCTTTATGTTGAATCATAATAAAGCAAACTTCTGGGAAATTGACTGAGGTGGAGCTGCCTTTGGGTAAACCTTTCAGTAGCTGTGCATGGATACCTAATGTCCATGGGCCACTACTTCATTAGGCATACAGCCACAGAATTGTAGTTCATCTACTTCAGGAAACCATGGACTTCCTTATGGCCTGCTCAACACCTTTATCCGCTGTCAGAACACGGTAGGTGTTCTGTGCGACGACTAACGTGCATTATACTCCCCACACTGCACATACTAGTGGACATAACATATGCCATGTTGTCACAAAGTACCCTCTGTGGCAACATTTTAAAGGCGTGACTGAATTTGAAAGTGCTTGTTAGGGAACTTATGTATGCTACACAAGGACCACCCTGATTTCCAATGAGAACCAACGTGTAGGCCAAACAAATGTCCTTTACGACATATTCACGAACATTTCTAATTGCTTTGAAAGTGTGCAAACTCAATTTGTAACTTCACTATCAAAGCAAAAGTAGAAGTGTCAATGAATGAATCCCACAGGATATTTGTAAGGCTTTTTAGTTTAGATACCTCAGGTAGTATTGACCAGCATGTCTGTCTTAGTGTCAACAGTAGATATGCTTGCTCAGTTCGAGGAATAGGCCTCACAGTACATACTCAGACACCCCCAACTTGCACCTACAAAATGGAAGGAGCTGGATTTAGCACAGTAAGTGCGCTAATGACGCATGATTGACACGTTTTCTTGAGCTTCAAGTAGCTAGGGACGTAAGGCATTAGTATAGGTTCACTTAGCAATTATACAGGATTAGTCAGGACTCTGATGCAGACAGAAACATGAACGGGATAAGAAAAGCTTATGGTAGGTGTGCTTTCCCATGGATACTGCATAGGTAGAGGGCAGCTTATAAATGTAGTACAGATACACGTGCCATGACATCATCTATACCTATGGATTCAAACCCATTGGTGCCGTGCTCACACTGAATTACTATGACACGTATGGCTGAATGTTTGACCTGCTTGCCATGTTCATCCTCTGTCAGAACTTAGTAGATGTTCAGTGTGTTGTATGAAAAGTGCAGTAGAGTCACAGCACTGCACATAACCGTGGATGGGGCATATGCTATGTTCTCATGGACTACCCTGTATGCTAAAAACTACCCTTCTTCATAGTTTATGACATTCTCTTCAGGGAACTTCGTGAACATTCCCCTGAATATCCGGATTGGTTTAAAAGGTAGATATGCTCACTCAGTTCGAGGATGCCTCGCAAGGCATCTTCGGACACCCCCAGCTTGCATCCACAAACTAGAAGGAGTTGAATTTAGCACTGCGAGTGCGTTAAAGGCACATGAAAGACATGTTTTACTGAGCCCCACATGGCTGTCATGGGTGCCATTAATAAAGGTTCACTACGCATGTGTTCGGTAATGTTCAGGAAGAAGGAGGCAGTTACTTGACAGGTGGTAAAATGTAATCAAACATATTCCATCCTGTAGTTTTATGAATGTGATGAAACCCAGTCGGGAAGCAGTAAGTTGATTTAAGTGCACTGATCGGTTGGATTGGGCCTGTGGCCAGCGGTATGAAAGTGTTGTGTTGTGAGGGAATGGCATGTGACTGGACCATAAAGCTGTTGGTGCAATGAAGAGGCTTTATGGCTTACCTTCAGAAGGCTTGGTTTCAATATTCAAATATTTTGATAAGTATTTATGCTTTGAAACCAGAATTTCTGGAAGTGCTAAAACCAACCAGCGTGAATGGTTGATTAACTTTAACAAACTAGTACTAGATTTATATCTGTGGCGGGAATATGGCCCTTACTAAGAACTTATCGGTTTTCTTTTGTCATTATGGGTAGCTTTGGATTTTGGGTCCTAGCTCAGCTGGCACCTAGGCAAACCTGCACATTTTGGAACACCATACCACCAGGGGAGCCAGGTGTTTAGTTTTAAAAAATGTTCAGTCTGGCTAGGTTTCACTAGGTGTCGGCTGAGCTACGGCCTAAAATCTCGAGCTACCCATTTTGGAAAAAAAGGTTCAGTTTTCAGTGGAAAAATGTGCTGTGTCCATGTTGCATTTTGGGCCGTTTTCTGTCACTGGCACTTGCCCTACCCACACAAGTCTGGTATAATTTTTACTGGGAGACCTAGGGCAGTGGTTCCCTACCTGTGGGCCGAGAACCCCTGGGGGTCCGCGAAGCCTCCTCAGGGGGTCCGCAGCTGCTTAAAACATTTAATAATATTAGGTCCTAGCTATCAGTAATGACTCCTCGGGGGTCCCCGTGTTCCAATAATGATTCAGTGGAGGTCCCCGGGCTCCAGTATTGATAAAATGGGGGTCCACAGAAGTCAAAAGGTTGGGAACCACTGACCTAGGGGAATGCCGGGTGGAAGAAAGTCTGTGGCTTCCTGCAGATTCCAGAAGTTTCCATTGCAGAAATGTGAGGAAAATGTTTTATTTAGTCAAAAATTTAGGTTTGCAAGGGATTCTGGGTACACAAAAGTGGTGAAAGCCATGCAACTCAGCCCACCCCACATACCCCTAGGTGTCTAGTTTTAAAAAATGAACAGGTTGGCTAGGTTTCCTTAAGTGCTAGCTGAGCTAGGGTCCAAAATCTCAAGCTACCCATTTTGACAAAAAGATTCAGTTTTTGGTGGAAAAATGTGTTGTGTCAATGTTGCATTTCGGGCCGGTTGGCCTACCCACCCATGTGAGGTACCAATTTTACTGTGAGATCGGGGAGAATGCTGGGTGAAAGGAAGTTTGTAGCTCCCGCAGATTCCAGAACTTTCCAGCACAGAAATGTGGGGAAAATGTGTTTTTTTTAGTCAAAGTTTTAGGTTATTAAGGAATTCTGGTTAAACAAAAGTGGTAAAAGCCATGCAACTCAGCCCACCCAGAATACCCCTAGTTGTCTAGTTTTCAAAAACTAGCAGGTTGGCTAGATTTCCCTAGGTTTCGGCTGAGCTAGGCTCCAAAATCTCGAGCTACCCACTTTAGAAACAAGCATTTGCAATGCAATGGGTCTCGCATTACGTCGAGTTAGCTATGAGCGTTGTAAACTCCTAACCGGACTTTTCTTGCCACATTAAATGAAAAAATAAAAAACTAGCGTGATTGCACTGTGTAAAACACGGCAAAATAAAGAGAAAAAGTAGTCCAGAAACCATACGGAAAACATGGAGCCTCGTATGTTTCCATTAGTTTACTGGTGCTCCCGAGGAGGACTGAGCACCGGAAAAGGCATAACGTATGCATGCCTTTCACGAATGAAAGCAAGCGGATTTCAAAAGGCGAGCTCACAAACCAACGAAAGTGACTGACATAACATGGGCGTGGTTAAAATCCACCTAAAGAATGATTAGAAGAGGGACGGAGTGCTTTGCACTCGCCCCTAAAAAGTTCCAGTTTTTGTGGGTAAAATGCAGTGTCAATGTTGGATTTTGAGCCATTTCCTGTTGCAGGCACTAGGCCTACCCACCCAAATGAGGTACCATTTTTAACTGGAGACCTGGGGAAATGCCTGGTGGAAGAACGTTTGTAGCTTCCCACAGATTCCAGACCTTTGCATCACAGAAATTTGAAGATACTTTTTTTTTTAGTCAAAGGTTGAGGTTTGCAAGGGATTCTGAGTAAGAAAACGTGGTGAAAGCCATGCAAGTCAGGTTGGCTAGGTTTCCATAGGTGCCGACTGAGCTAGGGCCCAAAATCTCGAGCTGCCCACTTTGGAAAAAAGGTTCAGTTTTTGTTGGAAAAATGGACTGTGTCCATGTTGCGTTTTGGGCCATTTCCTGTAGCAGGCACTTGGCCTACCCTCCCAAGTGAGGTACCATTTTTATGGGGAGACGTGGAGGAATGCTGGGTGGATGGACGTTTGTGGCTCCCCACTGATTCCAGAACTTTCCATCACAGAAATGTGAGGTAAATATGTTTTTTAGTCAAAGTTTGAGGTTTGCAAGGGATTCTAGGTAAAAAATAAATTGGTGAAAGCATGCAAGTAGCCCACCCTGCATACCACTAGGTGTCCAGTTTTAAAAAATGTACAAGTTGGCTAGGTTTCCCTAGCTCCCGGCTGAGCCAGGGTCCAAAATTTCAATCTACTCACATTGGAATAAAAGGTCAAGTTTTCGGTGGAAAAATGTGCTGTGTCCATGTTGCGTTTTGGCCCCTTTTCTGTTGCAGGCACTAGGCATATATCCACACACGTGAGGTACCATTTTTATTATGAGATTTGTGGGAGCATAGAATTGTGGAACATTTGTTATTACCTATTGGTTTTCACTGCATTTGTGCCTTTAAAATGTAAGCCAGTGTAAAGAAAGATGCCATTTTAAAAAATACCCTCCAAATCACATGCTAGTGCGGGTACCCACAAGTTCAGAGATGTAGAGATAACCACTACTCCTAAACTCTATATCTTGTGTCTATTTCAGAAATACATACGTTTCCTTGCTACCCATTTTTTATTCTCATTATTTTGCTGTAAGAATTGGTCTATACTCAGTCCTCAATGAAAAAACATTTTACAGTGCAGCTCAGTTATTGGCTCTTGGTACCTTGGTTTTTTTTAAAACCTACAAACCCTATATATCCCCGCAACCAGAAGGGTGTAGTGGAGATAATGATATCCCCCTTCTGTCAATCAGCCATTGCGACCAAAAGTTACAGATGAAAATGTTGTCACAAATGCCTGTTTTTTCTGACTCATTTTTAATATGTCTTTATTTTAACAGTTCTTTTCCTTGGCAAAACCCTGTGGTGGATCTATACATATGGCCCCTTTCTGAATTTGGAATTTTGTCTACTTTTTGGAAATGTATAGCTTTTCTGGATCACCCATGAGTTTCACACAAAATATAGGGAGTGTGGACTACCTCTTAGAAAAATACCAAAACTGTGGTACAAAATTAGGTTTTTGGATTCAGTTCTGCATGTTCCTGGAAGCTGGGAAGATAGTGACATTAGTACAGCAAACCGTTTGTGGGTGCCATATTTAGGGTAAAACAACAGTCACTTTTATCTCGAGCACTTTTTCCATATTTTTTCTTTAAAAACTCTTAATTTTGCTATACTCTGCCTACTTTCAAAGTCCGCTCCAGGGGAACCCACAAAGCCTGGTTACTTTTGCAATCCCCAGAATGTTGGAAAAAAGGACGCAAATTTGGCATGGGTGCATTATTTGGAAAACAACGTTAAGGAGCCCTCAGCATGAACTACCCCAAATAGCCATAAAAAAAGGCTCAGCACTAAGTGGGAGGCCCAGCAGCACAAGGGGTTAAGTAGAATAGTATTTTCTTGTAAACATAAATAAATATTTCCCCACGTCCTTATGCCAGGTATTAAAATCTCAAAGCTATTATCGCCCGACGTCTGTGTTCTAAACTTGCAGCATTTAATAACAGCAGCCACATATTTTTCTGTTTCTTTGTGCAGGGTGATGGCTCACGCAATGTACATGTCGATAAAGTGTTGGCTAATGCTGCAAAAGCCGACACCAGAGAATAGATCTAAGCTTTCTGTTGCAGTAACTTTCCATTCTTTAGTTATAAACCTTGCGACCCAAATCGAAGATCAATTTATCTAAAAAAAAAAATCACATCACACTGGTTCTTTTTTTAACCCAGCCAACAGCCAGCATTACATAGGAAGAGGGAGATGGAGACGGAAAATTTGCGATAAGTATGTCATGCAGTGATTGAACAACTTCTCGCTATGCACCAGCAGTGATCAACAATTAAAAGATGATAAAATTAACTTTGCCACTGTGAGCGCATTGCGTCTATTTTTTAGCAGTTTTTACGGCCCACCACCCGTGGAGACCTGCCGCACGCCGAGCTGGTAAATGTTTTTTTTTTTTTTTTCTAAAAATGAATGCCCGCGCCAATTTCCTGATTGCTAATTCCTATGTGCACATGCAAACAGAAACATATGAGTCACTTCCACTTTACTGCTAATTGGATTTCATTCTATCTCGGTCACAGATAACTACTTCCTGTACCTCACGCGATAATCGCTCACTATTTTACAATCTGCCTCAGCCGACAAGAACAGTCTTTCTTTATTAATATTTCATTACAGCAAATTGGAATTAAGTGAAGGAGAGCATTGTAATTATTAGATGAAAACGCGGAGGTGCTTATTTGGCCCCGCGTACAAAGATGGCCGACACATACAACATGCCACAAATTGTCTACACAGTAGGCACGCCGTGGAGAAGTGCATGTGCAGGGTCGGATTGGGATCACAATTAGTCCCCGGCACTCCGCAAAAAAGTGGCCCACTTTCACGGATCCTGATTTGCTTACTCTCACTGGACTTTTTTTGAGAATTGTTTGGTAAATTAAATATGTTAACGCTTCTAGAGCCAGTGACATTGGTATAACAAGAAGCACTGCGTTTTGGCCGAATGGACAAGGGGAAATTAAGTAGCCTAAAGGCCACAACACTTGATCTGGCTAAGTTTGCCACCTGGACGGTATTTTAAGATGTTCTGAATGGTATGGCATTGAAGAAAATCACCCAAAGAGGGCATTTCTTCCTCTGTTCTTTAAATAGTAAATGTAGGGAGAAAAAACATTAAAATGAGTTCAAAAGCTGCCTTAATGATCCGTGACTGATAGTTAAACTAAACAAAAGCAGAAAAAATATGTTAAAAAGGAATAGCGTCATTTTTATGGGAAGTGTCCTGTTTAATTATCTTTGTCCAGCCTTTGCAGTATCTGGCTAGGTTTTTTTGTTACTATTATTTTTTGTAGTTTTATATAGTATGAACTTGGCTGAAGGACACTGGATTAATTTACATGAGCACTAGTTACATTACACAAGACTAAATTCATTTCTATTTAAGGTAGGGAGATTCAAAGATTTGCCCTGAATCACAGGATGTTAAGCACCAGAACTCGAAACTGGCAGCTCTGACCACAATGTAACCCCCAACAAGGCCTAAAAGACACTGGGGCCTGGGTGACAACACCTGCCCTTGCCCCCTCCCAGAGGCTGGCTCTCTTATCCTCTCCCCAGACCACCATAGCCTTAGGGTGATGACCTGGCATCAGGACTGGCTGCAGAGCAGGCTGGGTGCCAGTGCCTGCCTGCAGCGACGGGAGCAAGAGGAGCAGGTCGGCGGTGGAGAAAGTAAGTTAATTTTTTTTAAAATAATGAAATGTACCCCTCGTGCTCCCTCTCCCCACCGCCGCCCCACCCAGTCACGCCGCACCGCGCCTTATTAGCGCTGCGAGCCGCGACGGCCAGTTTGACTTTCTGTCGCCCCCTTATTAGCTGGTGAGCATATTCTTTTTTGGTGCTAAAAGGCTAGAGGATCGGAAAAGAGTGAGAATTGCAGAAAGTAATTGTAGGAAGCGGGCTCTGTATATACTAAATCAAAAGGATATATAGTGTGCACAGAGTCCAGGAGTTCCCCAAGAGGCTTGACAGAGGCAATAATAGATAATACTCATGCTCTATTTGTGGTACTGTGGTCGAGCAGTTAGGCTGATCAGAGGGTATTGTTAAGCAGTTGTTGTACACACACAAGCAATAAGTGAAAACACACACTCAATGACTTAACTCCAGGCTAATAGGTTTTTATATAGAAAAATATTCTTTTGTTAATTTATTACTAGAACAACAAGGTTCACATTGCAGGTAAGTATATTCAATGAAAGTTACTTTGCATAGGTATAGTTAGAACTTTGAATCAAAACAATAATGTAGACAGTTTTTCATAAAATGCCAATAATCTATTTTAAAAGTGGACACAGTACAATTTTCAACAGTTCCTGGGGGAGGTAAGTACATTTTAGTTATCACAGTAAGTAAAGCACTTACAAGTTCAGTCTTTGGGGCATAGGTAGCCCACCGTTGGGGGTTCAATTCAACCCCAAACACCCAGCAACACGGGGCCGGTCAGGTGCAGAGTTCAACCAGGAGCCAAAATAACATGGGCGCCTATGGAGACAGGGGGATGTTCCGGTCCCGGTCTGCTTGCAGGTAAGTACCTGCGTTGTCAGAGGGCAGACCAGGGGGGTTTGGAGGAGTACTGGAGGGGCCCCAAGTAGGCACAAAAACCACACCCTCAGTGGAACGGGGGCGGCCGGGTGCAGTGTGCCACAGGGCGTCGGGTTCTCAACAGAACTCTATGGAGGGACCAGGGGGTCACTTAGGCGCTGCAGGCAGGGCACACGGGGGCCTCTTGGGCAAGCCACCAACTGGGCAAGGATGAGGGCCACCTGCCGGTCGTTGCTGCACCAGTGGTCAGCTTCTCACGGGCCTGGGGGCTGTAGGTGCAGTGCTTCTTCCAGGTTTCGGATATCTTCATCCCGGGCAGTAGCGGTCAGGGAGCTCCTCAAGATTCCCTCTGCAGGCATCATCGTGGGGATGCAGGGAGGTAAGCCCAGGGTGGACACGTCATCAGAATCGCCTGGGGGTCCTCTCTGGATAGTTGGTGTCCCTGGACACGGGCCGGGGGCGTCGGGTGTAGAGTGTTGGCGACTCACGCTTCTGGAGTGAGGTGGGAGTCCCTTTAAAGATGGATGTCTTTTCTTCTTGTTGGGCAGAGCCTCTCCCAACAAGAGTTCTTGGTCCTCGGTGATGCAGGCAGTCCCCTGGAGGATTTTCAGGGGTCGCTGGACCTGCAGAACATGTCGCTTCTCGGTTGCAGCGTCTTTGAAGCAGGAGACAGGCCGGTAGGGCTGGGGCCAAGTCAGTTGTTGTCTCCTTTTCGTCTCTGTTGGGTTTTCAGCTCAGCAGTCCTTCTTCTTCTTGTGAGGTCGTGAGGAATCTGAAGTCCTGGGTTAAGGGTTGCCCCTAAATACAAAATTTAGGGGTGTGTTATGGTTAGAGGGCAGTAGCCAATGGCTACTGTCCTTAAGGGTGGCTACACCCTCCTTGTGCCCACTCCCTCTGGGAAGGGGAGCACATCCCTATCTCTATTGGTCTTAATCCTCCAAAGCAAGGTGGAGGGTTTCTCAAGGAGGGGTCACTTCAGCTGTGGTCACCCTAGGGGTGGACCTGGCTGAGAGGGTGAATCCTCCTTGTTTTTCTCATTCTCCACTGGATGGAGTGCCCCGGGGGCATAATGACACCAGGCCTGAGCCTTTGAGGGTCACCGCCAGGTGTTACAGTTCCTGCAGGGGGGAAATGTGAAGCACCTCCACCCAGTGCAGGCTTTGTTCCTGGCCCCAGAGAGCACAAAGGTTCTCACCCCAGGGGGTCAGAAACTCGTCTCTCAGTGGCAAGCTGGCACAGACCAGTCAGTCTTGCACTGAAGGATTGGGTAAAATACAGGGGGCATCTCTAAGATGCCCTCTGTGTGCATTTTGTAATGAATCCAACACTGGCTTCAGTGTGCGTTTATTATTCGGAGAAGTCCGATACCAAACTTCCCAGTGTTCAGTGAAGCCATTATAGAATTGTGGAGTTTGTTTTTACAAACTCCCAGGCCATATACTTAATATGGCCACACTGTACTTACAATGTCTAAGAATGGACTTAGACACTGTAGGGTCATATTGCTCATGCAGCTATCCCCTCACCTGTGGTATAGTGCACCTTGCCTTAGGGCTTTAAGGCCTGCTAGACGGGTGACTTACCTATGCCACAGGCAGTATTTTGTGTTTATGGCATCCTGAGGGGGATGCCTTGTCGACTTTGCCTTTTTCTCCCCACCAACACACACAATCTGCAATTGCAGTGTGCATGTGTTAGCTGAGGGGTCCTTTAAGGTGGCTCAGCATATGCTGCAGCCCTTAGGGACCTTCCCTGGTCACAGGGCCCTTGGTACTACTGGTACCTTTTACAAGGACCTTATCTGTGTACCAGGTGTGTGCCAAATGTGGAAACAATGGTACATTTTTAGTGAAAGAACACTAGTGCTGGGGTCCCAAGCACACTCTCAGTCAAGTCAGCATCAATATCAGGCAAAAAGTGGGAGGTTACTGCAACAAGAGCCATTTTCCTACAGTAATGTATGCATTTATAGCACTGTTTATTTTCTACTTCTGCCACTGCCTTCATGACCCCTGAGAAAAAGCTTACAAGTGCAGTGCCAAGGGCATCAGAGGGCTCATAAGAGGTAACAACTGCCTCCCATTGCAACACCTTTTGACAAGCATGAGTTGTGACCGAAAGGAATTTAAATTAACACTTTCTAATCAAACAAGCATATGTGACATTGCAGTACTGAACTCTGAGGCTTCATGGAGTGCAAAAAAGCACCACCCGATCGTTCGAGCAGAGCAGGAAGCTAATGCAGCTTAAAAGAATCTCCCAGCTGCGTCGCCCCGCAAGCAGCAGCAGCTGCAAGCCTTTAACAACAAAACGATAATAAACCGTGTTTATTGTTTAGTTGTTAAAGGGGCGGGCCATGGGAGATGATGCGGACGGCGCGGATGTGTGTTTGGCCGGCCGCCCGTCTCAGGTCGGTCAAACACACATGCGCACTGTGCTCTCTCCATCCCGGCAGCATCAGGATTGGCTGCAGGGCAGGCTGGGAGCCTGTGCCTGCAGTGACCAGGAAAGAGGGAAAGAGAAGCGGCGCAGTGGCAGAGCAGGTTACGTTTTTATTTATTTTATTTTTTGATTAAATGTTTTTGTTCACCCCGTGCAGCCCACCCACCCCTTTAGTGTGCAGCGAGCCACGAGTGATCTTTACATAGGTAGTAAACACTTGAAAACAGATGCATACACACCCAAAACAATGGAAGACAATTTCCGTCTAAGTGCATGTGTTATGTTATGCTACGTTATGCTATAGGCATTTGTATGGCTGGCACTCTACCATTAGTATGCCCTTGCACCACATGGGGTTGCCTTGGAGCGTTTCAGCATGAAATTCTGGGCTTTCCATCGCAGAAGGTCATTGATTTGTGGCTATTTATTCTCCATTGTGTTCTGTTTAGACTCTGCTTGGGTGAGAGTTCCATGTTTAATGAACCATAGGAGTGTGAATTCTGGTCTCAGAGGTCCTCTGTGGAGCATTTCCCAATTATTTTTGCATCTCTTAGTATGATAACATGTCCTTTGTATGCCAAATTGTTTTCAATTAAACTGCTAAAATCATCTCAAAAGTTCAACAGGCTATCAGCCTCTGTTCAAGATGTCAGAGCGTAACATGAAAGTAGAGCTAACAGGGCTGGTGGATGTAGCGGAGCAGTGCGACGGTAGGAGGAAAATGGAGGGCCTACTAGTTTGGAAAGTGTAAGAGGGAGTGAGTGTACAGCCCATGGTGCGATGCAGCAAGTGGCAGAAGAGAAGGTCTTCTAGATTGTTTTTCATGTTATTCTCTTTGAGCGAATCAGATTACAGCGTGGCTACCTTTCATCTGATCATGGAAAGATATGGGCTTTTATAGCAAACTGATGACTGCTGAACTTTGAAAATAGTTGCACAAAGTATAAGTATTGTTTAACAATACAAATAAAAGTAACTGCACAATACATCTTCCAACTTTCACTGAGAATGCATTTTTTTTCTAATAACTTAGGTGTCATCTAAAGAATATGCACAAAAGTTGTCATTCAAAGAGTTCTTTCAGCTGTGTTTGGGCATTCCAAGTTTTTTTCAGAGGGGAAACGATAAGGAGAGGTAAAAAATAAATAGTGTTTCTCACACATGTCTCACAATCATATAAAGATCAAATTGTGAGTTTAGTACGATTGTGGAGAAATGGAGGGGTGGTTAGAGGGAATTCACTCCAAAACACGTGGGGTGGTCAAGTTAAGCTCAATGTTCTAAAAGTATGTAATGCATCTTGCCATATGCAGAAAGCATTTTACAACTTTACCAGTGAGTTTCATCCCGCACTGACTCAGTTCTACTCAATCATATGGAGAATAAGCTGCCCTAAAATAAATTATGTCAAATGAGCCAACAGCTTCAGTGAAGTTCCAGCCAAGATTTACAACGAGTGTTCAAGAGGCCATAATTAACACACTGGTTGGCAGTTCTGGTACAGACCCCAAAACAGACCAGATTTTTAGATCTTGTCTGTGATAGAGCATGCTAGACAACTCTAGGTTAGGCACCCCTCGTTTAATCTCACCATGCAACACCATGAAGAACTCTATTACACCAAAAAATGGATTGGATCGATGGGCAGTATTGAAAGTTAAAGCAATCATTAGCAATCACTTTAAAACACAAGTGGAATATAGAGAATGTGGAACTAGGTCTACAAACACTAAAATAAGAATCCAAGAGCCTTATCAAATACAAGAAAAGTTGTCTTCACATAAAAACATGGCTGGCCCTCTGGGATTCATTAAGGGACAGTAGCACCAAGAGATTCTAGGAACTGGTCAGCTGAGGCTCCCAATGGTGAGCCAGAAATCTAGATACCTTTGTCCCTTCTGCTGCCTGGCATGATTATTTATCAACACTACAACTAAGCCTGTCTCAATGGTTCAATTTTCGTATCAGTCTCACTCAGTTCTCAAGGAAAGAAGGCAGTGTACTAGCCCAATGCATCCTACTACTACAATACCAGCTATTATGGAACACAGCACTAAGTTTACAGAAGGTGACATCAGTGCAGCGATCCTTAGTCAAAAGTATCATACGGCCCCCCGGCTCAGAGGGAGTATCAACCTACTTTTTTTATCTGGCTTGTCAATCTGTTCACTAATTTTAACTACTACCTACAAACCAATCTGCCTCCGAGTGGGTGTTCCTGTGTCCTGGAGAGTAGAAATTCTTATACCACTCCACAAAGAAGGTTTGGGGACTGACTCTGCCAACTTGCTGGAAAGATTTACGTCCAGTTGCTAGTCACCCTGCCTGGACGAATGGGCCATGGATAATGACATTATTTCCCCACTGCAAGCAGGCTTCAGGAAAGTTCAAGGTACAATTGATTAAGCAAAGAGACTGACAGTATAGGCCTGAAATATATGCACATGCAAGGTTGTACATGGCTTTTCCTGGCCTCAAAACAGCATTTGATTCTGTTGCTAGACCACTGCTGTGGCAGACCTTTTTAGCTCATCAGTTAGATGTGGTTCAAGAGGAGAAACATCTTCAAGTTTTGCAATAAATACTGGTGTGAGGCAAGTTTGTGTCTTGGCTCCAACATTAGTCAACATCTTTATTAACGATGTAGACAAATTCCTGTTAGCATTGGACCATGATGTATCGCCGACTTGTGGTGTACAAACAAACACACAAACTTGTTATACACTGATGATGCAGTTTTTTTTGTCTTGCACCAAATTAGAAATGCTCAAAAGTCTGAGGGGCTTTGAGGAGCATTACAAAACAAAAAATCTAGGATCAACATTTTGAAACAAACTTAATCTGCAGATGTAATCCAAGGAATAAATTTAAAATCTATGGAAAGCCCATGGATCATGTGAATTATTTAGAATACTTGGATGTGAGATTTGATGCAAAAAAGTGTTCGTCTTCTCGGTTACTAAAAAGTGAAGTTACCATGAGTGAATACGCCAATGCAGTCTAAAGATTCTCAAATGACTATGGACGCTGACTTTTCACCCCCACTCTTGAGGCATAACGAGCAAAGGCCATTGCAGCAGGTATCTATGAGGCCAATTTGTGTGGGCACAAGAAAGCTGTTAGCCTGGTACGAACTGAGAACCGGTTTCTAAGATGTTTCATTCATTTTGGACCAGGGACTCTGATGGTCGCTCTCAGGTAGGAGTTGGGTATTTTTTCAAGCTGCTCAGCATTTAGCACAATTTTGTACTCGATTAGTATTGAGACTAAGCAATAGGTCACCCTGAGGTCTGATCTCACCCTGAGTCTATTTCTCTAATGAGTGTGCAGACAGAAAAAGAGTTCTTGGAATATAATATTACACCACCGAGTGGTAACTTAAGGCCCAATTTAGATCTTGGTGATCTGACTGCCGTTCCGCCGCCATGGCGGTCACATTTTCTCCATCAATTTGACAGAGTACTGCCCACAGTATTTAGATGTCAGCAGTTGGGAAACAAACTACTGCGGCTTCCCATTGCTGGTCGACTGGTCCCCGCTGTATTGGTGGTGTGATGGCAGTGGGTTGGTGATGAAGGGGAGTGACCTGTAGGATATATGTGTAGATATAGATGTGCTGCATGCAATGTATGCAATAACTTATGTCTACACATATTCCAACTCCAAGGAAAACAAAAAAATATAACCTACTTGTATGTTGATGGTCAGGTAGCGTTCAACGGTACAGGCTCACCCCTTCCTGTACAAGTCCCATGTATTGGCCATCTTTGTGTGCGGCGACAACAGGGTCAGTGTCCTTCAGGCTGAAGTGTCAGCAGCATTGCCAGGGGCCCTCCAGTCCTGTACCTGTTGAGAATAAAAAGAAGA
The DNA here is from genome assembly GCF_031143425.1 of Pleurodeles waltl. Taxonomy (NCBI): domain Eukaryota; kingdom Metazoa; phylum Chordata; class Amphibia; order Caudata; family Salamandridae; genus Pleurodeles; species Pleurodeles waltl. The sequence goes on from NC_090436.1 coordinate 239,929,411, forward strand.
GGGAGAAGGTGGGTTTTCACCCTTTTCTCCCCAATCTCCTAGCCATGGGTTGGAGGTCTTCCTGCCACAGTCGGCCTGGGGGCAAGGCACATCCAAATCAGCACAGCGGTGATAGTGGCTGCAGTCTTGCTGCCAGCCACCGTTTCCCATTCTGCAGTCAACGTAGTTGGGATTCCTGGCAGAGTTGGTGGGACTGCGTGGTGTGTTGGCTGCAGTCCTCTCCAATATCTAAATCAGTCGAGCGGACCGGCAGGCCGGCAGACAGGAAAACAGTCGAAAAAGTGACAGCGGAACTGTTACTGCCAACATCTACATCAGGTCCTTAGTAACACACTGCCAGGCTTTTAGACATTTTCCTGTTTATGAGTGCTACTTGGACCAATTATTTCCAGAAATAAGAATATAATAAAGTTCAGGTGAGGCACACTGCAGGAAAGATCATACACAAGTTATTGGTCAGTAGCTTGCAGTTGTAATCTAGGGGGCTAAAAATCCATTACAAACTTTATTTTACTCTGAACCATCTTGTTGCAGGCTATGAGGTAGCATCTCCACACTCTCTTCTACAACTATTTTACACATATTCGTTTTTATAAATGGTTTCATAGGAGGCTTCAGACATATAACTTGGCTGGGAAAGGCCTTTTTAGTATTTTTTCCCACCACAACCTATTAATTGTGGCTCAGGAAGTTATGCTACGCGTTATCCGTTATGAAATATGGAGCGAGAGGTTGCGTTTGGCATCAATTTAATTTCACTTTAAAAATTAGGAGGCGTTGCACTGACTTCGTATTTTAAATGGACTCTACTTTAATCACTTTTTGCAAAGTTTTGTATTAGTACTCAGTTCAAGCACCTTATGAGCTTTTTGTACAATCTGTAGGTAGTAAGACTTGCAGTTTTTACTTTTGTAATTTAATGAGCGTGATCTTACTTGATAGGCATTCTTAGGAGCTGATTTTTATTGGGGTTTTCAATTACCATCAGGCTACATTTACCGCTCTTCAATCTAGCAGTTTGTGTCACAAACACTTTATCAAACGATTTGCACTAGCACAGGAATTATGAAGCACTTACACCTTACCACAATACTCTTTTTGTACAATGACCTAAAACATTGTTACAGCCAATTAAGGAATCGTATAGCTGTTTTGTTTCAATGTAATTGAATAAAAAAGACCTTATGGCACTGCACTACAATAGTGGCGCTGAATGAGAAGCTTCGGAGGACAGTTTGTGGGGGGTTAGATATGATGTTTATAGTTCGTGCATTTATTATTAGTTTTAAGGTTTTTTTTAGTAGATTTTGGACTTATGTTGTATATTGTATGGCTTACATTTGTAATTTGAAACAACAAAGTTGTTGTTATCATTTGAAGGCTCATTTGTTCCTTAAAAAAATAAAAAGGGCTTAGAGCCTGCTCACCATTGATTGGCTTCATCGTCACTCTCATTCCCTTACTTCTCATTTGTCAGTGTGTGCCGGATTCACTTTCTTCTTTGTGTGTTTGCCCCTTTGATGGAGCACTGGACCAAGTACTGAATTATTGCATAGTTAGTGTCCTTCTGCTGCATGTTCTCCGAGTGAGGCCCTTCGCTACTGTAGCCAAGGATTTATTTAATGTTTAAAGGCATTTTCTTTCTTTTCAACGTGAAAGTGATGCCACATGCTCACACACCTTCCTCAGGGGCTTAGCTTGGTTAGTATGACTGGAGGGGTGAGAGCTTCAGATTTCCCAACAATCACACTGGCACATAATGTTAAAATACATAATACAATAAGCAGAGTGCACAAGAGGAGCAGTATAAAGGGAGAGGAATGCGGATTTGTAGAGGTACTAAGTGAGAGAAAGCACATTATTTTGTGGAATAACCAACATATTTGAAGTCTTGTGTGCATGTGTTTTTGTCTGTGTGTATGTAAGAATATTCCAGGTGAAATCCAACAGACACCTCACCAGCACCTGTACCCAACTATTTATGACAAAATATATTTATTAGGGGGGTGTAACACTCCAAACAACCCCCTGAAGCTACGCCCCTTGGCCTTCCTGTTACTACCCCAATAACATCTCGGAGAAGGATTTGGAAGGCTGCGGGCAGTGGCCCTGCACATCAAAGGCTAAGTGAGTGTTCTGGTCCAGAAGCCATGGAAATGGGCAGAACCGCGAGCCCTCAAGGGAATATTGTCACCCGCTTGCAAATTCCACTAACAACAAAAACACCAGGTAGAAGAGGAGCTCCCAATTCAGGGCTCCGGAACACTGCCATCACAGGGTTGGCACAGAGACACAAACATGATTTCAGACACAGTAAACAAAATCACACTAAAGTACACATGCATGCAGAAACAAATACACAACCACCACTACACAAACTGAGAAGCAAATGCACCAACACAAGTAAAACAACCATATCAAAACACGCCTTAGGTAGAAACACATACCCCCAACTACATTGCCACCTGGGCGCACAATTACTCAGATGGATGAGCAGAAACAGATACACAAACACAAAGCCGCAGTCACACCACACTCAACAGAGCAGAATTTATTTTGGCATATGTTAGAGAGCAAACATTATTAATAAAAATGTGTCACTAAAACATAATGTGAAATATGACGTAAGTCAGATTTCATTCAGCTTCAATTCTGTTCAGATGCTTCTTGCCTATGATTTTACAGTTCAGTTATATTGGGCCCAACTTTACTGAACTGTTTCCCTTTCATGTCCTGATTCTGACTAATGAAGACCTGATATTCCTGCGCTCTGTTGATGAAGATACTACTGACTGCTGATCCATTTAGGAGAGGTATAACCAATGTGCATTTGAGTTTCTTTTGCAGGTTTTTCTCTTAAGAAAATCCAACTGCTCATTTTGGTTAGCACAATAATTAGATTTTTTGCAAATGAATTTTTCCCTATTTTTTCTTTTTGCATGACGTTCACACATGCTTTTTCAACTAGAGTAATAGTTAGGGACGCCCTACCTAATATCTGATTTCCAATGTATATTAATTGATGGTGATTTATTCAACTGCACAAACTAAATGTATACTGTTTCTATTATTCACGTAATTCTGTTGCTATTCTGCATTGTTCTTTTGGAGTGTTTAGTGATAAATGCTTTGATTAGATTGAGATTCTTCAGGCATTTTGGACAGCCTGTGTTGTTTCTTTATTTCTATCATTTGGTATTCCGCATGATTTACTTGACTTTAGCATTGTTAATCTAAAGGGAAATAAATGTTTAAACTTTACCAAACTGGTGGGGTGATTCATGGCCACATATGTCATGGTGTGTATACATTTCTGACTCCACATTGAAATTTTGATTATTGAATGAATTATTTGATGTTTATTAGCTCATATTATCTGACTGGATGATTTCAGACTCCTGTTTGAGTCAAAAGGTCCGAGCTGACCTCTGAGGGTAATAGATGACTTACCCTATACAGTACGTGTCACCTTATCATAACAGTAGAAAACAAACCAGGTCTGACACGCCCACACATACTTAAGACAACCAAAACAGAAATTAAAATGTTATTCACTTTTGGGGCTAGTCACTTTCAACCTTGTTTGTTAACAATGCATACAGGTAAACCTGGGCTGTGGTCTCACATGGCACACCCTGCTCTGAGTTTCATTCACATCACTCTGCAAATCTGAATAGCATGCCATGCCCTTCACTTTCAGCGTCAACCTCCCTCCCACTACCACTCCGCCATGGTATTCCTTGCCGCAGAGACACCTGCAGACCTCGTCATGAGGAAGGATAAGCCAGTAAATCCTACTCCCTGGATTCCAAACTGAGACATGTGTGACCTTGTGTATGTGTGTGCTTGCAGGTAGGTTACTTACTTAGGACACAGGCAGGTAATATCTGTGCCCTCAGATTTTATGATGAACATGTCAATTTTACAACATCAACTCAATGTTTAAAACTATTGAAGTTTACCAAATACACAGTGGAAACCCGCTGGTCACTCCCTCACTTGTACCTGAAGACACCTGAACAAACGAAAAGGTCACACAGAACTTCAGACTGGCAGGATGTGCTGAGGGTAGGAGCAGGGCAGCTGCTGTGTAATGGAGTAATGACGTGCACTCCACTGCATGGGCACCAAAGGGTTAGGAGGGAGGAGGGGTGTGCTGTTCCGTGCTGTACACTGGGGATGTGAACTCAACTGAATGAACACTGAAGTGGGGGAGGCTGAGGAGATCTCATGTGATGCCTGAGCCCCAGTGCTGTGCAACGAGGATAGTGTTGTGCAACAATGGTATTTACTCCATTGAAAGAGCAAGGGGAGCATGTTGTGCAGTGGGGCCATGGTGTGAAGTGAATCGAATGAGCAGCGGAAGGGGTTGGGGGTGGGGCTTGGTGTGGTGCTCTGAGACCCAGTACTAAGCAAGCAGACCAGGGTGTGGACTCTAGAAGCCACAGGTGCTATCTCTCACAGCACACAGAACTGGGAGAGATAGTTTGTGTGGAGAGGAGGAAAGTATGTTGGAGAGTCGTCTTATGGTGAGACAGAAATCATCATACGACTTGGTGCCTTAGGCTGGGGTTATTCCTAAAACCATTAAGGTGGGAGCGTAGGCTCCATTTATGAGGAATTCCCTCAATTAGGCCCCCCTCAGGACGACAATGACTTAGGGATTTTTTTTTTTCCTACACAAGAATGAAGAGCTGAGTGTCATTCGTGCTGGCTCTGACGCTGGGTCTGTGCGTGTGTATGTATGCATTTGTTTGTGTGTGTCTGTGTGTGCATAAGAGAGAGGGTAACCGTGAGTCTCTGTCTGGAGTAAAACATTGGGGTGTATGTGCACGCTTCCCCATGTGAGCAAGTTTCCCAAGAGCAGTGAATATTCAATACATAAAGATGTTATGTAGCAGAGAGGAAAAGTCTATGCTACAAATAACCATTGAGTGACCATTCGAACATGAAGCATGGCGCCGAGCCGCAAGGAGAAAGGATCGCGGTTGGGATTAAAAGCAAAACAAAAACCAGACCGGAAGAAAAAGGAGGAGCCCATCACACACTGTACAGGAGGAAGCATGACGTAGTGTGATGGCCAACAAAAACATTCTCTTAGTGAAATCCTCTTGGAGGGAACTAAAGCACAGGAGGGAGGGCTATTTTAAAAAATGGACCAATAAAAAAGAAGCATTTAACAAACAACAAATAGCAAGAGTGGGTGTGGTTAAAAACCCATACTGAATACAATACATCTTGTAGACAGTGCTGCACGCTGCCTATGCTCTACCTTAAATTAAAGTGACAAGTATATGACTGCAGTGGTCCCAAGCCCATGTGCAGTGATCTCACACCATACACAGGCAGTGCGAGTTCCCTACCTTCGAGTCCGGAGATGGGTGGGGGGTCATGTTTTCTCCGTGGTCTTGTGGCAGCAGCGATGGAAGATCTTGTCCAGTCGAGAACGGAAGTGGATTTAGGGAATAAGGTAAGCTTTTAGTGCATTCTATCTCTCCCCCCCCAAAAAACATCTTGTCAACTCTGATGTGGAGGTCAGACCACCACAGTTGGCTCAGCAGTAAGGCATATCCAAATCTACTCGGAATTCAGATTTGCAAGAGTCCTGCCTCCAGCCACTATTTCCAATGGCGCAGTCGTGGCAGATGAGGATTTCTAGCGGAGATGACAGGATGCAGGCAGTTTATTGACTATGGGATGGCCAACACCTAAATTGGGCAGGCGGATTGCCACATCTTATCCAATGACTGGGCATACCATACTATATTATACAATGACCGGCCAGACCATACAATGACATATTATATCATACAGTACAATAACAGGCCATACAATAACAAGCGATACTATACCATACCATACTATATAACACCAGGACATGTCATACCATACATTGACATACCAGTCAGTCTGACATAAAACTTTATTCAGCACATTTGAGCACCATAAAAGACATCACATCTAAAAAATGTCTACCATATTTACAACCATATAACAGCATAATTATTTTCATAATATTCCTTGATTATCCTCATCCCTCAATGAGCACCAGTAAACCGTTGTAATCAATGAATATAATGAGAACCTACACATAAGGGCCAAATTAAGAATCGAGGCCATTAGTCATGCAGAAAAGGTTCTACCTCTCGTAAACATATTATCTCCCTAACCTGCCAAAGGAAGTTTGCTATAGAAAAGCAGTTAAAGGGGTATTCTAATGGGATGAAAATACACAGGGTGACGGTCTGCATTGCATATACTTTAAATGTTTCAGCAGGGCAGTAATTCATTGATTCCTAGGTATTTGATAACAACCACAAATAAACACCAAACGTAGGATACTTTGATCTGGAAATGCATCACAGGGACAGACAGGCAAGAAATACATGAGGTATTTTGGTCTTTAAAAACTACTAAAATATGTACTTATACTAAAATAGTCATGTATACAAAACTAGTCAGCATAGACCTGTGTTGCTCATTAGTTACCAAAATAATGTAAAGCTGAATGCCTGGGTGAGGTAACAGGAGGACATGCCGCAATACTGTTTGTTTTAGGTTGAAGCCTACGCTAAAGACATCTTGGGGACTTTCAGAAAGTTGACCCAGGAATGCATTCTGCCGGTTGCTTGCCATTGGCTTTGTGGTTTATAACTCACATTTTCTTGCTTTCCATTTGCTGGCTTTATTTGTTTTAGGCTGTCCAGTTTGAGTTTGTACCTTCCCTTGCCCAAATCCTATTTACAGTATCCTTCTAAGTGCTCCATTTCTGTAAACAAGCCTGTAAATCTTGTTCCTATCTCACCACATTTGCTGTGTATCGAAAGACCGAGGTCAAATGCCAGACGTTGTCTTCCGAGGGTCAGGGATGTGGAATGCCTATCTCCCGACGCCCGGGACATATTGTTTGGGGTGAAGGGCAACACGTTTTCATGTTTATTTTGTCCTGGAGACAAGGAGCCCCAATCCCCTGTAACACAAACCCTTGTCTGCCAGTTTACAGAGAATGGAACTATCTGCAGTTGAGGTAATATGTTAATGCTGTTCAAACTTGTATTTATGGTTCATGAATGAAAAGTCATCATTATTAGGGTGAGTCCTGTAAATAACGTTTTAAGGTCACACTTCACTACTGACAGTGGTTCCAGTAAAAAAAAAAAAGTTTACATACATTTGAAAAGTTTAACAATATAAGGCTAAGTATAATGCTCCCAGAATGCTCTCAGATTAGATGCAAATGTTTGCAGAAGCTTCTTCAGGAAGAACCTCAAGACGTGGCTCTTTCAGATGACGCCCTCATACCTCCCTCCCCAAGCGCCTTGAGACCCTCATGGGTAAGTAGCCGCGCTTTATAAAAACTGATTGATTGAAGCTTGTAAGCAAGAGTGATGATTCTTTGCTTTTAAAATAAAATGTTCAGAAACAAATGCAAGTAGGAAAAAAACATTTCGCTACTATGAAATTTTAGGTGCTATTTATGAGTTTTTAGCAAAATGTGTTGATGCATGCTAGTATTTCCAAAAAATATTCCTTATGGAAAATCAGTGTAGCCATTTTCAACAAGATTATGGGAAGCATGAAAATAAACAAGCACTGGCAAAGCCAACCGATCAGACATTATTCTGTGAGTCTTTTGGTTTTGTCAATGCATGTCTTGTTTTGACATTGCTTTTGTAACACTTTATTGTTGTGGGAGCTACCAGGTCCTTGCCCTTGTAACACACACTGGCAAAAAGAAAAAAAAAGTTTGTGGTCTCAAAAAGCACACATTGCCACCAGTGGTGTAGCAAAGGCCCTGCAGCCGCCTACAGGAGGGCCCCTCAGTACAGCACCTGCTGTTGTCGTAGTTTGGACTCTTGCTCTGAGCAAGACTGCTGGTCTCAGGATGACAGTACTTTCGTTTGTAGGTGACTAAGTTTCTTCCTACAACTAGTTGTAACTGTTGTCCAAACCTTACCGGCTTACTAGCAGTACCTCACCAGAAACACTATAGTAAAAGGTGATTTGTAGCAGTCGCTTACGCATGGACTCAAAGTACGATATCTCAGGGTTGTCGTGGTTAAACGGAGATTACCCTTTTCTCATAGATTTATTATGTCTCATACAAACAAAGGCAATAACACAGATGCAGTGAAGTTATAATAGTTTTTATTCAACATAACTGCAATTTGTGATAAGTTGCATGAACTGCAATGATTAGGATAATGAATATACCAAGCAACAATATTGTGAAGAAGAGAGTCATTGTTATAAAGACCCCCACCATTGTACAATATATGAAAGAATATATGTATATGTAAAAGTTGGAATAAGCCCTAGTACCCTAAGGAGAATAGGTCTAACCTCCTACCTAAAGGAGAGCTGGGTTCGTTAAACCTAATCTGCCAAAGTCGTGTCCATGAGAGGAGCCCCCAACCCTCGTTACCTTGGAATGAGGTCTCTATCTCAGACTCCGCAGGAACACGAAGACTGGGTGAGCGTCAGGATGACTGCAGCATTGGTATCAGCGATGGTGGCGATGCCCTCTGGTCGGAATCCCTCTGATTATCTATCTAAAGTGTGTTGTATTTATACAGATCTACAAGGTCCCCTGACATAAGTGTTATTCATAACAATAGATAACAGGCATGCTTAGGACGGCAATTAATATCAACAATCCCTCGAAAGTATAGAGCGGGAAAATCCCTAAGTGTGGATACCTACTGTATGTTTGTCTTTCGTGCTTGATCTTGACGCCTTGGCGCAGTGACACTGATAATAGAACCCACAACAAGTGGCCTAACTATAAACAAGGCCGCCATCTTAAAGGAAATAAATAATTAAATGGACTAAGACAGAGCAAGCTAAGTAGGTTAAAAGTCACTGGGTGACGGGGGCACGAGTTTACAAGCCTACGGCTAAGCTAACTCCTGTTATCCCGTTAAAACAAACTAGGATTCACTACACCCTCCACATTGCCGTAACAGGTATGATGAAGATAAAGCAACCCAAACGCTAAAAAAGCTGCTACTGAACTAAAAGCCAAAAAACTAAAACAAAAACTCAAGCTAAAAAATGTACTTAATGATAAAATAAATGCTGTGTGTTAAAATTCGTTTAAAAACATACAGAGATGTTAATATCAACCATGACAAGTATAGTAAACTTTTAGTATAATCGCTTATTTTGGAACCGGGAACTGGTAAGCAAATTCATCAAATCAAGAGTTATTTGCAGGATCTTGAAGAATGTCATCGAAGTCACCATTCAAGGATCTTAAAAACGAGTCAACATCGTCTGAAGTGAAATCGAGAGCTGGACGGACAAACGGATCCACAGAGCAGAAGTGAGCCACATTCACTGGTGTATCGACACTTGCTGTAGCGTCCTCATCCATGTTAGATCTTATAACAGAAGGCTCATAGGTGGCCTCGCGGAGCAACCTCAGTCTCAAGGGGCATGACCGTGTATGAACCCTCATCGGGGACATCAGCAGTTCGTGGTCCACAGGAGATGTTGGTGCAACAGCAAGACAGACCATAGGCAGATGTTCAAAGAGACACCATATGCAGCGGAATACCGGTTGTACACACCAGAGTAGAGGCCGGAATGACAATGAGCAGTCAAACTCTAGTTCCACCAGCAAAGGTGTACCGAAGATCCGAACCATGCGTTCACGGCACAGCGGGGTTGACGGGAGCGGCTCCATTGCTCTGTGTCGCTGAAAAAAAACAACCACCGCGAATCAGAAAAAATAGCAGTAGCAGTCCGCCAATTAAAGCCAAAATAATTGGAAAGCCACCAAACACACTGGAAAAGAGAGAATGGATGGCTGATGGGATGACTCCGAAGACAGTCTGGAAGATGGACACGAAACCAGACCCGACAGCCTTAAAGAAATGAACAATCCCAGTTGTGCTTGAAGCATTGAATATTCTGGATACCAGTTCTCCAAAGTGTTTGGTGAAATCGGTATTTAAAAGGGATTGTATCTCGGCTGATGATCTCGCAATCTGGAGAGCATACGTCTCTTTTGCGGATGTCAAGGCGACCTGTTTTTGAAACAATAGCGCCTTTAGTCTACTCAACTTGTCATAGTTCACATTAATAGTATCAATGTGGGGCCACATTTCAGATACTTGTATCTCTCGTGTGGGGGGAAACAAAACATGGCCACAACACGTAACGACCTTCGTGACTGAAATTGCGTAGGCAATTCCAGGTCGCAAGCCGCAACAGCTGTCATCGTTCAGTAGAACATAACTCCCATTAGAAAGTACATGAAACACTGAACGAATCAAGGGGACGGGAGTACCCTTCAGAAAACAGGCCAAATTTGCGACCCCCGCATTGCAAAGACCGCGAAGAGAGACCTGTTTGCATATCATGGAATGACGAACAGCAGTCTCACATTCACTTCCGCTAAGAAAGACCTCCTGTTCACCGTTCAAACATCGATACTCAAAGGGCAACTCCCACTCTTCCTTAATAAAGCTACCTCCTAGCCGTTCATATCGTCCCACTGCAAGATGTTTCAGGCAGCTCGAGAAACGAAAGGTCGAAAACGGTAAATTAATAATGCTGTGTAAGAGCCAGATAGTTGAAGGACTCTCTGCTACCGTGAAGGGCAACTTATCTAACTTCTCCACTTGAAGCAAGGTGAAACGAGCCTCCCTTTTAGCCATTGTCTCTTGTTCCCTGGAAAAATTAAAAGCAGCAAATAGTTCACTCCCATTAATGTATTTCCATGGAATGTGGGCACTTCTCAGTGTCTGCAATGCCCAACCCAGCTGCATGATGGAACGTAGCTGTGTTTGCCCATGATATAACCGGGACAAATCAGTCTGAGTGATATCAATAGCAGATGACACTATATTTGACAGTGAATAAATCCTGTTTGACAGCGTGTTCATGACGTTGTCGACAACAGCCAATGTTTTTTCCAAATTCTCCTTATCAAGTTGCCTTAAATGTGCAGCAGCCTCAATTTGGGAAAGTTTCAAAATTTCATTATACATAGCATATAAAAACCGTTTCGAGCGTTGTTTCCTAGGACCTAATAGGAAATCCTGTAAGTCTATACTGTCAGAAAGAGTGTTCAGGTGTTGTTTAACCGCTGTTAAAGTGTTTGTCTGCACCCATTGCTGACACAGCTTACCCACATTGTATGTTGTAATTATACCAGTATGTTGACCTGATAGAAAGCGAGGGTCTGGCCTATGAATGGAAAAAAAACCTGAATAGTTCAAAAAACGCCTTTGACACTCATCAGTGTCGGTGGGCCATACCAACCATCCGCCGGGACGGGAAAGTGAAGAATTATAAGCACCAGCCTTAACCATTGCATCTAGCCTATCCTCTGAAACATTAAGAAAGTGTTGGCAATCTTAAAATTTTGTCGGAGTAGGGATACTGGGCGTGTTCAGATCTTTAATTTTTGCTAACCCTAGACATGATGTCTGCTCAACAGTGTCATTTAAAAAAATCATTTGCACAGGAATCAAGCATGCTCGAAACAAAGCTTCCCTACCCTGTATTTGCCAATCTTGTGTCCCCCATACACTCTTCAAATCGATAGTGTTTTTCCAATATTCGTAACCCTCAATCGAGAGCCGGGAAACAAAGGGATCCGAATAAATCAGTTTCGTATCTGTTAGCAAAATTTTCCTAAATTGCGCTGGAGGTAATTTAAAATAATACGATTCAGCTTTCTTTTTATCATGCCCAGAAAAGTATGTGAATTTGTCACTGTAATACTTTGGACTCCCCACCTGTGGTGATGAACAGTGTTCCCATTGTGTGTAGTTAAAGAGAGGCCTATATCTATTTGCACGGTGCAGGTAGTGATGTCCCCAATTGTTATAGCAGAACATTTCCCCATAATTCATTGTATAATCATATACATCATCACTTCCAAAAACGGAGTAGTCCTTCATTTCAGTTAGCATTGAATCAACTGTTTGGACATCCCAATCATCAGAGACAACATTAGGTGTAATAACATCAGACACTGAAATTTTGAACACGTATGGTATTTGAATTATCTCTGTAGGCCCGTATATATCGAACGGAACTTTGTCCCATACAATCCCATCAGGAATTGGAATAGCTGTAATACTGACAGGGGACAAAGCACGACGGACCTTATGTGAAGAATGATGTGGTGTTAAAATTTCATCAACAGGCTCCACAGAGGAGCGATCAGCGATATAGTGACCATTAATCAGTAAAAAGAAAACAGTCACAAAACCAATCCATAAAAATAATGCAATAAATGTCAAACAGAACCATAGATAGTTCCATGGATATATCAAATAGTTCATCTTAAGCCTTCAATAGAATTTGCTACTATTCGAAAGTTTGTCAGTCTCAGTTGAGGATGAATCCGAAGAAAAATCATCAATGTCTACAAAATAGTCAGAGGAAGTCTCTGCAAACACAGGACCTGGTGAATTCTCATCCACCGCTCGTGGAAGTTCTTGATAGACAACGTCATTAGACGTGGAAGTGTTCGTGTAAAATACAGCCAAATCCTGAAGCGGGGTGGTCACCGAAGTTGTTGCTGGAACCAACAAAAGTTCATTTTCCGCCCTCCCCAAGGTCGATGAAGTGTCCTGAACAGCAGTTGACATAGTTGCATAATCAGTAGTAGTGATATTCATCCTACTATGTAGATGGATGTCCTGTTGGGTAGTGAGAGGGGATCAGGAACTACCCAAGGAACCTCCTGGTCTACTGTGAAGAATCGGCCACATGATGTAATTTGATGTCATCAATGGAGATGAATCTGTTTGATCTGGAACCAGACAATGGTGGAAGGATGACAGTCCTGGTGCCTTTTATCCCCAAGACCGGTACAGGTGCTCTGTATGATGGACCAAATTATTTTTTTACAGCGATCTTTTCACAAACCAGATCCCCAACGTTAGGAATCCAGCCAGTCGAAGTTTTCGCCAATTCCCTTATTCCCAAGGTGGCAGCACTCGCAGATGATTTATCATCACGGAATTGTTGAAGCTCCTGTAAAACAGTGAGACGTTCTTTTATTTCAAACGGTGTTTCTGCTGCCACCATACCAGGGGCATCGAGATCGGGGACATACATAGGTGTCCCAAAGAGAACCTCATATGGAGACTTTCCCCCCAAGGACCGTATTGGCAGATTATTCAGTGCTCTCTGGACCCCATATAGGTGATGTAACCAACTGCGGCCTGAACCTAATACTCGAGCTGTTAAGGACTGCTTTAGATCACGATTCCGCCTCTCCACGACCGAATTTCCCTCGGGATGGTATGGTGAGGAGTAATGGAGTTCAACACCCATAGTTCTCATGGTGTCCCTAAAAGCTTTAGAGGCAAATGCAGGGCCCTGGTCCGAATGGAATGCTGCAACGCATATGTACCGATAAAGATCAGCAAATCTTTTATAACAGTCCGGGCGTCAGCCGACCGCTGTGGCCATACCCACAGGAATCTAGAACAGGAATCTACAGCCACTAAAATTTATTTATATGCACCATCAGGCTGCAAGGGACCACAATGGTCCAGGTACACACAATGGAGTGGCTTGTCTGACACTAAGAGGGATGTCTGTGGAGGGCGCCTGATATTTGAGCCCTTAATCTGCTGACAAATGTCACAGCAAAGGACATACTGTTTAGTCCGTCTGCATAGACCAGGCCACCAGTATCGTTGTTGTAGTATTGTTATAGTGGCCTGTATACCAGCATGTGCAGAAGCGACACCCTCATGTGCAGCTGTAATCAGCCCTAATCTTTGGTCTTCATTGGGGATCACTCGATCACCTATCTCAGGAATCGTTGCGAAAGCAACATTCTGTGCACTGATATGATAAGTATAGTTCGTAGGGTATCCTTTCGGAAGGGTCTTGCCTGCAGCCGAAGCTTTAACGGCAATCAGTATTTCATTATCCAACCTCGTCCGAGAACGAGTCACTGCAGCCACAGAAGCCGTAGCTACTGATGCTTTGGCTGCTTCATCAGCCAATGTATTGCCGGCAACGTGTATTCCTACACGTTGGTGTCCTAATGTATGAACCACATGGAAGCTTATCTTTAAGATCAGCCACCCTTCCCAACAACATTTTGTGTTTAATGGTGTTCCCTTTAGAATCTCTAAACCCGTTCAGTTTCCAATGATTGAGATATTCATTGTATGACTGGACGCAGTAATATGAATCACAGACGATCAAAGTCTGTGTTCCTGGCTCAGAATGTTCGAGCGCTAGAAGAAGAGCCTTAAGCTCGGCCAACTGGGCTGTGCAGTCCCCTAAGGTCTGCATGTAGGTATTGTGAGGATGGAAAACTCCGTCTTCCATTACCCCGCACACGGCTGCGCAAGCTGCCGAGTATTGATGTTTAGTCCCCACAGCCGGTCCGTCAGTATAAATAATGGTATCATAACTGTCTATTGGCAATATATGTAGAGGAGCGGGGTACTCCTGTTCATACTGGAGAAATTCTTGTGTCTGAAGTCTTGGGTCAAACACATAATCAACATCAGTGGCGGTCAGAGACGTTGCCCATTGAATCCAGCGTGGATGCAATGCCTTAGCGTTTGGAACGCTTGCTTTAGTGACAGCAATAATGCGTTTCCCCTGTGCAAGTGGCCTCTCCTTTATGACGGCCATCTGAACTGCTGTCAGAATTTTTTCTGTAGGAGCGAAACGTTTCTCAGCATTCGAGTACAAATGTGATATGTATGCTATCGGCACCGTGTCACCCTCATTAAAGGTGACATAGGTAAATCCAAGGGCACCAGCTATTATTCTGATGACCAAATTAGTTTTATTGTCACGTGTGTATAAGTGTCTAGCTTCCAGCATGTCCCGTTGTATGTCCCTAAGGATGTGTGTGTGTTCAATCGTCCATCGTCTGCTACAAAAGTTGGGCTGAATTAAGTCATATAGTGGTTTGATGCGTTCAGCATAATCTGGAATGTATGTTCTGCCAAAATTAAAGAAACCCAGTAATGACTGTAATTTCTTAAGCGTGTTTGGAGGCTGTAGCTGAGCATACTTTTCTAGGAAGTGCGGGGCCAGGCTCTTCCCCTCGTTTGATAGTTCACATCCTAGGAACAATACACTAAGAAAGGCTATCTTGCTTTTCTTAAAATTAAATTTATAACCGAAGGCTGCAAATCCCAAAATGATCCGATCGACCCTCGCAAGATGAATGTCGAGGGCGTCGTCAGTGAGATAGATATCATCCACATAGGATAATGCATCGGAATCAAGCTCGTGCAATATTGATGTTACACGGGCTGAAAACAGCCCTGGGCTGTTGTTATAGCCTTGGGGTAAACGACAAAAGCGTTTCTGAGAGCCATAGGAAAATGCACTTTGGTCCCTACTTTCATGTGCTAAATTCTGGCAGAAAAACCCATTAGATATATCCAATGTAGTTTTATATATTTTTTACGCACTATATTGTTTATCAGCGCTGTGCTGTGTGAATTTTGTATAGCATACGTGCGTGTATGACTATTTAAGTGTCTATAATCAACCACTATTCTATATGAACGATCAGGTTTAGCAACGGGAAATAATGGATTATTCATTGCCGATGAACAGGGCTCAATCACTCCCTGGTATTCAAGTTGTGACAGTATCTCCGTCACCGGAGCTTTCGCTTCATGTTTAACAGGGTATTGTGGCTGCGGGTGTGGTGTAGACCTAACGGGAATAACATGACAAGGAGAGTCCTTGTCCCAACCTACATGATTACGGTATAGTGCAGGTGCCTGCGCTAAAGCCCATTCAGCAGCATATGCTTTTTTGTCTGCCTCCGGAACAAGATCGGAGAAAGAAGGCAAAATGACATCTTCCCCATGTGGGAGCTTGCGGATATGTTCAGGTGGCCAGTCTCTCTCGGCCAACAGGATATCACTAGTAAGTTCATCCCAAAATATTACACTAATAATACGTTCCACGTCTCCCTCTATCTGAATCTTTAAATCATAAACCCGATCAGGTGGGAGAACGCGGCCATCCGCTGTCTCAACCACGATGTAATCGCTAGTTGCTGTCACAACCAGATGATCTTTCAGACTCTGGCGACATATCGTGACCTCTGCCGCGCTGTCCAACAGAGTCACTGCCCACCTCTTGTTCCTCAACAGTGTTCTCAATACTACTGGCATTTTTAACGGTCAGTGCTGCCACTTTCTTCTTTTTAAATTGTGGCTTTTGCTGAGAAGTCTTTTCTTCTTTTTTAACTGTAGACTGTGGCGAGTCTTTCTTTTCTTTCACGTATTCCGGACGTCGATCTTGACGGCCCCCTCTCTCGCTACGTTTATCCGGTGCGTCCTGAAAGGAACGAGAAGGACGTGAATCTGTATATCTGTCTGGAGTTCGAATGTTATCCCTATTTCTGAGATTCTACCTCCTTTCGGAGTACTCCGGATGTGGAGAATCAGCTCTTTTATTTCGCCTGTCTTTGAAATCTTTTTGTTTGTCCCAGCGCTTTTTAGAGCCCTCTTGGGCCTGCTTTGTACCTTCCTTATGGGTGGTAGACGTTATGTCCAATTTTTTTGGATTAGCTCCCAAACAATATCGTCCTATACTAGTATAGGTATCGGAAATTATTTTCGGTAGCTGTCTCTCTTGTTCCATATTTGGAGTTTCCCGGAGATGCTGGCGTATTGCCAGTGCCACCGCTTCCCCTTTAATATTACTTAGTATTATCGAGGAGATGGCGTCAAAGTTACGCATCAATTTCATCCCCAGATCCAGGGCCGGTGCAGCCCCATGCTCATTTTGTATGTGTTTTAACACTTCCGGTAAATTGGCAAGTGTAGGGGTACCATGTGTGGTAGTATAAACGGCAGCGAAGACTGTACCCCAAGTGGCACATTCATCCACCGAGGGAACCATCCCAAACGGCAAGCACATAGTGAGCAATCTATGTTTTTCCTGTGGCCCCCGTATGGGGGAACACAGCTTCCAGCTGATTTGTTTTCTGGGCAATCCAGAACGGTATTTTTTCCCGTTCCGTGGACACTTTACCCATAATAGTGTGCACTGTTTGTGGATTAATCCCAGTAGCCAATTGATATCCACCAGCTACTGGTGGTGCTGGACGCGCTGGTGTAGTGTTCAATGTTCGCATTACGAACTGAACCAATCGTCTATATAATGCCACTAATTCATTATATAATATTCGTAAGTCTGCGATCGGCATAGTCTGTATGACCGGGTGAGGTGTATATGTGGCAAACATGGGCCATGTAGGCCCCTCATTACTTAAAGGACCTAGCCTCACCTGTCGTAGTACATGCGGTAGGGCGCCTTCAAAGCAGTTCGGATGCTCTTGATATGTGAGCGATATTTCATGATACTGGTATGCTTCGTATCTTACTGGTACGTTTGAAACGTCATATGTGTGAAATGTGTGCGTTCGTTGGTCAGTCGCAGGAAAGGCAACCCAACAGTAAAACGTTTCTGTTTGGTATGCTTCAGCCGCTTCTATAATCAGAGTAACACCCCCGCCTTCTTCTGTAAGCCCATGCGCTAATAAATGTTGTGTAAGTGCATGTCTAGCATTTGCAGGAATGTCTATGGTATTAGCCATAGTTGTTTAGAGAAACGGAACACCAAAAAATAGGGGAAGCTTTTCCTTTTAATTAGTTCGAGCTCGAACAACCTATAGCCTAATTAGGTGTTACCTGTTCAGCTGAGGAGAATTCTCCCAAAGACCACGGACGTCTCCGTATAATGGTACTGAGGGTACCTGTTGTCTGTGAGACAGTGATAGTCAGGGTATCCGTAAATTAGTGCCTAAACACCATCGTTGGTGGCGCCATGTCGTAGTTTGGACTCTTGCTCTGAGCAAGACTGCTGGTCTCAGGATGACAGTACTTTTGTTTGTAGGTGACTAAGTTTCTTCCAACAACTAGTTGTAACTGTTGTCCAAACCTTACCGGCTTACTAGCAGTACCTCACCAGAAACACTATAGTAAAAGGTGATTTGTAGCAGTCGCTTACGCATGGACTCAAAGTACGATATCTCAGGGTTGTCGTGGTTAAACGGAGATTACCCTTTTCTCATAGATTTATTATGTCTCATACAAACAAAGGCAATAACACAGATGCAGTGAAGTTATAATAGTTTTTATTCAACATAACTGCAATTTGTGATAAGTTGCATGAACTGCAATGATTAGGATAATGAATATACCAAGCAACAATATTGTGAAGAAGAGAGTCATTGTTATAAAGACCCCCACCATTGTACAATATATGAAATAATATATGTATATGTAAAAGTTGGAATAAGCCCTAGTAAACCTAAGGAGAATAGGTCTAACCTCCTACCTAAAGGAGAGCTGGGTTCGTTAAACCTAATCTGCCAAAGTCGTGTCCATGAGAGGAGCCCCCAACCCTCGTTACCTTGGAATGAGGTCTCTATCTCAGACTCCGCAGGAACACGAAGACTGGGTAAGCGTCAGGATGACTGCAGCATTGGTATCAGCGATGGTGGCGATGCCCTCTGGTCGGAATCCCTCTGATTATCTATCTAAAGTGTGTTGTATTTATACAGATCTACAAGGTCCCCTGACATAAGTGTTATTCATAACAATAGATAACAGGCATGCTTAGGACGGCAATTAATATCAACAATCCCTCGAAAGTATAGAGAGGGAAAATCCCTAAGTGTGGATACCTACTGTATGTTTGTCTTTCGTGCTTGATCTTGACGCCTTGGCGCAGTGACACTGATAATAGAACCCATAACAAGTGGCCTAACTATAAACAAGGCCGCCATCTTAAAGGAAATAAATAATTAAATGGACTAAGACAGAGCAGGTTAAAAGTCACTGGGTGACGGGGGCACGAGTTTACAAGCCTACGGCTAAGCTAACTCCTGTTATCCCGTTAAAACAAACTAGGATTCACTACACTGTGAGGCTGGAGGGGGGCTCCATGTTATTTGCAGGGTGGGGCGTTCCAGTTCTGTTACGCCACTGATTACCATAGTAGTTCCTGGCACTGAACAAAACTACTTTTTGTGCCAATATGCTCCGTGTGGAAGACAGTAAAGGCAGCCGATAGACAGAGAGAGAAATAGAAGTTTAATAAAAACATCTAATTAGGGACCCAATTCTTAAAGAAAGTCACAAAAAGGCACCCATGGTATATGTCTTTGAATTAGTGGCTTTCCTGAATTCACAAGAACTTACAGAAGTAGACCAGGAAATTGTACTCCTAGAAAATATTTTTGAACTGTATTTTAGCACGAGGAAATATTCATGCGTAGATTTGCTAATGTGAAAATCTATTGAGTGTTTACAAGTTAACTTTCCCTCCAACCCTAGAAGAACTTCTACTTCTGCCATTGTCAGGAGTACATTTCCAACCTTTCTTATTATGGGAAAAGGTTAGAGAAGAGCTGGTGAAAATCCATAAAACATGCAAGTTAGGAGGTTTGCAGACTCAAAGGCATTCCAGCGCTGGAACTATTGCTTACTGGTTCCTCCAGCCCCAGTATGTAGATCTGCGGAAAGGTGGTAAAATAAGGAAATTGCTATAGTAGGGATTGAAATTGCAAGTATTCAATAGTATAGTAGTAGCCCTGGCAGAATCAGAGAGGCTATTATCAGAACTCTTACATAATGAGACTGTTGCCATAATTTGTCGCCGCACTTCATGGCACTAAAGAGACAAGTAGATTATTTTACAGGACAAGCAGATTTAAAAAGCAGCCTGTCCTATGGACAAGTAGATATTTTATTATATTCCACACCCCTGAAGGGTGCTTGTTTACTTTTTGTTCTCCGACTTCAAAGTGAGAGGATTTATGTGACAACCTTGCTGGATACTGGGAGTAGGAAATAGTTTTTTTCTAGCACACAATATTTAAATGGGCTGTGTAAGTATTTCAGAATATATCAGAAATAGGACCACAAATGTTGTCATGTCTGAAGTATGTTGGAAACAAATACTTTATCATGATCAAAAAAAGTAATTACACTAGGTGATGCAATTTCCACACATTTTCATTTGTGCAGTGTATAGTTTTATTAGTAAAACTGTATGTCTGTGCAAACGTAATGGTAATTTCAATTGAAAATGTGTTGTCTGAAATGGCAATGTGCTACCACACCATGAATACTCCACTATACGCCACTCCACTCTACTCAGCACCACCCCACAGCACTACACTCTACTCTGCACCACTCCACTTTACACAACTAGATTGCCACTGCACTTCTCACCACAACACTCTATGCCACTTCACGCTACGCCTCACTATTCCACCCTGTACTAGTCTACTCTATTCCAATGCACTCTTCGCCATTCTAAACCAAAGCACTCTACACCACTCCAGTCTAGGCCATACAATCTACTCTGCACAATTACGCCACTGCACTCTATGCCCCTCTGTAACTCTGCACTCTACACCACTGCACTCTCTGCCAAAACACTCTATGTCAATGCACTTTACTCTAACACTCAACCATATGTCGCTGCACTCTACACCAATCCACTGTACGCCACTCTGATCAACTCTGCACCACTGCACTCTATGAAACTGCACCCTACACTACTTTACTCTACGCCATTTCACTCTATGCAACTGCACTCTATCCTGCATCATTCCACTTTACGCCACTTCACTGCTTTCTGAAACAATCTACTCTACGCCACTGAACTCTACGCCACTCTGATCCATTCTACTCTATGCCATTTCACACTATGCCACTCTACTCTTAACCACTGCACTCTACACCGGTGCACTCTATGCCACTGCCCACTGTTCTGCATCACTGCACCCTATGCAACTCTGCTCCATTCTACACCACTGCACTCTGACACTCTACTCTGCAACAGTGCACTCTCCGCCACTGAACTCTATGCCATGCTACTCTGCACCATGCCATTCTATGCCACTGCACTCTATGGCAGTATACTCTACTCTGCACCACTCTATGCTACTCTACTCTGCACCACTCTATGCCACTCACTCTACTTTGCGCTTCTGCATTACTCAACTCTTTGCCATTCCACTTTACACTGCATTCTACGACACTGCATTGAACGCAGCTAAATTCAATGTCATTGCACTCAATGCAAAAACAACAAATAATGGACGGAATGCAGAACAAATCAAAACATTCACCCCCAGTCACAGATCTGGGATTAATCCATCAGTTTTTTTGTTTGTCATGCCATTCCAGTTTGGACCCAGCCATATGCAAATCAGTCTTGACCCTGTTCCCCATGGGAACAGTCCAGCCCGAACCTCCAGGCCAGGTTCTCCCTGGACCAGAAACAAGCATCCTGGGACCGGTTTCAGGGTATCTCCTTACATCAGCCAGGCTAGCTTGAATCTATTAGCAAAGCAAGCACAGGACCCACGTCTGGGCATACCGTTCCCACTTGGGGCAACAAATGCAAAAATTACAGATAATGGACAAAATGCATAACAAATCACACATTCACCCCAGTCACAGATCAGGGTTTAAAACATCAGCTATGGTGTTCTAACCGCCACATTACAAGTCTGGCAGTTGGACCACTAAAAGGCTGCTTTGTCCGCCAAGGTCTCTGATCCCGACGGGCTGACTGGCGTCTTGGTTGTGATCAGCCAGAGCGGTGCTGAAGTCAGCGCCACCCTGCTGACTACAGCCATGCTCTCTACCAGCCTTTTTATGGCTGTCCAACTGCCGAGAAAAGGCTGGTGAAGAACAAGTGCAGGGGTCTGACATTGTTGGGGGCAGTGGAGGTGTTGCCCCCCAGCACCGTCGGAATGTGCACTGTGTGCTCAGCAGACAGTGCACATTGCAAGGGTACTGAGGAGGCCCCCTGTGCAGCAGCATTGGAGCCGAGTCCAATGCCACTGCACTTTTTCCACAGGGCTGACCGGCTCTTAATAGGGCAGATGGGGAGACCGCCAGCTCTGCTGCTGTTTCCTCACCACGGGTCTGGTGGTTGGGTTTTCTGATGGCCAAACTCCTAATCAGTTATTCATAAAAGTGGCAAAATTAGCAAGCAGGAGCTGTAGAGTGTTCCCGGTGCACATCATCAAGACGGATCATTTACATAAAACAGAATAGGCATAGGCTGAGAATCTACTTGGAGAATACCACAGGCGCTGTCCACTGAAATGTTTATACGTTGTTTAAATAAAGTCTTAAAAAACAGAACAGGATGCAACCCTTTCTTCCTGTCTAACTCCTCTACAAACATCAAACTATTTTGTGCATTCAACCTTTCTGCCATACTGGATACATGCCACAGGTGCAGTATACAAAAGTCCCAACAACTTTGATTGGTTTACACAATCAAATGCACATGACAAATCCATGAATGCCATAAAAAACTATCCATTTTACTGGTAAGGCTTACTTATTAATTAAAGATAATGAAATATCATACCAAACAATGACAGACCATGCCATAATATACAATACAATGACAGGCCATACAACACCATACCACACTACACTATACAATGACAGGCCATACCATACCATACAATAACAGGTCATAATATACCATGCCAAGCCATACCATATTATATAATGGCAGGCCACATCACTCCATACCATACAACACAATGACAGGCCATGCCATAATACCATACTATTGAATGGCAGGTCAAACAATGCAATGATCCCATACCATAGCACACAATGACAGATCATACCATACCATACTATAATATACTATGACAGGCCATACCATACTATACCATGACATAGTATACCATACCATACCGTACAATGCAATACCATACCAGACTAAACAATACTAGGCCATATCATACAATACAATGACAGGCCATACAACATCAATCACAACAAATCACACTATATATTGACAGGCCTACCCTATCCTAACAGACCACACTATCCCATTCCGTATCATACTACAAAATGATAGGCCGTATCACATCATGCCATACTATACAATAACAAGGCATACCATATAATGGCAAAACATATCATACCATGACTCACCATACTGTACAATGACATGCTATATCATACAATACCACACGATACCAGGCCATACCCTACTATACAAAGACAGGCCACATCATACCATACTATACAACATGAATAGAAAATGACAAAGCCATAGAATCTTGCACAGTCAAGAACTGTTGACTTTGCCAATGCTTGCTTAATTTAACAACACTCTCGTTACGTATGGAGTCCACCGATCATGCCTCATGAACATTGGTGCTAAAAAACAGCCCCGGATAGTTCCACTATCTAAAGTTCGACATGGATGCAGCCTCTTTCTGCCAGGGCAATAGAAGCTCTCAGCAGCAGCTTCAATGTGTCTATGATTTGCTTGAATTAGACAGGATTTGAGGAAAAACTAAATTTAAATACACATTCTTAGAACATTCCATTTGCAGGAGTGGGCAATATGATAAAATATTTACATTACTTACTGTGGTAGTGTGCCATGTTTACATGGATAGGTGGCTTTGGTGTAAGATGCTTCGCACTGTATTATTTCGAAACAAATAATGATACAAATGTTACAATAAGAACCAAAAACCCCTTTATCTGTCACTTTTTCTATCTAAATGCCTTGCAGTCTGCGCACTCTCTTCTTCTACATACGCTATTGTGGAGTACAAAAAAACAGCTAGGTGTAACCGTGATTTTCAGCAAGGTAAATTTGTGTAATAGTCCAAGGTTTAGCTTAGCAAGAATTGCCACATGACAAGCGCCCTTCAGGAAAGACCAGATATTGCCACTTCCAAGCTCGTAATTGCCTCTTTAACAGTCTCCCTCTAGTGCAAATCCTTTCTTCCTCCTGTAGAACTAACTGACTCAGTCATAGATTAAGGCATTGAGCATCTGTTGTGCGGCAGATGACAAACATCTGAGTGATCTGACTGGATTTGGTTGCTGCTATGCCCTCTCGAGTTGTCTTTCGGAGGTGGTATCAATGATAAGGTCTCACCCAGACCCAAACCGGAAGCAACAAGAATAAGACTGATGAACCCAAAGTCCAGGTCAAAATGCCTTCCCATCCTGATTTGAGGGACTGCAGGGTACATAGAGGCCTAAGCCTCTCATACTCCTACAATAACAACAGTACCAGACTTAGAAAGTCTCAAAGGTTAGCGTAGGAGACATGATCCACTGGATACCAGCGACACCTAGTAAGAACACCTAGTAAGAACAGTAGTCTCACATTGATACCACAGCATTCTATAATGCTGTGTCACCCTTCACAGGCAGGTGGATTTCCCATATGTTTTCCTCAAGGAATTTGAATTAATCTAAAGCCTTCATAATGGCAATGCCCACCCCCCCAAATATTCAGTTTCAAAGCAGGGGATAAGCAAGTCTAAGAGGAGGACCACACTAGTGGAACTTCTAGTACACCTGATACAGATGGTTTCTACTGGATCTTGCTGCGACCCATGCATAAACCGTAGACATGTCGCCTGATGAAAACAAGTAGTGGCAAAGCAACTAGGTCTGGCCTTGGCAAGCTGTTTTTATTGCAAACACAGGCCCCCCCCGCAAAAAATGAATATGCCGTCGTCTTAGCTTAATGGTCTTATGCATGCAAAAGAAATATCACATTAAAAAAAATAACCATCAAATGTAATTTTAATAGAACAGTACTGGTGCTTTCTGTCCAGCAGTTGTACTTAGAAAAGGTATACAGTACTGGTGCTTTCTGTCCAGCAGTTGTACTTAGAAAATGTATTCTAATCCTTTTTAGTTTTAATACTCATCACAGGAAAATATAATTCTTTTTGACACAAAGAAAATTTACTATTTTTTAATAATTGAAAACTGGACTCATATTTAAACACATAAGAATGTCAAAAAGTACCAAACTGTTAAAAAAACATTGGCAAAGTAAAATACTGACCCACCAGCACTGGCATTTAAGTACACTATTTTTTTAATTGGCTGTAGGCTTGATAAGGTGAAAGTCGGTCTTTCATCGTGCAAAAAATCCAATTAAGTAGGCTGATTGCCACATGTTGTGTGCTGCGATGTGCGTGACCAACGTGCCAATGAAAGCTAAACAGACAATGGATGAGGAAGCTGACCCAAATCATCTTTTGGTGTATACACAGGTATGCATTTTTTACCTATACATTTCCTGATTGCATGTGGATGGCGAATCACATAAACCTGTGCCCAGGCCAGAAATAAAAACAGACATTTCTACGACCAAAAACTACCGATGTAACCAATAAACTCCACTAGGCGTCAAATAAAGAGAACCAATATTGAAGTGGAATCAACTTCAATGTCTATAATAGTTAGAATAGGCTAGCTGAATGACCTTGCAGTTAAAACTTTGGGGGATTATCAGTCAGTAACCGCTCAACAGGCATGTCTCCCCCTGGCATCTACTGATACCGCTGGATTAATAGGGTGGGGTTGGCAGAAAAGGCTCAGTTCATTGGGCGGAACAATTTTTATTGGTGCTACCCCCAGACTCACGAGGTGTTATCCTTGAGTAGCTCCCTGAAATATGCTGTAATTGTGGTGAGGTTCTGATGAATTAATTGACCATGCTGGGGAAACTGCACAGTTCGGTGGTGAACACCAGTGAATTCAGTGTTTTGATGTCTTGCACTTTAGCAAGGTCTAGGGACCACCCCTTTTCTCGGGATACTGGTACTTCAAAAACGAATGGAATTCTTCAGGAACTCACACTTTACCCAGTGGAGGGTCAGTCCACTGGTCTGTAACCTCGTGAGTACCATCCATACCAGCTGGTAGTGTTCTACATTTGTGGCATGGATGAGAAATTCATCACTCACATTGAGCACTCAAAGCAAACCAGCCAGCCCCAATCACAGCACGACTTGAAACACTTCTGCGGTACTGGAAATGCTGAAATTGAGCTGCTTGTATCTGCTCAGTCCTACATGTGTGAATGTGATGTATGTGGTGGAGATTCTTGATGCCGGTGCTAGGTGGATTTGATGGTACCCAGAACTCAAGTCGTTTTTATTCCAAATTGTATTTATTTGAGCTTTTCCCATTTACAGTTGAAACAGGAGTATGTGCGTGCATGCACATGCTGTGTCACATTGCATTAGTCAATTTAAATAACATTCCTACAGTAGTGTATAATTATTCCCCACATGTGACAGTCAGTCATTGTCATGTTGTGTGTGTGTGTGTGTGTTTGTGTGTGTGTGTGAGAGAGAGAGAGAGAGATAAATAAATAAAAAAAAATATATATATATATATATATATATATATATATATATATATATATATATATATATATATATATATATATATATATATATTTGGGCACCGATTTCACATACCCCAGCAGCGATGGGGTCCATCTGCAGCTTCGGTCTAGTCATGTCTTTAAGCATTTGTGTCAGTTTCTGCAATAGCAAGTAATGGGTGGGCACTGCCACTCCAGATATATAAAGCCCACTTCCAATGAGTCACATTAACTATTATTGTGTATGCCACATTTTTACAATTATAATGCTGTGTAGTATAGCTGATATAAATATTTATAATGTATAAGTCGTGTTTCAAGTTCATTGACACTTCCATTGTGTTTTGGCACCAATATTCCCATTGCT
Organism: Pleurodeles waltl; assembly: GCF_031143425.1. NCBI lineage: Eukaryota > Metazoa > Chordata > Amphibia > Caudata > Salamandridae > Pleurodeles > Pleurodeles waltl. The sequence goes on from NC_090436.1 coordinate 239,955,962, forward strand.
TATCTGTAATTGCAGTTGAAAGGTCGTGTGACCAACATTACCAGGATCCACGTTTAGGTTTAGGCATGTTGGCCAAAACAAGTGTGTAGAGCAGCGTGATAGTGTGTTTGGTCAGTGGGCCTGCAGCAAGCAGGCCAAACAGACGCCAGTCAGCAGGTTCCCACGGATAAGTTGGTAAGGCCTCTTGCACTGATTCTCACAGTCTGTGGTAGATAAATGTATCTAGTGGGGTTAATCAAGAAGTCCTCTAGGAATGTAAAGGTGCCATTGGTATAGAGGTCTCTCAGTGTGCTAAGTTGTCTGTCACAGACCGTTTTTATGGTTGTCGTCTCAGTGGTAATTTGGAATTTTGGGTTGTATCGAAGCCTGATGTGCGGTAAGTATAGCGTGTCCCTGTCACACAACTGTGCCAGCTGTGACCATGCCAACAACGTGCAGTCTACTGTGTGGATTTCTTTTGGCCTGGTGTTTTTTTTTCATCACTACTATGTTGAGGCTCCAAGAAACCACGAATCGTTGCTCTAGGCAATGATGATGATGTACTTGACTGTAATTGTGGTACTGATGGGCCTTGTGCAACATAATAAAACTCAAAATGGGAAACTCCAAAGCCTCCCTGGTTGTATGGTCGCTGCAAGACTTTCTAGCCTATGCGTGGCTGTTTTCCAGCCCATGTTAGTTTAATCAATAGTGTCTGTAGCTGGGCGACGAAACTGCAGGGTAGGGGAAGCTTTCACGGCATTGAGGGACAAGACTGACACCTTCCTCTCTGGAGGAGGGGATTTGGTATAGTACTGTGAAGAATGTTCTCAGATAGCCTTTCTATTTCAACGCTGTGGACATGGAAGTGACATGCACTAGGCATAGTTCGTTGACCGTTTTGCAGCTTAGCATTCATCCTGGTCTGTTGTGTGTTACATACACTTTAGCAGTTACTCTATGGCCTTGGTGCTCCATAGGCGCTGTGAAGACTCCATCAAGCAGCAAAGGTGTAGCGTGCCCATAAGCACTTACTTGTATATGGGTAGGTTTTAGTGCCACCAGTCAGTCAGCTCATTAAAAAGCTTCCAGGCCAACACATTGGCCAGTTTCAGTGACAGCCATTACTGGGTTTTTCCCTACTAGGTCTCTACACTGGGGTGCTGACTTCAGCAACAGGAGATGGAGATTTGCTTTTTCACTATCATCATCCATGTCAGATGGTCCTTACTCTGGATCTGTCAATGCCATTGCTCTCACTGTTGTCTTGCTGATCCCCAGTATGCCTCAGGAGGACCAGCACACCTTAAAAAAATGGATGGCTTTCCCACAAGTGGCACATTTTCTCCCCATTTCCAGGACAGTCACTTTGCTGCTGCATCATACTTCTGCATCTCCCACATGGGCGCTGGGGTATAGTGTTTCTGTCTGCTTTTGTTTTCCCGGTGAGTCTCTTAGCTACCTAGTTGACTGCCCCAGTTTTGGTTGGTTGTTGAGAACTGCTTCTATGTGTGATGCCTGGGCATGGTATAGTTCTTTACAATGGCCCAAGGTTGGCTAATGATTTGCGTGGCCCTTGAAGGATTTGCTCCTATAGTTCGGTGGATGCACAGCCCTGTATTATTTGAGCTCAGATTTCTTCTGGCTAAAAGGTGTAGAACATGTCTACAGCTTCATCTGCTCCCTGCTTTGCCTGGCAGAATACAAAGCATTTATAGTCTGGGTTTGCTAGTGGTTCTAAATAGGCGTTGACAGGCTGTCACTGATGTGTCGTAAGTATATAAGGAGCGGGTATTTTCTGTTATCTTCCACAACCAGGCCTGTCCAGACGGTGGGACTGCTAAGACAAATGGTTCAATGGCAGGGATGTTGGCCACTGTAGGGGTGGTGCTTGAGACCCCTGCTACTGTGTACACAGGTGGAAGGAGAGCGATGTGCCTCTGTTGGTGGAGCCCCCTCCTTTGCCATGTTTGGGATCCATGGCACCTTCGGCTGGGTCAATCATTGTCTTGTGGGGCTTTCCCTTCGTTTCTGAGCCTTGCTGGCACCCTTTCTCATGGGCCCTCTATGCATGTACAAACATACCTATGCATGCTCTCGTTTTCTAGCACCCTGTTGTGGCCTCTTGATTGCACTGCACTCTTTGAAGTATGGGTGTGCCTGATGTTCTGGTCGGCCATGCTTTCATCTTGCATTAGCAAAATGGCAGGCTTTCCCCCAAGTGGTACATTTCTTCCTCACTGCCTGGCAGTCACCTTGATGCGGCATCAAACTGCTGCATCTCCCAGATGGCCATGGGGGTTTAGTGTTTGTGTATCCTTTTGTTTTCTTAATCGGTCTCTTCATCAGGGGGTACCTTTATCGTGCTTCAGGTTTGCCTTCCCATCTGCTCTCAGTACAGGCTCTTCTCTGCGGTGGCGCTCTGTGGAGCGGGTCTCTACAGGCCATTGCTCGGCAATTTTCCAGCAGCTGGTAACCTCTGGGTGGCGCTGCCACTCAAGTCAGTAGGCATTCACTTGGGCTGCTGTTGTGGTCTACTTTCAGGCATGGTGGGTCCTGCATCTGTTCCTCATCGCCAAGTGATATGTCTTGCTGCTGGAGCACAGCCTCAGAGCACAAATAAGAAGGTGACACAGCATGTGTTGGTGGAACATTTTATCAACCAACCTGTCCCCCTCATCTCATAGATTTTATAAGCCTTGGAGACCTCACCAGGAGATCAACCAGCTCGGTCATTAACCTAGGGGAGGGAAGATGTTGCAGCACACTATCACAGCCCCATAGCGCAATCATAGTAAAGGCTACTAGTTGGTAGAGACCTCGATCCATGGTATCTTTAACTTCGAGTATTCCAAAATGTGATTTCTTCAGTATTTGAGGTCACCTGTAATAATGGCCTTTTGTCTGTGTTTCAATAATAATGTCTCCCACGTTGTTTCCGAGATGGGAACAGTGCATGAGTTAAGTATGACCTTGCAAGGATGTGCAGGAAACAGAGGCTGCAAGGAGGGGTCTGCTTCCACATCTCATTATCACCTAATAAAGAAATGTATTTCAGCGCTTGCTTTGGAAACAGGTAATGTGGCCTGAGGTCAGCAAGGAAAATGGTATAAAAGTGCTTTCAATAGCTATAATTGTCTATGGTTGAAACTACTGTTGCTTCCTAACAACAGCAAAACACAAATCACTTATGAGACAAAAGTGTGGAAAGACTACAACCTTAACCTCGGCTAGGAGAGCGCACTGACATCTGTGCACTGAGTGCACGTTGCCCTTTTTAATTACATAAATTTGTTGACTTAGTGGAGACTAATTCGATTGCGCACATGTTTACTACCGTGTGGACTTCAGACATCCTGTCTATATACCATGTCGATTTTCTGGGCGTGTTGCTTTCTTTACTTCCTTTTCTTAAAGGCGCGGCTCTGCCAGCAGCAAGATTGAAATCTGTCAGAGGACTGATCGCAGAGCCTTCTGATCTTCAGTGGATGCCAGTGGCGGAGCTGGCTGGGGCTTGTACAACGCGTCGGTGAAACGAGGATGCTCCCTCCTTGGATGCCTCACTTTACTAAGGACTAAAGCAACATGTTACCCCTGAGTTCACCGCACCTTGAAATGCATATAGTCCTCATTTAATACTCCTTCTCCTCTACAAAGTATACTTAAGTTTATCTTTGAAGTTTTCTGTTATTTATCTATCCATGCCTCTTATACTGTTTTGGCAATGTTGTACTCCTTTTGTAAAGTGCTCCAACGCCATTGGACCGCGTGTCTCTACACAGGACCTGATAAATAATTAAACAGATACATCAAGTAAATAAATCAATTTTAACAAAACAACCAATAGACCCGACCGGCAGGAGAAGGCATGCAAGCATGCCAGGGGCAATACCTAGGGTGATTGACCACGCATTCGGCCAGCAATGATATTAACAAATGATTCAGCCAAGGTCGACCACCAGGCCCCTATCCTTTCCTTCTAAACATTTGCATTTTTTGAGATCGCTTGCTAATGGGAAAATTGCGATTCTTAGATCAAGCAGGAGTGTGCATATGAAGCCCACCTGCTGGCATGGTATCAAATATGGATCTCTTAAAAAAGAGTGTAGCGCTACTGATGGGCAGAAATGGGAGTGAGGAGGGCTGGGAAAATGCAGTTTATCTTGTCTAGTGTGCACAAATACCTTCAGAAAGCTGAAGTTAAAGGCTGCATTAAGAGTAATCAAATTTGCGGTCCCACTTTCACCATCCCAGAGAAAGTGGTAAACATAATTGAGGTTAGATTTCGGACTGTGAAAGGATAACAACCACATAATAGTGTCATTTATGCGCACAAGGGTACGTATGTATGTTTCACCATTCACAAACATTTTTGTTTAAAATTATTTAAAAAACTGAAAATTGTATACAAGAGGAACAGTAAGGTGAAGATTAAAATACGGCATTGATAGGGCTCATTATGCACCAGCTACTGACTAGTGTGCCGGTGTCTCTGCTCAATGGCCGATTTCTAAGATAAAAATGAATGTCCAACAGAAACGACAGTAGTGAGGCCGGGGTGTAGAAGTGTCAATAAGTGAAGTGATTTGTACAATAAAACTGTGATCAGTATGCAGTTAATTAAACTGCAAACAAACAGAATTAAGTGAACGAGCGGAGGACAAGTTGGCCTGCTGCCTTAACCATCTGTGCAGCAGTGGCATGAAATGTGGCTTCATACCGAAGACGAAAACGAGATACATGTGGTGTGTACCAGAGGCTTGTGCCCAGCAAGCCGCAGCTTAGCCGGCGGCAGAGTTTGGAGTCTGTCCACTGACACAAGCATCACTGTGGATGGAGCGAGAAGAGGTGGGATGGCAACTGCTGCACAGGTCAGACTGCTATGGCAAAGGGAGGCAGCAGAGAAATAAAGCTAAGGAACAAATGTGTCTACGGAGAGAAAAGTGAGGGATTATGTGATGCGTGAGCCAAGACAGTATCCTGTGTAAAAGACTCCGCACAAAATGACTTCTAGAAAGTGGTACTTGAAATAGAGATTCTTACTGAAAGCGATTTATCTCTGTAATGTCCCGTAGAAAGAACAAATATGAAATGCAACATGAGTGTAACATCAGGATTAATCTACGAGCAATCATTCAGAATTGATGAAGAGCGAAAGAGAAGGTATCATGCTAATGAGCCTTTTTACAAGAGCTCCTACCGGGCAGCAAAGGCTGCATTATTGAATACATCATATTTTAATCAGCAACATAAAATGAAATACCTTCAAATGATTGATGCTAATGTAAACAATTAAAGAAGAGAAAGGGAGTCCATGTATTACATAAACCTATGCATTTAATGCCAACTGAAATCCATATATTATATATGGATTGTAAATCACATTCCAGAGTTTCCTATGTTTTAATCTACCTACGTAGTATAATACAATAGAACACACAAATACAGGATGAGCAAATGCTTCAGTAAGCAAACCTGAAACAGTCCCCACTACCACAGCCCCAGTAATTTGATGCACGATTAGCAGAGACACAACAGTCACCAAAGTAAAAACTCTAAGAGCTTACCCAGTTCTTGGTATCCTGAACTGCTTACCGAAGTCCTGGTTCATGATGGCAGTGACATAACGATTGGTCTGTAGGCTGAGAGCGACACATGCAACTGCTTCCAAAATCTTTCTGGGAGACAGCCCATTATTATGATCCAAATACGCATCCCTTTGAGTGAGTCCCACTAGTGCAAGTAGAAATGTGAATGTTTCCCAAATAAAAACATGCCGTTAATGTAAGGAAATGCCCCTTTTTTATGATCACCCCCAAATTTTGGACAGATGCTGCTGGGTTCTCGACTCAGAGTACACTGAGGCCAGACACCAGTGCCAGTGTCCTGACCCTTAAACATGTATCTCTGATTCACCCAAATGGCATAGGCTAGATGACTTTCAAGTCCCTGCTGTATGGTAATAGGCGTAACCAGGGCCTGAAAATCAGAGTGTCCCCTCAAGGACTGCAGCACTGATTGTGCCACCTAAAGTGAGACAAGGCAAAACATTACTATCAGTCTGCCACTGAAGAATGGAAGGGCAGTTTAAAATTGCTAACTCGACTTTTCCATTTAATGCAATAGCAAAGACCATATTCCCTTTATGGTATGTGTAAGTCACCTCTACACCAGGCCTACTGAGTCAGAAGGCAGGGTATTTAAGAAGTAGAACATGTGTTTAACATGTTCTAGTAGCACAAATTGTAATTTTTGCAGCGACAGACCTTGATAGCCCCACTGGCAAGTAGGGAATTAAATGCGGACATCTCAGCTGTGCTAACCTCTGAATGAGACTACCAAAGTTGGTACATCAAGGCATAAAATAACTTGCTATATTAAGCCTGACTTGATGCCCAATTTGAAATTAATGTAACTTGTTGCTGCATGCAACTTTTCGAAAGTTGCTACTCTGCTGCCCAAGTTTTCCAGTGGCCACTTTCTGAGGAAGGCCATGAGAAAGCCCGCTGCCCACCTTGAGAGACATATACACAACTCCCTGGAGAGCTAACAATAGAGGCCTGCCCTTGGTGGAGGTGTGACCTCCTCCTGGAAGGAAGGTACAAGGGGAATTAGCCCAAAAGGCGAGCTTCAAACGGGGAAGCACCTTTGAAGAGCAAACCCTAACCACATTGGAGAGGGGCTGTTCAGGCTGGTGTTGGGGACAGAGAAGAGGAAGCTCTGACCAAGCCAGTTTTCAAATTGGCATGTGGCCCACAGGTAGCCACATGTCTAGGGGGGCTACAAAGCTCTTGCTGATTAGAGAGGAGTTCTGCCATGTTGAGAGAGGGCAGAATGGAGTCTTCTTGGATAGCTAGATGCCACACTTCAAATGAAGTTGTCATTAGGTGGGAGTTAACCTAATAGCCCATTGGCTAGTGACCACGACCTCCAGGATGGGGGTAAATTGACTGAAATTAAACTCTGAAATAAACAGAGGTGCCGAGTTAGGAAGAACTGTAGAACTCTGAATATTTATCTTCTGGCCTACAGAGGTGGGAATTTACCTATCTCCGACTCGCTATGGTGAAAAGTCTGTTCAAGTAGATCAACGTAGATCTCTAAGTGACACAGAAGGTAGCTGCAGTCACATCAGCTTACTCTTATCAAACTGAGACTTCCTCCTATTTTACTTAACGTGGTTGATGAGGGCTGTCACACAGTTGCTGCGGTCTTTAAAATTCAAACTCAGATTATCCTTTATTTGGTTTAGTTAAGGGCCGATTCAATAGCTGCAAAAAGCAGATTTGCTAAAAGATTGTCTAGTATGAAAATGATTACCTTTAAAGTGTTGAGCTAAAGGTCCATTTTCAACAAGGGATCTCTGGCTTGTAGGCACTGTGTTCTTGGTATGATCCACAGTTAGCTCCTTGATTTGCTAATCATAAGCTGATAATGGTACCGCAGTTAAAATAACTTATGATTTGGAGGAAGGGTATTTTCAGTGCAAGCTGCCAGCTTATATAGTCCTCTCCTGTCCGAACTCTGATGTGTACCTGACCTTTTTTTTATTTTCGGAAAATACACTGAAGACATCGTTTACTCCTAAAGCTTTACCCTCTTTCTGTTGCTTTTTTTCATTTTTATTTGAATTGTTTCCCGGATCTCTCTCTATAGCACCATGAGGGTGTTTTGGCCGATTACGTTTTGTGCTTAAAAACCCAGTTAACATAATATTAAACTTCACACTCTTTGACTATGTTTGTTTAGGTCCACGGTGTCTAACATGTATAGTGAAAGTATCAGGCTTAGTTCCAGCTTACACTTCAACTATCTATAAACCGACACAAAAGCTGTCAGGAACAGAAATCTCAATCAGTAGTCCAAGTTTTTTATGCAGTCCTTCATCGCTTCCGTGGACTGCAACTCATCTAGCATAATTAATCATTTTACTGACCTCATCGCTGCTAATCACAAATATGGGTGACATCCTGACTTCCATTCAATGTTTCTACAATTGCTGTTGCTTTGGATAATGTTATGTGGCAATCACAACAGTAAATTCTTCTTGTCTTCAGATCCCCTTACAAATACATTTAATAAAATATTTCTGTTCTGTCCTATTGCTCTTTATTTAAAAGTCGAACTCAGTCAGAAGTATGTTCAAATCTACCAAAGGGACCGGAGAAGAAAACATGCCAATGTAAGTGTGCACGCTCATTACGTAATATTAATTAGCGTGTGTTTCAGCACATCAATTCTTGTATTCATAATTTAAAATGGAAGCAGCAGCTCATGCTCATGTTAAACATTTTCTCTGTGGTCAGCATTCTTTTAGGATCAAGTATTTTGGTTTTGTGCACCATCTCTGTGACTTTTAACAAGTGGTTTGAAACCCTAAACATTCCATCACATGCGACCAAAGCCATAGCTCCTTCACTAGTGAAACGTCGGACACATTTCCCGGTGCTTAGTTTGAGCCGGTGGTTGCAGGTAGGCTACACTGGCGCTCATTTTTGGGGACCAACACTTATTTTCCCCCATCAGACTTTGACTAAGAGGGAGCAAAAAACAAGAGGGGAAAGGAGGAGAAAGATAAAGATGGAACAACAGTGACAAATTGTAGGAGGCTGGCCTGGTTTGTAGTGGGTACCAAGGGGTACTTACACTCTGCACCAGGTCCAGTTATCCCTTATTAGTGTAGAAGAGGTGTTTCTAGCAGCTTAGGCTGTTAGAAGGTAGCTATAGCTGAGCAGCTTAGGCTGAACTAGGAGACATGCAAAGCTCCTACTATACCACTGGTGTCATATGCACAATATCATAAGAAAACACAATACACAGATATACTAAAAATAAAGGTACTTTATTTTTATGACAATATGCCAAAAGTATCTCAGTGAGTACCCTCAGTATGAGGATAGCAAATATACACAAGATATATGTACACAATACCAAAAATATGCAGTAATAGCAAAAGGAAGTAATGCAAGCAATGTATAGTCACAATAGATTGCAATAGGAGCACATAGGTATAGGGGCAACACAAACCATATACTCCAAAAGTGGAATGCGAACCACGAATGGACCCCAAACCTATGTGAGCTTGTAGAGGGTCGCTGGGACTGTAAGAAAACAGTGAGGGTTAGAAAAATAGCCCACCCCAAGACCCTGAAAAGTAGGTGTAAAGTGCACCTATATTCCCCAGAGAGCACAGAAGTAGTGATAGGGGAGTTCTGCAAGGAAGACCAACACCAGCAATGCAACAAAGGTGGATTTCCGGACGAGAGTACCTGTGGAACAAGGGGACCAAGTCCAAGAGTCGCGACAAAGTCGAGATTGGGCAGATGCCCAGGAAATGCCAGCTGAGGATGCAAAGAAGCGGCCACCGGATGGTAGAAGCTGTGGATTCTGCAAGAACGAAGAGGACTAGGAACTTCCCCTTTGGAGGATGGATGCCCCACGTTGTGAAGAAGCTTGCAGAGGTGTTCCCACGCAGAAGGACCGCAAACAAGCCTTTCTAGCTGCGAGGGTCGCGGTTAGGGATTTTGGATGCTGCTGTGGTCCAGGAGGGACCAGGATGTCACCAATTGCGTGAGGAGACAGAGGGGGCGCCCAGCAAGATAGGGAGCCCTCACAGAAGCAGGCAGCACCCGCAGAAGTGCCGGAACAGGCACTACGAAGAAGAGTGAACCGGAGCTCACCCAAAGTCACAAAAGGAGATCCCACGACGCCGGAGGACAACTCAGGAGGTTGTGCACAGCAGGTTAGAGTGTCGGGGACCCAGGCTTGGCTGTGCACAAAGGAAATCCTGGAAGAGTGTACAGGAGCCGGAGCAGCTGCATATCACGTGGTACCCAGCAATGCAGTCTAGCATGGGGAGGCAAGGACTTACCTCCACCAAACTTGGACTGAAGAGTCACTGGACTGTGGGAGTCACTTGGACAGAGTTGCTGAGTTCCAGGGACCACGCTCGTCGTGCTGAGAGGGGACCCAGAGGACCGGTGATGCAGTTATTTTGGTGCCTGCGGTTGCAGGGGGAGGATTCCGTCATCCCACTGGAGATTTCTTTGGAGCTTCTAGTGCAGAGAGGAGGCAGACTACCCCCACAGCATGCACCACCAGGAAAACAGTCGAGAAGGCGGCAAGATCAGCGATACAAGGTTGCAGTAGTCGTCTTTGCTACTTTGTTGCGGTTTTTCAGGCGTCCTGAGCAGTCAGCGGTCAATTCCTTGGCAGAAGGTGAAGAGAGAGATGCAGAGGAACTCTGATGAGCTCTTGCATTCATTATCTAAAGAATTCCCCAAAGCAGAGACCCTAAATAGCCAGAAAAGGAGGTTTGGCTACCTAGGAAGGAGGATAGGCTAGCAACACAGGTAAGAGCCTATCAGAAGGAGTCTCTGACGTCACCTGCTGGCACTGGCCACTCAGAGCAGTCCAGTGTGCCAGCAGCACCTCTGTTTCCAAGATGGCAGGGGTCTGGAGCACACTGGAGGAGCTCTGGGCACCTCCCCTAGGAGGTGCAGGTCAGGGGAGTGGTCACTCCCCTTTCCTTTGTCCAGTTTCGCGCTAGAGCAGGGCTGGGGGATCCCTGAACCGGTGTAGACTGGCTTATGCAGAGATGGGCACCATCTGTGCCCATCAAAGCATTTCCAGAGGCTGGGGGAGGCTACTCCTCCCCAGCCCTGACACTTTTTTCCAAAGGGAGAGGGTGTAACACCCTCTCTCTGAGGAAGTCCTTTGTTCTGCCTTCCTGGGCCAAGCGTGGCTGGACCCCAGGAGGGCAGAAACCTGTCTGAGGGGTTGGCAGCAGCAGCAGCTGCAGTGAAACCCCGGGAAAGGTAGTTTGGCAGTACCCGGGTCTGTGCTAGAGACTCGGGGGATCAGGGAATTGTCTCCCCAATGCCAGAATGGCATTGGGGGCCAATTCCATGATCTTAGACATGTTACATGGCCATGTTCAGAGTTACCATTGTGACGCTGTACATAGGTAGTGACCTATGTACAGTGCACGCATGTAATGGTGTCCCCGCACTCACAAAGTCCGGGGAATTTGCCCTGAACGATGTGGGGGCACCTTGGCTAGTGTCAGGGTGCCCACACACTAAGTAACTTAGCACCCAACCTTTACCAGGTAAAGGTTAGACATATAGGTGACTTATAAGTTACTTAAGTACAATGGTAAATGGCTGTGAAATAACGTGGACGTTATTTCACTCAGGCTGCAGTGGCAGGCCTGTGTAAGAATTGTCAGAGCTCCCTATGGGTGGCAAAAGAAATGCTGCAGCCCATAGGGATCTCCTGGAACCCCAATACCCTGGGTACCTCAGTACCATATACTAGGGAATTATAAGGGTGTTCCAGTATGCCAATGTGAATTGGTGAAATTGGTCACTAGCCTGTTAGTGACAATTTGGAAAGCAAAGAGAGAGCATAACCACTGAGGTTCTGGTTAGCAGAGCCTCAGTGAGACAGTTATTCATCACACAGGGAACACATACAGGGCACACTTATGAGCACTGGGGCCCTGGCTGGCAGGGTCCAAGTGACACATACAATTAAAACAACATATATACAGTGAAATATGGGGGTAACATGCCAGGCAAGATGGTACTTTCCTACACAAATAGAGAAAGCAAGGATGCAAAAGAGTCTTAAAGAATGGATGAAAGAAGCCTGAGGTTGAATCAAGGCTATGCAGCCTTGGTATTCGGCACCTCCTCGTCCCCGCAGACACTCATCAGCTTCCCGTCCCCGCAGACACTCAGCAGCTCCCCGTCCCTGCAGACACTTAGCAGCTCCCCGTCCCCGCAGACACTCAGCAGCTCCCCGTCCCAACCAACACTCATCAGCTCCTCCTCCCCGCAGACACTCAGCAGCTCCCCGTCCCCGCAGACACTCAGCAGCTCCCCGTCCCCGCAGACACTCAGCAGCTCCCCGTCCCCGCAGACACTCAGCAGCTCCCCGTCCCCACCGACACCCATCAGCTCCCCGTCTCCACCGACACTCATCAGTTCCAAGTCTCCATCGCCACTCATCATCTCCCCGTCCCCATCGCCACTCATCAGCTTCCCGTCCCCGCAAACACTCATCAGCTTCCCGTCCCCGCAAACACTCATCAGCTTCCCATCCCCGCAGACACTCATCAGCTCCCGTCTCCGCCGACACTCATCAGCTCCCCGTCTCCACTGACATTCATCAGCTCCCCGTCCCCATCGCCACTCATCAGCTCCCCGTCCCCATCGCCACTCATCAGCTCCCCGTCGACACTCATCAGCTCCCTGTCCCCAGTGACATTCATCAGCTCCCCGGCCCCGCAGACACTCATCAGTTCCCCGTCCCCACAGACACTCATCAGCTCCCCGTCCCCTCAGACACTCATCGGCTCCCCGTCCCCGAAGACACTCCTCAGTTCCCTGTCCCCACAGACACTCATCAGCTCCCTGTCCCCACTGAAACTCATCAGCACTATATGAGGGCTTCTGAGTAAAACCCTGGCACTTACTTATTATTTTACAAATTAAGCACTGCGATTCACCCATCTCATGGGTGTCCTGACATAACAAGTCTATAGAAGAAGCATGTGTGGGCCCAAAAACATAGTAAATCCCACTCAGACCTGAGAGTAAACCATCAGCGTGTTTTCTATGAGTCCAGTAAAGAAAGGTCTTGGACGCGATGCACTGTTGTAAGATGTTCAACGTGGGAATGTTAGGGGCTGGTGTAAAATTGGGGGACACTTTAATCGTCCTACAAAACTCAGTGTTTATCTTCCAATTTCAGATGCATTCTAAAGCAAAAACATATTTGTAATAAAATGATGGAGCTAGTGGTGTGAAATAATTTACCACAGGCAATTAGTGGCCTCACCATACGCCCAACCTTCACAACAGACATATTTACCTAATACCCCTTCGGTGTGGCAAAGCAGTGCTTAAAACACTCTGTTACTTCATCTGGGTGACAGACACATTGCTTGCTGTCCCGTCCACCAACTTTCGTTACATGAAGTCCAGAAGACATGCTCTCATATGGTACAAAACCAGAATGGGAGCACCCTGCTCACACTCCAGCATACAGTTAGCCCCAGAGCATCATGGTAAATGCAGTATGTTAGAAATGGGGTTTTTGGTTGGCAGTCAGGTTGCCCTCTGTCCAAGCAAGAACCCTCACTCTAGTCAGGGTAAGTCACACACAATCCAAAATCAGCCTGCGCTCACCCTCCGGTAGCTTGGCACGAGCAGTCAGGCTTAACTTAGAAGGCAATGTGTAAAGTATTTGTGCAATAAATCATACAATACCACCATATAGCACCACAAAAATACACCACACAGTGTTTAGAAAAATATATAATATTTATCAGGATAATTGTAGGTCAAAAAGAATAAAGTTGCAAATGGAAAATTGTAGAAATATCACAGGGAAGTGATATAAAGTGTCTTAAGTCTTTAGAATGCAATAAAGTGTCTTTCAAGCACAAAGTACCTGGTTTCTGGTGGGAAATCTCCTCAGAGGACCACGGGAGAAGAGATGCGTGAAAAAAGGGTGTGTGCGTCGATTTCTCCTCAGCACACAAAGACTTGCGTCGTTCTTTTCCACGCGGGGAAGTCGGGCGTCGTTTTCCGGCGCGCAGACAGTCTCTTTTCGTGGATCGCGGGGATTACCAGATGTCCCGGGTCTGTGCGTGGATTCTCCTACTTGTTTTCCGGCTGCGCGTCGTTCTGCGGGACTGCGCGTCGAAGTTTCGATCTCACGGTAGGCGTCGCGTCGATTTCTCCTTGGAAGTCGGGCGGCGTTGTCCTTGCGAGGCCGTGCGTCGAAATTTTGGTCTCACGGCAGGCGTCGCGTCGATTTCTCCTCGGAAGTCGGGCGGCGTTGTCCTTGCGAGGCCGTGCGTCAAAGTTTCGCGTTCACGGTAGGCGTCGCGTCGATTTCTCCTGGAAAGTCGGGCGGCGTTGTCCTTGCGAGGTTGTGCGTCGAAGTCTCGATCGTCCCGAGAGCGTCGCGTTGATCAGCGTCGGTGTGCGGCGTTTTTCTTGCCACGAAACAAGCTGTGCGTCGAAATTTTCGGCGCACGGAGCGTCCAAGTGAAAGGAAGAAGTCTTTTTGGTCCTGAGACTTCAAGGAACAGGAGGCAAGCTCTATCCAAGCCCTTGGAGAGCACTTTCACAGCCAGACAAGAGTTCAGCAAGGCAGCAGGGCAACAGCAAGACAGCAGTCCTTTGTAGAAAGCAGACAGGTGAGTCCTTTGAGCAGCCAGGCAGTTCTTCTTGGCAGGATGTAGTTTCTGGTTCAGGTTTCTTCTCCAGCAAGTGTCTGATGAGGTAGGGCAGAGGCCCTGTTTTATACTAAGTTGTGCCTTTGAAGTGGGGGTGACTTCAAAGAGTCTCTAAGAAATGCACCACGTTCCCTTTCAGCTCAATCCTGTCTGCCAGAGTCCCAGTAGGGGGTGTGGCAGTCCTTTGTGTGAGGGCAGGCCCTCCACCCTCCCAGCCCAGGAAGACCCATTCAAAATGCAGATGTATGCAAGTGAGGCTGAGTACCCTGTGTTTGGGGTGTGTCTGAGTGAATGCACAAGGAGCTGTCAACTAAACCTAGCCAGACGTGGATTGAAGGGCACAACAAGATTTTAGTGCAAAGAAATGCTCACTTTCTAAAAGTGGCATTTCTAGAATAGTAATATTAAATCCGACTTCACCAGTCAGCAGGATTTTGTATTACCATTCTGGCCATACTAAATATGACCTTCCTGCTCCTTTCAGATCAGCAGCTGCCACTTCAACAGTGTATGAGGGCAGCCCCAATGTTAGCCTATGAAGGGAGCAGGCCTCACAGTAGTGTAAAAACGAATTTAGGAGTTTTACACTACCAGGACATATAACTACACAGGTACATGTCCTGCCTTTTACCTACACAGCACCCTGCTCTAGGGGTTACCTAGGGCACACATTAGGGATGACTTATATGTAGAAAAAGGGGAGTTCTAGGCTTGGCAAGTACTTTTAAATGCCAAGTCGAAGTGGCAGTGAAACTGCACACACAGGCCTTGCAATGGCAGGCCTGAGACAAGGTTAAGGGGCTACTGAGGTGGGTGGCATAACCAGTGCTGCAGGCCCACTAGTAGCATTTAATCTACATGCCCTAGGCACATGTAGTGCACTCTAATAGGGACTTACAGGTAAATTAAATAGTCAATCATGGATAAACCAATCAATAGTACAATTTACACAGAGAGCATATGCACTTTAGCACTGGTTAGCAGTGGTAAAGTGCTCAGAGGTCAAAAGCCAACAACAACAGGTCAGAAAAAATAGGAGGAAGGAGGCAAAAAGTTTGGGGATGTCCCCGTCAAAAAGCCAGGTCCAACATGACCCCCCACCAGCCTAAAGCCAGGGGAGAACAATCACTATCCTGATGTACTTCCCTGTTTGAGGCGACAGAACAAGGACCCAGGCCCACAACAGCAGGGGCATGCTCCAGTTCTTCGCCTTCCTGACTCCAATTGGATCCCTCTGTCCATACTCTCAGGGCCCACTAAGCCCATCCATGGGGAACCTTTCTCCTTTCCTGCGGATCTCATCTGTGCAGCACCTAACCTTACATTGCTCACAGATGTATCCCAGGAGCAGGATAGTACCACCAGGACCAACCCAGTGGTGTTGTCCATTCTATCCCCGGGGTGTGACACTTGTCCCCTCCCCAGGGATAACTCTGTCCACCCGGACAGCAAGCCACTGTGGTTACTGACAGTTGTCAGGGATGAGAGCCAGGCCCCAGGCCTCTCAAAGCTCTCCCACCACTGTGGCTGTGGAGAGTGGGGGGCGGTAGCCCCAGGTGCTGGGCACCCTTTAACCACTCTCCCTTCCACCAGGTCAGGGATGACAGCCTGAACCGGGTCCTCCCCTCTGGGGCTCTGTACCCTCCCTCCTGGAGCGGTACCCCCAGAGTCCACCATGGTCAGGGTGCTTATAGAAGTCGCCCTGTACCATTCCTCCACCAGTGCAGGGCTGTTAACCTGCAACTGGCCCTCCAACCTGGGGTCTGTACCTTCAGGTTGGACTAGGGCCCGGGGTGAGGCTTCCCTCCCCCTGCCCTCCCTTCTGGGGTCCAGCACCCTCCAACTAGGAGTGGCCTCCTCAGAAGACAATAGGGTAGGGGCACTGTTATCAGTAGCCCCTCTCTCCAGGTCCGGGGGGACACCCTGAACCTGGTCTTCCAGCCCAGGGTCTGTACCCTCAGACTGGATCACTGCCTGGCAAACCAGGACTTTCTGGGAGGCACACCTACCCCCCACCAGGTCAGAGTTTAACCTCTGCACCTGACCATTCAACTCAGAGTCGCCACCCTGAAGTTGAACAATTGCCTGGCACGCCAGGACTTCCTGGAGGGCACACTGATCCTCCACCAGGTCAGAGTTTAACCTCTGCACCTGACCATTCAACTCAGAGTCACCACCCTGAAGTTGAACAATTGCCTGGCGCACCAGGACTTTCTGGGAGGCACACCTACCTCCTACCAGGTCAGAGTTTAACCTCTGAGCCTGGTTCCCCAACCCAGGGTCACCACCCTGAGGTTGGGCAATTGCCTGGCACACCAGGACTTTCTGGGGGGCACACCGACCCCCCACCAGGTCAGAGTTTAACCTCTGAACCCGGTTATCCAACCCAGAGTCAGCACTCTGAGGTGGAACAATTGCCTGGCACGCCAGGACTTTCTGGAGGGCACACTGACCCTCCACCAGGTCAGAGTTTAACCTCTGAACTGGGCCATTCAACTCAGAGTCACCACCCTGAAGTTGAACAATCGCCTGGCACGCCAGGACTTCCTGGAGGGCACACTGACCCTCCACCAGGTCAGAGTTTAACCTCTGAACCTGGTTCTCCAACCTAGGGTCACCATCCTGAGGTTGGACAACTGCCTGGTACACCAGGGCTTTCTGGGGGGCACACCTACCCCCCACCAGGTCAGAGGTTAACCTCTGAACCTGGATATCCAACCCAGAGTCACCACCCTGAGGTTGAACCATTGCCTGGCAGGCCAGGACTTTCAGGGAGGTACACCTACCTCCCACCAGGTCAGAGTTTAACCTCTGAGCCTGGTTCTCCAACCCAGGGTCACCACCCTGAGGTTGAACCATTGCCTGGTATACCAGGACTTTCTGGGGGGCACACCTACCCCCCACCAGGTCAGAGTTTGACCTCTGAACCTGGTTAGCCAACCCAGAGTCACCACCCTGAGGTTGGGCAATTGCCTGGCACCCCAGGACTTTCTGGGGGGCACTCTCACCCCCCACAAGGGACACGCCGTCCCCAAGGGCCACACAAGAGTCTGGTTGGCGCAGGTCTCCCGACCTCTGCCCATCCGGCAGAGTCTGGGTTTCCCCCAAACCAGAAACGGTCTCACCTGGGTCATTCCTGGGGGGCTCTGCTCTCAGAGCTGACCCCTGACTTTCAAGATCCTCCACTGGGGTCTGCCACCCCCTCTCAACCCTATGTCTGGACTTCTGCACCCCCTCACTAGGAGTGGTACTGCCAGACACCAGAACTGTTGGGATGCTGTCTACAGTCATCCCCCCAAGTTCTTCTGACACTGCGGGGCTTCCCTCAAAAGGTGGCCCTACGGTACAGGTTAGGCTCTGAGACCTACCTGGGACACTACAATCCTCTCCCACCTCACCTGGTCGGGAACCACCTAGACCACTCCCTTCAGGAGCACCCCCAAATGCCTCTTCAGACTCTCTGGTACTCACCCAAAAGTCTGCCTCCACTGCAAGTTCCCTGGGGTCAGAGAACTCACACTCCACCTGGTGTTGGCGTAGCTCTGGAAAATAAGGACCAGACATATGCTCTCCAGCAATTACATCACTCTGCCCTTCACATGTATTAACCACAGTACCCTTCACCCAACCACCCAGTAACTCAACCTTGGAAAAGCACTCTACTTCACCCTCCTGAGACTGGTGAGACAGTATCTGTCTGTCCCTGACACTCAACCCAAACTCTTCTGGGATGTCTCTACACTCTATATCCAGGACGTCCACCAGGGGGGAACCCTTTTCTCTGTCACTCTCTGCTAGAGTCAGTAAAGTGTCCCTCCCCCCAGTAGGAATATGACTCCCTGTGCCAGTTCCCCAATCCTTCTCAGGGACCCTGTGCATAACGGGAACTACCTCATACCCTTGAACTGCCTGGGGTGTGTCAACTCCCTTCTTCAAGTTGGGCACCACATCTCTGGGCTTGTGCCCTTCTTCAGCAGTACTAGATGCAAGATTTTTGCTGCCACCATCTGAACTGGACTCAGCCCTTCCGGCCTCCAGTTTCAGCTCTTTACAGCTCAGCTCTTGAGCTGCAATCTTTTCTTCTTCCAGGGCTAAGAGACTTGCTGCCTCAGCCTTTTCAAGAAACTCATCTAGCTCTTCCATCCACCGTGCTTGAGCCATGAGCCATTCTTTTTTCACTGGGTCTCTTTCCTCATCTGAGTCGTCTTCCTCCTCATGTGAGTAGTCCTCCTCCTCCTCTGAGGGGTACTTAGTCATTTGGTTTCTTGCTGCCTCTCTCTCTGCCCATCTGTCTTCCTCCCAGACTATGTAGGCATGTAGCATCTCTGCTTTAGTAGATCTCTTTGCTACAGGAAGGCCACATTCTCTGCAAAGCTTCCTTAGGTCAGCCTTAGTGAGGTGGTCAGTAGGCAAAAAGAATAAGTAGGTAAGCGATCCCATTCTGATAGGATCTTACCAGCAAAAACCAAAATCCAAAGTCCAAAATATCAATAGTATATCCAGGAGGACATCAGAGACCAAAAGTCAAAAGAGATGAAAAATCAAGTTGACCTTCAACTGTGGGTAGGTAGTGAAATACTTAGCTACTGTATGTCACTGCACAAACACAAGTCCTATCCTCACCGCTGATCACCAATGTTAGAAATGGGGTTTTTGGTTGGCAGTCAGGTTGCCCTCTGTCCAAGCAAGAACCCTCACTCTAGTCAGGGTAAGTCACACACAATCCAAAATCAGCCTGCGCTCACCCTCCGGTAGCTTGGCATGAGCAGTCAGGCTTAACTTAGAAGGCAATGTGTAAAGTATTTGTGCAATAAATCATACAATACCACCATATAGCACCACAAAAATACACCACACAGTGTTTAGAAAAATATATAATATTTATCAGGATAATTGTAGGTCAAAAAGAATAAAGTTGCAAATGGAAAATTGTAGAAATATCACAGGGAAGTGATATAAAGTGTCTTAAGTCTTTAGAATGCAATAAAGTGTCTTTCAAGCACAAAGTACCTGGTTTCTGGTGGGAAATCTCCTCAGAGGACCACGGGAGAAGAGATGCGTGAAAAAAGGGTGTGTGCGTCGATTTCTCCTCAGCACACAAAGACTTGCGTCGTTCTTTTCCACGCGGGGAAGTCGGGCGTCGTTTTCCGGCGCGCAGACAGTCTCTTTTCGTGGATCGCGGGGATTACCAGATGTCCCGGGTCTGTGCGTGGATTCTCCTACTTGTTTTCCGGCTGCGCGTCGTTCTGCGGGACTGCGCGTCGAAGTTTCGATCTCACGGTAGGCGTCGCGTCGATTTCTCCTTGGAAGTCGGGCGGCGTTGTCCTTGCGAGGCCGTGCGTCGAAATTTTGGTCTCACGGCAGGCGTCGCGTCGATTTCTCCTCGGAAGTCGGGCGGCGTTGTCCTTGCGAGGCCGTGCGTCAAAGTTTCGCGTTCACGGTAGGCGTCGCGTCGATTTCTCCTGGAAAGTCGGGCGGCGTTGTCCTTGCGAGGTTGTGCGTCGAAATCTCGATCGTCCCGAGAGCGTCGCGTTGATCAGCGTCGGTGTGCGGCGTTTTTCTCGCCGCGAAACAAGCTGTGCGTCGAAATTTTCGGCGCACGGAGCGTCCAAGTGAAAGGAAGAAGTCTTTTTGGTCCTGAGACTTCAAGGAACAGGAGGCAAGCTCTATCCAAGCCCTTGGAGAGCACTTTCACAGCCAGACAAGAGTTCAGCAAGGCAGCAGGGCAACAGCAAGACAGCAGTCCTTTGTAGAAAGCAGACAGGTGAGTCCTTTGAGCAGCCAGGCAGTTCTTCTTGGCAGGATGTAGTTTCTGGTTCAGGTTTCTTCTCCAGCAAGTGTCTGATGAGGTAGGGCAGAGGCCCTGTTTTATACTAAGTTGTGCCTTTGAAGTGGGGGTGACTTCAAAGAGTCTCTAAGAAATGCACCACGTTCCCTTTCAGCTCAATCCTGTCTGCCAGAGTCCCAGTAGGGGGTGTGGCAGTCCTTTGTGTGAGGGCAGGCCCTCCACCCTCCCAGCCCAGGAAGACCCATTCAAAATGCAGATGTATGCAAGTGAGGCTGAGTACCCTGTGTTTGGGGTGTGTCTGAGTGAATGCACAAGGAGCTGTCAACTAAACCTAGCCAGACGTGGATTGAAGGGCACAACAAGATTTTAGTGCAAAGAAATGCTCACTTTCTAAAAGTGGCATTTCTAGAATAGTAATATTAAATCCGACTTCACCAGTCAGCAGGATTTTGTATTACCATTCTGGCCATACTAAATATGACCTTCCTGCTCCTTTCAGATCAGCAGCTGCCACTTCAACAGTGTATGAGGGCAGCCCCAATGTTAGCCTATGAAGGGAGCAGGCCTCACAGTAGTGTAAAAACGAATTTAGGAGTTTTACACTACCAGGACATATAACTACACAGGTACATGTCCTGCCTTTTACCTACACAGCACCCTGCTCTAGGGGTTACCTAGGGCACACATTAGGGATGACTTATATGTAGAAAAAGGGGAGTTCTAGGCTTGGCAAGTACTTTTAAATGCCAAGTCGAAGTGGCAGTGAAACTGCACACACAGGCCTTGCAATGGCAGGCCTGAGACAAGGTTAAGGGGCTACTGAGGTGGGTGGCACAACCAGTGCTGCAGGCCCACTAGTAGCATTTAATCTACATGCCCTAGGCACATGTAGTGCACTCTAATAGGGACTTACAGGTAAATTAAATAGTCAATCATGGATAAACCAATCAATAGTACAATTTACACAGAGAGCATATGCACTTTAGCACTGGTTAGCAGTGGTAAAGTGCTCAGAGGTCAAAAGCCAACAACAACAGGTCAGAAAAAATAGGAGGAAGGAGGCAAAAAGTTTGGGGATGTCCCCGTCAAAAAGCCAGGTCCAACACAGTACAAGTTTGTTTTTAATCCATAACGTAAACTAAAGTTGTTCACCTTAGTAGGTGCAGCAAGTGCTGGAAATCTCTAGACACCTGTTTCTGGGTAATTCCTTCATCAGCAGAGAGCAGCTTTGTCTGTGGGGTTGCTTTAAATGCTGCCAAACGTCCTCTCAGGTTTGTGTACCACTCACTGGCACGCAGATGCTTCAACCAGAGCTCATCAGCTCGTTGGCTCAAGGGAGCCTTCTTAAACAGAAAAAAACAGAAAGGGAGCACCCTGCTCACACTCCAGCACACGGTCAGCCCCAGTGCATCATGGTAAATGCAGTACAAGTTTGTTTTTAATCCATAAAGTAAACTAAAGTTTTTCACCTTAGTAGGTGCAGCAAGTGCTGTAAATCTCTGGACTTGTTTCTGGGTGATCCCTTCATCAGCAGAGAGCAGCTTTGTCTGTGGGGTTGCTGGAAATGCTGCCAAACGTCCTCTGAGGTTTGTGTACCACTCACTGGCACGCAGGTGCTTCAACCAGAGCTCATCAGCTCTTTGGCTCAAGGGAGCCTTCTTAAATAGAAAAACCAGAAAGGGAGCACCCAGCTCTCAGATGCTGCCTGTACAACTTGGGAGAAATATAGAAACGTTTGACCCAGAGCTCCAGAATTGCAAAGAAAAAAAAAAAAAAAAGAAAAAGTGGCAAACCTAACAGGCCTGGCTTTAATATGCTAATGCACGGCTGTGTTGCGATGAACTACCACATTAATTAGAACCATGCCCTATTGCTTTGCCATTGCTTGTTTTACTTTAAGCAGCTGTATCGTGTGGCATTTTGCGTGTGTATATAAACAGATAGTGTATTTGTGCAACTCGCAGGATTCCTGACTAAAACATCAAAAAAGCCTGCTGCAATGAAAAAGAAAACCAACATGGATCACTTTCTTTTTTGAATTCATGATATTATGTGTGATGATTCAGGGGACTGGTGAGCAGTGATATAGTCCCTCGTGCATTTCAATGCAAGCACTTCATGGGAGGCAGAACGATGCATCCAACAATCAACAGCATGAGGCAAGAGAGAAACACACCTTTGGTGACGTCAAAACCCACGCTATGTCTGCTTTAAAGAACTGGTAACAACAGGTCAGCAGACAGCTGTGATGTCACCCCAGACCTAAGAAAACAAGCATTTTCAATGCCATGGGTCTAGCGTTTGCTCAAGTAAGAGCTATAAGCGTTGTAAATTCCCATCTGGAATTTTCTTTCCATATAAATTGAAAATGAAAAGCAGTCGCTGGGTGTAACTGGGGGCGCGGGTGGCGCACGAGTGGGTGTGCGAGGGAATTAATTAAATTAAAAAATAATATTAATTACACTTACCTCCTCCTTTGCCGTGATGTGCTGCTCCTCTCCCTTGACGTTACTGCAGGAACAGGCTCCCAGCCTGCCCTGCGCCAATCCTGACACTACTTAGAGCAGGAAGACTGGGAGCCTGTGCAGGCTCTCTCCCGCCCAGCAACACAGTTGCTGGGCTTCAGACAGCCTATTGCGCATGTGAGTTTTGCCGCCACAAACATAGTTTATTACCCTTTCCTTGTGAAAGGATTTGCAGCGGTTGCTGCTGGCTGGGGGGAGGTGAGGGCGGGCTACGCTCCTCCGCCCTAGCTGAGGAGCCGCCACTGATGAAAAGTAAAACAGTTGACACAACCGGGGCAAATTCAAAGCGCCATGGGCGCCATGAGCATGAAGGAGAGACAAAAAAGGAAAAAGAAGTTTGCTCACAGTCAAACGTATCGGCAAACGTGCAATTATCCCTGTAACAGGGACGATGGCCAAGGCGGTAACAAAACTGCCTCAAAGTGGGACAAACGTAAAGCATTTACCAATGATAACAAAGGATTTTTGAAACGCAAGCACATGACTGAGCGATAGTGATGGGCGCGTGGTGGGCGTGTTTAGAAGCCCACAGATAGATTACAACATACAACACGTCAGAGCGCTTGCGCGCTCGACATACGAAGGACAGCAGCTCCAACTGCAATTAAGATATAATAAAAAGAGTGGCATTTAAAAAGAGTATAGTGAATAAGAGTAGGATAATTAGACCATTACTCCACAAAAAATATGTCCTCGAAATCAAGGTCAACTGAAGCTCACAAGCTGTATGAGTGAGTTGAAAGCTAGGCTGCTGAAAAATGCAGTAGATCTTCAGGTCCCAGGTTTGAGTTGCAGTTTAGCTGACTCGGCCTTGCTTCGAGATGAGGAAACTGGGTACAATTTAATTAGGCACGACAGACCCTTTTATTTACAGCTTTAGGCAGGAGCATGGTATTTTACAGAGTGTTTAAAGGACAATTTTGAAAATTTAAAGCAGCACATGTTTAATGGATAAAATACACAATTTACATTAGTGAGGGTATGTTAAGTCATCTTGGAGTTCCTTGGCCTCGTGCACCCTTGGCCTCCTTGGTGACTTGCAAATCGTTCCACTATAGAATAGGAAGTACATTATTCCTCGGGTATATTATAATATCAAAAAGAGAAGTGACAAAACTTTTACACTTTAGAACGATAAATATGGTTGTCTTTCCCCGTGACATGGAAGCTCACAATGCAAAACGCCACCATGAGAAAAAGATGAATTATTAGGGCACTTTGGAGAAAATAGACTGGAAAACACCCTTGGAACTTCCACTCAGGGCACTGCCCTAGGAATGCTGTGATCCTGTATGCACAAAACATGTGGCTGTTCTTTTTAGTTCCATATTGAGGAGTCATTTAAAACAATTAAACTAGGCAATGTGCTGCATGCGTCATGGCACTCTTGTTAATAAAGCACCAGACAAGCGCGCCAACGCAAAAGAGATCATGTGCATCAGGAAATCCTGCTTTAGATGTGAATATGTCTCACATTAATCACGAAAATTGGAAAGGTGCCATGTTTTCTAGTAAGGGTTTAGATGAAATCGACCACGGTTCTGATGTGTCGATCAGAATTATAAAACAAAAGGGCATGACTTCCCCATTACGTGTGAAGCTGCGAATCCCGCCCAGCTTTGCGTGCTGCGAGAAATCAAACTCATTTATCTATTTGTTAACAGTGAAAACTGTATAAATAAAAATTGAGAAAAGGAAAATAAAGAAAAATAATTGTACTTTAACAAATGTAGATTTATTTCGACGCCCGCAGCATATTAGGTGGTAGAATACACAAGAAAAACACTGTAGGTAGCAGGGTAAAAGGCCTACATATGCAAACCAGGACTGACAAAGTCAATAGGTCTCACATTTGCAAGAACTATTGGCTTTGTCAATGTCTTTTAACCATTTTGGCGGCCAGCAGTGATCAGTTTTCTCTCAGAATGGGATTATTTTCTGTCTTCACAAAAAGGTTTTCAGGAACAAATAATAACAGGGTGAAGGCAGGGGAGTGTTTAAAGAGGTGGCAGGAATGTGTCCTCCTTGAGGAGACACAACCTCTATCACGCATCCTTCACTGCGCACATTTCCCATTCCCACGCATTTGTACCGTTCCCACGCAGTACTTTAACCACACCAGCATTTTTTTTTAAATGCCATACTTTTTATGTTATTCAAAAAAAGTGATTTTAGGGTTTAAGGACGGGTAGAGGTAAGGGTGTGTTTAGGGTTTATGGACGGGTAGAGGTAAGGGTGTGCTTAGGGTTTATGGACGGGTAGAAGGAAGGGAAGGGTGATTTTAGGATTTAGGGCTGGGTAGAACAAAAGGGAGGCAAGAGTGATTTTAGGGCCCGGGGTGCGAAGAGGTAAAGGGAGGTAAGGGTGATTTTAGGGTTTGGGGGTGCACAGACATGAAGGATGGTAAGGGGGGTGACTTTAGGGTTCCGGGTGGGTAGAAGTAAAGGGGGTAAGGATGATTTTAGGGTTCAGGAATGGGCAAAGGTAAAGGGAGGAAAGAGTGATTTTAGGGTTCAAGTGGATAGCAGTAAATGGAGGTATAGGTGATTTTAGGGTACAGCGTCATTAGGTAACATAGATACGGGTGATTTAGGGGTTCAAGGGTGTGTAGTGGTAAACAAGAGGTAAAGGTGATTGTTGGGTTTAGGGGTGGGTAAGGTAATCTGAGGTAAGGTTGATTTAACTGTTTAGGGTGAGTAGAGGTCAGGATGGCAAGGGTGTTTTAAGGTTTTGAGGGTGAGCAGAGGTAAATAGAGGTATGGATGATTTTAGGGTCAGAGGTGTGTGTAGGTAAAGGGAGGTAAGGGTGATTTTAGGGGTTGGGGTGATTATAGGTAACAAAGGTAAGGGTGATTAAGTGGTTCAAGGGTATTTAGAAGTAACAGGAGGTAAGGGTGATTTTAGGGTTTTGGGGTGGGTAGAGGTAACAGGGTAAGGGTGACTGAAGGGTTTATGGGTAGGTAGAGGTAATTTGAGGTAAGGGAGATTGTTGGGTTTAGTGGTGGGCAGAGGGTGATGAGGTAAGGGTGATTTAAAGGTTTGGATGGTTAGAGTTTATGGGAGGTAAGGATGATTCAAGGTCTCGGGGTGGGAATAGGAAAATGGAGGAAAAGGTTATCCAAGAGTTGGGGGTGCATAGAAGTAAGGGGTGGTAATTTTGGGGTTCAGGGATGGGTAGAGGTCAAGGGTGGAAAAGGTGATTTTAGGGATCAGGATGGGTACAGGTAAAAAGAGGTAAGGGTGATTTTAGAGTTTGGGGTGGGCATAGGTAAAGGGAGGTTAGTGTGATTTTAGGGTTTGTGTAGAGGTAAAGGGAGATAAGGTTGAATTTAGGGATCAGGCGTGAGTAGAGGTAACAGGAGGTAAGGGTGAAACATAAACCTTTTGAAAACACAGCATGTTCGATGATGAATAAAACATTCTTTAAACTATGTAAGAGGTAACTAGCAAATAAGTAAATTTGACACAGCTAATTCAGAAAAACATAATGTATGATAACAGTCTCAAACAAAGAGTATAATTACAGCTCAAGCAAAAGCAAAACAAAAAAAAGTACTGCAGTTGCGGAGCAAGCAGCGTGCAAGAACGCTGAGCGATACATCAATTAGTACTTTTTCCATGCTCCAGGAAAGAAAGCAAACACACTGAGAAAAAGTAAAGCCAACGCGCTGTCACGCGCACACCAATGAAAAGGAAGAAAATAACCAGTGATCATGAGGCTAACCAATAGTAAGTAACGGGTGAGCAAAAGGCCCCTTCGTTTGGAGGTTGTTTTTTTAAAGAAACAATAGATCATTGGAAACAACAGCATATGCACTGTCTCAGACAAGACCTAAAAACACATGTGGGCGAGGAGGGACTTAGGGCCTGATTTAGAGTTTGGAAGATGGGTTACTCCGTCATGAACATGATAGATAACCCGTCCGCTGCATTATGAACTCAATAAGCTATAATGGGATCATAATACAGCGGCTGGATATCAGTCATGTTTATGAAGGAGTAACCCCCTCTGCCAAACTCTAAATCAGGCCCATAGTCCGAAGACACAAAAAAAAAAAATCAAAGCTAAATGGCAGAGGGTCTGATGATGGGACACACATAGAAACCCATGGAAAAAAATATTTGAAAAAAGCTATCCCCATCAAAATAATAATTTTTTAAAATATTAGAAATGTGCCTTAAATTAAGCAGATCACATAGACCCCTGCTTATTAAGTTGCTTTACCATGAAATTAACTTAGTTAACTATATGTGGAATAACTTATGTACCAACAATTTCAAACGGGTTAAAAATGCAATTTCTTAATTCTATAAAGAGACTAAACATAAATAAAGCCTTGTATGGGTTTAAGATTGAGATTTCTCACCTCAGGTGTTTTATAAAGTGGGTAGATGTGCTCTAATCTATGAAGTTCTACCCAAAGCGAACACTGAAGAGGAGTGATGCTGCTTTAAGATAGTTCTCACATTGGACTACACTATACACTGTTGATGAGGAAACTGCACAGTGCTATCGCTGGGATGTCCAGAGCAGTACACATCAAAGTTTCAGAAACAGACACGCCCTTGGACAAACCAGCCAGTAGGGAAGATCACAACAGCAGTAGAATTCTTTAATATGAGACCAAAGGAAATCCAGACGGAAGAACACAAACTGAGTGGTTAATTTAGAACTTCGCGATTTAGGGAATATTTTATGGTGGAAAAGAATTGGAATCATTCCAATATTCCAACTAGACAGCTTAACCAGGCAGGATAAGAAACCTAATTTAAATTAATTATAGCAAGAGGAATGCACTGAAGAAATGCATATTTAAAACAAGATGGTGTTATTCAGATTTAATTTGACAAACAATAAATAAACCAGGCGTAAAACAAAACAATAATCCGAATGTTGAAGTTATTAATGGTAGCGAGAAGAGAACAAACATTCTATGTAGAACTGAAGCCTGATAAAGGATAAAGGAAGTGAAATGAATATAACAATTTGAGAAAATATTTCCAAATGAGGCTGTTGAGACATGAATGTGTATCTGGTATCCTGATGTTTTATTTTTGGTCTTGGCATCACTCTAATCTAGCATTTGCAAGAGCTATGGGCTTGTCCCTGACAATGAGAGGCCCTAGACGTGTCATGTGAGCTAGAGGGGCGCCCTATACATGCCCTCATTTGAGACAAAAGACTTCTGTCTCTGCTATTTGGTTTAGAAAATAGAGTGGTGGTGGCGCCATACCCTATTTTAAGGATCAGTAGTTTGGCAAAATCTTTTTATTTGGATCACTGAAGTAGAGGCCAATTTGTCCCCTCATGTAAAGTTCCACTTCTGTGCTCTCCCAGTCACTTGCACTTACCTCCCACGGGCATGTTAAGAATGTTGGCGTGTACAGCCACTGTGATATACACCTGGTGTGTGTGAGTGAGTCAGAGTAATGAAGGACAGTGGTACCCATTTTGTATGCCCCTGGCCTGGTCTTCGGTAAGATGGAGGGTGAGGACTGTGCTCCCAGACAATGGATGCATAATGCTCACACTTCTGTAGCATTAGGTAGGAGTCCTAGACACAGATGTGAAAGGAGTGGAGTCAGGGCTACTTGAGATACTCTATGAGGCCTTTTAGTTAGCCAAGAGCTGCTGATTAACTTTCTTGAACAATGCCATTTGGTGGATTAAAGGATTGATAGGTGAGACTGCAAAATCTGTTGTGAAAGTTGAGGAAGCATTATTGTGAGATATGCCGGTGTTTGCCTGATAACTCTTTTGTGGGTGCTCTGGGATGGGGATGAAACAGCTTTGTGAGAAACATCAATGTCTGTGTCAGGAGAACAGCCTAGAAAGGAAAAATAAAAGAAGTACCACCTTAAAATGGTTGTACAGTTTGAAACAGTGAAGCCACATCTATCTGCCAGTTGTGTATAAAAGTGGCATCCCAGCTACCGTACTTGGTTCCGGTTCCTCTATGACTAAGGAGAGAAACACTCTGAAGAGTACTTAGAGGGCAGATCTCCATCCAAGGAGGGCTCCTGCCTTAAAAACTATTTCCCAGAAGTGAGGTGCCATCACCTGGAGTTGGGATGTCTTGCCCCCCACTGTCCCTAGGTTCTCTTCCACAGTCCTGGGTCCCCCCTTATTTCTCTAGGGGTCCAGAAAGTTACCCTGAGAAGATGGACTTATCCCATGAAGGAGCGAGTCTTGAAAACAAGTGCACATATGCATTGGTGGTGATGGAACTGCACCTGGGTTACAGTCTGTCTACCCCGAGAGAAACAAAGGGAAACCCAGAACTGGGGAAGAGAACCTGGGGACAGTGGAGGAAGAGAGGGAGTGGGTAGGAGCAGCACCTGCCAATCCTGCCAATGTAGCACTGAGAGATACTAATTTGTTTTGATTGTTGTAGTGTGTAGTATTGAATGCAACTGTATGATTGCAATAATTCAATTACTTTAAAGAAAAGCAGTGGGATGGATATCGACTTTATTGGGTATGTAGATTAATTGTTGGGTCCTGAGCTTGAGTAACCACACACTACCTCTCTGCGAAGCATATTACTGCTTGCCCATGCTACCCTGAGAGTCACACGAGTAAAGGGTTATACTTAGCCACGTTTGCACAGCCTTAGTGGCACGGGCTCTGAAACACCAGACGCAAACAACTTCAACCCCCGCAGCTCAGACCCAGTAGCTAATCCTGTGGTTTCCCACGGGATCCAACAATGGAACTTTATTGTTGACTAAGCAGGTGTCCTTCATTATCTGGACAATGCAAGTTACACATTTTTCATTCAATAACCAACCAATTTTATGATTGTGCTTGTAGTCAATGCTTAATTTGTGAAAGAAAAGATAATAGGAGTAGGCAACCAAAAGATGAGGTTCCAGAATTCCAAGGCTGATTAATATTGAATTCTCGTCATGCTTTATTTTTCCACCACCCAACACTTCCTCACTCTTTATTTCACTCTTACGTTCTCCTTTTGTCACTGCTTTCATATCTTTCTTTAGCATCAAAACCACCTTTATAGAATAACGTACATCATGTAATTGACATCCCAGACATCAACTCACAGCATTCAGAACCCTCAGATCTAGGGTCAAACAAAGCAAACCATTGTACACCTCCACAGTCATCCTGGGAACATGTGATCAAGACTCCATTTCATGCATTTCCTGTTTCTTTGTGGAAAGGAACTCCCTGGTTGCCTTAGGGGTTACAAACACTCCCAGCTCCGCCCACTGCCTGTCCTATTCCTCTTCCCAAGACCTACCTAATGGTGGTTGCAGCACGGACCAGCCATTAAGGAGGAACCTCCTAGCCCCCCTAGGACTTCCAACCAGGCTAAGCCCTTCTGGACCCCGCTCCAGTGCTTTAGAGGTGCCCAACTCACTCCTCCTACCTCTCCTTGGCACCCTCTCTCTTGCTTATCATCTGTGTGGTTCCCTTACCCTAACTAGAGTGAGGATCCCTACTTGGACAGGGTGCAAACCACTGCAACCTAGAGACCCATTTCTAACAATGGCATTTATTTTGCAACCTTGATTTTGTACTGCTTTCACCTTGTTTCCAAACACTAATCTTACACTTTGCTATAATGTTAAGTTTCCATATTGTCGTTTTAGTAACATTAAATTTCATTAATACGAACACACACCTAAAATTAAAGTACACTTATTCTAAATTAATAAAAGTGCACTATATTATTCTTAAGCTATCCATTACACAAACATAAATTAAATTAAATACTTTAAATTATGTATTAGTATACAGTAATACCAAATATAATACTAATTTTTAAAATTATTTAATTAAAATAACTTTATTGGAACTGTGATGCAAACCTAATGCAAAAATGAATACAATTTGGAAAAGTTAAATTAAATAAATGCATCCTGTATTAAATTCTTTCTTATTATACTATACAAGAATTCAAAACAATTCCAAAAGGAATGTTATGCCTATTTGGATCCATAAACACATATTTTGTGTAATATGCTTCATTTACAGAAAATGTTAATCAATGATATTAGTACTCATCTCGACCCCAAGTGTAAATGCTATAAAAACTTTTCAATGTAAAACATTTAAACTTAAATTAATAGTATTCTAAGACTAATCACACTTGTTATTTTATGTTAATTAAATTATGGGTCAATTAACAACATTGATACTAACCGTCGCCTTAAATTTAAACAGCACAAGCATTTACGTTATTTACAAATAGGAAACATAGTAACCCTAATGCTAAACATAACCTTCAAAGTGGTTTCACGTATGCTTTGGACGTGATGGTCATAGAAAGTAGAGAATGTTAAGGTGCTGGTCAATCGACGGCAAGGAAACAAAGGTCAGATGAAGTATGGAGTGCAGAGCAAGGGAGTCATATGATAAAACGTGTCTCAAGGTTTCCAGTGAGTCTAAAAGGATAACACAGACGGGGAGATACTACTTCCTGGAACAGCCTATTGCAGCACAGCCTTCCCATCCATCAAACCAACCTCTGGTCAGCAGCCAGGCAGCCCAAATAAAACAAGATAAAAAGTGTGAAAGTGCAAAAAATACATGCGCTGTATTCAGCCTATAACAAAGGGTCATGATTGCCATTTGATTCTTAATACCAGAGAGTCTAAACAGTAGTAAGAATATTTATCTGTGCTGCCCAGCTGGTTTTGATTAGAATAGCATACAGTGCACCTCCTATTCCAGTCCTCCCTATTCGCAATTCTAAAGCCCTTTTGCCCTCCCCTGTGCGTCCCATTTTGCTATGCAGTAATGTACCGGGTGTGTGCCAAGTCCAAACCGGGCGTATTCTGTGAGAATTAATAACTTTGCTAGTAAAGACCTCTCAATAATACTTAAGAGTACCAGTTCCAACAGTTCATAACCACCCCAACAATGGTAGAGTTCAGTAGTTTGGCTCTGGCCCATTATTTCCCAGGACCTATCTGTCTCCATGAGCAAAGTGCCCCAGCCAGTAACATTTCACAGAATGCTTCAGATACTGTACAATACTTAAGGCACCTCTGTGCATGTGAGCATGAGGATTAGTCTGCAATCTAAACCACTGCATACTGGGACACAGTGTGATTATGTTCAGTCTGCTGTTCAAATCAAGTGCCAACTGCAAAGCCTCCAAGGGAGTTCCCAGACCTAATCTCAGTGAAGATGTCAACAATTGATTTGCTGCTCAATGGTTTAGACATACCCCCAATCCTCTGCCACATAGAGAGGTGCGGCTGTCACCCCCGAACCATCACACCTTACCACCACACCTGCACTGGGACTCAGAATGGCCACTGCTTTGTAGACCAATGAGCGGTCTCGAAGGCCGACCTCAGGTTAATAAAATCAAGTATAGGGATGAGTTAATAAAATTGTAATACTTTGACGGATTATATACCATCTGTACACCTGTTTGATGGTCCCTAAGCCATTCTTAAAACCAGCCTGCGAAACCCTTAGAAAATCATTGTACTCTATCCACTACTGAATATAGTCACGCAGCATTTTGCCATATTTTTTTCTAGCCATGTGAAGCAAATATGTTGGATGGTAATTAGAATAGTGGAAGCAGGAGCTTTGTTTAACAAGGGTATAATTATCACCAATCTCCGAGAATCTTGAATGAGAGGGCTGCATAGTATTGTGTTAAATACTGAAGCAAGCAATGGGGCTCAGTTCTAGAGTCTGCCTTAACCAAAGGTTATTGAGGACAATTTTCGAACAGTTCAAATAAAATCTGACCTCCTGCTGGGATTCTCCTAATAACCATATTTAACATAGAACCTTGACCCGTGGCTGGAACAGTTGACTTAAGTGATTTATTCACTCTTAAGTTCTTACTCCAATGGTAAACCAATCTGACATTTTCTTGTACCCTCAAATTACAATCCCCAAAATCGTTCACTATCCCTTGACTGAGGAGCAATTTCAAAGCCTCCCTGGCTCTCTGCTGCATCTCTTTCTTGTCAGTATCCTCATGTTTCAGTCAAATATGTTGTTGCTGTTTGCAATAGGGTAGCATATAACATCTCCATGTAAGCACCTATATTGCAATCCCGCCCACTGATCTTTCTCGAATGGCCTTGGTAGAAGGTTTACAGAGTGACACAAAGCTGTCAGCCACAATTGTCCATATCTCCTGGAAACACCAAATTGCCTATAGGCAGAGATAAAACCACAATTTCTTATCTTCAATTTTTTGTCTAGAACCTTCAATGTTGCAGCTCATAGATCTAAGAGGTGGCTCCTCTGTTGAGCTCCTCCTACTTAGGTTAAAGGAGCTCCTCTTAGCTTTCCCAGGATGACATGCTCTGTCCTATGGTAAAAACAGCTCCAGCTTGGTAAAACGGGTGTGTCCCGGTCTCGATGTACTGCAAGGTTCATATGCTATTAGTATCATGACAATGTACCTGCTTCGTTACTGTTGCACAATTCCTTTCAACTTACAAATTCCTGTTTATTTTATGCATAGTTCCAGGAGCGTTGATAGGGTCCCCCAAGTTTTTGAAAGCTGCTTTGCCTGGCATTTGCCCTTCATAATTGTACTGATGGATCGTGGAAACAAAAATCTTCCTGTTGTTAAAAAGAGGGATTTCATTCTCGGAAAGCAAATTAAAGGCACTACTGCACCTCGCCACTGGGCTACCTTCCTGTCTTTGGTTAGGTTGTTTATGTGGATCATACACAATGAGCCACTGAGTATTTCTGGGGAACGTACCAGCCTTTGGAGCCTACAAGGACTGACTATTGCATTGCTCCATTTTTAAAGCATGCTTTCTGTTTATTTTCTTCTTATCAATAGAGGACAGTAGAAGATTTTAATCTCTACTATCAGTCACTACTACATTAAAATGCGTAAGTTGCTTACATGCCGCATCACAATATAGCGCATCCCTCCCTCTTAAGGTCTGTGTCTCTGGCTGGATATTGTCATTCTCACTCGGCACAAGAAGGTCTATAGCTTTTATAAATACTAAGCTCTGCTTTTTTGTTTTCCTTAATTTCTTACACTCTTATAGTTTCTTGTTCTTCTTTCTCCTGACCACTGCAAGGCGCTGATTGACACAACTAGCCTTCAGGAAATCAATACTCAAAATAAAACAATGAAAATACAGTGAGATATTCACTATTACAGAAAAGAGAAGGTTTATCCTTACTTG
Organism: Pleurodeles waltl; assembly: GCF_031143425.1. NCBI lineage: Eukaryota > Metazoa > Chordata > Amphibia > Caudata > Salamandridae > Pleurodeles > Pleurodeles waltl. The sequence continues at coordinate 239,989,662 of NC_090436.1, forward strand.
AAAAAAGGAATTTTACAAAGGAGAAACGGGGAATTATCCAAACCCAATTTTAAAAAAAAGGTGTTACCTTCTCGGAGTCCTCAAGTGACTTAGACTCGGACCGCTAGATGCCTCAAGAAAATCAAGTGAAGACCAATATCAACAGCATCCTTATATTTATATTGAGGTCCCCAGAGGGTTCAACAGAGGAGAGGCAGTTGAAGGGCACAATGTGGTTGGTTTGGGAATCAATAAACTCTGGACCAGCGCCAAAATAGGAACTAGTTTTCCGAATGGTAACTAGGATGTCTATGCCCATATTTAATTTATCATCCTATATTTTACAACAGGATGAGATAAGTGCCCTTGGTAAAGGCATTTCCTTTGTATCTTCATATCGCAATGACCCTTTCCAAACATGATAGGAATTACACAAGTTCTTCGGACAATTAATTAAAACATTTTTTGGGAAAAAATTAATCCATATTTAAGTGCGATACAACAGGACTGCATTTACCATTAAGATTTTAACCCTGGCACCATCAGGTAGCTAAGGAAATAATCTTATTTGAGAATGTGGCTCTTACTAAAATAGATCAGATGTTCACTATAAGAAATATATAAATAAAGTACAATTTAACAAAGAATGAATCCCTAGCGATTAAACGTCTAACAAGCATGGACAATCTGATTATTAAACTGGCAGATAAAGGAGGTTGTATTGTCTTGCAAGATAGGGAAAATATTTGAATGAAATTGAACGTCAGCTTTCAGATACCTCCTATTATAGGAGACTACAATTGGACACTACCAATAATATTCATCATGAAATTAAAAGACTGACTGACTATACTAGAGAAGAAGACTGGATTAGCCAAAATAAACTCACCTTATTAAACAACCTAGAGGATCGTATTCCAACTTTGTATACCCTCCCTAAGGTCCACAAAGACTTTAACACGCATTTCCTGGATGCCGTATTGTATCTGGTTGTCAATCAATTTTAGAGACATTGTCTAGATATGTGTTTTCTTCTCAAACATACAGTAAAGTTCACATGCTCTTATGCAAGGGATAGCATGATGGCAATCCGGAAAACTAAGAATTTGGATTACAATACAGAAGCAGATTCTTTGGTGACTCTTGATATAATTATTTTGTATACTAATATCCCCTATGTTCAGTCCTTGAGGATAATAGAAACCTTATAGGAAGAGTAACCACATCCTCATCAGGTTCCCTCAAAATTCATTGTGGGCTGTGAGGAAATAGCTCTTACACAAAGGCATTCTTGATTGAGAACAGATTTTGCTAACAGGTCAAAGGGATCTCTATAGGTGCTACTTGTGCATTGAATATAGCGATTATCTATGTAGCGGATTTAGAAGAATGCTATATTTATGATGGGACTCCTAATCCTTTTTTTATTATATCCGCAAATGTTTTTGAATTATCTGTGATATCCTTATGGTGTGGAGAGGCACTAAGGAATCTTTGGATTCCTTTATTAAATTGGTTGAGTGCCCTAAGTAAAGATTTACAATTCACTATAACATCTAATGTGTATGAAATCAATTTTTGGACCTACATTACTCCATTATACCAGTGCCTATCCTGAGATCTGAGAAATAACCTTCCACTGCTTTGATGTAGTTCCTCCATGTGCAAAGGAACTGCATCAAAGCAGTTGATTAATTTAAGGAGGCAGAGGATTTATCAATTAGACTCCAGGAGTGTGGCTATACTAGCAAAATGATGAGGGAGGCTTTAAGAGGGGTATGGTACAGTAATCGTGACAGTTTACTAACGGAGAAAAAATACAAGAACAATCATGTAATGTATGTGTTTCTACATTTGGTAATAGCTGCAACGAGATTAAAAAGATTTTAAAAAAGAACTGGATTTACTTGTGTCTGTCAGTTTCAGTATCTCTCCTCCACTTTTTGCTTTCAAGAGGCCTCCAAACCCATGTGATAAGTTGGTAAAGGTGTTTCTGGAGCCGCCATGATTGAGAGATGTCTCAGTAAGTTTGGAACTAGGATAGGTCTGAGGTGATTTAAGTGTGGGCACTGTCTGCTTGTGGTACCACGGCTAATCTGAACAGCTTTTCTTTCAACGATAAGACATGGATTATCTCAGGTTTTTCAATTTGCCAATCCTCAAATGTAATTTACTTCATTGCATGCCCTTGTGGGCTTTGCTATATTGGCAAAACTGGACAGCAAGTTAAAACCAGGATCTCCTAACACCAGTCCAGAAACAGGTGGAAGGTTTTGTTGTCACCTATAGTAGAACATTGTTTGCAGTAGAGACACAAGATAACATATATGTTCTGGATTGTTGTGGAAACAAACAGGATCTAGAAATGTGGTAAAAATACTGAAAAGCTTTTGGCTGTCAATGAAAATCAGTGGATTTGGAGATTCGACACAGTAAAATCAGGGTTGAACATAGCTCTGGAATGGCACTATCTGGTCAGTCTATAACAGAATCTAACTTATTTGATGAATGTTCCCAGTAATAATACAGTGCATTACTATATGTTCTTTTATGTGAATCTTTGGACTACAGGACATGCCTTAATTGGAAGATTATAGTGCACTTCCATATGGACATTCATTTACAGTCTTGGAGCACTGGGCGTATAAAATGAATAGATTCTGAGTAGGCTATATCAGTCTGGTTGAGGAGATGCTTCACTGAGGATGGTAGCTTACATTGTAGTTGGAATTATATTTATTTGTCTAGTGCATTTATAGGTAGTATGGAGCTTCGGATGTAGTTGTATTTGCGAAAACTTAAACATACTACACTAAATGTTTCAGAAGTGCCACTGGCAGTTTTCAAAGACTATGGATTCGATAGAACAATTCTTAGCATTTTTGCTATATCGTGCAGGCATCAGAATCATTAGTTGAGGCAGACAGATTGATCTAGTTTCCTTTGGTTTTCTGGAGCCTTTCAACCACTATTTCAGTAGCTGAGTTTGAATTATTCCAAAATGGCTTATGGTTTAGTCATTATATGTATTTGTGTGTTCGGCCAATTGTAGCGTTTGTGTGCACTTTATTGCGCTTGCTGTAAGTGGAGCTGTTTTCAGCTATTTGGCGTGGCAGGCTAATAATGCCGAGTCCATGTTTTCTTCTATAACTTTTTCCGGCTATGGCGGATTTTTGAAAGCAATATACAGTTGCATCTGCAGGACTCTTCTGGTTGCCGGGGTACATAGGGCTTGTAGGTTCATCAAGAACGCTAGGTACCCACAGCCAATACATGAGCTGCAGCATGCAATGGGTTGTCATTATATACCAGGTACCAGCAATTCATTTGGTGAAATATAAAGAGTGAAAAATAGGTATCAAGGAAACCTTTGTATTTCCAAAATGGGCACAAGATAAGGTGTTGAGAAGCAGTGGTTATTTGCACATCTCTGAATTCCGAGGTCCCCATTATAGCATAGGAATTACAGGGCATTTCTCAAAAAGACTTCTTTTTTACACACTGTCTTACATTTGGAAGGAAAAACATGTAGAGAAAGACAAGGACCAGTAACATGTGTTCTTCTATTCAGTGTTCCCCCAAGTCTCCTGATAAAAATGGCACCTCACTTGTGTGAGTAGGCCTAGTGCCCACGACAGGAAGCACAACATGGGCACATCACATTTTTACATTGAAATCAGACGGAAAGTGCCTAGCTGTGGATTTTGGTCTCTAACTCAGCCGAAACCTAGGAACACCTACCAAGCCTGTGCATTTTTGAAAACTAGACACCTAGGGAAATCCAGGATGGGGTAACTTGTGGGGTTCTCGCCAGGTTCTGTTACCCAGAATCCTTTGCAAACCTGAAAATTTGGCAAAGAAACACTTTTCCCTCACATTACACTGCTGCAAAGTTCTGGAATCTAAGAGGAGCCACAAACTTCCTCCCGCCCAGCATTCCCCGCAGTAAAAATGGTACCTCACTTGTCTGGGTAGGCCTAGTGGCCGCAACAGGAAACGCCCTAAAACACAACATGGACCCATCACATTTTCCCACAGAAAACGGACCTGTTTTTTGCAAAGTGCCTAGCTCTGGATTTTGACATCTAGCTCAGCGGGCACCTAGGAAAACCTAGCAAACCTGGACATTTCTGAAAACTAGACACCTAGGGGAACCCAGGATGGATTAACTTGTGGTTCTCTTACCAGGTTCTGTTACCCAGAATCCTTTGCGAACCTCGATATTTGGCAAAAAAACACCTTTTCCTCACATTTCGGTGATAGAAAGTTCTGGAGTCTGAGAGAAGCCACAAATTGTCTTCCACCCAGCGGTCCCCCAAGTCTCCCAATATAAATGATACCTCACTTGTGAGGGAAGGCCTAGTGCACGTGACAGGAAATGCCTCAAAACACACCGTGGACACATCAAAATTATCAATTACAAAACTACCTGTTTTTGCGGGGGTGGAGGGAGAACCTGCGTTTCTGGTCCTAGGCTGAGCAGCCATCTAGGGAAACCTAACCTACCAAACCCAGACATTTCTGAAAACTAGACACCTGAGGGAGTCCAGGGAGGTGTGACTTGCATGGATCCTCCAGTGTTTTTTTACCCAGAATCCTCAGCAAACCTCAAATTTAGCTAAAGATCACATTTTCTCGTCATTTCTGTGTGGGATCACAGCACCGGCACACATTTCCTAACATCCAATGTTCCCCTCAGTCTGTCGATAAAAATGATACCTCACTTTTGTAGGTGGGACAAGTGCCTGTGACAGAGAAGAGCCAAAAACATGTCGAAATTGAGGGGGAACCAAAGCAGGTCCAAAAGGGCAGTTTGAAAAAAAATAGTTTTTAGGCTGACAAGTGGGGCATAATTTTTATCTGTATAGATGCAACAATACTGGGTGGTCAGAATTTTGTGGAGTCCTGCAGATTCCGGAAGGTTCCATCACAAAAAGGTGGGGAAAATGTGTGATTTCAAGCAAAGTTGGAGGTTTGCAGGGCATTGTGGGTAAGAAAATGGTGCAGGGTGCCTGTGAAGCACACCACCCTGGACTCGCCGAGATGTTTAGTTTTCAGATGTGTCTAGGTCTCATAGATTTTTTAAGATGGCAGCGTCCCAAAGTCCAAAAAGTGCAGCCCTCACCATTACAAGTGGGACGATTTTGAGAGTTAGCCAAGCTCTCATGGTCCAAATGCAAAATCAAAACCCAAAATAATCAAGTGTCCTCTTGCTTGCCGTTGGGATAAGATCTTTTAGTGTGGGGGGGGCTGAAAGACTTCGACCCCCTTCAGTTGGGTGGGGGCATAACCATGCCCATACTGGTTGGTAGTCACCACCCCACTATTTGTTTTTTTAAATCCATGGCATCTATTAGGCTTTCTGTCCCCAGGGAGTGGATCGGGGGAAATTGCCCCATATGCCCACTGGTCCCCATTTATTTGGGGTGGTGGTATGGCCATAGCCCCAACCTATTTTTTTGAAAAAAGTTCTTCCCTGGTGTCTGGTGGGCTTTACATAAATTGGGCCAATCTGCCCACAAAGGGGGCAGGAAAGGGCAACAGTAATATGCCCCCATGGAGAGCCACCCTTGCCCAAGTGGAGAAGTGTGGCACAATGGTTAGAGCGGCAGACCCTGATGCAGAGATCTGGCTCGGGACCAGGGTTCAATTCCCACCTCGGGGGGTCTGGGGCTCAATTCCCTTGGACCAGATAATTCTCGCGTCGGTGCCTAATCTAATTAATGGGTCCCACTCTGTAACTCTGGGCAATAGCTTGCTTTATCTCCACAACGGTCCTCACAGTGCTTGGATGCCTGGCTTCACTCTGGGGCTGTCCAGGAGTGGGCGCCTCACAGGGAAAAGCCAGGAGGGGTTCCATGGCGGTATGCGTACAGCGCCTTGAGACCCTAACAGGTGAGTAGTGCGTTATACAAGTGCGAAGTTTACAGTTTACAAGGGGCTGCCGCCCCAAACAAAACACACACACACAAATTCCGGGTGCCTAATTGGTTTCTGCACCCCTTGGGGATAGATGGGCCTAAGAGAAATAGGCGGATAAGGCAGAAATGGGTTGAAATAAATGTGCCCCCCAGTGGAACGAACCTTGCCTCAGGGGTAGCTCCCCCTGTGTGAAACTGACACAAAAAAATCCCTGGTGTCTAGTGCTTTCTGCCCCCTTTGGCTAGCGCACTCCGTGGGCAAGTGCCAGGACATAATGGTTAGGTCCTCGGCACAGGAGCGCTGTGCCGCGGGACGTAACCATTACATCTCCGGCACAGAAGGGGTTAAGTTGGTGGGGTGTTCACATAACATTTTTATAATATACTGTTTATGGTGCATATAATTTGCATAAACGAACTGGTGTTCTGTTCAACTTTCTCTTGCTCATACCACCTTCCAACCAGGGTCTCGCTGCAAAACTATCTCTCCCCTTGTTTCTGTGGAGCATTGAGTGAATGATGTCAATACAATAGCAATGTTCAACATTTATTAGAAAATGTGTATGTGAATGAATTTTTTGTGATGTACCTAGAGTATCATTTCCAAGTTCCGCAGAAGACGTGTTGGTGCTAGTTCTATAAGCCTTTGTTTAAGAAATGTTTCATTTGTATTATACATCCCTGGAATGTAGCTGCTGAGGAAGAAAGTAGAAGATTTTTCTTACCTTAAGAAATGGGTTAGAGGTAAATAATTGTGAAGTTTTTGGGTTGTTGTTTTTGATTTGCCAGTGTGACCCTAACCAAGATTATCCCATGCTGAATTTGTGGAATCTATTAATAGCTTGTGTGATTGGTCTTTTGGGATTCTGTCTTTCTGTGGGATTTCTTTTACCATTTTCCTAGTAGGCAGCTTGTCATGCTGTCAGTGCTCTTTATGAGTTGACACTTTGAATTTTGTGCCTAGATTTTGCCTAACTAGGTATTATATAGTTTTACAATTTTTATATTTTGCTCTACTTCTGGAAAATGGGCCTTCATGGAAAATTCATGCATTTTTCTCTGTATCACATTTTGACAATTCTGTAATAAACATACTTTTCACTCTGTTGTTGATCTGCAACTCAGTCTTTCATGCTTCGAATTATTTTATTCTGTTAAACTCTGCTAAACTGCGTTTTCCTGATGAGGAGTGTGGCCTCCAATCGCTAGGGCAACTGGAAACACCAGAGCCAAATTATTTTTGGCAAATATTGGGGTGATCAAATATTAGGTTTCAGATGATTGTCGGGCTTCGGCTCCCACAGAGAGCAGTACTACATATATGGCCATAATCACACAGAGAGTAGTAAATCTACACTTGCTAATTTACACTTACATGCAAATGTAATTACTACTTTCTGTGACTGACAAACATTCCAAGGAATCTGCATGGAAAGTTGTACCAGGTAAAAGTTTCCCTACAGACTCATCAGAAATGTATGTGGCATTCGCATCAGGATCTATTTGCCTCTTTTCAAAGTTCTCCACAACGCAGGAACCCCAGTGTAAACACACGTTTTTTTCTCCATAGGGAAAGTATTTTTCCCAGTGGAGAAACTCCTTACCCTGCATCCCCATCTAAACTGTAGGCGGTCCACTCCCCTTACCATCCTGGAAAGGGATATCTACCAGCACTTTGAGTAAAAAGCCCACCCTTGCCAATGTAGAAATGTGAATAAAAAGAGTTTGTGAGTGCCCTCAAACTTCACAGGCTAACCATGTCTTGTAACTCCTATTTACTCACCCGTTGGCTGGGATTCATGGGTGCGCAGAATGTGGCACTTGTGGCGGAGAGCTGCACCTAAGTACATGGGTCTATCTGCCAGAAATCCTTTTGTGAATTTTCGACAGGCATAAAACAGGAAAATTAGATTATAAAATACATTTAAGACACAAATACCTTTGTGAGTAGGGCTCATTGCGTAAACTAATAGGGAATTCACTGTGGGAATGATATAGCTTTGTTAACTGTCGCTGTTAGGCAAAAGAAAGCCATAATCATTCCTAAAAGCCAATAAGGAATATTAAAAAAACAGGAAACTTTGTTTTGAAGCTACTACGCAGGGGGCCGAGACAGCACTCTGGACCAGTTTCAGCCTAGGTATAGACTCTGTGGCATCCTTGCGCTCATGTCATTGCAAAACTCTAGTTTAGATGCTTTGTCTTTTCACCATGCATTTCATATTTCCCTTTATTTCCCAATATTTACTTAGATGGAGCTTCTATGATCATTCTGCTTAGCGAGAAAAAATAACCCTTTTATTTTACAATAGTTACTTTTATTCTAAGTCCTGTATAACAGAACTATTATTTTATTGCAAGCAAATGGCAGTGCAGCCCGTTGAAACAGTGTTTCAAATGAAATACTTGTGTGGGTTTCCAATATTTTAATTAATGTCCCTCAAATCACAGTCCCTTGGTACACATTCTGTTTATCGCATAGCTCCCATTACAGCGCTTAATTGCCTGTCATCAGAAAGATGACAGGCTCACAGGATAAGTTCAGGGCCATAATCTGTTACAGGAAAACATCTGGCACTTATGGAGAAAATAAACTGTACATTACTTGTAGTAGGATCCTGCCTAGAGGAAGTTAGAAGTGAACGTAATGGCACAGCTTAAACGCTTTTCTTTGGTTACACATGAAATATATTTTTTGAAATTGTAGGTCGGACTAATCAGGCTAGTTACAAAGGGCTCTATCTCTTTTTAAATAAACTCATCTTGCAGTACAGGATACATGTCTCTACCTCAAGGTGGTCCGAGTGGGACGCAGCTTGCTCAACAGTATAGAGCAGGAGAGGAACGTTCCAAGGCACGACTCAGGGCTACAGATGCTTTCAACTCAACATCTTACATTTGATCCTAAATGATTCTGCATGAACTGGGTACATATTGGAAGAACTGGTTGCTAGAAAATGTGAATTTAGTTGTGGTCTCCGTTTCTTACAAAGACACATTTTACACAAATTGTACCCCACCCTTTGAGGTGCCTAAGGATTTGGCACCAAAGATATTGTAGGATACCAATAATTACAATGAAAAAGCTCATTTCCAAATCAATGCTGCATCTTTCTTTTTAAACAAAAAACACAGATTTTATCTACAGGGCAGTTAGGATAAGGAAACACATGAAAATGTGGCCCTAGCATTTTTTTAAGCTTTGGGTCAACCCAGATCTCAAGTTTAGGTCACATACGGTTAATCTCTATGACAGTGCGGCCTCTTAATATATAGGGAAAAGGTTGGTTGTCATTGCGGACATCAGGAACTCATGGGCAAGAATCAAGTAAAACATGTCCACAAATGATGTCTCTCAAAAATTAACCAAATGAACAGAGCTCTCTAAAAAGCTTTAGGGCGGTAGGGGAACAGCTAACATAGTACTGTTGTCTAGTTATGGTCTCTAATTGTATTGGACTCTAATAGTAGGTCTTTAAGAATATTCCAGCTCATGGGAGACCGGTGATGGTCCATCCTGGTTACAAATTCACAGTTAAATGTAAGTGGACTATTTGTGCCTTTTTGGACCAGTACCAAAGTACATTCCCCAGGGTAGCAGCACTTCAAGAACAATAACTCAAAAAAGCTGATTTGTTTTGACAGACTACGGCAGCCTAAGGACCTAAATGTTCACCATCTGGACTGCGGAATCAGGATATAAGTTTAGAAGGCCCGGAATAATCAATGATGCAGGAATCAGTTCTCCAACCCCAGCCAAACACAACCGTAAGACTGGGGGAAGAGGAAAATCCTTAGCGTTTCTGTGATGACTGAAAGTGCAATTGGGTGATCCTGTAAAGTCAGTACTGGAACTGTGCAAGCTGGAGACAAGATATAGTTGCCATCCATAAACATGTTCTAAAATGCTTGTATAAAAAGTTCGCAACTTTCTTGTCATACAGATGTTCTTAGATAAGGTCTGATCCTCGTGGCCCTCAGGTGGTGACTACCTTGCAACATTTTCAGTCCATTTTCAGTCAGCTGGGTCTTACTGATTGTCGTCTTGGTGGTCTCTTCCAATCTACACAAGGCAGTACAGCTTCCTCTTCTTTCACTGAAGGTAGCTGCAGCAGTGTGTCTTCAAACGCCTTGACCTAGTATACTGTAAAAGGCAGAGTCCATCTCGGGAAAAGTTCCCAATGAATAGGTGTTCAGAGTTTCCTTCTGATGCCTAGTCAAAGCAAAAGGTGATGGGAGACTAATTATTCTGCTTTGGTACAATGGTTGCAAGTCTGGCCAACGAAGTCCAATCTGTCTTTAATATGGCAGCTCTATTCTAATCAGGGCAGAGTGTCTTTTCTCAAGCATTGTTCCTGTTCCCCAGCCTCTTACAGAGAAGAGAAAAAGAGAAGCGACTCCAGTAAACAAACAATATAATGCGGGCTACGTCCAGTATCTTTTATCCCAGGGTGTCTGGTTGCTAGGTGATGTCCGGCATGGGTCATGAAGAAAGCGTAGCAAAGATATTTATTATTGCTGTTTGTAGGCAGGCTTTTTTGTGAAAGGTATGTATGATATTTCAGCCCACCAAACATGCATGTTGCCGAGTGTGGAAAGACAGACAAATACAATGCGCAGGGGGTCCATTATTTTCTACAGCAGGATGATGTTACACAAAGGGCACCATTCTTTCTGCATATTGTCTCCCAAACACAAGAAAAACATAGTATGCCACACGCTCCTCACCATACTTTAGGGAGAGAAGAAGGGAAGCAAGAACCTTACTTGTGTGACTACACAGATTTGATAGGTGGGACAGAGCTATGAAGCTACCTCTCTACTGAGTTTACAGGAACTAAAGAGAGGGATCAATGTTCCAACAATAGCTAAAACCAACCGGCAGTCTCATCGCAGCCTGGCATGAGAGGGGTAGTAGCCAGTGGCATGAAATATGGGTAGAAATAATGGAGTATTTCCAGCTGACTCGTGGATTGCCAAGTCCACTAGAATAAAGGAGCAATACAGATTGGGGAAAGTCAGACACAAGCAGGGTGTCACAGCTCTTAGTCTTGTGAGGATTTTAGTGTCTCAGTAGAAAGGTTAAAGGATATCAAGAACATGGAAGTGGAAATACATTCTTCCCCAGTGTATGGGTTAAATGGACCTTTGCAAGTACTGTGAAAAATCTTGTACCGATTTTGAAAAATTACACTTTACAACTTTATTTCAATATTTAAAAGACAGAAATATTAGATTACTGCTCACTTATTTTTCACTTAGGCGTACAAGTGTCATTGTCACGCGCAAAAGACTAAGAATCTGCAGACTTCTACGGTCATAGATGGAATTGGAAAGTCACCAGATCGATGGGATTTCTACAATACGCAGGTTGGGTAAGGTGTGTGAAAATGTTTCCAGGGGGAAACAAAATATGGCATGTCCACTGAGAATGTAGGGAACACACACAAAATGAGACCTTTGCGTAAATTCACAAAAATACCTATGACATATTTTCAAGGTAAAGGCACCCTGAACATTACATTAAAAAAAGATTGGTGTAAGTGTGCATTTAAAGTGAGAACGTTCCCCAAATATCCCCTATAACCTGGGAGGAGTGGGGTTATGAAAAGAGGATTTGTACTATGTGTAAAAAAGGAACAGCATATTCCCCTCTAACCTTAGATCTGCAAGACGATTGCTTGTGGATAACTGTCAAGCGTACACCTGGAAATCTAGGACCTGCATATTTGCAAGTGAAATTTTAGAGTTTTATTGTAAGAACTATACCGTATATAAATGTATGCGATTCATAGGCCTTCTTCTGCATGAGTAAATTAGCATATTTGAGAACATGTTACTCATCCAACAGCTGTGGGTGCTGGTCATGTTTGCAGTTTCCACGTAAAGAGAGAACTTTAAGGAGAATGGTGACCAGAACTGACTGGAACTACTTAAGAGCTATTTATGTGCTACAATATTGAAAAAAACAGAAACTTCTGGAGTGCATGATGACTAATCACTAAGCGAGTTCGAGAAGCAAGTTCGGTGTTTGGACCCACATCAATAGGTATCTCAATGCAACGTGAGATACTACAAAGAGCAAGCAAATGCATTGCACAAACAAGTATAGTGTCAATCAATTAATCAAAAATGTGTTTATTCAGACACTAATCTTTCAACAATTTCATCATAAAACAGTCCACAATAAATACTAAAGAAATACTCAATATATATTAAAATACTATAAAACCACATAAAACAGTCCCAAGCAAAGCTCATAATAAAGTATAACACATTTAATAAATTAATACCTCACTAACACTTACTTTACAGATGTTAAATACCTCCCCATTGCACATGCTAAATCAAGATACCTCATGTTCACCAGGAGGATTAATGCTAGGCTTCTTTCCCAAACAGCATATTCCCTTAAACTGTGTCTGAGTAAAGTCTTCCTCTGGGGCAGAAACCATAAGCAATCTAAAATAATATGTGGGAATTAACACAACGTTTTTAGGCCACACTTACATATGCTATTATCTCTTAGTGGGGAAGATAAATACTGGACTCACACAGCATCTAAGACTTAACAACTCCAACCTTAGGTACTCATTAGGTACACATTCTAGTTATTTCAAATCATCTTTCCTTGCCATAAATTTAGTTAATCTTCTCAGATTGCCTTTACTTATTTCTAATGTTTGTTGCAGTTTTATATTTTATTGGCAGTCGTTTAGATATATCAGCAAACGTGTGCCTAATGATCAATGACCATTTTAATTCACTTTTTTGATCACTGTAGACATAAAATTGGGATTTTCATTGTGTTACCCTGATTTATTCCATTCCAAAATCTGATCACGCTTGCGTTAGCTAAGTGGTTCCACGCCATTAGGCCAGTCTTTATCTGCACAGCCTGAATTATCGAGGAAGGTGGCAGAGGCAAATGCTTTTTCAAACACCTACCTTCCTCCAGATCCCAATTGGTCTTTCCACTTAAACAAAGCACTTCAACTCCGTATTGAAACTGGGGCTGGGGCTGGATCATTGCTTGATAGGCTAGGCTGCTAATACAGATCTTAAAGAAGGCACGCTGTATGCTTTACCTAATCTCTTGAGGCCACTTACGGTTGAATGGGCTCTTGTTTGTAATACTTCAATGCGGTCCTCCGAAGTCAATTTATTAACAAATCACATTCCCAGAGATCCGAAATTAAAGTCCTTATTTCCAAATGGCAGCAATTTGGTGTTATCCAATTTTATTATCATTTTAAACTTTTTACAGTAAGTTGAAAACACATCTGGTTTCCTCTGCAAACCGAATTCCATCAGGTCTATAATGACCAGATAATTAGTATTCAGAAGACAGCTTCAACTTTGGGCTGAGCTATATATGGGTTTCGGGAAAATCAGCTAAGGATAGTGAGAACAACAACAGTGCCAACACACAGTGTTGTCTTATGTCATTCTTAATAGATATTTTTTGTGATAATGAGCCTTGCGTATCCACTTGTGCCCAAGTGTCTCTATGTAGTTCTTGTAGTATTAAGAGTAAACCCCTTGAAATTTCCTACTTTCTCAGACATTCCCACAGTAGTTCCCGATCAACTATATCAAAAGCTGAGTGGAAATCCACACAGCAGCAGTACAAATCTCCTCTTTGCTCCACGGATTTTCGGGTTATGGCCCATAAGCTGATACAGTGGTCTGCAGCCGAGTGCCCCTCGATAAACCCACCTTGCTCCTTGTGGCTTATATGTTTTGTCTCTGCCCATTCTTTCAACATCCCTAAGAGAATTTACAAGAATATTTTCCCCCACCCCTAAAAGATTTATTTGTCTATAGTTTTTGGAGGCTGAGGTATCTCCCATTTTAGAGATGGGTTTAATCACCACACCCTTAAAGCTAGTTGGAAAAATTCCTGTTCTTAAGATTCTTTGAAACAGCAAATAGAGTAAGCTGGACAACCAATCTATATTTGTTTTTACAATTACCCCTGGTAAGTTAACAGGTCCAGCTGCTCTAGTCAGTTTTAGTGCTAAGGTTTCTTTGATTAGCTTCACTGACATTGGCCCTCCTATATCTTCTTCTACAATAAATCTGGCTGGGCAGCTTAAATGTACCCATTCATCAACCCAATGTTATAAAATTCCTCCAGAAATTGCATCCAAGTAGCATCTCCCATTAAGCATCTCAGCTTTGTCTCTTTCTTGCTAAGCCCATTTGGGACCAGGTCTTAAAATCTCTTGGTGCTTTTGCTGCAATAACTTGGTACATGATTTTGCAGCATTTTTCTTGATGGACCTTTTTCTTATTACAAATTAACACTTTATACTCCTCTTTAATGTTAGTAACCTGGGCTTTGGTCTCTTTATTCTGGGAGAGTCTTGCATATTTTTTCAATGTTGTTGTCCCCTTTTTTAGAGTCCAGCATTATTCATCAAACCACATGCCACTTTTCAAGTAGCTTCTCCTTTCCCTTGTTATTTTCCCTGGTTTGATTATCCTTTAAGCAAGCTACCACCTGGCTAATTATTTCCTCACATCAACGAACAAAATTCTCAGGAACCTCATAAGCAGAGATCACCCTATAAATTTGCTGAAAATCTTTTAACAGTTAGATGCATCTCGGTTATTCTTGTTGTTAGGTGTCTAGGATAATCCATTTTTAGTGGAAGTACTTGCTCTCATTTTTGCTGCATTCCCAGATTTAACCACATATGTAAGGGGAGGTGATCACTGCCTTCCATATGCAAGACCTCAAATTGCTCTACATACTTATGGTTCCAAGCGTACAATAGGGCAAAATCAATAAAGCAATTCTGGATCCCATATACTAAGGTTTTCTTGGCTGTGGTGCCCCTTGGCATACAGCCATTTAGACTAAGCAGACCATCTGATGAGAGGAAGTTTGTTAACGAAGAGTACCTCGGAGAGATGTAGCTTTCTGTTAATATGGAAGGACAGATGTTATAGGCTGACATCATATCCTCGACTAATAAGTTGGTCTTACAGGGAGCTAATATATGATTGAACTCTCCCAAAAGAACCATCTAATATATTTGGATAGCTTGAGGAGATTTCAATCACATCATCCTTCTGAGCACTATGATTACCAAGGTCTCCAACTTGTATATAGATGTCCATCACAATTATACCCTTGAGAGTAATCCTCACATTGGGTAGTTGTATATAACATGCTAATATCCAGTTTGTACTAATTTCCCATACCTTAGTAGCCACCTTAGTCAACATCAATTTTGGGTGCCACCTAAGGAACGTCCTGAGGTATTTGTAAAGCTCTCTGGAAAGCCTGCAGGAAACCATTTATCTTTGGAGGATCTGCGCACAGCTAAGTTTCCTGGAAACAAAGGATCTCATATTACTTAATTATATGTCTAAACATCTCTTGTTTCATTCAATTATTTATTCCATGAAGGTTCCAGGAAAGCATGATAATTCTGTGCGCTGATTCACATCCCTCTTCCACATCACTTAATAAATCTGAGCACACTTCACCTACATGCTCCATGCTCAAATTAGGTTACTGATTAGGACCAAAACCCTTTGGTGTCTCATTACTACAGCCTTCTAAGGGTAATGTGATCATCACAGTGCCTTCCCTCCCATTTATTATATACCTAGTGCGTTGTTGCTCATTTTGGACGTGCCATTTTACTAGATTCATACTAAGTGCTGGATGATATTGTAATATTGTAGTTTCCTGGGGCCTCAATAATGGGAGTTCTCCTTCTTGTATAAACCTTACTCCTTGGTTAAGTAGTTTGCTTTGAGCTTTTAAAAGGGCATCTCTTACAAGCTGAGAGAACACAGATATCTGTGTCAACTCATTCCCGGAATTACTTTGAACGAAACCCATTTGCTTCATATCATTAGAAAAGATTAGGCGGAGGCTGGGGCATTTTAAAAATATCTCAAGTAACGTAGAGCTGTGTAAAGGCTTTACATTTCTTTCCCTTTTAGCATGCATACGGTTTAGGTCAGGCGCCACAATAATACACAAATTATTTCCCTCCTTTCTTGCTGCTTGTGTAATTCCCTTTCCTTAATGAGCCTCCTTTATTGCCTGCCTGAGTGTCAACTCCTTCAAGCTTGTTTTTTATCGTGACAGCTAACCACACTTTCCCTTGCAGGTTTTTTAGCGAGCACTCTGGCCTGTTGTAATCTATCTGTGGGCTTTTAACAACGCCCACTGCAAGCCCATCACTATCACTCATTAATGGGCTTGCCTCTCAAAAATCCTTTATCGTCATTGGTAAATACGTTATGTTTGTCCCCCTTTGGGGCGGTTTTGTTACCACCTTGGCCATCGACCCTGCTACATGGATAATTGCACGATTGCCAATACGTTTGACTACGTGTGAACTTCTTTTTCCCTTTGTGTCTCTCCTTCACGCTCATGCTCATGGCGGCTGTGGAGCTTTGAAGCAGCTTGTTCATGTCAACTGTTTTACTTTTCATTTTCAATTTATGTGGCAAGAAAAGTCCAGTTAGTAATTTACAATGCTAATAGCTCTAACTCGGACAAACGTGAGACCCACTACATTGCAAATGCTTGTATTAGTAGGGACTTCAAATTTCTCCCTATTTTCAAATTCTGTATCCCGAAACCTTACCATCTAGGGGTCCTGTATTTTTAAAGTATTATTGGACCAACTCCCAGATTGATCGATTACACCCCACCTTGTCCTTTCCCTCCTAGGGCCAGTCAGTTCCCCTACTCAGTATTGGTTTTATGCTAGTTTTGGTATTTGTACTGCTCGACAAAACTGCCCTATAATCTAGATGGCTCCTTGTGTTGTCATTTATAACTCATACCATTACAATAGCTTGCAAAGTCTTAAACATTAATATCATTACGTCCAACATGGATGCAGATTAAATGGAGAACATAACTATATCCAAGGATGTAGGGTCATCTTGGGGGACAGAACTTGATTTAATCTCATTAATCATATCCCCTGGGTCCCCTAAGTTAAGATCCTGAGTGTTATTAGTTACGAGACTACTGTCAGATCGATTGTCATCTTGGTTAAGGTCCAGCTTTGTGTTTTCCAGTAGAAGTTCAAATCCTTCTGTTGTCATAACGTCCAGGGATATTATTAATTATACCTTCCCTAAATAACTGAGGGTAAGATGACAGCCTTGGTTCAAATCTTCCTAATCCCATGTCCGTATCATGCAGCTCAATTTCTGAGTGCTTAGAGCAGGCATAATCTCTTCTCAGGCCAGAGTTAGACAGTTTTGACAAATATGAACCTCCGCTCCTTACATCTCTGCTCATGATATGCCTTCCCACTACGTCCTTTATAGATCTAAACAGTAGAGAGGCCTTAGGAGTAACTGCTTCAAACTCTCCCCCCCCCAACATATGTTTACTCAACATCTCTATTTCCCCTCCTCTTATGCTAACCACACAGGAGTTCTCGGGGGAGGGGGGACCGGGGGTAGTTGGCCAGTTTCAGCATTCGCCCCTTGTCGTTCCAATTCCTACCTACTGCTGATTTTCCCATCCCTCCAATCTTAATCAGTAGGATCTTGCTGAGTATTTTATATGGGAGTTTTGCCTACTTCCTAGGTACTTCACCTCTAACTAGGCACCAGTGGCGTCCTTTAATTGGTACAATCAAGCTCAATAAAGCTCAATTCGCAATTACACATAACTAAAGTAGTATGTTTACTTAACTATTTAATAGGAACTCAGCTAAAACTCCTGTCCATGTGTACCTCCAATTGATTCTTGTAATCCCAACCAAGTAAGGCTAAGCCCAGTTGCCTCATAAAAGGTAGAAGTAAACGTTTTGAGTTTCAAAGCCAATCCATATGGATTTTCATTGCAGTCTTCTCAAAACGCTGAAAGTTACTTGGGCCTCTCCACACACTCACCATTACACAACTACAACTAGGGGGCATGGAGGACCTCTACCACCACACAGCCGCGTGTCTAACCCACCCTAGCTCCCCAGGATGGGCAGGCACAGTTATGGTGGTTAACCCCTGACACCCCACCCCTGCCAACCAAGGTGATAAAAGAGGTGGGGGCAGTAATGAGATGCGAGTACCCAAAAGAAAAGAGGCTCTTGTCTTACCACCTCACTGTGGCTGCTTAATCATGTCTTCACTTGTGCAGGGTCCCATCCGGGCACAGGCAGTGTCACCACCTACTCAGCCACCAGTTGCACTGGTCAGCATAAGAAATGTTTCTGGCACCAGATTCCGAAAGCCCCCGACAACACTGTCTGGAGGGCACAACGCACCGCTTACGAAACGGAGAAACGCCAAATGGACATCCACGACCTCCCAACATCTCCTGACGCTGCAGTGAGAAGCCAGGCCAATACCTGCTCTGAGCCAGATGCTGTCTGCAGCTGCAGGTCACTGGAGGACTACGTGGTTACATGGTATGCTCGCACTGCGTCCTGTCCTTGAGAGTTTCCTGTAGTGGGCATGAACACTATACAAGTGTAGTTAAACTATATTAAGAAAAGGTTTGGCAAAGGGAAAAGCTCTGGCTTTGTCAATGCGTGTTTGGTTGTATCCCTTTTTTTTTTTTTGCAAAACTTTGCTGATAAGGAAGCTGAGAAACCCTCATCGATCTCAAACAAAACAATTGGCTAAAAGCAAAAATATTTTTTGGGTCTCCAAAAGCACACGTTGTAATAATGTTTTTTGGCACTGTAAGTGCTCTCCTTGTGAACGGGACGAATGCTATCACTCACACTAAAGGAAGTGGGCTGGCTGGAAACCTTTATAAGTAGTAAAACTAAAAGAGCCCGGAATGCGCAAGACCTAATAATGACAATAGCTTGGCTACCTAGCATCATTCCTGCACTTGGCATTTAATGAAACTTATTGAACTGCAAAGAAGAGCAATAGCATTTCTCACATTGATTTCTGAAGAGGGCTTTCAGCAAAACCTCAGTACACTATGGGATACTACTTAAAGAGATTTTGCAGGTGCACCTTAGAGACTTCTCTAGATCCCTTAAGTGAGCATCAGATAGGATACATTACATTGATTTCTGAGGCTCCCAATTGAGTACATTTTATTTAGTTCACTCCGAAAGCAGAAGTGTTGGCACTAAAATGAGGTTAGTTGGAGGATACTGTGACTAAGTGGTCGAGTTCATCTTTCCAAGGAATTTGTAAAAAAAAAAAAAAAAAACAACGCTGCCAGGACTAAAGCAAATGGATTAACACATCTAAAGTACTCATTCTTTTTGTTCCTCAAACGTCCCTCAGTCGCCCACAATGTGCATTGTTTGGTCATGAGAGTGGCTGAGAGGTTTCCTGACCTACTCAATAGATGGATAGATGGGCCCCTAGCTAAAATTTACTATGCACGCTCACGGCTCAGGTTAAATGTATCTACGCAGTGATTACTGGTAAAAAAGAGGAGAGTCACGCGTTTGCTCTGAAATTTCTGGAGAGACCAAGCAAAGTGACCATGCATCCGTTGTTTCGACAATCTGCCCATAAAAAGGCAAGCTGTAACCAGCAGCAACGAAGAAGAACGAAGCATCACTTGGAGAGAGGAGGTTACTTGCAGGCTGGTTGAGCAGCACTTGTATGGATGGTGCCAAGGACTGTCATGGCCTTTAGAAAGGCTCAGCACTCCCGCACATGCTGTGCATGCTGCACTGTAAGATGGAGGGTGGGATGCTCCTCTTCAGCCAGGATACTGAAGAGAATGGCTTGTGACAGAGAAGAAAGAACCATTTAGCTGTCAGGTAGTGCCCTAAACACATTAATAAAAAGAAAAGAGCCAGATGGAAAAATGCCTGGCCCACATTTATGCCACAGACTGGGCAACACATTGCGTGGATATAAATGAAAATGTACACAATGCATACCTCCATTTAATGGCCTTTAATAATGGATTTTAATGCTGTGCGAGAATAGATGAGGCCCGTCCCTCTGAGCGTCAGCTAAGAGATTTGTCCTCCAAAACAAAGTTGATTTTCATGTAAAATCGTCCCCAGCCCTCCCATGTATCACTACGGTCAAGTGACTCCTCCCTATTTCCTAGGACGCGCGGTAGGATAGATGATGGAACGCAAGGATGGATTTCCGTTTTGTTCGGTTAGGGTCGGAAGGGCCAGAATCTCTGTTCTGCAGACAACAGAAACTACGTCATGTCCACCCCTCCACGTGTGCAGCCCCTCCCTTCAGCGTATAAGTACAAACAACCTCACGTAGGGCTTATTTAAATGTCTCCAGCTGTGCCTGTGCAGTAACACGTTTTCTTACAGCAAGGCTTAAACGCGTCTGCTATAATTTACCCTGTAATGATAATTCAGCAGCAGCGCTATCAATGCATACTGAGATATGGACTTACATTATGCCCTGTATACGCTACACTCAACACTCCAATATCCACAACTTTATACAGTTCCCAGTTACACACTATTGAAAACACTGCATGCGGAACAGATGCTTCACATCAGGACACTCTTCTATACGTTAATCTATAGGTATCACTCACATCAGCACCACAAACTTCCCTTATATATTTGTCAATTCAGAAACGTGGCACACCTCCATCCTCTCACAACATAGAGGTGTTCATCCCACTGTTGCCCTCTCGCCCAGGAACGGCATACCACACACAAGACATACTGAAGCCCAGAAGAGGCCGCACAGTTAACAATGTATCTTCCTGGCCTGTCCCTTTAAATGAACCCACGACCCTAGCACTTCAATTTCGTTGCAGTTTTATTTACTAGCAAAAGAAAGAAAACAGCATATCAAATGAACCATCCCACAGCACAGGCAACGCCTTTTACCTAGTCCTCATTGCCATGATTTTACTCTATTGCTGTCTCCCAATGCCAGCTGACAGGTCATAATGCTACCCACTCCTCCACCAATCAGATTCCATCCGTCCTCCAAGCCCACCCAAAACCTAAAAAACATTCAGCGACCCCGGACAAGAACTCATCAGACCCGCCCCACACATAATCTAAACCCACTTTCTGGCTGTCTCAACTGCACGCTGAAAATCAACACAGATAAACATTCCTTACTTAAAGGAGCCTCTTACAACCACGGAAGGAAAATAAAAGATCAGCGAATAACGGAAAATGTAACACAAACCTAAATCAGTAGGATATGTAACACACCTGAAAACTCTAAGCAGCCTCCTGCAAACATCATAAAAGCTTCTAATAAGAGTAGTCAAATGCACCAGTCTTCTTCTTCCAGACCCACCAGTAGTCTATTCAGACAACAAATTCAGTACCATCAACCGAGTCTTCATTGAGCAGATAAAAGATGAAATACTACATTAGCAGCATCAAACGGACTACTACCACTTTCCCATTCCACCATGCAACTTACAGGTGAATCAAATTCAATCGGTTCTGTACCACAGGTCCTCCCGAGGCCATTCTAGACAAAGAGGACCTCATTTCCACACTGTTGAGAAACCATGCACCTGTAGACACACTCACATCGCTCCTCCATATAGTAAAGGCTTCTTTAACATAAGGCAGCTCCCTCCGATAGTAAACAAATGGCAAGGATGTTGTCACTCATGAAGAATGCAGATTCAAACACTCACTATTGAAGAGAACTACCTAAATACAAAGCTGCCTTTCCTTAGAAAGATAATTTATAAAAACAAACAAATGCTTGGATTTGATATACAACTCCCCTTTTACTAGCCAGAGATAATCTCACAGAGGAATTTTGTAAAACTGATGACCCCAAGAGCGCAAGATTGGTCTGACAGCGTCCTGCGAGTAATAGGAATAGAATGCAAGTGATAAAAGGTGCAAAAAGCAATCAGGAGTAAAGTACTGAGGTGTGACTTCGAGACAGTCTTCCAAAGATCCACATTCTTGTTTCCACCTCCTCAAAACAATGGGTTGTATAGCTGGATCATTGAGCCAGATGCTATCTTTATCAAATTGTGTACATTATAACGAGTAAGGGTGTGCCAAATACTATTTAAACCCACTTCATTCACACCATGAAAAGAATGTTAAGTTTGGCAGTGGAGGAATGAAAGAGGCCCTTTCTCTGGAATCCATTACCGTTTTTGCTTTTAAAGATAACTTTATTTAAACGTTTGTGATTATACAGTAACACAGGGAAATTCTTAATTGCTGAGATTGCAAGCAGGGTGATCACTCGTCTATGCAACAACCAAGGCACCTTCTGATCTTGCTGGGGACAGAGGGAGAGTGTACAAATTTCTCTCTACACCGCCACACTGGCCATGGTCTCCAAACATAAATCATAATGTTTGGATGCATACTGTCAGTGTCAAGGGATATTCTTGGCCTTAAAAGCAGAGCATTACTTACAACTGTCCTACAACATATATGTATCTGTGATGTGAGGGAGCAAGATAAAGAGACCCTTTGGAAAGTAAATTCTGAAAGTGTTTCTTCTGACTGTGCTTCTACAGTAGAAGGTTCTACACTATTTGTGGTTGTAATAGATATTTTGTTGCATTGGTACTGGTACTGAAGATGCACAAAGTGAGCAAAGAAGAACTGCATATAATAGCTGAACCTGGGAAATAAACAAGAGCAGGTCCATAAACTACGTGTAACAGGGAAAGAACAAGTCTATACGGCCTCCTGTTGCTCCTAGGAGACTGAGGGAACTGGGAAGTTCAGAGGTGCGGAATTTAATAAAACATCTACTTGTTCATGTGACAAGCTGCTTTATAAATCTCCTTGTCCTGTAAAAACATCTACTTGTCCCTTTGCTGCCATAATTTGTTGCTTAACTACATGGCACCAATCCCATTATATAAGATCTCTGATAGCCTTGCTGATTCTGCTAGGGCTAATACTATAGTACAGCTTGAATACAAGCAATTTCTTTATTTTTACACCTTTCCGCAGATATACATACTGGAGCTGGAGGCACCGGTAAGCAATAGTCCCAGGGATGGAAGTTCCTTTTGAGTCTGTGACAACCGACTAACTTGCATGTGTCGATGGTTTTCACCAGCTCTTTTCTAATTTTTTCCGTTGCTGACAAAGGTTGGAAACTTACTCCTGACAAGGGCAGAAGTAAAACGTCTCTCAGGGTTGGGAAAAAGGTGGTTGGAGGGAAAGTGAACTTGTAAACGCTCAACAGATTTTCAACTACACATGCATATTTGCTTGTGCTAAAATACAGTTCTGAAATATTTTCCAGGAGTACAATGTTCTGGCCTACTTCTGTAAATGGTTGTGATTTCATGAAATACATAAATTTGCACCAATGCAAAGACATCTACGCTGGAAGCACTTTTGTGGCTTTCCTTAAGAATTGGGCCCCCAATTAGGTCTGGGGTTTACCAAGACCTTTTGTTTTTATTAAAATTCCATATTCATTCATTCATTCATTCTCTCTCTCTCTCTCCTTGTGTCAACTAGCTTCACTGTAAATGATAGCAATATGCTCTGTCAAAAGGAGCACATCAGGACACAAAATAGCTTTGATCCGTGGACAAACTACTATGAGCAATGTGTGCTTTTTGAGACCAACATATATTTATGCTTTTTGCCGACGTTTGTTACAATGGTGAGGGTTCAGCAGCAGCTGCCACAACAAAAATGTTTTACAAAAGCCATGTCAAAACAATACACGCATTGACAAAACCAAAAGTCTGACCATCAATGTCAGACCTATTGGCTTTGCCAATGCTTGTTTAACTTCATGTTTCCCATAATCTTGTTGAAACTGGTTACACTGATTTTTTCATTATGACTATTTTTTGGAAATACAGCATGCATCAACACATTTTGCTAAATGATGCTTCAAACAAATGGTACCTAAAATTTAAAAGTAATTTAGCAAAAAAATGTTTCCTAGTTGCATTTTTTGTGAACATTTTATTTTGAAAGCAAACAATCATCACTCTTACTTGCAAGCTTCTGTATATTTGCATCTAAGTAGAGAGCATTCCTGGACCATTATACATAGCTTCATATTGTTTAACTTTGCAAACATGTGCACACATGTTTTACTGGAACCACTCTCAGTACTGTAATCCGGGATTACAGCCTAATAATAAAAGCTTTCCTTTTAAGAATTCTAAATACAAGTTCGAACAGCATTGACATAAGGACACACATTACCTCAACTGCAGACAGTTCCATTTCCTGTTCCATATTGTGGTACTGTAAACTGGCAGTCAAAGGGGTTGTGCTGTTGTGGGTTGAGCCTGCTTGTCCAAAAGGCAAAATAAACATGAAAAGGTGTTGTCCTTCACCCCAAACAATATGTCCCGGATGTCGGGCTATGGGAATTCCACATCCTTGGAAGTTTGTTTTCAGATGCACAAGTGGGGATTCCCATCAAAGTGGGTGTGCTTGAGTTTAGCTCCTTTCTGAAGTAGGGAAACGGAGGGGTCAATCTGGTGCAGAAGTTTTGTTTCAGAATCTTGGTGCATAGCATGCAAAGGCTTGACTTCTTCCTGTGGAGGGTACGTGCTTGTTGATAAACCTTGTAGGAGATGCTTCAAGTTGTGACGATGATACAGGTTTGAAGGGGCAACTAGTGCATTACCATTAGAAGTAATCAGGTTGTAATTTTTGCCTTTGATAAGTACTGGTGTGCAATGCATTTTTTTGTGGGGCTGGGGTAGGAACAGAGATGTGTCAAATAGCCAGATGACAAGTGCTTTTTTGATCGTTCTGAGCTTCAACAAGGCAAAGGAGCGATTTATTCTAGGTTGAAGGAAGTTGCTGTCAATGAATTCTAGTGATTTTGAGCAATCAGGGGTATGAATTCATTCACCTTTATTCTTAGTAGATAGTTCTGCATCTGATCTTAGATTTCTGTTGTCGAAGATAAAGATGAATTTGGTCTTTATCTGTTTAAGCTCAGTCAACATAGGTATATGACATCAACGTTTGGATGATGGTAAGTCAGCCTGGGTAGGAGGATTTTCTTGATTGACAGACTTCTGAAGAGAAAAAACTAACTATCTAAGGAGCACAGTACTATTAGTATATGGGTGTGAATCTTGAGTCACTTGTTTACAAGGCAGTCTAAAAAATATTCCATGTACAAGATGAATGTTATATGTGCCTTCTTTGAGATAAATGAATATGCCATTTTAATTCACTTTACTTAGCCAAAGTGAGGCCTGCAAGGCTCCGTCTCCTGACTATGCAGAAAAATGTTTAGTTATTCTTGCTAACGTGACATTCTTGTCAGACTTCATTCCCATGAAATGCTAGCTTGGTAATAGATGTCCTGATGTTGTACAAATAGTGAGCCTGAGAGACTAACCTTGAGCCCAGTACATTGAGGAACTGTGGCGATTGATTCTATGCACTTGTTTCAACCCGTACCGATGAGCTAAGATGGATGCCTTTCTCATGATGGACTTGGGAATCTTTCCTGATGTTACAGTTCCATGTCGTATGATGGACAATTACAACTTTCGAGTCATGAGGAGTGATGAGTAAATTATCTTCTTCTATGGACTTTCATATACCGTTCCCTAGCTGGATTAGCAACACTCTTCTTTCCCTTCCATTTAGGAGCAGACCCCCTGGACTCTGAGAGATATAGACCTATCTACCCTTTATTCTTCTACAGTGCTTTGCTGAGACTTGTAAGTTTTTCCCCTGACCCCAAGAAGAAGACTCTTGACCAAGCTTCTGAAATGCAGAAGCCTTTCCTTTTAGCTTATTTTTTGCCAAACTTGACTAGACACCTATTGCCCCAGATGCCATTTTTACAAATTCTTTTTGTCCATTTTCTTTTGACTTTTTGTCCACACGTGTTTAGCTAAACACATGTTAACTTTTGACTTGCTAATCTGCAGGGTTTTCCCCTTACCCTAGCAAGCTAAGCTTAGATGACTTTTAAATTGCCTTGATGCTTAAAAGAACTGAACAGCGTTTGGTTTCTACTCATCAGATTATCTTGTTGATGTCTTTTATTTCCACTGTCAACTGTTGAGTCCTTTTGATGTTAGTTTGTTTGAATCTTTTTCGCCTTGGTCAACCAATGGTGATTCTGTATCTTTATAACTTTGTTTTGAGAACTGTCTACATGGCTGAGTCCGACCTTGTTAAAAAAAAAAAACTTAACTTTTTTCAGACTAGAGATTTCCTTGTGTGGCCACATGGGTCATACTGTCAGTTTAAACAGTGTTGTTTAAAGGAATTCGTATTGAACTATTTCTCCACTCCTTCACGATGGGTGAAAAGATGTGTTGACGTCGCCTAAAGCATAACCCTGGGGGAAAAAATGCTTTATCAATAGTGAGGTGACAAATTAGGGCAGAGCTCTCATTATATTACAGTTTTAATAACAGTCTCTCCAGCTATGCAAAGCTTATATTATATTACAGTTTGGCGTCTAGCAAGGTTGTGATTTTGCAATACATATGCAAACCTACATACATGGCATAGAAGAAGGCAGGAAGGGGTACTTCTGGGGTGGGTGACCTGGGAGTCTGCATACACCCCCAAACTTTACATATTTAAGGGTAGTGACTCATTTCTCTCTAATCTCTTCTCACATTGGAAAAGGGTGGAAATGTACTAACAAGGGCAGGAGTAAATTTTTCCGGGGATGTAGGAAAAGTGAATTTGAAATCGATGAGCATATTTTCCCATTGGCAAGTGTATGTGTGTATACTTGTACAAGGGAAAATGGAAATCAAACGTTTACAACATGTATGATTTCAAGGCAATCCTTATGAATTCCTGAATACCCTAAACGTGCACCAATCCAAGGATATATACAGTAACCAATGACACTAAGCCATAGCTTTTTATTATAGCTGTGTGTATGTCGTATAACATTCTATCTCACAGACGTTAGTAAAAGCAATCGAATAATGGCATTGCATCTATAGTGGTTAGGTGCAAACAATCATGATAGTTTAATTTACGTTTGTTCATGCATTGTGTAATACGTGCGATGTCACCTGGTATTGTTGACAGAAAAGGGTATTTGTTAAGATGAAACAATGTGTGAATATCTGAATTATTTTTATAATTTGATGTTTTATGTAAATTAGATTAGTGTTATTAGTTGTTAATTGTCCTATTTTCATACCATGATTCCTGAAAAGTGCATAATATGCAAGCAAGCGTCCCAACTGCTAATGTGAACAATGACGGAGCTAATGGGCACGCTTGTCACATAACCCTGCCTAGTTCCCATTTTTTGGGCAACCAAGGAATTAGTCTTAACGTTTGTTGTGGGGGATGTCTATAGTTGTTTCACCCATTTTATAAGTTGTGGGAGAACGTTTGAACATATAAGCACTTTGAATCAAAAGTTCCTATCAACTGTATCAAAAGCTTTAACTCTGTCAAGCAAAGCCAGAGGACAGCTGTTGATCTCAGGATTTCCCTTTCTCCATAACATGAGGTAATCTAAGGAAATTCTGATCAGTTTCCCTACTTGGTATAAAACCACACCAGCCCTGTTGCTCCATAGTATTAAATAGCTGTTTGAACCTATTTGCCAGCATCTTTCCTAAAATGTTATTGCCGGTATTTAATATTGATATGGTCAATACTTTCTATAATAATCAGTGGCTTCAGCCCACTACTTTGGCATCATTACTATTCTGGGTTTTCTCTTGGCATCATTTTCTCTTCCCTTACCTCCTATGCTACTCAAGCCCCTCTCCCTTACTTTTTCCTCTGCTGGAAGTGGCTGTTTAAGCCGGTCCCTCCACTGCCTAGTTCTGAACAGTCGCAGAGCTTCAAGTACAATCCGAAGGCAGTCGGGGAGTGGTCTGGGGAGGTCTAAATGAGTAGGTGTCACAGGCCTCTGGCAGAGATCTGCACCTGCAGTTCATGAGCTTGTGCAGGGGGGACTCTTCTGGGTGACAATAGAGGCCTTCCCCTTTGTTCATAGCTCCCAAGTGGCCCATAACTGCAATGCAACCTCATTTCACTTACAAACATTCATACATGTAGGCTAAAAGACTTCAATGGGAAGCTTGGGGTGGAAAGTAGCGCACCATCTGGGATTTTCCACACCGGAGGCTGCAAATGTCTAATGATTTACTTGGCAAGCATCACAAAAAAGTTTTGTTTTAGAATCTCTGCATTTGGACAGCATCAGCCGCCGTGCATGCAAGATGCCCAGAGCAACAGAGTATGATGTTACTTGATCGTCTTTTTTTTCTTTTCATCATTACAAAGTTTATTGAAACAAAAACAATATGAAACAAAGATACCATCACAACTGGTTATCTCAAATTACACGTACATGTGAAGTAAGAAGGAATTAAACTCAAAATATTCAATGTTGGAATAATAATAAATCAGGTTCGCGGACTAATATGGACATACAGAGAGAGAAAACTGAAATTGTTGAAAATAGAGTACAATGAGATAGAAAGATCTGCTATTTCTTCTTTATTAAACTGGATTCGTTTGACTATTCATGTGTGTTTGTATGAGGAGTAAATGAAAGGGAATTTCAACTGCTCAGCATATTATCAGTCTATCTTTATGTAACTTAAGGACTTGTCAAACATTCACTTTTGTAGATGTTTTCAGGCACCAGGATAGCATTTTATGAAAGCCACAAGGCATTAGAATCGTGCTTAATGACTCTTACATCGGCCTTCATATTTAGTGAGAAGAGGTTTTTACCAATGAAGGTAAGCGCACGGATCTCACATTCACATCTATATTCAAAGAGGAAAGCAATAATCACACCTACACCATTAACCACAAATACACCGTAATCATAAAAATGCCCTATGCTCTTGGCAGGCACGTTTGTGATATGAAATACACCTGCATGGTTTGCATCAAGAACTGGGGCTCCCTAAGAGGGTCTGCTGTGAATGGACCCTCCGCCCCCTATGAATACACAGCAGCTGCTTGGTCAACGCTGGATGCTATTCTGGTGCATAATCAATTCAAAAGCACTTCATATGGAGGACCATCAACAAAGACCGATGCCACTTAGTAAGTTAGAACATTCATTACTAGTGCTTCCTTGGTGAGGCATGACTTGATCAACAAGGGTTAAAGATAACCCGTCGCTCCACAATGATCACTTGCGTTCCTTGAACCATAAGATTTAGAGCAGCTTTGAAATCTCAAAATATCATCAGCCAAATCACAGGCTTATGTAGCCCTGCACACCATTAATTATGCGGTACAGTGCTTGCCAGTATGATGATTCATCTCTCAAGAATCAGTTCCTTAGTCCTGTGTCCCTTTATATTGGTTATGCTGCTTTCAATCTGAACTATAAAAAAAATACAAGTGACTCTGGGACAAGACACATCTGACTAGAGAAGACTATGGGTAAGTTAAAGGCTGCATAAACGGCAAGGTCGCCAGACGGTTAGGTGCTTACTGATGTAATCAATGGTAGACAGACTGAAGCTTCTTCAGTAGCTGTTGATTTATATGGCAGCTCGATCAGGTTAACAGCATGATGTCCAGGATAGGCTGAGGAGGAATGGTTTAGTAATCTTAAGCAACTGGTTTTGACATATAGGTAGCACCCATAAAAATGTAAACGTATTGCAGCAGATAGACAAATGCCTTACATAACTTTATATTTAGAGACAACAGTAAGTCCGCATTTAATCAGATCTACAGATAAATGGTGAAACAGGTCTGCTCACAATATGAGAGTTGTTGGACCTGGTCCTTTTTGCAGGGTTTTCCCCAAACGTTTTGCTTTCCCCATCCTGTTTTTCTGACCCTCTTTTGTTGGCTTTAGGTCTCTGGGCACTTTATCACTACTGATCAGTGCTAAAGTGCATCTGCTCTCTCCTTTACACTTGGTATGATTGGCTTACACCTATTGAGCACATTTCATTTACCTATAAGTCCCTTGTACAGTGGTATTCCATATACCCAGGGCCTGTAAATTAAATGCTACTAGTGGGCCTGCAGTGCAGTTTACACCACCCACAGAAGTAGCCTTTCAAACCTGTCTCAGGCCTGCCACTGCAAGGCCTGCATGCGCAGTTTACTTCCACATTGACTTGGCATCTAAAGTTACTTGCCAAGCCTGGAACTCCCCTTTTACTACACATAGGTAACCCCCGAGGTAGGCCCTAGGTAGCCCTACGGGCAGGCTGCTGTGTAGGTAAAAAGGTAGGACATGTGCCTTCATTGTGTGGTATGTCCTGGTAGCATATTTGGTTTCTCACTGCTGTGAGTGCTGCCCCTCTCATAAGTTGGCATTAGAAATTCCCTTATACATGTCTAAGTGGTAATTTCTGATCTATGAGGAGTAGTGTGGGCATGTTTGGTATGTTTGGAATGGTGGTGAGAAATCCTGCATATTGGTGTAGGTGGATTTTTTAATACTATTGTGGAAATGCTACTTTTAGAAAGTGGGCACTTTACAGTGCTTATGACTTGTGCGCTTTGCAGCCTAACTCCAATCCACAAGTGACAGCTGGGCTTTGCGCATGCTTTCCAGACAGCCATCACACACACAGAGGGTGGAGGTGTAACAGGATGACATCTGCATACTGACTGGCCTTCCTGGGCTTGGAGAGTGGGAGGCTGGGCACACTTACATTTCTATAGGCTGTGTCCTGCCCTCACTCAAAGCGCTTGTTTACCCCCTACTGACGTCTGGAACCAGGGCTGGGGCTGAAAGGGAGTGTTGTGCACTTCTAAAGTTGCTTTGAAGTGCCCCCTAAATCAAAGGCATTTTGAGTATAAGTTCAGGGGCTGTGTGGACTTGTAACCAGAAGCTACTGCCTCTACAGACTGCACACTGCCAGAATAAACTGTTATGCTGCCAAGAGGATCCGCCATTGGACTGACTTGCTTGCTGTGCTGACTTGCGGCCTGCTAGGCTATAAGGAGGATTGCCACTCTGGTCAAGGACACTGCTGTGCTGGCCTGCTGCTAGTTCCCTGCACGTTTGTGCTTCACACTTGTTCTCCAGGGGCTGGGTGGTGTGCCTCCTTCCCCCTGTCTTGCTGTACAATTGAACCTCACTGCTTGGTGAGCAGGGGTTATCCTGGATGTGTAGCTCCCTTACCCTGACTAGAGTGGTGGGTTCTTCCTAGCTTAGGTGCCTACCCTAGCCAACCAGAAACCCCATTTCTAACATTGGTGGGCCGCGGTGAAGATAGGACTTGTGTTTGCACAATACCATAGTGACTCATTATTGCACTACTCTGCACTTAGATCATTACGTGTTTTGTTTTCTCCTGATTCTCTCATTGGTCATTCTCCTGTTTCAGCTCTTATGCCTGGAAATCTTGTTGTTGCACTTGAATTTTTGGTATCTTGTCAAAATGGGGTTAAGCTTCGTCCTAGACAACCTAATGGATTACAGCAAGGAGGAATTAAAGGTTTTCTGTAGGGAGAGGGGACTACCAGAGAGTGCAGACATCGTGAAAACCTTGTAGTATTTTGGAAGAGGCAGTGAAAGATTGTTAACACAGAACCAGGAGGGTAGTGGTTCTGAGGGAGACCCAGGGGAGAACCCTGAGTTTAGTGAGGATTCTCCGTGGGAGGGTTCCCACACCATATCCCTAGAGGGCAGTGATCCTAAAGAGACTTACCAGGAAGGAGAGAAGGACCAGGCAGAGATGCCAGTAGACAGTGAGGACCCCACAGATAGGGAGTCCCTTGCTGGGTCCAGTGCCAGGAGCGGGGTCACCTCCCTTTCCCTGTCCCCTGAGAAGCTCAGAGAGAGGTGGGAGGAGAGGGACATGAGGTTGCAGCTAGCGCAGCTGGCTTTGGAGGAGAGAAAGACTGAGGTGTAGACAGCCTTAGTCCAGGAGAGGATGGCAGAGGCTGAAAAGGTCTTTGTCAGGGAAAAAACTCGCTCTTGAGCATAGTTTGAGAGTTCTGGTCTAACAGCTCTACAGGTGGAGTCCAGTGGTGGCAGCATTTGGAGACTAGTGTCAGGAACAACCCACTCATTCCCACAGATTGGTACCTAGGTTCACAGAGGGAGATGACATACATCAGTGGTTGCAGGAATATGAGGAGGCTCTGGTAGCGCACATGATACCTGGGGAGGATTGAGGGACTGGCCTGGGGAGCTATATTCCTGAGGTGAGGAGGGATGCCCTACTGGCCCTAGAAGGGAGTGGCACGCAAAGGGTATCCCCCCATGAGAGAGGCACTGATAAGAAGCATGGCTTCACCCCTGAGGAGTACAGGTTGAGGTTCCGGGCAGTAGGAAACTGTCTCACCAGTCTTGGGGGACGCTTGTGGAGGATTGTTGCAAAGCACTAGAGGGTTGGGTGAAGGGTAGCACAGCAAACAATTTTGAAGTGCTGGTCAATCCGATTGTCAGAGAGCACACGTTCCATTGTTGTTATCCAGGGCTATGCCGACACCTGTTGGAGAGTAAGTTCTCTGATCCCAGGGAACTTGCAAAGGAGGCAGACCTCTGGGTGAGCACCAGAGATTATGGAAAGGCATTTGGGAGTGATCCTAAAGACAGTGGCTAAACGTAAACGTAAACTCAGGTTTCCCCCAACTGAGGGAGGCGGGTAAGGTTCTGAGTGACCCAGACAGGTCTCCTTGGAGTGGGGTGGGGGCGGGGTCCCGTGTCCCTTCTCAGAGTAGGAGGAGAGGTGGAGGTGGGAGACAACCCAGGTTGCCCTATGTCCAGCCCCATAACCAGCGGGAACCCCAGGAAGAAAACTTAGTCTGTAGTGATGGGCCATCTACTGAGGGGGGCCCATATTGTCAGGAGGACTTGGTGGGTGGGGTGGCTGTCACCAGCCTCCTGCCAGTCCTGGTGTCTGGCAGTACCACTCCAGGGTGCAGGGTTCCAGATGAAGGAACGTGAGGGGGAGGCAGTCCTAGTGGGAAACCAGAGGGTCAGGAGCCAGCTCTGAGGTCAGAGCCCCCCAGGAAAGACCCTGATGACACCACATCTGGTCTGGGGGGGGGGGGGCATCATGTTCTGCCAGATGGGCAGGGGTCAGGAGACCAGTGCCAGACAGACTCTTGCACAACACATGAAGAATGTGTTTCCCTTGGAGGGGGTAGGGTAGGAACACTCCCCAGGAAGCCCTGGCTTTCCAGCCACAGATCCAGTCTGAGGGTACAGGCCCTAGGTTGGAAGGTCAGTTTAAGGGTGTCAACTCTGACCTGGAGGGTCAGGCGGTTACCATAACTACCCATACCAGTGTGTCTTCTGGGGTACCCTCCTTGGTGGGGGGTTGCAGAACTCAGGGTTTGGGGGCACCGGGAGGAAGGTCTCACTTCTGATCGCAGTTCAACCAAATGGTTCAGACTTTGGGTTGGGAGACCAGCTGCAGGGTGGACACCCTGGACTGGTAGGAGAATTATGCAGGGCGGCTGTCACCAGACCCCTGACAGTTCTGTCATGTGGGGCGGGTACCCTCCTTGGTGGGCGGGTACCCTCCGTGGTGGGAGGGTGCAAAACCCCAGAAGGAGGGGTAGGGGAAGAGGGCCTCACCCCTGACCCTGTCCAGCCTATGGGTGCAGACCCTAGAATGGGGGATGAGTGGCAGGGTAGAACCCCTGAACTGGTGGGAAGTGGAATAGAGATAAGATGATATGCAACTGGAGCTGCTGCCCCTCACTCTAAGAGATTTCAGTGACCAAAGGCCCCTGGATGGCCTGGCTCTGGCCACCGACAGCTAAGGTTGTCTGGGCAGCATAGACAGTGGCATCCAACTGGGTTGAGGTTCACGTAAAACTGGAACATGCCCCTGCATCCATGTTCTATCGCCTCAAGCAGGGAAGCCTATTAAGGAAATGATTGGTTTACCCTGGCTTTAGGCTGGTGCGGGTCGTGTTGGACCTGCCCCTTTTGCTGGGTTATCCCCAAACTTTTTGTCTCCCTCCTTCTGTTTTTCTGACCCTCTTTTGTTGGCTTTAGGACTCTGGGCACTTTATCACTGCTGATCAGTGCTAAAGTGCATGTGCTCTCTCCTTTAAACTTTGTATGATTGACTTACGCCTGTTTGGCACATTTAATTTACCTATAAGTCCCTTGTATGGTGGTATCCCATATACCTAGGGCCTGTAAATTAAATGCTACTAGTGGGCCTACAGCACAGCTTGCGCAATCCACAGAGGTAGCTTTTCAAACCTGTCTTAGGCCTGCCACTGAGCAAGGCCTGCCTGCGCAGTTTACTGCCACATTGACTTGGCATCTAAAGGTACTTGCCAAGCCTGGAACTCCCCTTCTACTACACTTATGTCACCCTTAAGGAACGTTCTCGGTAGCCCTGTGGGCAGGCTGCTGTGTAGGTAAAAGGTAGGACATGTGAGTTCATTGTGTGGCATTTCCTGGTAGTGACAAATAGCCTTTTTGGTTTTTCACTGCTGTGAGTGCTGCCACTCCCATAAGCTGACATTTGAAACTCCCTTATATCTAAGTGGTAATTTCTGATCTATGATGAGTAGCATTGACATGTTTGGTATGTCAGGAATGGTAGTGAGAAATCCTGCTTATTGGTTTAGGTGGAGTTTTTATTACTATTGTAAAAGTACCACTTTAAGAAAGTGGGCATTTGACTGTGCTTATGAGTCTTGTGTTTTGCAGCCTGAGTCCAATCCATGACTGGGGTAGAGTTACAGCTGGGCTTTGTGCATACTTTCCAGACAGCAATCACACAGGGAGGGTGGAGGTGTTACAGGATTGCATCTGCATACTGAGTGGTCTTCCGGGCTTGCTTACCCCCTACTGATGTCTGGAGCCAGGGCTGTGGCGAAAGGAGGTGTTGTGCACTTCTAAAGTTGCTTTGAAGTGCCCCCTAGATCCAAGACATTTTGAGTATAAATACAGGGTCTGTAGCCTCATGTTTTGAGACACTGTGTGGACTTGTAACCAGATGCCTCTGGCTCTACGTACTGCATATTGACAGAAGGAACTGTTATGCTGCCAGGTGGATCCGCCATTGGACTGACCTGCTTGTTGTGCTTACCTGTGGCCCGCTAGTCTATAAGGAGGATTGCCTCAGCGTGTGGTGAGCAGGGGTTATCTTGGATGTGTAGCTCTCTTATCCTGATGGTGGGTTCTGCCCGGGTTAGGTGCCTACCCTAGTCAACCAGAAACCCCATTTCTAACAAGAGTGTATGTGATGGAGTTCATTATCTTGACCAATACTTGGTGGTGACTTCCACCAGTATCCAACTGACAATTTGTGATGCACTGGAAGAGCGCCCGGCAGACAGCCAAACTTTGTCCTCCATCACAAGGTCCCTAGTATTTCTGGGACAGTTCTACCACACTTGGTATTCGCCATATTGGTTATCATTAATACTGTATTGCTGGGAGATTACAAATTATTATCAAAAGGCCCCCATTGGATCAGACATAAAATGGGAAAAACTGAATTACCACTTACATTTCCACATAAGAACCCAAAATTCTGGACCTGTATTTGGGACAAAGTCCTCCAGGTTTGACCTTGAGATTTTGCCCACGGAAAACAATGTGGTAATGCGAACAGGTCACTCGTAATGGAGACTAAAATGACAGGGTATATGTTTGGATCTTCAAGTTCCAACTCAGTATTTTAAGCTGCGGAGACCTGGCCAGGGCAATTTAAGAATGCTGAAACTCATCTAAGATCTATAATGCATGGAATGGAATGGAATGTCATTTAATTTTATTTACTTTCATTATTATGTTGCACTGCATAACCAAGGTGGTGCCAGCACGCTTTACAACTAACAGTTTGGTGTGGAGCTCTCCTGCATTGAACAATATTTTGTAGTAAGTACTAATGCAGAAACCACGAGTGAATTATGGAACAAACCTAGGACTATAAAAATGTTACAGAATAATGTGGGGAGTATAACTTGGAGAAATTAAGAGTTTTGAGAAAGGGGGCCTTCAAGAACATGTCATGTCAGGGGAACTCGAAACTCAGTATTGTTGATAAGGACAAGACTATTACATCTGCCTTCACACTCTTCTTTTAAGGAGGAAGAAACAGGAAAATATGCCATCGCGCTAACAACTTTTAGTGCCATCTCTTCCCATCATCAACTCTGCTTGCTCTTTACCTACCACCTTCCCATCCCTATCCTTTTACTGCTTTTTGTTTCAGTCTTTTTTTCAAATTTAAAGTTTATTAGAAGTAAGTTGACAAACCATACATATGTAGGTAATTGTGGCTTACAACAAGATAGTGAGTAATAATTGATTATAATATCATTATAACATCATGTATGCCAGAATCAATACTAATCTATACAAGCAAGCAGCTTGCTCAGACTTCTTATTAGGATTCAGTTTCCAAACAGGTGATAACGCTTGCATATTAGATCATCTCTGAAGAACAAAAATGCTCGTGTCAGTCAGGTTTAGGTGAAGTTATTCATATTAACAATGTCACTGAAGACATCCATTGCACATCAGAACATCTATCACACGCCAGGTGTGAGTTCTCGCTAAACATTTTTATATAATTAATTAATACTACTATGTTTTACCTCTAGTAAATTTGTTTCACTACAGTAATGTATCCTCATCATCTTAGGTAACAACTGTTACTGACGCAGTAATAGAAGCCTACTAGCGGGAATTGGGTGGTAGCACTGTCAACTTTTTCAAAGCATGGGTCTTGGAAAGAAAACTAACTGAAGCTTGTCCATCTTTAGGAAGTCTGCATTTCATGTTTTTTCTGTCAGGGTCCTTCTTTTATATGGGCACTTGATGATCTTGAGGCTGTGCGTGTCTAAGAGAGCCCACAGACAATACTCGGAAGAGTTTATCGACCCCGACGAGCTTCTGGTCTACTGTACATAATTTATTAAGGAACGGTTCATCATCTGGACGGACGTTTTGGGCACAAGTCTCATGGGGAACAGCTACAGAGCTACATCTCTCATAAAAAGACATCAGTCCAACAAACAGAGCAGCTTTCTCTTTATTCGGGTCCCAAAGAGTGTTTAGAGGATAACAAGGATCCAAAGTTAATGAAAGAACACTAAGACTGCAGCCTCAATAGTTCGTGATAAAGAAGCGAGTGGATCTTGAGTGCGCAGTAACATGGACTCATGGTGGAGTTGGGTCATGCCTACATTCTGTGGCCTCGTGGACTGACTTGCTAAGCGAGTTTCTTGTCAAACAATATACAAAGGCTCCCATATATTAGGAAAGTAAATATACATCTATTACAGTTTTTCAGTAGTGCTCGTTATAGAGCATCTTAATGTCCGAGTGGAATAAGTATATAAGTGACAAATAAAAATAAAAAATACAGCCCTGTGCACTTCAATCCAGTGCAATCTGAACGAGACCATTTCTAGTGTATTTGTTTTACACTGCGCCAAACCTGGTACAGTACAAGGATATGTAAAAACAAAATAAAACAAGGTATGTAAGTATAAGTTCCTACTGGAGCAGAAAATAGTCTGGTAAGAACCACCACTTTCCAATATCACTCTAACTTTAATTAAAAGGCTTATTCATTTGAATTAGAATCATACATGGATGACGTTAGTAATACTGGGAGAATAATTTTATATAGATTATATATGAATGCCAAAGCAAACCATTCCGCTATCTGTTGAATATTAGGATGGTGTAATCTCATTGGACTGTCAAATGCCGCAAATGAAAATTCTCTTGATGGGGTATGAAACCGATGCCTCATGTTCTTGGCTGGAACACAAGAACAACACTGTGCGCAGTCTGCCGCCCAACCCTCAAGATTACAGCTCGTGATTGACTTGATTACACCGTATTTTTAACATGGTCCCGGACAGCGTGCAATCCTTGAGATTTAAAAAAAGAAAGTGGTGAACATGTGCTCTCTAGAGGCCATACCAGAATGAGATTTGGAGCATTCAGTGGGATACAACAAAGTTAATATTTGAAAAAACAAATCGCTTACGAGAAGCATAAGTCATATGTCCATTTTAATGAGCGCGCAAGTCGGTGTAACTGATTTACGACATGAGGTCTGCTAGCCAAGCCAGAAGAAAAAAGTGAGCATACAATTTTTCATCTGCTGCTATTAGAGCAACTGTTTACAGACAAAACACTACAGATGCAGTGAATGCAAGCAGCCATCACCAACAGTGCAAGGATTCTCAGTGCTCAATGTGCTTCCAGATTTTTTTCGGGCTTTTTACTGCTTCATGCCACTACCACTTGTTGGAGCTTTAGGACTCCTGCCTTATATCACCTTATAGAAGGGCATGACCCTGGTAGTTATGTCTCATTTAGTAGCCCAGCCAATGACAAAAGCAAAATGATCTCCTAAAACCACTAAGGAGAAAACACGATAAAATTAAGATCTGAATATTGAGGAATGGATAACAAGTTTTTTTTTATGTGCTCACTCTGACTGGCCTGTGCTTCAAATTACAGCCACTATGCTGACAAATATATAAAAATGCAATATTTTGGTCATCCAACTTGGCAGACCGAGGTAACTCGTGCAACAACAAACGTGGCATTATTATCAACATTATAGCACTTAGGAGAAGTGTACATGTTACTATACAGGCAGCCTTGTTAGATGAAATATGGTTTAGCGATTTGTAGCAAAACAGGAGCTTTATAAAAAACGTTATCAAATAGCAAAGTCGTGAACGTAAATTGAGAATCGGCAAATTCTAAGGCCAGTGGGCCAATAACAGAAACGTATCCTTTAACCCTTCAGAGTTAATGTTTAAAATAGAGTAAGAGTATGTGACAGATTTTGCCCACGGAAAACAACAGTGCTAGCGTGCGTTGGCTTGGAGACTACACCAATAAAGCACATCTTTCTTTTTTTTACACATTCAAAAAACTACACATCTACCTTGAGATTTACAGGTCGCTTAGATTTTCCACCTTTAGGACATTTACAACCATCCACTGGTGTATGCAAGAAAAACTATAGAAATAGGAGATATACAAACTCCTACTACCTCATATGTCGTCCTGTGCAAATGTCTAGAGATTTCCATGAATTCTCCTTCTTACATACCTTATCCCTGCAGAGTTCATGAACTAGCAAGTTTTGAACACAAGTCCCTTATCAGTTGAAGGAACAGATGACATTTGCTTGGGGCCTAAAAATAGGAAATGAAGGAGTGCTTCAAGGCCTGTTGCCTGCACATACTCTTGTGCCAATAAGTAGATCAAGCAAAGAGAAAGGTATATATGACCAATTTAGATTCATGGAATTAAAGCTAGGGTCCCAGTTCGTCTGGGAATGGGTTGCAGCCGGTATATCATTCATGGCTTAAGGCTTCTGGGAAGACTCAAGTGTTTTTCTCTCTGAACAAGACTAAAAGGATAGGTCCAAGCTTTGAATATATTAGAATTATGGTTGCAAGGAAATGTGAAAAAGACTCGGTAAAAAGAGGACAGCCTTGTGGTGGCTAACAATCTAAATCATTGGGAGTTGCAAAGGGTTTAGTCTGAAACTGATGTAACGCACTGAGAAAAAG
This sequence comes from Pleurodeles waltl, assembly GCF_031143425.1. Taxonomy (NCBI): domain Eukaryota; kingdom Metazoa; phylum Chordata; class Amphibia; order Caudata; family Salamandridae; genus Pleurodeles; species Pleurodeles waltl. The sequence goes on from NC_090436.1 coordinate 240,028,882, forward strand.
ATTGCAATTAACAACTCCAGTCACTGTGGCGAGACTCTGCAACAACAAATGATGGTCCACCACAACAAGTGCTGCGGAGCCGCCCAATAACATCAACACAACTCACTTTTACTTGTCCACAAAGCAGTGGATTTTATCAGTAATTACCAATATTGCAGTCTCTGACGCATGATAGGGATTGAACACTGACTTCCTTGTGTCCGTAAGACAGCGGCACTCTAAATTAGTCTGCAGCTCTTTAATTACCTTTTCTAAAAATGAAGTTATAAAAAAGTTACATATCTTTGGGAGCTTTATTTCTGATGGATTTTCCAACAGATTTCTCAACTTATTAATATCTTCTAGGTGCCAGACTGGACCTGGAGCCTTTCACCCCAGCAATAGTTTTATAGCATCAACAGGTGGAGCCATGTGCCCCAGCTGCAATTCTACCTGCTCAGGGTGTATAGAAGTGGCCAAATGGCGATCCAGTGTAATTTCGTGGTACTTCTTCTGTGCCCTACTATGAAGCACACAGAGAGGAGCCAAGAAAGCATCACAGAGAGCATCAGTGACAGCGACTAAAAAAGCATGATATTTTTCCATTCTTCTATATCTTAATACTCATAGTACTAACTCACAGGGAGGAGGGATGGCGGTAAAAGATAGAAAATCTGCCAGAAACATTGTTACAAAAGGTAAGCAACATTTCCTTTCTAGGATAAGTACTGCTGCAGACTCCTCACCTTATGAATGAGCTCCAAAACAATACTCTATAGGAGATGGAATTAAATAATGCCAATTACACAAAAAAGTGAAGTACTGTGAGGGAATAAAAATTTGAAAATGTATATAACGATGATCGCATGATTGCCTAGCAGATGACAACCATCAGAACATCTTGGGGGGGAAGGGTGGGGGGGGTGTGGAGGGGTAAAGAGAGCAGCCATGGACCTGGTGGAGTGAACCCACATGCCAGCAGGAGTGTCTTTCTTGGCCAAGGCATTGCAGATGTTATATAAAGGGTAGCCCAATGAGAAGTGATGGGCCAGGCTAACGCTTTACCCTGCTTGGCTCCTGCAAAACACAGAAATACCTGATCATCCACTCATCCACTTTGTCCTGTTATACACAGTCGATGCAGTAAGACATTGCACACCTCGGATCAGCACTATTGTCTGACGTGACTCAGCAGTATTAAGTAAAGTATTACATTTGATCAGGTAAAACGTATTTTTGCCCCCCAGAAAACTTTTTCGTAGGCAAGTGAATGGCACAAAACGAACGTCACTTCCTGTTCTGAGGATCGGAATGAAGTTTACACTCCGGGCCCTTGAGGAAAAGACAACTTGGAATGTCTGCTCTGCTGTCATGTTGAGGATGCCTGCAATGTGTGACGTTATCAAGAAAACGCCCAGATCATGGGCCCAGTCGGGCAGTGGAATTACCTCTTAACACAGGGTTTATGACCCAACACCACTTAGTCTGTTGATGTGATATGCAAGAGAACAGAATGGCACTCCCAAAGATTGAAAGAGAAAAACCTTCATGCCAAGACGGAATGACTGCCGACCAACACATTTATGAGTAGGCCCTGCTACAGACATCTGTAAATACCATAGCCCAGTGGTTAATTTGTGAATAAAAACGTGCTGGTGTCCAAAACTCTCCTCTGAAACACGCAGCTGCTGTATACTGAGGCAGCCTAATCAAAAGGCCCAATCGGGCCTCTTTAATCCATTTACAGCCACTCCCTGCATCTTTAGCTCACTTTGCAGCTTTCTGCTTTCTCCCTTTGTGACGCTTTTCCATCTTTCTCTTCCTCCGTACTTCCCATCAGCGTCTTGTTCGCAGTAAATGTCTGATGCAAAAAACAAAATAAGTGCCTGCGCGCAAAAATAAATGCCGGTGACCCCACTGTAAAACACTGGCTCAAATTAAGCACTGCCATGGCATGTAACTGTGAAAGGCTGAAGGAAAGCCACACCAACAGACTAGAGTGATCATAGCACCAGTGCAGATATAGGAGGACACAATAATAAATAGGCACCAGTGAGCAGAGGGTCTCCTGATGCTAGAGTTCCATTAGGCACCACTGGAGAGCTCTCATTCTCCATCTGGCATACAGCACCAATAGGATGCATGTGACCATCAGGCCTAAGAGGCAGAGGGCATGCACAATTGAACGGGAATCATATCCCGAACATCTGCAATCCTGCGAAAAGGAGGAAAGGCCTTCCTACAGGTTACATCTAACTCTGCTATTATGAAAGTCAGCCTCCGTGTGGATTTAGATGAGACTTCAGTGTGTGCACCCAAGTCATGAACGGGGTTCATAGTGCACTGAATATGTTCTGTGACTAGTGCAGGGGACCCTGCCTTTGCAAGCTAGTCATTCTATAACTTATTACAATTACAAATTATCATTCTTTGTGTCACATTTATTGTTAACATGTGGTGACCATGAGCTATAGAACTCTGAAAAAATAAATAAATAATTCTAGTAAAGGAATACATTGAATCCCAAACTCCGCCATGAAGCAGCCACTGCAGCTTTCACCATCACCTCTGTTAAAACAGAAAGTGCAGACATCACCCTAAAATGCAGAACTCTCAACTAAGAGTCCTTAGACCTAAGGTAAAACTCAGATAGTGCCTGTGTGCAACTACGATGGGCAGATGAAAGTAGGCATCCTGAAGGTCATTGGGCACCAGCCAATCTCCTTTGTTGAGGGCCAACAGAACCTGTCTTGAGCGCAGCATCTTAAAGTTATCCTGCTGAATCAAAAGAGGCAAAAATTTAGGACGGGTCTTGGATCTCCATCCTTCTTGGGGCCCAATAAGTAAAGGAAGTAAAACCAAGTGTCTCTCCTACATTGGCACCATCTCTATGGTTCTTTTGTTTAGTGGGGGAAATTACTCTGTCCCCAAAATAGAGGTGCATGCTAAAGACCACTTTCTGTAGGAAGGCTGACAGACTGGAGCAGAGCACACAAAGGGGATTAGCTAGATGAACCAGCAATTTGTCATAATCGTCCCCTAAAAGGTTGAGAATTGGGAGACTATACATCCCCACCACTGGACGTTGGTGGAGTGAGGAGGAGGGGAGTGAAAGATGTTTTAATGCAACAGGGTCAGCAGAAGATGGTAGAGACTAGAGCTGCTGGTGGTGGCAGTGATGGCGACTCATAGATCCATCACTCCCCAAAAGGAGCGATTTGTGGGTGTGTTTGATTCAGCTGCAATGTTGGTGATACCACAACTTTTGTGCCCTGAATGAGCCGCAAAACATCCTGTACTGTTTCACCAATGAGGCTAGGCCTACCAAGGGTGTCTAGGCTTTTCTGTTTTTTAAGCACTCCAGGAAGGGGTTGGCCTACTTTCTGAACAGCCACTCCCCATCAAAGAGCATATTTATGAGTTACATAGACATCTCCTGAGAATACAAGGGAATACATCCAAGCGTGGCAGTGTAAAATGACAGCCATGCTCATGGATCAAGCCATGATGTTAGTGAAATCCAGACCAGACTTTAGTATCTGCTTGAAAGCGCCTAAACCAATGTTGGTCACAGAAAGGATGCTTCTTGTGCAATGCGGCCTAGTATGCAGATGACATTTGTCATGTGGAATGCGAGCGACAAGAGGCAAAGACATTTAGGTCAATAGGTTCTAGGCTCTTAGACTATTGGTCAGCAGGAGTCATAGGAAAGGAATCTGGGATCAATTTAAAGGAGGTTTGTGCCACTCTCTGATTAGGAATGTGACAAAAATGTTTGGTTGCAAGGTGCAGGTCTGAGTTGTCAAGTATTCTGGCCAAGGACTGCCGGGGCCAAAGAACGGTTCCTACTGGGTTCCAGACTGCCTAATTAAAAATTAGCAGAAGCCCTGAAACTGCAAAGGAAGGTTGCAAAATTTCTCTCAAAATGTTAGATTTGGCCTTAGTGGTGGGACAGGCTAATTCCAATGCTTCTGCACCACTGAAGCGAAAAAACAAGAATCCCTCAGAAGAAGGACCAAAGGGTTCAGGGAGAACTTCATCTAAAGTAAATGGGGTACCCCTAGCAGTGTATTTAAATAATTTACAGTCAAGGGGACGGGGTAAACAGGCATTCATTGAAGAAAAAATGTTACCCACTTAGCCAGTACGACCGAATCAAATGGTCAATATTCTGGTCAGATTAAACGATATAGAAAGGACATGTTTATTTAAGTGGCTACATCTGTTTTACGAGGGATGTTATTATAAACACTATATTTTGCTGATGAATATGTTTATGGAAATTGTATTGCCGATAAGAAAGACGTGTGTGAATCAGAATGTGTAGTCTATTTCTGTGGATGCTGTTTTAGAACATTTGGAAAGACTGACATGAACACTATAAACGTATGTGTAGAGAATCTAAGTAATATATGTTTATAAAGTATGTCATATTATATGAATTATATACCAGTAAAAGAAATGTACTAGTGACAGTGAAAATATCAGTCTGTCCACATTTGATTTGGTCATATTGGATAAGTGGATAATCTCTTTTATTTAATGTAAAGTAGATCCCTTTCTGGACATGTATCTGGACTACTTATGTTTTGATAGTTCGGGAATACAGTAGAACCTGTGATGTAAGAGGGGACAAGGTTGTAGGTCTCCAAATCATCACCCTCCATACAACAATAATCTTTATTAGGCATGACAAGATCACTAGAGTCAGATGCGAAAAATTCCTCTACAGGCACAAATCTCTAGTCCCTATGGAGGAATTGTGGCTAAGGTTTGCATTTTTTTCTTTTGTCACTCACAATCTCAGCTGACTTTGGAGCATTTGGAGGATGCAGAGAAATCCACTCAAAAGGCTGTGACAGCGTTAGTGCTACAAGAGACACAGAGTGCACTGGGGCAGTGCGTTAGAGGACTTCATCAGAAGCAGCACCAAGGATGGAGCATGTGGATGTGCAGATGACATCAGCTTTGGAGCCACCTGATTTGCCAAACCTGCAAGAGTGGGACTATTCTTAGAAGTTGCCTAGAGGCTAAAAAAGGCCATCCAGAGAATATCATTATGTCCCACGAGAAAGCCTCGACCTGCACAGGGTCAGCTGATAGTCTCAAATTCCAGCTCTATCTTTTTAATGAAAGAATAAGGTCTTATAATGATGAACAGCCCAGCGTTGGGACAACAGTGTTGAGATTCCTAAGGATCCCTGAAGCTGGACCCTTTCCTCAAGAATGAAGAGGATGTATCCCTCCTATTTTGCTTTTTGTTGGCATATCTCTAGCTAGATTGTTCCTTGTAGAGAAACTTAGTTGAAAGGGAATCACTGTGGTATATCCTTGCAGGCCTCGGATGAAAACAGCTAGAATTCTGGCCCTCAGTTGGAAATCAAAAGTATCAAAGACCAGTAGTTGCTGTTCCTAGACACCAAACAAGCACATCTTCTTATGGCAATGGCAAAATGGTTCCCCAAGAAATCTTAGAAGGGGACATTTGATCAAGGAGATTTTTAAAGCTATGGAATTTTATATGTGAAGCATCAAGAACCCTCGACTCATGTTGATGACGCTTACAAAAACTGGGCAGGTGGAGTAGCGGGTGAGGCTGCCTGGTGCCACTTGGTGACACTGGAGAGCTAATGCTGTTGCCAAAAGTTGCAGGATCCAGTCAGGCACCTGGAGGATATTCATAGGGCAAGTAATTTGTGGGGACAAATACCTATCGGAAACCCATCAAGATCTCAGAACTGCAATAAAGTGTCAGCGACCCATATCATCCAAGCAAAGGTTAAGTTTATTTTAATAGCAGAGAGGTGTCTGATAGATTCTCGGAGTCCGGAATGCACTCTTCTTCTATAGATATGCTGTATAGTGACATCTTTCTCATAGTAATCTTCTAGGAATGATGACAAGATCCAATTAGAAACTGCAGCATGCACAGTCAGTGGGCTTTAATTTCTTAATTTGCTCCTAGTTTCCTTGGAAGACATCAAAAGCTGGGTGAACTCGACATCAATGATATTACATGAAACAACAGGCTTAGCAGTCAAGTCATGTTTTCTCTATAGTAAAAACTTTGCTTTACAAGAACTCTGTGATTTGTGTTCCTTGCTTATGGGTGGTGTGTTCGTGCACTTGGAGCCCTCTCCTATACAACAAGAAATATATGGACACTGCTTAGGCTTTCCCGCTCTGAAAATACTCACTTCTAACATTTTAGTAGTATTCATTTGTTTGAGTCTAGGGCGGGAGTTGTCACTGAAAATATTTGTGGATACCCCTGTCTGACAAAAGCGAGCCACGGTCTCCATTAACGAAACCGACCGATGTGGATTATTTAACTAACGCTCCCCCTCTCTCTCTCCATCTCTCACTGTCTCTCGCGCTCTTTCACGCTCTCCCATTCTCCAGACACTGCTGACTACAGCAATTCAGGGCCCGTTTCCCACTTCATTAACTAAATAAAATAAATACAGGAGACGGAGAAGATTTAAAATACCCTTATGAATCCTACATGTAGCTGCATTATGAAGCTAACCAGTATAGAAGCAATCTAAAATCCTAGTGGTAACAGCAGTATCTACCATGTGGTAAAAACTATGCATAGAGTCAGATAAAAAAAAAAGGAAGTGTATATTCTTTGAGGTATACTCTTCAGAATACGGGTCTGGAATTAAAGCAGCCTGACAGCTCGAGTGAAAAAACACTACTTCTGTGCAAGTTCTTTACACTACTAAACCTGAAGAGGACTCGGGTCACTGCGAATGCATCATTTCGCATGCAGTGTTGGGCCAACCTCGCGCCTCTCATTCTCATCATCCCGCAGTCTGTCACTACAATGCAGCTTACACAATTAGTAAACCGGAACACCTACGATTAAACTATCTGGTAGTCTACAATTAGCAAGCGAAGCTCCAAGCTTGGAAACCTCCTAGTGGCTGCTCATTCATGGATTTAATGGGTGGACTCTTATCTGCACGCTTGGAGAGAATTACCTCGTTGTGGAATCCCCTTGGATTAACTGCTGTCTCTGGGCTTTCACTGGTCACTTACGATGCAAATATCTTCTTAGATGCAACTGAACTGACTTTTACATATGTAAGTTCAATCAGTCTGTCACTGAGATCCCGAGTAGACTCTGGTTACAATGAAATGCTTCAGTCTTAGCACGTACAAGCACTCTGAATATAACAATTACACCTGGTGTCAAATATCTGATGGTGACCTGTAGGTACAGCAGCAAATCCAGAACCAGAAAACACAAAGCACCTTGAGATGGCAGCACTCAAAGTGAAGATTATATTTAAAATACCTTTTATTGATTGTCTTTCTCCAGCTACAGTACTCTTGGGCTGCATACATGGTACTCTAAGGCGTGACCAAGGAAGCCATGGTCATGTAACTTCCCCGAATAAAATTAAATTCAAAACAGAAAATGACTACCTGAAAAAACAACACAGAATAACAACCCAATACAAAACAATTTTCTAACAAAGATGACAATACATTGAAAAAAATAATTATAAGGAAAACGTAGGGTAAAACCTGCCCAGGTTCAAGTCAAGAACTTAACTAACGTTAGCAACAGTGATGCCGTATAAAATAACCCACAGCATTCCAAATAAAAAGCAAAACTGTGTTTTAAACTCCATTCATGTCAATTTACTGAATGCCCTCGACACAGTTACCTGCAGCGAACTAAGCCTCACTGTCAGGCTAATTTTAGATGCTTAAGGTTCTGTTTCACTGCCTGACTCCTGGAGAAGAAGCCTGACATGAGCAGCAGTCTGAGTTCAGCATATGCCCCTTCCCACTTCCTTCCTAATGCAGACCGCCAGCTGGCAGCACGTCCAGGAAGCAACTAATGATTAAAACATTAAACCGGCCATAATAATTGATTTAAAGTTAACAGACAAGATGCAACACTGATACAAATGAGCTCCCATAAAGAGAAAATAATGTCTTTATCTTCAAACCTCTTGCTGTCCAGATTCAGATTGTTGATTTCCTACTTTAAAAGAATTATATTTAAATATAATAATATTTAATGAAGTGTAACCTTTTATCATTTAAATTCCGCCTTATCTGGCCACATACTCCTGGCTCATTAATGTTTGGGAACGCTTCAGTAGTTGGGACAATGGCCACAAACTGTTGAACTAACAGCTATACAGTAGTCAGGATAATTTAGAAGGCAGTTTCAATTTCCAATTGCATTAGTGAATTTGTCGGTCTGTCTACAGACAGCTTCAGTCGTTTACCGAATCTCATGTGATTGCTATAAATAAAATATAGAGAAAATACTTTCAAACCTCATTGAACATTTCACGTTGGTGATATCAGTTCGGAAGGTCACTCCCCTCACCCTCGCACAAAAGGAGACTCCTAGTACTGCCTGAACCGCCTTCCACCCCAGTACCTGTGCACTGCCAGTGAAACCTGCAGCACTCCTTGGGCGCTGTGGAGGATTCATTTGAAAACAAACAGCAAAGAGGCCTGCTGCAGGAACACACAGAGCCTCATGCTGCCTGTGCTGGTAGCGGCATTGTAGCGGCATTGTAGCTGGTTGGGAAGCAATGTATTATTGGCCTGGTTGCACTCTTGCACACTGGGAGTGTGTTAAGGTTTGTATGGAGAGAGGTTGAAGTCATGGATAGCTCAGCTTACCATAGTTGGCCAATTTCAGGGTTTTTGTTCTCTTTACAAACCATAACAATACTTAAACTGTGTTTAAGAGAATTTTTGATTTTTTAAAAACATACGTGTATGTCTTCCGAGATGAAGAATCCATGATTTTCAATTAGCAAGCTTTTCATTATTTTTGGACCGTTTCACACAAAACCGTATGCCCCTTTGTTGTGTCCAAGCCCTGCTGCACACAGCTGAAGACCATGCGCAACAGGAGTTGACTGCTAGGCCCTGTGTCCCACCTTCCATGTGTCTCACCTCCCATCTGTCCAAGTACTAATTAGTCTTTCCATCCAAGCATAACATTGATCAAATGTATTGCGCATTCTCATCCCCAACACTGACATTTACCTTTATAATGCAAACCACAGCACATTACATCATACGGTATATGTTTGCAAGTACATATCTAGATATATGTATGTGTGTGTGTGTATATATATATGTATATCTATGTATATAAATTATCTACTGGCGGTCGTCAATAGGTAGTTATAGTTAGGACCATTTTCCATAGACCAAGAGTTTTTTGTTTTGCAAATAACGTTGGTACCGTTTGACAAATCTTTGCAAGATGTTCAAAGCATATACTTTAGTCAGTTCAGCTGCTGTCCTAAGAGTTTCAGATAATTTGTGAAGTGGAGGCCGAGAAAAAGGGGGGGGGTCCCAAAACACTTTTTCTCCATTTTACGTCAATGAGATTTTTCACATTTTTAAAGACGACTACAGCCCAAACCACTAAACGGAATTACACCAAATTTGGCAGAAAGCTAGCTCTTGGTCCAGAAAGCGTGCTTTTTGTGATTTGGTGTAAATCTCTTCAGAAGTTTTGGAGATCTTAGAGTTTAAAAAATATAGATATCTAGCGATGCGGAACCTCCGCTGATCCAACTGTCTCCAACCTGATTGGCAACAAGGAAGTGTTGTCAGCCATCTTGGGACTCGGCTTCAGTCAAGTCTACAAAACAATGTGAAAAAAAGAAAAGGAGCCAGGTTAGGGACACCTTGAGCAGCTAGCCTCAGTCTAGGGGTACCTCAGGGACCCCACCAAGTCTAAAAAGCATTTTGTTGTGTGTAAAACATCAGGAAAATCAGCAGATCTGAATCCCTCCCCGAGGCAAAGTTTCAATTGTATGCTGGGGGAGCATGCCCCCCGCAACCCCGGAGACTGCCACCTCCCTGGGGCTACAATAAAATAATGAAGGGGGTCCGTTGCATCGCGCTCTAAGGTAACTATAACTTGCGCCCTCGCCATGCACTGCTAATTACCCTATAAATTACAGCACTCATGACATCTTTGATAACATCAATGGCACTGTAACATCTGCAGTAAAATTACTGATCAGATAACTGTGCATGGCAGGAGTGCGAGAGTGCGAGTTATAGTTACCTTAGGGGGAGAGGTATAGTTATTTGAAATAACTAACTAGAACTGCTGAATTTCTCTGGTCTTATGCAAATGAATTCAGAACATAACTATAACGTCCCTGTAAGCTTTTTTTTTTTTCAGTGAAAATATATGTATATATATTCGTCAATCCGTGCCAATAGTATATATTATTTACTCACTGCCGGTCGCCATAGGGTAGTTCAAGTTAGGTCCTAGCTTCCATAAGAAAGCGTTTTTTGTTTTGACAATTATTTTGGCGCAGATTGACGAATCTTCATGACATTTTCAAAAGTAGTTTCCACCCGAGTTCATCTGCTGCCTTTAAAGTTTTGGGATCATTTGTCAAGCGGGGGACGAGAAAAGGGTTTCCCAAAACGGGTTTTCCCCATGAATACGGATTTTAGACACAACTATAGTCTGAACCACTGGATGGAATTACAACAAATTTGATAGAAAGCCAGCTCTTTGCCCAGAAAGAGCCCTTTTGTGATTTGGGGTAAATCTGTCTAGTACTTTTGGAGTAATTATAGAAAAAACAAAATGGTATATCTAGGGGCGCAGACCCTTCGCAAATCCAATAGATCTCATGCTGAGAGCTGATCGGCTGGCAACACTTCAATCAGGAAATTCGGGAAAAATAAGAGGGCAGGATGGAACCCACCAGGGCCAAAAGCATTTTTTTTTTTTTTTACATATTTTGCAGCGAAACTGCAGAGGATCAGTGGATCCTGGCAGATTTTTTTTTTCTTTTTTCTTTTTTTTTAAAGTGTGGTCACCGCGCTTGTATAAACCTGGCCCCTGGGTGGGACAGGTCCCAGGGGCAAAAACAACTGTTTATGTTGGGGAGAAGGGGGAGCATGCGCCCTTCTCCCAATGGCTGATATCCACCCCCCGGGACTGCCACCTCCCTGGGGCAGGCCACATAAAATTGAGGTTGAGGGGGACCATGCGAGGGAAGGCCGTTTATGTCCCCATGGACCACCACCTCCCCAGGGCTTGGCCAGAATTAGAATAGGGAGGGGCTGTGTAGCCCCGCCCTTCCAGGACTTATTCGGCCCTGGGGACCACAATCTCCCCAGGGCAGGCCCTGAAAATAGAAAGGAGGGGCTGCGGGTCCCCCTCCCGGAGCCATTAACGGCCCAGAGGACAGCTCCGCCAAGCGAAAGCAAACAGTAAGTCCGCTCCAGCAAGTGGGGGCAGAAAAACTGCTCCCGCTCGCTGGGAGCAGACTTTACATCTGTTTTCCTGCCCGCTGTTAAGCATGTAGGAAAACAGATGAAACAATTGATGCCACATGCAGGGATCAGCATTTCTTGCTGCTCCTTGCGTGCGAGAGCAATGGCGGGTACCGCTGGAGGTGGGGAATTGGCAGTGGCTGTGGGGGCTTTGAGGCTCCACCTGCGGTCCCAAAAGGTGCACACTGGGTGCCATGGGTGGGGCAAGGGCACTCAGTGTGAAACTGGCTGGGCCCCAGGGATGGGCCCCTGGGGCTAAAATTGGCCCAGGGAGAGAGGCTGCGCAGCCGCTTCAAATAATTGGTTGGGCCCTGGGGATGGAGCCCCTGGGGAGAAAATTGGCCCAGGAAGGGGGGGTCATGGGCTCCCCCCTTCCCTTCAACTAACTGACTGAGCCGCCAACCCCCTTCACTTCTACTAAATAGCTGGGTTCTGGGAGATGGGGTCCCTGGGGCCGAAATCGGCATGAGGAAGGGGGCCAGTAGCCTCCCTCCCTGTTAGTAATTTGTTGGTCCCAGGGGATGGGATTCCTGAGGCCATAATAGACCCAGGGTGGATGGCTATATGCCCCTTTCCCGGGTTGCCTAAATATGGGGGGAGAGCTACAGGGCCAGCTCACATGCCAGGCCCTGGGGCCACCCCCCACCATGCATGGTCAAAGGTTGTGAGAGGAGTGGGGGTGTCGTGGGTGGCATGGGTGTCTATGGGGGATGGGGTGGGTTGGCTGCTGCGCCTGGTCACAGACCAACCCCCGCTGCACACCGTGAGTGGCCGTGTGTGGCCGGGGTAGGATTAATGTAAGGTAATTAAATATTACTTAACACAAAAAAAACATAGATATTCACTGAAAAAAACAAAGGTTACGGGAACGCTACAGATAGGAAATGGAATTTACAAAACCTTAGCAATTCACTGAAAAAACAGAGGTTACAGGGACATTATAGTTAGGTTCAGATTGTACACGCACAGAACCATAGAAATTCACAGTTAGAGTTTTACTTATTTCAAGAAACTATAACTTGTGCCCTACGGTAACTATAATTCATGCCTCAAAAACTCTTACTACCCCATACATCACTGTATGAGAGTGCCCTTTTTGGATGGTCAACCCCACACGTTTTGCTCTAGATACTGTTGGTTATGACTCTGAAAGTACACTGGCGCCTGCTAACCATGCCCCAGTCTCAGTGCTCTCTCCCTAAAATGGTGTATGTGAACTGGTAGTGCCAATTGGCAAGGACTTTAAACCCCTTATAAGCCCCTTGTATAAGGTACCAGTGGTACCCTGGGCATGGGTGCTATAGGGGTCACTAGGGCGTGAGGCATTGTTTGTGCCACCCTGAGTGACCCAAGTAAACTACTGACAGCAGGACTGCCATTGCAGACTGAAGGAGCAGTGTAAACTGCTCGAACTTGACTGTGTCCACACCATGCGTGGCAAAGTCAAAACACTATCTTTAATATATGTCCACCACCCCAAAGGAAGGAAGAGTGCATGATATTATAGATGTGGGCATATAAGTGCAAGCTTATATGTCCTTATAGTGGACTTTTCCATTAAAGGCTACTATGGGTGATTGGGGTTCCATAGGAAAATATGGACTGGCATGCAGGCAAACCCAAGGTCACTAGCTCCATTATGGTACCGTCAATATAGGTCACATATGGTATCAAAAAATTTGCCTTTTCACCCCTGATGCAAATCTCGTGTCGAGGGTGATGTGGCTTGGCTCCAGGTGGCAACCTTAGAGGTTGACCTCCTGGTTGCCCCAGTTTTCCTGTGCTGCAAGAGAGTATTCTACCCCCCTAGACAGAAATGTGAACACTTCCCGAAGTCAGAACAAAGGCCTGGATAAGAAGGAGGTCACACCTCCCTCCCTCACAGGAAGGCTAGTTAAGTGGCACACCAAGGCGGTGAGTTTCAAAGAGCACACCGCCTCCGATATGCAAGCAGGCTATCCCGCAGTGGAGGTCAGAGCCGGTCCCATGCTCCCAGGCACATCTGCACCCGGGCAGGTGGGAAAATTAGTTAGTCAGGAGATGTATACCCTTGTAAGGCTAGCCACATCTCTAGGGTGGGCTACCTGGTCTTTACAGCAGAGGACAACTTCTGCAACTTGAAAAGTGGTAAAATAGAGAGTTCTGGGTAGAAAAGGTGCCCAACTCAACGGATGTGGTCACCTTAGGGGTAGATTAGCAGCCGGGACTCATAGCCCATTGGCTACTTGCACCCACATCCGTAACACCACTAAATCTAGCAATCAAGGGGAACCACTGGCACCAGAAACTCAGATCTGAAACTACTTGCAAAGACAGGACAGAAGGAGACCCGCATCAATGACAACAGAAATCGGCACAAACCAAAGGTGTGATACCGTGAACCTGTGGCAACCTTTCTGGACCTGCTCAACTGCAACTTGTCCTGGAACAAAGTTTGATTCAAGAGAGAAGCCTCTGTGAGCAAGACCAGCCTCCCATGGACTAGTGGCACTAGTTCCCTGCACACTGCAGGTAAAAAGCACCTACCAGAACCAAAGAAGCAATGACCATCAGGTTGCAGTTGGCACCATTTTCCCTAGGGCCTTCAGAAGGGGAGATACTTTCTCCTCCACCTTACCACTGCCAAGGATTGTTGGTGGGCAGCCCAATCATCACCACCTTTACTCGATGCTGCAATGTGAGGGCACACCACCACACCTGCATCCAATGTCACCAGTGGCTCCGCTGTCAAGTTTTTGCATCTGCTTCCTCGCCTGCACTGTCACAGTGGTAAATCCAGCAACTACAGCTTCCATTCAGCACCAAGGATAGCCAAGCACACCTTTACACCGGAGATGGTCAAGCTAGGCAGAGTTGTTCTGTCTGGTGTTTCCTGGTCCAGGGGCCCACACAAGCTTAACCCCCAGTGGGCTCCCACAAACCTGACCTGCAAGTGACCAAGTGTCTCAAGTCTCACTTTTCAGCACCTGCAGCTCCTGTGTTCAGCAACAAATAAGGTCAGGAAACCTCTACGCCCAGGCCCCAAAAGCCAGGTGAAATGGATCTGACTGTTGAAGCATGGTCCTGGGACCAGCACCTACTTAACTACAAGTGGGTTCCTCTGAACTCACCCCATAAGTGGGTGAGTGTCACTAGTAATTTTCCACATTGACAGCACTGGTAAAAGTTTAACAGCTTGAATTGTACCGATTTATTTTTCATTTGAAATTCCATAACTCCAGTATACATATCTGATTTACTTTAGGGTGTCTAAAGTAATATAAAAATCTGCTTTATTTTTATAAATTGGTGTAAGATTTATTTTGAGTCATGTCAATTACTTGTCATCCATGTTGGTACTCTGAAATGCTAGTAAAGCCTGACTGTTCTTTGCAGCTATACACAACCCATTATTTAACCATAAAACCTTCTTTGTAACCCTATACACTACCCATCCTTAAATGCTAAAATAAACCCTTACTGCCCCATACACAAGCTCATCCCAGAAACCCTAACCCTACCACCTAGACACTAACCAACCTACAAATCCTTTGCTAACTGCAAAGGTCAACCTACCCCTGACCCCTTTACTCCTCGAAAACATTACCAACCACTACCCACCCCATATGCTCTTACATGCTTTGTAAATGTAACACATTGAAACTTACCTCATAACTTTTTCAGTGTAGTGGTACATGAATCGTAGTGGTCCCTCATTGTACTGGATGTGCTGTAGTAGTATAGTAACTCTTTGCAGTGCAATACCTGCAACCACACACAGCAAGGGTTGTTCACATGCCAATTCTCACATGCACTTAACCGCTATTGCAATGTGTGTATGTTCAACCATTCATAGTAAGGTCAATAAACCAGCTGCGTACAGCGTTCGCACAGGTAGGTCTGGATAAACATCATGGAATGAAATGAGTAGCCAATATATCTCAGTAGTAGCATCAAGTGCAACGATTAATGGAGTAGCATCTGCATAGATGTAAAAACGCACCACTGCTTGGTGGAGAGGTCTTGCAAGGGGCCACATGTACACGTTAAGTAGAAAGGGTGGGAAAACTGACCCTTGGATGACCCTGCAGTCAATATTGTATGCCTTCAAATAGTACAAGGGAAGAGTACCTATTTGTGATTGCCCTGAAATTAAAGTTTTTATCTACTTCAGGAACATACACGTGATACCTACTGCCTCTATGGTCTTAAACAGGATGTTGTGGCCCGTTATAGGAAATATACAATAGGTCTAAGAGTACTAGAATGACATCACTTCTTTATCAAGGAACAGGTTAAGATTATCAAAGGCCAAAAGGACCAACAGCTCTGAGCTATGATCGGGACAAAAGCCTGCTCGTTGCTACGTCCATTAGGTCGTTAGATTATGGAAATTGCTGAAACTGATGCAGGGCCATATTTTCCTGTTTGCCCACAACTGTTTATTTACCAGAGGTCTTACTAAGGCTGTATCCCAGGAGTCTTGAAAAATGTCATGCCTTAAGGACCTGTTGAGGACAGTCAGAAGGATGTCGTTTGGGTTAAAAGGAGTGGATGAAGATGCCATGCTGGAAAAGGATCACGGTTATAATACCGTAGCAGCTAAGACAATTTAATTTGAAAAAAACCCACAAAGTACAGTTTTGGTTATAAACTGAAGCCGAAAAACAATATATTAGCCAGTTATGGTTAATCCTGAAAGCCACAGATCATGACACTGCCATGCAAACCAGAACACTCAGACTAAACATAATGCTTACAACCCAACAAATTTACACTAACCGCACATCATTAAATAACAACACACATTAAAACTAATACATACATTTATATTCATAAGCGATTCATTGATAGTATTAACAATACTGTGATATGCAATCTCACTTTTTACAGTGTTAATGTCTTTTGTAATTGCATCCGACACATCAAGAATAAGGGCATAAGCATTGCGTTTGGTATGCCAGTTAGGGTTTGCATGGCTGTTGTGCATGGTATGTGTTATGGAACTGACCATAACTGGTAAATTACAGTGATTTATCAGTTTTAGTTCATTGCCTTCAGTACACATGCATATCTTTCAATTTCTGATAGGCGCTTCAATACACAAGGCTGATTAAAGCCAATAGGTCTCACTATTCTGTAAGTGAAAGTGCTTTTTCATTGTTTGGCAAGTAGTGCATTGTTGTATGAATGGCTGAGCATGTAAATGTGAGAATGAGTCAACTTTTGAATGAATGAGTGAGTGTAGTGATTCACGGTCGAGTGCATGGATAATTAATAGGGGAGTGAATGGGTGTATAAATCACTGAATAAATGAGTGTTCGGAGGAATGAATAGATTAGTGCATAAACGGGAGCTCCAGTGCATAGATAAATGGAGGCAGGTTACACCAAGCTTAGAAGCTGAGGGGCCAATTCACAGACTTAATTTAGTAGCATGTTTATTAGTTCTACTTCAGTACTACTAACCTACTACAAAATGTTATTCACTAACCTAAGTATAAAGGTCTATAGCTATGCCTCTCCCATCTTTTTTGTGGAGAGATCTCTGCTGCGATTATGGAACTCTCCGCACATATAGGTATACATGTTGGTCGTAAATGCAGGAAGGACATAAGCATTGGCTGGAAAATGGAGAATGTTTACAAATAAGTGGGTGCAGTTCGAGGTGGATTATAGAGGGGTTCAGGGTGCTAGGGAGGGTTTCGGGTAGGATATGCAGCAACTCACAAAAAGAATAAGCCTACCGCTATTCATAAACTGCACTTCTATAGTGCCGATGGCAAACCAATGGTAATGCAACACCCTCCCATAGAAAATAATGGTGGTAGGACTTGAAATAGATCACACAGGAAATAATATTAAAATTAATTAATTTATATATTTTAAAAATTATATATAAATTTAATAATAATTCACTGTTAAAAACTACATCTAAATTATAAATAGCTTTAAGCAATACATTTTCAAAATATTTTAATTACATTTTCTAATTTAAAAATAAATGTTAAATAATTTTGTAAAAAATCTATACAAATTAATTCTATACATAACCTAACACATAATAAACCATTTTACTTTTGGTAGTTTTTATTAATCTTAAAAAATATTTGTACTCTAATTTACTCTACTTGCATTAATTAAATAATTAATGTAAAAATAAGTTAATAGTCCTGTAGCATATATAAGTAGTCTGTCCTACTTTTTGAAAATAAATATATAAAATTAAAGATTTAAGATTTAAAAAATGTAAACTATTTTTACTTTGAAAAACTTTTATTATCAGACTGAAGGAGTCGTAGACGAAACCCACCATCCCAACTGCTAGCAACACATTCAGTAGATTGGTCAGTGCTCACGGTATTGCAGCAGGATTGCATAATTCATGACGCTGTGATATTGCATACCATTTCTACCCGAAGAAAATTCCTATAATCAGAATATATTAACTAACATACCGGTATAACCATACTCATAATGTGTAGTTTGGCCGGGCATCTTGTTTTTAATGCATGATCTCCACAGAGGAACAAGACTCTGGAAAATTGCTCCGCTCTTTTTCCAAACAGGGACTATCAGATAGGTAATAATACTGAAAGTCAATTATCACCGACATTTAAAGTGCGCCAATAAATTTATTTTGACATTACTGGTCATCGTGGAAGCCAAATGTGAAATGTCAAAGCTTTAAATATCCCATGTACCGCAGCGGCCATCACTGTGTGAACCCGGTCGCATAATTACGAAGAACTTTTCATCCGAGAGTGCTTGGATTTTTATAATTATTGTTTATAAATTAAACAGCAATTTCCTCTTTGAAATGAGAGTGAAAAATTGGAAGTTTCAAAACAGCAGATACTAATCCAGTGTCAAATGAACAAACCTTGGCAACAAAAAAAAAAAAGTTTCAGTGTTCGATTCAAAATGTATAGGCAAATCATGGGAATAAATAGTTTTTAAACACTTCTAAAGATGCTGCTTAAAACTCAGTGATGAAATTATGACACTTTGGCAAATAATCATATACGCCTCGCATAAAAAGATTTATCAAAAGGAAGCAAACTAAGATTATTTTGTTTGAGAATCATAAAGTGATGAGGGGTAGAGGATTGTAGCAGCAGGAGAGCTGGATTTATTCAGGAGTACACAGAAGCAGATTACCTTTTGGTGCCCCTGGCACTGCTACTGCAACCCCTGGTGTCAGAAGTCATGAAGGCAGTGATCGTACAACTAAGTGAACGTTTTGTGCTCTCCACAACTTGCCTTTCCCCTGATACCTTAGCAGCAAGTAGGCGGCTTTGAGCTATTGGTGGGCCAAGAGATAAACTCTGTGATGTCATTAAGACAGCTCAGAAATTGTTTGACGTCACTTCTGCTACAGCTTGAATTTTGGTGCAGCAAATTTAGGAATATTAATTCTTTAACCCTTAAATTTAAAAAGCATAAAAACAGGCGTATGAATTATGGCTGAATCCAGTTCTTTAATGTAAACTACAGAGACTTCATTGGGTTAATCATCACAACTCTGGAGAGACTGCAATAGGCAGAGTATGGGTTAGAAAACTGCAACCATTTATTTCAATCAAGTATAGGCTGCCAGAAACTGAAGGTTTTTGGCAGGCTATACTTGGGGTTTTTAGCCGTATACGGGTCAGGAGATGATACAGACTGAAAAATCCTTTAATGAGGTTTGTCAAGCAGAAGAATTCTGACAAGTGTTGTTTCTTTAACTCCATCTTCGAGTTTATGATAGGATCAATGTCTCCTGTCTCACAGGTTAGGACATTTGCGATAACTTTGAGTGATATATTAAGGAGAAACAGGCAATGCTAACAACATATCATGCTGATAGAATTAACATGTATACTGTTCAGGGTCAGGGGTCCATAGGTAGTCTGAAACTGGTGAGCCTTAGTGTAGTAGTTGAATGAGGTTTACAGGAGGTCCTATAAATCGTCTCGGATGGACCCACCTTCCCATATGTAGAATGTGTGACTCTCGAGCAAAGGTAATTCCTTCCACATTTAAAAAACAATGTACTTAAGACTTCTTTGGGCTGAAACAATCTCATTTTTTATATTTTCATTATCTGAACTGCATAAAAATATTGCCTTGACGCATAGCATATTAGTGCAGTTATTCCTTAGCCAACTTTGGACTCAAAATGCACATATTGCCTCAGTAGTCCCTGGCACTGTAGGGGAGTAGTTATTGTGCGTATGTGCTGTTTGTGAAAGAGCAGAATGCCATCACTCACTATGAAGTTAGTCAATGGCTGAAGTGGGCTGACCCATTGCCCAAAGATGTATGCTCCAGTGGGCCTAAAAAAATGTGTGACCCAACAAGAAACCGATGAATATTACAAAAAAGGCCCTCTTAGGAATAAGTTGATTATGCATATAATTTTAGTTAAAATCAAAAAGTCTGGGCTAACCAGACCTAAAAAGGAGATTGTATTTGTTAGAAATGGGGTATTTGGTTGCCAGTCAGGTTACCCCCTGTCCAAGCAAGGACCCTCATTCTGGTCGGGGTTAAGGAGAATCACCCTCAGTTAACCCCCACTGACCCCCTTTGTAGCTTAGCACAAGCAGGCAGGCTTAACTTCAGAAAAAATGTGTAAAGTATTTGTACCAACACACACACTAATACAGTGAAAACACTACAAAATGACACAACTGAGGTTTAGAAAAAAATAGATAATATTTATCAAAACAAAACAAGACCAACACAACAAAAATCCAACATACACAAGTCAAGATATGAATTTTCAAAAGAATTAGAGTCCTAATCCTTAGAAAACAGTGAGAATGCTGTTGTTACACAGAGTACCTGATTAGTGTGAAAAATAAAGCCGCATAGGCGAGCGTGCACCAGACAAGTCAGCGATACGTTGATTCCTTACTCGCAAGTGAGACCGTGCATCGTTTCCTTCTCCGGTCGGGTCAGTGATGCCCTGTTTTTCTCCTTCGCAAGAGAGCGATGCGTCGATTTCTGAACGGGGCACCTCCGATCCACACAGAGTGGGGTCGCCTCAGACGCCCAGGGACGATGCATGGAAAATCCGGTCACACGGTATCAGAAAACTGCTCTGTGTGGGGTTTGCGTCATTATCAGCCTCCGTAAGCAGGTTTGCGTGTCGTTTCTCCAGCGGCATTGTGTCGATCTCCCAGCCGTGATGCAGGTCGCGCGTCGATTTCCGCTGCGAAGCCGGCAGCACTTCGTTTATCAGCTGCGTCGTGGAAGGTGCGTTGTAAATTTACCCGCACAGCGTTGTGTGTGTGGATTTTCAGTTCTTAACTGCCGGCTTCAATTCTCAAGGGTGCAGGGACTGGATAGGGCACCACTTGGCAGGGCAGGAGTCTCAGCAGAGAGTCCAGATGCTGGCAGGGGAAGTCTTTGATGGTCCTGAGACTTCAACAACAGGAGGCAAGCTCAGTTCAAGCCTTTGGAGATTCTTCTCAAGCAGGAATGCACAACAAAGTCCAGTCTTTGACTCTTTTCACAGGCAGAAGCAGCAACTGCTGGATAGCCCAACAAAGCGCAGTCACAGACAGCACTTCTCGTCAGCTCTTCAGCTCGTCTCCTTTGCAGAGGTTTCTCTTGATTCCAGAAGTGATCTGATTTTCAGGCGTTTTGGGTCCTCTTCTTATACCTCTTTCTGCCTTTGAAGTAGGCCTACTTCAAAGAGAAGTCCCTGTTGTTTACAAGATCCTGCCTTGCCCAGGGCAGGCCCTAGACACACACCAGGAGTTTAAAGACTGCATTGTGTGAGGGCAGGCACAGTCCTTTCAGGTGTGACGACTCCTTCCCTTCCCTCCAGACCAGAAGGTCTATCAGGACATCAGGCTACACCCCAGCTCCCTTTGTGTCACTGTCTAGAGGAGAGGTGCAAACAGCCCAACTGTCAAACTGACCCATACAGGGAATCTACAAACAGGCAGAGTCACAAAATGGGTTAAGCAAGAAAATGCTCACTTTCTAAAAGTGGCATTTTCAAACACACAATCTAAAAACCAAGTTCACTAAAATATGTATTTTTAGGTAGTGAGTTCAGAGACCCTGAACTCCATATGTCTATCTGCTCCCAAAGGGAATCTACGCGGTGATCATATTTAAAGTTAGCCCCCATGTTAACCTATGAGCGAGATAGGCCTTGCAACAGTGAAAAACGAATTTGGCAGTATTTCACTGTTAGGACATGTAAAGCACATCAGTACATGTCCCACCTTTAACATACACTGCACCCTGCCCACGGGGCTACCTTGAGCCTACCTTAGGGGTACCTTGCATGTATAAAAAGGGAAGGTGGCAAGTGGGTACACTAGCTAAGTCGAATTGGCAGTTTAAACTGCACACACAGGCACTGCAGTGGCAGGTCTGAGACATGTTTACAGGGCTACTAGTGTGGGTGGCACAACCAGTGGTGCAGGCCCACTATTATCATTTGATTTATAGGCCCTAGGCACCTCTAGTGCACTTTACTAGGGACTTACTACTAACTCAAATACGCCAATCATGGAAAAGCCAATCAACAATACAATTTACACAGAGAGCACATGCACTTTAACAATGGTTAGCAGTGGTAAAGTGCCCAGAGTCCTAAAACCAACACAAACGGGTCAGAAAAAATAGGAGGAAGGAGGCAAAAAGACTGGGGATGTCCCTGCAAAAAAGGCCAGGTCCAACAGTGTTTAAATGAGTGGAAGATGGTGCTGTTTTTTTGCTCTAGATGCACATGCTACACACAAGTGTTTAAGGGAGTGAATGAGCCCCATTCAAGCCACAAAATTACCAGAGTTAAGGAACTCTTGTCTTGGAGAGCTGGTGTGAAGATTTATTTTTAAAAAAAAATTATTTGAGGCATAAGCTACAGTTAAAAAAATACAAAATGCCACCTTCTAAATATGGGGTCCATAGGCTTTAAACAAAATCTTAAATTTAAAAATAAATGTACTATCACACATAATTTTAATAGAACTCTGTTTGTGCTTGCTAGCAGGCAGTTGTACGTAAGACAGTCATAGAAACTCTTTTTTGGTGTAATTCGAATCACAGATGAACATGATTCTTATTTGTACAAAGCAAAACAACACATTGGTTCTGAATTACTGTATACGGAAGCCTTGAAGTCTCCCCCAAGGCTTCTCTATGTATGTATATAATCATGTATGTTCATTTAGGATTTTTTTTAACTATACATATACAATTAGTGTACTCAGAAGCCTCACCTAAGACCTTTCTATGTATGTATTTAATCATGTATTTTCATTCAGGAATTTTTATTATTGTATTATAGATAATACATAAGGCTGGCAGAACACCTAAAAATGTCCCAATGCCAGACCTAAAAAAAGACAGAAAACAGACCTTCTCCAACCACGTTGCCGAGGTGTGGAATAACATTTGCTTCACCAAAAGTAATTCTACAACTCTCTTCCAATTCAGGAAGGAATTTAAGACTCAACTCTTGACACTACAGAGCCACACGCCCCTCACCTGCATATTGTAAGTGATCATCCAATTACAGTCCTGGCTCTTACATTGTATAGTACTCCCAAGTAAGATTTGTGTGTTATAAATATCTATACATACATATTTGCAAAGAAGAAATACATTATATGCATTGAGAGAATTTTGTGACATCCATACGATTCAGACCAACAGACGAGGGTTGAACAACATGGCTTTCACTGGCACACTGGTTTGAAATCCCCCTAAGAACTCAACAGGCTATTTTAGAACATGTTTATGTCACATTCCCATATTGTGTGTATTTTTAGCATTGTTATTTAATGAGGTAACAATGTTAAAGATTTGTTTTATATCTATGGTAACAGGATTTGTCATTTTGCTATACAGCGCAAAAATACATTAAAAAAAGAAATCCTCTGTTCCTTTATAAGCCATTGAAGACCTCAGTGAATTTTGCTGCCATGTTTTAAATTCTCTGAAGCTTCCACATCTGACCTTACTGCAGGCCGAGATTGAGTGTGGTTCTGTAGTCTAAGTGGGCCAGAATCGTAGCACTGACTACTGGGCTCATTTTTTCTACTCAGCGAAGGAACGAACCTTCTTGAACACCCTGCGGAGTGAGAGACAGCATTAACAGATAAACTGAATTTAGTGATCAAAAGAGAGTTCCTGGTTGGACCAGACTTCCAGATTTTTACCATATCAGCTGGGTCCCAATGATTCCCAAGGACCCAGGGCACAAACCAACTGGTTATTGCGCATCACCAGGATATTCATTTTGTTTCCTTTTAGTTTTAGAAAAATCGGAAACATCCACTCCTGAGCTGTGGTGATGAAATCACTAAAGTACACAATGCTTGATAACATTTCAGTAGGTTTTGCACTATGATTTTAGATAAGATGGCGAGAAGCATGATAAATCTATAGGGTGTCAAGCCCTAGGAGTCAAGATTGCCCTTCTTTAAGGTGGAGGGAGTGGATGACTTTTTGACAAACTAAGCAAAGGTCACTCAGACAGCAAAGTATTAATAACACCTGCAATGCTGGACTAATGGCTGGACAAGAGAGACTAACGAATGGTGAGAGGGCAAGAATAATTGGAGGACCCTGACTCGAGCTTTCCAGGGCAGAGCTGTACACAGCACAGGTCATCAGAGGTAGTGCATCCATACAATCTTCTTATATCTCTCAAAGTTTATTCGGTACAATATACCTTAAAAGTACATATAATTCATCAAAATCAATCCCAATAAAATCACTACCAGCAATAAATTAAATCACCAAAAAAGTTAAGATCAATCTTCTTATTATTGGTGACTACTACTAGACTATACGGGAATATACTAAGAGAATTAGAGACCGCCTTTTAAGTATATACTGCAAGTTGACATGTATTATGTATATATTCCGCATTTTATTCTTAGTTAATATACATATACATATCACATTTAAAGTGACCTACTGTAGTTTTAAACAATCTCAGGCACATTCATGTACCACAGACCCTGACTAATTATCTGTTTTAAATTAATGTTTGTATGTTCCATGAAATTAAATGCGCAGTGTGCGGTGCACAATACTGGAGATCGCAATTATTGTTATTTTGTAATTAGAGTATTTTCAGCCTATATAGGGAGTACTGCAAAGCAGCATGCATGTCTGTTTGTCATAAGGAAAGTACTAAGAAGAGGACAGCTGTCTATTTGATATACAACCTTGATGACACAGCAAAAGTCTCAGATGGCCAAGCCCCCATGACATACTCCTTCTTTCAGGCAGATGCCATCCTCTGTCAAGTAAATTCACAGGTCTTCCGCCAAGCATCCATCCGAAGGACACAATCACTCTGGGGCGTTTGTGCTCAGTTTATAAGTCGCCATTTTGAAAGAGAACATACCCTACCCCATCATAGCTATTTTGGGTGTTTCGCAGCCTGACCTAAGGCTGACATTTTGTGGAGTCCTCCTTTGTCCTACTAGGTTGCTACAACTTAGGACCATGTCCCAATAAGACTTTTCTCTTGGAGTCAATATTTGCCTAAGACTGGAGTTCCAATGAGCATTGTTTGCTATGTGCATTTAGGTTATTGAGTGGAACAAACATGGTGCTGCGAGGAAGAGCATATGTTGAACGAGGTAATAGTTGGAAATCAACAACTCCTAGGATTGCAGGGGGCACAATTCTCATTCATTTTTCTAACAATCTGGGGATAGTGGAACACATGCTCTGTTCTAGTGGAGAAACTTTGGGTCAATGAACCTTGTGGAAAGAGAGTTCATAGACCTCTCTTGCTTAACCTTTAATTCATGGGGCTTTTAAAGACAAGGTTCTTTAGATTTCAGAACATGAAGAGTGAAAGATCTCTAAAGAGAACCTTTCTAAAAGCATCAATGCCATTCACTCTGTGATATAGCGGATAGCAGAACCCAGCTGTGTAAAGTCACAAGGAACACTAAATTAACCTGTGCTCAACACTCAGGTAACTTGGCACAGAGCAGTTACGCTTAACTCAGAGGCAATGTGTAAAGTATTTGTGCAACACTTCAAACAGTAACACAGTGGAAACACAGCACAAAAGGAGCCCACAACAGAGTTAGAAAAGCAAAGCAATCTGTGATCAATAAATCAAGACCATAAAGACAAAAATCCAATTAGTAGTATCGGCGATATTAAATTTTAAAGATTTTAGCAAAAATAGCACCAAAAGGCGTAAAGCACCAACTTTGGAATTACAGTTGTGCTGGACCAGGAAAAAGTCACAAGTGCAGGCCAACCACGATTAAATGCAAACTGGCTATAGGGATCCAGTTAGGCCCGCTGAACAGAGTACCTTAAACCCTGGTTTGTAGAGTGTTACAAGGATCCACGCTGAGGATGCGCTTACCACCGAAGCGATGCATCTGTTTCGAGATGCAGCGAGGCTGCAGTGCAAGGTCCTGCATCATTGTCAAGGATCCTATCAACCAGAGCTTGCAATGCAAAGTGTGGAGTCGGGGACGTGTCGCACAGTCGGTGCGCTGCATTGGTTCCAAGAAGCTGTGATGCAGCGTCAGGCATCGCCATCGAGGCAACAACGAGGGATGCAAGAGCCTGCGCTGAGAATGTGTGGCGCATCGGTGGTTCCGAAGCTGCAAGGGGCTGCAATTCGATGCAGGTCTTTGCTACAAATCCAATCCACGCAGTAGAGATGATGTCTCAGCTCTGCTCAGGGTTTCACCACCCAACAGAGGAGATGCATCCATTCCCCTGCACCCACAAATGGTAGAGGAGCATTTTAGGCCCGCAACCAAGGCTCAAGGCCTTGGATGGCACCACTTGGCAGGGTAGACTAACAGATGGCAAAGTGCAGGTGCTGGGTCAAGGTTGTTGGAGCTTTCGGTCCATGAAACTCAAGTCAGGAGGCCAGTCAATTAGCTCTTGGAGTCACTCTGGAGTTCTGAGTTCAAGAGATGCAGGTCAAGTCATTCTTACCCAGGCAAAAGGGCAGCAGGTCAGCAAAGCATGGCAGCAGTCCAGCAGGGCAGCAGTCTGGCAGAATGGCAGTCCTTTAGGAGCTCAGTAGTCCTTCTTCCTGGCAGAGTATTCAAAGGTCCAGATGTGCACTTAAGAGTTGGAGTTGTGGCTTTGAAGTGGGGAGAAGCTACTAGAGGTTTCCATTTGAAGTCCCCAGGCATTCTGCCTCCCCTGTGCTGGCTCCAGACTAACTACAGGAGGTAGGCAGCTCTTTGTGTGGAGGCAGGACACAGCCTATACAAGTGTAAGTGGGGCTGGGCCCAGCTCCTCCCTCCCATCCTGCAAGTGACGGCCCATCCAGGCACACCTAAATTCCCTATTGTGTGTGACTGTATAAGAGGAATACACATAGCTCAACTGTCAGCTACACCAGATATGTGACCCAGGTATAGGCTACAGGCACTAAGTGGCTAAGGCAGGATAAATGCCACCTTTTTAACACTGGCATTACAAATTTATTGTTACCATAAGTTAGGATTTTCCATTACAATTCCAAAGACCAAAGAAACCAAACATGAACTGGGCACCTGCTCCCATTGGTAAATTACAGCTTATTAAATGTAACAAGGTAACTCCAATGTTAGTCTATGGGAGAGGCTAGCCATGCAGTAGTCAAAAATGAATGTAAGACATGTAAAACTTAAAATTACGTGTCCAAATTTTTAACTGCCGGAGGGCTGTGTAGGGCCTACTCTAGTTGTGACAAATGTATTAAACAGGGAGGTTGGGGCCTAGCAAAAAGGTTTAATTTGCAGGTCGAAATAGCAGTTTAAAAAGTGCACACGCAGGCTGCAATGGCAGGCCTGAGACATGTTTAAAGGACTACTTAAGTGGGTGGCACAATAAGTGCTGCTGGCCCACTAGTAGCATTTAACCTACAGGCACTGGACACAGGTAGTGGCACTATACCAGGGACTTACAAGAAAATTAAATATGCCAATTGTGGATAAGGTAATGTCACATATTTTAAGGAGTGAGCAAATGCATTTTAGCACTGGTTAGCAGTGGTAAAGTGTGCAGTCCTAAGGCCTGCAAAAGTGAGATCAGCAAAAGGGAAGGGGAAAGGCAAAAGGTTTGGGGGGAGGCCCATTAAGGTTGATAGGTCTAATACCAACGAAGACAAGCACACTCAGTTCACTTCTCTTGTACAGTTTTAGGGCTTGCACTGACATTTATTATCCACGTCACAACTAAGAGAAATACACAGTCAACAGAGATAAGGCAGAACTTGTTTTAAGTTTACACTTGAGGCTAGACATTCAATAGATAAATATTAACCTGACATCCTACTAATACAGCTTTATGACACCTGTGTAAATGGTCCAAAAGCCCAAACCCTTGATAGAATAAACTCCTTGTCCACCCAGCTTCAAAAGTAGAGGAATGATGAGTCTCAATAAACTGTGTTTACTTAGTACCTTAAATGGAAGGTTTACTGTCTCACAAAACATGCATGAAAAACAACCTCACTGAATTGCAGTGGCGTACCATCATATGACATATTTGTATTATTTGAGATGTTCTTCAGGATTATAAATTAATGATGGGAAATTCAAGTTCTTGGACATTGCACTTATTTTTCGTATGAATATGGTTGATGGGGGTGTAAGATGCTGGGCAAATCATAACAGCCATACCTTCTTAATTTATAAACGATTAAGTGCCCTGGCCTAAAGTTTTGTTCAGAAAGGCACAGCCATTGCTACTGAGGCTCAGGGTGCCAAATACCAAGGCTGTACAGTCTTGATTCCACCCCATGCCTCTTTTTTTCACCACCAGACACTCCATGCCTCTTTATCTCACTCTTGCAAGTTCCTTTTCATACCTGCTTTCTCCCTTTGCCACTATGTTTCTGTCTTTCCCTCCTACCTTATTTCTCCCTTTTGTGTTCTTTCTCTACTCTGGACAAAGTTTGTTGAGGAAAAGTAAGTGCTGCTCCCCATAAATGAGTGCCGGTGGGCACCAGCTCAAATTAAGCACTGACAGATGATTCTTGAATTGTAGGCAACATCGAAATTGTAGGTGAGCTCCCAATTAAAGGCTCTGTTATCGATGACAGAAGGGAGGTGTTCCAAAGCTGATAATGCAAGGTCCTATGGGTCACAGTGTCAGAGTTCCCAAGATCCTCTTCACAAATCAGTATTTGTTTAAATACATCTACTTCTGTTTTCATTGCCACAAAATCACAAAACGTACATTACCTGTAGTGTCTACAAGTCGAAATGCAGAAAAAACAAGCTTATAATGAGCTTGTGGGCTCTGTCCTTATTAAGAGGCAATTCTATAGCTTTAAATGAACGTGCTATGTTACAACCTTTTATTGACAGTACAACGCACAGTTACACTTTTGTTTTTGCATTACTGCTTGCACAGACTGAGATTATTGCCTGAGCAGTCGAGTTTTGCACAGGGACATAGCTATAGGGGGCATTTGGGGTGTTACAACACTCTAATAAATGTAGTATTTGTAGGCGGTGCAAACCTGCAGGGACTCCCAGTCGGGTGTGCTTATGTCAATGTAGGATTTCCCCTTGGATCTCAAATAACAGGAGACATAGAAGCTTGTCTCTCAGAATCTCTGAAGTATTTATTTAAACTAAAGGTGGGTGAGAAATTCTGCTCTGCCGGCAGAGTTGGCAGAGTTTTTCCCACTCCACACTCTGCGCGGAGTTTCGAAAAACTCTGCGAAATGACGCAGAGCTGAGTTTTTTCTCTCACACAGGTCACTGATGTTAAGTTGACGAGCGAGAGAAATCGCTAAATTGGCGAGCACTAGCAAAATTTCTCAACGCGGGTGGTCATAGCAGGTCGCTACCGCTCGGGTTGAGAAAGCCGCTGCTCTCATTGAGGAAGCAGCCGCTCGCGTAAAAATCTACTCGTGCGTCAGAAAGAAGTTAGCGCCCTCTGGTGCTCTGCTGCTAGCAGAACTCCATGTAGCATTGCAGAGTTGTTTCTGCACTTCGCGGAGTCTGAATAGCAGAACTCCACAAACTCCACCTAGGTCCATTTTAAACTGACCTAGGTTCGAACTAGACCCCCGACCCCACATACAGGCACACAAAAAACAAAGCCTATAATTAAGGCATTTACCGGTCTGATGGCTTTGTAACGTCAAAACAAAATGCTATGACGCACTATAGTTGTCTGGGAAGCACCATAAACAGGCAGGGATATTGTAGACAAACAAATGTTCTCTGCTACTAGGACTTGGGCATATGCTATATCACAGAACTAATATGAAATGTAAAAAATCTTCAAATGACATACACATGCACACACTGTTATTGGAACCTGTGGCCTTCAGGTTACACACAAATCACTCTAGCAGACACTCAGCCTCCTCAGCTATCTTCATTGGGACAGCAGCTGTAACTTGCAAAAGGCAAATAATTTACTGGCACTGATCGCCCCAGTCCTAAAGCTCACCATTGCACAATGGCCATTGACAGTAATTGTACTTGATTATATGGGTGGCTGAGCTAAGGTTGGAGAATGGTGGCCAGTTAAGGTCAACCACCACTATATTAATGTCCCTGTTCCATCTGGTAGCCCTTCGGATCTGCAGGAGGCTGCTCAGTGGAAAACAGAGAGGCCTGACATGCAGGCATTGCAGAGGGAATACAGTGTTAGTTTGAAGGATTACTTTTCTGGGGTGAGCAACGATCCTTCCAATCTATCAGCAAGTAAATCCGCATGGTTACTTTCTAACCTGGGCTGCTTCTAAATCACAACGGGGAAGGCAATTCTTGGCATTACTATGGTGTCAAAGGGTGGGAAGAGTCTTCTCTTCCTCCCGCAGACTGGAGACACTGCACACGCATGGAGTGCCAGTGGAAACTCGCCACTGGGAATTACCTCTACCTGTGAATTTGGAGGAGTGTTCTCCCTTCTTACACCCTGCTAACTAATGGAATAATTGTGTAGCCAGCACTGCCACTCAGTTCTTATATCACAACGGTTTGGCAGGCCAATGAGACTGGATAAGGCAGAGGTGGTGCCATCTGAATGGTGCTATCCCATCTTCTACCCTGTACTTGGAAGCTGGGTGGAGACTGGGGGAACTTTGTTGTGGAAAGTTACAGACCTTTAAGCCAATTCTGAAAATGACAGATTTTCGCTGGCAGATTTTCTGATTTATAAAGTTTTTTTTGTACAGCACTCAGACACTCGAAAGGTAGGAGAGATTTGAGATCTTCAGAATGTTTCTTTTCTTCATAATATTGTTTTTCTTACCACTAATCCCCTCATCAATCCCTCAAGATACTAACATCGCATAAACCCATTCACTCCTTGCTTGTTGGATCATATTTATGTTACCTACAACCTGGTGATTGCTGGGAAATCCCAGGCTCACAACTCTGACCCAACTGTACTAACAGTCAGGAGATTAGCACCTAGGTAAAGGCAGCGGCTCACATGAGGCATATGGTAGGGAGTTAAGGAGAGCTTTACACATGATGAAAGGTGCTTTGAAGCCATCATTCTAGGCAGATGGTGGAATGAGCGATACCACAAATGGATTAAATTATCAAGTATGGGCCTTTGTGGTATGCCTGGATCTATGCTGGATCAATTTTAAAACACTGTGAGTGATAACTGAATACTTTTTATAGGACTGTTCTACAGATTTTCTGTATCAGGGAGGAACATTTTAACGTACAATAAATGAAACAACACATTTTCAGTATTTTAACAAAATAAGATCATCTTTGATCGTAAGATCAAACATTATTGGTGAACTGAGGCAAGATGTGCGAAATCAATGAATACATACATGTTTGCATCTCTATGATGCTCTTGTCCTCAAAAAGAAAAACTTTCGCAGATATCAAGGGGGGGGGGGCTACGATTTATGTTTTAAATGGACAGATTGTACCACTGTCGGTTTTAGTCTGCACTATTTCCCATCTCCTTTTATGTTCTCTCATGGTTGTGAATATTTTTGTCTTTTTCTTTGCTTTTCAGCGCAGACCTTTTTCCAAGATTTGTGTTTTTCAATTACCTGGAATCGTCGCTACAACTAACCTGCACGCACCTGAATACCCTCACACCATCTCTGAATGCCACAGAGTCTTCAATAGTCCATGAGAGCTGTCATGTCAACAGCACCCATCTGGTGCATCCTTCTGGAAGAAACATACACCTTATTTGCGGAGATAAAGAACGAACGAAAGAGATCTGGGGCCAGGTGTATGTAGCATAAGGTTTGCAATTTCCGAATAGCAATATTTTGCGATTCACTATTAGGAAATCGCAAACTGCTATGTACAATAGTGTGTTTAACAGTGTGTATTAATGAGACAGGTCTCTTGCAACCCGACCTGCCTCATTAATATTCATGAGGCAGGTCGCAATTTGCGGCACATTTGGGAATGGCCACAATCACAGGGATGGTGGCCTGCTGGGGTTAGCAGACCACCATGTCTATGATTGCTTTTGAATAAAGCAATCTCTTTTTTTGTGTAATGCATCCGGTTTTCCTTAAAGGAAAACTGGATGCATTACAAAAAGAAAACTGAAAAGTTTTTCATTTTTTAAGAGTAGGCAGTGGTCCGTCGGACCACTGCATGCTCCTAAAAATGTTTTGCATCCCCTTCCCCTTTGCCAATGGGTTACAAACAACTTGAAGTTGATGGTAACAGATTGTTTTGAGACAGCATTGCGGGTTGCAAAAAAAATCATACCTGGCCCTGCGAGTTGCTAATAAGAAGGGATGCCCCTGGCGCACCCTTTCGTAATAGCGAGTCGCAATTCCTATTTTGTCGGAAAGATGTTACAGACTCGCAAAATAGGGATGTTACATAGCAGAAAAGCCTTTTACCAATCACAAACGGTCCGATGGGCAGTTTGCGACCAGTAAAAGAGCTTGATACATCTGGCCCATAGCGTTGGCAGCTGTTGGGGCATCAGTTTATCGACGGAAATTTGTAGATTGTGAATTATTAGTTCCAATACAACATCTAAAGCAATGCTTTCATTGACCACATTGTTACATATATCTATATTTTTCATGGTGAACTTATATAATTGTAACTAAAAAAGACAAGTAAGTTTTGCATTCTGTGAAGTTGCTGGGTACAATAGGGGCCCATTTCTAAAGCTTTCCTGGAAATGTACAAATTACGATTACATGAGACTCGCAAAGTTAGAGACGAACAAGTTAAATGTACAGATACTAAAAACAAAGTTACACACAGAAATGTATACTAGTACTAAGTAAGTTACTTATGCACAGAATGTGAGTAAATGTGAATGGTAAATTTCAAAGGAGTGTATTCATCAACAAGGGGGGAGCGCCAGAGAAGTGGACAGGTATCTGTAGTGGAAATAATGTGAAAGTCCCAGCCAGAAATAGACTTTAGTGTTATAATGCAGTGGGGCAGAACAAAGATGGCCGTCTAGCAAGTCGTGCCCCTTCAAAGCTCTGCTACGTTGCCTTCATAAACCCCCTTAAAAATGCACCAGATCACTGCAATAATGCAAAAGGGCTGCTGTCTGAATTGACACTGGCTTCCTTTCCTGGCACCTGTACACTGAAGTGTAAAGGAGGTCATGGCAGCATAAGGAGGAATATGTCTGGTTAGGTTCTGTGGAAGAATCATAGCGGACTAATGCCTCTACTACACTTGTGTGTGTCACAGTACTGAACCAGAACATTGACAACTTCAGTGACTGAGGGAAGGGCCTCTAACGTAGACAACAGGATGACTGGACACACAGACATAATAAATGTGGTGCAGAACCCTTTAAAAGACAATGAAGAAAAACGCTCATATTTAGAGAAATGATCAATGTGCAATAACATAAGACTCCTAGAAATACCAGCCGGAACTACAATCTACCCACTTAAAACTCGGCAAAGCTTGATGCCATTACAGTTCACTGACACAGAGGTAGTCCTTGGCCTGCAGATGGACGCCATTGCAGCATAAGCCATCAGGGTTCTCATCTAGAATGATAATGAGCTGTATGTTGCACTACATTTTCAAAGTGGAACTTTTTAGGGAGCCGGAACGAGGGGGGCCTTACAATGGGAACTGGATCTCCTTCTACCTGGATTTTGGAGCAGAGGCACTACCCTTTAAGAGTGGTCAAGTAAAAGATCTAATGAAATAATATCCCACAGGCAAAGGTGGCTCATCAAAGCTACGCACTAATACAAAAGGCATTTTTTTAATGTGGCACAAAAAGAACTGCTCTATGAAGAGATGTTGTACATAAGTAGACAATGACAACTTTATGTGAGGATCTATGAATAATAGACCGGTGGTACTATATATTAGTCATATTAGTCATAACACGTATCTAATCCCGCATGGCGGTGCTAATCTGAATAATTCAAAATTTTACCTCCCCAATAGGTGACAGACTGTTACTAGTCGTGGAGGTGCTTTGGAGGGTGCAGTTCCAGGCAATCATTTCTCCACTGACTTTTTCTCATCTAACATGTATCTCTGATACACAGTGGCGACTGGTGGAATTTGAAAGGGGTGTGGCGCCTCTGGTATGCTTTTAACATGTGGGGGCGTTTCACTTTAGTACACAGTTTATATCACTATATTGAGAGGCATTTATTAAAGCTGCTAATAAATGCCTCTCAATACAGTGTTATAAACAGGTGTACTAAAGTGAAACGCTCCTGCATGTTAAAAGTATACAAGAGACTAGAGCATTTTTAAGTATGCGAGTTCAGGAAGCACACACCCTGTACTCACATATTTAAAAGTGCTCTCTTGTGTGCTTTTAACATGAGGGAGAGTTTCTCTTTAGTACATCAATTATATCACTATTTTGAGAGGCATTTATTAACATTTTTAATAATGCCTGTCAATAGTGTTATAAACTGATGTACTACTGTAAAAGCCGCCTGCACAATAAAAGCACACAAAGAGAGCACTTTTAAATTTGTGAACTCTAAGTGTGTGCTCTGCTGTGCCCAGCCTGCGGTTTGTAAAAACCAGCCACAGGCTGGCAGGCATGATGGAAGGCCTCCAAACCCCAGCCACACTTACCTGCAAACCCTGCCCTGGAACACGCATGGTGGCCCGCAACAGGGTGTGCTGCTGCTGTTCCAATCCAGGATGGAAGGCTCGAGAATGCCAAGCGTGCCCTCTCGGCCTCTGATGGCTCGAGGTCACGGAGGCTTGTGACTCTGACCTCGAGTCACGTTTGCAATCATTCACAGGCTGCAAGCAACACCCTTTCCCAAAACGTAATGGGTGACGAGTTGGGAAAGGATGTTGCTTGCAGCCTGTGAAAGTGATTGACAGGCAGTTTTTGGAATACAGCTCTTGTGCTTTAGACGCCCAGGACTGCTCGTAAATATGATGCTGCTGGCATCATGAATGGGAGGTCTCTTCAGACCCCTTAACATTGTAGGCCAAGGCTAGCGCTAGGTCAGCCCTATTCCTGCATAGAGATATTTTTTATAAAAGGAAAATGCTGAGGGACACATGCTCACTAGAGCACGTGTCCCACTCTGAAGTGTGTGGCTGCCTGGCTCATCACAGCAAGTGCAAGAGGCAGCCAGGCACTTAAGCAGCAC
This sequence comes from Pleurodeles waltl, assembly GCF_031143425.1. Classification (NCBI taxonomy): domain Eukaryota; kingdom Metazoa; phylum Chordata; class Amphibia; order Caudata; family Salamandridae; genus Pleurodeles; species Pleurodeles waltl. The sequence continues at coordinate 240,063,673 of NC_090436.1, forward strand.
ACGCTTAGAGTCCTTATTTAATTTTTAAAAAAAATAATAATAATAATTATGTGGATGGTAATTGCTCTTTGCAATTACCATACACTCAACTTGAAAAACGATGTTGGCTGCATCCTGGTGCCCTCTAGTGGTAGCCGCGACCAGGGGCGTAGGAGACACTACATTTCTGGGGGGTACAGGGACAACCTTGAGGTGGGCCCCCTGCACAAAGTTTGCACCCAAAAGGGTTGCAGTAGGGGGTGGGGGGACATGAGGGGTGGCGGTCGCTTCCAGTTGAGTCCTGTGCGGCCTGCAATTTCCTGTCTGCTGGGCCCTTTGCTGCCTGTTAGGCAGCAACAGGCTCTGTGCTGCTATTCGCCTGTGTAAAGTCCTAAGAGGCCTGTACTGCCTGCTGGGCGCAGTGCTTCCTGTTGATTCCTGTGCTGCCTGCCATGCACTGCGCTGCCTGTTGGGAGCTTTCTTTCTAGTCAGGCTGTGTCAGTCTCTGGGCCCCCGCCTGCCTATGAAGGCCAGTAAGGCCTATGATTGCTGCTAGGTCCTTGTCTGACTGTCAAGTGGCAGTCTCTCTGCTGCCGCATTCCCGTGAATTGCTGTGCTGTCTTACAGGGCTGGCCTTAGTGCTGGTGGCACCCTGTGCAACATTGTTTGTCGGCACCCCCCAGTGACCACCTCCGCCACGGATTCCCTCACTACTATCCATCACCACTCTCTCTCAGATGCATTTCATTAGTTTTATAGCACCACTCATACTGGGAAATATCCCTTACAACGCAATCAATGCAATGCATTGACCACGCTGCCATTACCACACATATGGGTCTAGAACACATGCCTTTACCACACATGTCTTTACCACGCATATGCGTGGTTACAACATAGAGAGCGGTCTAGCTGTCCGGGTGGAACAGGAAGAAGCAGAGGAGAGAGAGGTAAGAAGGGCTGTGGCCGGGTTTAGGGTGGGAGGTTGGGGTCATTTCTAGGACAGGGTAGGGTCGGGGTAGTTGTTAGGACAGGGTGGGGTAGGTTTTAGGGTTCAGGACGAGGGTGTGGGAGTCAAGTAGCTTTTAGGACAGTGTGGGGTAGGTTTTAGGGTACAGGGTGGAGGTCATGTAGTATTTAGGACAGAGCGGGGTAGGTTTTAGGGTTCAGGGTGGGGGCAGGGGCATCAAGGTAGTTTTTAGGGCAGTTCAAGGTGGGTTTTAGGGTTTAGAGTGGGGGTCAGGGTAGTTTTTAGGACAGGGCAGGGTTACTTTTAGGGCTCAGGGCAGGGGGGTTTAGGGTTCAGGGCAGGGGCAGTTTTAAGTGCTTGGGCGGGGTGGAATATGGTATCAGGTGTAAGGGGGCAGGGCGGGGAGAATTTACCATGCATGTTCCTTTACCAAACATGCTTTTACATTGAAATTTGTTGTAAAGGCATGCGTGGTAAAGACACAGTCGCTGTTGAGACCGCGATGTTAAGGCGTGCATGATATACGCATGTGTTGTTCATCATTCATCCCTCATACCAGTCTAGGGTGTCAAAGCACTTTACATCACACAGACATTACGCAGAGACAATCATCATATGTGTGTAAATCGGTGTATATGAAATGTTACATAAGACAGAGGACTACAAGGTGTATGTGTCACAAGTCATCCATACTAGTAGCAGGTATAGTTTACGAGTGCTTTATTTGGAGAAGCGCAAACTCAGAATTTAAAACATAACACCATGGTTGGGGGCTCACTTTAATAATAATAATTGATTTGTGCTCAAATTAACTTGTTTTGCAACATTAAGTTAATGAAAAAGTGGGGGGAAATCATAACGCTCTAATCTATACCTTGATGTTTACATGCAGCTCTTTGATGAGTTAATTGCTCACTGTTCTATATTCAGTTTTAATTTATAAATTGCAGGGGACAAAAAAGGAGCTCTCTGATGTAGGAAGTTGGCCTGGTGTGTGGTGAGTACCTATGGTATTATCACCTTATACCAGGTCCAGGTATCCCCTTATTAGTGAAGTGTAGGCAGTGTGCATGAGCAGCAAAGGCTTATCTAGGACACATGCAAAGATCATGCAATACCACTGTAGTCACACTGCACTTACACACATGAAAGAAACACGTGTTATGAAAATAACGGTTCCTTATTACAGTAATACAAACACTAAAACACTAGATAGGCAATACTCTAATAGAACGTAAGTAACACACTGTTATATGTACAGTAGCAATCAGAAATTGGCATAAAAAGCAATAGAAAACAGTGAAAAGCAATAGGCAATATTGAAGGCCTAGAGGGGACCAGACTATATACTACAAAAGTGGAATGCGAAAGCCGGGTCCCCAACCAAGGAAGTGGAATCGGTAGAGGGGAGCTGGAGGAACTAGGAAACCCCAAAGGTAAGTACCAGAGTGCACCCCAGTGACCAGGAGAAAAGAGGTAAGTTACTGGTTTTTCCCCAACCCACCAAAAGGATTTCAGAGAAGGATATTGCAAAACGTAGACAAGTCTGCAAGAATCTAGAGGTGGATCCTGGAAGAGGAAGACCTGGACAAGAAGGAGACCAAGTCCAGTTTACGTTGGAGTGTCCGGTCGTGGCAGGAGGCTCTACCCACCCATCTGTGGATGCAGGAGTTGGTCGATGGGGAGACGAAGCCGGTCAGTAATGCAGCACTGGAGCAGATGAAGAGTTCCTAGGTGATGCAGTCGACGTCCCACGCCGGATGAAGAATTGCAGTCAGTCTGTGGTATGGAAAACCACCAACAAGCCTTGGCAAAGGCAAATGTTGCAGTAGGAGAAAAGTGGAGCTGCCGGGGATCAGCAAGGTCCAGGGGGACTCAACCCATGGAGGGGAGTCCCAGGTGACCCTCAGCAAGGCAGCGAGTCTGGAGAAGGAGAGGCAGCTCCCACAGAAGACCTACAGGCAAGGAGCCCAGGAGCTGCAGAGAGGCCCATATAGCACACCTGAAGAGAGGTCCCACGTCGCAGACGAAGCACGTTGAGGGCTGTGCTTCACAGAGAAGAGTGCTGGGGGCTGGGGCTAGACGGAGCCTGAAGATCCCTTGGAGGAGATAACAACAAGCCTTGGTAGCTGCAAGAGATGCGGTGCATGGGAAGGCAATGACCTACCTACTCCAAAGTTGGACAGCTGGTAGAGAGGAACAAGGAGATCACTCCAGACTACCACCCCTGACGCAGGATCCATGCAGCTCAGGAGGAGAGGAGATCCACGTAGCCGGTTGTTGTTTCAATTGGTGCTTGCGGATGCAGGTAAGTGACTCCTTCACTCCAAGGAAATTCCTTCTTTCTTCTCATGCAGACTGAAGACTTGCTGCCCTCAAAGGAAGCACAGCCGGGCAAATTTTGCAGTTGTTGGAGAAACAATGTTGCAGGGCGAAGTCGTCGCTGGAGCTGCAGACTGTAGGTTCCTGTGAAGTCCAGTTGCGGTTCCAGTGGGCAGAAGTCAAAGTAAACGTTGCAGAGGTGTCCTGCTGGAATCTTGCACGTTGAATCTGAGGACCCACCCAAGGGGGAAACCCTAAATAGCCCAGAAAGGGGGATTCGTCACTTAGCAGGGTGACCACCTAGGAGGGAGCTGTGATGTCACCTGCCTGACCTGGCCACTCAGATGCTCACAGAGGCCTCTGCCCACCTTGGATTCAAGATGGCAGAATCAAGTGGCCACCTGGAGGAGCTCCGGGTACCACCCCTGGGGTGGTGATGGACAGGGAAGTGGTTACGCCCATTTTCATTGTCATGTTTGGCGCCAGAGTAGGGGCTGAGGTCCCTGAACTGGTACAGACTGGTTTATGCAAGGAGGGCACCAACTGTGCCCTTCAGAGCATACCAGTAGCGTGGGAAGGCTACCCCTCCCAAGCCTTGTAACGCCTATTTCCAAAGGGAAAGGGTGTTGCCTCCCTCTTCCAAAGGAAATCCTTTGTTCTGCCTTCCTGGGCATGAGCTGCTCAAGCAGCAGAAGGAGGGCAGAAATATGTCGGAGGGGTATTAGCAGAGTGGGCTGCCCGGAAAACTCCAGAAAGCTGGTAGGAGCAATGCTGGGGATCCTCTAAGGAGCCCCCAAAGTGCATGGAATCATACAATCAATACTGACAATAGTATTGGGGTATGATTCTGACATGTTTGATACCAAACATGCCCAGGTTCGGAGTTACCATAATGTAGCTGAACATAGGTCCAGTACACGCGTAAAATGGTGTCCCTGCACTCACGAGGTCCAGGAAAATGGAGCTGGAGTTCGTGGAGCACCTCTGCTCCTGCAGAGGTGCCCTCACACACAGGGACTTGCACTCTGGGCTAGGAGGGGCTACCATTGGGGTGACTTACAGTGACCTGGTGCAGTGACCTGAAGTGAATGGGTGCATGCACCTTTTCACGCAGGCTGAAATGGCAGGCCTGCAGACACATTTTACATGGGCTCCTATGGGTGGCATAATACATAATACATGCTGCAGCCCATGGGGAACCCCTCATCCCCCAATGCCCCAATGCCCTGGGTACCATATACTAGGGACTTATAAGGGGCACCAGTGTACCAAATGTGGGGTGTGTATGGTCCAAGCAACCAACTTTAATGGGAGAGAGCACTGGGGTCCTGGTTAGCAGGATCCAAGTGAACACAGTCAAAACATACTGACAACAGGCAAAAAGTGGAGGTAACCATGCCAAAAAGAGGGTACTTTCCTACATCTGACAAAAGCAGTAACCCACTGACCTATTCACATTATATGCGCTTTGTGATCTGTATGTAGACGTCCATACAGCAGACATAGTAACCCTGTTCGTTATGAGTCAAAACTTCCACTAGACAAAACTTCAGGAAGACCATTAATCACCGGAATTATCTTGAGATTTTTATTGTTGCCTGAAAGCTGTTGGTGGCAAGGAACACCCAGCAGGTGCTTTTAAAGCCACAATAAACTTGCAAACACAGCGCCCCCATCCTAAGTAAGCACCTGCTGCGGTGGCACCGGTTGCATCGCCCTAGAGCCGGCCCTGCTGCCTTAAGTGGCCCTGTCAATCTCTCAGGCCATCTGGTTGTTCCTGGGACTCATGCTGTGTGCTGGTCTCCGCTGTCTATCCAGCAGTGTCAGGCTCTGTTCCACCGCAGCCTGTGAAGTCCTGTAAAGCCTGTGAGTTGCCACAGTGCTGGCTTTGCATCTACAGGCCATTGGCAGGAAATTAGATTTACAGACAGCCCTTGGCCTTCAGAGTGGGCTGTCACAAATGCCAGGATGGCTGAGGGAGAGACAGGAGACCGGAATGTTGAGGGGGCAGGATGTCAACTTAGAGGACAATAATTAGCACTGGGGGAGGCAAGCTGGAGACAGAGGAGAGAAGGGAGTGAGAGAAAGGCGACAGAAACAGGGGCCCTAACAAACATTGTCGCACAGGGTGCTGCCAGCACGCTAAAGCTTGCCCTGCTCATATCTCACAGTAACTCAACAATACTGAATTTAAAAAGGGAGATAATCGGCAACACAATACTGTATTTAAAAAGAAAGGGAAATACTTGGAAATACTTTATTTAATTACCCAAGCCTCCTTACCTTCTCAAATATTGCTGCTGTCTTCAAGGTTCGATCTTCAAGGGACAGGAAGGGTCAGGCTCAGGAGGGACGGGATGCAGGCAGCAATCAACAAAGGGCCTCTCTCATCTCCCTTTGTTCTCAGAAGTGCATAATGCAGGCTGCTGATGATGGCAAGGTGAGAAAGAATCCTTTGTGTGCTGCAGCACAATAAAAGGGCAGAGGGCGAGTGTCCTGGAGGCAGGTCACAGGTCAAGTGCAGGGCCAGTATAGGTAGCGCTTTCATGCGCTAATGGCCCTGCGAATTACAGAAGAGAAGGGAAATTCTTCTGTCCCCTTTCCCCCCCCACCCTTGTCCCCTGTGTCCCCCCCAATCCAAAATCTGGGGGGGGACATATCCCCGCGTCCCCCACACTTCCTACGTTCATGGCCGCGACTGCTGACACACTGGTGTCTCTAAACTGCCACTTCCCAGCAGAGCACCCACTTCTTCCTGCAAGGTTCAATGGCTGGCCTTACAGTAACTGGTCCATTTACTGTTTCTTTGACTGGTTAATCAGGATGGGTGACTACTATTGAGAGGCACTGTGCCTCTTGAAACAACCTATTGCAGTCTAAGTTGGAATTATTTGCACAGCATGCAGAGATGCTGAACATGCACACCACATAGCAAAAGGAGGAATGGTACACACAACTAATTGGCAATAAAGAATATGGCAGAAAATGTATCATGATGGAAGGTGAAAGGTATTAATGGTATAATAGAGACATAGGTTCTGGTTCTCTAAACATAGGAAAATATACTTATTGTTATGTTACAGGAGACCCCTGTAAACAGTGGAATATCAAAACTGAAATCTGAACTTTTGCCACTAAAAATGAATGCAGTATTTGCCACAGTGGGAATTGAAGCCATCTTTAAAGGAAGGGGTTGATGGAGAGCAAAGACAGATTAAACAGACATGACTTTTGACAGTATGCAGCTAGGTACAGAATGAGTAGTATAGTAGAAAAGGCCTGGCTGATTAATAGAGACAGAAAGACAATCAAGGTATGGCTCAAGAAAGTCGCAAAGTGATGTGGCAGCATAAAATAAAACCAGAACTCTTAACATTATAACTCAGAGCTCTATAATCAACAGAGCAGAGTGGATGAAGCCTTGTAACGTAATTTTTGCATGATGTGGCTTTTCCAGCACTACCTTCAGATCTAACAGTAACCCTCAGTAGATGAACAAAGACAGATGACACGCGTGGGTGATTAGAAATGCGAACATGGGTAAGACACCCTGTAGAGAAGTGTTACTGCTAGAAATCTATAAAACATTCTCCAAAATACTGCCCCTTACACTCCTAGAAACATGCAATCATGCTTTAACTACCAAAAATGACCAAAGTCTGCAAAGAAGGCAATGGTGATTCTGTTCCCTAAACCAGGGAAAGACACATTGGATTGTCACTCACACCACCAGTTTTCTATGACACACCCTGATAATAAAATAATAGGGGAGATAATGGTGAGTAGGTTTTTAGAGTGATACGTAGATTGATTAATCGTGACCAATCATGTTTAATCCCTCAACACAATACAAATTGTAATGCGAGGCATCTTTTCCTGTTACTTGAGAAAAATCAAGAATACTCTGTCCCTCACTCCATCTCTAGCTCGAACAGTCACAAGGAGTTTAACACCATGGATATATATGTTGTAAGCACTAAAAAAATCTGCGGGATTATTTAGACCTTGGCTTGCAGCCAACGTGATGTCACTGGAGGCCCTAGCCTGGCAGAGGACTGTCCCTGGCTGCTCCAATGGAGGCATTGAATCTGAGCTGAGTGGTAGCACAGTTATTTTTGTTTTCAAGAAGCAAACTTCCAAAGTGGGACTATGTTTCTCAAAAACAAAAAAAATGAACTAAAATCCAGGAAGCTTTGTCCTTTTTCTTCATGCCCATTGGCCGTATTTCCTAGATGGGACTGCCATGCTTCACATTGCAGCCCCAGATTGAGAAATTGGAGACTATTGCTAGAGAGTTAGGCTACCCCGTCCTAAATGGAGTAGGGTGGACATCATTGTGGCCTATGGACCATCAGGTCAAAAAGTTAAGCCAGAAGATCAAGCACTTCTCCTGAGTCAACAAAGCAGGGGAACACTGAGCTTGATGGGGTGTTACTGCGATGCTGCTTCTCCACCAAACTCTAAATGGCCTCTTTATTTTTAAAGGAAGATACATATCAAGTGGATGACTCTATTAAATACAGAGTTGGTAGCACATATAAAAATAAACAGCTTTGTACTGTTGGGATGAGAAATACACAGGGGCAAGGAACAGGGGTGCGTGCTGTCACTCCTAATTTTTATACTAGTCACGCAGCCATTGGTGCAGATACTGAAACCTAGATTTGCAGGTTACAAGGTGGTATTAGAAAATAAAACACATACTGCTTCTTTGTAAGCAGATGCTGATTTACTGTATATGAGGGAGCCAAATATAGTTTACGAAAGAATGCTAGAATTCATTGAGGAATATTGCCTGGCCTCTTGATTTAAGTGAATTGAACCAGCTTTGAGGTGTAGCCAGTATTGCACTGATATACTAGAAATTGATCTGTTATCTCAGAACACAGAAGGGAACCTTAGCATTATATGGGGGTCCAAATTAGTCATCACCTAAAGAAAGTACATTATGAAAATGTGTCAGAAAGTATCCAGAAACCGGAGAACTGTACGACAATTTGGCTAGCCTCCATAATCAAACTGGGGGGCCTCAAGTGATCCCAGGGGGCGCGCCAGACTCTGGCCAAAAGCAGCATTATACAGATAACAGGCCTTTGCTTTAAGCAGAAGCATGTTATTGCATTTAAAGAAAGGCAACATTACTTAACTGCAATGTTTAAATAGGTCTAGACATATTTAAACATTGGCATCTTTATAAAGTAATTGTGAAAAATTCTGAAGGGGGGGCCCAATGATTTTTGTTTTTCAACAGGGGGGGCGCGGCATTAAAAAGTTTGGAGACCACTGGTCTATAATGTCTATAATGTTGAAGGTGATTATGATAACCTTCTTTTTGTATATCTGGCAGAATATGACAGAAGAGAACTCTCGGGTGGCCTGTTAAATAATGGCTTCCCTCGTGGTGAAACTACTGGAGTAGCAAAGCAGCACTGAATGCTGCAGCCTCCCTCTCGTGGAAGAATGGTAGTAAGCCAGGGCCGGATTTCAGAAGGTATCATGCAGAGGGCAACGTTCAAAATTAGACCAACTACAAAATGGCAGCCCTGCCTTAGAAACAGCTACGATTAAAGTACTGACTGAACCATTATACCTAGTGTCATCACCACTGAAACATGATCTACACAAAAAGAACATACCCACTCATGTTATACTACACGTGAGGTAAAGACCACGCCTACTAAAAACCTCCATCTGCAAATATTTTCGGAAGAAAGCTTTGCTGTTGCAATGCGCAGTCATTTGTTCCGGTGGGCGTGAATTGAAGCCATAAGGCTTCTTTCACAAGTGTATGACTATGGCAGCCTCCTGAGATTCAGGGATTACTGTAATATATGAAATGTAAGAAACATACACATCCTAACATACACAGCAGGGGCAGCTACACGGATACGTTTTCTGGAATCTCTCAGACTTTCTCTGCATCAGTTATCCAACCCCTTCCTTTCTGTGTCTATCTAAAGCTAATCTAAGCATTGAATAGGAGCCTGTGTGAGATGCCTACATGGCCTTGCTCTCACCCACATACCTTAGTGGAACTCTCAAGCTCTCAACAGCTATGGTGTCACCAGGCAGGCTGATAATCCCATCAAGAACTGGACAAGCCTTTCCTTAGCCTTCAGAAATAAAAATGTGTTTACAGCTTGCGACCTTCAGCAGTCCCATGGAACCAAAGATCCCGCTTTCCCATAATAGGATTCTAATGCAGCCTATATACTCTACTTAAAGTTTGTTGAAAGTTACAGAAACAATTGATAGAGCAGCTAAAATATCTTTTTCCCTACTTATGTTTTTTAAGAAGTTTCACCTGAACATAACTGGAAAATCAAGATACCAGATTATACGGACACAAACATTGCACAATATATTTGAACAAACTGAATTATCACACTGCAATGACACGATCATTGAACAATTCTGGCTACTGTGCATTTCTAATAAAAAAAAGAACATGCGTTTAAATAACTGGATATGTGAAATGCGATGGGGAGTACCTAACGAGGAAAAATATGAGGAAAGAATATGAAGATTATATCAGAACCAAAAACACGTACATTAAATGCTTTAGTATGACACAATTTCCAAGTCGTAAAAGAATTACAAAGCGGTAACCACTATGTTGATTACAATACCAAGAGAAAAAAGGGAAACTTGATTTGGAGACAAATATGGAAGACATGCAATGGTGCTCATTGTTTTCAACTTGAGCTCTCTATATTTCTTGCATTAACCCAAAGAGATTCTGAGTTATATGGATGAACTGTCGACATCTTAAACACAAAAGAACATGTGTTCTGCTCTTTCCTGGACCAGTGCACCTACCTGTTCATGATCTGGCCTTAGCTCTAGTCATATCCATCTCTGAGTGCAGTTTACCAAGCCATGCCAGAAATAAGAATGGTAACTAAGAGGGAGTTAAAAAGAGAGGACAATGCACCTCTGGCCATGAGCATGGATACATCTTTTCCAAAATGATGCCATGCAGGCTTGCATCACAACTTACATCACAACATGCACCCCTAGAAGAGCTACACACACTACTCTCAGTGATGGGGGGCATTATTATGAATAATCTCCCTGTGGCTATTCATCTGCCTCCTAATATCTCCTTCACACGACATGGAGACAACGCCTGTTCCAGGCACCTTGGGGCCTTAGTTCAGCAACGGGTGATCCCAACACCAACAACAGTTTGAGACACAAAGCACTCCATAAGAGTGTATGAATTCCCACACTCAACTATGCAAGCAGCAAAGTGAAGACTTTGTGATTGAGGATATATGTAAATACTATAACAATTGCTCACTTATACATTTTATACTACACAAATACATTGCATGAACGTTTAGAGCTCCTGAAAAGTAGAAAATGTAAGAACAGCAGGCCGCGGAAAACCAACCGACCTTTAACTCCAGTACTGTGCACAGACAGGCATAAAGAAACACATAAAATGGCGAGTTAGGTAATATGTAACTACCAAACGGCAGATTCCCAGAACTGCTCGAAGCAGCACTAGTTTTACTATGATTAAGAAGATGTTGTCGCGTCACTACTACAGATAAGATGCTTTGCAGGGTTAACTGATTTGTAGGTATAAAATGGGAGCAAAACACTACAAATTTTCACGTTTCACACTGCCCTTAACAAAGATGCAGAAAAAGTTAAAATGCCACAAAAAGTAGCCATATACTAATGTAAAGAAACAAAACCTTTATCCATCAATTCGTTATTTCGTGGGGAGCAAAAATATAATTATATGTTGCTTGTAAGCGCCCCCACACACCAAACCACAATGTAAGTCAAAGCCTAGCAAGCTCCTAGAGGATTGCTAGTTTCAAGTAGCAAGCTTCCAAGTCAAGCAGATATTCACACTGGTCATTTCCATTACAGGAGGATATATGAGCAAATGAAGGCCAAACTGAGTGCACCATAATAATCCTCCTTCCCTACTGGAGCTACTACCATATTGCACGCACTGGGTGATTGTCAAAGAAAGCTGTGCATGGAAATGCACCTAGTGAGTTACAAAGGATTGTTTTTTCTAACACAAAACATAAGAAGTGAATGCAGCAGGGTGATTCATGGCCATACATTGCTTATCTCTATTGGCCTCAGGTTGCCAATAAATCCTTTACAAAATGGTCTTGGAAGCAAATGATTAACGAATTGAACACATGATGATAGCTTATGGGATGTCACCAGGACTCTGCTAGAACCTTTGCTACTAGTGATCATAAGGTGGGTGCGATTCCTTTTAAATCTAATTTCAGCTTTGATCACAAAAGTGTTATATTTAAGAACTGCCTGCAAGTGCATCTTGACCTGGGGCAGTGTTGCTGCCATAAATATGTGCAGCTCAGGACATTCCTGCTTGTTCATGTAGGCATGTACAATTATTGGTGGTGGCATTACACCAAGCATTAGAGAAAACTAGTTCACAGTGTCCCTAGTACAATTAATGGCTAAAAAGAAGCACCACTTGGCAAATATGAATGTCCGTTCGAGCTTCTACCTCACCGGTGACATGTGGTAGTTTTGAGGTAGTTAGAACCATCTTGAATAAGGATTTTTTAACACACTGCACTAAGAAATAAAAGGTACAGAATTGGCCTCAGCCCCTACAAGGTGTCAAATAGTCATGCAAAGTGGATCTCTTACTGTGAAGTCAGGCCTTCTTCCCTTTTCTGCTAGGGTGTGTTTTCTAGATGGATAACATTGTCAACTATAACTTTTCACATGAGGGCCATCAGTTAGAAGGTAGAGAATACACTCTAAATAGGGCAGACTCGACATTGGTCATTCTGGCAAACTCTAAATAATCTACCTAGATTTGAATGGTGCAGTGCACACACCATGGACTTTCTTATGGTCTGCCTGCTAGAGCTCCCTACCTGAGGAATATTAGTCACACAATGCCAAGTTGTTTTTTTGCCCATAACCAACTGTATGGGATTTTGCCTTCTTCTTGAGTTAAGGTTTTGATGGACATGATCATTCTGCTATGTAGAAGATGCCAGTATGGATGATAGTGTATTTTGTTGTCAGCACTGAGACAATTGTTGAGTAGAATTACTACTAGAATATGCCAACATGCATTACCTTATTAATGAATAACCTCCAACACTCATTAACACATTGATATCATTGGAGAAGTAATTTGGTTTAGGTAGACATTATTAATCCGGGCCAATTTTTTCTGTATGACATTTTTTAAAATGGTGGATGTAATATTTCAGGAACCATGAAACTTATGTACTTCATTTAGGTGTTAAAACATAGGTTTTGGGGGTCAAGTAGTCTTATAGAGACAGAAAATAACTTCTCAGAGCAACCCTTCCGTGATTTTCCAAAATGGAGTATCTATAATAGAGTGTTTTAGCAATCATATTGGTAATTTATTATACTATTGTTTTTGCTTCAGGTTTTCCATTGATTCAAATTCGTAAGCATGACCGAGAGTTGCTAACTTCAAAATCTGAGAATTCCTTCTGCAGCTGGACAGAAGAGAGTTCGAGATGCTGCAGAAATACAGCAAGATGAAGTTCATAAGTGATTGAAACTGATGGGTGAAGAGGCTCAAATATTGTAATCATTGTAACAAGTGCTACAAGCCGTGTACAATGGATAAAGTTTGGAAGTAATTTGTTAAAAAGTAGCAGAAACCAGTGAATCACAACAAGAATCTGAGTCTTCTGAGAAAGTGACAACAACCAAACCCAATCCCTGTCCACTTAGAAGATCAATGGCTACCTCTCGTTCACCTCCAACAGATCAGAAAGCAGAGGATCTTCAATGTTTTATCTGTGGTTTAGCTAGAACAAGGGTCAAATGGATTGACGAAAGAACAAAGTACAGAGTATGTGAGTCTCAAAGGGCAAACATGTTTTTATCTGCAGCTAGTTTCTCAGAAGATGAAGTTTTCCGCCGAGTAGCTGATCTAAGCAGAGAGGTGAATGTATTGCCAGCTGATTTGTATGCCCACCTGAACTGGATGCTTGCATACATTCGAAAATATGAATGTACAACGAGCTCCCAGCAGCAACATAACAGCTAGCCTTCAGTTAATTTTGCACTCTTTGTGAAAAAGTAAATTAAGTTTTAGAGCCACTCTTGAGTGCTGGCTACGGGTTCACACTCAGTGAGATCAGAGAAATAATGGTCAACATTGATGAAACTGTATTGATCCATAATAATGAAATTATGATTTTTCTGGTAAGAATGTACATTGACAGGATTTGTTTTTGTCAATTTAACAAAAGAATGAGCCACTTATAGTGTTCTCAGCTGGTTTCCCTCCTGAAATTCTTGTTGCCAAAATAAGTTCACAGAATGAAGTAAAAGCAGCAGGAACCATTTTAAGAAATGTCGTGAAAGGTTTAGATTTTGGACTTAATGACAGATTTGGTGATGCCCCAGAGCCCCACAAATCATGGGAGTCAACAAGAATGCCTGATGTTGTCTTGACATTTTTTACATTGTTTAATATCTGCAAAGCAAAATTGTTACAAACTAATGTTCTTGAGTTTGGAACACAACCCAACAATGATGATGGTTTTGAAGATATAAGGGAAGAAGTGGAAGACAATCCCATGAACCGACAGGCGTGTCATGTACAAATGTACTATCTTTTCCAAATCATGTTTTATTAATTACACCACGGCAAAAAAAGAAAACTCCGCTACACATGGCGACTACTCATGCAATCTATGACAGGTGCAATAGTGGAGGGCTAATCCCTTCAATTAATAGGATTGGTGTATCAACAAGTTATAATCACACAGTCCAGAGCAGGAACTTGTTAGCAGCCCATGCTGTAAAATCTTGTGGATCTGACAGCACACCACTTTCAAGTCACTTTACCATGAAAAGACTTAAAATTGCTGCTCTTGATAATTTTGATTTTGAAGACAGCTCTTCTTTGTCTGGAAGATCCAGTGCACATGATACTACCCTGATAGTGTTTTTCAAGACCATACCAATGAAGTAACTGCTGGAAAACAAGCTGTGTCAGCTGTAGGCAAAAACAAGCGAAGCTGCAAACTTATAACCCAACTGCATTGCCAATGTGTACAAAATCACTAAACATCAACATGTCCCAGTCTACCAAAAAGCTTTAAAGTGGCTGAGGACATGGGGTCTTCTTCTACCTGATGCTGTGATTCGCAAAGCTGATTTAACAGAATTTGTCATTTCACTTATTTGGTGTGGACTGAAGGATGAAGAAAAGCCACTTTCTCCGTGTCCTCTGTGGACTGGAATTCATGCTCTGATCTCCCAGAATACCGTCCCACTGAAGAAGGTTGGGTTTCTACCAGTGATACCCTTTCCAGTCACAAACTATGCAACAGTATACACAGCTCTAAAAAATGTCCAAAATGTGTGTGCTCTGCTTGAAAGCCAGCCTATCCAACCAATTTTCTGTAATGAAGGTGTTTTTCGTATTGTAGCTGACATTTTTATGAGCAATCCAGTAGAATTTGATTAACTTTCTCCAATGGTGGGTGTTTTCCATATCACAAAAGTTGTGTTGCGCTGTGCAGGAATTTATCTCTGTGGATGTGGCATAGATGATGCACTTACTGAGGCTGAAATCTTTGGAAGCAAAACTGTCCAGTCAATATTGAGCAGACCACATTATGTTTGTTCGTTACAAGGTATGCTCACCATATCTGAGGCTACAGAAACATTGCACCTGAATGCTTTCTGGATCAAGAATGACAAATTAGGTTTTGCATATCTTTTGTCAGAAGTGAACATGGCACAAGGAGCACTTCATTCAAAAGGCATTATGCAAAGCCAGGCAATGTTCAATACACTCAGTGTAAAATCAGAAAACCTGAAAAACAAGTTTGTAGAGTTAGTCAAAGAAAGTGAAGAAAAATCAGAACTTTGCAAGTACTGGGGAAATGTTTTATACATGATAGCTCAAGTAAAAAACCTGATACATGCTAATTGGGAAGGTGACAGGAAGCAGCATGTGAAGAATGGTGAGTCCCTGATTACTGTGTTTTGCAAATTCGATTGCATAAACTACCTGAAATATGGGTCCTAGTTTATGAAAAGAGTGAAGAAGTTAGAGGTGGAAACACCACACCTCTACAGAAAATTAATCCAAAGACATTTGTGGTGAAAGACAGAAACGGAAGGTTCAATGCTGTGGCTCCAGATATGAAACTGGAACAGACGATCCAGAGATTACAGAAAAGCTCCAAGGGAATTGTTGGTCAAACACGTAAAAGTGAATGTGTTACTCAACGGCAGCTAGCTTATCATGAAGTCCTTTCTATTTGCAATGCTTTACAAATTCAAAATTAATGAACCATTGTGAAACTGTTTCTCACCACAAACTTGTGGGTAAGAAAGGGGAACTTTTTAATAAACATGTTGACAGCCTTCTTCATTTCATGCAGCAGCAAGGAAACCCCTTTTAAATGACTCATCCGGTGCGACTGCACATCTCTGTGACCGAACGATATGTGTATACCGACATAAAGACATGTCTGCTAGATGTC
Organism: Pleurodeles waltl; assembly: GCF_031143425.1. Taxonomy (NCBI): domain Eukaryota; kingdom Metazoa; phylum Chordata; class Amphibia; order Caudata; family Salamandridae; genus Pleurodeles; species Pleurodeles waltl. The sequence continues at coordinate 240,079,453 of NC_090436.1, forward strand.
CTGAAACATGGATCAAAACTATACACAGAACTGAAGCAGGGGAGATGTGTACTGAAAGAGAAAAAGCTGTTTGGCATAAACCCTAAAGCTAAACGTACATGCTTTAATTGCCATAGTAAGAGTTTCCTCCAACCAGCCACTACAAAACAGGTTACAAAAAAACAGCATTCGCAAGCACATAGAGATGAATGTAGCAAAAGAATAGGGTGAAATTTATCAAGGACATTCTGTTGCATGATCTTCTTCCAACAAACGCATTATTTGAAGGAGCTTCTGCAACCAAACCAGTGAAGCACAAACTTGTACAAGAGCTCAAAAAAAACCTTTCACCTGAAGAATTTCAATTGGAAAAGGTGACCTATGTGAAAACTGCTGTTGTTGTGTACTATATGTCACAATTGCGAACGGTCAAGACTTCTTCCATGCAAAACTTTAGAGAGGTCATTCACACTATTCTACAGATATCAAAATCATTATGCACCTTGCAAGAACTGTACATTGTCTTTGACAGTTATCTTGAACAATCTGTCAAAGAATGCAAGAGAATCGGACGAATGTCTACAACTGGAACAGATGACCTTACCTGCATCAACAATTCGACACCTATACCTGTACAACTTGATAAATTCTGGTCATCTTCGAACAAGAAGAACTTGGAGATGTTATCTCGCCAAAACATTGCTGATGCTTTGGTGAACACTGAATTTCCAATTATTGCAAGTGGAATGATTGTCAATGAGGAGTTGGTACCTGCTGAGATATTTTCAAAAGGTACAGGCCATATTTTTCAAGAACTTAACAGCAAATTGGAGTAAGCTGCCCTTTGTGTTGTGCCACATGCTCAGTGGGCTGTTTGAAATGGTTTCAATCGAGTAATTGTGCTGTCAAATGACACAGATGTTATTGTGCTACTTAGATTTGTTGCAATGTTCATAAGTCAAGGATTGTCAGAGTTATGGATACATTATGGAACAGGTGAGAAAAGACACTTAATCCTACTTTATATTCTGTATAAGAAACTTGACCCATAGATGCCCAGTGTCTTATCAAGGCACATATTGTTAAGGGTGATGACACTATGAGCAAAATTGGAACAAAACTTGGAGCTTTGATTGCTGAACCTGTGAAGTTTCCAAAAGGATTTGCTGAGACAGAGGAAGAATGTACCTTTAAAGACATAGAACAATACCTTGTGCGTGTGTGGAAAATGAGTTCTGACTGTCACACATTTGACGATCTTCTGTACAGTGAGTTCAAAAGATCAGTCCCGCTAGGTGACATTCCACCGATGTCATATTCTGTGCATAGACACATTAAAAGAGTGTACAACTTGATTAGACACTTTGCGGCTCTTGCCCCAGGCATGGATAGCTCATCACACTTTCTACCCTAACAGATACATTATAGCAATCTGTAGTGGAAAAACAAGAGAGTTTTTTTACTTGCCTATATCTTTGGCACCGTTTGATGAATCTTCACAAAAGTTTCCAAAACAGCACCCCAGTGATTCTCGTTGAGCACGGAAAGTTTTGGGGTGATACGTCAAGCGGAGGCTGAGAAAAAAGGGGGGTAAAAAACTGTTTGGTTCCCATGTTAATTCCCATGGGACCTTTGAATGTGACTACAGCCTATTAGATCTGATAGCCTTAGGGTGGTCATCCCCCAACTTTTTGCCTGCGTCCCTCCATTTTTCTGACCCTGTTTTTAGGACTCTGCACACTTTACCACTGCTGTCCAGTGCTAAAGTGCATATGCTCTCTCCCCTAAACATGGTAACATTTGTTCCTACCCAATTGGCATATTTAATTTACCTGCAAGTCCCTAGTAAAGTGCACAGCATATGCCCAGGGCCTGTAAATTAAAAGCTACTAGTAGGCCTACAGCACTGATTGTGCCACCCACATAAGTAGCCCTTTAACTATGTCTCAGGTCTGCCATTGCAAGGCCTGTGTGTGCAGATTCACTGCCACTTGAACTTGGCATTTAAAACTTCTTGCCAAGCCTTAAACTACCCTTTTTCTACATATGTCACCCCTAAGGTAGGCCTGAGGTAACCCAAACTGCAGGGTGCTTTATAGGTACTTATGTGTTTTACATGTCCTGGTAGTGAAAATCTTATAAATTCATTTACCACTATTGTGAGGCCTGCTCCTCTCATTGACTAGCATTAGAACTGTCCTCATATACCTTTAAGTGGCAGATTCTGATCTGGAAGGAGTAGCCCTGTCATATTTAGTATTGCCAGAATGGTAATAGAAAGTCCTGCTAACTGGTGAAGTTGGATTTATTATTACTATTTTATAAATGTCACTTTTAGAAAGTGGGCATTTCTCTGCACTTACTGCCATCTGTGCCTTACAGTCTGTCTCCAATCCACGTCTGGTCTGTGCTGGTTGACAGCTCCCCTTGTGCATTCCACCCAGACAGCCATAAATACAGGACACTCATGTCTCCCTGGGAAGGAAGGGTGAGGGGCTCTCTCTTACATTTCAAAGGCCGTGGCCTGCCCTCACACAAAGGACTGATAACCATCCCCCCCCCACAGGGATCCTGGCAGACAGGACCAAGCTGAAAGGGGAACTTGTACACTTCAAAACCACTCTTTGAAGTTTCCCCCACTTCAAAGGCGTTTTGGGTATATAAACTGGGTCTCCAAATCATACACTTCTGAACCTACACCTGGACTCTGTCAGAGAGACTGCCTAGCTGCCCAAAGGACTCATCTGGACTGCTTTGCTGAAGGACTGCTTTCCTGCTTGTTGCCCTGCTGCTCCTGACTCTGCTGGAAGGACTCTGCCTTCCTCCTAAAGTGCTCTCCAAGGGCTTGGACTGAATTTGCCTCCTGTTTCTGAAGTCTCAGGTCCAACAAAGACTTCACCTCTTTGAGAAGATCCTCGTGCATCGAAAAATAGGCACAGTGCCTGCAGAAGTTGACGCAAAGCCTGCATCGCGGCTCGGAAATCGCACCGACCGGAACGACGCAACACCGACTTCCCGACGGGAAATTTGATGCAGTGCCTGCCTTGCGACGGAAAATTTGATGCATCGCCTACCGGATCGACCCAGCCCCTGCTCCTTCTACTGACGTGTCAAGAATTTTCAACACATTGTCCCTGGGCATTAAAATATCCCGGCATCGCAGTGATGAACCAAGACTGCGCTCCTGAAAAACAACACAACCCCTTGTAGTGTGGAAAGAAACAATGCATAATCTGTGCCACGCCGGAAAATCCAATGCAACACCTTATTTTTCCACGCATCCTCTCCTCTGATGTCCCTGTGAGTCCTTATTTTTGATGCATCCAGAGTACTGAGTGTCACAAAGTGACAACTATTGATTTTTAAAGATTGAGACTCTTTTAAACCATTTAAAAACGATATTTCAACTTGTGCTAATTGGATTTTTGTTGCTTTGACGTTATTTCATTGAGATAAAGATTATCTATGTTTCTAAACCTGTGTGGTGTATGCTTGAGGTGTTTTCACTGTGTTACTGTATGAGTTATTGCACAAATACTTTACACATTGCCTTCTAAGTTAAGCCTGACTGCTCAGTGCCAAGTTACCAGAGGGTGAGCAGAGGATAATTTAGGGTGTGTTGTGACTTACCCTGACTAGGACTGTGGTCCCGACTTGGACAAGGATGTATACCCCTGCCAACTAGAGACCCCATTTCTAACACTGGTGATCAGCGGTGAGGATACACCTTGTGTTTGTCCAGTGACATACAATAGCTACTTGTACACTACCTACCCACAGTAAAAGGTCAATTTGATTTGTTTTCTTTTTGCTGCAATTTCCCTGCTTGACATTCTTTAATCAATCCTACACATCATGTCTCTGGCTGGGTCCACAAGTGGAGGTGGGGAATTTGACCTGGGTAAACTGGAGGAATACACAGTTAACCAGCTGAAGGGCTTTTGCAAAGGGATGGGGGTACCTACCAGTGGAGACTCCAAGAAGGAGTACCAAAAGGCGCTGAGGGCATGAGCTGCAGCCCGCTCACAAAAGCAGGATGAGTTGGGGGCGCAAGTGGATGGCTCTCCGAGGAGCTGCCATTAGCAGTGGGGGATGACACCCCTGGATTTGTGCCCCCTACAAAACCAGAGAGCAGCTCTCAAGTCACGGCCTGACTGCAGAGGAAAGGAGAGAGGAGAGAGAGTTCAAGCTGAAGTTGGCAAAATTAAAGATGGAGGGAGAGGAGAGGGAAGCTGAGAGAGCTGAAAGAAAGGCTGAGGCTGAAAGAGCCTTAGCTGAGAAGAAACTTATCTTGGCTCATGAAATGAGTCTGAAGGAGCTGGAGCTCAAGGCTAGGCAGTCTGAATCTAGTGGTAATGGTGGCAGCATACCTACAGTACCTGATGTCAACAAGAAGGTTCATATACCCAAGTATTTGGTGCCCAGTTATATGGTGGGAGATGACACTGACAAGTGGTTTTCTGCTTATGAAGTTGCACTGAGGGCACATGGGGTTCCTCAAGGGCAGTGAGGGGGGGGCGGGTCTGTGGAAACACGTGCATACACTTGGGAGGGACACATTTCTGACATTAGAGGTTGGGGACCAGAACAACTACACGCCCATAAAAACCATTTTGATTGCCAAAGATTCAGGGACAGTAGCAATCGCCCCAACAAAACCTGGGTAGATTTCATTCCTTTTTCCAGTAAGGCATTGAAAGGCTGGGTGCGGGGAAGCAAAGTCAGTGACTATGTTGGGTTCTACAGTTTAATCCTGAGAGAGCATATGCTCAGTATTTGCTTTACAGAGTTGCGCCAGCACCTAGTTGACAGTAAGCTGGCTGATCCCAGGAGGGCGGATCTCTGGGCCAGCACCAGAGTGTCCAAAAAGGTATCTGGGAGGGACACCCACAAAAGGTGGTCGGTGTTCCCAACAGGAGAAGGAAGGGGGAGAAAAACTTAAAAATAAGGATTTCTTTAAAGGCCTCCAAAATAATTCCCAAGGGAATAGTGGTAAACAGTCACAGTCTGATCCTAAGAAGAAAGGGTTCTTTGATCATAAGTCAGGGAGGTTTGTACCCCAATGTACAAAGTGCTCCAAATATGGTCACTCTAAGGGCGACTCCAAATGTCCAAAGAAGGCACTGCCCCCCACTGGTGGGCAGACACCTGGGTTGGCTAGTGTAGTACTCGGGGAGGAGGTAGTCCCAGTTAGTTTTGGGGAGTATATAGAGGTAAATCTAGTGTCCCTGGGGGATGCAGATATGGTTCCAAAAGCCCACATGTCTGCCAATACTTCTAAGTATAGGCAGTGGGCCACAATTAGTGGGCAACGGATGGAGGCTCTGCGTGACACAGGTGTCATCATGACCACTGTCAATCGTCAGCTGGTGTCAGCAGAGGAGGTCCTACTAAACATATTTCACCAAGTCATAGTTTCTGACAATCGTGGGAGAATCTACCGGTGGCTCTGGTTCCCTTGGAGTGTGGGGATGGGCTGTCTCTGGTACTCTGAAAGTAGCTATGAGTTCTGCCATGCTGTAGATTGTCTGTTAGGCAATGACCCAGAGCGCACTACCTGGAGGAAGGTAGAGCTCAGGTCTCACTTGGAGATTATGGGATTGCCTGAGAGGGTCTCTATGACCACACGGTCCATTGCTGCCCGGGAGGGAAGTCGAGGGCGTCTGGAGGCTCGAAGAATGGCCCAGACAGCTGCCAAGGAGAGGGGAAAGGGGCGCAGGAAACCAGTCCCAGAAGTTCCCACGGTGGAGGTTGACGGGTTCCCTGAGGAGGAGACCCCTGAGCCAACTGGGGAGGACATTGCTGTCCTGGGTGACCTGCCTGAGCTTGCTAGCTGGCAAGTTAAGGGTGGTGTTTCAACTTGGCAACAAGGTATGGTCACAGAACCAGTATAGCCCAGGGCTCTCCAGGACCGCTGAACTGGCCCATATGAAGAAAACGAGCAAAAGGGGGGGCACTTACTTAGTGGACCTCCAAACCCCTAGGAGCCTCCGAAGGGTGCTCCATGTAAATAAACTAAAACCTCACTGTGAGATGTCAGAAGTCAGCATGCTCCTGGTGACAGATGAGGGTTTGGAGGAGGAAAGTGACCCTCTCCCTGACCTCCTCTCTGCACAAGAAAGCAATGGGTCATGGAGGGTGTCAACGTCTCTGACTCCCTGACCCTAGACCAGCGACTGTTAAAAGTTACCAGTTACTGGAACAGTTTTGCTCCCTGTTTTCCCTTACCCATGGACTCACACATCTGTGGGTTTGTGATGCTGACATGGGAGACAGTCCCCCTTTAAAGAACAAAATGTACAGGTTGTCAGACAAGGTGAAGGCCAGCATCAAGGATGAAGGTGCCAAGATGCTAGCTTTAGGGGTAACTGAAAACTACTTGGACAAAGGTGTATATCTCTGCCAACTAGAAACACCTTTTCTAAAACAGCCCAAACCATTGGACGGAATTACACCAAATTTGGTAGGAAGCTAGCTTTCAGTATGCAGATTATGCTTCCACTTTTTTGGTGTAAATCTGTTCAGTAGTTTGCGAGAAATTAAAGAGAAGGTAAATTTGTATATCTAGGGCCGTGGATCCTCCCCGACCACTTCATGAATAATGACAAGCTCGTGCAGGGAAAGGCACAGCTCAGATTGGCTGCCAACACTTCAACCACAAAGTGTTGGCAGCCATCTTGGGACTCGATTTCAGCCGAGCACCAACAAAAAACGCAAACAAAAAGGGGCAAGGGTAGAGATACCCTGATCCCTTAGCTATGGTGTTGATCCCCCTCCCCTCCCAAAAAAAGTAATATTAAGGCAGGGCCCCGGGGGATGGATTCTCTGAGGCCGCAATCAGCCAGTGGAAGGGGTTCACATGGCCCCCATCCGACCCCAAAAAAATTTAGAACGCCGGACCACAGGGTATGGGGTCCCTGGGGCGAAAATTGGCCTGGAGTGGGGGGGCATGCGGCCCCCCTCCCCCCAAAAAATAAACATATTAATGCCGTGCTCGGGGGACTGAGGTCCAAGGGGCCGAAATCAGGTAGGGGGGGCCACGCTGCCCCATCTCCCCCCCCAAAAAAAATTTTTAAGGCCAGGACCCAGGGGATTGGGACTGCAGGGCCGAAATCAGCCAGGGAAGGGGAGCCACAGGGACCTGCGGCCAAATCCTATTGAGCATGGCCAAAGCCTGTGCACAGTGTGGGGCTGAGTGATTAAGGGGGTTGGCTGCAGGGACTGGCTGGAGGACCACCAAGGTTGGGTGGTTATAGAGGGTTGGTTACAGGTCCTGGCCAGAGGCCAGGCTCTGCTGCCAACAGCCGCTGCACACGGCCAAAGGCCGTGCATAGCCGTGGTTGGATTAACGCATAGTCAGGAAAATTACTTTACGTTACGAAAAAAACATAGAAATTCACTTTAAAAACCAAATGTTACAGGGACGTTATAGTTAGGCTCACATTGTAAACATACAAAACCATAGATATTCACCTGTTATAGTTATCCAAAGTAACTATAACTCGTGCCCTAAGGTAACTATAACTTGTGCCCTAGCTATGCACTGCTAATTAACTGACAAATTATGGCACTTATGACATCTTTGATAACATCACTGATAATATCAATGTGATATTTGCAGTAAAATGTCTGTGCTTGAGATGTATATATTGTGTTTGTAGCACTAGGCAAGGTGTCAAAAATAAACAGTGTAATACTGTATCCTCAGTGCCTTCTTTAAGAAAGCCGCAGGGAAAAGCACCTTTGTGACTTCTGTCAGCCAGTGCATCTCTCTCCGAAGCCCCCATAAACAAAGAATGATTCCATATTTTAATCCCCACTTGCTGACACACCCATAATGCATTCCCAATAGTAGGTTTGTCACAGCAATCCTCCTTTTATTTCACCACCAAAGCAAGAGCTCTTTAGTAACATCCGAGTAGCAATACAATGCAAGAACATCTTAATGACTCCAAGTGTATAACACCAGTTCTCTGGGGATGAGTAATGGGTCAGATTCCATTTTCTAGCTGGGAAACTGAGCAGGTCCACAGTAGTATTGATGCAAAACATAATTGCTAATATTGTTTCCCTGTCCAGAGGATACAAAGGCCTAAACTCTCATCTCATATTAGCGGCAGGAATGAACATTGGTAAAATGCTGCAAAAAACACACACACTTGCATGAACACACTCACACCAAAGCTGTCCACCGTCTTATCCTCACAACTGGCTTCACTAATGGCTCCAAAATATGTGCATCATTAAATTTATTTTTCCTGTCAAAGTAAAAGGGCTTTTAAAAATGAAAACTTTTACTAGCACATACTCCATGAGAGTAGGTCTCAAGGGGCTTCTTTACATCACATTTGAGTAGTTCGTTCTGCTGTAATTTCCTTGCCGTTTTGCAACTTGCCTTTTCATTTTTCTATCATAAATGAGGCAACACAAGATTCAAATGAAAGGGCTAGGTCACTTCAGGGATGCCAAAAAAGAGTAATAGTCCTATGATGTCACTCTCTCTCTGATGTCACTCTCTCTGATGCCACGTCTTGTGACATTATATGCCACTTAGAGGGGCCTCACATCTTCCTTTTCACCTAGGGCCCCAAAAGACCTAGGACGGGCTCTGCCAAAAGCTAGTTCACCCAGAGTCAGACACAAGTGGTCAGAAGATCCGCGTTTATTGGCGTCATTGCAAGTGTCTGCCAAGACCTATTGGTACACCGAGAGGAGGAAAGTGTGGGTGGTGGACGGTAGATCCGTGTCACACATCCCTGCCGGTTAGAGGATTCTTTTATATAACAGTCTCTTAACGAAAGTCCATCTTAACGAAACAAGTGAACATGTTTTGAACACTAAGGAAGAAGCATGCTCACGAGTGCTTAGCTGTAAACAACCCCTCAACGCCCCCAACTCCTGCATGTCCCCTGTCCACCAGGTAATTGATTTCCTGGCCTTCAGGCGACCTTACTTTCAAGATGTAAGGAAGTCGGGAGAGAAACTGCGTTTGCTTACTAGTGAGCACTGCCTTGGCAGGACTAGACTCGGGCCACAGTTTGTTTCAAGAGCACGCTGGCGGCTTTCAATAATGGATACTTTAGAATGCTAATTCTTGATGACTTTTAGTAATGCAGGACTGTTTAAGTGAACTGTTTTTTCTACAGTGTAGTGTATGGCCCATTTTGGCTCTTAAATAATAATAAAATAATAAATAAAAAGAACATAATTCGAGGTGGCTGTTTTTTTTAAATGTGTTCAGTTTAGAAAATTCCATTGCCTGCTCAAGGCTAATGCAAGGGTCACCAGCTCCATCTTCTGGTGCACTGTAAAAAGACATGCACAATAAAATTCTTGTATTACTATTAAAGTGCCTCAAAAGGAGTTTGGAATGCTAGGGGAGCAGCCCTACGGGAGCGATCACTTGGTTCTGTATTGTAACCCATCCATCGAAACGTACACGTTTTATAGAAAATTAGGGATCGGGGACAATAAATAGTCTTTCTCTTTTGGGGGGGCAACAAGAGTAACTTATTACAGAAGTAAAAATAGCATGTGGGGGAATGGCACTTGCATGAGCCGTTTAAGGAGAATACACACCACGAGTAACAAGTAGAATGAAGTCAATCTGAGCTATGTGCCTAGGGTTGAGGGATGGTCGCACACTGTGCCCGTAGACTCAGGATGCACCTCACTGACGAAGCCAAACGAGGCAGAAAAATGCCTCTCTTACTTGGGTCAAGCTTCAACTGATATGTAGTCATTGACTGACAATGGCACGGCCAAACTAAAAACGAATAAATGGTCGCCATTTCAAAAGCAAAAATGCAAAAAAAGGAACAAAAAGCGAGACAATGCGGATAGATCATGAAAATCACGGGGCAGTAAGAGTGGAACATGCTGTTGTTAAAGACATTTTCTGCAAATATTAAGTGGAGCAACGGATGTGAAAGTTCGGGCTCTTACCTGAAGGGATAGACCGTGCTGGGTCAGATGTGGAGTTTGTCTCGCGACACTATCCCTAGAGTGGTGGTAGCGCACCATCCAGAGTCCTCTTCCACTCATTGGTGGGGCTCGCCCTAAAGGTACGCAAAGCAGAACTGCAACAGAAGCTCAGCGCCTCTAAAGCATGAAACAACTCACGTAATTTATCTTTTTGTTTCAGGCAGCACAGGAGGAGGTCAGCTGCATGAGCCTAGCAGAGAGAAGGTAAAGTGTGGAGGAGGGCAGGGGAACTCACGGGAAAGGTCCTGCCATAGCTAAGGTCTTGTATACCTAACCTTGTAAACGTGTGCATAGATTTACAAGGCCACGTTTACATCTGGCCTTATGCTCCGTATGAAAAAAAAAAGATACATTACATAAGTTCATTTCAAAGTTTAGAGGCACCTGTTTAAAGGAGAGCATGCCTTTCGACTCTGCTTTGCAGGAGGAGTTGATGTATATATATCTATATTATATATATATTTATATTAAAAAAACCTAGTGGCCCTTGCCACTAGGTAGTTATAGTTAGAACCGCCGGTTGACGAATCTTCGTTAAATTTTCCCCAAAAATTTGACGCTCATGTGAGCTGGTGTCTGGAAAGTTTTGGGGTGATCAATCAAGCAAGGGCCGAGAAAAACAGCGGGTCACAAAATGCTTTTTCGCCATTCATTTGTCCATAGGGATTTTGAACAGTGATAGTACCTGAACCACTTGACAGAATTAGACCAAATTTGACAGAAAGATAGCTCTTGGTCTGAAAGCGATCTTTTTGTTATTTGAAGTAAATCCGTTCAGTATTTTTTTGAGCAATTAAAGAAAATCCAAATTTGTATATATAGGGATGCGAAGGCTTTGCAAACTCTCCCAATCTCGTGCTGAGATTTGATGGCTGCCAACACTTCAAGAAGGAAGTGTTGGCAGTCATCTTGGGACTCTGCTTCAGCCGAGATCCAGAAAAAATAATGGAAAAAACACAATAGGGACACTCTGACCCCATAGCTCTGGAGGACCGCCCCTCCACCCCCAGAGCTAAAAAGTGCCACAAGTCGCAACAGATCCGCGGATGCAGCGAAAATTAAAACAAAACAAAAAAAACAAGCACGGGCTCCCGCTCTTGATAATGCTGAAGTCCCCGGGTGGGCCAAGTCCCGGAGATATTGTCATTTTAATGCAGGGACGCGCGGCCCGTCCACAGCCCAAGGGAGGGCCACCTCCCTGGGGCACCAATGCAAAACTAATGTGGGTGGAGTCACCCAGCCCCCTACCCCACAGCCCCAGGGACCGCCAGCTCCCCAGGACTAATAAATCCAATGCAGGGGGCCACCCGGCCCCTCCGCCGCAGCCCAAGGGACCACCACCTCCCCAGGACTAATAAATACAATGCAGGGAGAGCCATGTCCCCGGGGCTTAAAAGAAATGACACACAGCAGCCTAGGGACCACCACGTCCTGGGGCTACTTTAAAAAGACATAGGGGGTCTGTTGCGGACCCCACCACCTTCCCGGGGCTACTAATGTTGGGGGGGGGGGCGCAGATCCCCACAAGGAGCCACTGATAGCCCCCAGGGCCGGCTCCTGCTCTGTCCCGGGGTCCCCACCCGTTGGACAAAGGTGTTTGCTGTGAAGTCACAGCAAACACTCTGCTTGGATGAAGTGAGGGATGTCAACAGCTCTCACTTCATGTGCAGGGAGGTTTCCTCTTTTTCCTGCCCACGCAGATGCAGGCAGGGAAATAGAGGAAACATTGCTCTCACAGAGAGGGAGCTTCTTTAGCTGTGAAAGCAATGCCAGCTTCCACAGGAGGTGGGAGCCGGCTGGGACAGCAGGGGCCTTCAGGTATAACTTGCACCCTCGCCATCCACTGCTAATTACCCCACAAATTACAGCACTCATGACATCTTTAATAGCATCACTAATAATGTATCTGTAACATCTACAGTAAAATTATTGATCACATACACTGTGCTTGGTGGGGTGCGAGTTATAGTTACCTTAGGGCATGAGTTATAGTTACTTGAGACAACTCTAACAGGTGAATTTCTATGGTCTGGTACGTTAAAAATGTGAGCCTATCTATAATGTCCCTGTAACCGTTGTATTTATTTAGTGAAAATATACATATATATTTATACATATACGTGTATACACACCCACACGGCTACACAAAAACCATACACAATAACTGGAACAGGCCAGATATACCGTGATCATTGGCAGCCATTAGTCCTATTTCTATTTCTGGCCTGACCAGTTTTTTAGCTTCTCAAAATCTGGTTCACCTAGCTATGAAATAAGGAGAAAGAAGGATAGATAAGAACAAGGACGAATATGTAATGATGGATACAAGGAAAATCCCTCAGCTGTAGTGTTTTACACAATATCAAATGTATTTATAAGACATGAGATAGGAAAAAGAATGTGACTATTGTTGGAAAGGTAGAGGAGAATAAGAGACAAAGGACTGTATTCACAAACGTATTTTTACACATAGCATAAGCTCATGGCAAAAAAATATCTCACTGATATCTGGCGAGAATTCAGAAAAGGGATTCTCAGAAGACATAAATGGATTTATTACGGAGGCTTTCTCCAGGATGAAAAATGCCTTCCCTTGCAGAGTAAAAAATATGTATTTGCAGAGAAGCATCACTCCTAGTCTGAAAATATTATGCTAAGTAGAATTTCGCACATGGGCGATTGGACCGCCACATTTTACTCCCAACAGTATACTTTAAAACATGAGCCTAATACAGTTTTCCAGGTGTACTACTGAGCATGTTTGTCAGTAGAAAGACCATCATAATAATTCGTTTAGATGGAAATGTAATTCTCCACCTGTATTTTTACGCTTTTTCCTGGAAAATGCCCAGAGTAACTATGGGCCAGTCTTTCCTATCCTTTTGTCAACACTGATTAAGGACAGAAAGAAGGAGGCTATAACCAGGGAAGGCTTCCCTGAAAAAGAACTTGCGTGAAGTGATCAGGCCAGCAGACACACAAAACTAAAAAATAATACAGACAGACATCACAGTGCATGGCACTGGTGTGGCGTCTGCTTATTTCCTGCCCCAAATCCACAGGGTTAATGGTGCACACAGTAGCAACTTTTTCCCTAGTGTTCTGCGACCTAAACTGCAGAATTCTTCACAGTGGAGAACCAAAGCGGAGGAAGAGAAGTGGGGCCTGCTTGCTAGCCATGAAAAGCAAGAACAAACGTTTGTGAATGTTTTATGTGCGTGTGTAGAGGAAAGCATCTCTGCATGTGCCTCTGTGCGTGGGCACGCATTGGTGTGTGGGTACATGTATGTGCTTGAATGTGCTGCCACCTGGAATTTCGGGGGGTAATTCTTACCATAATAGGTGCTTCTGTGGCATAGCCAAGCCCAACCTTTTGAAAACTTCTGGGGGCTTAGTATATTGGTGGTACTACATGGCATATTTGGGACTTCGATGGCACTTATCTTGGTAACTATATCTTGGGAAAACGGTAGGCCAGCTATTGTTTGTATATCTTGACATCTTAAGGTTATCAGCAAAACACTGGCCCAGTTCCTGGAAATCTGGGGCCATCCAGAGCACGGTAGTGCAAAACGCTGGCCTTTGCATATATTTGGAAATTCTTGACATATGATCTGCATCTATTGACATACAAGTCAGAATCTAAGCATGTGCCGAAGCACTAAGTCAGTACTTGATGAAAATGAGAAACTGATTCGGGAACTATACGTGTATTTACTGAAAATGGAAAAGCGGTGCTCCAGCACAAACGTGATTTTTTCCATGAGAATAAAATGAGTTTCAGGAAATCAGTAAGCCTGTAACCCTTCTAAGGAGGGAGGACCCTCCCACCCACGTCTACCCCGAACTCTCTTCAAGACAGAGGAACTCTCTCACTCGCTCTCTGGCTGTATTTCGAGATAAGTAATATACCCCGGACCTCAGTCGCTACTGGTCAACTCCCAGTCTTTACTTGTGTGACAGGGCCCACTTCCAGTCCCATCTCATAATGCCCTATTCCAGTTATCCATCCATCCATCCATCCATCCATCCATCACAGGGCAGTACCGCCTGTAACACTACTCTCTCGCACTCACTGACCTCCACCACTACACTTCCGGTGCTGTCTCGTAAGTTTAAGGTCACTCTTGCAAGTTCAGTCGCCCCTCATTCCAAATTAACTCTTTTCCCCAACCTCTGGCACTGCTCTGGAAAATGTGGAAGCTGGCTCCACTGTTAAAGAGACCTAAATAACTGCTAACTGGAACCGCGTGGGCTGAATCATGATGAACGGTACTTCAAAGCTTTTCATTTGTATGCAATTTTCGGTGTACTGTAATGTTCAAATGTATACTAACACGATTTAGATAAATGTGTATCGATGTGTGGGTTCCAGGTATAGTCGAAGGCCCTTTCTATTTTTTTTAGAAAAATACTTGCAGCCTTTCAAAACGTGTGTGAAGTTGCAGGCATGGTCTGAGGAGTGCTACTGCCATCTACTGGACAAACTAGGTAGCGACTGGGAAAGCAGCCCTGGCAAAATGCTCGAACCAGCCCCGCTCTCTCCATCTCCTTGCACAATCACTCTTTCTCTTCATCCATTCTCCCTCTTTGTGCTCCTTTCTATCTTCTCACCTGCTCGCTTTTTCTATACGTTCCCGCTCCCCATCCCTCTTCCTCTCTCTATTGTAGCCTCTCTATATATGCTGGATTTAACCTCGGGCAGCTGGGGAAAAATGACAGAGGCACCAGGAGTGACCCTGGGCTTTCAAACCCGGACTCCAAGGGCTCCAACCGAGCAGGTAACTGCCAGGTGGAATAGAAGGCCTGCCCTATTAACGTCAATTCACCAAAATGCCAGGGGAGCGGAAGTGACGCCGCACGCCCATCACGCCCCTTTTGTCCTTAAATGTCGCTTTCACACACACATGCTTACACATTCTCACGCTTACACGCACCCTCTCACGTAAACACACAGCCACCTGCAAGCATGCAAACAACATACATTTCAAGCCATTAAAAAAAAAATATGAACCGTCCTTGTGTTCCAGGCACTGACTTTGCCACCTCCGAGGCCAGGGGTCAAAAGGCAGTGTGAGGGGTGGCAGAGGGCAGCATGGCCCTATCCATATGCTTCCCTGGTTGTCCGTGAAGGCGTCTCTCCTAAAGATGCAGAGATATTTTGGGGTAGGTTCTGAAAGTAAGAACAGAGGCTAACGTTCTGAAAGTATGCGGGATAAGTGCAGATTTTGTATTCCAAAAGAATTACAAAGTAGAGGATATGCTTTACTCTACGCTTATTAAAATAAAGGAAAATCCTCGCGGCCACAGTTCATTCCATCCTTTCTAGCGTATTTGTGCCATTACAAAAGGGGCTAAATATATGAAAATCAGCCTTGACCTGGCCACAGAATAAACAGACGAGCAAACTGGTAGGCCATGTCAACCGTGCACAGAAACAATGTGAGGGCCTCAAATTTCTTTCATTATGAGTAATAAAGCCATAGGTGGCATCTGGAACAGAAGAAAGACATGATACTATCCATGACATTTTCCTTTTCCATGTTAACTGAACATGGATGTGTTATGTTGAACTGTCACAGTACACAGACATCAGATGCATACACAGGATCAGTGACTGCAGTATGTGCACCGCAGGTTTACCGATTACCATATACATTTACCCCATGCATCCATATCACGGAAACACACATCTTTACAGTTGTGGACTTTCCAGTTGTGACAGTCCAACGCGCTGTACTGAACTGAACCAAGTTTACAAGTCCTAGAAAGCACTGAAGTGGTAAAGGCACACCAAGGACTGACTGCCAGAGGTGTGTCCTCGATAGAGTCATACAAGTCTAAACACTAGACTCCAGTCTGCTGGGTATGTTTACCCAGTAAGAGAAAATACGTCATATTAAGAAATACTTTAAAGGCAGAACAACAGCTAGTCATCAAAGCATTTAATATCCAGTTTCTAAACAACCAGATAACAAGTGGAGCATTTCACACGTATTTCCGCCCTGCCCTGTTGGGTGCAGTGCTAACCGTCTGACACTGCTTCCATTTTCTTACGATAATGGCATTACTCCTAGTCCTACTCCCTCGCCTTCCTTTTAACCAATGAGGCCTCCCGCCTCCCCCCAGACCCTCCTTTCCCCTTTCAAGCCCCCCCCCCACCCTTATCCCCTCCTGTACAAAAACCAAGCCCAAGCTGCAACTCGGACAGTCCGTACCGGGAGGGTGGGAGGGAACGGAAAAGGAAGGCGAGGGAGTAGGACTAGGAGTAATGCCATTATCGTAAGAAAATGGAAGCATTACCTCCCGTCCCTCCCTCGCCTTCCTTTTAACCAATGAGACATAGCAAGAAAACACACAGGAGACGGACATCGAGTTGCAAGACCTTTATTTAACATCCCGCACCAAGATCATCCCAAAAATTACCTCATAGAGGATAAGACCCGGTGACCTAACACCGACTCCAAACTACCCAAGTCCGACAGCCTGTAATGACGCACAAACGTCGAAGGAGAAGCCCAAGTGGCGGCCCTGCAAATTTCCACCACAGACGACCCCTGAAGCTCCGCCACTGTAGCTGCCATGCCTCTGGTAGATCTCCCCTGAATCCCTTGAGGAGGAACCACCTCTTTCAAGGAATAGGCCAATAGAATTAAAGATCTTACCCACCGACTCAAGGAAGCCGTGGAAGGTTTTTCACCTTTGCGAGCCAGACCAAAATTAACAAACAGTGAATCCCCCTTACGAAAAGGAGCTACCACCCGCAGATACTCTAACAAAACCCTGCGTACATCCAACAAATGCAAACGGACCTCCTCCCTTGAGGAGGGATTCGGACAAAATGAAGGAAGGATGACCTCCTGCCGGGAATGGAACGAAGAATTGACTTTTGGAATAAAGGAAGGCACCGGAACCAGAACCACCCTATCGTGAAAAATCTTACAAAAAGGAAAGGAACAAGCCAATGCCCCCAATTCCCCCAACCGACGAGCCGAAGTAATGGCTACCAAAAAGAACGTCTTCAAAGATAGATGGCGCAAATCACAGTCTCCCAATGGTTCAAAAGGGGCTTCCGTCAACACATCCAAAACCAAGGACAGATCCCATGAAGGAAAAGAACGTACCGGGCGAGGAAATAAATTAATAAGCCCTTGAAAAAATCTAGGCATCAAGCGCCCTTCATCCTGAAGATTACGCCATGGACCTCTGAAAGCCTGAATAGCCGCCCACTGTACCCGAAGAGAAGCCACTGACAACCCTAAATGAGCACCGTCCTGCAAGAACTGCATCACTTCAAAGATAGAAGCGCAGGTAGGATCCAACTCATGACTTAAGCACCATGACGAAAACACCTTCCACTGTCGACCATAAGAAAGCAAAGTGGAACGTCTCCTTGAAGCCAGTAAGGTAGAACTCAAAGCCACAGGCACCCCCAGACCTGTCAATCCCCGTCGTTCAACTTCCAGGCCGTCAAGTGCAACCTCCTCAATGACCCCAATGGGAGGCAGGGAAACTCCAGGGGAGACGGACAAAGGGGCAGAGGCCACATCCTCCCGTCCGCCATCAGCCTCAACAACGGGAACCAATTCGCCCTCGGCCAAAGTGGCGCAATGAGGATAACCCTGGACCCCAGATCCTTCACTCGTAACAGAAACGCCCTGAGTAGTTGAAAAGGAGGGAACGCATACAAAAGGCCCTGCGGCCAAGGACACGACATCCCGTCCACCTCCCATGCTTGGGGACACCGAAACCGGGAGCAGAAGCGATCCACTTTCGCATTCCCTGCGGACGCAAACACATCCAGCACTGGAAGACCCCAAAGCCGAACCAGATGCTGAAACAGAGACTTATGGAGAGAGAAAAGTTGAGAGGAAGGAATCACTCTGCTCAGCAGATCCGCCCGAACATTTACCACCCCCCGAATGTACGTAGCCCTGAGAGAAGGAACCCACTCCTGAGCCCACACAAAAATCTCTCCGACTAAATTGAACAGAGGCCTTGACCTGGTCCCCCCTTGCCGATTGAAATAAGCCTTGGCCACTAAGTTGTCTGTGCGAACCAGAACCGCTGATCCCCTCAGGGAATCCTGGAAATGGACCAGAGCCAGGAATACCGCCCTCAATTCGCGCCGACTCGCCTCCCGAGGGGACCAAAGCCCCTGAATCTGAGCCGACCCCATCCATGCCCCCCAACCGGAGAGGCTGGCATCCGTCGTCACCACCACGGGTCTCGGAGATGATAAAGACACCCCTACCCTCAGGTGGTCTGCATCCAACCACCATTGCAACTCTCTGTGAATCAATCCGGACCCTGGAACCCTGTCCTTCAGAGAACCAGACCCTGGTGCCCACCTTCTCAAGAACCATGTCATCAAACACAGGAGATGGAAACGTGCCCAAGGAACCAGAAATATCACCGATGCCAAATGACCCTGCAGCCGCAACCATAGAAGAGCTCGGGGAGCAGACAGCAACAATACCTTCGTTACCAAAGCCTGGAGTACACCCAACCTTTTTTCTGACACAGTCACCAACCCTGGAAGTGTCTGAAACCGAGCCCCCAGAAAAACTAGATCCTGGGACGGCACTAAGTCTGACTTCTCCCAATTGATTAAAAACCCGTGGTTTTGCAGGACCCCCAGAACTTGGTCCACCTGCCTCAGCAACAGGTCTCGTGATTGAGCATGAATCAAAATGTCGTCTAGACAAGGATGCAGAAACACCCCTTCTGAATGAAGCAAAGCCACCAGAGGAGCCAGCACCTTTGTGAAAATTCGAGGAGAAGATTTTAGACCGAAAGGTAGAACGCAAAACTGATAAAAGTTCCTGAGGTTTGCTGTGGGTCAGGACCATTGAGAGGATCTTGCCACAGGTACGTGTAGGTAAGCATCCTGTAGATCCAGTGACACCAGAAAGTCCCCTTGCCTGACCAATGGAAAAATAGTCTGAACGGACAGCATGCGGAAATGCACTGTCCTGATCCAGGTATTCACCTCTTTTAGATTGAGCACCGGTCGAAATCCCCCTGAAACTTTCTGCACAAGAAACAAGACCGAATAAGGGCCCTGGCCCCTTTCGTCTAGCGGAACGTGGGAAATGGCTCCCTTGACCAGTAAGTCCCGCACTCCGTCCAATAATGCTCTTCTCCGTGACCCCTCTGAAGGCAGAGGAGTGGGACGTACCCCTGAATCTGGAGGAACCCTCACAAAATCTATGACATAACCATTGTTCACAATGTCTAGAACCCAATGATCGTTTACACTGTCCTCCCAAGCTGAAAGAAAGTGACTCAGTCTTCCCCCAACCGGCCCTCTGCCAGGCCCACAGTGATTGTCAGGACCCCTTCTTGAAACCACCCCGGGTCGCAGGAGCAGACTTCTTAGGCGAAAAACGCGGCTGAAAATGCCGTTTCCTAAATGAAAAGGATTTAGCATCCCTAATAGGAGAAGATCTGGAATGCTTCTTCCACTCTTTACCCGAAGAAGAACCCCCTTTATAAGGTAAGGCATGCTTCCGCTCCTTAAATGTCTTGGAAAGCATGGATGGCAATTGTTCTCCAAACAAGTTACGACCTTCAAACGGCAGTCTCTCTTGTACCAATGACTGTGACGCATAAGCAGAATAAATCCCTGCCCTCAGCGCCAGATTCTCCGCAGCAAAAGCCCTCTTAAGACCTGAATCCACTTTACGGTCTGTGGCATCCGTAGGCACACAATCCTCCGGATTGACTGCCGTTTTGCCAATCAGAGCCGCCAAAATAGAATCCAGGCGTACTGAAGGAGGTAAAACCTCCTCACCCTCAAGCAAGTAAAGTTTCTGAAGGAATCGTGGAACCTGAGCCTTATCCACATCCTTCCACTCACGAAACACCATATCCTTCACAGGTCCCTGAAAAGGCATGGCAAACTTCGAAGGTGTCTGATATTGAGGAAATAAATGAGAATCCGAGTTTGTAGGTTGAAACACTGGGAAACCCAAATTGTCCCGAACATGTGCCATCACTTCCCACATTTCTTCTCTGTAAACATATTTCCCCCCAGATGACGTCGATGGGGCCTCATCCTCACTCTCTGATGAGGACTTCCTTGCCGCTACCGATGAGTGCGCAAGCTTAGGCTGACCAGTCCTGGCCACGCCTGCTTGCAGTGCCCTGGTAACAGCCACCTCAATCATATCCTGCACCTCCTCTCTGGACATGAGGGGAGTACCCCTGCCTGGTAACTGTGAGGTCTCAGGAGTAGCAATGCTAGCCTCACCTCCCTCCTCCGAGGAGGAGGAAGAGACAATCCTACGTCTCTTCGCTGGAACTTTAGGCATGGTAAACCACCAAATAACACTGACACTCACCCCAAAAAACTACCCTACATATAGGCACCTGGTCCTCCCCCAACAGGGCTCCACCAATCCCTAAAAAGTACAACTACTTTGGGTAAAAACCACGGGCAGAACGCCCGTCCTACCTGAAGAGCAGCTCAAATTCGAAGTCCCTCATTTCCCCGCGGCTCCGCGGCGCGGAAACCCGGAAACCGATGCCCCAGCCACAGAGGGCCGGCAGACCCCGTCAGCCGGCCCCCAGTACACGCCTCCTGAGCAGCCATGCTGCTCGTCAAAGACACGACCCAGCCGGCGCACTCCTCGCGGTGCTCCGCGTCCTGAGGAGTGCCTCCACCGACGACCTCCAGGCCCCGCCGTGCAGGTAAGAAAGGGAAAGAAAACCGTCTAGCGTGGACTAGACAAAAGAACAGGAGGGGATAAGGGTGGGGGGGGGGGGTTTGAAAGGGGAAGGGAGGGTCTAGGGGGGAGGCAGGAGGCCTCATTGGTTAAAAGGAAGGCGAGGGAGGGACGGGAGGTAATGTGCCTTGCAGTGGCTGGACACACAGCTCAGGTCACGGCACGCCTGCCTGTGTTGGGCCTTCTTTTGAGCTGCACAAGACCATAGGTTTAATTAATAAATGCGAATTTATATCGGTAGGTAAAGTGGCAGAGCCAAGTAAGGACCCGTCTCGAGGGCTCGGTTTTGGTCTTGCTTGGGCTGACCAGACCACTGGCAAGACTTGTAAAGCCTTGTCACTGGCCAAAGCCCTGCCAGTATCCAAAGTCCATTCACTAGTCAGTAGTCAAAGCCCAGTCAGCAGACAAAGCCCTACCATTAGCCTAAGCATATTCTGGAAACCATAAAAGAAACAAACAATGCATGTCGAATATAAATCCAGAAATATACATTTATTTTGATCATATCATTTTGATCTGTTTGATATGATCTGTTATTTACAAATTTTTCAAAACGGTAAAGAAATAAAGAAATATAATTCTAACAAAATTACTGGAGGTCCAAAGAGAAAAAATCTACTCTCATTCTATCACTCCTACAGGACAACAAACAACCATAACACCATCTAAAAACCTTACAAATAGAAGACAATAACCTAAATGGAAATAAACAAAGGTAAAAGAAGTGCGAAGCAAAATATAAAGCAAAATATACAATTATAAGGAACAGAATATAATAACTATACCAGACAATAAATCAATTGTTCATGACCGATGTTAAACATACAAAAAAACACAATAATAAGGCTTTAGAGATCAAACTAATTATGCTGCAATCTAAAATGTGAAAAGGGTACTAGTTTGTCCTTCTATTTGCTTTTAAATGGCCAAACAATGCTGGCAGTCCAGTCTCAATGCCATGTTCTAATTAAGTCAGAGTAACCTGATGGTGATTAACTGTTTCTCTGTGTTTAGTCAACACGAAGATAAATATGTAATTATTTTGCTTCCTGTTAATCCGAAATAAATATAAATGATCCCCTAATGTTGCCATCTGTTTTTATATCTGTTGACGCTCGGTCTTAAATCACTCCGGTGTCAAATTCATAGGTTCCTATTAATTACTATTTGGAACTAATGTGCCTGCCTGTTGTTCACCATTTGGCACTAATATGCCTGCCGACACGCGTTTCGGTGGATGCAATTATGTTTCAATAATCACTTTCTTCAAGGCAAAATTTGATAGATATATATAACAGTAGACCTCCAGGAAAACCTAGGTATAAACACAATAATACTTTTATGGCTCCCGGAACAAAAATAATAATAATATACAGCCAACTAACATGCAGACCTTAAAGTAGACTGGAATATCCAAAGCCCATAAATGAAACCACCTAGAAGTGACATAAAACTAAAAGCCGATGCACCATATTCATGCAGTTAGACACCCAAACACGTGTAAGAACAAAGAGATAAAATGAAGTGCAGAAACCGCCACCGCATCTACTTTCATCTGACAAAGAGATATCGTCGGCTTAATCATACCTGTTTTATCCAAAGAAAGATGGCAGATACACACCAACGTGCGATACCTTCTTTATATAGTTTGATGTAATACACAGAGGATATCTGAAAAATAATCCATGACCTAAAAAATTAGGCGCCTAAACTTCGAGAGTCTAACAGAAAGCTAACGTAACGTGTAGAGCGTAGACCTAATGAAATCAAAAAACTGTTACAAATATGGACTGGAAAGTGAAAAAGGACCAACCTTATGACCTGCAAAGAACTATTGTGTGACAGCCATCTTGGAATGTAAGTGAAAAAAATGGAAAAAATAAATAATTCATCTGACAAATGTATCGCAAAAGCCACCCAAAAAAGGTTTTTTGTGTATACATATGGAAAAATCACATAAATAGCGATTTCTGCAATCAAAAACTATTTCGAGGAAGAGAGGAGAATGCTTTCATAATACCAAAGGAGGAGAACTGAACGATGTTAAAAAACTCGGTAAACAGAAACCGGTTAAACATACATCAGGAATTGTAGTGGTATCAAGAAGGTTCTGCCTACAGCTAGTAATGATTAAACAGCATTTTGCCAAGGCATTTCTTCATTCAGGCCATTATTGAATGTGTCTAAGTTGTAAATCCAAAAGGCCTCTCTCTTCTTTCTGATGGCATTAGGCTCTTGTCCAGTCTGGGTAACAATGCTTTCAAGCATGGTCCATCTAATTTCATATTCTCCATGACCTGTGGACAGCCAGTTTGAGCCTGAACATGAAATTCTAGTAACTATGGATTTAGAAGCATTGTAAGCAGAACCTTCTTGATACCAATACAAATCCTGATGTATGTTTAACCGGTTTCTGTTTACCGAGTTTTTTAACATTGTTTAGATCACCTCCTTTGGTATTATTAAAGCACTAGCCTCTCTTCTTTGAAATAATTTTTGATTGCAGAAATCGCTATTTATGCGATATATATATATATATAT
Organism: Pleurodeles waltl; assembly: GCF_031143425.1. Lineage (NCBI taxonomy): Eukaryota > Metazoa > Chordata > Amphibia > Caudata > Salamandridae > Pleurodeles > Pleurodeles waltl. Next base: position 240,102,687 of record NC_090436.1, read on the forward strand.
CTACACACACACACAAAAATATTTTGGTTGACTTTTACAATATATCTGTCAGTTGAATTTAAATTTTTTCCATTTTTCCCTTACATTCCAAGATGGTCGCCACACAATAGTTCTTTGCAGGTCATATGGTTGGTCCTTTTTAACTTTCCAGTCCATATTCGTAACTATGATGTGGGTTGGTTGCTTAAAAGACGGAAGAGCAGAGAGTTCTGTTTCTCTTTGAGTGACAGAAAGATACGTATAAATTCTGGCTATCCAAGTAAGTCAAAATAACTAATCATAACTACACCGAATGCACAGAGCTCTAGATTTCCCTGTAGAAAGGAGACACTACATAAGTGTTTCATTTACTTAATTTTTTCTGTTACCTTTTAGGTATGTATTTAACATACTCCTGTTGGTTAACAGTTTTTTGATTCATTAGGTCTGCACTCTACACATTACGTTAGCTTTCTGTTAGACTCTCAAAGTTTAGGTGCCTAATTTTTGAGGACCTTGATTATTTTTCAGATATCCTATGCCTATTACATCAAACTATATAAGGGTCTTGCACGTTTGTGTGTATCTGCTATCTTTCTTTGGACAAAACAGGTATGATTAAGCAGAAGATATCTCTTTGTCATACGAGAGTATTCTGAGGGGAATACATACCCCTTGGAACAAGTAACTAAGATTTACAACACAGCTGTTACAACACAGAAGTAAAATATTAACAGTTACTTTTAATATTATTAAAAAAAAAAAGAAAAAAAAAATCAGCACACATTTGAATTAGGAAACCCAGTTTCCTCAAATAATAAGAATGGCGTAACTCTGTATTGGAAGAAGCCAACGGATTCCAGGAGTGCAATGGAATACGGTATTCCAGGAGAAAAAATGGAAGTGTTGTAGTTGAGTAACTAGAACTCGAGGTCAAGTATTACTCTGGTATGGTACTAAATTCTGTAGGCTTTGTCACCAGAGTTCTAAGGATTAATTCAAGACAGTCCACTAGAGATCCTAAGAAGAAGGAGGAACTTTACTCAAAGGGTTGTATTAACATGTGTACGGTTTGTCTGGGAAGAAGACATCGCTTGACTACTATGCTGCACACACAAGATCTACTTCTAGTGCAGGCTGTCATCTGTAAATGTTACTGTAGCTTATAAAAAACTTTCATGGTCAGTTACTGACTGCCTGCGCTTAGGTTTGTTTTGGATATTCTTTTTCCCTTTCAAAATAGGTTAGAATACAGTTAGAATAATTAATTTAAAAACATACCTCTCATTTTCAGCCATTATTACTCCTTCATCCTTCAATCGTTTACTTTTTACCAGGTTGTCTTCTTCGAGGACCTGTTTTTTTCGTTTTATTGCATTAAGCCAATCCACATCCTCAGATCGAACCATGCTGCTGTCTTCTGCCGCTTCAGCTTCAAACTGCTTTGATGTAGTCTTTGATACTTTCTCACCAATCTTCCTCTTCCAACCAAAAGAAGCCATTCTACATAAAACAACAGCAATGTTACTGCAAGTCGCCAACTGAAATGGCAGTGCATTAAAAAGAGACACTACTTCACTGGTCTTGGCATGCACACTGAAGTGGGCCCTTGTTCCATGTGTTGAAGCTTCCTGTCTGCATATGACACATGTTACAAATGGAGTCTCCGTTCAGCAGTCAGTTTGCACTCTGTCCAAGCAG